>NC_135343.1:52892526-54256604 GCF_023851605.1 Tamandua tetradactyla | reverse complement strand
TGTTTTCTGGAATTGCTGGACTCAAGACCTGGAGAGGGGGAGCTTAACATACTTGAACACACACATCTGCAAAACCACCTGCCCACCTTCACAGGCAGGGAGCAAAACACCCAAGGCCAGAAAGCCCATGGCCGTCACTCCTTGTGGCATGACCATGTATAATGATGTGCTTGTCCTGCCTGTTTGCACTACCTTACCTTGGAGTGACTTATTTCCTAGCTCCACAGCACCTATTTCCCCTGAGAGGCTTGGAAAACATCCTACATCCTTACTATGTCTCCATTAAAAAATCAAGCAGGAGATCACTAGGCAGAGAAATAAGAAAGGAATTCCTGGCTGAGAGAATGGTCTAATACTTGATGTAGCCACTTTGAGATATGTCAGTGCGTACCCCACCCACCCACCCACCAAAAAAAAAAAAGAAGCTGTTAATTGAATGAAAGGCTTGTTTGATTATTTGGTTGCTTAAGAGATTAATATGAAGTAAGTCGTAAGCCTACAGAATAATTGAGATGAAGCCAATATGGGGAATTCCAACTCATTTAACTCTCATTTGATAGGTATTTATTGAGCATATGCTATGCTTGTACTGTCTCATTTAATAACTGGTCCTTCTTGAACCCTTTTGGTGATATGGCTGAAGATAAGCTTTGCTATCTTCCAGTCTCTTCTGAGCACACATTTTCCAGCATTTTATTACCTACCTACCTTCTCCTCCAATATCTGTTCCTGTTTTCTTTCATCAGAGTTTTATTTTCAGCCAGCTGCTTTGGTTAAGAGTAACCAATAAGAGAATCCTAATTAGACGTTCATATTTGAACAACGTTGCGTTTCCCTCTTGGAAGTAGTTTCAAAAATACCAGGACATTCTTCAAGACCAGTCAGTTAAGTAGTAAGAATTTCTAAGTAGTAAGAAATTACTACTAAGTAGAATTCTAAGTAGTAAGAATTTAGCAACATTGAAGATCACAGGGAAATTATTTAGGGACAGAGGTCTTTCACCAAATTATTTATGGGGAGAGAAACTAATGAGAGTTTTTTGTAACAGTAACTGGAGAGACAAACTCAATTGAGAAAACAAAGCTTCACATATCTCTTGTGTTAACTGAACACTTTATTTGGGTAAACTAATGTGTGTTGGAAATTAACCAACATAGGTATGGGGCACTGAATGAATATGTTTAAATAAAAAATTGATATAAATATTTAGTTTTTTTAAAGATTGTAGGGCAGTAGTTCTCAACCAACAACAATTTTGTTCCTATGGTCATTTGCAGTGTCTGGGGATATTTTTGGTTGTCACAAATGGGGATGGGCGGGTGATGCGCTAGTGGCATCTAGGGGTAGAGGCCAGAGATGCTGCTACTTATCATTCAATGTCCCGGACAGACCCCACAACAAATACTTGTCTGGCCCCAATATTAATGGTGCTGATGTTGAGATACTCTAGTTCAGCCATATTTTTCTTATTACATACTTTGATTTTCATCTTTTCTACCCATGTACAAAATTTCAAAGAAAAGGAGATCGGCTCCTTTGAAAGTATTAGCATCCAACATCTTGTACCCGGATGATAAGCAATCACAAAAGTAACCAGTATAACTGCTACTAGTGCATTACATTTCTGAAAAATTGCAAATGTCTTTGAAGAAAATTGAGTTCATTCCACTGAAAGTTATTGTGGAAGAGATGGCTGGTAAATTTCAAGGAACTACGTGGAAAGGAAAACTCAGTGAACTTCCTTCTTCTTCCTAGTAAAACTTGTAATGGAAACTGAGGTTCTCCAAGACAGGCTGAAGAAACATTATCTTCAATGCTCTCTTTGTGGATTTATTCTTGAACTCTTCAAGGCAAGAAAACCACTTGCACAAATGCCATTAATATTTTTTGACCATGAGAAATTCTTTCAAATTGTGAGGCAGCCATTTATTGATGTTATTTGAACAAAAGCACTCAAACACTAGTTAAACAACTAGGACAAAAACATATTGTTTTCAATTTGAGAAAAGCAAAATTCTTCTTGTTATACTCAGAATTCCAGGCAAAGATCCAACAGAGAGAATTCGCTGGATGCTAGGTTTGTTTCCCAGAAAGCAATCGGGATAAATAATGGGCAGTGGTAGAACTAGTTTTTGCAAAATCTGCAAACATGCTGAATGTCCACCAGAAAGATTTCTAGTAGTAGGAAGACCATGGGGAGAAATCACAGAAGTCAGGAGGTAGAGTCTATAAGTCAACAGGAGAAAGTGGTTCTCAAAGCAAAATTCAAGGGTAGAGAAACAGCAAAAGTGTAACTTATGAATTCGAGCCACACCAGATAGAGTTATTAGCAGAGGCAACCAGATTCCCTGCCTTCCCAGCTTTCCCCCAATACATGAATTTGTCAGTCTTCTTACTTGCTGAGCTTCTAACCTTGCCTTGGCAGCCTACATCACCCGTCCTGAGCTATCCCTGATTGGATTTTCAGTCTCCTTAAAATGCTGCCTCTCATTAATGCCTGGCTCTGTAAGAACATTGGCTCTGGCTTACTTAACTGTTGACTTCATAGGTTGGGGGGATTCACCATCCACAGCAGGCATGGTGATGCTCATGGGAGCATCTTCTCTCATGGGTGAGAAACCAAGGTGTTACAGGACCTCTGCGGGAGACAAACACTTGCCTGTTGTGCTGGTAAGAGAACAGGCATGTGTAAAAGTGTACCAATTTGGATGAAAATTGCAGATTTGGTTTTCTTTTTAAAAAGCTCTACATAAGAGAGATACTTGAAGATATCTACTTGAAAAAACTTGACTTTTTGAGATATGTGATTGCAGGGATCAAAACAACCTCTTCAGCTGAGTGTTCAGTTGGGATAGGTCAGACCACTTCCTATTTTAGTTTACAAAAATCCTGATCCATAAGAAACCCTATGGCCCCACTGCCGTTAACAACCTCCAAGTCTTCAGTCTCCGTGTAGAAACTGTCATGGCATTTCACAGAAAATCTGCATCACCTTTCCTAGTATAGGCAGCTTGAAATGCTCTTTTGCTCCTACTTTACAGGCTTCACCATCAAATCCTTTAGTGTTTTAAAGTTAGGTTGTAAACAATCCTTTCAGAAAATTTTGAATAATAAAAATAAGAGAACCTATGAGAGTGAGGGCGACTAATGCATCTGATGGCTTCAATCCCTCCACATAAATCTACTAAAGGAATCATACTGTTGGGATAATTTAGAGATTTGGAAAAGTATGTTTATTCTTTCTATCATCCAAGAAAACATTTAGGAAAGATTTGCCATTAGACTTTTATTGTTTTAGTATGAAAATAAAAAGCTTATCAGTCTAAGTTGTAACTATGTTTTAGTGGCAACTGGCATTATGTGAAAGTATTGACTGCATTCCCAGGCACTTCGGAGTGTGAAATTCACACTCTGTGTCTGCTCCAGAACACCTAAAAAGGAGCAGCCAAGGGCAGCAAGCTGGTTGGAAGTGGTAGTGGGGGAAATTTCTGGAAGGTGCATTTACATTACAGTTTTTACTTATATCTTATATTAAAGGTCTTTTAAAATATCAAACTTTTTCAAAAGATGATCACATTGTATTTTATGTACAATTGAGAAAAAAATGAATTCTTTAGAGCAAATATGTGTCTATATTTACTACAGATATTGTTATGGATTGAATTATGTCCCCCACAGTGACATTTTAAAGTGCTATCCCCATTCTATGGTGTGAACTCATTTTCTTAGGATCTTGGAAGATGTTACCGGTAAGATGAGGCCAAACTGAATCAGGGTGGGCCTTAAACTACTATGACTGGAGTCCTTAAAAGCAGGGGAAACATGGTTACAGAGAGGAGGAGACAGGGAGAGAAAGAGCCATGTGACAGATACAGACTGAATTATGGATTGCCAGGAAGACACCACCAGAATGTCGCAGACCAGAGAAAGCATGGTTCTGTTGACACCTTGATTTTGGATTTCCAGTTTTCCAAACTGGGAGCCAATAAATTCCTTTTGTTTAAGCCATTTCATTTGTGGTGCTTTGTTGTTGAAGTTCTGGCAAAAGCATACCCTGTGGTAGATTGAATTGTACACTCTAACAAAGATATAATCTCTATCTGCATTCCTGTGGGTATAAATGTATTTGTAAATAGGACCTTTCAAAGATGTTATAGCAAGTCAAACAAATTAGCCGTAATCCATATTAGTGTAGGCCTTATAAAAAGAAAAAAGTGAAACCCAGGAAATAGAGAAGGCCACAGCGAGAAGCAAGAAATCAATGGAAACGGGAAGGGCAGACACAAGGAGTAAGAAACCAACATGGCCTATGAGGCGAGGATGCAAGCCAAAAGGACTCAAAGGATCGCAGCAAACCAGGACCAGAATACTAAAAGACTTCAGGTAAAAAAAAGTTTATACTTTCTGACGCCTTCATTTTGGTGTCTAGCCTTCAAAACTGTGAGGCAATACATCATTGTTCTTTAAGACAACCTACTGCATGATATTTGCTATAGCAGCTCTGGCAAACTAAGACATATCCAAGTGCTTACACAAACTGGAATAGCTTTGTTGGCATTGAAGGCCAGGAAATGGTTTTTTTTTTCATATTGGAGTGTAGTGTACTAAAGAGTGCCACACCAGCTGCTACCCATGGCACCCCATCCTTTCACACATTCTGGCTTTCACCAGCAAGCCCTAATGAGTCTGCAGAGAAAGGAAAATAAAAATGGAATCTCTTAACTCATATAAACAAATGACCTCATTTAGTAACTGTGCATTAGTTAGCTAACATACAGATCTTTCTCTAGAGCAAGCATTGACTTCTCTCCTCTTATGGACTTCTACATATGTAATAGTCAAATTGACAAAGAACCATTCCAAACTGTGTTTCAGACCTTGGGTCATAGGTGGGCCAAAGACACGGAAGTATGATAAGAGTGATAGAATCCATGTTTTGATTTCTTGACAGTCTGGAACAGCTAGACCAACCACAGTACGTCAAGATTTACTTCTGTGTTCACTTGAGGTGTCAGGGCATGGGAAACATTTGTAGTGATATGTTCTCCTTACAGCCTACATATTCCAGGTTCATCACAAATGCATCTGAAAATGTGACATCATTTGGGTTTTCTCTTTTCTTAGAATCTAAAATCAGGAAAGGTCTTTAGAAGTATTAAATGTTAGATAGGACATAAATGATAATGTGCTACATGAAAGGTTTGAGAGCTAGAAGACTAAAGTAATTTGTTAGCTCACACAGCTGTAAGGATACATCATGACACCATCAAAGAAATTCCAGCCATCAGGTCCAAAGGACCCACTGTGTTTTTTTTTTAGGTTAAGGGTTGAAAATACATATCTACTGAGCTCAGGCTGGCCACAGGACCTCATGAAATAGAATACCACCCCCTTCTAAAACTAATGAAGTTACAGTGATCTGAAAACTTGTTTTAAGTTCAAAAGAGCTATGTCCCAACATACCGTGCCTCTCGAACTATAGCTTCAGGCTGGCCAAGGGGTTTTATGATATAAAAAGCCCATAACAGCCCACAAAGATTAAACACCTGAGTAGCAGGAGTTGTTGCCTGGGAAATTAAAAAAAAAAAAACCTTGATCTCAAACAAGTGAAATCATTTTTAATGGGACTGGATTTTTCATGTTTGCATTGAAAGTCTCACTTTATTAGTGGAAGTTTATGTCACATGACAAATTTTTCTCGATCAGCTAGGCTTGCAAATCTAAATTATATACAACCTTTTAATAGTTGAAGAAAATATAAAATTCAAGAGAAAACACACATATATATACAGAGAATAGCCACTCCTTACACAGAAGATGGAACAGTAAAATTAATTAGTATAGCAAAGATCAAATATTTCCTACCTTTTTGCAGCAGCAGCAATGAATATAACCTTTCTAATGTCTGATATGACAGAACCACAATTTCAGTCCAGACCCCAAGTTCCTTGGAACCTTTCTAATATATCATACTATTCTTCCTCAACATTGGAAAATAAGTCAAAAGAGTATAAAACTACTGTGCTTGCTTGTTATTTTATTATGATGAGTATAAGTTGGTAAGAAATGTATAAGGCTAATAAAAATAAATATACATATATTGTAGCCCCTTTCAACAGGAAAGAATGGGCATAGCCCAAATACCCACGAATGTGAGAAAAAATCAAAGGTGATGGTGGACTTATACAGAGAAGGTAGGGTTTAACAAGTATAAGTGCTGAATCATTATATTGATATTTCTTTTAGTCTCTAGTATCTTAGCAGTAAAAAGCTGAAATTGTGGAATTGTAACCCATACCAAACTCTGAAATTGGTCCTACAAATAATTTTTGTGCGGTGCTTTGAAATTTATTGCTGTATATATATATATATATATATTCCAAAAAAAGTCATAAGAAAGAAAAATACAAACCACCACTAAAAAATGCAAAAATAAGAATAATTTTTAAAAATGTTGATATAAATATTTATATATATGTAGACAAAAAGAGAGAGGTGTGTGCAGTGTAGTTAAGTCTCTCTTTTTTCTGGGTGTCTTTTCACAAAGCTACTTAATGTTCCTATTGGGGCTGATAACTTAGGGGATGGTTGTGATGGAATCAGGCTTTATCCTGATACCAGCCAACACAGTTTCCATGGTAATTGATAGTTGATTCTTCTTATATCTCAAAGAATAACTGATTTGTTATCACAGTCCTGCATTTTGTATTGTGACTACAGTTTAAACAATAAAATGAAAGCTAATTAGTTACCTATGTGCACAGCTAACTCATGCACTGTAATGGAGCTTTGGTATGAAAATATTTATTATTCTTTGATTTCACTATTTTCAAGCAACCCTGAAAGTCCATGGCCTTTAGGCTGTGCAGGTGAAGACCCATGGAGCTAGTGAGTGAGGCCAGTTTACTGCCCAGCATTAGTACGTAAAGCTGTCTGAATCCTCGACTCCATTAGATCTATGGCAATTCTTTGGAGATAACATGTGTTACTGTTTTTTGAAAGCCATGGTACTGGATGTCTTTGTAGTAGCAGCAGCAGCCAAATTTTTTGAATAATTACTTTGGAAACTGGCTCTGTACTAAATACCTACATGAAGGATGGACTCTTGACAATGTCTATGCTCTAGACAAGTTACTGCCTGGGGGCAGTGTGGTAGAGGGGCTAACAGCAAGGTCTCTGGAGTCTGAGCTACCTGAACTCACCTGTGATTTCTGCCTCTTTCTAGCTATGTGACACTGGTCCAGCTACATATTGATGCAGTTATCTAAATTCTTGAAACCTCAGCTTTCTCATTTCTAAAATGGAATCAATAATACTGGTTATCTCATAGGGTTATTGAAAGCATTAGATAAGGTAATTAAGAGGGCATAAAGAACCTGAGTACTATATTTGCATAATTAAGATGGGCACTTGAGCTTTTCTGCAATGCTTTATTGCATGCTATAGGAAAAATAAGAGGTGGGGTTTAGAAATTAAGGAATTTGGTAGGAGGAGAGTGATACTGGAATAGATACTACTTAAATATCAAAAGAAAATCTACTGCAAATTTATATGCTTGAGTTGAACAATATAGTTCATTATAGACTATTATGAATTACTGGTTCATTATGTTTCAGTTAATTGAGAAACTCTAATAATTCCATTCTAGTTCAAATGTATTAACTGGATTGGGAGTCAGTGTTGAGGAAAAGGGGTATACGAATGTCCAGATTGTACTTTAAAAAAAATTAATTCATGGAGATCCATTTTCGTTAAGAGAACTTTGAAGCTGCTTTTCTTTTTGGTTCATGGTTTGACTTGCGACCCCATAATTTACAGAGTATATTATATTTATTCAAACCTAAGACACTTACGGAGGGTTCCCAGGATCATTCCTATCCAACAGCTGAAGCCAAAAGCCAATCAAGAAGCAGTCCAGGAGTAGAGGCTATGCTTTTTAAACGTTCCAATTGGATTCACAGCTGCAGCATGAAAAATTTGGAATTATTCCAAACTCCTTTGTCTCACATCCTAACGTCCAAGAAACCTGCCCAACCTTGGAAAAGTAACCAAAATGTAACCACTCATTCCACCTCCTCTGACTCTACTGCATTTGGAGCATCAACCCCTGGTTGGACTTTGTACCATCCTTTTATCTTGTCCTGCTGCTTCCACTTTTATCACACTTTTTATCTTACACGTGTAGCAGAGTGATCTTTTGAAAATGGAAGTCAGATAATGTCATGCTTTTGCTAGAAACCCTCCAATGCATTCAAAAACTAAGAATTAAATATAAGATCTTTACACCCAGCCCCCAGTCTCATTGTTTTTATGCTTTCTCTCACATTCTCAGCTCCAGACACACTAAGTTCTTTGTTCTTTGTCCAATATGTCACACATACTATAGCCACATACTTTGCTCTGGCTGTTCCCAAAATCTGGAATGTTCTTCCACTTCTTTCTAATTTCAATTTCACATTTCTTCCTAGTAGTCATCTTTTCAAGGAAGCCTGTTCTGACCACACTTGCCCTCCTCCATCATTCTCTATGCCCAATTCTGTTGTCTGTTGCAATAAAGCACACAGTTCCACTTGACACAAAATACATTCATCTCATTCTTTGTCTTGCCCACCAGAGTGAAAGCCTGATGAGGGCCAGAAGTTCCCCTGTTTCGCTTTTGGTTTTGTTGCCTGGCAACTGGAACAGTGCCAGCACACAGCAGCCACTCAGGAAACATTTGCTGCTGAATGAATCTTCTGTGTGAATGGAGGGTATTAACTGAGAAAAACAATTTACTCAAAGCTGAAGCTAAGGCCTCTGATGCTTTGCTGATGGTCAACTTAGGGATTCTGAATTTCAGGGTGCTATAAGTATCAAAAATTTTTGTGCACTCTCTCACATCCGTCTCATTTTGCCTGAGCCACTGGCCTCCACACTCTCCTTTGGCCGAGTTAACAAGCAGCTGCCCAGCCCTGGGGCAGAAACTCCCTAGAGCTGGAACTCGTATCTGTGCCTAAACTCGCATCACCCACACTCCTCACACACAACCCACAGTTGGTCCCAAATGATAAGCTCACCTTCCCCACCGCCCTCGGACTCCCAGTCCCTTTCCTTTTTGGCTTTAAACTGACTAATCTTTAACTCCTGCAGGACATCTACTAACCTCTCCCCCACTGGACCATAGTAGAGTCACAAGACCCTGGGTCCCTTTCCCTCTACCTGTGTGCTCCCTGCCTGCTGTTTGAGCCCCCCAGGTGATCTTCCTTCCCAGTGACCCTTTATAGTCCCCCTCTCTCTCCAGGTCCTGTGAGTGACACGCTGTCTTTTCCCATGCACTATGGTCTCAGCTCCCCATTGCGTCACACCTAACCTCCACCAGGACCCAAATTTTAAATCCAACTCAACTAATTTGAAGCAAAGCATTTTTCCCTAACTTTTAAATTCTGCATTTTCTAACAGATACGGCTTCTATCCTGCATGGCGTGCTGCAATCATGAGTAACTAAATCAAGAGAATGAAGCAGAGAATTGAGATTCCTTTTTCTAACTTGCCATTGTCATGGTCACAATGCTGTGTTTCACTTTGTCAGATAAAACCAGCTCCCTCTCTCATACGCACTGTAACTGAGGATACGAACAGAAGCATGCTTGTGAGGCAGAAGACAGGGAAGAAATGACAGTGGGGTTAGAAGCATCACCTAAGGTGCATCCTGACTTATTTCAACTTCTCGGGAGTCATGCATAATAAACAGCAGGGCTTTTACTAGATGGAAATGGGGATTCTTTTAGTTCTTCCCAAAGTCTAAATCCCTCCCTGGTAGTAAATTAGGGGATTCACTGCCTCTTTACTGCTGGTCTCGAAGGTGACTGTTTAGGGTCCTACTGCTGCTTTAAAATTTTTATTACTCAGGAGGCAAAAAAAAAAAAAAAAAAGTTGCCAGCATCTCTGGTTACATTAGTTCTTTCATTCATTTTTAAATAAAAATATATTTATTGAAAACCTGCTTATGCTAGGCACTGGACTGGTTACTTGGGTGTCGTTAGGAATCAATTAGACACAGTCCTTCCCTAAAGGCTAAACTAACAGGGAAACGGAATATAATTGTAGAACTGGATGCTATATATATAAAGCAATAAAGACAACTAGAAATGAGAGGAAGGGATAGAATAGGAAGTACGGTAGGAAAAGCAGAGGCTTAAGGTGAGAAGATAGCATAGTCAACAAACAAACAGAAAGAAAGCCTATGGCTCATGCCTTGGAGGAAGAACGGGGAAGTGAGCTGGTGGCCGGGGCTCCAAACCTTATAGGTGCCTTTAAAATGTCTGTCTTTAATCTGAGAAGAGCAGGCGGCTTCTGAATAGGGAGGTGTGCATGGAGACCAGAGATGTGCCTTGTAGGCATTTTTTAAATGTTTGACTTTAACCTGAGAACAGTAGGAGGTTTCTGAATGGTCTCAGGCAGGGAGATAGCATGATCTGGTCTGCATTTTTAGAAGTCTACTCTGTCTGCTGTATGCAGAAAGGCCTGGAAGGAGGCCAGGTGGATGGAGAGCCCTGTAAGGGATCACTGTGGGTCCTTGACAGTGGCCTGTGTAGTCCAACCGAGCAGCTGTGGCCCCAGTGGGGCGAGAAGAAGGAAGAGGAGGTAGACTGACCAAATGGTAAAGCTAAGGAAGGAAGAAAACAAAAATTCCTGGAGACTTTGAAAACAGTTGTATTGATTTTGCATCTCAGTTTCAAGATTAGCCTTTACTTCAATTGCTGCAAGGCATACTTTACACCCAATTTACATTTGCTGAGTTTATATCTACTGATGGTATTGCTTTGCTGTAATTTGCTTTCCATTTCTCCAAAAGGCTTTGAAATGAGTGCAACAACTGTCCTCTAATCAGTTACAGCCCCCTCAGAGTGGACACTTCCTAGATGTCCTTAGCTAAACCTCAGAGGGGTTAGATTCTGGAAAGAAGGAAAAATTACTAATATGTATTTAATTCAGTTCTACTGGTGATCCTTCCTATGGCAGCTGAAATTATAGGTAACAAAGCATCAGAGACTAACTGTTAATTTATTTTAACCAATAAACCCTAGTCCAAGTTCACTTAGTCCTTCATAATTGCTACATATGCTACGTGAAAAATAACCCTCAAAATTTCAGTCAGGCAATTATGAAGTCAAATCACTTTTTTCCTATTCATATTTTGATATTTTTTTCTTTGCATTAGCTGTATCCTTGTGGAGAATTTTATGAGGTCCACATCATTGACATCTCCATTCACTTCCAAGCTTCCATTTCTGTGAACTTTAAAGACCAAGCTAGCCCATAAATATAAGGGGGAAAAAAAAAAGAAAAACAGAAAATACATGAGAGACTGTATATACTATAACTAAATTCAATAGTCAAGAACTGTTGAAGGATTAAAACTATGATCATTTTTCAGGCATTCCTCATTCAAAAAAAAAAAAAATAGAATGATTCTTATATGACTTAGCATTAAAAGAAACTTAAGAAATTTAGTTCCAGCAGTAGTTCTCAAGCAGGGATCAATTACGCCCTTACAAGGATTCTGTGCTTGTGGTTGATTCGGGAAGGAGGCATTAGGTGGGGGAATTGCAGGAAGCAGACGGGGCTCCAGGATTACTACTTCAATTCAGTCAGAAGTTTTATTGATTTATGTATTTATTTGAAGTATTGAAGCCCAGTATTTCCAAAGAATAAATATACTTTTAACTAAGTAAATTAAGAACAATAACAGCAACAATGCAATCTTATCTAAACCAGCTCTTAGGAATTTCCATTTCCAGGTATGATGGAATCACCTAAGAGAGGTACAGTTTTGCTCAGAAGAACCAGAAGTGCAGAATAAGAGAAAAAAAATGTTAAAGCCTTAGGAGAGCTGCCAAGAAAGCCAAAATCTAACTAAATCACAAAGAAATGCTAAACCATTTGCACGTTGCTTTTTCTCTCAGGGATTTGCCAATTTTATTGTGGAAAGAGAGACTGAGAAGCCAGGTGGAATGTAGCTTCTGCTTTCCACTCTCCTAGCACCAGGGAAGCAATAAATAGAAGTCACGGCAACCAAAGCAGATAGGGTTTAGGGGACTAAGATCCCATAGAGAAGGGCAGTTCAAAGAAATGAGTCTGATTCTTTGTCAGAAGCTTTCTTCTAAGGTCTCTGTCTGTTAAGTTACACATGGTATCAGTCAAGACGTCAAATAGATAGTACCCAAAGATCAAGGCACAATTTTCAGCAGTCTGATGGTATTGGGAAAACAACATTTGGAGTTGATGATTCATGAATAAGGTGGGGCACTTAGTACACACCTAATTCTCGACTGGCACCCTCAAAAGATTATTCCATAGGATCGGGGTAAAATAAAGACAGACAGGACCTTAGAAAGATTATAGATTAGTCTCAATCAGATAAATTTTGATTGGTTTGAAATGTTCTACTTCTCTGCTGCCCATCAGAAGACAGGATGAATTCTTTCTGGAGGAAGAAAATTTTGTCCATACCCTCTCTATATTACCGTATGTTTGCCATTTAATCATAAATTATCCAATATACAAAAAAAGGGGGTGGGGGCTGGGGAATAAATAGTACCTACAGACACTAATAAAGAATCTATTCCATTTTGAAGGACTTCTAGAATACCATAATGGCTTACTTAATCAAGCACAAATTCAGTTGAATGAAATATGGCACATTCCAATCATCAATCAAACGAAAGAGTTTGACTCCATTTTGGATGCTTGCCCACTAACAGCTTTCAACTTCCAGTTTCCCTCTTTCCTTTTTGCCCCATATCTGGGCAAGTTAATAAGAAAGCCCACATTTTCCATCTTTTGACACCAATGAGGTCATTCAAAATATGCAAACTCCAACCCTATCCTCTAACAAAAATAAAAATCAAAGCCACTTGTCCCTCTTTTTACAAGCCATTGTGAACCCATATTGGTGCCTGCCTTGCTTTCCCCAGAAAATCCCATTTTGTAGTAATAAAATTTTTCATACTCTCTTGTTTCATGGGTGGCTCTATCAGTCTCAACAACCACGCCAAATTTGGGTGCGAAAGGGAGTGGCAGGAGGGGGCTTGATGTTTTCCTCTGTAGGGAAACCACAAGACAGAAACAAAGTTGGAGTTCTTATAATTGGACTTTAAAACAACCATGGATAATACATTTTTTTAAAAATTAGAGGGTGCCTGATCATGAATTTTACTAAAAAAAAAAAAAAACAAAAACAAAAACTGGAATCTATAAAAAGAGAATCTACTGGAAATTCTAGGAAAAAAATACATTATTGAAAAATAGAACTTAATGGGTATGTTTCAAGCATATTGGACACAGATGGAGGATTAGTGAGCTAGAAATTAGGTCAGTGGAAAATAACCATTCTTGAGCATAGCTTAGAAAGACATTTATAGTTTTAAATTCATATCTTAAAAAAATAAGAAAGGCTGAAAATCATGATCTGGAAAAAAGATCAATGACATAATTATCCATTTCAAGAAGCAAGGCAAAGACTATACGTTAAACCAGAACTACTGGCTGATCAGGTTTGCTGTTTCAGTCACCCATAGTGGTTGGTTTCACCTGCAATGGAACCTAAGGAAGGGATAAGGAAAGCTGGACATGCCTGGGGTCTATCACAGGAGCAGGAAGAATGTGTAGGCAGGAGGGTCAGATGATAAAGAAACTGGGAAACATTTATCATACAACTATAAACTCCTAACCCTTCCTTGGCCCACAATGTCCACAAAACTCCATTAATTGATGTTTTTTATAAATTCTTCAATTATTGGTGAATACTGTAACTAAATACATGAGAAACAATTCTAAAATAACAGTATAATTTTCTTACATGTGACTATTTATAAAATTCTTGTAGCATTCATTCAGCATAATTTCTTTTCTCCGCACCTCCCCTCCTCCAACACTTTCTCCTTCTCCTTCTTCTCCTTTTTTTTTTTTTTTTAATATAAATAGGTTTCAAACATGAAAGATGTCTGGGTCTGTCAGGGCAACTTTGGAAAGCCTCTAGATTCCTTAATGGTCAAATGAGTATGTGGGGACAATTGGAGGGGTAATGGGGTGCTTACCTCCTAATTGGAGACAGAACCAGGAAGACATTCTTGATATAAACTTTATGACCTTATTTTTAGCTCTAGGATGGTGTAGCCTAGAAGCAATGAGGTTACTGTAGGAAGAACAGGGCTTCCATGATGGTGGCCCAAGCTTGCACACACTCGTCTTCCTGATGTTTGTCATGAGTCATGGCTCAGCCTGAGTCCTAGAGCAAGCAAGGGTTCCCTCTAGGCTGGGGGCAGAACTTTCCACTGGCTGGGTGATTAAGCCCCAGAAGTGCCACCATGCTGGATTAAACAAAAAACAAACTAAGCAGGTGCATAGGGAGCAACTAAATAGGGACACCTCCCCGTTACCCCTCCAAGAAAAACGGAAGAATTCACATTTGGCGAACTTACTCAGCTTTTAATTGTGTAACTGGAAAACAAACAAGCCCATTTACTTTCAGCTTTCATTTAAGTTGCCTGTCATTTTAAGCAATTTTATATCATTTGAACAGAACTGGGGATGCACCAGAGTTTTGTTGTTGTTGTTTTAAGTACTTAGAGACTACAAAAGTCATATTCTGTCCCTCATAACCGTACCTTGGATTTTCCAGGATCCTTGTTCCTCCTGGGCTCTCTTGTTAGCATGCACATTTCTTATTTTACATATTTTATTTTCTGTTTGGCACCATATCACCAGCCCAACCTTTGTCAAGATGTTGATTTTCAACTCCCAGATTTAGGCAGCTTAAATATCATGTCGCTTTTATTTTGTTTCCTTTTTGTAGTGTTTTTTCCTCAAGATTTCACAGTATAATTTCGCATTTATAAAGCAACTCCTACAGGTTTCTTTAATACCTAAAACATACTTATGACCCCAAATCTACATTCCTATTACTGCTCTAAGATCCATCACCCAGAATCCAAACATGTCTTTATGAGAAGTGAGATATTTTTTCACAGGTTCACAGTATGGCCAGCTAATCTGGGCTTAAGTAGGACGGGTGAAGGGGGGTAAGGAGGAAGCAAAGGGAATAGTATCCTTGATCTCCATTCTGCAGTTTCAATTCTACTCCCTCAAATCAAGGCTGGTATTCAGCACTTCAGAGTTCCCAACTTTTCTGTTTCTGCCCATGCCTATTATTCGGTAAAATGAGAATAAAGTTTCCATAACAGGTTTAGAGTTAAGAGATAGAGAGGAGAGAATACTGGTAACCTGTTTCCTTTGCAAGGGTTAGAAAAATCAGAAGGTGAAGGAAAGAAAGATTCCAGGACTTTGTTTTCCCAAGAAAAGATGTAGAATGAATGTCTATTGAAATTCCAAAAGCCATATGTAGATGGTAGACCTGTCAACAGTTCTAGCTTCAAGTTTCTCCTAACTTACCTCCACCAGTTTGTTGGCATGTTCACGAAAAACCTGGGCATATTCCTTCACTTCCTTTTCATTCCCACTTTTTGCAGCCTCGATGAGAACTAGCAAAGGGACGTTGGTTTCCAAGAAAGAATCAGATATGTGATCCATCACTGCTTTTCGAAGCTGCAGAAAAACAAAACAAAACACACATTTAAGGTCTAAAGAAATATATTTTTTTCTTAAATCAATATATTTTTTTCTTAATTATTGGCCAGTTCTCATAATCCACAGGGATAATTTTCCAACTCTCTGATCTTCATTTCCCCAGTACTGATTACATCAAGAGAGCAAACAAACGAAAACATGACTGATAGATATCTCTAAATTAAATGTATCAACATGTCACTTGAAAGTACGTGGCTTGGGGCTCAATACACTATAGGTTGGCTCTCATCTTTTAAAGGCCCAAATGTCCCTCTTCAGCAGACTTTGAATCCTGACATAGTTCAAGGACTTGAATTCCTTGTAAGAGGAGAATTTTAGACATCAACTTGCAATTTTAGACACAAAAGTGTATGAAGACCTAGGCCTTGAATCCACCCCTAAATCTTTACCACCTTACAGTTCCCTGCCCTTCCTAGATCCATTGTTTGTACTCAATGGAGGTAGAAACATCGAAGGTCCAAACCTCAAAAATGGTTCTGTCCCAGAAAAAAAACAAAACAGTTTTGGTCCACGTGCTTTGATATTATAGTTGCTTTGCTTCAGAAAAATGTACTAACAATATTTCTTCAGAGTTAGTCAAAATGAACAGATTTCTAGGTAGAATTATGCACCATTCCTACATTGTCCAAATAAGAAGAAGGAAAGCTACATGAAAAGCAATTGAAACTGTCCTTGAACAATCTCTCCCAGGACTGCTTTACCCATAGTTGTCTGAATGTATATATATAGAAAACAACCCCTGTGTTGGTTTGAGAGGATTTATGTACCCTAGAAAAGCCATGTTTTAATTCTAATCCCATTCTGTGAAGACAGCCTTTCTTTTAAGCTCTATTCAGTGTTGTAGTCTGGAAACTTGATTAAATTATCTCCAGGGAGATGGGGCTCACCCAATTGTGGGTGTTAACCTTGGATTACAGGGAGATGTGACTCCATCCATTCCAAGTGGGTCTTGATTAATTTACTGGAATTCTTTAAAAGAGGAAGCATGTTGGAGAGAGCAACAGAGCCACCAGAACCAAGAGAGCCCATGCAGCCAGAGACCTTTGGAGATGAAGAAGAAAAACGCCCGCGGGAAAGCTTCATGAAACAAGAAGCCTGGAGAAGAGGCTAGCAGACCACATGATTGTCATGTGCCTTTCCAGTTGAGAGAGAAATTCTGAACTTCGTTGGCTTTTCCTAAGTGAAGGTAACCTCTTGTTGTTGCCTTAATCTGGACATTTTTACAAGTTCGCTTTAATTGGGGGTTTTCATGGTTGTAGAATTGTAAACTTGCAACTTATTAAATTTCCCTTTTTAAAAGCCATTCAATTTCTGGCACATTGCATTCCAGCAGCTAGGAAACTAGAACACCCCTCAATGCAAATAAACACAAAGCAAAATAGAAAAAAAAAATTTTAAAATATATGTTTTCTAAACAAACATAAATATTCAAGACTATTTCAGCCAATTTTCTGATAGGGAGATACATACACATTTATTACTGATCACAAGAAGGAACGTGTAAACATATCTCAGCTGTTTTTTATACTGATTGCCATCATGTTCATATCTGTGTATGTATAATTTTAGTTTGGTTTGACATTTCACCATGCAAAATATGATTTACCCTATGTTAAGTTGGCATTACCTAATTACCCATTTGGAAATACCTATCAAATTATTGCCTGCAAATTATGTTGGTTATTGGTGAGTTCACATATTCTAGGTATATACAATGTACCAGTTATTCAACTAGGATCCTTACATATATTACATCATTTAATCCTGACTACAACACTATAAGACTGAGACTATTTTTGTACAGTTTTTCAAAAGTAGAAACTAGGACTTAGAAAAGCTGACTAGTTTTTTCCTGCAAGCATAAGATAGCAAGAAAGAAATTATGAAGGGACAGGACAGGAACAGTTGAAACTGACCTAACATTGCTGTCTTCCATGACAGGACCCCACAGTGAGGAACAACTACTGGAATGCAATCCAAATTGAGCAGGACAGGGACAACAGAAATCAAAGAAAGAGAAGGTCCAGAGCCAGGCTATCTCAAAATCAAGCCACCTTATTTTTTAACACCATACAAAAATAATTGAAGTGAAAGCTCCATAAAGGTAGAAAAGCTACCTGTGTCAAGGCCCCTTCTAAACTTCCAAGGAGAATAGAGATGAGCAACTAAAAATTATTGTGGCCAAATCTCATATAAAGCTAACATTTAAAAAATAAGAATAAGGAAAAAAATAGCCTCAAAACACTGAAAACATTCCAGAAAGATGTGCATTTAAAATAGAGCAAAATTATAACCTATTTCAAAAAAATTAAAAGATATTAAGAAAATGATATAAGATGTGAAAGAACAGCATAAATTAAATGAGAATAAAACACAGGAATGAATCAACAGAACTCAAGAAATAATCATAATAAAAGAAAACTCATTTTGAAAAAGAATACTAAACAAGAGTGAACAAACACAACAGCAAATACCTTGGAAATAAAAGCAGAAAAGAAGAAACAATTAATATCGAAAATAAATTATAAAGATACATGAAAGGATTTGAGAAAAAGATGACAAATATTGAATATAAGCAAAAAAATTCAACATAAGGCTCTGAGGGGTCTCTGAAGAAGAAAATCCAAGCAAGAAAACAGAACAAATACTAAAAACTGTAATTCACAAAAACATTCCCAAATACGTACACACACATATATGTTTTAAATTACATTCTGAAAAAGTATAGCATATACCTGAGAAGACTGACCCATGACCATTAAACAAGATTTGTTCTAGCAAAACTACTGGATTTTAAAGAAAAAAAGGGAAAAATTATCCCTTGTGCATTTTGGCAAATAGAGCACAGACTTAAAAAGAAAGAAAACTAGATTGTAATCAGACTTTCCAACAGCGAAGCTTTATGCCAAAAGAAAATAAAGTAACATATTTAAGATGCTGAAGGAAAAAAAAAATGTGGGCTAAGATTTTTATATCCAGCTACACTGATTTTCATGTATGTAAAGTATAGATAAAATCTGATCAACATGCAAGAACTCAAAGAATATAGTTTCCATGAGGCTTTCTTGAGTAATCTGTCAGAGAATAAGCTTTAATGATTAAAATAACTATAAATATGTCAACCTAAGTACTAACATATATACTTATTTGTAGCACCAAGAATAAATGATGGTTAAAAAGGAGAGAGTATAATATGAAGTAGCTGTATGCTTTAACAATGACAGCATGGTACAGTTTTGTAAAAATGAAAATAGAAAGAAGAAAGAATATACAAAAATAATTTAACTGCTTTAAGTAATTTTAAAGTGGCTGGTAATGGTTGTAAGAATATTGTTATTTTAGGAGTATTTCGTGTAAAGATAGAATAAAGCAAATTATTAATTATGAAATTTTAATAGTATCATCTCCTGTGTCCTTACCAAATAGGAGTGTCAGTGTGGGAGAAAGATGTAACATAGAAGAGGTTAAGGATAAAAAAAAACAGCTTGCAACTCTGGATCTGAATTAGAAATATCAATATGAACATATAAGATTTTATATTGAAAACTAGTGCTGTGTAATTTTTTTTTAAAATAAGAAAAGAATGAAGAGCAACAACAAAATAGAAAAATCCGTGCACACACTCAATTGCCCATTTCTGTACTATGAAAAGTCCTGAAAGCAATGTTCAACCTAGTGGCAACAATGAATGTCTCGAAAGACAATTTTCCACTAAAATAAACCAAGACTTCTTGGAGAAACAACTGATTCCAGATACTCTCAGATTGGAAATAAAAAAGTTAAAACTGAAATCTCTTTTCATACCATATAGCAAAGAGCTTTCAAAAACTATTGGGGTCATGTGAAAATAACTCAGGAGTCCCCCACTGGCCAAAGAGGAAACAATTTGAAATGCAGGATAAACATTTCAGTGGATTGAAGCCCATCAACAACACTTAAATTTACGATTTTAATAACTAAAAAAAAAAAGAAAAGAAAACACTAATGGTCACTTTGGGAACTAATTCATTATCTTTAAAGAACGAAGAATTTATCATGCCTTTCCTGCATGAATTTGAGTTCTGGATAATGAGGGAAGTGACTGTTTATATAATTATCCCAGTTAGTAAGTGAAAACAAAATGACAGAATTAGAAGATCATCATTTTGCAATACTTAATGAATTAGTAAAGCCAGACAATAAGCATACTTGGTTGACAACATCATAAAAAAAGAGACAGATATTATGTACCTTCTGATATAATAGAATAACCCCAAATATGGTCTTCCAAAGGGATCAAACCTGAAACAGGTAGACACTCTGCATCACACTGGTGATTTGCAGGAAATACGGAGAAGAGAAAAAACAAACAAACAAACAAACAAAAAAACTTGCACTACATAACTCCAATCAGCAAACTCTAGACTGTGAAGAATTTACAGGTCAAAGTACTCAGGTACTTGTACAGATGGATTATAAGCAAACACATGGAAAATAAGCAAAAGAAAGGGATGAAAGGGAAACCGGTAGATTAAGAGAGATATAAAAGTCATATCCGCAAAAGTCAGAAAAACTAAATTATAAACATCTAAAGATGAATACTTAGATGATAAAATCCCAAAACAACATAAGGAACTCTAAAATTCAGGGCAATGGTTACTTTGGAAGGGAGGGAGGGAACCTGTGGAGGGCTTTCTAGGGAGCCTGGCAGAGTACCCTTTGTTGGCCTGGATAGTGTAAACAAGGACAGTGAAAAATAATCCAATAAGCTCTATCTTTACTTAAGGTTTTTTATATTTATGTTTTATTTTGCATGAGAAAAGTTAATGTTCTGTTCCATTTCCATCTGGGTGGAAAACAGAAGATCTCCAGAGTGACCCAGGAAGTCATGAATTGAAGATGGCAACCACATGTGGTGGTGTCAAGATTTTGTTCCCCAGAAAACATGAAGGTAGTGCAAAGAGGATTCTAGAAGCTATCCCACCCACCACCCTGAGATCAAATAGAAGAAAAACCCAGTAGAGAGGATGGAAGGACAAGCCCAGTGACAGATGGACAACCACAAGAGAGACCCAGTGATACCATCAGAGGCTGGGGTCTGAGATCCGATGAATTCCCACTCTCAGGGCTGAGAAGGACCTGCTGTGTACTCACTATGAGTTTCTGTGATTCCCTGGGGCTATGGAAGGCTATAAAAAGTGAAGAACTCATGGTTCAAGATATGCCTGCTCCAAAAATGCATTGAGAAATTATGCTTGTTCTTATACAGCCATCTTATTACAATTTATGGGTCAAAATATCTTAAAATGACGAATTTTGCAAAGTTTGATAAACTGTGTTTCTCACAATTCTGACTCTAGCTTAAACCAGGAGAAAGATCCAAGAACCAGTGAAGGCAGAAATGATGGGATCTACTTTCCATGCTTGGATATGCAAATTATGACATATCTGGAATTTCATAAGGCAGATGATGGCTGAAGTAGACCGAGATCTGACTTATTTTAACGAGATCTTTGGGAGCTGTGAATGCAGGTTAATATGATTGACAATCCAACATTCCAGTTTTTATTTTTATTCTTAGGATTTCTAGGAACAAATCATATCCAACCTAATTATATCTACCTATAACATAGTCCATTCCCACAGGGACACCTAAAGGTGGGGGTGAGAGTCCTCAGTAGGCAGGACCAGGTACAGCTTGGACTGGTTGTCATCCAGCAATTTGCAGGGGCTCATAAATACTGCCTTATTAGCTCCTGGGGCTTGTGATTTGTTTCCCCAATGAATCGGGGCACATTTGTTGGCCCCTCCAGTAAGCAGGCAGTGTAATTCCTCTGTAAATTGACTATTAGAATGGTTAAATGCCCTTGCCTACAAGCTGAAAGGCATAGTTAACACTTTTTTACGTAAGATAGAAGACCAAAATTTAGCTATCAATCAACTAGGGCAGAAAGGAATGACTTGACAAAATCATCCGTTAAGTCTGACGGGAGTCAAGAACACAGGCTTTCTTCCAATTGTTTAAATGTATGTGTGACAAGGGAATATTAATTGCATAAGACAAGACATTTAAAGCTATTAGCTCAGCACTACTGGACTATTTTACCCAATTAAGGCAATTCATCAATGTAAATAACTGCAATTTCTTCAGCAAACCAAAAGGAATACAGTCAATGGATCATAGCTATTCTAACAATCCTCTTCCTTATTTCATGGGAGGGCAGGGTGGGGAAAGAATAGACCCCAGTTTAACTTCCAAACTTGAGATGGAGAGAGGAAACTGTCTCAAAAATGAACAAAGATTGTGTGTGTATGGGTGAGATGTGAAGAACACATGGAGGCGTACTGAGCCATGGTCAAATAAATGCAACAGAATTGTTTTGGACGAAGTCTAAAAACTGCAGCCTTTAGATGAATGTGAAACAGTTCCCTATAAAAGACAGTGCAAGAAAAAATGGCTCTCTCCAGCCAACTAAAACGGCAGAAACTTACACTTGGACGAGATGTTCAAGATTGAATGTCCAATGTAAATCTACCCAGTGAAAGGACATTTCTGCAATTCCTTTTTAATGAATGGATGGTCATTCTTGAAAAGCCAAAAAAGGCCCCTTAACGATTTGTTCACAATTGTACCCTTCAAATTTTTTTTCTGAATTCCTCTCTGATCGCAAGGAAAAAAACTGATCCATAGTGATAAATCTACATAAATGCAACATTTTTATTAAGGATGTGTTAGTGTTAAATCAAAAATAAAAATGAAAGTGAATGAATACAAAAAATAATGGGTTATATACTAATGAGATTAGTTCAAAAGATGCTAGAACCTTATTACCTTTTTTTTTTTTTTTTTACATGGGCAGGCACCAGGAATCAAACCTGGGTCCTCTGAGCATTCTTGCCTGCTGAGCCACCGTGGCCCGCCCTAGAACCTTATTAAAAGAGTAATAAGAAGTCCTCAGAAACGAAATACACTTTATCCCTAACTTTACTCTACACTCACTATTCAGGAAGGACGTCCACTCATTTATTCTTTCTACTAGCATTTGAGGAGCTCCTGGTATACTAAGCACTGTGTTTAGTCTGAGGGATATAGAGACAAATAAGACAAATCATTTTCTCGCATTAATTCTGAAGATTCTACCACTGTCTAAGTTCCCAGTTACCAATAAAGCTAAAGCAATCAACTTGACTCTATACATGCTTACTGGCCTTGTAAATGATGCTCTTTAAAGGGAAACATAAGTTATTACTGCTTACTGTGTTTAACGCTGGCCTAAGGAACACTGTGAAAAAGTCCAAATTTATCATGTCCCATTGCTTAAGCTTCTTTCTAATTTAAATGCTCTCAGGATTTTTCCACCCCTCCATCAGGACCACACACCATTTCAATTATCCAATTTGTTAGCCTAGAAGTTTTGGTGTTTCTGAAGATTGTAATTTAAATAGCAAGAATGAAGCTTGTATATATGGCACTAGAATAAAAATTTTTGAAAAATATCCATGGAACCTCCCAACACAAACAGCAAATTCTAAGTTAAACCAGGGACTATAGTTAATAATACATTTATTAAATTGTGCTTTCATCAATTATAACAAATATACCACATAATACAAGGTATTAATAATAGGGTAGAATAGGAATCCTGCATTTTATGCATTATCGTTCTGTAAACCCTCAACTTCCCAATTAAAAAATTTAAAAATAAAAATATATTTGAAAAAAGAATGACAGTAGAAAAGATATTTCTAATATAACTACCCTGCTCAAATCCCTTCATCTACACCAAAAACTAAACCAATTCATTTGCATTTTTACAAAACCCACTCAGTTTCTGGTTGCTCACTGCCTCGAATAATAATCTTGGGCATGTTCTGTTTTTATAGCCCACAGAGAACTTTCCTAGACATTATTTCATTTGACCTTTCTTACAAAGTCATGGTCGGATGAGGAGTGTGGTTTGCAGGGAAAGCATCATTATTCATATTGTATAGATGAAAAAAAAAAAAAGGGAGGATCCAACTGATTGCACATAGCAAGTGACAGAGTTGGGTTTTCTGGTTCCAAAAATAGTGCTATTTCACCCGAAAGCCATGTGTTTCTGGACCTGGCTGCACAAGTACACAGATCCCAACTTAAGAAAGGTTACCTTTCTTTCCATCCTAGTCACTCATCTACAGCCTTGGGTTGCCTACTCAGCACTGCTTAACCACCAGAGGGCATCTAAAACAGGTTCCTGGATAAAATTTTTACAAGTGTCTAATATCTGCCATTGATTACCTAACATTGAATGGTCACAAGCTGTTTGAATCCAGGAAAAGAGAGTCGACAGTTGCAACAGTAATAACAAAAGCACAACCCAGCAAGGATCCTTTGGAAGCTCATGAAAGGCTGCCCAAAGAAAATATTTTATGACCCCACAACAGCATTAGCAATTTGGAAAGACAATCACTGACTGGGTGGATTTGACAGCATTTTAACTACAGAAGCCCAAGTTTGCAGTTAAAGAATTTGAAGCAAGATATAGGAGAGAGGAACTCTTTAAAACCCTTATTTCCATTGGGGTAAATTCTATACAACATGATAGGATTTGTATCTGGTCAAGTCATCTGACCCTATCTTTCCAATTGCTGGAGCCTGCCATTCCACATTACAACACACACTCTGTAAGTTTTAGAAGAATCCCCATTCTAAGTGCAAGAGCCCTGGGAGGACCCCAGCCAACTCTACCCAATACTAATCAATTCATCCTCCTGGTGACATCTCAGTTTATTTGAGAAGGATGGGTAACCTGGGAAACACGATATTGTTGAGAAAGGGAAAAGAGTAGACAGACACTTACTTGTTAGAACAGATGTCACTGATAAGTGCACCTTTGAGCTTTTGACCATTTGTAGCCATTAAAGAGCCCATCAAACTTTCTAAAATGGAAAACCATTCAGCATACACTTGGCTCTCCTCCAGTTATATATAATTGCGTTCCTAGGATCTAACTTCTCTCTCCAGGTTTCTGCCTCCATATACTATACTTCTTCACTTTCTGTTTTTAACTATTGCACAATGTTGCATTTTCAACAGCTGCTGGATTTTTCCTGAAAGGGTCATTGCTCCAAATAGAAGTTCAATGATTACTACATGGTACCAAATTTGTGGAAATCCTATAAAATGAGGGGTGCTCTTATTGTTTAAGGGAAAGGCAAGAAATAATCAGATTCAAGGTCTCCCAGCCTTTCAGGGAATTGTGGCTTTTACATCTCATTTGTTTTTTCTCAAGCTAGACTTATTTCTAGACCAGAGGTCAGCAAACTTTTTCTGTAAAGGACCAGCTAGTAAATAATTTAGTCTTTGTAGGCTAGTCAGTCTCTTCGAGGATGACTCAACTCTATCACTGTAGCACAGAGCAGCCAAGACAACCTTAATTACATAAATAATTTGGAGGGCTGATTTGGCCCGTGAGCAGTGGCCCACTGACCCCTGTTCTAGATGGTTTTATCAGTGGGTTTTAGTCTTATGGCTATCACTCAGTCCATAAATTGTTACTCCGATACCTTGGTTATTTCAAGCTCCATTCCCCCACAACTTACTTAAAACGAGCATCTGCTATGTTCCAGACTACCTACTTAAGAAGGAAATGGATAAGCTAGAGAAGGCCCTAAAGAGTCCTTGAATGGTAAAGTTCGACTAATATTGTTTGACTGAGTTCACTTTGGCTGTTTTATTACCTTACACTCTGCTGGGAAAATATAGGTTATGTCAGTGGTCTCTAAGCAATTACTTCTGCAGCAGAGCTTTGAGGAAAGGAAAGGAGAAGAGCAGTAAAATAAAGGAAGTAGTTGGCTTTCTCTAAAAATTGTGTAGCTTTAGAGACTTTCAGGGGGGTGGGGTGGTAAGATGTGGTGGGGAAATGCCCAGCCAACTGAATATGGTTGTTCTAACTTCCATGGAACCATAAATCCCAATATTTCTCCCCCTACTTTGGCAAAATTATTGAGGACACTGTCCATGGACTGTACAAATACAGAATAGGTTCAAAGAGCACCAGTCAAGCTGCTTGCTATGGTGATATAAGACATGATGACTAACTGATCAGTCATAGGTTATCCCCTTTCGACGACTTCTTATGACGTCTGCGGATACAGCCTCCTGAACATATTGCTCTAAAACTGCTGATTTCAAAGAGGCTGAGGGAAATCTGATTAGAATCAGATATAGTTCATCAGTGCTGACTTCTTCCTGCAACTCTGCAACTCAGGACCCTCCTTCTCCATTTCTCAACTGCTCAGACCTCAAACCTGCCTTGCCCGGAGGTGCTTTTCCGTTTTTCAATCACTCTGTTTACACAGTTTCAACTTAAGTCCATAGCTATTTTCAAGTTACCTGATTTCTGCTGAAATTGAAGGCATCAAATAAAATTATAGAAATCCTGCCCTTTACAGTTAACAGGATTGAAGCACCCCAGAAATAAACTAAGGAAGTATGGAGTGAGAGATGATGGGGTTGACACTGATTAATCACCCAAACTTCTAACAAGGAGTTACAGTTGGATCAAAGAGAAAATCCCCCTCTTAACGCCAAAGTTCTCAGGACAAATAGTACCCTTCTGATCCAAAAAAACTCGGGTACAGTCCATGCAGTGGTTTCTCACTGAATATACCAAGCAGGTCTGCCAGACTCCTGAACTGTATTTGATCAGATCTATCCTCTGCCAGAATGATAGTCCTTTACTTTTTCCAGTATAATTAATTAGAAAAATAATCAACAAACTCTATTTCACAGTTCAGTTTCTTTCATGGGATGATCACAGTCTAGATATGGATGGTCTCAAGAAGGAAAGACAGTTATTATATTAAACATGAAGCCTATAATTATGATTATTAACGAGAAACTCAAGATTCTTTATTAATTGATATTTACCTTAAGATCTTCCCATTAAGATAATTTTAATAAAAACTATAAATTAAGACCAAAGTGAATCAACTTTAACAACTAAAGTCATTAAAAGGACAGGCTTCAAAGTCAGTCAACTTGAGTTCTTTGACTTACCAACCTTATATGGGTAAGAACTTCATCTAAATGCCTGAACTTCAAAATCTAACATTGTTTTAAAAAGATTATAAATATATATATTTATATATATATGCTCTCTGCATAGTTGTTTCAGGGACAGTAGATACAGTGTGAAAGAAAGATAGACACTAAATAAATATTAGTTTCAACAGGCAACTTTGCTTTATTGACCTTCATAGCCAAGTCAATAAATAATAGCAATGGGTCAGATTATCAAGAGAGCTGGTTATTTCAGTTGCCTGAATGGTAAGAGGATCAATGGCTCAGTCCCTAATAACTAACAGGTTTTAGCAATCAGGGACTATTAAAAAAAAAAAAAAGAAGACCAATTCATTGTGAAGACATGGCTTTACAGGCAACAGTAGCTATTATTTGTAGGTCTTTAGATCTCACTAGAGTTCTTTTCTGAGGCTTTTATCTGGACCTTGAATTTAGGCAGGGTAGAAAAGAAACATTAGTTTTGCAGCACACAATCAACATCAGTGGTTGATAACTGCAAAAGCACTGATATTTAACTCGACTTTCTAACAAGTGAAATTGCTCAGTAATAATACAAACTACTGGGGGGAGGGATGAGCCCTCATCTCTGCAGCAGACTGTCAGAGGGGATCTCAAGGAGCTGATGTGAGCTGCCTTGCCCTGGGAGGAACCCATACTAAAATTCCTTGGGGTCCCTTCCACCTAGAAACATCTATCAATCCATGATTTCTGAACCCATATAATCTTTTAAAAAGCTAGTTGAAAATTAAGCCCCAGGCGTCATTACTCCTGTTTCCTCCCTATCTGTCCTTTTCCCTAGCTTCTACGCACTCCATGATTTTTTGGGTATCTAAAAATCTTTACCCACACAATCGTCATTTGGTTTTTAAAGTAGGTGTTCAAAGAGATTGTATCCTTCTTCCTCAAGTTAAAGATAGGTGTGATTTTTCTCCCTCTCATTGGGAAACATTCTTTGTCAAGATGATTAAGTTCCCTAGCATTTTTTTTTTTTCTGTATGTGAAGAAAATTTTCCATGCTCCAGCCTGAAAAAAATACTTGTTCTGGGTGCAGTTTCCTGAAATGTGGTACCATATGTGCATCAGTAAACATTATGTGTAGAGTAAATTAAACCAAGCCTCATAATTAGGCAGTAAGGAAATTACTGTAGACCTGAAAAAATAAATCAGCAGTATTAAAATGCTCTCCATTTTCTCTGACGCACTTCAGAGTGCCATATAAAGCCTGTGTCACTGTAATAAACATTGAGAAGAAATGCATTTTGAGCAAAACAAACCTAAAAGACATCGCTATTCTAAAAAGTCTTCAAATCTGGGGTCCAAGGTGACAGCACATCAAATTTAAAAACCACCCTGATTGCCAGTAACATGAAGGGTAAAAATAAAAAGCCAATGACTGACATTCCAACTTTTTGGGTTGGGGGGCGGAACTTTCCCATAGAGCAGGTACAGTTAGGACTAATAGTTGGCTAGGAAGCAAAGCCAGGACTAAGGTGATGTTTATCCAAGATGAACAAAACAGCAGCATTTTAAATGACAGCAGAATCAGTATAACTGCTTTTTTCCCCCTTAGGCTTCAGTATGGGTCAGCACTCTTATAGATTCTGTTTTTATTTAAGATATTGCTGTTTTGTTCATCATGGACTTTTTTCTGTAGTAATTCTTTTTTTTTATGCTGAATGGCAGAGTCACATTTCAATATTTTTCCACGTGAGTATCCTGTTATTGCAGCACCATTTGTTGAATTTTTGTTTGTTTGGTTTGCTTGTTTGTTTTGTTTTGAGGGAAGTGCATGGACAGGGAATCGAACTCAGGTCTCCCGCATGGCAGACAAGAATTCTACCACTGAATTAACCTTGCAGTTCCCATTTTTTCTGCATTAATTTTGATTTTCTAAAATACTACATAAAATATTTTTTCTTGATTGCTGAGCTCCAGGTATTCCCTAAAATCTAGCGCCTGAGGCTAGTACCTCACTTGCCTTAGTCCCAGCCCTGTTCTGGAAAGCACAGCTCTTGCCAAAGCATGACATCCCTGCCAGATTTCCATTCCTTCAACATGGCATAGTGAGTAATAAGACTACCCATGTCAAATTTTGGCCTGTGGGGAAAGGAGCCTCAGGCGTTGATTCCCCAACCCTTGCAACAGTTATTTATTTCTGTGAAGTAGAAGGGTCTAGTAGAGACCAAATAGGTTGGAGAAGAGTTGGACAGCCTCACAGATTTTCAAATACATCCCCCAAGGGGCAACAATGAGGTCTGAGACTTCCCACTATCAGAAATAAAGTCAGTGTCATTCAAACATGCAAAAAACATAAAAAATGACTAGGGCCAGCGTAGCTTGCTTTGACACAGATTTTAAGGTGCTATCACATTCATATGAAATCAGAATCCCTAAGATGCAGTCTTGTATCTAGATTTTAGCAGATTCTTGAGCTAAGTCTTCTAAAGCCAGGCCAGCAAGAAGAAACTATAGTGTTAAGCTTTGAAGTCCTCTCTTAAAATGGAAATAGCCATCATTATCACAGAATAAACGGACTTTTTACATTAACAAATCCAGTTCCTGAACACACTGGAACTAGGTACCTGTATGTTAACAATGGAGAGGAGTTGATGTAATTGTGTCAATTACATTCAAGCCATTTATCATTCTTTCAACTTAGGAGTTTTGAAGTTTTGCTCCATCACTGGCACAAGCATTTAGGACTTGGGCACAGTCAAAAAAAAAAACAAAAAAAAACTATTCATTGCAAAAATGGCATAACAAGTGTTTTAAAACACTCTAGGAGCCCAAAGGATAAACCCTTTTGGAATTGGATAAATTCATAAAGATAAGTTAGACGCTGTAGGAAAAAAAATGTGTATTTTCCTGGGGGAGGGGGAGAAAGGCAAAAGCAACAACAAATGTAAAAGGAGGCTGAAATCAGGGAGATTCATTATGAGGAAATGGCGATAATTTTTCTAAAACACAAATAAGCAGTGTCGATGGGAATAGAGAGGAAAGAACAGACTAAGCAAATATAGGAAGGAGAATCATTTGGACTGAATGACAGAGATAGGTTTAAGGAATGTTAAAGTGAAGAGTTGCTTGGGGCTTTTAGACCAGAGATTGGATGGATATAACTCCCTTGAAAATTTGATTACACATCAGGACTTCTAGTCAACCAAGATGGCAACATAAGGCACTCCAGGGTGCCATTCCCATACAGAAGTTCTAACTATTAGTTAAAACTGCCAGACCCATCTTCATTAAAGCTCTAGGAAATGGCGCAGTGCGATGGTAGCTCAGTGGCAGAGTTCTTGCCTGACATGCTGGAGACCTGGGTTTGGTTCCCAGAGCCTGCCCATGTAAAAAACAACAACACTAAAAACTTTAGGAAACAGAAAAGGGTTGCAGTGAATGTGTAGTATTGACTCAACAAAATGTAGCTTTAAAAATGGTAGAGGATCATGGCACCCTTGCTAAGCTCTCCCCAACCCCTGTCCCAGTGCAAGGCAAAACCAGTCTGTGCTCTCATTGTGGGCTACCGGCTGTTCTGGAGTAAGTAGAGTAACACCTATGTGTCTAATGGGTCACTTGTATGTCAGTGCCAATCTATCTGGTAACAGCCTGAACAAATGAACCTGTAAACATCTTTATGGTTTGCCCTCCCAGAATTTTCCCTATAAGCAGAAGCAGTTTATAGACATCAAAGCAGTGTTAGAAACAATTAAGTAAAAGTGACCTGGGGAAAAGGAGTAGCTGATTTAAGTCACACAATAGAGCACCTAGAAAGGGGAGAGTCTATTCCATAGGGAGTGGAGAGGACATTTGAGATCCTGTAAACAGGGGAATTCCTAAAGCTATGAGCAAGTACAAACCCAGAACAAGAAGCAGGCTCCACTCAACCTCAGATAAGATAGAGAGGACCCAACACTTTGCATTTGCCTGAAGCTGATCTTGATAAGAGGGCTAAATTCTGAAGGAAGCCAACAGCCAAAGTAGAGCCCATTTGCAATAACTGTGACAGGTGCTTTTAGTATTTGCTTCTTTATTATTGTTAGCTATTGGCACTCAAGGAAATCTCTGTCATATCACTAGCTGGATATAAAGTTAAGGAACAGACAATTCAGGGATTAGATCCCAAAGTTAACACCAAAAAATATTGAAATATATGGGAAATTATCATTGAAGAGGACAAGACATGCTAGGCATAGACTTTTTTAAAAAATGACCAACAATATGTTCAAAATATAAAGGAAAACACAGAAAAACAAGTAAAAGATATTGAGAAAACAATAAATGAACAATATAAGACTTAATAAAAAGATAGAAATTTTTGAAAGGAATGAAACAGAAATGCTGTAGTTAAAGCCTACAATATCTGAAATGAAAAATTCCTTAGAGGGTTTCAATAGCAGACTGAGATTGGCAGAAGAAAGTGTCAGTAAACTAGAAGACAAGATTGTTGCTATGATGCAGCCTAAGGGGCAGAAGAAAGAAAAAAAAATAAAAAGTGAACAGAACCTAAGAGATCTGTGGGATGCGATCAAGCAAATAATATACACATACAAAGGAGTCCAATAAAATTATATGACAGTTTCTCAGTAAGGCAGTGGGATGAAATATTTAACATACAGAAAGAAAACAACTGCCAACCCAGAATTGTAATCCAGTGAGACTGTCTTTCACAAATGAGACAAAAATTAATACATTCTCAGAAAAACAAAATCTGAGAGAGTTAGTCACTACTAGATCTGTTCTACAAACAATGTGGAAGAGCTCTTCATAGTGAAAGGAAATGACACTGGATGATGGATCATAGCAGAATAAAGAAATAAAGACCTTCACTAAAGATAACTATATCTGTAATTATAAATGGCAATATTATGATAGTGTTCTTTTCACTTTGTATGGGATCTTAAATGTAAATACATAAAAAATAATGAAATTTTATAGCTTTGGACATAAAATATTTACAGACCATAATTTTTAACAAATGCAACAAAAAAGGAGGGGATGGAGGGATATAGGAACAGTGTATGTGTATGGTACTGAAGTAAAATTGGTATCAAATCAACCATGATTGTTACAGAATAAGGATGTTAAATTTAAGCCCCATGGTAAAACATAAATAAAACACATGAAAAATATATTCAGAAAAAAATGAGAAAGGATTAAAAAATAGTACATTACAAAAAGCAAACAAAGAAATATTAAATCAGGATTAAACAGAAAAACTGAAGGGCAAAAAACATGTGAGACTTTCAAAGACCAAATAGCAAAATGGCAGAAGAAAGTCAAGTATTATTAGTAGCTACTTTAAATGCAAATGAATTAAACTTTCCAGTCAAAAGAGAGAGATTGACAAAATGGTTAAAAAAGTATGACCCAACTATATGCTCCTTACAAGAGACTGCATGCTTACAAGGCACGAGTAGGTTGAAAATGAAAGAATAAATATTAAGAATAAATATTCTATGCAAATAGTAACCAAAGGGGTGCTGGGGTATTTATACTAATATCAGTACATAAGTTAAAAAAAAATGTTATGAGGGAAAAAGAAGGGGATAATTCAACAGGAAGACATAAGAACTATAAACATATATGAACCCAAAGGCAGAAAGACAAAATTTATGAAACAATAGTGATAGATTTGAATGGAGAAATAGATGATGCCATATTAGTAGTAGGAGGTTCACTAAATCACTTACAATAACAGATAAAACATCTAGGTACAAGATTAATAAGTAAATAGAAGACTTCAATGACACTATAAACCTCCCAGACAAATACAGAACACTTTACCCAACAGAACAGGATGTACATTCTTTCCTGGTGCACATGGGCCATTTTCCAGGATAGATCACGTTATGTCACAAAACAAGTCTCAATAAATTTAAAACTATTGAAATCATACAATATGTCTTCTCTGAACACAGGAACAAAGCTAAACATCAATAACAGAAAGAGAACTGGAAAAGCCACAAATATTTGGAAAGTGAACAATGTACTCCTTTTTTTCACATTTTTATAGTATAATATAACATATATACAAAGCAAAAAAAAGAAAAAAACAATAATTTTCAAAGCACTCTTCAACAAGTAGTTATAGGCTAGTTTCTAGTTTGTCCTGGGCTACCATAAGATCTTTTCAGATTTTTCCTTCTAACTGCTCCAAAATATAGGAGGCTAGAAGAAATAAATATTTTTTTTTATCATCACAATCAACTTTTTTGTGTGAAAAATAACATATATACAGAAAAACAATAAATTTCAAAGCACAGCACAACAATGAACTGTAGAACAGATTTCAGAGTTTGGTATGGGTTACAATTCCACAATTTTAGGTTTCTACTTCTAGTGAACAATGTACTTTTAAACAGCCAAAGGGTTAAAGAGGAAATCACAAGGTACATTAGGAAATAACCTGCACCCAATGAACATGAAAATACAACAACATTCCAAACTTATGGGATGTAGCAAAGGTAGTGCTGAGAGTGAAATCTCTGTATTGGTTTAAAGCTATTTGTACCCCAGAAAAGATCATGTTCTTAAAGCTAACCCATTCCTTTCAGTGTAGCACTATTGTGGGTGGTCCCTTTTGATTGGGTTACTTCAACAGAGATGTGCTCCAAGGTGGTTCTTAATTCTCTCACTGGAGTCCTTCATAAGAAGATAAAGATCAGAGAAAAGCCCCAGAGAAGTTCAGAGAGAAAAAGCCAGAGAAGCTAAGAAACAAGCACATGGAAGCTCAGTGAGGAAGCATCCTGGAAGAAGTGATAAAACCCAGGAGAGAAGGGAGAGACTAGCAGACATTGCTATGTGTCTGGCCATGTGACAGAGGAGTTCAGACACTGATATTGATACTGGTCTTCAGGAAGAAGGTACCATCCTGTTGATGTATTGATTTCGCAGCCTCAGAAATGTAAACTTGTAAGTAATAGATCCCCATTCTAAAAGCCAACCATTTCTGGGCTATTGTAGTTCATTAGATTTAGCAAACTAAAACAAGGTCAAAATGCTTATAGGAAAAAAAAAGAGAGATTTGAAATCAGAGCTCTAACTTCAGAACTGAAAAAAATCGGGAAAAAATGAACAAAGAACAATCTAAATCCAGCTGAAGAAGAAGGAAGGACGTAAGAAAGATTAGAGCAGAGGTAAATGAAATAATGAATAAAAAATCCCACACAAAGCGAGTCAATGAAATAAAAAAAGTTTCTTTGAAAAAATCAGTAAAATGGGCAAATGTAGGCTAGACTGACAAACAAAAAAAGAAAGAGGACACAAATAATTGAAATCAGAAATTAAAGGGGGGACATTACTCTCAACTTCACAAAACAAAAAGGATTATAAGAGGATGATATGGAAAAATAATAGATAACCTAGATGAAATGGAGAAATTCCTATAAACACATAAATTACCTATACTGACCCAAGAAGAAATATAATATCTCAATATATCAATAACAAGTGAAGAGATTGAATCAGTAATTAAAAACTCTACCAAAAAAATTAAAGAGGAGGGAACACTTCATAACTCATTCCATGGAGCCAATATCATCCTAATACAAAAGCCAGACAAAGATTCTATAACAAAAGAAAACTATGACCAATCTCTTTAATGAATATAGATTCAAAGATCTCTAGCAAAATACTTGCAAATTGAATTCAGAATCACATTAATAATTATTTTTGATTATTATTAAATATTTAAACGACCAGGTGGGAATTATTCCAAATATGAAAGGCTGGTTCAACAAAAGAAAGTCAATTAATGCAATATACCACATAAATAAATCAAAGCAGAAAAACCAAATGATCATCTCAACCGATGCAGAAAAGGTATTTAACAAAATTCAACATCTTTTTTTGATAAAAAAAAAAAAACACTTAAAAGGATAGGAATAGAAGGAAACTTCCTCAACATGATAAAGGGAATATATGAAAAACCCACAGCTCACATCATACTCAATGGGGAAAGACTAAGAACTTTCCCTCTAAGATTAGGAGCAAGTATTTGTTATTCAACATTGTGTTGGATTTTCTAACTAGAGCAATTAGGCAAGAAAAAGAAATAAAAGGCACCCAAATTTGAAAGGAGGAAGTAAAATACTCAGTATTTGCAGATGACATGATATTATATGTTGAAAATCCTGAAAAATCTATAGCAAAGCTACTAGAGCTAATAAGTAAGTACAGCAAAATGGCAGGGTACAAGATGAACCCCAAAACCAGAAGTATTTTTATATACTAGTTGCATGCAATCTAAGGAGCAAATCAGGGGAAAAAATCCATTTACAATAGCAATCAAAAGAATAAAGTATTTAGGAACAAATTTAACTAAGGCCAGATAAAACTATAAGAAATTGCTAAAAGAAGACTTAAATAAGTAGAAGGGCATACAGTGTGCATGGCTTGGAAGAATGAATATACTTAACATGTCAATTCCACACAAATTGATTTATAAATTCAATGCAATACCAATTCAAATTCCAATGACTTATTTTGCAGAAATAGAAAAGACAATAACCAAATTTATTTGGAAGGTGCTCCCTACGGCTAAAACTATCTTGAAAAAGAGAAATGAAGTGGGAGGTGTCATAATACATGACTTTACAGCATATTACAAAGCTACATTGGTCAAAACATCATGGTATGCCATGTGGGACATGACGTCCAAGGGTGAAAGTCTCCCTGGCAATGTGGGAGATGACTCCCATGGATGAATGCAGACCTGGCACCATGGGATCAACAATTCCATCCTGACCAAAAGGGAGAAAAGGCATGTAACTAACAGTACCAGTGGCAGAAAGAGTTCAAATAGAGTCGAGAGGCTACTTTGGAGGTTGCTTTTATGCAAGTTTCAGCTGGACCTTACTACCTATTGTAACCTGCCAACCCCCAACTAGGACATTCCAGTCAATCCTAAAGAACATGTAAGGCCATATATAAGATCCCACAAGGGTTCCACGCACTACAATAAAATAAAAATCTAAATTGATGAAAACCAATATACTTTCAGAATGGTTACATGTGTCCACACTAAATTCCATGCAAATCCCCCTTTCCTTTGCCAGACATTTAGCTATTAACTAAACAAACCAAGGATGCTTTGGTTTTGCCTTCAAACATATTACAGAAACACAATTTTGTTTAAGAAAGATCATTGTGATGAATAAAAATTAAATAGAAAAGGAATTTAAAGCAAATGACTAGAATCCAGAATTTTTTTTCCAAGATATCATATGCCATGTTACAAGTCTTCTAACAAAATCAGAAGATGCTTTACTACAAAATAAAGAAACCTACAACCTCCAGATGGGTCCCTGGTCCAGATAAGTACTGAAACTTAGCCCAGCCTCTCCAGAACATCAGATAGTTTCATCTCCCTACTCCATATAAGTGACAGACCTGTCCAATATGAAACATTTTAAATCACCATACCCCCCAAACATCTCTAAAGAGAGAGATGGAAAGATCAAAGGTGATGGTGGAGTTATATAGCGAAGATAAGATTTAACAAATGAATATGAATACTGAATCATTAAACTGATATCTCTTTTAGTCTCCAGGATTTTAGACCAGCCAGAAGTAAAAATTTAAAATTGTGAAATTATAATCCATATCAAATTCTGAAATATGTTCTACAACTAATTTTGGTACTGTGCTTTGAAATTTATAGTTTTTTTGCATACATGTTACTTTTCACAAAAAAAGAAGGAAAAAAATCAATTGTGATGATAAAAAAATATTTAAGCCCTCTAGCCTCCTATATTCTGGAACAGCTAGAAGGAAAAATATGAGAGGATCGTATGGCAGCCCCTGACAAACTCTGAGATCTGTCCTGCAATTACTTGTTGAAGAGTGCTTTGAAAACTATTGCTTTTTTTATTTCTTCACTCTGTATATATGTTATACAATATAATAAAACAAGTTTAAAAAAACAGCATGATATGACATAAAGAAAATATATTGAACAATGTAATCAAATTCATGTGCAGAAATAGATCCTCCAATCTACAAACAATTGATCTGATAAGTCAAGTCAACTGAACCAGTACAGAACAACCTCTTCAATAAATTGTGCTTGAAGAACTGGCTACCCATAGACAAAAGAATGAAAGAGGACCCACATCTCAGGCTTTATACAAAAAGTAACTCAAAATAGATCAAATACTTAAATATCAGAGCTACGATCATAAAAATTTTAAAGAAAAAATGGGAAATATCTTATAGATTTTGTAATAGGAGATGGTTTCCTAGACCTTATACCTAAAGGATAAGCAAGGAAAAAAGAAATAGATAAATGGGATCTCCACAAAATGTAACACTTTTGTGCATCAAAGGACCTTGTCATGAAAGTAAAAAGCAGCCTATGCAATAGGAGACAATATTTAGAAACCATATATATCAGATAAGGGTTTACTATCCAGAATATATACAACAAAAAGAAAACCCAGTCTTAAAAATAGGCCAAAGACATGGATAGATACTTTTTCAGAGTAAATACTAATAGCTCAAAAACATATGAAAAGATACTGAACCTCACTGGCTATTAAGGAAACACAAATCAAAACCACAATGAGATAACATCTCACACCGACTAAAATGACCATTATAAAAAAAAATGAAAACTACAAGTGCTGGAGAAGATGTGGAGAAAGAGGTACACTTATTCACTGTTGGTGGGAATGTCAAATGGTACAACCACTTTGGAAAACAGTTTGGTGGTTCTTCGGGAAGTTAAGTATAGAATTACCACGTGATACAGCAATCCTATTACTAAGTATATATTTGGAGGAGCCAAAGGAAAGAACATGAAGAGACATTTGTACACCGGTGTTTATAGAAGCATTATTCACTTTGCCAATATGGAAATAATCCAAATGTCCATCCACAGATGAGTGGCTAACCAAACTGTGGTATATACATACAATGGAATATTATACAGCTGTAAGACAGAGTAAAGTCCTGATGCATGCAATAACATGGAAGAACCTTAAGAACATTAGACTGAGTGAAATTGGCCATTAGTAAAAGACAAATACTGTCCGATCTCACTAATATGAGCAACCTTTGAGAGTTAAAGTTGAGAACACAGATAATCAGGAGATAGAAAAAGGGTAGAGATTGGGCATTTGATGCTGAAGAAGTAAAGAATGTTCAGCAATATTGATTGTGAAGATCCAGAAATTGATGGCACAATACAAGCTGATGGTAGCACAACGTTTTAAGTACATTGAACAAAATTGAGCATGGGTATGGTTGACGGAGGAGGACTGTGGGCATGTCTGACACCAGAAGGAAAGAAAGAAATTAAAGACTGGGATGATATCTCTTAGCAAAGCCTAGAGTAGACAATGATGGTGACTGAATGTACAAATATAAGAATGTTTTGCATGAGGGAAAACAAATGAATGTCAACAGTGAAAAAGAATGAAAATGGGATGGTATATGAAAAAATAAATGAATGCAAACTAGGGTCTATAGTTAACAGTAACATTAATATATGCTTCCACTGAATATAACAAAGGCAATATGCCAAAGCTAAATATCAATAAGTGGGGTTTATGGGGGAGGGATATGGGATTCTTTGCAGAAGAAATAGAAATGTCCTCATATAGATTGTAGTGGTGGAGGCATGGCTATGGGATTATATGGGGAACCATTGATTTTTTATTTTTATTTATTTTATTTTTTACATGAACAGGCTCTGGGAATCAAAGCCACGTCTCTGGAGTGGCAGGTGAGAATTCTGCCACTGAGCCACTACTGCACCACCCAGAACCAGTGATTTTTAACTTAGGTTGGATTTTATGGTGTGTGAATAAAATTGTTCAAAAATGAAAAGAATCCTGGAGAAAATGTGGAAAGATATACTTATTCATAGTTGGTGGGGAAGTAGAGTTGGTGCAGTCCCACAGAAGGCAGTGTGGTGGCTCTACAGGAAACTAGGTATGGGTTTGCCATAAGATCCTGCAACCCCATTGTTAGGTGTATACTTGGAGGAACTGAAAACAGGACAGAGATGGACATTTGCACTTTGGTGTTTGTGTTGACAGTGTTCAGGTTTTGCAATGGATGGAGGTGGTCTAAGGGTACATCAATGGACAAACAGAAAGGGGAACTACAGTGTATACATACAATGGACTACTGAGTGGCTGTAAGAAAGAATGAAGTTGTGAAGCATGAAACTAGGTGAATGAAACTTGGAGACAGTATGTTGAGTGAAATAAGCCAGAAACAAAGGACAAATATTATAATGTCTCACTATTATGGACTAACTGTAATATACAAACTCTGAGAAATGAAATTGAAAGCATAGGTTAACAGGGGAAGGTCTACTGTAAAGGTTTCTAGATTATAAGCTTTTACAGTAGTCATATAAATTCTGGAGCGGTAACTGTTATTTCTAAATTCTCAGATGCTGGGCTCTTTGTGTATAACCTGGTCATTCTCTGGAACTTCAGGTATCTGTGTGAGACCTGAGCCTCAGAGCTAGAGTTCTGTAGCTATGAAAATCAGCATTACCCCATACAGTAACTGTTAAAATACTGAATTGTGATCAGACTTCAATTAGAGATATGAATGAAGCTGATCTACTTAGGACTAAGGTAAATCACAATAAAAGGTATAGGATAATATTGAAAGGATAATATTGGCAGTATAATAAAACTTCAACTTCTGTGTAAGACCAAAGGAAGAGAGATTTACTTGGTGCAAAGTGTATATTTTGTGTAGCACACTATCTAATTTGACCTGTGTGGTCAGATTATTTGAATACCCTAATTACATGGAACTATGAATAGGGAATGAGATCTTGTTGGTTTGTACAGGTTAGTGTGATACCCTGATATATCCCATAGCAATATGGGCAGAAAATTAAAAATATATATATATTTGCAAAGTCCCCTTTGAGGGATTGGAAAAAAAAACATGGGAATATTAAATTTCCCCATCTGGGGAAGACCTGATATTTTTGCAAGCATTAGGGGCTGCCAAATTGATGTGCCAGGTCTTTGATCTCGGGGCTTGCCCTTATGAAATTTATTCCTGCAAAGGTAGAAGCTAAACATGCTTATGATTACACCTGAGAGTCACCCACAGAGAACCTCTTTTGTTGCTCGGATGTGGCATCTCTGTCTAAGCCAACTCTGCAGATGAACTCATCTACTCCCCCTATGTGGGACATGATTTCCAGAAGTGTAAATCTCCCTGGCAAGGTGGGACAGGACTCCTAGGGATGAGCTGGGACCTGGCATCATCAGATTGAGATAGTCTTCTTGACGGAAAAGGTGAAGAGAATTGAAACAAAATAAAATTTTAGTGGCTGAGAGATTTCCAATAGAGTTTAGAGGTTATTCTCATGCTGTTATAGATATGCCTTTTCAATTTTTGGTGTATTGGAGTAGATAGAGGGAAATACCTAATACTGTTGAATTGTAATCCAATAGCCTTGATTCTTGAAGATGATAATATAACTATATAGCTTTTAATGTGTGACTGTGTGTTGTGAAAACTTATGACTGACACTCCCTTTATCCAGGGTATGGACATTGTAATGTTTGGATTTTAAATGTTTGGAAATGGATAGAGATGATGGTAGCAGATTATTACATGTGTAATTACAGCACTGAATTATGGGTGCGACTGTTGTTGAAAGATAAAACGTGGGACTATTTACATAGTGAATCCTGTTGTGGATAATGACTGTGGTTAATAGTTCACATATAAGTATGTTCTAGCATGAACTAGAACAAATGTACAGCACTATTACAAGGTGTAAATAATTAGGAAAAATACAACTAATGCAAACTATGACTATATTTAACAGTAATATTCTTTCATCATTTGTAACCATACCAATGCTAAGGGTCAAGAGTAGGGGTATAAGGGAATGAGATTTTTATTTTTGGAACAATGAAAATGTTTTCAAATTGATTATGGTGATGAATGCACAGCTCTGTGATTATACCAAGGGCCATTGGTTGTACACTTTGGATGGCTTGTATGATGATTGAATAAATTTATCAAAAAAAAAAATCAGTGGGAAAATAAAGTTCCATTTACACTTCTTTAAAAAAAAAGTCTATATTAGTGGCACAAGGACAGACATATTAACCTATGGAATCAAATTGAGGACTCAGAAATGAACTCTTAAATCTATATCGAATTGATTTTTTAAAAAAAGTCCCAAGTTCACTCAAGAAAGAATAGTCTTTTCAACAAATGGTGCTCAGAAAACTGGCTATTCATATGCAAAAGAATGAAGGTGGACCTCTACTTTTCACCATATACAAAATTAACTCAAAATGGATCAAATACATAAATATAATATCCTAAACTATAAAATTCTTAACATAGAAGAAAACTTAAGGTAGTATGTTCAAGGTCTTGTGTTAGGCAATTGTTTCTTAGATTTTACTCCAAAAACATGAACAACAATGGAAAAAATAAGTGGAGCTTCATCCAAATTAAAAGCTTTTGTGCATCAAAGGACTATATCATCAAAAAAAAAAAAAAGACACACTATAGAATGGTAAAAAATATTTTGAAACTCCGTATAATAATGGCTGAAGATCCAGAATATATAAAGAAACACTACAACTCAACAACATAAAGACAAACAGTCCAATTGAAAAAAAGGGCAAATAACTTCAATAAATATTACTCCAAAGAAGATATACTAATGACCAAAAAGTGCATGAAAAAATGCTCAACATCATTAGCCATTAGGGAAATGCAAATAAAAACCACAAGGAAATACCTTTTCACACTCACTAGGATGGCTAATATAAAAAAAAAAAAAAAAAAAGGAATATAGCAAGTGTGAGAGGATACAGAATATTCACTATTGATGGGAACATGAAGTGGTGCAGCCACTGTGGAAAAGTTTGGCAGTTCCTCAGACAGTTAAGGATAGAATGACCATATAAACTGGAAATCTTACCTAGGCTTTCCAAAGGATTGAAAGCCATGACTCAAACAGATAGTTGCACAATGATATCCATAGTAGCATTATTCATAATTGCCAAAAGATTGAAACAAACCATGTATCCATCAACTGAAGAATGGACAAACAAATATCATATATATACACAATGGATTATTATTCAGCCATAAAAAGGAAGGAAGTTCTGATATGTGCAGTAACATGGATTAACCATGAAGATGTCATGTGGCGTGAAAGAAGCTGGACACAAATGGACAAACATTGCATCTCACTGATGTGAAATAATCAGAATAAGCAAATTCATGGAGTTGGAAACTAGAATATAGGCTACCAGGGGCCATGGTGTGTTAGGAAATGAGGCATTGTGCCAGTTCGAATCTATATGGACCTCATGTTTCCCTGGAGATGTGACCCACCCAGCTGTGGGTGGTAACTTTTGATTAGATGGGTTCCATGGATATGTATCTCCACTCATTCAAGGTGGGGTTCCTTATTGGAGCCCTTTAAGAAGGAACCATTTTAGAAAAAGCTACAAGAGCCCACATAGCCGGAGACTTTTGGAGATAAAGAAGGAAAACACCCTCGGGGGAGCTTCTTGAAACAAGATGCGTAGCAGACGTCATCAAGATTGCCATGTAACGCCAGTTGAGAGAGAAACCCTGAACATCACTGGCCTTCTTGAACCAAGGTATCTTTCCCTGGATGCCTTAGATTGGACATTTCTATAGCCTTGCTTTAATTTGGACATTTTTATGGCCTTAGAACACACAAATGTGCAATGTAATAAATTCCCCTTTTTAAAAGCCATTCCATGTCTGGTATATTACATTCTGGCAGCTTTCTAGCTAGAGAACAGGCATTAAAGCTCAAATTGTACAGAGTTTCTGTCTGAGGTAATGGAAAAGTTTTGTAGTGGATGGTGGTGCTGGTAGCACAGCATTGTGAATGAAACTAACAGCACTGAATTGTATAATTGAATGTGGTTATAGGGGAAATTTTAGGTTGTATGTATGTCACTGTAACACAATTTAAAAAGAATAATAATAAAACAAAGGACTCTATGACACAGTGAACCTTAATGTAAACCATTGGCTATAGTTAATAGTACAATTATGCTAATATTTTTAGCATGATTTCTAAATGTTGTGTTAGTTAATTTTTTTAATTAATAAAAAAATAAATAAAATAAGCAAATTCATAGAATCAGAAATGAGAATACAGCTTACCAGATCTGGTATGGCAAGTCAGGAATGGCAAGTCAATTGTAAATGTAATTAACACCACCAAATTATATGCTGGATGTGATTTAAAGGAGGAAGATTTCTGCTGTATTTACATTACTTGGATAAAAATTTCATAAAAACATAGGACTGCAAACACAGTCAACCCTAATGTAGAATACGGATTATAATTAATAGTACAGTTTTAATAATATTGTTTCATCAATTGTACCAAAGGTACCACACTAATGCAGATGTTCATGGAGAAAATTGTGTATGTGAGGATAGGGAGATACGATAACTCTATATATTATACATGATTTTTCTATAATCCTACAACTTCTCTAATAATTTTTAAAAATTACCTATAAAGGAGAGTTGATCACAGTAAGAAGTATGCATTTCTGTGAGGTGGTGTGGGATGGGGGTAGAGTTTGTCTCTGAGGTATTCTGGAATTTCATTCAGCCAAGGAGAACAAAGATGGGTCAAGGGCATTGTCATGGTCAGGTTCATGTGTCAACTTGGCCAAGTGGTGGTACCTGCTTGTCTGGTTGGGCAAGTGTTGGCCTATCTGTTGCGATGAGGACATTTCATAGAATTAAATCATGCAGCTACAAAGGGGAGTGTCTTCTGCAATGAGTGATGCTTAATCTGATCACTGGAAGCCTTTTAAAGAAGATTCAGAAGAGACAGGCTCTTCTTGTTTTGGCCTCCTGTGGAGTTCATCCAGACCCTCCATTGGAATCATTGGCTTCACAGCCTGCCCTGCAGATTTTGGACTCCATGTTTCCGCAATCATGTAAGACACTTTTTTTTTTTTTTTTTTTTTTTTTTTTTTTTTTTTTAAAGGAAAGACAGAGAGAAGGAAGGAAGGATAGAAGGAAGGAAGGAAGGAAGAAAGGGAAACATTTTTAAACATTTTCTTGTTTTATTGTATTCTGTTTCTCCGTTTTTTTGTTACATGGGCTGGGGCCGGGAATCGAACCGAGGTCCTCCGGCATAGCAGGCAAGCACTTTGCCCGCTGAGCCACCGCGGCCCGCCCATGTAAGACACTTTTATAAATTCTATATTTGCGTGTGTTCCCTGTTGATTCTGCTTCTCTAGAGAACCCTAACTAATACAATCATTTAAAGTTAGCATATGCCCTTATAACCAATACCATCCTTTTTTCAAGTTTTCTACCCAAGCAAAGAACTATGTTGAATTTCCTCGGCCAACAGCACTGACTTCCATGGGAGCCATTAAAGCACACAGTGATGCCATCCGAGATCAAAAAGGCTTCCACCAGAGGTAGTGGCGACAGCTGGAGAAGTAAAACCTACAGGATGATGACCCACTTTAAACTTCAGATTTATCCAGCCTCCTCAGAAAAAAGGGAGATAAAGAAATATCAGCCATTCTGATGGAAATTTCCCCTGGGAATGCCAGAAGCTATTTCAGTTAATAAAACGTAACCTCAGCAAGAAGGGGTCAAATGGAATAGATATATTTGGCCATGAGCTGAATGCAATGATTCACTGCGTACTTTCCAAAAGAATCAAGGCAATTTAGCTGCTATCAACTCTAGAAACATCTCAACTCAGGCCAGAGTGCTGGATTCCATCAAAACATTTTCTCCTTTTCAGTAACAGTTTTGGATAAGACATTCTAGTCTATGCGTCTCCGCCAACCACAGATATGGGCCAACTTCATTAACCAGGGTGAGTTTTCTGAAATAAGTGCTCTGGAAAACTGACAGGAAATTCTGGAGAAAAAAAAAAACAAATCCTTATTTATCAAATCATCATCATTGAAAATCTTCCAAATTTTCCTGCAGGAATTTCAAACTGTAAAATACGATAGAATTTTTAAACTACTACAGTAGATTTTCAGGTCTCAGGATCTGGATTCTTAATAGCATTCTCATTGCCTGGAATAGGAGAAGGTTTGGGAGACTGGACCAAATGCAAAAACTTCCTGGAATGTATTTTGGGACTTGGCCGTAACAGTTGACTTTCCCTTTCTACTTTTTCTTTGAATATCCAGAACCTGGAGAAATTAGCAGAAGAGAACAAATCAGTAGTAGAAGCTTCCACTTGACTGAGATTTTTCCTGTTCATATATAAGTTATAGAGCTCTGTACAGTGTATTGTATGAATAGACAGTGTTGGTCAAGACAGTGGATTCTTTCTGTGATAGAGATGGGAGTGAGAGAGAGAGATCATGTCTCCTGTCTTCTGCAAGGCTTGTGATAATATGTTATCAATCGACCAACTATGTGGCTCAAAGGAATAAATTAAACCAGTGCATAAATTGAGTAGAATCGGTGTAATGGTAGAGCTTGCCCAGAGTGGAATTTCAAAAACTGTTTCCAACTGATTTACTGATATACCTTGAACTTAGCCTAAAGAGTGTTTTCCAGGAGATAAGTAAGCATGTTGGTCCAATACTCAGGGCTATTCTATTAGTATTTTCCTAAGATAGAGGTGGCTTGAAATATAACTTGTGATCAAGGGCCATGTCCAAAGGATGGCCTTTCCCAGTGCCCCTGAATCCTCTCCTATCTATTCTACCCAGCTCCTCTTGGCCTGTTTGTTTCTGATCTCTAGTGTCTCTGATCCCCTCTCAGTTCAGCTGTCTCTGAATTGCTTATGTTCTATCCTTTCAATCTCATTCATCATATGATTACTTCTAATCTCTGTGCTTTGATGACAGTATGGGGGCCTGACAAGGACCCAAACCTCAAGAATTCTTAGCTCTTCCATGAAGAACAAAAATCTTTATATTTGAGAGAAATCAATATTTTATTTTATGATTTTTTGTTGTTGTTTTAGCCTCATATCCTTAAGAGGAAAAGCAGACTGAAGTGTGGAAATAAATTATTTAAAATGTTTTCTTACAACGAATCTAAAAATAATCACCCCCATCATGTGCAGATGTGAGAAAATAAATCTGATGCCTTAAAATCCTTTGTTCTGTAAATGTTTTGGAAAGTTTATAATTCATTCTTTGAGAAGCCAGATACCTAAACATAATAGTACTTTTTCAAAAGAGGATCAAATGAAGCATAACAGCTGGAGACTTGGGAGAAGATATCACATCACAAAAAAAGAATCATATTTTTGTCACCATAATTTCATTTGGCAGCATGTAGATATCATCCACTCTCCTATCCTAGAGTGCTGGAGGTGCTGTTGAAAACCACAAAGCACCTCTGCCTATTTATGTGACACCTCCTTCCCTCACTGCATCCCCTGGAGCAGAATAGTATAATATATAGGTGATCCAAGATGAGATAAGGGTTATCAGCAAAAACTCCAGGGAAAGGCTGCTGAGCTGGAACCCACATACATATTAGTACTGCATGGCCTTGGGAGCGTCCCTTCATTTCATGCTCTTCATTTGTCAAATGGGGTTGGTGACAGTTCCTTCTATATCACAGAACTGGTAAGAGGATTCAGTGAAATCAATATACGGACAGAACTTAGAATAGTGCCTAGACTCAATATGTTAGCTATGATTTAGTCTGCATTTTTTGGACAGTGATTTTATAAGATATTGCTGATGAAGAGCTACCTTCAGCCACCATTGTTTTATGAGGAGGAATTGGGTCACAAGGGGGACAACTGATGAAAATCTTTGGCTATATTTACTTCTTATCAATCTTGAAAGATATTTTTGTGGTTCTGTTTGCAAGTCGAGGCTAGATGAGTTGACCTGTAAAACATGGCATCCTGTGACAAGTTGTGCTTGTTTGTTTTTAATCCTTTGTTGTATGACCACCCTACGAAGAACTCAGCATATTGTAAAAGCATTTTGTACATGCTTTTTGTTGTCTCTTTAAAATGCTTTGATCTTAGTAGCCAATGAGACTTTTGTCAAGTTGGTGCTCACTGAATCATTGCTGGAATCCTTGGGACAGCTATTAGGGATGAGGGGCTAAAAACTAGATTGTTAAATTGTTGGGAAGTGGGAAAGTCACAAAGCAACACCCTAATGTTATCAATATTAAAGGGATGGAGAGATCATTTGGACCACTAGGTGACCAGACAGGGAATCAGTCAGAAGCTTTGGTTTGCACAGTGATCGGATTCCAGAATCACAGCAGTGATTATAGCTGAGGCATGGGGCATACTGTGCCCAGAGCTCTAAAATTAAAACATGATGCTTAGAGCTGGCAGCAATATTCCCTAAATCCATTTTTTTTTTTTACTTCGTACAATTTAAGTGTTAATTCTCCATTCCCTTCCCCAACCCCGGCCCCTTGGTAACCCAAATCCATTTTCAATCCCAAACAAAGTACTTCTTAGATGATTCTTCCCTACCACCGCCTACTGCCAGAGATTTAATTGACAAGATGGATCCATGCCAACCAGCTTTAAATAGCACCCTTGAGTTCCTGTGACCTTTTTCACAATTTGTGTCTTCCCAGCTTCTCGGGATACACTGCTTAAATAGAAGGGACTCTAATTAGTGAAAATTCTAGTTAAACAGGAATCCTTTTTATTCAATTACTTGTGATTTTTTAAGTGTCTATAAGTCATTGTCCACTTTTCTTCATTAGGGAAGTGCAAGTTAATGATCATAATTGAGTTTATTTCTTTTTAATTTGGTGACTAGAACTTTATAAGACTCTAGGTCACCCTTCTGAGGAACATTTCCTGATGTTCTGAAGAACATCTTCCTCTGAGGAAGAGGCAGGGGGCTGGAGTGAGAACCAGAAAGTCACTAGAAACCTTTTATTTTCTTTTTAAAATAAAATCTTTGATTTCAGCTTTTTCTCCCATGTGATCTTGATTTCTCTAAGTTTTGCATAAAGAAATACAGGTGTGCAAAGAAGTGGACATATGGATAGTTGAGAATTCTTATTTAGAATCTTCTTTAACAAAGGTTTTTCTATAATTGAAAGCACAGAATGTTTCTGCAATAGTGAAACATCCCTTTGAGCCACAAGCATTCACTGAACCACTCTTTGCATTGGTACCAGTAGAGACCCAGGTAAAACCTTATCAATGCAATTAAATGGATACCCAAATTTAAACTGAGGGCCTACCAGAGCCAAGCAAATTAGAATAGTTGTTTTCTTTATTTGTATGATGCTAGGTGGCTTCGATTTAAATAAGAACAATTTTTGTACCACTACAGGTATATATGAGGAGATAGCAGAGATGGGAAAAAGAAAAAAAATCCTAAGATATTGGTAGAGACAGAACTGACAGATGGGGACCATATCAGCTCTAGAAAGGCAGGTTCAGGAAGAGAAAGATGTTTGAGCCAAATTCAAGGATAAGGTGTGAAATTATGCCATAACTGTTGGATATTCAGACAATGAAACAATTTTTCTTTCATCTTTATTTCTCTGGGAAAGGTGAGAAGGAACAAAATACCATTTCCATAGAAAGGTTTCAGGGAAGGACCAACTCCTTCCAATGGTTTCCTAAAGGAGGCTTCCCAAGGAGCTTGTCTCTAAATGTTTTAAAACTCCACCATAAATTCCACTTTCACATTTCACCACTGTCTTCAGCAAAAAAAAAAAGAGCCAATACTTCATTGATAACTGTAACACCAGAGTGAAAAAAATATCTTATTCATTCCACCCTAATAAGGTCCATAAGTGGAGAGAGCTGAAGGGACTGGCTCTCGGACCTGACAGAGGAGTCCCTACTAAGTACTGAGTAATGGGGAGGGAGAAGAGCCCAGGTCATGAATTTTGCCCAAATCACAACACAGTCAAAGGAAGTCCTAGGAAAGATGCCTTTCTGCTGCTTTTAAAATCTGTGATTATCAGGCAGTAGAATCTCTGGCCTGATAAACAATGAGCATTTTCCTTCCTTGGACTCGTATAATTTTAAACAGCTCAAAGGGAACATACACATCCAGCTTAGTTTCCTAATTTTATAGACAAGAAAGTGAGACCAACCAAGAGTTGAAGAACTCACACTCTCATTGCCAGCATAATTATAGAGTCAGATCTAAAAGCTCAGGCTCCACACCCTGATTCAATGTTTTCCATTAACCCCAGTCCCAATTCCTACTACCCAAATTGTTTTACTTAAGAAGGGGTTTTGCTTGGAGATATGAGTTTAGGAGAGCAAAGACAGGTAAAGTTGTCTTATATTTCTTGGCATTGTTAATGCCTAAGAGGACATATTTTATCCTCCTTTATTTCAGGGTAAAATAATAAGGACATATTTTTTCCAAAAGGGCTTATTAGCTGGGCAGTCAAGCTAAAGACTTTGTATTCTAGAACTAATTATATTTCTTCTGGAAGATATTAGCTCAAGCATGTACATACTTTTGGGCTATGTCCTGAAGACAGCATAGAGCTCCCCACCAATAGTTAGCAGTGGCTTCTTCCTCACATTCAAACCACTCCTGAAATACTCATGGGCCATTCCTGCTCAGGCACCTTGCTCATCTTGTCTGTACTTGATGAAGATATAGTATTAAGTTCAGCAGGGAGCTATAGAGAGTTGAGGCAGTGCACCCACCTCATTAATGAATGAGATGGACATGAGCAAAAGCTAGCAGTAGGAGACAGGATGTTTATCAGGCAGGAATAAGGAAGCAAGGGGTTTGGTTAAAAAGATGCTATTAGCTCTTCTAAAGAAAGGGCACTATGAAAGAAATCAGAGATAACTATGGAAACTATGGAAACTTCCATGACAGCATTTATCAGGGTTCATTCAAGACTTTCAAGGTGAACAAGGGGTCTGTTTTTATTCTGCCCAAGAAAAGGACCCATCAGACTGACAATGACATTAGTCATTTAAATCATCCAATTAGCTCTCCTTGCTTTAGTTATCTACTTTCCAAACAACTTTCTGATAATCAAGCTTTCCGTTAGCTTTATGTCTCCAAGGGAATACACACTAGGCGAGAGACCTTAACTAGCCCCTGAGATAAGCTTTATTTCTTGTTAACCATTAGGCTTCTGATTTATCCATGTAATGTCTTGGACATACCTGGATCTGGAAAAACAGAAAATCAGATGTGGAGAATGGAGACATCATTGTCTCTGTCTGGGATGACTGTGTCTGGAGGGTACCCTTAAAGGTTGTTTCCATCATTGCAAACCATATAGCTGCTACATCTCTGCAGTTAGCAGCCAAAACACCATCAGACTGCTCCCTTCCTGATGAAATGTTTCTATGTATATTTAGATGTTAGTTTGAATAGCAGCCTGAATGTCAGCTCTAAGAAGGCATCCTGAAACAGGACATTCTTAGAAACCACAACTGATTAATTACCATGCACTTAAAATAAAAACAAAAAATATATAGTACCTGTCTCCTTAGATCTCTTGTTTTCTTGGTCATCTTATCAATCGCAATATTTAGAGGATCTCCTTTTTCTTTCCTTCCAGTCTATTAAGAAAAGAGAAATAATTTCTGATTTAGAAAATTAAACATTAGACATAAAAAGTTTTAGAAAAAATCAAGAATACACAATGTTGCAGAATCCAACTAACAAAAAAGATTATTTTCTATACACAGCTAACATGACTTGGCCAATAGTATTGCTTTCCTCCCAAATAAAAGTCTAAATTGATGAAAATCAATGGACTTTCAGAATGGTTACATGTGTCCATATTCAACTCCATGAAAATCCCCCTTCCCTTTGCCAGACATTTAGCTATTAACTAAAAAAAAGCAAGGATGTTTGGTTTTGCCTTCAAACATAAACATTTGTCTTTCTTTATTACTGAAGCACAGTTTTGTAGAATAAAGATCATTGTGATGAATAAAAGATAAATGGAAAAGGAATTTAAAGTAAATGACCAGAATTCAGAATTTTTTTTACTGAGCTATCATATGCCATGTTACAACTTGTCTACCAAAATCAAAAGATGTTTTACTACAAAATACAATATTTGTAATCTCTCCTTTGTCATATAAATGGGATGCTGAGCATGACAATAAGGAACCCATGACTTGAGGCCATGAAGAGAATTTCCCTTATGACTGCAATAGGCAGGGTAGAGGCAGAAAAAAAATCTTCTTTCTTAAATTATTCGCTAGGAAGTTTCACTAGTTACTTTTTTCTTTTCTTTTTTCTATTTTTGGTGCTTGTAGAAAAACAAAACCAAACAAAACACAATTTCCATTATACTTTTAAAACAAGAACAGCGACAACAAAATTCCCAGGGATAAAAAAGCTCTACAAAACGTCTTCCCTTTAAAAGACAACATGTTTTCAAAAGCTTTGCCAAATCTTCTAAAACACGAATTTTAGTCAGGCATGCTACAGATTATTTATTTATTTATCTTTCTACTGGCAGGCCAGTTCTTGTTTTATATCCCATCTCTGCAAAATCATATAAGTCCCCAAGCAACTTATGTACAGAATGAAATGAGATCTCAAGTCACCAGCTATGACCAACAGGGTGATAGGTTTTGAGAATCTATAGAAATCAGTATCCAACAGATTTCCAAATTTTCTTTTTCTATGACAAAAATTTGGGTACATAAAACCCGATACATATACACCAGATCTACAAGGCTGAGTTTGAGGCAGTGACTCTTTTCAGATATTGCTTAATCAACCTTTTTTTTTTTTTTTTTCTGAACAAATGTGTGCTTCCTAGTCTTATAGGGTTTTCATTAAAGGTCAAAACCAAGGCATAAGTGGGTATTTTTTTAAATATCTAAAGTCTTACAATACCCCATCATACTCATTCAGTCCCTAAACTCACCCTTGTTCCTTTCACATCCACACACTGAGACTCTCTGTAGAAAAGAGCTTAAAAGTAGTGGCTTTGAAATATCAGCATGCAGATAGCTCCATGGAAGTAAAAGTGTATGGGCAAGAACAATTTGCTGCTTTGTCTTTAGATAGATTTTGGTTGCACAGCGAGTATGGTTTCTGTGTCCTGGGTCTCCAATTCAGGTGTGTTAAAATTCAGCAGCCAGAGCCTGTTCTTCCCATCCCCACCCCTCCCCTTCCTTTTCCTTCCTTTCCTTTCCAACTGTTTATTTTGAAACACTTTCAAACTTACAGGACAGTTACAAAAGAAATACAAACCCCATACAGAAAAATTCAAAATACCGTATCCCTCAGTCCCACCAATTTTAAGATTTTGTCACATTTGTCATATGATTTTATCTCTTCATCTATTCATTTGTCTACACATATGTCTATCCATCCATCTATCCATCTGCCTGTTTGCCTTTCAAGCTGTTTTTCTGTATATTTATTAATTCATTCCCTGAACACTTGAGTGTAGGTTGTATATGTCATGCTCCTCCAGCACTTAATACTGCTATGTAAATTTCCTAAGAGCAGGGATGCTTATCTGTGTAACCACCTTAACTGCAGCTGTCAAGTTCAAGAAATTTTAGCATTTATACAAAGTTTACACCCTATAGTCCAATTTTTTCATATGTCCCAATAATGGCCTTTGAACCTTATTAGCTCACATCCACGACAATGTATTGCTTTTAATTTTCATTGTCTCTGTAGTTGCTATTCTTTTTTTTTTCACTGTGGGGCAGAGCCTTTTCCTTTCTTCCTTGGTTCTCTGCTTGGAACTAGAATGTTTGCCATCAGCATATGGGGCCTTTTGCCTGGGCCACGATAATTTTAAGAACCAGAGACTTACTGTGCTCTTTCTCTGTATGATAGCAATAAAAACTTAGCTGAAAAATTTTAAATGATGAGTTTGGACTAAAATGTGGTTATGGCAGAAGGAGACTGAATCACTCAACTTTCAACATGAAAAAAAAAATCACGAGTGTGTGGACATAACAAAATAGTTGCTGAGTAGATACTAAGTGCCAGATACGGTGCTGACTTCATCCTACCAGATAAATAGCATTATCACAATTTTACAAATGAGAAAATGAGAATACAAGAGGGATTGGTACCCAAAAAATGAGAAATCAAGATAAAAATTTTTCTTTATTTTTAAATTAGTGGTAGGTTTACAGGAAAATCATGTTGAATATACAGATGTCCATATATGCCCCTTCATGCACAGTTTTTTTCTATTATTAACAATTTGCATTAGTGTGGTACCTTTTACAGTCGATGAAACAATATCATTATAATTATTTTAATGACTAAAGTCTATATTTTACACTAAGGTTCACTCATTAATTCTACAGTCTTATGATTTTTTTTTTATTCCTGTAACATATATACAACCTAAAATGTCCCATTTGATCCACTTTTAAATATACAAGTCAGTAGCACTGGTTACATTCACAATGCTGTACCACCATCACCACCACCATCTCCATCATCACAATAAAATATTTTTTTTTAATCAGAATTAATGCAAAAAAAAATTCATGATGAACAAACTATCCGAATTTTAAACAAAGATAGCATCCAACAGGCCCGGGATTTGGATGAGATGGAGAGGTGAGGGTGTGACTCAGACAACATTTTGAAATTTTAAACTTTAAAACATTTTGGAATGCATTATTCATACTGAAAAACCAAAAAAGAACCAAAAAAAAATGTTGTTCACCTGAAATTCAAGTTTAAGTGGACGCCCTGTATTTTAATATGCTAAACCTGGCAGCCTTACTACCAGGAGAAACAGTGATGCCTCAGATTGTAACCAGGGCTGTGAGACCCATGTGGGAAGGCTTGGCTGCCGTGTGCTATGAGTTGAAATGGAGCGCAGGGACTCTGCACCTCGGCTGGCATTAACAACCTGCAACTGTAAAGCATGCACCTCTTAGATGTGTGGCATCATATTGGGTACACAAAAAGTGACAGCCACAGTCCTTCCTGTCAAAGAACTCCAAGTTCAGGTGAATAATCCAGAAAAAGAGACCTATAACATGACCAGCAATACTAAGGAGACCAGCACTCGAAGAGAGGGTTGTGCTGCTCAGAAGAAGGAAAAGAGGTTGCATTTGGGAAGTAGGGCAACCTTGCAGAGAAGTGGGGGATGCTGTTGGACCTTAAGTCCTAGGTAAGATTTGAATAAGAGAGGGTGTCTCTCTAAGTCGAAGTGGCAGAAAGAAAGACATCAAGACAGGAGATGGCGAGGCAGGTTCTGGGAGGAGGCAGGTTCTGGGAGGATCGTGAGTGGAGTGGGACAGCCTTTTCTCTATCATGAGAAGGGATCAGTTTTACTAGCTGTTGAGACAAATTATCTTTGTGTGATCTTCTTTTTGGTATGATGATTGCCCACTTTATTTTTATCTGCAAACCCAGAGGATTTCTAGTGACATTAGAATTCTATGACACTGTTGTCAGGATTCTGTTTGTGTAAGATTTGTGATCCTGAGTTTTTCCAGCTTCTACTTGGGTTGAGGGAAATTCAGACCCGCCTTTGACTTGAGTTCCATATTTATTTTCACTGTTTAGGGAGGCTGGGGAATCAGTTAAATCAAGACCTAGGGCTTAGGAAATTTGGGCACCAGCTGGAATCATCAATTCAGTGAAACTTTGTTAGCACCAATTTATTTTTAAATAAGGTGTATGTGCAAGAATAACAATAATAGCCTGTCAACACTCAGATTTTCACAGCAAATGGGTCTTTCAAGCCAGCACTCTGCACTTCCCTGTGCCCTCTTACATTAGTATATAGAAATCATTATATATTATCAGCAGAAACTAGAGTGGAAGCCAATCAGAGAAAGAGAGAGAGAAAAAGAGCTCCATCTCCTAGTGTCAACCTTCCATTAGTAGGCCCTGTGATCTTGGACTAATGATTTGGCTCATTTTGATGTCTGAGCTTTCTCATAAGCACAATGAATAACATAATATATGCCCTGTCTTCTTCACAAGGTCTGCCAGATGATCAATCACAATGACAATGTGCTGGAAATGGTAAAAGGCCTTAACAATATTCAGCGTAATTAGGAAAGTATTTTTTTTTTTTTTTTTTTTTTTTTTGCAGTGGAAGAAATGAAAGAATTGATTTGGAAACTACATGGAAACTATTTTTGGATCACCTGGACTTCTGCTTTCTTCATTTAGGCAGATGATATATGGAAACCTTGCCAAAAACTAGAATCTCTAAAGGAAAAAATATTTCTCTATAAAGAAGTAATTTTTAGGCAGTTCATTTGAAAGAAGTAACTTGTCTGGAATATTTCTAAAAAATGTAATAAAAGAAAGAAACTCTTGCTGAGTATTTTTTAGATAGTAGGTTCTTATATATATTTGTTAATTAACTAAGGCTTTGATCATCTTGAGCAAACACTACATCTCAGGGAGTCAACCAGAAGCCTCACTCCCTTCTTCCTCCCTAAGTCTCTGTGGTAGTTAGGTTTAGTTGTCAACTTGATCAGGTAATGGTGCCCAGTTCTGTGGCTGTGGATTTGAATCATTAGCTTGTGAGACTCATTGGTGGCTGATTACATCTGTAGTCTCTGGAGCGAGTGCCTCCTCAATGAGTGATGTTCAATTTAATTCATGGGAAGCTTAAAAGAGAGAGCTCAATGCAGCCCAGCCCAAGCAGCTCAGCATACCTCATTTCAGCACTTGCAGCTCAGTCCAGACCTTTGGAGATGCAGAAAGGAATCACCCCAGGGAAAGTTGTTGGAACACAAAAGTCTGGAGAGAAGGCCAGCAGAGATCACCCTGCGCCTTCTCATGTAAAAGAGAACCTCAGATAAAAGTTAGCTGCCTTTTTTCTGAATAACCATACATTTTCAACTAAATAAATCCCCTTTTATTAAAAGCCAATCCAGAACTGGGGTGTTGCATTCTGGCAGCTTTGGCAGACTAGCACAGCTTCCAAGTTCCATAAAAAACCAAAGAGAGTTTAATAAACTAAGGTGAGAGGAGAACTGAGATTTCATTTTGACATCATCAGCTAATAAACAGACCGAAGTGTGTGATCTGAAATCAGTCATTCATTTACTCCCAGCCTTTGCTGAACAGGAAACAAAAACCAGTTGTAACCACTCTCTAGCAATAACTACCTGTGTGACCTGGGCTCCTTCTCTAGCCTGCAGTCTTATCTATGGGATGAAGGGAGCAGAGACAGAACATGGAATGTGAGAAACAGAAAAGCCAACATGAGCTACTCTTGCCCTGCCATGGGGAAGTTCTCACGGCATTGCAGAAAGGGCTGGGCATTAGAAAACCTCAGCTGGTTTTCATATCTAAAATGTGGATAAATCCTTGCTCCATGTGATCATCAAGAATATTAAAAGAGACCAGATGTATAACTTAAGCTCAATAAATGTTGTATCTTTCTCCCCATGCCCTCATCCCCCTTGAAGAAGAGTTCAACAAGGTCCAGAGAGAGAAAGAGGCAGATTCTGATCATTTAAATAGTGAATGTGTGACTACTACCTCCAAATTCCCAGTCCAGGTCTCTTTTCATTCCATGTCTAAATCATCTTCCATCTATAAAATTCTAAGATTCTAGGATTTTGTAGTGTTTCATGTGTTTCTCTTCAAATGCTGTAAAAAAAAATCTGTTTGAGGTCTATTTCTTCTGGTGCTTTCTGTGCTTTCCTTGGATCTGCTTCCCACTTGCCTTCTTTAGCTTTACCTTCAGGTAATGATTCTGCAATAGAGAGAACCATTTAATAAATATCACTATTAAAAAGGAAGACAAACGAGAGTACTCTCTCACATTGCTTCAGGCAGCTTTCTTAGTAGCCATCTGTTGTCCTAGGGAGATGCATCTTTATTAAACTGTATTTGCTTTAGTCTTTGAGCACTATTTTACAAAACACACTCATGGTAGACCCATGGCTTGAATTAATGAGAAGGAAGGGAATGAATTTCCTGATTTGGATTCTGATAAGCGATCCTTTACTCCTCTATCTTCAGTCTCTAAATTCAAGTCCAATGTGCAAAATACCAAAAATTGTGAAGAAGACCTTTCTACTTCCAGTTTGGTCTCAAACAAAAGGATTGGGTCTCCTGGTCAATAGTTTGATTTCCACAATCAGTCTCAGGAAAAGTATAATTGTTTATTTCAACAATTTATCCTTTATGAAATAACAGCCCTTTACCCTGAGGGAAGATTTCCTTCCTTTTGCTCTATCTACTCTCTCTCCCATACTTTCTCTTCCTTTCTCTTTCAAATATCTCCTCTTTTGAAATATTGAAATGTCTGCAATGTGTTTATATTATATGCTGAATATTGCAAAACTGACACTAACTTCCTTATTTAAAAAACAAAAACGAAAAGCATATTAATTTTTAAATTTATGAAAATGAAAATTATTTAATGGTTACCTCCCGATCCTAGTACTTCACCTGAATGCATATTTCAATACAGCTGGGCACTCATGGAGACTCTGGGACTAAAAATCAAATATTCCAGTATTTTTGGTGGAGCAATGATTCCATGTTAGTTTCAAGGCACAGAATTAATACCTGGGATGTGTTTCTCAGAAGGTAGAAGTCTGTCATTCTCTTCCTTTCCCTCAAAGTACCTGATAGAATTTGTGAGGAATCTTCAAAATTTTGTATAGCTGTGATTCTAATACATTGGCTGTGCAGAGAGATAATCAAATGCCCAGTCTTCAAATTGTTGTCATTTATGGAAGTCCAAATGACAGAAAACAGTAACGTAGCCTGCATTCTATCTTCAATACATTTTGCTGTCATTTAAACCTATGATTTAGACACAGGAGGGAGAAAAAAATATATCTATTGATCCAACAGTCAGTCTATCACATTGGTAGGGTGGCTCACCCTCCCTCAATCCCCACTTTTGAAATCATATCCTTATTACACATAGCACTATTGTTTACAGAACGTTGAACATTTCATAAAACCTTTATAATATGACTAAATCACAGCCTGAGAATGTGGATCTTTCTAAATATTTCCTTTTCACTTGCTAAGGCCATTGCTCTTGGAAAGGAAACTTCTTAGAACAGATGAACGCTTAGCAGTAGCCACAAACCAAATCTATATTCAGGGGGAGATGTGATACTTAGAGCAAATAACAACCCAGATCTTTCTGGACTCTGGGGTGGTGGGGGGAAGTGTAAAGGTGAAGAGGAGAAAAAGACTGATGATAAAGTCACAGAACAAAAATTTATCTGTGGTAGTTCTCTGCCTAACCCTATCAATGCTCGAGGAAAGAGTCATAAATGTACCATACAAAAATACCAGGATGGTGTCATTGTGAGACCACCAGGATCTACCATTGCAGAGCAATATCCACGCAAACACTAGAGATGCACAAAGAGGGATGGACATTGTGGTAGATCACTGTTGTTTTTGTCCAGTCAGCAACCTATCCATGTTCTTTCAGTAAGAACCCTCTAAGTGTTCCTTTTGACACTCAACCAAGGTGCTCCAGTCAAGTGATAAACTTCTGAAACCATTCGAATAAATGAGAATCAACCATAGAGCTGTAAGTGGTAATTATGAGGAAAGAGGCATTTTTCCCCTACAGTGGGATTGATAAAATGGTTACAGATAAATTTTGCAGTACTTAGTGTGTCTCAAAAAATAGACCCCACAAAGGAAAAGGCATAGCTGAGAAAGGGGAGGAGAGGGGAGCGGGAGGGGGAGGGAAGGGAAGGGGGGAAGGTGAGAAAGATTATTAGAAAAAGGGAAAGAAAAGGAATAAAGAATTAGGAAAAGGGAAGAAAATAGAGGCAGAAGGAAGGAAAAGGGAAGAGAAAAGTCAGAGTTTTTAGTCAAATCTAGTTGGTTCATAGTTTACATTATATAAAAACTTCTAAAATAAAGCTCCATGAGGGTATAGTTTTTGCTTCACTTATCATTGTATAATTTGAGCCTGTAACTATGTTTGGCATATAATATGCATTCAGTACATTTTATTAAATCGAGGACTGAAATATTTGGGCACCTAATTCAACTGTCTCTAAAGCTGTGTCTATCAATGAACTTCCTGGCACCACAAGTTAATAAATCGCCTCACGTTGTGGATGTGGGGTTTCTAAAGCTTGCAACCAAAAGACTTGGCTAAATTAGAGACCTCCAAACAGAAAGCCAAAATAATTTGAACATGGGGTGCTGGGGAGGGAAGGACCTCAAGGAAGGTTCTAAGTCATGGCCGCCAGGAGTACTTTGTATCTTTATATCCTATTACTCCTCTAAATCCACTTAGTCACCAACCTTGAGAATCTGCCCACCAAAAAGTCTCTAGGATTCTTACTTTCCCTCAAATCCCTCTGCCCATGAAATCAGCCCACACCCAGGCTAAGATCTCCAAAACCACAGCACCTTTTGTTGATTTATCTGACACATCATCTTCAGCAATTGAGAAGAAGCTTCCATTTCTTCAGTTCAATATTCCACAGTCCCTATCTTGTTCTTGATGTATCTTTAGTATCGAATGGATTCTTGGACATAGTTTTTTTTTTTTTTTTTGCGTGGGCAGGTACCAGGACTCAAATCCAGGTTTCTGGCACAGCAGGCAAGAACTCTGCCACCAAGTCATCTTTGCCCCCACTTGGATATAGATTTTGAGACTTCATAATCTGACTTCTTTCTCATAATAGCCCACATCTTTAATCATCATGTTCCTACTTACTGACTCACAAACTTCCTGACACCGAGGCTCATGCTGGGGCCTGGTGGGAAGTGGCCATTCTCCCTTCAACCATTCACCTAATCAGACTCTAACCACTCACTGTTCAAGGCATAGCTCCAGAGTCTCCTCCTCCAGGAAGTATTCCTAGACTGAACTAGTCCTTGAAGATGCTCCTCTCCTCTGACTACATCCTTCAGTTAGGAACTGTACCAAATAATGCAGTTGTTAACAATGTACCACCTTGCATGATTTAAAAAATCAGAGTAGAATTAAATTTTTTTTGTGGGTGGAGAAAGCCTCAATTTTCTCCCAGACAACACTGCATGAAACTCATTAAAAGTATTCAGGAAATACTTGTTTATGGATAGAAGGATGGAAGATCCAAGTAAGAACCTTCAGACAGGAAGGAAGTATGAAACAGATGGATGATTTGGAAAATGCAGACCCTAAAAATAAATTTCACACACTTCACAATTTGCTGATCAAAGCCATAGGAAGTGGTTAGCACCTGTGTAATGTTACAATTTTTGCTCCTTGATTTATTTTATCAACCCAGGTGTAGTCCTCAGTGATTATTTCTCAGGCGGCCCTGCATAGAAGACATTTTTCATTAAAGTTCCCTGTCCCCAATCTGGGGTGATTGCTGAAAGCCAGGTTGATTAACCACTATTCCTTCTCAGACAGTGAGAGGAGACAAAACGAGTGAACTGCTAAAAATTGTCATTTTATCTTTTCTGTTGATGTGAAAGGAGGCAACATATAGGGCAAATTCCCATTGATTTTACACACACACACAAAGCACATATATACCCATACTGACAAATGATTGAAATTTTGATGATATTTCAAGTTCCATTTCATTTGTAAGTGAGCATTCCCCAAAGCACTCAGCTACAGACCAGGTTATCACTACCTAAAGGGTCCCTGGAGTCTGGCATTTTCCACCTTCTCCAAGAAAGGTCAATGACTGGAGTCCACATTGTTGAGGTTTCACAGAAATCAGAAAACAGCCCGGCAGAGGGTTAGCTAACTTTATAGAAAATATGTCTTGGCCTCCCTGTGCCTCACCTACTGAAATGTTAGGAGCTAGTTCATGTCGTAATTCCTCCATCAAGCTTCCCTGTCCTCCTCGTGAAAGAGGCGCACCATCTTTGGAGCCCTTGTGGGCACTTCTACTATAAGCATTTGGTGCTTTAGAAACAGTCATCACCCAGGCAACGCTTACATAGTGTGCAAAACCTTTGCACTGCTAACTGAACTTCAGATGTTGCATTCTACAATGAAAATACAGATATCGAAGATGTATCATTAGGATCTGAATTTTTCAGAAACTTGTCATGAATAATTATCCTTTCTTCCCAGTTGGAGACCAAGAGTTCAAAGATGGAATGGCGCTTGCAAATTTATTTCCTTGAAACTCTGAAATTTCTGGTGCAGTGCCTCACACAGAGTGGGTACTAAGAAACACATGATAAATATGAGTTCAGTGAAGGAATGAAATAATTAGAATTCTGGCTGTTTGATATGATTACATGAGGATGCAAGTTCACTTCTGAGTAGAGGTGGAGTTGAAGAGCAGTTGTGCCTTCCCGAATGGTAGAATAATATTGTTACCTGTGCTTTGGCTGCCCTCACACCCTTCCTTCCCTGCCCAAAACTTCTCCTACGCAGGAAGGAGAGTGAAATCTCCGAGAGGCAGAGCCTGTGGTTGCTCCCATAGGATAAGGATATGCATACCCTTGGGAGAAGAAACACATACAAAGCAAGTAACTTTTACCAAACCTTTCTCTTAAAATAGCAGATGGGGATGTATGAGTTTGAGAACACTAAGTATCAAAAGGGAATGGGTTTAAAGAAAAGGCGCATAAGACATGGGTAGAACCCTGGAAAGGACAAGGAGGCAGGATGTAACAGACAGCACCTTGGACCTTCCCACTGTGCCAGCCTCATTGCATAAGTAAGTGAGGGAGGTGTATGGGTAACACTGGGCAGAGGAACATACTTGGGGGTGCCAGGGCACCCCACAGATATCTCTTTGCATGTGATAGGAATGAGGCCCTTATTCTTGCCCAAATAAACTCTAACCTCCCCTTCTTCATTAAAACCTGCAATCCTGCCTCTTCCTTCCCCCTCTAGCATCACCACCGTCCTCTCTGCCATGCTGCTTTCTCCTTCCTCCCATGCTCCCTCCAAAAGGCCAGCACTGTCTGGAAAGCAACCGCCTAGTGTCTGTTCACTTGAAGTCTAATCACCACATTCAGGAACTAATAATTTCTACTTAGCTAACTAGACCACTAAAACAATTACAGACATATTTCAACAATGCATTCACTAACAAGCTCTAACCTAGCACTGCTAACCTGACTGCCGTACCTTTTGCGAGGTCCTTTATCTTCCAGGAATGGAGTCCGTCAAGACTGGGGTTTGTCCTCAACTCCCTGAACATATCCCCAAGTGTAGGCTGCTTTTCCCCACCCCCCAGCTCCACGTGCACCAAACCCAGCAGCATTTAACCAGCCAGCCATCACTAGACACACCTAAGGCATAAGTGAATTAGGGACCTCCTGGAAACCCTTTTCACTGAGAATGAGTGAATCTGCCTTATAATAGAACCATCTCATGGGGCATTTCTTCATTCTCTGAACCGATGAAAACTTCATGCGGCAAATAGCACTTGTACCACGTGACAGTTAAAAACTCAGCTAAGTAGAAAGGAGGCCAAATCCCTGAAACACATGTCCCACATTGTCCCAAAGATTCCTCACTATATGACTCCCATAAACACCATCTGCTGTGTTAATTTGTAAAGAATGACAGGGTTCTTAAAATTACACTTTGCTCTCTGTAGCGTACACTGTGTCTATTAAGGGGGAGAATTGAGAATGTGCATCACATCCAGCCAGACACTCAGCTATTTTTTCTTCCTGTGTTGGGATCTTATGAAAAATTTGCGAGGTCTGCACAGAATTTTAAGAAGTGTATCACATTCTCTCCACACCACCTGTAGGCAAAAAACACAACAAAATGCACACAACAAAACCTTTGCTTAGATTTTAATCCTAGCATCTAATGCCTCTCCACATCAGGTGCATAGTTCCCACTTCACGGGATCCTCATAACAATGTGAAGCAGCCAGGATGCAAAGTCTTTGACTTTAAGTAAAAAGAAGATGAACAGCCGAAGTTAGGAGAACTTCTCGCATGTGACTTAATTCTCCATTGTGGGACACTGACCACCAGAACTTTCTCAGGGTCCTGGGGTGGTGGCTCAGAGCATTTCTCAATTGCTCATCTGCATCCACTGGCAAAACCAGATGAATGATTAACATCTCATGACCAAAGATGTATCATGATGTGACAGTCAATGCAGGGCTTGGGAGACAGGTTTCTAATGCAAACCTGTAATGCAGGTGAAATGAGTTCTCAGGGTGTTGCTGGTTAAATAGTGTTAAATGATGCCTAGAAACAAGAGGATAGTCAGGAGAGTCTTAATATCAATGATCCTTAGGCCAAAACTCTCAACATGAGATAGTTTCCATAAATATAGATTCCTGGGTCCTTCCTCCAAGAGATTCTGTTCTGCTGTCTCTGGAGTAGGAGGACCTAGACATCTTCATTAAAAAAAAATGGCTTTTTAAAAAAATTATAGATAAGCACTAGAGACACAGGAATACTTCAGTTGTTCTCATCCTGATTAATCATCTGAAACTTTTCAGATACAGAGAGGCTCAAAACTTATTCCCAGCCTCCTAAATCAAAATTCTAATTTGAGGACCACAAGCTTTGCAACCATTTACTTATAGTTAGCCTGAAATAGGACTAAGCCTCCACAGTTAGGGCAATCCTGCTTAATTCTAGATGAATTAGTCATTCTATCTCAAAACACAAGTTTTCTCAAAAAAATCACTTGAAAAAACAGAAAGCCACACTGCCTGAGAACCCAAAACAATGCAGAGTAGGCCCAGCCCTCTCCCCAACTCACAAACCCTGCCACACCACTTCAAAACATTCCCTGCACAAAGGAAAAAAAAAAAGTTAAACCAGCACCCCAGAATTCCTTGTCATCATCACCTCTGTTGGTTGTAGGCAACCAAATAAGGCTAGCTGGATGCAATGGACAAAGAGATGAAGGAGACTGCTAACTTAATTATAGAGAGCTTAAGACAATTTTGTAGGATCACAAATAACAGGATCCTCATCCAGGCAATATTCCAGAACTTCTGCTGGTAAATCCAAATCTACATTCTATCAATTTCCCATGATTGTTTGAAAATTTGCTTTCATGTTCCCCTACCTATAAGACAACCTTCTCTGTTCCCTTGTAATTTCATGCTAGTCACTAGCTTCTCTGAGCACCCCATAATCCTGCATACCAACTCCAGGTTCTTTCGCCCCTCTATTTCTGAAACATTCTTTATAGCTCAAATCAAGTCCTGCCTCTGCCTGACCCCATAGCTTTCATAAAATTCTCCATTCTCTAAACTGAGATCACAATTAGAACAGTTCTTTCCTGATGTCTGGATGTGGCATCCCTCTCAGATAAACCCTTGAACATCTTCCTTGGGGCAAAAGCAGTGAGTAGTTTCACCTCACATCCTCCACAGTCACACTTCTGGCTTGTAGCTGCCTCCATTTAGATGAAAAAAAAAAACAGGAGGTGCTAAAGATTGCTGCTTAAATTTCCTCCATTCACTCAGAATAAGCTGAACTGAATGAACAACTGTTGCTTCCAATTATATCATCAAATTTATGAAAAACTGGATTTTCAACACAGATTAACCCCAAATTATTTTGGGAGGAAATAACCCATAAATTGTTTTGGTAATATATTTGTCAATTGTACATATAATGCAATAAAATTAAAATGTTGCAATTATGTTTGGCATTTGAATGTGCATATATAAATGTGTTTATGTGTTATATAAACTCATTTGGCATGATCCTTTAACAATTACTTAAATGCGCATACTCTATCATCGTATAGACAGAGGATAAGCTCTGTAGGGTAGAGTTCAAATCTCCCTGTCTCTGACACAATGCCTTGAAGGACAAGTTAATGAAAGGATGGATGTGGCAGTTAAAGAAGGGTATTGTCAAATAACCCAAGATGAGTTGGGACCATAGACTATTGAGGAAGATGGATTCCCAAATCCTTCTTCCAGAATCTAATACTAACCCTGATTATTTACATTCATAGCTATCTGCTTGTCCAGATGCAGCATGGAAAGACACAATGCTGTTTTCCAGAGTCATCTTAGTCTCCCAAGGGCTGGGAACACTGAGACTTGGGGTAAGGGAAAATGAGTGCTTGATAGAGTAATCGATTTTATGTCATTCTTATGTAAAACGACAGTACAAATGCAACTTCCAGTTCACATGACCACACTTCCTCTAGTTCCATGCCTTCTCCCCACTTTCCCTTACTTCCAGAAGTTTTGAAGCTGAAACAAACAGACTTCAGTTACATCTCAGCCAAGCTATTTACGAGCTGTGTAACTCTGGGCAATTTGCCCAAACTAAATCTCCATTTCTTCATCTGTAAAACCAGTAAATATAACACCTAATTCAAGAATGTGGTGAAATTTAAATGAGATGCATGCAAAATGTCTAGCTTAGAGTCTAAGATGAAAATGGAATCTAATAAATAATAGATTAGTTGTCTTGAGTTTTTCCTTTCTCAATGGAAAGTTTCTTAAGGAAAGGCACAGTGCCCAGAATCTGAACTACACCTGTAGGGAGGATGGATGGATTCAAAGTCTGAGCAGAATATATTACTTTATAGGCTGGATCTGATTTATCAAGACTTGTCACTTGGAAATATTTGAGCATCTGAATAGCATTTCTCATTCATGAAATTTTAACCACCTTAAAATCCATTCATGTGAGTAGGGAGCTACAGGACATACTCCTCCAAAAGCAGGGGCATGGACAAGCAGAAACTGTCTGAAACAATGGTTCTGGAACTAATATGGACTAATTATGATGTGCAGACTCAGAGAATTGACCTATAGAGCACAAATTATCAGCAGAAGGCCTATTGTAAAGGGAGCACTGTATAGTATCCAGGAAAGAGTGGAACAGGGAGACTAAGAAACTGTAGAAGAAAACTCTGAGTGAATTGTACCCTAGCAGTGGCCAGCACTCATTGTCCACCCTCGAGGTAAGCAGCCTCAGTAGAGTCTGTGACCAGCTGCTTCAGAAGGAGAGGATGTGGGGACCTTCCTCCCTCAGCACAGGGAGGAGCATGGCCAAGTGCCATGAATTACTTACAACTGAACAGTTTGGAACGCTGGGTCCCAATTCTGAATTGTGGGTCTAGCTTGCCCTGGAAATGGTTCCCTAAGAACATTGTTACAGCAACATCCACCCTGACAGAGTGGAGTCTTTTGGAGGTTAAAAAAACACATTCCTCCTCAGAGCTGTGAAGAATAGTTTGCTGAAGAGTGCCATTTGCTCAGCAGGCCAGGACAGCACTGCTTCACAAAGCAAAAAAAGAAAAGAAAAAGAAAACAAGAAGGTTTTTGGTGTCTGTTCTAGTTTGCTAACTGTCAGAATGCAATACACCAGAAACAGAATGACTTTTAAAAAGGGGAATTTAATAAGTTGCTAGTTTACAGTTCTAAGGCCAAGAAAATATCCCAATTAAAACAAGTCTATAGAAACATCCAATCTAAGGCATCCAGGGAGATATGCCTTGTTCAAGAAAGCCGATGAAGCTCAGGATCCCCTTCTCAAGTGAGAAGGCATGTGGTGAACATAGTCAGGACTTCTCTCTCAGCCAGTAGAGCACATGGTGAACATGGCATCATTTGCTAGCTTTCTCTCATGATGTTTGGTTTCATGAAGCTCCCCAGGAGGCATTTTCCTTCTTCATATCCAAAGGTCGCTGGCTTGTGAACTCTCTGCTTTGTGGTGCTGCAACATTCTCTGCTCTCTCCAAATCTCCTTCTTTCTACAAAATGTTTCCTCTTTTATAGGACTCCAGAAACTAAGCAAGCCACCCAAATTGGTGGAAACACGCCTCCAGCTAATCCAGTTTGACAACTACTCTAGATTAAATCACACCTCCAGGGAGATGATCTAATTACAGTTTCAAACATTCAATACTGAATAGGGATTAGAAGAAATAGCTGCCTTTACAAAATGGGATTAGGACTAAAACGTGGCTTTTCTAAGGTACATACATCATTTCAAGCCAGCATCGTGTCTTTTCTGACCCTTTTCCCAGGAAGCTTTGTGTACACTTTGTGGGCGATAGGACATGTTTTGATCAGTTAAACCTGGGTAATTCTGAAGATCTGGAATAAATTGAATCAAGAGTCAAAGAAGGATCTAAACTCAAAGTCAACCAACAATAAAACCCTCAGTAAGAGAGAGAAATGGACCATCAGAGTAAACTTGTCAAGAAAATTACATGCCTAGTCATCATCAAAAATTTATGTCACACTAAAAAAAAAAAAAGAAAGAAAAGAAAATGAGAAACATATGGACCCATAAGGGAACAAAATAAAAAGAAAGAAGAGATACAGAATTTAGAATAACTAATTAAAGATGGTCAAACAAATCTCTTAAATCAATTCAAAGACATGAAGGAAAATATGGCTAATGAGATAAAGAATATTAAGAAGACACTGGGTGAGCATAAGAAAGAATTTGAAAGCATGTTGTGTTAGTCAGGGTTCCCTAGAGAAACAGACCCAAATGGAGAGATCTAAAAGTCAGGCCAGTGCTTGCCTGTCTAGAAAACTGGGCATGATCATTTGGCCAATTGACACTAGAACCTAACCATCACACATGCAAATAAAAATAACAGAACTTATGGGAACTAAATGCACAATAGAAGAGATTAAAAATATACTAGAGACATACAAAAGCAGATTTGAATTGGAGAAGAAAGGATCAGCAAACTAGAAGATGAGACATCTGGAATTGTACAAACAGAAGAAACTATAGAGAAAAGAATGGAAAAACTTGAAATATAAGCATCGCAGGTGTCCCAGAAGCAGAAGAGAAGGAAAAAAGGGGCAAATAGAATATTTGAGAAAATAATGGCCAACATTTTCCCAACTCTTACATAATGCTTTTTTTTCAAGAATCACAATGTACTCCAAACAGAATGAATCCTAACAGACCTACTCCAAGACACATACTAATCAGAATGTCAAATGCCAAAAATAGAGAATTCTGAAAGCCACAAGAGAAAAATGATTCATCACATACAAGGGATGCTCAAGAAGACTAAGTTCCAATTTCTCCTCAGAGACTATGGAGGTGAGAGGACATGGCTATGATTTATTTAAGGTACTGAAAGACAAAAGCTTCTAGACAAGAATTCTTTATCTGGTAAAGCTGTCCTTTAAAAATGAGGAAGGGTTTAAAATATCCACAGATAAGCAGAAACTGAGAGAGTTCATCAACAAGCGATCTACCCTACAAGAAATAATAAAGGGAGTTCTGTAGGCTGAAAGGAAAACAGCGAGCGAGAGCAGCTCACAGCAGAGTGTAGAAATGAAGATTATCAGTAATGGTAACTAAAATGGTAAAAAGAGAGACAAAAATAACAAGATATGACATATAATAGGCAAATGATAAAATGGTTGAAGTAAGTACCGCTTTTACGGTAATAACTTTTAATGTTAATAGATTAAACTCTCTAATCAAAAGACACAGATTGACAGATTTGACAAAAAAGATATGCTCCAACTATGTGTTGTCTACAAGAGAATCACTTTAGAACCAAGAACATAAAATGGTTGAAAGTGAAAAAGCTGGAAAAAGAGATTCCATTAAAACAATAACTTAAAAAGAAGCTGGAATAGCTATACTAATTAAATTGGACAAAACAGATTTTAAAAACAAAATTGCTATAAGAGGCAAAGAAGAGCATTAAATATCTATAAAAGTGACAACCCACCAAGAAGAAATAATAATCTCACGTATTTATGCACCTGACCAGAGTGCCCCCAAAATACATGAGACAAACATGCGCAACACTTAAGGGAGAAATAGACATCTGTACTATTGTTGAAGACTTCAATACACTACTCTCATCAATAGATAGAAAATCTAGACAGAGGATCAATAAGTAAACAGAAAACTTGAAAAAAATGATAAGTGAACTAGACCTAACTAGACCTAAAAGAACATTGCACCCCCAAATAGCAGGGTATACATTCTTCTCAAGTGCTCATAGATCATTTTCCAGGATGGACTACACATTGAGCCACAAAAAAATATCTCTATAAATGTAAAAAGACTGAAATTATACAAAGCATGTTCTCTGACCATAAAGGAAAGAAGATGGAAATCAATAACAGGTGGAGGACTAGAAAATTCACAAATATGTAGAGCTTAAACAGCACATTCTTAAACAATCACTAGTCAAAGAAGAAATACAAGATAAATCAGTAAATATCTTGAGAAAAATGAAAACAAGAACACAGCATACCAAAATTTATGGATGCAGCCAAGGCAGTGCTCAGAGGAAAATTTATAGCCTTAAACATCAACATTAAATAGACAAAAAAGCTAAAATCAAAGATGTAACTGAACACTTGGAAGAATTAGAAAAAGAACAGCAAACTAATCCCAAAGCAAGCCAAAGAAAATAAATAGCAAAGATTAGAGCAGAAATAAATGAAATTAAGAATAAGAAAACAACAGAGAGTAAAATAAAAAAATAAATTGGTTCTTTGACAAGATGAATAAAATTGGCAAACCCTTAGTCAGACTGACAAAGAAAAAAAAAAAGAGAAAATGATGCAAATAAATAAAATCAGAAATGAGAGGTGGAACCTCACTACTGACCACAAAGAAATTAAAAAAAAAAAATCCTAAGGGGATACTATGTGCAACTATATGCCAAAAAAATTTAAAAAAATAAATGAAATGGAAAAATCCCTAGAAACACACGAACAACATATACAAACTCGAGAAGAAATAGAAGACCTCAGCAAACAAATTACAAGAGATCGAATCAGCCATCAAAAACCTCCCAACAAAGAAATCCCAGGGCAAGAGAGCACCACAGGTGAGTTCTACCAATCATTCTAAGAGGAATTAATACCAGTTCTGTTAAAACTCTTCCAAAAAATTGAAGAGGAGGGAACTTTACCAATTTCATTCTATGAAGCTATCATCACCCTAATACCAAAGCTATCTACAAGAAAAGAAAATTACAGACCAAGTTTTCTAATGAAAAATCCAACAACATATCAAAAGCATTATACACCATGAACAGATGGATTTTATAGTGGGCCTGCAAGTGTGGTTCAATACAAGAAAAGCAATTAATATAAGACACTACATTAACAAATTTAAGGGCAAACCATATAATCACTTTGAATGACACTGAAAATACATTAAACAAAATCCAGCATCCTTAATGAATAAAAAACATTTTGAAAGATAAGGATAAAAGGAAACTTCCTCAATATTATGGAAGGAATTTATAAAAATCCTGCAGCTGAAATCAGTGAAAAACTGGTAATGTTCCCTCTAAGATCTGGGAAAAGACAACAATGTCCCCTGCCACCAGTGCCATCCAATATTGTCCTAGACGTTCCAGCAGAAGCAGTAGGCAAGAAAAAAATAAACATCCAAATTGGAACGGAAGAAATAAAACTTTTCCTATTTGCAAATAATATGATCCTATATCGAGGAAGTCCCCAAAAATCTACAACTAAGCTCTAGAACTAATAAAAGAGTCCAGCAAAGTGGAAGGATACAAGATCAACATGCAAAAATCAGTAATATTTCTATAAACTAGTAATGAGCAATCTGAGGAGGAAATCAAGAAAAAAAAATCTATTTACAATACCAACTAAAAGAATCAAACATCTTGGAATAAATTTAACCAGGAATGTAAAGGACCTGAACACAGAAAATTACAAAACATTGCTTAAAGAAATCAAATAAGAACTAAACAAATGAAAGGAATTATGTTTTCATGGACTAGAAGACTAAATATCATAGTTACTCATACCTAAACTGATTTACAGATTAAATGCAATCCCACTCAAAATTACAATAACCCACTTTGCAGAACTGGAAAGGCCAATTATCAGATTTATCTGGAAGGGTAAGGGGTCCCAAATAACCAAATCTTGAAAAAAGAAAAATGAGGTTGAAAATCTCATACTTCCTGTCTTTGAAGCATATTACAAAGCTACAGTGGTCAAAACAGCATGATATTGACATGAAGATAGATAAACAGATCAATGTAATCTAATTGAGTGTTCACAAATGGCCTCTCACTTCTATGGAAAACTGATATTGGACAAGGCTGAGAAGCCCACCCATTCTAGACAAAACATTCTTTTCAACAAATGGTGTTAGGAGAACTGGATATCCATACTCAAAAGAATGAGAAAGAACCCCTTCTTCACACTTCATACAAAAATTAATTCAAAATGGATAAAAGAACAAAATGTAAGAACCTGGACCATAAAACTCCTAAAGGAAAATGTAGGGAAGCATCTTCAAGATCTTGTGTGAAGTAATGGTCTCTTAGACACTCAACATCTACTAGGTATTAGAGAAATACAAATCAAAACCACAATGAGATATCATTTCACATCTACTAGGATGGCCACCATTTAAAAATACAGAAGGATATAAGTGTTGGAGAGGATGTGGAGAAATAGGAACACTCATTCAATGCTGGTGGGAATATAAAATGGTGCAGCAGCTGTGGAAGGCAGTTTGGCAGTCTTTGGAAAGCTAAGTATAGAACTGATATGATCTGGCAATCCTGCTAGTAAGTATAGACCCAGAAAAATGAAAGCAGGAACAAGAACAGACATTTGCACCCTTATGTCCATAGCAGCATTATTCCCAATTGTCAAAAGATGGAAGCAACTAAAGTGTCCATCAAGCGATGAATGGGTAAGAAAAGTGTAATATACATACAATGGAATATTATTCAGCAGTAGGAAGGAATGACATCCGGATGCACGAGATAACATGGATGAACCTGGAGGATATTATGTTGAGTGAAATAAGCCATACACAAAAGGCCAAATATTATATGATCTCACTAATATGAACTAAGCATAGTAGGCAAACTCATGAAATTAGAATCTAGAATATAGGTTACTAAGAAATAGAACATGGATAGAGAGTGGGGAGTTTAACTGTACAGAATTTAATTTTTAATTGTACAGAATTTCTATTTAGGTTGATTCTAAATGTTTGGAAATGGATAGAGGTGATGGTAGCACATTAGTGTGAGCATATTAACAGCACTGAATTATGTGTGTGAATGTGAATGCAAGGGGCAATTTTAGGCTGTGTATGTCATTGGAAGGTAAGCTAGAGGTTAAAACATGGGAATGCATAGTGCGGTGAACCCTGTGGTGGACGATGAATAGTACCAACATAAGAATGTTCTTTCATGAACTATATAACAAATATATAGTTTGTCGGTATTACAAAGTGTTAATAATAGGGTAGTATATGGGAAAAAAAAACACCGAATGCAAACGATGGAATATTAATAGGAATATTTTAGTTTTCTTTAAATATAAATACATCTACAGAGACAGAATTAGATTAGTGGTTATGTAGGATTGTTGAAGGATAGAGGGATTAAAAGGTGATTGCTAAGGGGTATAGCATTTTTCTTTTTGGAGTAATAAAAATGCTCTAAAGTTGATTGTGGTGATGAATTCACAATTCTGTGATCATACTAAAAGCCATAGATTGTACACCTTGGACGGATTGTATGGTGTGTGGATATATCTTAACGAAAGTGCCTTAAAAAAATCCATTCATGACACAATAAAAAATAAGGCCAGTGAAAAAAGGAGAGCCAGATTTGGAGCCTGAGCTTTCACTGATAGAGTAGTAAGGAAGTTAACCTCTGAGAACTATGATTTCTTATATGAGGGATGGGTGGGAAACAAATGTTGCAGACTGATTTTTCCTTTTCAGTTCTATGCATTGATAATGAAATCAGTGGTAAAGCATGCCTCACTGATGAGTTTAATCAAACCGAGCACCTGTAACTGCCAAGAAGGAGGAGATTCCCCCAAGCAGCAAGAATGGATTCTATTTTAGTCAACCTCACTTGGGATGTCAAGGAAGGAATGGTCTTGCTAAAAAAATTTTTAAAAAAGATGCAGCATGCAGCAGACCTGCCAAGCCATGTCTGTCCCTCACTGATGAGGAGTTAATTCGAAGAATTGCTAATTATTTACACAGGCTTCAGTGAGTGGGCACCTCCAGAGGTGGATCTGAGCAGAAGGAAAAACCTCATTTCCTTTCCACTACTCTACAAAGTCAAAAGATCTATCATTAGAAACATATTCTTTTAAATTCATTTCTAAAGCCACTAGAAGTTCTTGGCAAAATACCAACACAATGGAGAAACACCTTAAGCAGACATTTTGCTTATTCGTTTTCATCTATTTCTACAACCAGGCATAAACTTCATGTTTTTATGTTATGTGATTACTAAGGTTATCTGTCTAGTTTATCATGAATGTGTTTCACCAAGTCCCGTAACTCGTCTCCCAAACAGGAAGGACAGAAATGTCTCTGTGTGCAGTGAGAGAAGGGAACCAAGAGAGTTAAAAAAAAACAAACTTTGGCTCTATAAAGAATCTGTTGATTAGGGTATCTAGTTTGTAGAAAATAGACATATCCACTACACCAAACAAAAAATCTGAGGAAAAATAATCAAATAATAGTAAAGGGGATGAGCAAAGAGAGAAGAAAAACAAGATGCATTTGTATAGTTTGAGGCAAGGCGTGGTTGAGGCCTCCCTGGCCTGAAACTTGATGATGTGGGAACCCCGAGACAGGATTCAAAGCAGGAACTATCCAGGGAATAAAATAACAGGCCAGGGCCCCATTTACTATTCCTGAGGTAGAAAGTTCTAGTAGGTTGTCAATATAGATATCAGAGATCAGGAGCCAGAAGGGAGGCTCAAGTTCCAAGTGACATCAGAAGTATGTCTGACTCAGGGGTGACCCCAGGTCAGGGATTCAAGCTCTTTCATTCCCCTCTGCAGAAGTCAGATTAGCACAGAGTGAGCTCAGAGTTACTAGGCCATTCACCCTGCCCTTTTCCCTACATACATGTACATAAACTCGAGGTCAGGCTTTACCATCACACATTTATGCACCTTCCTTCCTCTCCCCTCCTCCCCATCCCGAGAGCTCTCCTGGGATTCCCACCTCTGGGAAGGAGCCCCCTGACTACTGGTGCCTTTTCCACCTAAGCCCCTTCCCCAGGGCTTTCACAACACTTTCATTTTTTTCTTTCTCCTGATCGATCAGTCAGGGCCTGCTAAGTGGAAAATAACAAACAACTGCTAAACATATCAATGTAAAATAAAGTATAAATATTGGGGACTTGGTGCCCTTAAACTCAGTGACTCCAGGTATAGAGCCTTCCAGCACAGGTGCAAGCTTCTATCTGTGATAACCTGGATCGGTGTGGAATTTGCGTGTTACAAATCACACCAGCCAGGCTGGCCCTGTCTGTATGCACTCTGGGACCAGCCACCATGACCTATTTCAAACAACAGATCACTCTGTCAAATGACAAGTATTTATTGGGCAACTATATGATGGTGAGCCAGCCATGTAGAGTACAGCAGGGAAAACTGGGCATGCTGATTTGCTGAGCCTGTTTGAAATAGGCTTCCCAATTCTCAAAGTAGATTTCTTGCTTTTAATAACAGGCTAGCTTCCTCAGTCTCCTTCAAGTTCCTCAAAGAGTCCTGAAGCCTTATTAAAAATTAGTTTAAGAAAAAAATTAAATGAAGTAAGTGTAAAGTCATCATTAGCCCTCACACATTTCTCACTTCACAAGACAACAAAAATATAAATTTAAAATAGTGTTCTCTCACAATTTAATTCAGATAAAAATGTGACTCCTGGCCTCAGTGTGAAAGTTTGCAGGTACTTTTGATTAAGAAGCCTAAATAAGGTACTTTCAGTAGCATATGACACTTATTTCCTCATTGGCAACTATTTTAGTAATCACATCCCTTTCAGAATTCCAGTTAAATGTACCTGGTCCTTCAGCCAGCCAGCTGACAGCTGTGTGCTCGAGATGCCATAGAAATAATCCACACATTGATGGACAGGCGTGGAGAAAGGAATGGAGACATGGATCATGGCTTAAACCTTTGGTCCTGATTCATTCCCACCATCAATTAACACTAAGCCTCACATAACAATCCCAGTGGTGGGAACTGGGGACATGGCAAGACAGTCATGGTTGCCACCTGCACACAGTCATATTCTAAAGCAGACTATGTCACCTCCACACTAGTACCATCTGGCCTGGATAATTCTTTGGTGGGAAGGGCTGTCCTATGCATTGGAGGGTGTTTAGCAGCATCCTTGGCCTCTATCAATGAGATGCCAGTAGCATCCCCCACCCTGCAGATGTGACAACCAAAAATATCTCCAGATATTGCCGATGTCTGTCCCCAGTTGAGAGCCAGTGGCCTAACAATTGAGACAGATAATTTTAAACACAATTATAAAACAGATAAGTACTATGATACAGATGCAATGCAGCTTGAAGGAATCAAATAAATTGAGGGAAGGTGGTGGTGATGGCCCTTCAAAAAAATAACAGAAAACCTGCTATTTATCTTGTGTCATTAGCGATTTAAACACTTGATGTCAACTGCTTGTTTAAGTCTTACAAAATGCCCACATTAGCTACCTTACAGATGATCATGAAGACAAATAAGCTTGTCTAGGATCATAGAAAAAGGGATGAATTCAGGATCTAATCCAGAATCTAAAATCATGTTTGGTTAATTCTTTACAAATGAGGCAGAAGTTTGAAGAAAAAGAAATCTTTGCTACATGGATACTAAAGTTTAAAAACACTTCTCCAAAGATGGCGCTTACATAGGGGGTTTTGATACTAAGTAAAGATATCCCTAAAAGGTTTTAAATAGGAGATTGGTTCAAAGCAATGAGCACAGATTCTACTGGAGAGGTTCTGACCTGCCATAGCATCTGTCTTATATTCAAGAGAGTTCAAGGATTGTCTGGTGTTGAGGAGTCCCCAAACAGCCACCTGCCGGCCAATTACCATCCACAGATATGAAGTTATCTCTTGTCTGCTTGGGTTTGATTCATAGGTAAGGTAACAATCTGCTAAATTGCTCCTGCTGTCCCAGTATGATCAGTGTTAATTCCTTTCAGTTTGAAAAACTACCCCAATTTGGATGAAAAGTTTTTATGATCACCTTGTTATTACTTTGATTAAATGCTGAGTTGTAAAATCATTAGACCAGGTATTTTCTGTCATTTTATTTCATCACATTTACCCTTTAAGAGATCAATCCATCATTTCATCATTATCATTAATAGAAACACATGTTACTTCACTCACCTGCCTGAAGTCCTCCAATGGCCACCCATCACCTACAAGATAATGTCCAAGAAGGTCCCCGACAAGCTGACAAGCTGACCTCAGTGTTTATCTCCAACCTTATCTCACACCTCCATTCCCACCAAAAAGAATGAAATGTGACCCCCAGTATATAGCATACAAAAAAAAAAGATTAACTAGCATATATTATTCTGTAATTTAAATACATTGAGAAAAATATCTCTATATTAATGCCAAGTCAATTAGTGATTCATTAGCAAACAAGATTTTGATATGTTACTGTTTTGGTTTGCTAATGCTTCTGGAATGCAATATACCAGAAATGGATTGGCTTTTACAAAGGGGATTTATTAGGTTACAAATTTACCGTTCTAAGGCCCAAAAATGTCCAAATTAAGGTACCAATAATTTCTTTCTTTTTCCATGTGAGTATCCCATTATTGCAACACCATTTGTTGAATTTTTGTTTGTTTTTCTTTTCTTCATTTGCTTGGGTTTTTTTTTGGGAGGGATGCATGGGCCAGGAATCAAACCCAGGTCACCCACATGGCAGGCAAGAATAATGCCACTGAACTACCCTTGCACCCCCCCCCCCAGTTAAATATTTTGAATGCTACTCATGAATAATGTGAAAAGTGAAAGCCTCCCCTCTCCCCCAGCCCTTCCTCCAGGGAAACTAGTGGTAACAGTTTTTATTGGATAGTTGTTCAGAATTTTTTTCTGCATACACTGATACACATACATACTACACACACACAAACCCATTCATAATGCTTTTTTTAACTGAAAGGGTGTAAAAATCTTCATTATGCTTTTATACTTGCTTCATTCTTCACATATCAATAGATCATAAATAATCTTTCAGGCCAGTACAATATAATTGCCTCAAACTTTTCTGGACTTCATGATACTGTACATATGAAGTGAAACATAATTTATTTAAATGGTTTCCTTTTTCTGGCATTTGTGTTGCCAAATTGGTTCTCTCTTCCTGCCATAACATATTGCCACACACTTACTTGCTTAAAACAACCCAAATCTATCATCTTACAGTTCAGTGGGAGAGAAACATAGGCCCACAATGTGGCAGAAAGGTTGTGGGAACTCTAGGCGGGATCCCTTTACTTGTGTTTTCTAGTTCCTAGAGGCTGTACTCAAGAGACTGCAAATATTTATATATTTACTTACTTATTCACTTACTTATTACTAAATCTGGCAAATTTGTCAGTCACAAATTCAAAATAGACTGCAAAGGACAGTGACATATATTTGTGATTTACCCTTAAATTTGGTGTTTTGTGCGTGTGCCAATTTGAATCTGTGGTGGACCCCAGAAAAGGATGTCCTTTAATCTCATTCAATGTTGCTGGTTGAGAGATGTAACTCATCCAATTGTGTGTATTAACTTTCAATTAGAGGGAGATGTGACTCCACCTATTCCAGGTGGGTCTTGATTAGTTTACTGGAATCCTTTAAAAGAGGAAACATTTAGAGAGAGTCCCTTTTGAGAGTCACAGCAGAGCCTGAAGACTCACAGAGCCCATGCAGCCAAAGACCTTTGCAGATGAAGAAGGAAAACGCCCCCAGAAGAGCTTCATTAAACAAAAAGCCAGGAGAGAAAGCTAGCAGATGTCACCATGTTCACCACATGGCTTTACAGTTGAGAAAGAAATCCTGAATTTCATTGGCCTTTCTTAAGTGAAGGTAACCTCTTGTTAGTACCTTAATTTGGACATTTTTATAGACTTGCTTTAATTGGGACATTTTCATGGTCTTAGAACAGTAAACTAACAACTTAATAGATTCCCCCCTTTTAAAAGCCATTCTGGCAGCTAGCAAACTAGAACAGTACCACAGAAAGGGAATCTGACATTTCCAAGAATATCTGGGTCATGCTAGTACCTTAATCAAGAACAAATCTGTACATGAACTAGATCAGCAGGCTAAACAGAAACTTTTCCAAAGCCTTTTGGTTTAAGTTTATTTTGCACTCCAATTGGCCTGCTTTCTAAATCAAAACAAAGTGGTAAGAAAAAAAAAATGTAGTTGTTATATACCCCCTCTCAATCTCAGCTATGCATGTAAGAATTTAGAGAATGCAGATGATATGCTGGGAGTTGGTATTAAGGTGTGAAACAACTCCTATCTTCTTTATGTGTGTGCAACTACTAATAATTATTTTAAATTACGTTAATCAAAATGTGTACAGCATTTCACAGTATGTGAAGCACTTTTAGTTGCATTATTTCATTTGATCCTCAAAACAAACCTGTAATTTGGGTAATACTTTATTATTTCTGCTTGTAATGAGATAAAAGGTCCAAAAAGGTTAATGACCACGCAGGCAGGATGGGGAGATTCTGAACTCAAAGACAAATATACACTAAATTTATGACATAAATGTGGTCTCTGAGGGTGACGCAAACTTTGAATTGACACTTTGCAATAGACACCTTTGGATGTGTCATGATCAGTCCTTTGGAAGACAAGTTTGTATGCATTAATTTGGTAATGCATAACTTGGATTTCCAAGTTATGATGATGACTGGCTGAAGAAATTGAAAATATCATGGAACTCAACTGCTAAAAGTAACATCAAAACAGAATCCTATATCAGATTAACAAATTGGTATGAAACTCAATTGAGCACAGGCTTCAATTTCCAGTATTCTATTCAATAAGATATTGAAAAAACTCACAAGGAAGAAGAGAATATGATCCCCATTAGGTGAAAGAACTGATTGGTATTGAATATTTACCTCTTTCAACTTCTTAAAACTTTTTTTACATTTTCCCAAGTGTGAAATGAAAGTGGAAGGGGTAAAAAAAAAAAGTGTAGATAGTTATAATGCTGGTTCTTACCAAGCATAAAGCTATTTGTAAACAGCTGAATGCTCAACTAACTTTTTCAATTTGCATCTAGTTATTGGTCATAGATTAGTGGCTGGCAAAGAAAATCTAATAAAGTTTCTAAGATCTTAATAATCACTACCATTTAATGTATGGATGCCACTGTCTAGGAGACATGCATTAGTTATCTCCCACCTCCACAATAATCCTGACCCAAGGTACTTTGAGCTCCTTTTTATTGATTGCATAAATGGAGATTGAAAGGCCTTAACCAATTTGTTTACATTCATAGATCTAGTCAGTCTAAAGTTCTAAACCCACGTGAACCACTGGCCAATGACCTCATGGCATACTCCATCCCAGCAGCTCTCAAGATGAAAGGAGAGCACCATGTGACAGCAAGGTGGCATGCTTCCTTTCTTTTCCCCTGCAATACACCTGAAGGATTTAACACCTTTCCCCAGCTACTCTGGAGGGAGACAGAAGGGACAAGGAAGTAGACCTGCAGAGGTAGTTTTGAAGAACTGGCCACCACCATAGCCCCCAGGATTGACAGCTGAGTCCCCTTTAACTGTCTTTGGTCTTCAATGGCTGGGTCTGCAAGCCTCAAAAGGTGACCTGCAGGATCCCTGCCACACCTTGAATTCCCCTCTAAAAGGCTTTTCTGATGTGTTTCTAATGTGTTTGCAAACTACGGACAGTCCCCCAAACATACACACACATTCCACACTTTTTTAACTTGATGATGCAAGTATGAAGGCACTGAAAGTTGCAGAAAGCAGCAACCTCTTTAAGTTAATTTAACTGTGTTCGCCTGGGTTGAATTATGTCCTCCTAAAAGAGATCTGGCAGTCCTAATCCCCACACCCTCAGAACGTGGCCTTATTTGTAAATAAGGAGCTTACAGGTGGAAAAAGGCAAGTTAAAAGAGGTCAAACTGGAGGAGGATGGGCCCCTTTACCCAATGTGACCTGTGTCCCGATAGCACGAAGACAAGCAACAATAGGGTTACACCATAATTTGCAGAGCATCGTGGCTTGCTGATCATCAGAGAAACCAGAGAGAGGCTTGGGGCAGGATTTGCCCACAGACTCCTGAAGGAGAATGGCCCTTGTGACACCTTGTTTTTGCACTTCTAGCCTCCAGAACAGTAAGACGATCAATTGCTGTTGTTCTAAACCATCGTTTGGTGGTATTTTATTATTGCAGGTCTAGGAATCAAAGACTCCTGCTTTTCCAATATCGACTCGGCCATAGAAACAGTTTTTCCCTTATATCACTTATTGAAATAGCGAGGAACTAGTATTCACTTGAGCCCACTGGGAATGCATCCTTAAGCAGGAGGCTGCATGTGGCCCCCCTAACCTAGGGTCCATTGCCCAACAGACAGAGCTGGAAAGATAGATGTACTTCTCTGCAGTGCTGACGGGTGTTCTGGCTAATGGGTTATCCCGGATGCTAAGTGCTCTGTGCAAACAACGCCAAGGTCTAACCCTGTCACCTTTGGGATCAATGAGGTAAGTGACAACAATTCCAGTTCTCTGTCAGCTTACTTAGAGGAAACACAATTACAGGGCATTAGTGCAAGGCCAGGACAGAGCTATAGGGGCTCGGGGGGTCGGTCAAAACAGTCCACCGCAGGGAAAATAACTCCTCTCTGACAATTTCATTGAAAGTCTTAATTACAATGCTACTGTAGGGGGAAAATTGTTTTATAAATGCTATTACAAACACAGTCTGATTGCAGAAATCTTTTCATCTAAAAACTAATTAAACCATTATTTCCTCTCAGATTACACTGGTAACTGTAGGTTTTTCATTTGTGAAAACAGTTCTACAATCTTATGTTCCTTATGTTTAGAGAGCATCTTTTTTAAAAAGATCCACAGAGCAAAATGATTTCAAAATGTAGAAATGCTATGAAGAAGATAATACAGATCTTTTTTAAAATGGTCTATCATGCTGCAGACAAAAGATACAATGAAATGTTTTTTGCTAAAATGTAAAAATACAATGGGTCTTAAGTGTTACCAACTCAATCATATTGAAGGAGCATATTTTTTAATATCACATAAAAATCTCATTTAAAAAACAACCACAAACTACTGTCAAATTTGACAAAATGAGATTATATTGCAGCCACTAGAATGTAAGCTCTAAGAGGGTAGGGGTTTCTTCTCTTCGCTTAATGGCGGTGTTGCTGGCATGTGAAGAGGAGGTACTTTAGGAACTCTTTGTGGGTGGAACAGAAGCTGTTCCCAACCGCTTTGAAGGAGTACCTTGAATTGCTTTCATTAGAAACAACTGGACAGTTCAAAGTCTGAAATAGTGTAGGTTTTCTTTGAACCATTTCAACTGTGTAGAGAGAATAGGATATTGATTCTTGAGACAGAAATGGCAAAGATCGCAACGACTTTCAAAAAATAATGGAAGTTATTTCCAATGATATGGGAACAGGAAGAGGTGAAAGACCACGTAGGGAAATGAAAGGGAGGAAGTGGTGCTACGAAAAGACCAAGACCCACAAATATTCAGGATTACGGGTCCTTTGGGCACATTCAAGTCAGTGCTGCAAAATCGAGCTGCTATGATTGTCCTGTAACTCATCTCCAGGCTTAAACTCAAGTTTCTTCCCTGTTCCCTTCTCCAGTGCTCAGCTTTATGCTAAAGGAATCTTTTATTAACTTCAAAAACATGAAGCTTTCTAGTTTAAGAAAAGGCTGATAGACTAAAATCTATGCAGATGAGGCAGAGGTGCTTAGAAAAGGATTATCTGCTTTACAAAATGATTCTCTGTAGGATTACTTTAAACAGTGAGCTCCTCTAACTACTTTAAGTGTTTAATAACATACCATTGATTATACCGGGGGACGGTGCAAAATGGCATGGACGGGAAAAGATATTTAATTCAAGTAAATTATTAGGAACCACGGAGTAATGGAGATCATTCAGATAATTACATACTGATTTCTTTTCTTTCAAATAAGAATACAGAAGTCCATGGAAAATTTAATTTTAGGATATAAAACCTGAATTCACACGCATATTTTCAGGAACAACTGAGACACAGAGTTTCTGTTAAATTATTTGCAGGCTTCATAAACTTGTTTTTAGCAAAATCTTTTGAAAAGGAGAGAGAGAGAAAGGGAAATTGACCCTATTGAACTCTGCAGAAGTGATCAGGCAGATACAATTTCTAAAAAGATTCTAGTGCTAACTATTACTTCAGCTAAAAATATTGCAAGATATATTTCCGTTTGAAAAAATCCATATCCATCGAAATTTTATTTTCTGAAGACTTTTCTCCCAGGGAGTCATAGGTAAAACAACAAGACAGGAGAACAGTTATTTTTAGCCATCTCAGTGGTACAGCTTTCTCCTAAGGCAAAACTTAAATCAGATAAGGAAGGAAACCACCCACTTAGTATAGTCAACTCAATCCTGCCTACTCAAAGTTGATTTTTGAAACAAAGCTGGAAAACATGTTATGGAATATTTAAGGATGACACATTGCTGTAAATGCTAGGAACCACATTTCAACTACTGTTAGAAGCTATAACCATTCCTGTGGTACATGAGAAAATTAGCCATAATTAGGTAAGCGACACAAGAATAGCACAGGATTGGGAATTTAGCAGATACTTAATTAGTGGTGTTGGGAGAAGGGAAATAGGATTACTGAAGGGTTGATGTAAATTCCACTTTGCTATTGGGTTAATCACTGGTCTCATAAAAATGTATTTCCTGGCTAAGATTTATAACAAGATTTTTAAATATTTTGTTCCGTTTTGAAAACTTTCTAACTTACATTGCAATTTTGCAGAATCATACTATCCACCTGATTTTTTTGGTGTGTTTATCTACCCATTTGCATGCCTCAGTATAAAAGTGTAACAGGACTCAATTCTAAGTGCAGAGCCCCTCGTATAAATGGGAGGGAATAACTTTTACTTGACATGTTGGTCATAGAATTCTGGTCTCGCTAATGAGTAAATGACAAGGCGTGAGTTCAGGTGTCTAGAGAATGAAGCCCATTTCCCTTCTCTTTATCCTTCAGTCTAATCAAGCATTTACCCAGCCTGTCTTCACTTGAGAGTTCAGGTAAAAGCAAGTGGAATGTTAGAGATTCTTGAGATTCTATGACTATTCAATTTAGTTCTCATACTTGGCATTCTCATGAGCGGCTCTTAGCCATTTTTGCTTCGCTTATATTTTATACCATGTTATGGCAAATGTCAAATTGAAGTAACTCTGGATCTAAGCAATGACAGAGATTTCTTTTTCTTTTTAATGTTTTTTAAAAGCACTTACCATCAAATAAAACAGTGCTTCCTTTTCATCATATTTAACTCTTTTCTTGTACTTATATGGATTGTTCATACTGAAATATATTTTGCAATATTTTTAGCTGAAGTATTTATTTAGCATATATCTTTTTTTAAAATATAAGTGTACATTTGTTGATTAACTTAATAGAGGTTAAATATTTTAAAATCAGCTTTGAATTTATGTCACAGTTTTTTTTTTCTGAAATCACAGTTGTATGTTCTCTTAACTTCTTTTTGAAAAATTTGTATTAATAAAATCAATCAACATACAACACAAACATTCCTAACATATGAACATTCCATATTTGGTGTGCAATCAACGGCTCATAATATCATCACATAGTTGCAAATTCATCCCCATGGTCATTTCTCAGAACACTTACCTCACTCCAGAAAAAGAAATAAAAAGAAAAGAAAAACTCATACATACCATGCCCCTTACCCCTCCTTCTCATTGACCACTAGTGTTTCCCTCTACACGATTTATTTTAACATTTGTTCCCCCATTATTTATTTATTTTTAATCCACATTTTTTACTCATCTGTCCATACTGTACATAAAAGGAGCATCAGAATAAGGTTTTCACAATCACACAGTCACTTCCGAAAGCTGTATCATTATACAATCATCTTAAAGAAACATGGCTACTGGAATACAGCTGTACAGTTTCAGTCACTTCCTTCTAGCTGCTCGAATACACCTTAAACTAAAAAGGGTTTATCTATGTAATGCATAAGAATAACCTCCAGGATAACCTCTCGACTCTCTTTATAATCTCTCAGCCACTGACTCTTTGTTTTGTCTCATTTCTTTTCTCCTCCTTTCAGTCGAGAAGGTTTTCTCAATCCCTTGATGCTGACTCCCAGCTCATTCTAGGATTTCTGTCCCACATTTCCATGAAGGTTTACACCCCTGGGAGTCAAGCCACACTTATTTTTAACAATAAAATGGAACCTGAGCACACTGATAACAAAAAAGGAAAAGACATACAAATAAGGATTAGATGCTCAACTCCAACAGATAAATTGGGAGCTGACATATTTTTGTTGCAAAATAAGTCTCAGCTTACATAGGGAGACTCCTTTAAAAATGTCAGTACCCATTTAAATACAAGCATAGTGCTTGCAGGTAGGTCTGGTAATAGTACAGACAGGAAATTTTCAATAACTTGAACATTTAAAATGAGAAGTAATTTTTGCACAGTTCCTTTTTTAAGCCTAATGTGAAGAGAAAAGGTTATTGGTGTTATATCTCTGCTCTTCCAGGTGAGGAAACAGATTCAGGGAGGTTGAATGACTTCCTAAGGTGACACATGTAATAAATATAATGCAATTGGAATTCAGGCATCCACTATCCTAGCTACTTACTCTGGCCTGTCCTTCTGGTTGCGCCCATGTCATGTCATTATTTTTAAAATACCCTTCTGTGGGAACTGACTATTTAGAAAATTATGGTGTCAACCCAAGCATATTGGTGTATGATCTTAGGAATAAGACTAAATGGACTCAGAAATAGATTCTGGTTTTTGAACATTTGCTTTAACCATACTTTTCAGGCTTGCCTCCACTTTATGAAGCTCGATCTACTAAAATTTCTAGGTACATATTCAGAACCCAGTGAGCTGTAAATCCTGTGTGCACTGACACTGACTAAAGGTCCAAGAAAATGGGGCATTCCAAACTATGAACAAGCAGAGCTATGATTTTTGCTATTGTATTACCATGAAGAAATGCATTTCTATTTTGGCACAGAGGCTGTCAGATCATTCTTATGATTTACGGGGAAAGTGTTGATATTTGACCCATCTTGTTTAATAAACACCCAATACCTCTACAGGTTGATCTTCCATCTGCTTGAAAATCAATCTGGAGTCTACATAAATTAGTATTACACAGTTCTCAATAAGGGAGAAAAATAGAGGATTTTACTGCAGTGAAGTCCAGCAGAGCCTTATTCACCTGATCTCCATGTGTACATCCATTTCCAGAGCATGATCACATTTTGACAAATCAAATATAAATCATTACAATTTGTCCAATAATTAAGATTTAAAAATGAAATACTATTTAGTAATAATCAATAGAAAATTAACAAATACTTGTAGCCTAATCAAGTTAGTGGCCCAGTTAGAATGGTTTTGCATGGATCCCCAGGCCATCAGAATACATGAGAATACCTTCATTATAGATGAACCCTCAATTCTTTCTTTCAAGTAAGAATTTACAAGCATCAGCACTTTAATTCACTAGCACTTTTGCACTATAGAGTGGTTTTCAATCATTGCTAAGTATGATGTACCCTAAGGGTACACACAGACTGAGCAAGGGGTATGCTCTGAGGAAGTGTTAAGGTATCAATTTCCAGATCTGTAAACACCCCAATATTCTTGCCTAAAATTGATCTGCTTGAGATGCTTCCATGATTGAGTTCTCCTATTCCACTTTCATTTTTGTGCCTACTCTTCTCCATTTTATCAAAGAAAGACACAATTCTCAACCATTCCACATATTAATAAAGTGTATTGTTCTGAGGTGTTTAAAACTCCGGGGTGCTAGAAAAAGGGTCAATTAGATAATCATTTTAATCAAAGTGTCATAATTGCTACCTCCATCTCACTATAATACATATTTTCAAGAAATGTCTTTATGTTTGATCACTATCCTTAAAAGTTGTAAAGTATTTATGTTGTTTTGATCAACTATGCATTAATAATTACCATAATCATAGCCCAATCCTGGCTACACATTTAGGCATGTTATAACCTTGTGGTTCCCAAGAAAAAAAATATATCAAGTTAAACATTTGGTTCCACTACCTTCTTCAATAGCTTCAAAAACAGCAAAATCTAAGTGTAAATTTAATGAAAGCCATTTAAAACCACTATATTAAAAATGATTTAACTTTGCTAAGAGAAATTAAAGAAGGTTTAAGTAAATGGAAAGAGAAATGATGTTCAAAAATAAGATTCAATCTTGTTAAATGTCAGTTCTTTCTGAATTGAGCTACAGATTCAATGCAATCCCAATCAATTTTGCAGCGGCTTTATTTTTTGAAGGCGGGGAAACACTGACAATCTTACCCTAAATTTACATGGAAATGAAAAGACTAGAACAGTCTAGTCTATCTTGCAGAAGAGAAAAAATTGGAAGCCTTATACCATCAGATTTCAAACTTGCTTTAAGCTAATTCTTAAGACAGTGTGGTATTGACATAAAGACAGAAAAAAAATACTAAGTAGAGTTCAGAAATTAACTACACACATATGGTTGTTTTTTGTTTGTTTGTTTGTTTTGCATGGGCAGGCACTGGGAATTAAAACCGGGTCTCCAGTATGGCAGACGAGAACTCTGCCACCGAGCCATCTTTGCCCACCCACATATAGTTTTTTATTTTTAATAATGACCTCACTGAAATTCAATACAGAAAGGAAGGTCTTTTCAACAAATGGTTCTAGAGTAACTGGGGGTTAAAAAACCATTAAAAATTTGAAGCTTAAAGTATATATTACTTTAGTATCAATATTTTTGAATTTGTTCAATTCAAAGTAGAAATGGAATGATGCAAAATTTGCAAATGTTATAAAAGAACCTAATCACACTTTCTTAATGGATGATGGTGATATAAAATCACTGTGGTATTTTTGTTCCAATAGATACATTTAAAAGAGTGATGTAAAAATCATATTTTTAGATGTCAGCATGTACAATAGGCTAGAAATTATATCCTTCACACCAATTAGACTTATGTTAAAAGAAAAAAAAACAACTTTAGATATCTACTTAAAGATGTACAAGAACACATACTTGTTCAAAAATCTTTTAGGGTATACTCACATTAAACAAAGAAGTAGAAGACTGCTAATATAGTCCTCAGATATACATTTCTATGTAACAAAAATACTCGCAGTATCAATTATGTGCTAAACACTTTGCAAACCTGAAATTCCAGCAAATGATAATTAATGTTTATTGAATACTTACTATGAGCAAGACACTGTCCTAAATACTTTGCAAGCATTAACTGAATTGGGTATCCTTTGAAACACGTACTCATAGAGTCCTTATCTCCTAGATGTTGAAACTAAGCAAAGAAAGTTTAAGGATGTCTCCCCAGTTCACACAGCTAAGGAATGACTAAGGACACAGTTTATACCTGCAAAGAACCTGTACACATGAAGGCTAGGGGTTAGGCAGTCCCATTATCTTTATCTTTAGGTGCCACATGCTTTACTTCTGCCCTCCCATGCCCTAAGAGTAATCTATATTACTAAGTGTCAATAAAATATTACAGTTTAGAAATGGCTTCTCCTAGCAAAGTCCAGGGGTGGTTGACAATCTGTGACAATCTGTGAAGGTAAATGTTTGATAGCATTACCTATATGAATCAATGGGTTATGAATGTGTCTGAGACTTGGAACCAGGAAGCATCTGGCTTTGTTTTCAGTGCTTGAGAGCAAAATGTGTGTTTTGAGAGCAAAATTTGGATGAAAGGGTTCTTACTGACTCTGTTATCTTCAGTATGGAGGCATCAAGAAAAAAGAGGACCTTGAGACCAAGCCTTACTTTTTCCTATATCCTGCCACCACGTCTGGTTCCACTTGTCAGGGAGGCAGGGAGAAGAGTTGGCTCCATTCACTTGTCAATTCAGTCTTATTTACTGAAGCATACGCTTTGTGCCCAGCCCTAAGCTATGGACTGTGAAGACCTCCTTCTCTCTAGGAACTCACAAAGAAAAGGAGTAATATGAATATAAACACCAAACACAGACAGACTGTGAGATTACTGAGATATAACATGCTGCCTCCTTACATCATCTTTCCTCTTGCTCAGTCTTTCCTTCCTTGCCAAGAATGAGCTACACCAACTGCCTCCTTACAAGGCAACTTTGAGGTGAAACTTCAGTGATGCGTGGTGATGGCTGGGCATCAGATAAGACATATGAAAATTGCTATGCTCTAACATAGCCATTAACTGATCTCTCTCTTTGCCATAATTTGAGGACTTCGCCAAGGGGTGCACATGACTTCAGGATTTTCTTGGTTATGGGTCAACAGCCTACCTGAAATTAATACTCCTAAGCTAACTTTTATCAATCCCACCTTCAATTATTAAAACTTAGTCCATAAATATTAAATACCTTTTGTGACTTCTTGCAATGCTCCTAGCCTTTTAAGGAGAATCAAAGAACTTTCCTGGTTTATTCAATACACCATGCCAAAAAGTATTTGATTTAACCACATAGAAGTACCTAGCTTCTGGGTGTTCTCACCCTAGTAGAGCAGACAGGAAAAATGCTCATACACTTCACAATACAGGGGACCAATGAGTGCTGAGTGAGTGCTTTGAGATTCCCTGGATGAGTGAGATCATTGAGGGGAACAGTAACCTAAGAAGGCTTCCTTGAAGATGTGAAATCCAAGCACGTTTTAATTAATGGTTCCATTGTTTCTCCTTTTTACTCATCCTTATCCCCTAGGACTGTCTTTCCTCTTGTTCTCTCCCATCTTATGGATTGTCAAACCCCAGGGCCCTCTTCTCCTTATACTATTTACTATTGCATCTCCATCACTAGAATAGTACCTGGCCTATTATAGGTTCACGACAAAAGTCTATCGAATGTGCAAATAGTTTTGGGATGTTGGAACTGGAAAGAATCTTGGTGATCACTCTTTCTATGAAAGAAGCCCAGAGAGACTATGATACTTATCCAGGACCATACTGCCCACAGAATTAGCAGGAGGAACAGCAGGCTGGACCCCTGGTAAACTGATCCCAGGTCCAGTGAGATTTTCCCTATGTCTTACTGCCTCCTATTTATGCCCAAACCAAACACAGATTCCACTTTCTGCTCAGGAGTCACCCTTGCACCAATGTGAGGATAAATGCGCTCATGTAGCTTTTGGCCTCTGCAGTGAGCCAACCCCCTTTATCCCTACCCAGTGGCAGAAGCTATTTTGGAAAAGAAAATCAGGCCCAGCAGGCATGTTCCTTAACCTCACTGCTCGGCAGGCTGGAGTGCAGAGAGAGAAAAGGAGCAACATGAAAAAAGTCAAAAAGGGCCAAGCTCTTATATAATTGACATAACAGCATTACCAAGGATAAAGAGGGCTCCAGTAGGGGCTGGTGATTATTTTGAAGAGGGAAATAGGCTGAGAAATGGAATCTTTTTGGAAAGTGAATGGTGTGACTGTCCAACTTACCCAGTATTATAGACCAGGGTAGGCAAATGTTCGCTTTTCTTGAGTGTCATTTATACTAATTTCCGGACAGCAACATTTGTCACTTCTAGTTAGAAATGTCAGTTTAATGTTCATTTGAAACAAGACTTTTTGAGATATTACAGAAGAGCTCAAGAAAAGAAGAACAAAAATGTGCCCAATGTAAGAAAAAAGGAAGAAGGAAAGTTCATCATATCTAAAAAAGCATATTCGCCGATTATAATTTAGGATAGCGACTTGCTGAAATTCAAGCGACAATAGGCGAGTTGCCTGTGGCATGCTAATCACTAGAATATCAGTCAGCACACTGTTTCTGGCAGCATGTAGCTGAAACCTACCAAAGAGCAGCTTAAAAAGTGTGAGGTTTATTTTTCTCACATAGCAAGTTTTGCAGGAGGCCCTTCAGAGCTAGTATAGTAACTCAATCAAGTCTTCCTCTCTATCATACTCAGAGTGTGACTCTTGTTCTCAACCTCAAAAAGGAATTGCTAAACCTCCAGACATTCTGCCCATATTTCATGCAAGCAGGCAAAAAGAAAAGGGCAAACAGAACATACCAGCTTTTTTTTTTTTTTTTTTTTTTTTTTTTTTTGTCATAAGCAGGTTCTGGGAATCAAACCTGGGTCTCCAGCATGGCAGGCAAGAATCTGCCGCTGAGCCATCATTGTACTGCCCAACATGTCAGCTTTTTATTATGAGAACAGTCACTCTTCTAGAAAGCTTCTGCTTCTGTTTCATTGTCTGGAATTGTCATGTGGCCACTCCTAGCAGCAAGGGAGTCTGGAAAGTTAAGTATTTTTTAGTGGATTAGACTGTCAACCTGGACAGAATCCATTAGTAAGAATGAAAGAAAGACTGCATGTGGGGTAGGCATCCATCTAGAATGGATTACAAAGTTCATTGCCAAATGGCCCCTAACTAGTATAGGAATTGAAATGCCCCTTAAATCAAATTGCATGTTGCCTTTATCACATGTTTTACCATGTGTACATCAGTCCTCTGGATACTGAGAGATTGACAATAAACAATCTCTATCTTCCTACTAACTGTGTTTTAAGGAAAATGTCAGCCCACCAGGAACAGGGGAGACCTGCAGAGTGTTTCTCATCCAGCACAGAAACCCCAATTCACCTCCTCAGTTAGCCGTTCTTCTTGACTGTAGCCAACATCCCAGATCCTAACTGCCCAGACTGTGACCCCAGACAAGAGCTCCCAGATCTCCTCCAGTTCCACCCAAGAGCTACTGCACCAGAATCTGCATTTTATCAAGACTCCAGTATTCTGACATAGCTGCGTTTGAAAAACACTGATCTAGCTATTTATTACTACTGCTGAGAACAGCTCTGTTTATTAGAAAAAAATATTCTGCATGTTGCCTTGGAAACATATTTTCCTATAATTCTGTTGATGTCCAAGGCATGTATTCAAATAGTTAACCCACAGAAATTCCTCTAAGACCATGGTGATTCTGTGTTTTGTTTTATTTTTGTCTCCTTAAATTTTGCCCCCAGAAATTCATGCATATGCTGCAGATACACTCTGCAAGGCCCAATGAACAAGGGGGACAAGCAACTCATCATCTTTTCAAGATATACTCCTCATGGGTGAGTGGCTTGGTCACAGTAGGATTAGGCAAGAAGCCTTTTCAAATCAAAAGCACTGCTGTCTTGGTTTGTCAGGACTGCTATAACAAATACCACAGCCTGGTTGGCTTCAGTGACAGGAATTTAAGGTCTCACAGTTTGGGAGTCTAGAAATCTAAAATCAAGGTGTTGGCAGGATTGTGCTCTCTCCAAAGTCTGTAGACTTCTGAGGGTGACTTGCTGGAAATCCGGAATTCAATTTCTACATCTGTCACATGGCCATCTGTTTCTTTCTGTCTCCTGTGTCCCAATTTACTCTGCTCATAAGAATTCTAGACATACTGTTAGGACCACCCGGATACAGTTTGTTCTCCCTTTCAAAGATCCTATTTATAAACACGTTCACAAACGTTCTAAAAAATGGTCTTGGTGATGAGTATACAACTATATGATGACATCGTGAGCTACTGATTGTACCCCATGTATGGATTGTTTCTATGTTAGGAATGTTTGGGCTTGTATGTTGTTTCATCAATTAAAATATTTAAAAAAATAAAAAGTAAACATGTTCATTCACATCAACTAGGGTTTAGGGTTTAAACCATGTCTTTATGAGGGGCATAACTCAATCCAGAACAACCAGAGTAATCCTCTTCTCTTCTCTCTAACCTATCCCCACCCTCATCCCACTCCCTCCCTCTGACGTTCATACTACCTTCTAAAATCCATCCCCAATATTCTCCAGTCATGGCATTTTTAGTTCACTGTTTGTTTCCTTCCATACAGTGTTTGGCAGAAATATTCCTGAAACTATGCGGCTCAAGCAAAAATGTGAGAGGCCATTTATCAAAAGTTAAGAGGGGAAGGTCTGAGAGAAGCTCAGGTGTGAGTGGAGAACTGCTCCAACCAAAACCACAAGGTGCTTCAAAGAGGAAGTTAGTTCCTCCTGACAGCAACTCTGGTTTTCCCATTTACCCCCTCTTAAACTGCCAGCCACCTCCCTGTTTCCTTGATACTAAGAAATCTCTGAAACCTGGAGCACAGAGAGACAGGTGGAATGAAATTGTTCACATTAAGCAATTTCCTAAATAGCCTCTTTTGGAGCTGAATTAACTCAAGCCGAGAAGTATTACTCAAGTACTTTGCTGCTCTAGGGCACTAAATAATGTTATATTTTCAAAGTAAAATGTCAATGAAGTTTATAAAGTTACATTCAACTAGGTTTCTCATTTGATCTTTATAACAGCAGGTACAGTTGACAAAACTGGTACATACTCTGTTTTATCATGATATGGACACCCTGTTCTGAACTCAAGCAGTAAAAATATGACAGAAGGTAATTCAGAATTCTTTCCACTCTCATATAAAGGAATAAAGACTTACAGAGCATTAATTAAAGGTATACCTGATCTTTGATTGGGCTGTAGATGTTTTTATTATATCTATTCAATGAAACTGGGTACATAGCAGCCTGATAATGTAGTATAAAATAAGAAAGAGAGAATAGTTAACAAGATTCAAACCTAAGGAGTATGTCAAAAATTTTGACACAGGAGGAAAACTGTACTTTCATCACTATGAGTTATGGCCAACTACCAGATAATTCCATTTAGGTAAGAAATAGTAGTAATGGTTGGGCTATTTTGTTTAGACCAATATTTTATGGTCTTATTGCTAGAAAATTGAACCACCACCATCATAACTGCCACCAGTGCTTATTCTGCTTTTAATCTGGGGCTGGAGAATCTAAATGGAGAATGAAGGAAAATGTTAATGATCAACGAGAAAGATAACTCTGCCCACAACCAGATGCTGTAGAACTTGAGCATTTGGGTGAAACGATTAACTAGCTTAATTTAGAGAAGACACCCTCCTATTTAAACCTCTTGGAGACTCTATTGAGTAGATGTTGTCTTCTAAAGCAATGACACACATACTATCCTATTAGAAGTAATAAACCTACTTCCCCAAAGAATACGCAGCTCTATGTTGGCTATCAGTTGTGGGAAATTACACTGGGCAAATATATATGGTTAAGAAGAAATTTAAAGTATCCCCATCGCATGTATTACATCCAATGACATCAAATGAAGTTTTATTTCTGTTATAATAAATTCAAAACAGCCTAATTAGTTGAAGCACATAGTTCTCCTGAGATGCTTGACAGTATTTATTGACTATCATTTCAAGAAATGGCATATTTCTATAACCTATTAAATAGTAAATCATGCCAGTTTCCCTCCAACATTCAAATGATAAACTAAAAGAGGATCATCTGGGGACCAAGTAAGAATCCCTTTTTGATGTTATAAGAAAAGTGTCTGCTAAAAGATCCTGATGAAGGAATGTTTACTATTGAAGGGATAGCCTAATGAAATCATTTGACTAAAAGCGCAATTAGAATTTTATTCCAGTTTGTAAAAGCTAGGAATTGCCATACACTAAACATACTGCATGAGTCAACAGTTGATGCTAGCTGGCATTGCAAAGAGGATGAAAAACTGAGTATAGTATACTGAGATGTGAATTCTGACCAGTGGAGAACTCTTTGGGCACTTAAAGATTACTTAGGAAGGCAGATCTCTCTGGCCAATGCATTTGCAACATTCATTACATGTCACTAGCCTCAAGGTCATAAAATGGCTCATGCATAGGTCTCTGCTCTTATGAAAGTTCAAGTTATTGATTCATCAGCAATACTTTTAAAAACTATTAGAGCAGGCCATAACTTTCTACTTATCTTACTCAGCCTTAACTTATTCACATCAGAGAAATAACTTTAAAATGGCATTATTCTGAGGACCAATAATGTCTTTAAAATGTGATACCTACATATTAAAAAAAAAGAACTGACAACAATGAAAAACAGAGCCCTTGATCCCAACTGGACACATTCAGTCTGGATCAGCATTTTAATCAAGGATGGTGGAAGGCTGGCTTGAAAGAGTAAAGATGAGGAATCCTGAGAGAGAAACTTAAAGGCCAGGAGATGTCAACTTTCCACAACTATAAAATCGAGTGCTAAAGGTTGATTAAATGATCAATTAAGTGCCTAGCACATGGTAAATGCCCAATTAATGTTAATATCAGAATGAGAAAGAACACGAATGATAGAATAAAGATAAAATGAGGCCATCTAGGATAGAACAGAGCCTCATTCCTGTTTTGAAGAAGGGAAATAAAAGCAAACTTTTATACCAAGAGTTTGGTTAATTTCAAATGCAGAGACTCTCAAATGTGAACTGTATACCCATCCACTTACACCCCACTCTCATGCATGCTAAGGAAAATTAAATTTCATGCCAAATCATCCAGGCAGTCAGCGAGCAGCATAATTTCAATCTCTAAGATTTAAGATGATTGCTCTAAAAATATAATTCACCAATTGGGCAGCATTTGAGTCAGACTTGGACTTCCTTGCTAATTTCTCCTGATAGGTTATTTTCCCAGGAATGTGATCACTGTGAACTGTAGGCTGACTCATCTCATGGAAGTATGGAGAGAGCATCTTCTTCTCATTTGTAATCCAGACACAGCAGGGAATCAGAACCACCAGGTGAAGTTACAGAGTCCCTCCCCTGGCTACAAGAAAGCATCACACATTCATAGTGGGTTCACCTGACAACAAAATGCCCCCTAGTTCAAAGAGCCACACTCACCCAGGCAGGGAAAGAGGTCTCTCTTGGCTCCCCATTTTCATTAGATTTAGCCACAGTTGCAAGTAGATTGTTTATGCGCGTGTGTGCATACATACGCTTCATTTTCAACCTGAATCCAGATTGCTGTATTCAGAATTAATTTTCTTTTATTCTGTTCTCAATGGTTTTATGAACGTTCCAATGAAATGCAAAGACAAGACTGTTGGAGCTCATCAGAAAGAAGGACACTACTCAAACTCATTGTTTTCCTTCAGTTTAGGCTGATGTAGTTTATAGGAAGTATTACTTCAGGAAATTCTGGGGAAGATGGCAGAGTCAGGGGTTGCAGGGGTCACTCCTTCTCCAGAAATAGTGAGTGAATGGGCAGAAACTGTCTGAAACAGCTGTTCTCAGGCTATAGAGGCCAGGGGAGCATTGCATGACATCCTTGGAACAGTTGGACAAAAAGGCTGAGAAAGTGCGGCACAAAAGTGTGAGAAAATCAGTCAGCAGCAACCGCTGCATTGGACACTTGAGCGCCTAGTTCGTACTTGGCTCCTCCAGACAGAGAAGGACATGGAAGCCGTCTGCCCCAAGAACAGGAGTGGGGGGATAGGGAGCAAGTTTGAGTACTGATCATTGCTCTTCATTGGCGAGTTTGATCACTGCATCCCAGCTCTTTCAGCACACCCTGGACAGGGAGGGCTGCCATTTTCTCAATGCCACCCCTGACAGGGGCTAAGGCAGTAGAGATTCAAAGAAGCAGGACCTTCATAGAGCTGCAGGGAAAAGTTTGCTGAAGCACATCATCTGCTGGGCAGGCCAGGGAAGCCCAGCTTTGGGGAGCTGTCAAAATGTTTTTTTGGTATCTTCCCTGACCCTCACCCCCGGGCTTTTTGGAATAGCATGAGCCCCCTTCATGGATCTCTGGCCCCATTTTGGACAGGAAATACTGACTTGCAAAATCCTCTCCAGGATGATCCAACTCCTCAATTCTGTCCTCTAGGCAAAAAGCACTAGAGGCAATGAAAGAGAGCTAAAAAATGATAGCTAGATAGACAGACAGATGGATGGAGGGAGGGAGGGAGGGAGCGAGGGAGAGAGAAAGAGAGGGAGAGAGAGAGAACAAAAACAGACAGGTCAAAGTTCCCAGAGAAGAAATAGAGGAAAGAAAATTTTCCCCTGGGGGTGAAACAATTGCACAAATAGTGCAATCTTAAACATTGTACCACATACCCAGAGCTAGAATCAAATGAAGAAGAGCTGAAAAAATCTGATCAGTCTAACATGGGCAATTCTAAAGGTCTGGGTGGATTACTTCAAATATTATGTTATGTTTTATTCAGAAATGTTTTCAGAAGCAATGCTATATGGAAGTGTTGACTAAACTTGAGTCTCCTGTTTTGAAATGCAAAAGTGTTACATTCAAACATCTGGAAACATTCATGCATGCTTCAGGCCTATGCTAACAGAGTATCTCAAATTCCTAGATTCCGGTATATAGGCATTGGGCAGTGATTGCAGGGCAGTGAGGATCGGGTAAACAATTCTCTTCCAGATATTATCAAGACAAAGCCAGATTGGCTCCAAGTGCCTCAAAACATTCACTTATTTATAATTTTAATAAAAAAACCTATGGTGGAAAAGATTCTTCACATTATAAATTACTACATGGCATGAACTTTGGTGTTTGCTTGGAGGGTTCGATGGAGGAATGGGGAGATAGCTTCTATGTAACCAAGACAAGTTCTTTTGCTTTTAAGTAGAATGATAGTCTACAGGCCTTTTCTTATAGCACTTGCCCAGCACTTGATCTTCACCACTGATAAATTTGCATATATATATAATTATTTTATAGTAACTTTACAAAAATATGAACTATTAGGGGCCTCTATCTAAATTATGGTATTGTTTTAAAGAGTTTATTTGATTTTTAATATAAAGAATAAGGATGCTATTGCATAATAAGATTCACTGTTTCATTCAAAAATCTGTGGGGATATTTCTTGGTTGTCAAATGATTGGGGTAGCACTACTGCATTTTAGTAGGAAGGAGTCATCTTTCCAAACTTCCTGCAAAGTTCCTATAGTCTACCATACTGAAAATGTATCCTACTTAAAATGCCAAATCACCCCCACACCAGAAGTACTGTTAGTTGGTATCGTCCTCTTACTCTGCAGTTATATTTATATCTAAATGGTGCTTCTATAGAATTGAAAATGCATTTATGGTCTATTGTACTTTAAATAGCCTCCTAGAATTCATTGTGACTGTTAATTAAATATCTTAGAAAATCTCTCACAAACAGAGATAAAATAAAACTAAATTTTAATTTAGCCCCTGGACTAATCAACACAGTTTCAAATAAATAAAGTTGAAAGAAAAAATTCTTAATGGATAAAGATAAAGAAGAAAAGTGATGCTTCAAAGTGGGGGGGGTGGGGGAATGAAAGAAATAAAAATGAAGAGGAAAGCGTGTAGAATCTTGGACTTGAATCAAAATGACTAATGAATATAAAGTTGGAGGCAGTGGAAGCTGGAGAAATAAAGGAAAATGGAAGAATGAAATGGAAAGCAGTGGGAAATGGGGAGGTGGAAAGATCTCTGCTTCTATAGAATTTTGGTTACCATGGTGATTGAGAGGAGAAATGGTAACTAGAACATGAGACAAGAATTCATCCACCAATGTACGATGGTTCATTTTTATGTATTTACTTAGCTAGGTTTTGTGAACACCTATTTGGTCAAACAATGGTCTATTGTCACTGTGGAGTTATGCTGTAGATGAGATTAGCATTATAATTAGTTAACTTTAATTAAAGGAGGGGTCCCTCAGCAGTGTGGGTGGGACTCATCCGATATGTGGAAGGTTTTAAAACTTAGAATTGTAAGTTTCATGACTTCAAAGCACTTCAGCTTCAAGACCATACTTTGGTCTTCCGACATCACATCTCTGTCATTTCTAGCCTCTTCCCAGTGTTGGGAAAAGCATGAGTGCTGTCGTTATGCGCAGGTGTTCAGGGAGGGTCTGGCTGCCATAGATGAAGCATTAAACCACAGATAACTCTCAGGCCTTGACACTATATGGAGTTTGCCTTGCTGGGTTTCGGGCAGGCTTGGGAAACTGTGACCCTTTTTTCCATTCCAATTTCTCCTCTCTGGAATAGGAAGGTCTACTGTGCCAGTTTGAAGCTATTATGTATCCCACAAAAACCATGACCTTTAATCCTTATTCAATATTGCTGTTTGGAACCTTTTTTATTGTTTCCATGGAGATATGACCCACCCAATTATGGTGGTAACTTCTGATTAGATGGTTTCCAAAGATGTGTCTCCACCCTTTCAAGATGGGGCTGCTTACTGGGGCCCTTTAAGAGGTACCCATTTTCAAAAAAGCTTTCAAGCCACCAGAACCACCAGAGTCCGTGCAGCCAGACATCTTTGGAGCAGAAGGAAAATGCCCCCAGGGAAGCCTTATGAAATGAGGAGAGAAAGCTAGCAGATGTCACCATGTGCCCTCCCAGCTGAGAGAAACCCCAAATGTCATGGCCTTCTTAAGCCAAAGTATCTTTCTCTGAATGCCTTAGATTGGACATTTTTATCGTCTTCCCTTAATTTGGACTTTTTCGTAGTCTTAGAACTGTACACTGGCAACTTAATAAGTGCCCCTGTCTAAAACTCATTCCATCCCTGGTATGTTGTATTCTGGCAGCTTTTACAAACTAAAACAGATTTTGGTACCAGAGAGGTGGGGTGCTGTGGTTTGCAAATAAATACCAAACATGTTGGAATAGCTTTTTAAATGGCTAAGGGGAAGATTTTAGAGGAGTTGTGAGGAGCTTGATAGAGAAGGCCTAGAATGCTTTGAAAGACTGTTGGTAGAAATGTGGACTTAACAGATACTTCTGATAAGGCCTTAAGGAGAAACGATGCCCGTGGTATTGTAAACTGGAAGAAAGGTAACTCTTGTTTTAAAGTGACAAAGACTCTGACAAAATCGACCTCTGGTTTTGGGTGGAAGACAGATTTTAAAAGCCACAAATTTAGATACTAAGCAGAAGAGATTTCCAAATTAAATGTGGAAAGTTCAGCCTGGTTTATCCTTGCAGCTTATGGAAAAATGCGACAGGAAAGAGATAAACTGAGAATGGAACTCTTGGGTACAAGAAAACCAGAAATTTCTGGGCTTCCAGGAAGGGAGACCCCAGTGAATAAAGCCCCATATGAGGATTTAACCAAACATGGAACAAGTCAGCCATTTCAGAAAAAGCCCCGATAGGAGATGGAGTTATCCAGGAAGGATTTGTGAAAACTCCTTTTGTCTGATGGGCACAATCTCAGTGCATTGCATAGGAAAACAAGAGTGTTGTGGGATCTGTACAAACAGAACCACTCTCAGTCTGGACAAAAAGGGACAAAAAAGGGACAAATTGGAGGAAAAATAACTTCAGAGGCAGAACGATGGAAGCTAAGGAATAAAGTCAAGAAACCTAGGGCCAGGAGAGCAGTCCCACCCAAGCACTAGGAGAGGGTGATTTTTCCCGGAAGGCAGAGGGTGGGTCTTCCACCCCTTTGCTCAGGAAAAGTTATGCCACCTCAGGTCTTGGAGATGGTGGAGCACATACCTTGGGGATTGGGGAGAGCCTGGCTGCCCTCCCATTTTTCTGGATGGGTTGAGCATGTGCGCTGGAGATGGCAGAGAGTCTGATGTTTGGAGAGGGTGGAACTGAGAAAGAGGTGGTCTCCACATTGTCTCCCAAGGTTGGATTTGGAGAGAGCAGAACCACTTCATAGGAAAGTGTGAGACTGCCACTTTCTAAAGCCACAAAGATAAATAATTCTTTGAAATTTAATGGTGTTTGCCCTGCAGGCTTCCAGAACTATTTTGATTCTGTAACCCCTGTGTTCCTTCCAATTTCTTCTTATGGAAATGGAATATGTATCCTATGACTGTACAACAGATAACTTGTTCTAAATATTACAGGTCCAGAACCAGAGGAGACTTTTGCCTTAAGACAGACCATGCCTGTAGCTGGCTTTGATGAGATTGTATACTCTTTCTGACTTTGTACTGTGTTTATATTGTTGGTGAAATGATTTAAGCCTTTTCGATATTGTTAGGGAATGAATGTATTTTGTGTTTGGAAAAAACATGTCTTTTGGGGGTCCAAAGGGTGGAATGTGCCAGTTTGAAACTATTATGGACCCCCAGAAAAGCCATGTCCTTTAATCTTCATTCAATATTGCTGGGTGGGACCTTTTTCATTGTTTCCATTGTGATATGACCCACCCAATTGTGGGTGGTAACTTCATATTAGATGGTTTCCATAGAAATGTGTCTCCCCCATTCAAAGTGGGGTTGCTTACTGGAGCTCTTTAACAAGAAGCCATTTTGGAAAAAGCTTTAGAGCAGCCAGAACCAACAGAGTTCATGTTACCAGGGATCTTTGGAACAGAAGGAAAACACCCCCAGGGAAGCGTTATAAAATGAGGAGAGAAAGCTTGCATGTGTTGCCAGGTGCCCACCTAGCTGAGAGAGAACCCAAAATGTCATCGGTCTTCTTGAGTCAAGGTATCCTTCTCTGGATGCCTTAGATTGGACATTTTTATAGCTTTGCCTTCATTTGAACTTTTTCATGGCCTTAGAACTATAAACTGCCAACTTAATAAATTCCCCTATTAAAATGCCATTCTATTTCTGGTATGCTGCATTCCAGCAGCTTTTACAAGCTACAACGTCTACTCATGCTGGTCCCTACCCATTATATTTTAGAGGCAGACAACTTGTTTTCTAGGTTTCCCACAGATGGACCACACCAATGAGTGATTTACATGAGAGTTTGGAGTTAGAGTTGTTACTGAAATGACTTAAGCCTTTTTTGGATGGGATGAATATATTTTGCATGTGGAAAAAACATGTCTTTCTATGGTCCAGAGGGTAGACTTTTATGTACTGAGTCATGTCCCCTACAAAGACATGTTCAACTCCTAAACCTTGGTCCTGTTAATGTGAACTCATTTGTTAAAAGGATCTCTTATGATATTATTAATTAAGATGAGACCAAACTGAATCAGGGTGGGTCTTAATCCAATATGACTGGAGTCCTTATAAGCTGAAGAAATTTGGGCAGTCTAGAGGAGAGAGAAAAAAGACAAATGGTCATGTGACAGAGGTAGAGACGTGGTTAGGAGTTTCTAGCAAGCCACTACTAGAACTCTACAGATATCAGAGAAAGCATGATCCTGCCAATACCCTGATTTTGGACTTTTTGCTTCACAAATAGAGAAAATAAATTCTTGTTGTTTAAGCTATCAGGCTACAGTGTTTGTTATAACCAACTTGGCACACTAAGACGATCAGGATTTCTTTTACTTCTTTTCTAGAGGTTCAGTAGAAAATTTAGAAACTTTTATGATATCAGAAGACACTTATCTTCAATAAAGAAACAAATCACAAATCAACAGAGCTGCCGCTTTGCTAACAACCCCTCAGTGTGATGCTGTGGAGTCACATGAAGCCACTGGGAGCAAAAATGTTTTCAACTCCTTCTCAGAAACACACAAATTCAGTCTCAGAAAAGGATTTAAAAGAGTTGGAAAAACAACCAGATGAAAGAATCTGCTGTCTCAGGCAGAGCAATTCCAATTCTTCATCGGGAGATGAGACAGGCCGTGAACACAGATGGTATGTTCTGGAAGCTATCGTTTAACAAAGTCACTGCCTTCCCAATTGATCCAAGTGCCTTTTAACAAAGTCACTGCCTTCCTAATTGATCCAAGTGTCTTTTATTGTTGGCTATGAGGTGGACACCAAAACTCCCAGAAAATTAATCCATTTACATTGCACCATTTGCTGCTAAATATAATCTGAAAAAATAGTTTAGTATTACCAAAAGCAGTTCTTTTTCTTTTCTTCTCTTGCTTGTCTTCCTCCTGTCCCTTTCCTCCATGTGAATAGAACCGCAGTGTTTAGGGAAGAACCTGCCTCTCGGAAATTCCTCCAAGCTGCTCTATCAGGACACCCCAGTAAGATTTGAAAGCCTTGGGCTCATCAACCATCCTCAATTTTCCTAACTGTATTTGTTTATTTATTTTTAATCAGAATCATGAAATATACACTATCTTTGCTCATTGAGGCTTACATAAAATTTCAAAAAATTATACAATTGCCTTTTTAAAAAAGTTTTCATTAACCATACACAGCATAGTTTTTTGGAAAGCAGCATGATGGAGTACAAAAGTATAGGCTGTAAGAATCAGATAAAATACATTCAAATGCTAAATTCAAACTTGGCTTTTCCAGTGAACAGCTCTGTGACCTGGGCCATTACTTATCCTTTTAAAACCTCAGTTCTAGCTTAGGTAAGAGAGAGAGCAACTACCACAGAGCATATTGGGAGGCATATATGACACAACCCTTAGACTATCCCCTTCTCCTTGAAAAGTACCTGTGGAAATGAGATTCAAATTACTCACATGTTTCAGAATAACTAGATAAACCATACACTATCTGTCAATTTTCAAATAAGGAGATAAAAAAGATAAAGTGGTAAACTAAATAGGTCATCAGCTACTTTTCACTGATAATTCAGTAGACAGCTGACATATAAATAGATAAAATGCAAACAGAAACTTCTGGCTGGTAGAATGCCAGATAAAAGAAAGTCTGCTGTCAATATTATCAACTCCTAATTATCCACGTGTTTCAGAGATGCATTCCAGTTCTGCTCTGAACCAGGGGCTCAAACTTGGCTGCACATTACAACCACCTGAATAGCTTTGGAAACACACTGTGACCGGAATGACTCCTGTTCTAGTTTGCTAGCTGCCGGAATGCACCATTACCAGAAATGGAATGGCTTTTAAAAGGGAGAATTTAATGAGTTGCTAGTTTATGGTTCTAAGGCCAAGAAAATGTCCCAATTAAAGCAAGTCTATAGAAATGTCCAATTTAAGGCATCCAGGGAAAGATATCTTGGTTCAAGAAGGCCGATGAAGTTCAGGGTCTCTCTCTCAAGTGAGAAGGCACATGGCAGACACAGTCAGGGCTTCTCTCTTGGCTGGAGGGCACATGGTGAATACAGTGTCATCTGCTAGCTTCCTCTCCTGGCTTCCTATTTCATGAAGCTCCCCGGGAGGCATTTTCCTTCTTCATGTCCAAAGGTCACTGACTTGTGGACTCTCTGCTTCGTGGTGCTGCAGCATTCTCTGCTCTCTTTAAATCTCTCATTCTCCAAAATATTCCCTCTTTTATAGGACTCCAATAAAGCAATCAAGACCCACCCAAATGGGTGGAGATATGTCGTCCCTTAATCCAGTTTAACAACCACTCTTGACTAAATCCCATCATTCAGGGAGATGATCTGATTACAGTTTCAAACATACAGTATTGAATAGGGATTATTCTACCTTTATGAAATGGGATTTATATTAAAACATGGCTTTTCTTAGGGGGCATACATCCTTTCAAACCAATACAACTCCAAGTCAACTAAATCAGCCATTCTGAAGGTAGGACTCAAATGTCAATGAATCATTTCAAAACCTACCCAGATGATTCCAATGTGCAGCCCTGTTTGAGAACCAGGGCTCTAACTCACGCTTCTCAAGAAACAAAATGAATCACCTGGGGATCTCGTTAAATTATAGATTATGATTCAGTAGATATGGAGAAGGGTTCCAGAATCTACCTTCAAAACAGCTCCCAGGGAATGCGGATGCTACCATTCTCAGGCTTCACTTTGAGTAGCAAGCTCTAAATCGAAACAGAAGCTGAACACATGGTATCCCCATGGACACAGGTTGTTCATTATTTTTATTATGCAATATGAGCTCAGAGAACACATTCTTCTCTTACTGTTGGTGCCAACCCCCTCTCCAAATTACCATCAAAAATTGTCAAAAAAAAAAAAATCTGAGGCATACCATGATTTGCAGTCACACTTAAATGGATTAGGATGGATTATTCTGGGACTGTCTTCCTCCCTAGGTGCTGATATCTGCTAGTGTAGATATGAACTGTACGTACTCCCCGGGAAAGGGAAGTCCAAAGCAACATCTCTTTGAAATCTCACTCTTCTCTTGGGGCTTTAGCTGGGTTTCCAGATAAGTGGCATCAACAAAGACTTGGAAATAAATGCATATAGTATGATATGGGAAAAAGGACCAGGTGTTTACATGAAGGAACTAATCCTAGTGAGATTCAACTCATAAGCAGGTCCTGTACATCCTAAACAACATTTATAATTTTGAGACCATTTCCAGTGGAGGGTGCCAGCCCAGTAGAGGGCAGAGTGTTACATGAGCCACTGCAGTGCTTGCTGATCACTTTATAGCACAAGTCTTGATTTATCTCTAGCAGGTTATATGAATCCACTGATGGCAAAAGCCATTTACCATATCAGTTTTTCTTCAGCCTTTAATCAAGCTGGGATCCTAGCAGGTAAGTCCCGATGTTCAAATCCTTCCAGTGGATACATGGTTTCCCATAAATCCTTAATTTGTAGATGGCTTTTCCCTTAGAAATTGCTGTATGTAAGACTCTGCTATCTTAGCATTTCTCAGCAACCACCATACCATTTTGTTCAGTCCATGAGGTTGCCTGCTTGAAGAATGATGACAGAGCTTAAAATGGAAAAGACAGGAATTAAAACTACTTCACTCCTGGTCCTTTATACAAACCTCTTCCCAAACATACTTCTTTCAATCATTTCCTCTTTAAAGTTTGTGAATGAGAAACAGCTTGAAAAGAGAAAAAAAAGAGAATGGAAAATTACAGAGTTTTGGCCTATGGGTAGAAAGCTACAAACATTTTGTTTCGTTTTCTTTTTTCAAAAAACTATTTTTACCTTTCTAAAATTATGCTAGTGGCATTAAGGCAGTTGTGGAAAGCAAAGTGCACAAAGAGACCTTAAATCTCCCTACCATGAGAGAAGTAGCCATCAACAGACACTAGTAGAATTGGTTTTCCATTTTGCCCCTTCTACTAGGTCAGAGATGAATAATCAGGAGTCCTTGGACAGATAAGATGGCCCTAGATAGATGTATTTCAGAGGATATGTTAATCTTAAAATTTGGTTGTAAAATTCTATATGTATAGCAAAAAGTCTCCAAAAGTTTATCAAAGTTTAAAACAGCTCATAGATCTCTGAACTAGAAAGGATTAAGAACTATTAAAACATTCATTCAGTCTCATTTTACTTAGTCCCCACTGCATGACAGTCACTGTTCTGGACACTAAGGATATAGTTGTGGATAAAACTGAGACATATCTCTGCCACCTAGAAGCTTGAATTCTTCCAGTGGGATTCAAACAATTAAGAAAATAAATAAATAGATAGCATATGAAATGCTGATGAGTGTTACAGAGAAAAACAAAACAAAGAAGAACAAGCAAAGTCAAAGATTGGGACTTGCAGTTTAAAACAATATAGTAAGGAAAGGTTTTACTGAGTGGGTGCCATTTCAGCAAAGATCGGAGGGATTAGAAGTACTAGCCTTGAACGTATATGGGGCAGAGCTTTCTTGAAAGAGGAAATTGCAGATGTAAAAGGACCTGAGGCAGGAGTATACTTTGGCATGCTGGACAAAATGACAAGGAAGCCAGTGTTCTTGGAGTTGGGTGTAGAAGATGGAGGACAGAAGATAATATCGGAGAAGTAAAGAGAGGGAATTGAATGTCTGGCATCATACCGGCCATTATGATGATTTTGACTTTTACTGTAGAGAGGATGGAAAACCACTGGAGAATGTTGCAAAGAGTGATTTGCTCAGACTTATATTTTTTAAAAGCTCTGGCTGTTGTGTTAAGAACAGATTTGGCAGGAGAATGACAAAGGCAGAAACATGGAACACACTTAGGAGACTCTTGCAACAATTCAGAAGAGAAATGAAAGAGACTTGGTAGTGATGGAAGGTGGTGAGAAGTGGTTTCTAGATGTATTTTTAGTATAGGGCCAAGAGAATTAACCAACAGATTAAATACGGAATGTGAAAGAAAGAAAGGACTACAAGGTTTGGGGAATAAAGAACTAGAGGGATGACATTGGCTTTGATGGAGATGAGGGAAACTGTGGGAAGAATAGGTAGGGAGGGCTAGTTAAGGTTTCAGATTTGGCCATAGTAAGTTTGAGACACCTATAAGTTACCCACACGTTGGTAGTTTGGTGTGCTAGTCTAGAGTTCAGGAGGAAGGTTTCAAGTGAAGATATTAATTTGGGAGTCAACAGCATAAAGATGATATTTCAGAATAAGATCACTGGAGAACCCCAGAGTTATGATTATCAGGGAAATGAGGAGAATCCAACAAACAGACTGAAAACAAATGGGTAGTGAGGGAGAAAAGCAGGGGCATGTGGGGTCCTAGAAGCTAGATGAGGAAAGTGTTTAAATGAGAAGAAAGTGATCAGTTATGTTCAAGCTGCTGACAGTTCAAGGAAGGCTGAGAGTCATCCATTGGATTCAGGAAAGTCACATTCATTGGTGAGCATGACAGGAGTGGGTTGGGACATTGCATAGGTGGTATAAGACTGATTGGAAAAATTTCAGGAGAGAATGAGGGAGGAGAGAAAAAATGGAGACAATTTCTCTTTTGCAGAGTTTGCTATCAAAGGGATAGAGAAATGGAAAATAGCTCGAGGAAAATCTGAGGTCAAGGTATGTACATATATCAGAAAATTCAGAAGATATTTGTGTGCTGATGGGAATGATCCCACAGAGAATATTGTTTGTTTCTTCCTTGCTCATTTTCCTTTCTCTATGATTTCTGACTAATTTATTTTTAACCAAAGTACCAATTGATAATAAATGAATCACTGTCTACATTTGGTTCAAAAGAATTATAAACTGGTATGGTTTCTAATGCTATTTTTCCTTTATCCTTGTGTCCTTTTCCCTTATCTGAAGGTCAAGACGATCTAAGAAATAGTAACATCCATTCATTTCTTGACAATTCATAGAAGAGAACGTTCTGGAGACAGATGTCACAAAATCAGAAGATGATCAAACTTCCCAATTATATAACCATTCCCATTATTTTGTCTTCAGACTTAGAGTTTCGGGGCAGGGTGGGGCATTTCATTTGGTCCTGTATTAAAAGTTATCAAGAGTAAAGTGACAAAGTCAACCAAAGCGTTGTATGTAAACTTTAATCAGGCATGGGTAATAGTAAGAGAATATCCATTTCTATTCCTATCTCATTCCAATGGACACCTATAATGAAATTTATAACATCATCTGGGCAAAAAGAGTGTAAAAGCATATAAATCTTGGGATTTGACTTAGCAGATTTAGAAATAAGATTTATTTTATGTGTTTCTTAAGACATTAAACAAGTAAGCAAAAATTAAACAAAAAACATAACATCATGCTTTATTTTCCCTCTTAATTTGAAATTTTGTACAAAAGGAAAATGTAGGGAAATTTTAGGTGGCAGGTGATTATTCCAGGTGTGCTAATTATTTTGACTTGCCTGAAATTGAACTATTTATAAAATCGGGGGGGGGGGGGGTAAAAAAACAACAAAACAAAACACCTCTTCAGGTAAAATGTATCATTTTATTTATTTCAGTATCACCCCTGGCTGGCTAAGTCAATCTGGCAACACTACCAATTAGCTCTGATAGCAGCAGTTCTGTTTACTTAGGAGAGCTCACTTCCAGTTCACCAAGTTCGGCAGAGAACGAAAGAGAATCAAAGTGCTTAGAGACTCAATTCTAGAAATACCTATCTATTGTCTGGATGGCCGAACTCCAGGAGGCAGCATTTGTTGATTATTTTTTAACATCTTTATTGAGATGCAATTAGCATATTACAAAATTCGCCCATTGAAAGTATACAATTAGATGTTTTTAAGTATATTCACAGAGTTGTACAACCACCACCACAATCTAAGTAGTTACTTTAATCACCCAAAAAAGAAACTTACCCATTAGGAATCACTCCCCATTTTCTCTTCCTCCAAGACCTACTTTCTGTCTCTAAAGATTTTCTTATTCTGATTATTTCATAAATATATGCAAATGGAATCACAAAATATCACAAAATATTTTCTGTGACTGGCTTTTTAAATTTAACATTATGCTTTCATGGTTCATCCATGTTGTAGCATGCATCAGTACTTATTCTATTGAATGATATACCCTATTGTGTTCATCCATTTGTTAGTTGATGGGTACTTATTTGAGTTGTTTTATTATTATGAACATGTACCCACAATTTTTGAATGGAAATATGTTTTATTTCTCTTGGATTATATATGAGTAGAATTATTAGGTCACATGGACAGTCTTATTTAACAATTTGAGGAACTATCAAACTGTTTTACAGAACAACTGCACCATTTACATCCCCCCAGCATTATTTGAGAGTTCCAATTTCTTCACATCCTCACCAATACTTCTTATTATTTTACTTAGATTGTAGCTCTCTTTATGAGTATGAAGTGATATCTCATTAGGGTTTTGATTTTACATTTCCCTAATGAATAATGATGCTGAGCATCAAATACGCTTGATTGGCCATTTGTATATATATATATTTTTAAGGAATTTAACAAATACATGTTTTAGAGAAGTTGTGGGTTTACAGAACAATCATCATATGCAGGATTCCCATACCCCACACCAACACCAACATCTTGCTTTGGTGCAGGACATTTGTTACACTTGTAAATAGCCCTTTTATAATTGCACTACTTTTTAAACTTGTTACATTTGTTACAATTGATGAAAGATTATTAAAATAGTAATACTAGCTATCTTACATAATTTACATTAGGTTTATTTTTTCCCATATATCTCCCTATTATTAACACCTTGTATTACTTCAAACATTTCTTTTAAATCATGAAAGAACATTCTTATACTTGTACTATTAACTATAGTCCATCTACAAGAGGGTTCACTGTGTTATATAGCCCTATGTTTTATCCTTCAATTTTTATTCTAGTAAAATATACATTCTAAAGGTTCCCTTTTAAGCCCATTGACCTATACAGTTTAGTGCTCTTGATTACACTCACAATAATGTGCCAGCATGACCACCATCCATTCCCAATCTTTGCCATCAGCCTATACAGAAAATCTCTACAAGTTAAGGATCAAACTCTCCATTCCCTACCTGCAGCTTATCTCCTGGTAACCTATAGTCTAGACTCTAACTCCATGCATTTGCCAATTATAATTAGTTCATAACAGTGAAATCATAGAATATTTGTCTTTTGTGTCTGACTTATTTCACTTAACATAATGTCCGCAAAGTTCATACATGTTGTCACCTCAGGACTTCATTTCTGTTTCAGCTGAATAATAGTCCACGGAATGGTACGTATAGAACACATTTTGTTTATTCATTCATCAGTTAATGGACACATGGCTTGCTCCCATCTTTTGGCAGTTGTGAATAATGCCATTACGAATATTGGTGTGCAATATCTGTTTGAGCCCCTGCTTTCTTCTAGGTATATACATAGCAGTGGGAATGCTGGATCATATGATAATTCTATCCATAGCTTCCTGAGAGTGCAGACAAACTGTTTTCCACAGCAGCTGCACTATTTTACATTCCCACTACCAATGAATGAGTGTTCCTACTTGCCACATCGTCTACAACACTGGTAGTTTTCTGTTTTGCTTTTTTTTTAGTATTGGCCATTCTAGTAGGTATGAAAAGATATCTTATTGTGGTTTTGATTTGCATGTTTCCAGATACCTAGTGTTCTCGTTTGTTAGCTTCTGGAATGTGATATATCACAAATGGAATGGCTTTTAAAAAGAGGAATTTAGTAAGTTGCTAGTTTATAGTTCTAAGACTGTGAAAATGTTCAAATTAAAGCAAGGCTATAGAAATGTCCAATCTAAGGCATCCAAGGAAAGATCCCTCAGTTCAAGAAGGCTGAGGATGTTTAGGGTTTCTCGCTCTCAATTGGAAAGGCACATGGCGAACATGGCAGCATCTGCTAGCTTTCTCTCCAGGCTTTCTGTTTCATGACGCTCCTCCAGAGGCATTTTCTCTCTTCAACTTCAAAGGTTTCTGGCTAGGTGGGGTCTCGTGGTTCTCATGGCTGTCTCATTGCTCTGCTGCTTTCTCCAAAATACTTCTTCTTTTAAGGATCCCAGTAAATTAATCAAGACACACCTGGAACGGGTGGAGTCACATCTCTCTCTGATCAAGGGTTAATACCCAAAATTGGGCAAGACACATCGCAGTGGAGATAATTTAATCAAGTTTCCAAACTGCAGTACTGAATAGAGATGAAAAGAAATTTGCTCTCACAAGATTGAATCAGGATTAAAACATGGCTTTACTATGGTACATAATCCTTTCAAACCAGCACACCTGTTGATGTTGAGCATCTTTTCATTGTTTTTTAGTCATTTGTATTTTCTCTTTGGAGAAATGCCTGTTCAACATTTTTATATCTTCTCTGGAGAAATGTCTATTCAAATCTTTGGTCATTTTCAAATTCAGTTGCCTTTTTATTGTTGAGTTGCAAGCACTGTTTATAGATTCTGGTTACAAGTCTCAGATCAGATACATGATTTGCAAATATTTTCTCCCATTCTGTGGGTTGTCTCTTCATTTTCTTGATAGTATCATTTGTAGCATAAAAGTTTTATTTTTGGTAAATTCCAATGTTTCTATTTTTTCTTTTGGCATACGTTCTTTTGGTATCGTTTCTAAGAAACCATTTCCTAACTGAAGTACGTGAAGATTTACTCCTATGTTTGTTCAGAGGATTTTACAGGTTTAACTCTTATATTTGGATCCAAGATCTATTTTGAGTTAATTTTTGTGGATGGTGTAAGGTAAGGGATTATTGAGTGTCTGTAAAATCTTTCATTTGGCTTCAAAGTCATCGCTAACAATAAATTTGCTAAAGCTGCTAGAATGTAATAGACCAGAAATGGAATGGCTCTTTTTTTGAGGGAGGGTTTCCAGGAATCGAACCCAGGTCTCCCACATGGAAGGCGAGCATTTTACCACTGAACCACCTGTGCACCCTTGGAACGGTTTGTAAAAGGGAATTTAACAAGTTACAAGTTTACAGTTCTAAGGCCATGTCCTTAAAACTAAGGTATCTAGAGAAAGATACCTTGACTCAAAGAAGGCTGATGTGGGAAGGCACATGGCTTGCCTCTGCTGGTTCTTGTTCCCAGTTCTGTTGTTTACACTTCTGATGCCAGTGGTTTCCTCTCTAAGCATCTATGGGCCTTCATTTAGCTCCTCCAGGATATAATTTTGCATTCTGGTTTGCTTAGCATCTCACGGGAAGGCACATGGTGACATCTGTTGGGCTTTGCCTGTGTCTAGGCATCTGCTCTCTCTTTTGGCACTGCCAACATCTCAAAACATATGTGTCTCTGTCAGCCCTGAAGCAACTGTATTCCGAGCATCTGCATCTGAGGTTTCCCCAAAATGTTTCCCCTTTTAAAAGATTTTAGTTACCTAATCAAGACCCACCTTCGGTGGTGGAGTCACATCTTCTAATCAAAAGGTCACAATACAACTGGGCACATCACATCTCCATTGGCGATAATCTAGTCAAAAGCTTACCAAATAGTCAAATATTTGAAAGTTGGTTCCAGAATCCTATATCCAGTCATCAGCAAGATCCACCAAATAAGTTGGTTCTATGTCCTACCTGGGACAGAAAAAAGACTGTAGGCTTGAGGTCAGGAAACTAATGTGTGATTACAATTTCATGGCTAAAGCTTGCATATCATCTTGGTACATTCAACTATCCTTGTTGGCTCCCTTTCACCACATATAAAATGGGAAGATACCCAGTTCTTCCTTCTCCAGTTGAAAATTATGATGATCAAATGAAATTACTAATATGGAAACCATTTGAAAAATAAAGCACAGTAAGAGGGTGTGGGTGTTTGAAGCTATATATAAGAAAATCACATTCTTAAATTTTATCCATTTCTGGGGCACAAACCCATTGTAAGTAGGAACTATTCATGAGGATACTTCAGTTAAGGAATGACCCTCCTCATCCACAATGGGTTTTCATCCTCTTACTGGAATTATTTACAAATGGAATAGATACAGAGAGAGAGAGAAAGCTATGGAAGTAAAAAGTTGAGCACAGTGAAGCCAGGAAGAGAAGGGAGAATGCAATAGATGTCACCATGTGCCTTGCCATGTGTCAGAGGAGCCAAGTCTCACTGGCAACTGGTCTTCAGGAGGAAAGTATTGCCCTGATGATGTCTTGATTTGGACATTTTCTCAGCCTCAAATTGTAATCTGATAAAGCCTTATTATTTAAGCCAACCCATTTCATAGCATCTGCTTTCAGCAGCCAAACCAATTAAAACAGAGAGTTTCACAATAATCAGTATTTTTCCAAAGGCTTCTTCTAAAGCCTTAAAATAATAGACAGCAAAAGGCCATGGGAAACAAACAAACAAAAAAGGTCATGGGAGATTTCTCTTGGAGTTGCCACCTGATCCTTCTCTTATGGCCCAGGCACGTGAGGAAGTTCAAGATTTCTCCCATAGGAGATGCTGATGCAGAACCAGATTTGGGAACTGTTGGTCATGTTATGAAACAACATGCATGCTTCATGGATTTACAGTAATTATCTATGTCCATAAACAACCTAGAAAGAACTAATGGGAGTAAACTAACTTTAAATGATAAAGATTGTGTGGAACAGATTATAGCTTGTCAGTTAAAAGAAGAAAGGAAAAAAAAAAGACTCAAATCTTGCTAATTTTCCCTTAAATTATGTGTGCATTTAATGAAAAAGCATCAAAAGCATTGCAAGTGCATACTGACAAGAACCTACATTAATAACTTGGTGGTGCCCCAGTGTAAAGGTGTCATGTTTAATTAATAATGTCTTGCGAATCAGTTCTCCGAGGATACAAAGAGTCATTGTGCAGTACACTGACAGAAAACATCAGTATCTAACACCTCAAAGCTGCTCCAACCCAAATAATCTCCCCTGGCTCAAATTCCCACCTGTTCTGGTCTGCACCGTCAAGCCCTTGGTCCTGATTCTTAATGAATGTGTTTTTTCTTGCATTTTCCTCCCATTTCCTTATCAAGATGGCACACTCCTCAAAAATAGGGCCATCCTTTTCCTTCTTTTGCATCTCCAGCAGCACCTAGCCTATGGTAGGCATTTATTTAATCCGTAGGAACTGATGAATTGAAGGTGCAGGGAAAAATCCAACTCACTGGAGCTCACATCAGGTTATAAAGGGAAATTTGCAAATTATTTTGGGAGGAAACTGTGACTTCTAAATTCATATTAGAAAAAGTATTTCTAATTCTACAGAGATACACCAAAATATTCACATTGCCTTCTGCAGAATACGTTTGCAAGGCTGAGTTGTGATATGACATTTTTCTTCTATGGTTGAGTCTGTAAAGAATTTTCCAGTCCCAAAGCACTTTCCCAATAAAAATCAAGTATTCTACCTGCTGAAACCTGTGGCATATGTCTCATTAATACTCACTCTAAATGCCCTAACCCACCTAGCTGCAATTCAGAATTTCTAAATGATGATATGGGAACGACTATCTGGCTATAAAGTACTTAGCTCCTAAGGTTTGGAAAACAGAGTTCGTTAGTCAGATTCAGTGGATGCAAATGTATGATTGATGCACACGCGCACGCGCGCGCACACACACACACATTATGCTATTGGTAAAAGTGGCTTGTTTTTCGTAGATGTGAAAATCTACCATATGTCAGCCTCAGCACTCCCTGTACACACACTTCCATGGAGATTCATTTCTTCAGCTATTGGCATATGCCATTCATTGTGTCATTCTGGTATGAAGTACAGTGAAGAAGACTCATCAGAAATACACTAAAAACAGCCATCTCTGATTGTAATCAGGGAGAGAATATGCGTTCCTGTTGTCTTAATCTTCTGCTTCGTTGTTAAAAGTTTCTCTTTCTTGTTCTTATTCCTTTTGACCCTGCCCTATGCAAAAGTTACGGAGTCTTCCTGTCCTGCTCAGTGATTTGGATTCTAACTTCGTCTCAGCTCTCTCAAATCATTAAGCATCATTTTTCCCTGTATGTTAATCACCTAGAATTTTTATTCAGGCATTTGGACTGGTTTTGGCAAAGGAGGTTCTAGCTTCCACACCAGTCAATGGTGGATACACTCTCTGGAGCTGGCCAGGCCTAGATGCTAAGAGACAAGGTCTAAATGTGTGTCTTTTAAATGCAGGGTCAGCATCCGCAGACCTCCACCTAACACAGCCTCCACCACACTCCTATGGTGCTTCCAAAGCCAGAAACTTGATTTTATTTGCACTGCTCTCCAATTCCTTATTTTGGACCATCTGCCTTGGCTGAAAGCCCAGCTCTTTCTAAAATATTCTGATTTCTCTAAAAAGGTTTTCTGGATCTCCCACAGAAAAATTTCCAGAATATTCCCCTTTCCATTCTTTCTCCTTTCTCCTTCTTTGCTTTAAAAAGATATCGCCTTTTTGAATTTTATTGCTACCCATAAATTCTGCTCCAGGAAACCAGCGGAACAGGCCTTTGGCTGCTACCAACTTATTACTGTCCTCTAATTGTGACAACAGACCTCCCATGTTGGGATTAATTTATTTAGTGGAAGGTAGTGTGTCAAGTCTTTACATAATTTGTCTCTAACTTTTGTCATGAGGAGAGGAGTTGGCATAAAAGCACTTAAAGGGTCACCCAGCTGTTGGTATGGAGTTCCCCAGTGAGAGTATATCATGCCTAGACTCATCATAGACCACAAGCTACCCACGGTTTCTGTCACCAGAAAGTTGTCTGTCGCTCTTGTCTCCTTGGTACAACCAAGAAGTGTGTGTGTGTTTGAGTGTGTGTATGCGTGTGTGGGATGAGCTGGGTGTAGAAGGGAGATAAGGAAGAGAATTGGAGCCTCAACCTTCAACATCTGTCTCTCAGAACTGCACTTAGCTCTTCTGATTTGTTTCAATAGGAGCAAAAAAGAAAAAAATAAATAAATGAAAATAGACAAATAGTGTATTTCCACAGCAGAAGCAAAGGAGACCATGACTTTCCCTGCCCCTTTCCCTTGTTACCTATCCCAAAGGGAATTTTCCTTTTTAAGATGTAGAACAATGAACGGGAGAGGGAGAAAGGCCCAGGAAGCTGCTGAGCTAGAGGCATAACTTACATTTTCTAAAAGGCTCTGTGGCTGTTGAATATCTTTTGAATATTTCCTTTGAATATCTCCACTTCTCCACTACACACTCCACCACATTTCTTTGGCTCTGTGACATTGTCACAGATGAATTAAAACTTACATACTGTCCTTGCTTAGCAACTACTTGAACACAGCACCTCATAAAAGCTGCTTGTAAAACTATACTTGGTGTTACTCAAATCTGTTTGCTGTGCAATATTTTCTAAATAAGCAAGTGTAAATTCTAGAGTACACTATTTTTAAACAATTAAGCAAAATGTGGCATGTTTAAAAATCTTCGAAATGGAAAAAGCAAAACACTATAGGAATTAGGGATACACAGAGTATGCATTTGTCAAGACTCACATTCATTTCATCGTGTAAAAATTTTATGTAATAAAGAGTGGTAAACTAACATCAGCCCCTAGAGAATAACATGCAGGCTGAACTATGCAGGGGTAAAGTACACAGATGTGACTTACTTTGAAATGAGTAAACAAATAAGATGGATATAGAGATAGGGAAATACGTCATAAAGCAAATATAACAAAATTAACATTGTAAAATTGAGATGGTGGTTTTATGGATAATCAGTATACAATTTCTTCAACTTTTCTGTATGCTAAGAAAAGTTTAATAATAAAACGCTGTGAGAAGGCACAGCCTTAGGAATTTGGGGATGAACTGGCTGTAAAATGTAGTCAAAGCCTAAGCTTCAATGGGTCTCAGTTTCTCCATCTACAAAATGAGGGTCTTGGATGTGGTTTTTTTGAGTCTCATTATTTATTATTTTAGGAGACCAACATATGAATCATGTGGTCAGAACCTTTTCCAGGGCTGTCAAGTCTGAGGAATCTTGGGCTCTCATTTATTGCAATCAAGTAGTCCAAAGAAAATATTTTAAATCATGGTCTTCAACATTTCATCAATCGAAAAGTTCTAATGTGCCTTTCTGATCGTCTCGTTTCTCCAAGGACAAACTTCTCATCCAGGGTCCAGTGCTGGTGCCAGAAACCCACTGGATGGGAAGACCCTCAGCCACACAGGGGCTGATGAATGTGGGCTAATTTTTTTTTAAGAAAAAAAAATTAGATTGCTGTCCATGGTGTTCTCCCCAAAGTACTTTGCTTTGATTGAGCAACTCACTCCCCATTCAGATGCCACAGCCCCTTAATCTGAATGAGCACCATTCACTGGTGGATATCTGGGGTGAGCAAGAAGAACAGCCTCCCTCCTCTCTTCCCCTTTTCACCCCAAATAATTTCCCCCATTCGTAGCTCAAAATATCTGCTATTATGAGCTAATCATTTGTTTGAAGAATTGAAGACTCATTTTTAATTTAAAATACAACTACATCTGGAATAGATAACACATTTATCTATGGCAACCATTTACCCCACACTGTTATTGACCTTCAAATACCTTCCAGAAAGCATTTTAATGGTGCAAAGAGAGGGAAGACTACTCTGTGAGCTTGTATCCCCCTCCTGGAATCTTCTTTTCCTAAATTCATACCCTAGCTATCACTCACATTTTAAGTGTGGCTGACATGGAACCTCACATATAAAGCATCTGAAAGCCCTCCCCTGACTCATCTCTTTCTTCCTTAGCTCATTCAACAAGTTAAAATTATTGAGCATGCCTAGTTTCTAATAAGCTATCTTAAGCTCAGAGGATACAGTGGTAAACAAAACAAATAGGACTTGGGGAGAATCACATTCTCACAGGGTAGCCAAGTGGCCTGGGAATTTACTGGCCTTGGTCTCACATCCCAGGTGCCCCTGCATCCTGGGTCACCCTTATCTGACATGGAAATCATGGTACCATGCATAAAAGTCCACTTGTAATTGTTGAAAGTGTCGCAAAGATACTTCTGAGTGCCTGTAAGGAGACTTCACTTGACCTATGAAGTCAGAGAAGGCTTCTCTGAAAAGGGAGTATGTGAGCTGAAATTGGAAGGAGAAGGGTAAGGGAATTCTGGGCAACAGGGAAATCACATTCAAGGGCTCTGAGGTGAGAAAGAATATGGCATGCTTGAGAAATTTAAGGAGACCTTATATTCTGGGACTGTCGTGGTTATATAACCTGTTGCCCTGACAGAATTATTAATAGCATTCCTTACACTCTTAAAAGTGTTCTGGCTTAGAAAATGGATTGCATATGCACCCTAGAGAAACTCTAAGTGGCCCACATGTCCCTGAGTTTAGGTTAAATATATAGAAAGGAAGAGGGGGTGAGTGGTGCACACAAGACTGATGAGGGGCCAGAAAATCAATTATTCAAGGAGTTGAGAGAGATATCAAGGGTTTGAAATATTATCTTAAGCAATATGGGAAAAGTAAGAAGATTTAAAAGCTGAAGAGAAGATTGACCAAAGGAGAACTTTAAAGAGATCAGACTCAAGAGTAGGTATGAGAGACCCATTTAGCAGAACATTTGCAGTGATCCCAGGCAGAAATAAGCACAGTCCAGACTAGGGTAGAAGCACTGGAGACACATTTAAGTGGTCAATCAGAAGTTATTTAGGTGGGAGAGGAAGACTTGGCAGAATTCAGTCTGACAACTGAAAGATCAAGGGAGCAGGAGAAGCAGGGGTATGATGGATGTGGGCTGAGAGGGACCCCAAGGGCTCCTTTTCCAAGGAACACAAGGTAGCTGTGCAGTGCAGCCCTTCTCAGCACAGGCAGAGGAGGGAGGAGAGTCAAATGTGGCCCAGTTTTCTGATATGAGCCGTTTATTCAGTGAGAGACTGAATCCAAAGGAGCTTCAGAATCCCATTTCTTTATTTCTGAAGTCTTTCTATGATATGCATCACTTTTTTAGCATTTATTTTGTTCGAACATATCTCTTATTTATGCACGTCTCCTCTTGCTCCCTGGCCAGATTGTAAGTACTCAGGAAAGGAGTCTGGGTCCGATTTCTCTCTCTTACCATCCCCAGAGCCTCGTAGAGTATCTGTCGTGAGGTCAGTCCTTTGAAACTCTTGGGAGGAGGTGAATAAATGGTTAGGTCAGGGGACTACCTTCTGCAAGTCTGGCCAAGAGTCTATATAAACTGACGTCTAGTTAATCCAATTCAAAAGACCAATACAGGGCGGGCCGCGGTGGCTCAGCGGGCAAAGTGCTTGCCTGCTATGCCGGAGGACCTCGGTTCGATTCCCGGCCCCAGCCCATGTAACAAAAACGGAGAAACAGAATACAATAAAACAAGAAAATGTTTAAAAAAATGTTTCCCTTTCTTCCTTCCTTCCTTCCTTCTCTCTGTCTTTCCTTTAAAAAAAAAAAGACCAATACAGGGGCCCAGAAACTTTTCCTGTAAAGGACCAAATAGTAAACGAATTAGGCTCTGCAGGCCACGGGGTCTCTCTTGCAACTACTCAGCTCTACCGTTTTAATAAAGAAGCAGCTATAGACAATATGTAAACCAATGGATATATGTATGTTCCAATACAACTTTATTTATGTTCACAGAAATTCGGATTTCACATAATTTTCATGTGCCAGAAAATATTATTCTTTTAACTTTTTACAGCCACTTAAAAATATAAAAATCAATCTTTAACTCTAGACTCTACAAAAAACAAACAGCAAACTGAAATTGGCTTGTGGGTCATTTGCTGAGTTGTGGATCCACATCTCCAAACTCCTAACATGAAAGATGGTGAAGCTTTTTATCATACACATTCTCAAGCAGAATTATTGAAAAGCTCACCTAACATGCCTTCTCCTTCTCCTTCTCCTCATCTCAAGAACAAGGAAGACATATAAAATCTTCCTATGTCTTATCTCTAACTCATCTTAAAAGATGACTTTAAAAATTCTTAAACGTGTGATTTTGATTTCTCAAATGTTTTCTTTTTCTTCAGCCTTCTTTTGGGGCCTTCTGCTCTCACTGCTTTCACCCACTTCACTCTCCATTTTTATCATACAAGTTTGCTCTCTCACTAATAAAACTTGCCTTTACTACCAGAAGCATTACTACGTTTGACATTTTTAGTGAGGATGCTGAGATTTCTCCAGTTTTTGTTTATCTCGACTTTTCACAATCAGGGACAGCTTTAGATCTTCCTAAATGAAGGATTGATGCTTGCACAGCATGACCCACACCTGGAAATCTATTAGCAATTAACAACCAGTAAAAACAGACTCGATCCAAAGATCCAGAGACTGCCAGCTGCCAGTCAGAGGTAAGGAATCAACTTAGAGGGCTGATAACCTGGGCTGGACTTCATATTTTAACCATCTGTCCCATGGCCTCTGAAATTCTGTATTGGTCATAAATACAATTTGTTTGGTTTTTAAAAGAGAAACAATTGTTCTATATGCATGATGATTTCCTAAACCAAACCAAGAAACATTCAAGCAAGAGGAAGGACACTCCTGCTTGTTTCATTGGCCCATGTTGGAGGTTCCACCACCAAGCACATCTCCCCAAATGCATTTCTGCCAACAGGATTGAGTCCAGCAAAAACCTTACTCCTTTTTGGTGTACCTCTGCATAGGAATTTTAAACCTCAAATCAAAGATAACATCTGTTGAAATGCCCAGCTTAAAAAAAAGAGGAAAATTTAAGTCAACAAGCAGAACTGTAACGTAAGTAGGACCATTTAGTTTTCAAATTTAGAGTAGGTGTATCTTGTGATAATGATTTGCCAAGAGGCTGGAGGGAAGTAGTTCTTAATGCTATGAGCATAATGGGGGTTGGAAGGAAATGTAGGGGGTGGTGAAGGAAAAGGGGCAAGGGTGGGCTTCACTTAAGATTCCTTGTCCCTCTTTCCTACCCCAGAGAACATCTGTGAAGACAAATGGTCAACAAAGTCTTATCCAACAATTTAGATTTCCGGGTATCTGTACCACTGGAAAGGCAGCCCTCTCTCCCTGTCTGTAATCAGCTTCTTTGGAATGTGGAGTGCAGTGAAGATGTCAGAAATCCCAAGTCCATCTGGGGAGTATTTAAATGAACAATCCTCAACAACATTAAAATGAGCCCTGGCAACTAAACTGATGTGTGAGGATTTCAAAGGCGGCAAGTGTGCACCTTGCCATGCATGTGTTTAGAGTGGTGGTATGTGCCAAGCATGATGGTGGGGATACAATCTCTGCTGCTCTGCAGTTGATTTACCTCCATGGCTGCAGGCTCAGCCTTGGTAGATAAAAGGGCCACACTTCTTCAGAGCAACCTGAACTGGCCCATGGAAATGGATCATCTTCTCAAACTGCTTATTCCAAACACCTTCCATGGATGGAGTCAGGGGAAGGAAAATATATATACACAGCTTAAAAGCATGCTCTGAATTTGCTAACAGGCATGCATAGTGCTTTTGGAACCAAAATAGAATTTTTGATGACACACCTCAGGCAAATTTGAAATATTAGCCTGGGGAACCCAACAAGACATAATTCATTCCGCTGGTGAGGACAAATCTCATTTGCACATCCATTCCTCTAAACTCATTACTGACCCGAGGGAAAATACTAGCCTGCAGCAAGTTTTAATAAAGACACTGGTTCTATAGTACTAAATGTGATAATGAGTAACAAACCACTTTGTGGCAATGGAACCCTCAACCTGAAGAGACCCTGGAAGGCAGCCTCTGGAGGGCTTAATGTGCCACCCAGAGCAGAACTCCACACCAGAAAGAGATTTCATGACTTTCTCCAATAATCTGTCAAAAAGACTCACTCTTGCCTAAGTGGCCTGATTGTCATTTAAAAATAAATAATAAGCAGGCAGATTGAACTTCCAATTGAATAAACCAAGCCCTTGATCTTGAGACTTGTTTTTATGAAACTTATTTCTGAAATGGCAAAGCTAAGTCAACTTTTAATTACGCCTAAGAGTCACCTCCAGAGAACCTCTTTCGTTGCTCAGATGTGGGCTCTCTCTCTAAGTCAAACTCTGCAAATAAACTTACTACCTTCCCCACGACATGGCACATGACTCCCAGGGGTGTAAGTCTCCCTGGCAACAGGGGACATTAATACCAGGGATGAGCCTGATCCTGGCACTGTGGGATTGAGAAAGAAAATAAATAAAACAAAATTAAGTTCCAGTGGCTCAGAGACTTCAAATAGAACCAAGAAATCATTCTGGAGATTACTGTTATGCAAGCTTCAGCCAGATATTGCAAATTCCCACAGTATGCCGAGCCCCCACCAACAGTATTCCTAAAAACCCTAGATTATATCCTGGACCCTATCTAAGACTCTATAAAAGTTTTGCTTAGCAAGTTTATTTTTTCAGAAACTTAAGGCCTCTAGATTGTTCCTATGACAGAGAAGCCCAAAACCCAGAGGTACCAATCTTTCTCAGAACAACAACCAGTTCCATTCCTCTACCCCATAAGGTCGACACCTCTTTCCAGCAAGAAAAAGTTAAAATGGTTATTTCCCAGTATTCCTGAAGATTGAGAGAAAGATCAAATGAGAGGGAGAAGGTATAACTTGAGAAATTAGGTTCTAGCAAAGGATTATGACTAACGACTCATTTGCTATATGGATATTTCTTTTTTAGTGTCTAGTACATTAGAATAGCCGGAAGGAAATGCCTGAAAATGTTGAATTGTAATCCAGTTGCCTTCATCTTTGATAATAGTTTTTAAAACTGTAGAGCTTTTATCGTGTGACTGTGTGATTATAAAAATCTTGTGACTGACACTCCCTTTATTCAGTGTGTACTAGATGATTAATAAAATAAAGATAAAAAAAACAAATAAAGCATGTGTTGATGGAATGCACATAATCATGCTCGATGGACAACCTGTTCTGACTTGACTTGGGGGGATGGGGTCTCTACCTCCCACTGCAGCCTAACATGGCTGCATCATCTGAGTCTGGCCAATTGGTCCCCACACTTCCCATTCCCCTGTGCCTGCTCTTGGAGCTTGTCTCTGCAAAATTAATTTCTACATATACTTAAAGATTGAAATAATCTATGTGAACTTCTGATTCGTTATAAGTGAGAAGGAGAGTAAGGCAGAGACAGAAAGCATGCTTTCTCGGGCAGTAAGACTTTATCCCATCTCCTCCTGGTCTTCACAACACCTTTCCACTTGCTTCTATAACACAAAGGTAGTTATCCAATTATAATGTGCACATCTTGTTTCCTCAAATAAGACAGTAATTCCCCCAAACAGTAACTTTTTCTTGGTGCACATTTTACATAGGCTGGTTGGTCACTGATGACCCAACAAATAACTATCCCAACAAATAACTAAAGATAGGGTGCAAGGAGGTCAGACGGTACCAGCCTTTCACTGAATAGAAAGGAGCAGATAGCCATTGTGTGATTCTCAGTAACTTTCCACAACTGTTTAGTGACTATATCATATGCAAGGTAATCAGAAGGCATATCAACACTATACAAACATATGCATAATATATAATAAACACACACACACACAGACATATATCATGAGGTGATGCCTCATCCTTGCCATTCCCAGAGTCAGGGTTCCTAAGCAGCCACTGGTTTTCTTCTCGCTATAATAAACTCCTGCAGGCCAGGGCTGCCCATCTGAACCAAAACAAAGAGCCTTGAGCCTCCATAATGATATGATGCAGCTACCAGTGCTGATTCTCTAGGCAGCCTGTGTCTCCAGCTGACTTTACAAACTTCCCCTCTACCTTGTCCCTCCTGTTTAGTGGATCTTTCAGTCCAGCCTCACAGTCAGCCATTCTGCCATGCATAGCCATGACCTTGTAGCCCATATACATGCATCTCCCCTAAACTCGTATGACTTAAAATCACTATGTAAATGGTTGTAATGTTGTTCCTCATTCACGGCAGAGAAAAGAAGGAACTGCCATCATTTGTAATGAGGAAACTGGACCTCCTTCCAGAGAAAGATGGAGAATGGCAGAAACCAAGAAAGCAATTTGAACTCTGACTGCTTTGATTGCAACATGGGTGGGTATGCTGCACCATGGAACAGGGACAGCTAAGAATTTGCTGCCACAAAGGCAGAATGATGACTCCAGAGATTTCCTTATCATTCCAGGATGATCAACTGAACATTTGCCATTGTATATTAACTGTGAGATACATCTAACAGTGAACTCCAGATAAGCTATCCTTCCCAATAATTTAACATTTTACAGGAATGCCAGAATTGTGGGGGAACACAAAACATATTTTATTTTGGGGTATATAAATTCACATATATATAAGGACATTGAGTGCAGATGTTTGCCCACACTGAGAAAATGGCTAATTTATTAGAAAGTTAAAGACACAAGTCTTGGGCATAGGTTATAGCTAAAATCCAAGCAGGGGTGCTAATGATATACCAGGACAGAACAATTAGGGAATCAATTAATTAAGGCTCTGTTTATATTTCTATTGTCAGTGCTAATTATTTGTTGGTTTGAAGTAAGCTTCTCTGTCTTCATTAGTGGCTGTCAGTAAATGATTATATACTTGGATTTCCACAAGTATCTGCCGTTGTTTTCAAGGATTATATTTGCAATGTCAGGTGGTATTTTCACAGGATGATAGTAATAATTAAGGGACACAGACTCACCTAAGCTAATGTTTTTTTTTTGTTTGTTTGTTTGTTTGTTTTTAACTAAAAGCAAGACGAATATTACTGTTACTAATTCTGCTTCCTTGCTTCAGACTAACCCCTGTTTGGTCTTTGGCATATCAAGGTAATGGTTTTCCCTAGACTTCGAAAAAGACATGATGTTCAAGTTCTTTGGAAGGGGATGAGGCAGCAAAAGCCCCCCCCCCACACACTCTCCGTGGTACTTGTAGAATTTGTAGATCATCAACTCCACTTCAGAAGTGATTCTGCTTCTGTGTTCCTCCTTAGTCATTCCCAAAGCAAACGAATCTAAGCAGGAGATCTGGTTTGGAAATGTGTAGGCAGCCTTGCAATGAGAAATTGGCGATGGAATCCACTCACTTGTGTCTGTGTTCATTAAAATTTCTGCTTCAAAAAAAAGTAGCAGCTACTCTTTTCTGAAGATTTCTTACAGTTGCCCTCAGACTTGTAATCTGAGAGCAACAAGTGCTTTTAATTCCTGCAATCCTGTAATAAGAGCTCTCATGATCTAGGTAGTAAGGGAAAACAGTGGTAGTCAGGGGGCAGAGACTGGAAGGAGAGAAATGTCTTCAGCAATGCCTTCACAATGAACCTGGAGAGAGAAATCGGATTTCTGAAAGGCAAAGAAATAAGGAGGCCAGGGACAGCAGTTTTGATTACTGAAAGAAAGGGCATGTTCAAACAGGAGGGAGAAATGGAAAAGAAGAGATTGAAAGAAAACCAAGGAAAACAAACAAACAAACAAAAGGCCACAGTCACAGTAAAACTGACATGATCTTAGTTCTGGATTTTTAAAGATATTTATGACTTTTTTACCAATAACTAAAGAGCATCTAATCAAATCTACCATAGATTAAAAGCTAAACTGAAGAAATGGACTCTTTTCCCTTTTTTAATAAGAAGTTATCTTGTTTTCCTCAAAGGGAAAAATTTCTTCAGTATATCTTATTTTAGTAACTCTATCTTCTCTCTCTTTCTCCTTCTTTTTTTTTTTTTTCTGTGTGCATGTGCTTTAAATTAGAACTGGTGGCTAATTTATGATTTTGTTATTGCCGGGTATGTTTGGATTGGGTGTTAAAGTCAGATGTTATGGGCGGTGATTCCAAAGGATAAAATAATTGAGTCATGTGTCCATCCAGCCCTTAGTAGTGAAAGATGGACTTCTCAAAGAGGGGTGGGGTTGGGGGTGGGTAGCAGAGGACAATATTGTCTGAGCATAGAAAATAGATAAAATGACAAGAAGACTAGAGTTGCCATCTGCTGGAGGATGGAAAGAATAACATTTGGCACTACTTGCAAGAGCAAAGCTAAATTCATTAGTCAAAATAATAAATTTGCATATTTTGTGTACTGCCAGTGAAAGGGTAAAAAATGGGGAAGAGTGTCATTTCAGCATGGCAGTTTTTGGGTAACATAGCATATATAGGGGGAAAGTGAAACAATAGTCATTTATTTTCCTAACTTGCACCTTATATACTCTTGAAGAAGATCCTGTCTATTGCTTTATAGCCTTTCAAATGCTGGAATGTTTCTTCAGGATGTGCTTTTCACTTCCCCCATTCTGATTTTGAAAATTACATTAAGGTTTCTTCTATTAGTATGCCTAGTCATTGTATCCGGATTTTCTCTCTGCTTATGTAACATGATCAAATGCATGAAGCACACTTAAGTTCAATATAAAGAGCATAGGTTTGCTAATGTCAGCTTGTCCACCAGCTACCAATATAACTATAAGCCAATCATTTTATTACTCTGAGCCTCTCAGTATTTTAAGCTGAAAAATTATAAGTGATATGGAGATGGGGCTGCAGAGTCTCAGGGAGTTCTAAGTTCCTTTTCAGCTTACACGTTCCATGAATCAATAAGCATTCCAACCTCATGTCACACATATACTGTGAATATTTAAGCTAAATTCTCATCTTTGCTTCTACTGAATGCAGACAGTATCTAGTGGCCTGATTAATCAGCCATAACCATCTTCTTTGCAAATAAAGGGAAAAAAAATAGTTTCCCCTTCTCATATTGTAGAGAAAGAGCCAGTTATGTAAACTGGATTTCTCCTATGCTGTTTCTATTGCAGCACTTGATAAACCAAAGTTCCCTGGTCAGGAAAAACAGAAAACAAACACAAAAATACCTTTAGGTATCGTGGAATGAGAACAGCTAGTAATCTTGGAGATCAGTGCTGTAATTCTACAGACTTGAAAACTGAGGGGCTCAGCATAATCCATTTTGGGCCTAAATGAATTAGATTATTTAATTGGCAAATTCTCCCTTACGGGAAACAAGCCCATCCTTCTTTCTATAGCTCTAAATCCTTCATCTCCACAGCATCCAAGTTAGATGTCTCCTTCTCTATAATAAATCTGGACACGTCCAGCCAAAGGGGATCCCCCTCCTTCCTCTGCCCCCAGGAAGGCTTGATGTCTCCATCCCACACTGGGCTAATGACATAAACAGCCATAAATATTCAACAGTTATTTAATAAGCATTTATCAGATGTTTCAGATGCTTCTAGATGGAGCAGAGGAGTTAACGACCACTGTTTGGCTATTAGTGGAGATAGAGTGACATTCAAACAGGAACATGCCCAGGAGTAGCGTGTGTGGTGGCAGAACTTTACAACAGGTTGACATGGCCATGATCTCATTTCTTCCTTAGGTTGAGCAGCCAGGGACGACATCTCTGAGAAAGTCACTGCTAAATTGAGATTTAAGTGACAAGAAGGAGATGGCCATGCAAAGATGGGGGGGGAAAGGCATTCCAAGCCAAGGGACTGGAAAGTAAAAGGCCTTAAAGCAGTACAGATTAGCATTTAAGGAGGAATCAGAGAAGAGGGAAAGTGATGTAAAAAGATAGGGGAAGTGGGTAAAATCCAGCAGATTTAGACTTCAGGACCATGCTGAGAAACTCAGATTTTATTTCATGTGCTTGGGAAAACAGCATAAGCAAAGCATTCTTCATTCATGTAAATCAGCCTCCCCCACCTATATGGGTTAACATCTGATTGTTGTTTAATTTTGCACAACTCTCAGGCCACCCAAACCTTCTAGAACATAGAAGACTTTTAAAATAAATAGCTGCCAGTTGGCTGGCTGATTGGGCAGTACACAAAATCTTTAAATTAGGTAATATTTTAAGTAGGGGCTTAACCTCAGAGAGTCGGAAGTGATGATGCTTGCAGCCTGGGACCTCAAATCGACACACACACACACACACACACACACACACACACACACGGCTGGGGAAATAAACGTGGTGTGGGGCAGCAGGATTTCGGACACAGCCTATGACTGGCAGCTGAGAAGTGGAACAAAACTTCATGCAGCAAGGGGCAATCCTTAAGGAACGAAGAGAGCACCTTTGTCGACTCTCTTAAAGCAAAGTGAATCACCGAAATTTGGAGAGAAGTTCTCAGGGTGCTGTACTCAGGCACCGTACAGATTTAGGTGACATTTTGGAACAGGTAAATCTGTAACAATTTATGCTATTCGTGCTCAAAAGGGTATCTCTGCGTAAAACAGCAGCTTGAAGGGTGGGAGGGATTAATTCCAAGGGGATTGCTGATATTTTCCTTTTAGACACAAGCCCCATTTTTACCTGCTTTTCTTTTGACTGGAGGGCAATCTCTAATTGCAGCTTTAAGGGATGCAAATACAGTAGGGAAGTCGTTAAACACTATAAAGACTGGAATGTCTCCAATGTTGGCTGAATGTAACCTGGCTTATTTTTCATCCTGAGCTCTAGGAAAGGCAGATCCCATGCAATTAGCCAATACTTTGGGGGTTGAGGGTGAGACTCTTTCTCCTCCCTCTCCCAACCACAGTGGCCTGGAGAGGCCCTGCCACCTACGATGGGAGGAACTTGCCTCTTGGAAACCAAGGCAGATGCCAGAACCTTTTTAAGCCTCCGTGTATCTGTGATGCTAAGCAACACGTACGGATTCACTAATAGCAAAAATGAAACAAAAAGAAGGATGGGGGAAGTGGAAGGTATAAAGGCAAGAGAGAATGAAAATGAGAGTACAAATGCCAAATGGAAGTAGAGACCATGGCCTCCCAAGCATCTAGGATACTGCTTGACACACAACAGATGCTATTAAAAACAAACAATAAAAAAGGAGGGTGGTGCTAAAAAAAAAAAAAAAAAAAAAAAAGGAGGGTGGTGCAATGGTGGCTCACTGGCAGAATTCCCTCCTGCGGTGCCAGAGACCCGGTTCGATACCCGGAGCCTGCCCATGGCAAAAAAGAAGGAAAGAAAATGCTGAGGGGAGGAGCAGTAAAATAATTAAAAAATAAAAAATAATAATAAAAAAAAAAAAAACAGGAGAGAAAACAGGGATTGAGAGAGTTTGAAAGGTACCTGGCAAGCAAGAATGAGAGAATAGGAAGAAAAAAGAAAGGAGAACTAACTAATAATTCCCAAACCTGGATGCATAGCAGAATCACCTGGGATCTGCTCCAAAATACAGACTCATAGGTCCTTTCCCAGCTTCATTATATCAGAAGCTCCAGGGTGGTGTTGAGCAGTAGCCTTGGAATCGAAGAACAGTGAATCCCCAAAACCCTCCCCAGGGGGATGCTGATATGCTGTCAGGTTTGGGAACCCTTGAGCTAGAGGAAGAACGGAGAAAAGATGCAACTGGTGGGTCATGATAGGTTTGCTGCCAAACTGACCCCTGATACCTCTGGGGCTGTTGCTGTGGCACGTTCCCAGGTCACCAACTTCCCTTCCTGAAGATGGCTCATCTTAAAGAACCAGTGTTCTCCCGTTAAACGCTGTCTCCACTTTACCTGTGTCCAAACTACCGGACACTCAGTGTCGTTCGGTATTGCAGGTCTGCAGACTAAAAAGGGAACCACATTGGAGGTCACGGTTCCAGCGTCGCATTCATTCTCTTGGGTTGCTAAAGGAGCTCTGGTTGGTTTTAGAGTTCTGGCGCCCGAAAGTGCACCGAGTGGTAAGAGAATCTCTCCCTCAAGTTGAAGAACTGGCAAAAGTGACTCGATTTCAGAAAACCGACAAGTCAACCGCAGCACCCATTCCCCCCACCACCCCCCACATCAATTGTGTTTCCGATCGTCATGGTAACGCGCGCAGCGGCCGGGGAAGCGCGTGTGCGCGTGGCCCAGGCTCTGGCGTGTGGCAGCCGCGCTCGTCCCGGAGCTGCGGGAACCCGGGGGCAGCAGCCAGCTCCGCGGGGAGAGCAGCCGCGGAGGCGAGGCAACGATCGCCTCTGGGGATTAGGTCTACGTGGGCCCGAATTGTGTGTTACTATGACAATGGTAAATAGGTCCACTGGCTTTCAGGGAGGTGGCACCGTGCAGAGCCTGAGCTGCGCAAGGCACAGTCTGGCTCTAGTTCCCTTAACACACATGTATCCATTCATGGGTCTGTTTTCATGCCACATAAAACGAGAGGCTTCGGGAAGTCACTGTCTTCCTAAATCTTAGTCATTTGTCATTTTATTGACAGTGACTTATACTGAGTTTCATTTAGTGGCTCCAACTAATAAAAGCCTGGTACTAGACTAGAAAGGAGAAAATTAAGCATGCTTATCAGATGGTAATTAATTTGCTTTCTAAAAAGAGAGAAAGAAAACAAAAACCTGAGCTAAGTGTTCTGACAGAATGGTTCTGCAAAATTCTACACATACCAAGAATGTCTCAAACCTCTGCTTCAAAAAATAGAAAATAAAAAAGAATACACAAACCTATAAAACCATGTCTTGCCTGTTGTTTCTTCTTCCACAAAAGGAATACCCACCGTTTTGGGAAGCCGAATACACTTTTTTTTTTCTCTTAAAATACACAGAGGAACTTCAGAAGCTCTTTCCAGAATGTAGATTACCTACCATACCAAATCCAGCCTCACAAGACATGTTACCTGAAATAAGGTATTTATTAAACTGTAGCCACAGGTAGCACTAAACTTACATTAATATTTCTCACTGCTGTGATTCAGCATTTTCTCATCCATCAGAGCCCACAAGTGTATGTATACACCCATTCACAAAAACTAAACCTTGGCACAATTAACTGGGTTTAGAATATGCAGTTTTTTGACATATTAGAAAAGACAACTTTTTAAAGCCTTCCATCATGCTTGAAAAATGATTTATCCCACAATTATCCCTGGTTGAAGTTCATTTGCATTCCTTGTATGAATTCATTGTACATCACTAATTATTTTTAAATATGCCATTCAATAAAGGTAAAACATATTCAAAACATACCATTGCTTCTTAACAAGCTTATTTTCACTTCATCTTTGTGTGTACTTCCCCCCACCAGCTGTACTTTGCCCAATAAATACTCTCCTGGAGTATTTCTAGTCCCATCAGTCAGGTTTGGTTAGACTTCCTGACTACCACTCCGGACTTGAGAGGAATCCTAATACCTTTTCCCTTTGCCATTTCTCTAATCCCTCCCAATTAAAGCTGAGCTCTCATTCCCCCAGAAGACTTTCCATTCTATACTCCCCATGGTAAATAGTTACTCGGTAGGTTATTCATGTCGTTACAGACTTTTCTTTTATTATTTCTTTTAGTCAAAATTTTTATATGTGGGTATGTCAAGGAAACTGGGCTGCTAAATTTATCTTTATATCTGCAACAATGGTTCAAACATTAAAATATGTGTGTGTAATATACAATGTAATAATGTTCAGTGGTAGAATGCTTGCCTTCCATCCTGGAGACCCAGGTTCAATTCCCAGACCATACAACCCTGCCCCCCAAATAAATAAATAAATTCTCGATAAATACTTGAATGAATGAATGTTGATGCTGCCAAACTCTGGTTGCCTCAACTATTTTAGAGGAATTCATAAGGACTTTCTTCCCTATAATTTATAATTGTAAAAAGTAATTTTGTAAAGTCACTTGTCTTCAAACCACACTCTATATTTAATAAGTAATGAAAGTAAAGGCTATATTCTCACCAGGCAAAAGTTTGGGGTGATTTCGAATTTCCTGTCTATTCCTCACTCAACCAGTTTGTGAAGCAAGTGGCTGACTGTACCACAATTCAGAGAGGGTGAACTACTGCCCTGTTCTAGAGGGAGGTATAGGGGCATCCAAAGGAGAAAAATGTGGGTAGGTAAAACAGTAATGATTTCTTCCAGTATAGATCCCCACTTTGCTGGGAAATGTAGTCATTTGGCTGAACAGGGAGGGAAATGATGATGTTAAATATAGGTCTGCTCTTTTAGTAGAAGTCTTTACAAAACTGACAACAACAATAAAAATAACTCACAACTGTGGAACATAACTTTAAAATCAACTGTGTATGCATCATCTCATGTTTATTTTCTTAAACATTGCACTGCCAAGCAAAAACATGAATCCCATTTTATACATGAAAAAAACTAAAGCCCTATAGTTAACATTAGATTTATTCTCGGACTGTTTAAAAGCATTAAATAGATGAAAAAATAATGCCCAAGTTTAAGGCGGGAGCTAAATATTAGAATCAGAACAAGATCCAAGATTTCTTTATTCCTTGATATTCCCACTGTTGCTTTATAATATGCAATTCCTACTTTATCTGTCCCCCAAATAGTTGAAGGAAACCCTTGAACTGCTTTCCTACCAGCAGGCTACAGGAAGAGATGCCATCAGTGCCTCCAAGAGGCACAGTTAGTGAGTTGTTGCTGCCTTTATATATATAGAACATCAAATATTTCTGGATGACTTTTGAATATTTCCCATTTTAACCCTCATGACACCACTGAAGTCAAGTAGGTGATAAATGTCATCTAGTTGAGGTTATAAATAAATAATTTACATGACACTTAGTATGGTGAGCTGGGTGGCAATAGTCAGCAGAATTCTGAAGTTGGAGACTCAGAGATAGAGGTTTGTTTGTCTTGAGCAAAGAATAACAACAGTCTTAATTTTTATGAATGACAGCTTCAAAGCTTTTCCAAAAAATACAGATACAGATCAATTTAACCTCAGCATAAGTAATGCATAAGTATACATTACTCTGTACCCTCCCTGAAAATAGCTACAGTCTTACTATATCCACCTCTACCACAGACACACAGTGTCACTTTTCTTTTTCAGCCCTCAAGGATTTTAAAAGAGCAAAACTATGAGTGGACAATGTTTTGTCCTCCCATTAGTTGAATAATATCCTGATTGGTACAATTCAATCTCAGAAAGATTTCTGAAGCTTTTGTAATTAATATTCACAACTACCATAAAAGACATAGATTTCTCACCAAATTATGGCCAGTTTGGCAATATTCCGGTTTCATTTTGTCAAACAACTATTTAATTGCTTGAAACAAAAACAACAATACACCTGGTTGGTATCTATCACCTCTTGTTTGTCAATTATATTGAAAGCAAGTGGTTGAATCCCATCAAATAACATTTTAAATTGGCAGACGTCCTGAAAACATCACTTATATTAAAATCAAATAGATGAATTTAATTTTTTATAGAATTATCTGTTTCTAAAATGGGTACTGGGTGGGCCACAGTGCCTCACTGACAGAGTTCTCACCCGCCATGACAGAGACCCGGGTTTGATTCCCGGTGCCTGCCATGTGAAAAAAAAAAAAAAAGTAAAATGGGTACTTATCCATATACCATTATTACTTATCTGAACATAGTTTACCTATGCATATGGCCAAAGAAATTTAGTATATCCCTTTGAGTAGAGAGAATTGTACTCAGGCTGGGCTCCCATCTGTGACAGAGTTTGATAAAAGATGAGATTCTCCCTTTGGCAGCAGCCCCAAAAGCCTAGAGAGGAGGCTCTAACATCTTACCTTCCTTTTAATCATCAGCTGTGAATTGTTCAACTAATTGTTCAACATCAAAATCTTTTCTAGGAACTTTCTGATATTGCCAACATTGAAGGCCTAGTGTAAGGTGCAGCATACCAATCAAGGCAGATATAGGGGTTTGCTCCATGGTTCAGAGAAGAACCCCTGCTGATCCCAAAGCTATGATCAAAGGTGTAATTTGATTTTATGAAAGTTTGTTTTAAAATTTAATCCATTTCAGTCTATAAGCCTAAAGCAATTAGAAAACCACCCCTCACCTATATAAGGTAGAAATGAACGTTTTTTAACAAGTTATCACCCCATTTGTATTCAATGTCCCCTAACGTCTCAGCTTTTGTGAGGTATTTTGGAATTCATGAATCATGAATGTCAGAGATCAAAGGCATTGCAGAGAAACTGTAGCCCAACAACCACTCTTTACATAAATTAGGGTCCAGAAAATCACAGAGCTAGTAAGTACCAAAGCCAGATCTTACACACAGATATGCCACTGTGTAGGTCACTATACTACACCAGAATTTCTTGCCATTTCTCAGTGGACTTGCCACTGAGAAATTTCAAACGAGCAGGTAGGAAAAGAAAGAAAAAAATAAAAGGCAAAAACAATTAGAAAGCGATTTGAGACAGTTAAACACAGTGCACTTAATTTATAGATGAAAAAAAAAGTTCCAGGAAATGAGGGATTAACATGGTCTTTTAGAAGTCAGATTACCCTACTAGAGAATGAATTCTCCAGAGAAAGGGATATTACCCCGAACAATTTAAAATTCCTGAGCACCTCATCCTATTAATGAAACAGCCTGAATACCCACCACATGCTTATTGAACAGATGGGTAGGTATATGGGTTTATGGATTGGTGGGTGGCCAGGGGAATAGTCTAGAGGAGAATGGAAAGCCTTATGAAGGAGGTGGAATTAAACAAGTTAGAATCAGAGGGATGATGGAGAGGCTAGAGAGTACTGAATAAAGCCTTATTTACTTAGAAGCCATTGAGGAAAGCAACCTGCATGAAGCTGAGGACACTCACGAGGAAGTCACAGATGATATATTTGGACGCTGACATCTCAGCATCACGCAGCTGATCACAATCGACAGTAGAGCTGTTACAGACCGTCGCCGAGTCCCATGACTGCATTGGGTTATGTTTAGATTGGTTTTGTAAGCACAGGCAGAGTTTGAGAAACTTGTTAATGCATCCAGACTCCCACATGCAAAACAAGATTTCTGAATGTATGTGGTCATTCGTATTCTGTTCTTTTTCTACGCAAACAGCAACAGATGGTAGAAGAGGGCCAAAAAGAGGGAATCCAGGAGGAAAGCTTGAATTGCTCCACCACCCCTCCTTCTAGGTCTATTCTGGAGAACTCTAGGGAAAGGAATATTGTAAAAGAACCAAGTTTGGCTTCCACAGAGCCAAAGGGCTTATTGGTATCCAGTTCTCTTAGTTGCCCCATACAAGGGTCCAGGGAATGGAGAAGCAGTATAAATCTCCAATAAGATCTGTGCTAAGACCAGTGGCTGAGGTTTTCTGTCCCTTGACTTCCTCATATATACCGGAAAACTGGTAAATTGGTAGGATCTCATAAATTTTGAGGAATAAATGTAATTAATGTATGAAAATGCTTTACTGTGGTGCCTGAAATAAAGGAAGCACTCTGTAAGGTTTGATGGAGGTGATGAGGACGTTGGTGAAAATTTGTAAAGTGAAGATTTATAAAAAGGCACATGAACCTTTTAAGGTCCCAAGTCCTCCTCCTCTTCTCCTCAACCCTATCTCACTGAACTTTCTTCCTTATCTGCTGTGCCCCAGCATTCTAGTTATTGCTAGCATGAACACAGGCCTTGTTTGGCCTCGGGACCTTGGCACTTGCTGTTTCCTCTGTTTGGAATGCTCATCTCACTGCTTTTCAAATGGCTGCTTCCTACACATCATTCAGGCTTCAACTTAAATGTTTTCTCTTCAGGGAAGGTTTGTTTAATCTTAGATAAAGCAGACCCACCCCCCACCCCCAGCCCCCAATTTCTCCCTTCCACTTGCCTTTGTTTTACTTTTCCCTGGCTTATCAGTACCTACAATTATCCTAATTTATCTGTTTACTTACATTAGTCAGCCTCATTCACTATTGAATCCTCACACCTAGAATATACCTACATATATTAAGTGCTCAGTAGATATCCATTAACTACTGGTTGGCTAGCTGATTGACTGACTAGAACAGGACTCAAAGGCATATACATTTAAAATAGCACTATTTGGGCTTCAAAGAAGAAGTTACCACATTCTGAGAAGATAATACTGAGAGGTAACTTCAAACAGAACAACAGCATTAGGCTTTTAGGCAAAATTTCTCCCGTCTCTTATCTTCCTCCTCCTCCTCTATTTCCTCCTTCCTCATTCCTAGTTCTTCTTTCCTCTCTCTCTCCAGCCTTGAGGTGAAAGGAAACTAACTGAAGTCTATGGAAGGTGTACCCAAGTTCCTTCACTTAAAAAAAAAGGTCAAATATTGAGGAAAGATACAAGGCTTTGTCGTGGCCACTTGTCTGTCCTGGGCCTGGTTAAATACCCTTGTATTGTCGGAAGCTCAGCCTTCCTTTCCTTCTCTTCCCTCTCACTGCTGGAATCTCAAGTGAAGGGACTCCACTAAATTACAGTACATTGGTATTTCCTACAGATTTAGCCTAGTCATCTGCATGTGCTAGATGCTTAAAAATTCTGTGGGCCTGATGACTTCTTCAAAGCCCTAAAAAACACCCAGGGACATGCAAACATTCTAGAGACATTTAACTTTTGTTTAACAACTGAGGAGCCACTAGTTTGCCCATGCTTCAGAAACAACGGTCCAGGAAAGCAAGGTTCAAGAATGTAAAACGTCAATGAAATAAGTATGTGCCAAGCTGTTTCTACTTCTCTAAAGATTGCTCTAAACAGCTAAATGGTGCTTCATAGTTAAATACAATATACTTCAATATTTATGTACTGTTATTTTAATTTTAAGCTTCTATTTTTATCGGCAAAGGACAATTGAGCAGAAAAAAATGCTATACCTTCTTTCTCTAGCTATTCATGCTGTGAAGCAACCTGTTTTACTGTTTAAACCTGTGTTGTTCTGTTTCAATTGTGCAGGAGGAAACAGTTCTGGTGCCTTTAAAATCTAAGATCTATCACTCGACAGGAGAACATAACAACCGTAGGAAAGTGAATTATGAAGAATAACAAAAAAAGATACAATGCTTCTGAAACCTTAAAAGGCTCGTGAATCATCTGGGGATCTGGATAAAAAGAAGTTTATGATTTAGAATTTCAATGGTGGGGCCTGAGAATCTGCATTTCTAACAAGGCTCCAGGTGAGGTTTATGCTGCTGGTCCTTGGTATTTATGGACTGTATTACTGGGGTCCTGTGGCTTGAGAAGTAAATATCACTTTAAAACATTTAGGACTTGCAGTTGAATCACATTAAACCACTACCACTTCATTTAACATTGCAGAAATGGCCACAAATTTTTCTTCTCCTAACATTCAGGTCCCTTCTACATTCAGGTTGACCGTATGACCACCTCTAGCCAACCAACCACAGGGATCTGGCAGAACCTGAGACTTGACAATTTCTTGCGTACTGGCACTTCTTCTCTCTGGCTATTCTTGGGACCCTGAGACCACGAGATGATTGTAAGATGGTCTGCTGGGGGGTGAGAGGCTATGTAGAAGAGAACTGAGGGGTACAACCTACAGGCAATCAGCTAGGTACCAGTCAACAGCCTGCTGGCTGTCACCAAGTAAGCAGAGCCATCCCACATCATCCACTCTCCAGCAGACCCTTCAGTTGACTGTAGACACTTGAAACAGCACAGCAAGTGTCAGTCAAGTCCCAATCAAAATATCTGTGGAGTCAACCCACAGAACCAGGAACTCCATAAAATGGTGGCTGCTTTAACTGCTAAGTAGGAACTGATACTTGAAGGAGAGGTATGAGTTAACGTTAGTGGTATCATGATACCATTTGTACTTGATGTTCTTTTTCATTCTACTCCTAACTCTATAAGGTACATTTGGGCCTTACATAAATAGATAGTGATAGAAGTAGCTATTGCAATAGCATTGAAATGAGTTTCTAGTTTTATAACTCAACTTATTGTTATCTTTAATTTTCTTATTTTGAATGTTTCTGCTTAGAGATTAAGTAATTTGCCCAAGTCACACAGTTCATACATGACAGAGTAGGGTTAAGTCCCAGACCTGTGTCCCTCCAAAGCCTGGGCTCTGAAATTACTCTGCTTTGAACCTCAGGATGACTGTTAGTCTTGCCAACCCAACAGCAAGATGAAGGACAATGCAAAGGGAGTCTAATATAGTTCAACAAAGAATTAGGGAACATTTCTTATGTGTGAGACACTGAGTTTGGAGATTCCAAGGACATATAAGATGTGGTTCAATAAGTTCAGCCTAGCAATTACCCTGATCTTGAGACTGTACCTACCTGATGATTTCTGTCCCCTCTAATGTGAAGTACCCTTCTAGGAAGCCCTAGTCAGACCTGTCCTCTTAAAGATAGCCAGGTATAGATCAAGACCTTTACAGCCATAAGAACTGAGGAGAAGGAGAGTTCCCTCAGCAACCCCTACCCAATATATCATTCAAAATGTTTAAAATGTAAAGTGCATGGAAGCCTAGAAACAAAAATTGCATTTCTCTGATTATGACCATGTCAATTATTTCCATAGAAATATAATAGATGAAATGATCTCCCTTTTCCTTTCTTTTGGTGACCTTGCTTTGCTAGTGCCCTAAGCAGTAACAAGACTTCTCCATTTCAGAGCACAAAAGTATCTACCTTACTGAGTTTGGGCTTCCACTTTATGAATACTCTTTGCCCTCTGCTGCTGTGGTATTTTGTTCTATCAGGCTCTCCTCCTCTCAGTTTATTTCAGTCTATGCTTTGTTTTAGGTCCTGGTCAAATGGAGACTTTCCTTATATCCTCCCTGACCTAGAGAAAATTCCAGGCTACGTTCATCACCTTGTTTGTTCACTGCCTCAGCATGTGCAGAGGTCAGTGCCATCAACCGGAAATGGGGTTTGATGTCTTTGTATACTTAACCATTTAACCCATAAGTCCCTGCTCATAGTTCAGTACTCAGTAACTGTTCACTGACAGATACTTTGCATCTATTTAAGTTAATTTATTGGTGGCTGAATCCTTAGTCTATGAGAATTTTAGAAGTCATGGACCCCAAATAGAAAGGAATGTATATCTCAGAAAAGACTAAGAAAGAGTTTATCCGAAGTTCATATGTCTATAGAGTTGTGATATATATATATATCACAACTTATACCTGTTATACCTCTTAGTTCTGCTCCCACTGAATTGAAGACCACTGATTTGATGGTCTTCTGAGTCAATATCATCATGATCATCATCACCACTTACTTCATCACCACTGCTTCCATTTGTTGAGGACTTACTGTGTTGCTGGCACTAAGCTAAGAAGTCTACAAAGGTCATTTCATTTAATCATCTTCTTAGAGTTTAGTTCTACCATACCAGCAGTAATATATTTTTTCTCTCCAAAGAAATTCTAGAATACTCTGTGACTCAAAAACCAAGGCTACACAAATCCTACCAGGCACAGAATAGCCTCATCAACAGAGAGGAATGTGGAAACAAGGTTAAAAGGAGTTTCAAAATTGTGATACCCCCCATCTTTAGGAGGCTTATTCATGTCTCTTAAATAAAAAAGGCAACATTATCTCAAGCCTGGTTAAACTATCTATAAAGGGTAGACACATATAGATAGGAAAGTATTGTGCACAATGATGTCTAAAGAGTTCCAATAGTTACTTCTTATGGCCAGTTTTATGATTATCCTTCTCTGTCAGTGGCATAAGCGATCTACTAACCAGAATAATTTGAACAGCAGTAAGTTTCTGGTAACCCACACTCCTCTCACCACCTTATCCTCCACAGTAGTTCCCTTTTCTGTATATATTAGAGTCAGCAATTTTGAAAATTCCACGAAGTTTTTATCAGTCTCAACTTTATGTTAAAATGCGAGTATAGAATTGCATTCTGAATGATGTGATCTCCAGTCATCACACTGTTTCATGTTTGAAAAGACAATGGAAAATCCATTTAGAAAGGGATAATCTTACACTGATTTGTCAGACAAGTCCTCTGGGAAAGGATACACTCAGCTTCAAACAGTCATTGGTAAGAGCCCTTGAACAGAGAGCACCCTTGCTACAAGTTTCCTTTGCAGGTGATTCATTGACAGGCATCCTGCTCCAATGCTGGTAATGCCTGATCATCAGGATGGCCTCTCAGAACCTGTGACTCGCAAACCCATTTCTTTTCCCAGCTACATGAACCCTCTCACCAGCCTTATACATTAAAGGCCACTGACAATGGACTTGGGCTGTGCCTATCCACTTTATTAAACAGTACCTCTTTTGATGTGCTCTTCCTCACATGCACACTCCTACTCTCCCGTGTTGAGAATCATCACTTTAAAAGAGGATTTACAAAGTGGCAGTCCACAGTTGAGTACAGCCTGCAGAATCACTTGTTTCCTAACAGGGTTTTTTTCTTTTCATTAGAACTTGAACGTCTTTAATCAAAACATGCACATTCTAGTTAATGCGGGCCCCACCACTCCTTATCAGTCAGCTGCTTCCCACATCCACGTAACTTTACTGAACTCGAAAGATTTTTGGTTGTGCTTTAGCTTTATTCTGGCCTTTCTCACTGATATTTGCATCTGTTGCCATAGCTGTCACCACCAAGTACATTCAATGACACCCTGATCTCCACATCCAGCTATAACCTCTGACCAGATCTTCAGTTGCTTGTTCCTAGTGCCAGCAAATTGTCTGTCTCAATATATTACTCTTTCTTCTTACCTATATACCTTATATCAACCCATTCCATGGAAACCACCTTAAGATATTTGTGGGAAAAAGTACTATTCATGAACCTTATTCGCCCTTTCCATCCCTAATGTTATTATGTTCAGCAATGCTCAATATCTGACCTGGGCAGATATGGTAACCTCTCAAATACTCTCTGTGCTTCCAGCATCTTTTTACCCTGTCCTTCATGTTCAAGACCATCATCAGAATTAGATTCATTGTACCCACTAGTCTGGATATCATAACTGTAATCTACTCAATATGGCTTTACGCTAACACTTCCATCTTATTTTTCCCCACCTCCCTTTTCCTCATACCTGTGCCCCAGGACACGATGTGTTCCAAAAGTCCCTAGTTTTTCCAACTTTGCCTGCTGAATGGAGTGTCCTCTATACAAATATCTAGTGACTCCTCCTTTTCTCCCAGCTCCTCTGGCTGCCTTTTCTCAATTAGCTTGAGAAACTGTCCCAACCACAACTCTTGCTACACCTCTGTCACTACATGAATCACACTGCTTTCTTACTCATCCTCTCCATTCCCACCTAAGGTAGGGAAATCAATGTACCTAGATCTGCACCTCATCAGGTAACCCTCCATTTGACTTAAAACAAACAAAAACAAATAAGAACAGCAAGCATTTATGATGAATAAAAGCCATTCTCAAGGTACTTGCGAGAGATTAAGAAGTAGTTTTAGAGAATGAGAGATGGTTTGAATAAAGAGATAAATGCATCTGTATAAAATAGTCCAACTGGCAGGCTCACTATAATGGATGGTGGGGGATCTGCCACACAAAATAGATTTGCAAAAGAAGGCCATATAAAAATTGCATCAATTTATGTGGCTTTAATTCCAGGAGGCTGGACTTTCCTGGATTAATATTTTGTGCCTATATGTCAATATAATGTAAAGCCTTTTCTTTTTAGTTCAGATTCCACAGTCTATTGATCAGGCAAATATTCAAACCAGTGGAAAAAAAAACTCAATTCATTAAGAGTATGAACCCAGAACCACGCCAGACTGCATTAAGGAAAGAGGGACATGTTTACTGGTGCTATGTGGCAATTTCTCTGCTTTTTATATATGGCTTCTTATAACTGACCTCCTTTTAACATTCTTAGAGGTGGGTATTAGAGGGTTCTAAAGCAGGAATAAAACAGGTCTGGGGCAGGCCACAGTGGCTCAGCAGGTAAGAGTGCTTCCCTGCCATGCCTGAGGACCTGGGTTCGATTCCCGGTGCCTGCCCATGTAAAAAAACAAACAAACAAAACAGGTCTGGCCCTAGCAAGTTTCAATTTATCTGTAAGGCTAAATTAGCAGCATCTGGAAAATTCTATAAAATAAGATAATTAAGTGTCAAAGCATATCAGAGACAGCATTTACTACAGAATTAAATTTGTTTCATTATTTTTTGTTAGGATGAGGGGGTGAGACTTGCTGCATCCAAACAGGAAAACTGTAATTGTCCAGTTTAGCCCTATAAATTCTTGGGACTTAGCAAAACAAAACAAAACAAAAAACAGGTTCCTATACCAGCATTTTGCCGTCATGTTTGAAACTCTAACCACAAAATCATCCCTTGGTACGGTGGAGAGCCACGTGAAAGTCAACTGCACCTGTGGGCTGAAATTAAATAAACTTTTCCAAAGGTGTTCTGGCACGTGGGTTTGGTGTTAATAGACGTTCCAAATAAGTGGGTGAAACCATGACAAACAGGATGCCTTGTGATCAAGACAGGGTATTGTGAATTTCAAAGAACAGAACAGAATCTGCTGCATGTCTCAAATATATTTGAATACTCTTACCCCCCCACAAAGTATTTTAAGAAATTCTGTATTAACCCACTTCCAGGCATTAACACAGTTGGAAATAAGTTGGCTGGCTAGTCGTTTATTAGGATACAAGAATTAAATGTGCACAGATTTTCAGGTTCTTTGAGTTAGAAGAAATGCTAACTCTCCCAAAGCCCAACTCTCCATCCAAGGAAGGAATTGCCTCTGCAGGACAGGGTCAGGAAAGGAGAATGGAGAGGAACGGGGTTTCCTCAGGCAGGGGTCCTAGTCAGTGCCCCAACCGGAAGAAACAAAGAGGATCAAAGGCTGTTTTAATATATGGTATGGTAGGGTTTTCTCCAGAAGAGAAGACAGAAAATGAGCTATCGCGGAAGAACCTGGGTACAACCTCTTAGGAGGTCAATGGGGCATTATGTATTGAAAGTCTTTTAAATACTTTAAATACTACCCATTGAACACTAATTCCACTCCCAGAATTAAAATGTAAGGACACTGCAGTAAAAATGTACAAAGGTCTTTGCATGAGAATGTTCATCACAAAATGGTTTATGATGGCTAAAATTCAGAAACAACCTAATTGATAAATAAGAGAGGGCTGATTAAACCAAAAAAAAAGAAAAATTAAATAGGATGGTTTTCAGCCATTAAGGATAATTTTAATTTGTACCCTTTTCTTTTCTAATTAGAGAAGTTATAGACTTGTAGAGAAATTATGCAGACAATTCAGAGTTCTCATATACCTTCCCTATTCACAACTCCTTTCATTAGCATGGTATATTTGTTAAAATTAATAAAATAATTTAATTTTTATTCTCAAAAGGGGAAAACACTGACAACGGAAGGAAAGATTTATAAAGCATTATATGTAAGGTGATCAGATTTTTGGAAAATATACATCTATAGGAAATAGAAAATTCTAAAAGAATGTATACCCAAGATTTAATAGTGGCCATCCATGAGTGGTTGGATTTTAGGTGACAATCTTTATTTTGTTCTTTATTTTATTTTACTGAGTAAATGAAAAGATTTTATAAATTAAAAGTTTGAAATTTTTCTAGAAGAGGAAGAACAAATAAAGGCTTTCAGGCTGAAACCTCAGACATCCTAAGACAGTCCTGGAGCAGGGGTTCAACAAGCCTGTACTTTATTTTTATCATCATTTTCTTTATTTTTCATTTTTCTATGACAAAAAGGTAAAACAAGTGTCCATGATGCATAGCAGCAGGTGGTTGTCAGGGACAGGAATGCTCAAGAGCAACATAAGTGTGGTAGTTAGGTTCAGGTGTCAACTTGGCCAGGTGAAGGCACCTAGCTCTGTTGCTGCGGACTTAGGCCAATGGTATGTGAACCTCATCTGTTGCTCATTATATCTGCAGTCAGCTAGGGGACGTGCCTGCTGCAATGAATGATGTTTGACTTAATTGGCTGGTGCTTAAATGAGAGAGCGCAACGTAGCACAGCCCAAGCAGCTTGGCCTACCTCATCTCAGCACTCACAGCTCAGCCCAGGCCTTTGGAATTGCAGAAAGGAAGCACCCCAGGAAAAGTTGTTGGAACATAAAGGCCTGGAGAAAAGGCCAGTAGAGACCATCCTGTGTCTTCCCACATAAGAAAACCTCAGTGGAAAGTTAGCTGCCTTCCCTCTGAAGAACTAACAAAATAAATCCCCTTTTATTAAAAGCCAACCCATCTCTGGTGTGTTGCATTCTGGCAGCTAGCAAACTAGAACAATAAGCAAACTCTAGTAACTTCCTGGTGTTTCTGGGAAGACGGCTCTAATGTACCCCTTATTTGCCTCTTGCTCTCTTGACTCTTCCAAGGTGTGTGTATGTGGAAGGGGCAACATGTAGGGTTCCACAGCGGCCCAATGGCCATTCAACTCTGCCGGCTTTGGCGGCCTGTCATTTTGGAAGTCTGTTTCATGCCAGATGTCAGAATACCATTATTTCCTGGAGCAACATGGAAGAAGCCGGCCAGGAGATGTTTATAGGTTTTCCTGCTGTCCTGTTTATTAAAAAAACCCTTTATTTAGAGTTCTAATAACTTCTGGGTACTGGGAGAGATGTAGCCTTGACATTCTGTGTGTTTAAAACGTAGGAGAGGGAAAGCTTTGAGTAAGGATTTCTGGGGGGTTGTCCCAATTCTGCCCTTCCATCTCTATAAAATCAGGGAATCAATGATACCTGGTGTGCAGGTATCAAAAACTCTAAAACAATTTCCAACAACAGTTTCTGTCACCATCCTCAAAGAGTGCAGTAATTCAATCCAATTTGATTCTGACTCTAAGGGCAATCGTTTATAAGGTTGTCCTTCAAGAACCATACACAAGTTGAGCGGCCCAGACCACCCACCCTTTTGACCGATTGGCCAGAAATTTGGGGGTTCCCACCCCTACCCTCAGGTTCTACAATTCACTAGAATGACTCACAGAACTCACTGAAAGTGCTATACTAATGATTACAGTTTTGCTATAGTAAAGGGATACAAATGAGAAGTCAAAGAAGAGACATGGAAGACAAGTTCTAGGAAGGTGTAAACCACATGCTTCTGTGTCCTCTCCAGATGGAGCCCGAATGCATCACCCTACTGGTAAAGAGTTATCTTTTTAATCATGGAAGCTCAGCAGGGCTTCAGGTCTCCTAAATCCTGAGTTTACATGGAGTCTCGTTACGAGGCCTGATTGACAGAATCACTATGCACTGGCTGGACTCAATCTGCAATTCCCACCACCACCAGCATCCCCAGAGGTTGGAGGTCGAACGTAATTCCAAGTTCCAATCTCATCATCACAGGGTTGGTCATCTGCTGGGGTCTGCCCTCACCTTAAGGCTGCAGGTGTGGTTTGCCCCTTCCTGTGGTCTCATTAGTGTATGAGACTGGGCCCACCAAATAGAACAAAGGACCAAAAGATGGAGGGTGATATGAGAATATCCAAATATCACAAGAAATTCTAAATTTATACAAATTGCTTTCCCAGAAACTGAGGAGAAAGACCAATGGAATATTACATGTGCTATAATATTTTTCACTATTCCACACCTAGCTTTCTATTTCAGATTATAACTCGCAAGTGCTCCAATAGATTGCTTCTCAAACATTAATGCGCACAGAAATCATCTGGGGCTGATGGTAAAATACAGACTGATTCATGGGTCTAGGGAGAAGCCTGAGAGTTGGGATTTCTAATAAGGTCCCAGCTGCTGATCTCAGGCCCACATTTCGAGTTGCAAGACTCTAATATACATGATTTTTTTTAATTCCACCAAATATCCTTTATGATAGCCATTCTTAGCCCTATTTTACAGATGATGGTGACTACTCCTAATCTCAATGATGAACTAGTGACACTTTCAGAGTTAAATATAGTTAGAGGGCAGACCACGGTGGCTCAGCAGGCAGAGTTCTCGCCTGCCATGCTGGAGACCTGGGTTTGATTCCCGGTGCCTGTGCATGCAAAAATAATAATAATAATAAAATAAAATATAATTAGAGGGCGGTGCAATGGTGGCTTGGTGGCAGAATTCTCGCCTGCCATGCCAGAGCCTGCCCATGCCAAATATATTATATATATATATATATATATATATATATATATATATATACACACATATATAATTAGAAATTACTTGAGCACTCCTGTCTAGTGAATGAGACCTAAGACTGGTAAAGGTAAGCTTCAAATACCATTCAGATAGAGGGATTCCTTTACATGGGGGGAGCAGGAGAGGCTGAAGATCAGTTAAGGAGTCATCTAGGACATCTGACATCTACCTTGAAGGATGGTTAGAATGAAGGAAAGCTAAACTGGACATAGGACAGCACAGCAGGTAAGGATAATAAGATATGATCAGAGCACATGAGAGTACAGAGAACACAAGTAGACGGGGCCCAGGAGTGCAAGATAGTCCTCAAGAATTTACCGATAATCCCAAGGGTTTATCATGAGCGTCATGAAAAACTCTACACTGCTAAGCCTTAGAGACTGGAAGGGCATAACAAACTAAAATTTTCAGTCAGCATTGGAAGATGCCCTTCATCAACTGCCTTCCTCTCCCCAATTCAGAGTCCATTTGCCCCTATCTTCCTCTCTCCTAGTACACGATGATTAATCTAGTCATCGTGACATAAGCATTCTAGCTCTTCTACTTATATTTATGACATCATAGTGTCCACCCCTCTCAGGTCAGTGCATTTACATCTTAGGTCTTTATACTTCATGAACTTTACTTCTAGAAACTCTTCCAGTGTTGATCCCATTTGATCTCTTAGTATTTCTAGATTACATGTTTTATAATTATTTACTCTTAAGGACTGGGAATATATAAACCAGCATTATCCAAGACTTCCTCCAGTGTCTGCTTTCTCTTTCCTCCTTAAAATCCTGGAGGAAGGGACTGAGTCTTTGCATTTCTTTGCTTCTCTTGCTATTCATATTACTACCTCATTTTAAGAGAAGAATACATTTTGATAAGAAAGTATATCACTCCTTTCTAATTTGATTCACCTAAGTATATAATAGGAGAATCAAATAAACCCTGGGAATGCCAAGGGTGTTTTCAAAAGCATGTAAAGTATTTTTCGTCAGACATCCAGCACTGAAGGAGAAGACATTGCCCAGCAGATGGATGTGGTTAGCCAGAAGAAATGTATCAAAAACTCCCCTTAGCCATACTTTAACCTGGCCAACCAAGTGTTCTCACAAGACAGGTAAAGAGGTAAGAGTGAAAAAACAAGAGGGAAGAGAAATTTAGGTGGGCACTTTTTTTTTCCTTCCGTTTTTAGTATTTTGGGCACTTAGAAGCATGAAATTAAAACTCGTGAAAAACAACCATATCAACTTGCTGTGCTGACTCAAAAGTTGTCGTTTCTCAACTCAACTTCGCTGAAACGCTTGATTCATGTTGTTCTTATTTAACCTAATTTGCATTGATTTAATCAGTGCTGGTATGCTTTAAATACATAATAAATTGGGATTCTGCAACTTAGATGACTTAGAATAGATAAATTTCAATAAAGCTCATTTCAATCTGTTAATGTATACGGTTCTGCCAAGGGGTTTAAAACTGTGGAAAAGATGCGAACTTGCTACATTAGAGGTGGGAATGGTTTAAAGACATGATCCAGATGAAATGATTTGCAAGATAATAATTTATAAGATTACATATATATGTGTGTGTGTGTATATATATATATATATATATATATATATATATATATATATATTCTCTTAATTACAGCCTAGAAGCATCTTCTAAGTTTTGGATAGCATATTCAGAAGAAAACTCACATATAAATGCAGCAAATTTAATTTTATTCACTTTCCTTCTTGCCAACACTCAACTTTTTCCTGCCTTTCTGTACCAGCTCAAAAAATCAAATGACATCCAAAGTGGGACCTCTCTTTGCCCATTTGGCAGCCTCGCTCAGCACCTTGCCAAGCTGCCTGCATTGGGAGGATTTTCTTCCTAGCAGCCATGGGGATTGGGTGGCTTGTACTCACAGTATGTGCTGAATGGCTGGCCAGTGTTTACCCCTCTCTGCTCCCTGCCCCCCCATCCCACTCCTTAAATTGAGAGTTTATGGCTCAATCAGCCGGCCTGCTGTCTGGAATAATTGTCTTGGTAAGAAGCGAAACCACTTAGATGTTGAAACTGTTTGTCTGTTAAAGAGTTCTGCAGCACCTTAGAGGAACCAAGATGAAACCTGCAAGTGCAGGGTCCAGAGTTAGCTGGGAGGCAAGAGTGATGGGGAGCCAATCATCAAGGATGGCAAAGTAGGGACATCACGTAGAGGTGGGGCAGCAGACAACCCATCTGTGCCAGTAACAAGCTATGTGACCTTGAATAATGCTCTGAGTTTCTGGGCCTCAGTTTCATCATGTATAAAATTAAGGGGTTGATTTTCTAATACCTCTTCTAGCTCTCAAGACAGCACGTGATGTCTAGTATATTTCAGATTTGTGTCCCTTCCAATTAAATAATGCATCTCAGAGAAGAACGACCAGGGCAGAGCTCAGATGAATATAAAATGGAATGATTCATATCTCTGTTCATATGACTTTTCCTGAAAAGTACCACCAGTCTTTGGTGACTGATTTCATCGGTTGGCCTCTTCAGCTTGGATGCCAAGGAGCAATCTAGTTACTTGTCCAAAGTCGATCCAACCTGGGAGCTCTGTTATAACCTGCCCTCATTCCTACCAAAGTGAGTATCACTATAGATAATGCACACATCTCTAATTCCCAGGAGGCAGAAATGAGGGGCGTTCAAAGTGGGGAGAGGGCCATTCACATTAGATTCTTCTATCACCTCCTTGGGTATCTTTATTGAGAAAGCAGGCTTGACCAGGCTCACTTTCCAGCAGGGTTTCTTCCCCAGCTTTGAGGATGCAACCTCCTCCTCCTCCTCCTCCTCCTCCTCCTCCTCCTCCTCTTCCTTCTACCTCCTGCCACCCTTCTTCTTGGCTTTCTTCTGTCTTCTTTCTCCTTTTTACAGATGACTAACAGGTCCCTGCCAATAGCAATGCAGACCCCTTGTGAGTCAGCTGAGAGAGAGGGGGAGCTCACATAAAGAACACCTATCTATAAATGACTGTGGAAGGAAACATTCAGGCAAAGCCTTCTCCTCATACTTGGAGGAAAAGGACCCCAATTCAGTGCAATCTCAAACTTAATTAGAGGTGTGTGTTTGAAGGGGCATGGGCTTCATAATGGTTAATCTAGGCTTCCCCACGCAATCTCCAGCACATTGTCTTGGAATGGGGTGTACTCCTGGGCGGGGTCATTCCCAGGAGCAGCACATGTCAGAGGCGCCTGTCCTTATGCTCTCCAGGAGTGTCTGTCTTGAATGCACTACCAGAGATCCCAGAAATGTTTCTGGAGGTGGGCGAAGCCCCATCGGGATCTCAGGCCAGCATCCCTGCACAGAGGAATCCGTTACTGCCACACAGGGTCCCACGCCAAGCGGACTGGGATGACTTCCCCAATCCGCTGGATTTGGAAAGCATTTCCCCATCCACCACAAAAAGGGCTGGCTTACTGCAGAGCTCCAGTGCCCACAAGGGGAGGGGGGAACACACACACACACACACACACACACACACACACACACACACACGCACACACGTACACACACTGAGCAAAGCCCCCAAAGCATCGCCTTCCTCTGCGTACTCTCAGGTTCCTTTTCTCAAGCAAAAGACCAAATGTTGATTTCTCTACAGATTCCTACGTCTCTCTTACATGTAAAAAGCTCTAAAGGGCAGAAAATAAATCCCCAAAAGGGAAGGGAGAGAAATCAAAATATTTCAGTTTCCCACTTGGAAATATCTTGTCGTTAACGATGCTACCCCTGCCTCCACCACCCCCACCATCCCTCCCCACCCCCACTTTTTTTTTTTTTTAACATGGAACAAAAAAGCCGCAAGTGTCTTCCCTTTCATCAAAGAACGTATATTACTTTAGTGGTTCGGTAAAATGTGGGTTTTATGCCCACCCCTTTTCAATCTGCCCATGTTTGAGGCGCTCGGGGAAGACGCACAATCGTGAGCAGCTTACGACACTCAGTGAGCAGTGGGTGCCGGTGCAAGCTCGCGCCGCACACTGCCTGGTGGAGTCAGGAGCCCGGGCGCCGCGCGCCTCTCCCCACGCCGCCGCCCGCAAAGCACGAGCGCGCCCGCTCTCCGCAGCCGCCCCGGGCGCGAATGGCAGGCGGTCTCCGCGGAGGGAAAGGTGGCGCCGGTCAGTGGTCGTTTCCAATGACGGACATTAACCAGACTGTCAAATCCTGGGGAGTCGTGAGCCCCGAGTTTGGAGAGGGTTTTTTTTTGGTGGTGGTTTTTTTTTTTTTTTTTTTTTTTTCCTCTCCCCACCACGTCACAGTCCGAACTGCAGAGGGAAAGGACGGCGGCAGGAAGGCGAAGCCCGGGCGCCGGCACGTAGTTGGGAAACTTGCGGGTCCTAGAAGTCGCTTCCCCGCCTCGCCCGCCGCCCTTGCAGCCCGGAGCCGAGCAGCAAAGTGAGACATTGTGCGCCTGCCAGATCCGCCGGCCGCGGGCCGGGGCTGCCTCGGAAACACAGAGGGGTCTTCTCTCGCCCTGCATATAATTAGCCTGCACACAAAGGGAGCAGCTGAATGGAGGTTGTCACTCTCTGGAAGAGGGTGGGTAAGACACTTTTTAATTAAATTCTTTCCCGAAGATTTTTTTTTTTTCCTCCCTTTTCTTTGCTGCAGCATCTAACATGGACCAAATCACCATCTCTTTGATCTTTCCGTGGCTGTGAACTTTCCATGCCGCCCAGCTTTCTGCATGCTTAGAGGTGAACGTGTGGCTTTGGGGAGGGGAGGGTCCGTCTTTATTTCTCTATATTTATTTGATTCTTGCCCTTTTCTTCCCCCTCCCCCGCTCTCCCTCCCTCGGAATAAAATATGATGTAGATTTCTGACCGAGCGCTTCCAATGGACATTCTCCAGCCTCTCTGGAAAGATTCTCGCTAATGGATTTCCTGCTGCTCGGTCTCTGTCTATACTGGCTGCTGAGGAGGCCCTCGGGGGTGGTCTTGTGTCTGCTGGGGGCCTGCTTTCAGATGCTGCCCGCCGCCCCCAGCGGGTGCCCGCAGCTGTGCCGGTGTGAGGGGCGGCTGCTGTACTGCGAGGCGCTCAACCTCACCGAGGCGCCGCACAACCTGTCCGGCCTGCTGGGCTTGTCCCTGCGCTACAACAGCCTCTCGGAGCTGCGCGCCGGCCAGTTCACGGGGTTAATGCAGCTCACGTGGCTCTATCTGGATCACAATCACATCTGCTCGGTGCAGGGGGACGCCTTTCAGAAACTGCGCCGAGTTAAGGAACTCACGCTGAGTTCCAACCAGATCACCCAACTGGCCAACACCACCTTCCGGCCCATGCCCAACCTGCGCAGCGTGGACCTCTCCTACAACAAGCTGCAGGCGCTCGCGCCCGACCTCTTCCACGGGCTGCGGAAGCTCACCACGCTGCACATGCGGGCCAACGCCATCCAGTTCGTGCCCGTGCGCATCTTCCAGGACTGCCGCAGCCTCAAGTTTCTCGACATCGGATACAATCAGCTCAAGAGCCTGGCGCGCAACTCCTTCGCGGGCTTGTTCAAGCTCACCGAGCTGCACCTGGAGCACAACGACTTAGTCAAGGTGAACTTCGCCCACTTCCCGCGCCTCATCTCCCTGCACTCACTCTGCCTGCGGAGGAACAAGGTGGCCATTGTGGTCAACTCGCTGGACTGGGTTTGGAACTTGGAGAAAATGGACCTGTCGGGCAACGAGATCGAGTACATGGAGCCCCATGTGTTCGAGACCGTGCCGCACCTGCAGTCCCTGCAGCTGGACTCCAACCGCCTCACCTACATCGAGCCCCGGATCCTCGACTCCTGGAAGTCCCTGACGAGCATCACTCTGGCCGGGAATCTGTGGGACTGCGGGCGCAACGTCTGCGCCCTGGCCTCGTGGCTCAGCAACTTCCAGGGGCGCTACGATAGCAACTTGCAGTGCGCCAGCCCCGAGTACGCGCAGGGCGAGGACGTCCTGGACGCCGTGTACGCCTTCCACCTGTGCGAGGATGGGGCCGAGCCGACCAGCGACCACCTGCTCTCGACCGTCACCAACCGCAGTGACCCAGCGGCCCCCGGCGGCCCGGTCACCACGCTCGCTGATGGCCGGGAGGGGCAACCCGACGCCACTCTGGAACCGACCACTGTGGCTCTCCCCGGCGGCGAGCACGCCGAAAACGCCGTGCAGATTCACAAGGTGGTCACGGGCACCATGGCTCTCATCTTCTCCTTCCTCATCGTGGTCCTGGTGCTCTACGTGTCCTGGAAGTGCTTCCCAGCCAGCCTCAGGCAGCTCAGACAGTGTTTTGTCACGCAGCGCAGGAAGCAAAAGCAGAAACAGACGATGCATCAGATGGCTGCAATGTCTGCCCAGGAATACTACGTTGATTACAAACCGAACCACATTGAGGGAGCCCTGGTAATCATCAACGAGTATGGCTCCTGTACCTGCCACCAGCAGCCCGCGAGGGAATGTGAGGTGTGATTGTCCCCGTGGCTCTCCATCCCTGCGCTACCAAATACGCCTGGACCGCCGGGACCGGCCGACTGGCGCCAGGCTGGGTCTCCTTGTCTGTGCTCTCACGCTCCTTGACTGAAACTGTTAAGGGGATCTCTCCCAGAGACGTGACATTTTAGCTTTATTGTGTCTTAAAAAAAACAACAACAAAACAAACAAAAACAAAAACAAAAATCGAAATAAAACAACACAAAAACCCCACCCCACAACCTTCAGGACAGTCTATCTTAAATTTCATATGAGAACTCCTTCCTCCTTTTGAAGAATCGGCCCATATTCAGGAATCTGAGAGTGTAAAAAAGGTACCAGTCATTGATTCTTTTTTTTTTTTTTTTGTAAACTAAAATGTTTAAAATAAAATAGCATTTACAGTTTTTACAGACTGGTGTAACCTAAATGAATTGTGTTTCCTGTGTTAAAAGAGAAGCAACAGTTAAAAATGTCCTTCCTTGGGGGATCCGATGGCCAGAGGGAAAATCCAGCACTAAAGTAGTCAGATTCAATTTGAAATTTTAAAAAGGGCAAAGCAAACTCATCAGCTTCATGATTCAGGTTCGTTTAACCCATAAGAGTAAGGACTTAAAAAAAATGGCAAGACCTTGTATATTATTTTTAGGGAGTGGGGGCAGGGCAATCTAACCACTTCAAAGCAAGTGAAAGGTGGACTGGGGACTAGGCAGCACTGCTCAGCTTTTAAGGTGGAGGTCATTGCAAATGGCTTTTAAAAGGCAGTGCCTGACAGTTTGCCCTGTGAACAAGAAACATTTTTGCACTTAATGTAACTGTCTTTCAAATCAATTCAAAATCTCACTCCAATGCCACTTGCTCATAATTCTCCTATGCCTCTGATTCACCAAACTTAGTAGCTCTGGTGCCCTTTTCTCGTAGCCCCTCCTGTGTGTGTTAGAGTCGCTTAGCTCCTGCTTTGTAGATCTGGCTGGGGGAATAAAGCAGAATCCAAATGTTCAGTGCTGGAAGCACTGGGCTTCTGGAACACATTGCTAAGACTGCAGCAAGCTGGGGTTCTGAGCGGTGAGAGCATACTCCTACTTATTATGGGGAAGAAAACCCAATCTCAGGAGAACTCCCTCTGGGGTAATGACTTGTAGCAAGGGACAGGGGACAGACAAAATCCAGAAGGGACCTGTGGGGGTGGGGTGGAGGCGGATCATTTGATCCTGTGTTTGCATAGTAGTGAGGTGGGGATAATAAAGACCAGTGGGCATGTTAACCCAGGACAGAATAGCTGTCATATCCGAGACTGACCTTTCGTGTAAGACTTGCTTTCCCCATATTTAGTTTGTTTATTTGTTTTCACTTTGTCCCATATCAGGATCAATGATTACCCCTCCTTCCCCTATAGGTTTCCACACCCATCATTGATAGTTAAGTGATTTATTGAACTAGCCTAAAGGATGTGGAGGTGGTGGTAGTACAGCTGTTGGTGAATGTGGGTGAAGGGAAAGTGGCAGGTGTAGTGTATATGTTGAATGGGGTGGGAATCTTTTGCCATCCAATAATTGAGCAAATACAGGATTGAAATAAACTGTCATGGATGGCAGCTGGTGATTAGTGAAGCAATGCTGTCCATATCCAAAAGTCTTTCTCAAACTCAGGTGCTCACCCCTAAATGATACTGGAGACTGGACTTTTTTACTTTTTTACTTTTTTTTTTTTTATAAGGGACTAGCCCAAATAGCAGGCAGAGGGATGGAGGGGGTGAGAAAAAACAAAAACACCACCCTCCCTGCATTGCAAATACCTCCAGTCTACCAACCTAAAATGACAAAATCAACTTTTTCAAATGCAAAACTGCATCAGCAGGAGGCTTACCTAAGCTAAAGATTGGTGCTAGGTTTCACTTCTACCTGTGGAGAGACCAGTATGCCTTAAAAGATTGTTTGCAAGTGGCTCTTTCAAGATAAATATTTTGCGAATGTTTTAAAGATGTCCAGCCTAGGACACACACACCAGCTCATTCTTCCTTCATCCTGCTTTGTCTGTAATTAAAGCGTGGCAAAATGACACCCACCATTCAGAATGTTAATATTCTAGAAGACGGGTGCTTTGTTTGATAACTTCGAGGAAGAGTTTTTGGATTTAAACTAAGTATGACCATTTCGGGTTGCTGTTTTAAATGGTGTACCACTCAGGGCAGGGAGTAGCATGAACAAAGTTCTCTTAGGGCTGTGCCTTACGTCTATAATTAAACTTCACTAAAGAATCCTCTAGAAGACAACATGCCTTTTATGGAAAAATCCCCAAACTGGGTGATTGAAGGAGGGCTCCTTAGACTCCCTTAATTTAACCTCCTCATAGGAAGGCCACTGCAAGCCAACTGCAGCTTTGACTCGATGTGTTAAGGGCTTTGCTGGTGTGCTTAGAGGGAAAGCTTCCAGAAGCAAAGCCTTTCTGGCAAACATCAAAATCACAGCTCTCCCCCACCCCCCGAAATATAAGTATTGGAAAGTATAGAGTTGATCTCCTATCCCCAAAAACTTTTTCTTTCTTTCACTTCTAAAATGTGGCCATGAGAAAATGAGAGAGTGGATAATCATGCTTTGTTTTAAGCTGCCCCCACCCCCATCCCCTATACCATTCAGCTGAACAGCGCACACCTAGAAGAGACAGGTCCATGTAAGTCTGATGAAAGATGCTGGGAATGAAGAGTCTGCAATCCGACACCTTGAGAACAAATGATGTCCATAGAAAGCTGGGCTCTTACTTTATGTTTGTCTGCTTCTGCGTTGGATGCCCGTATAGGCAAGCAAATATGATTTCTACACAACCAGGGGAATTTAGCTTACATCATTTCATGCTCTTATGCCTCTTGACTTGGAGAATGACAGCAAGAGGGAGAAGGCAAAAATAAGGGAACGTGGTGGTTTTAACTAAGGGTTTGTGACACTTGAAATTTTTTCTTTCTCAAATGAATTAATCTTTAAGCTTCAAGAAATTTCCTCTGGCCCCTCTAAGCAAACCACTGAGCATTTAAAAGGGAATCTAATTTTTAAAGGTGTAGTGCCATTTTTTGTTATTGCTGTTCTCCCCACAGAGGGTGCTGCTAATCTCATTATCCTGTGCTATCAGGAAAGAACTTGAGGCCACAGCTTTTGTCTCTTCCTGGGCAGGGTGATGGATTAACCCTCCGATTGCAGTACCTTCCCAGCCGATTCGGGTTCAGCAATGGTCTTGAAGTATTTCGAATATTTATATAGAAAAAAAAATCTTCAAATGACAAATGACACCTTCACATCAGTGTTAGTGCAGTCGTTTTTAGGGTGTGCTAGATGGAGCAGGTTAAATGAAACTCATGCTTTGGCCTGCACTCAGAGACCCCACAGCCCCTGTGTTCCAGACAATTTGCCCCCAACCTCCAAGACTGCAACACTGCTGTCATAAAGAAAAGGCTATTTCAGTAGGAGGAAACATTGTTTGAAGCCTGTTTTGTTTTGTTTCAGTTTTCTCCCAAGCTCCTCAAACTCTAAGAGTGCTCACTTTTCTTTGCTGCCTTATAGGAAGGCAGACATTTGGTATGACTTAGCATCAACAATACGTTTATGAGTATGTGTAGGTAATTAGAAGGGCAAACGCCACTTGTTATTCCTCTCAAGTTTCCTAAGCAACTGCACACAGATCACTGCAAGGATTAGAGGCTGCCTGTGCTTCTGGTTTGTAATAATCAACTTGCCAGCAAACTTACCACTTATTCTGTTATCAGGTATGGACATATATGAAGAGGCACTGGTGGCAAACATATTCTGGTAAAATGGAAGGCACCGGAAACCACTCTTAAGGAGAATTTGATTCTACACTGACACATTATGTCTCCCGAAACTTATCTGTTTTGGACAACGGGAGACATAATGTGTTAGTGTAGCCAGAATAAGCATCAGTTATCTCCTCTAGAAGGACCTTATGTTGATTTGCATTTGCCATTAATGGAGTGGCAAATAACAAAGAATTTGCTGAAATGGATCCATTAAACAGGCTCCCCAAAGACATTTTAACAGTAGTTCAGGTATAGACTTACAAACAGACACACACATATATAACTCTCTCTCTACACACACACACACACACACACCTAGGCACACACATGTACAAATACATTACAGAAGTGCCCTCCAGTATTAATTCCCCTCATACTTTCTTCCTTTTCCATGATCAAACGTTTTCTCAAGAAAGGATCTGAGAAACATCATTCACAATTAAGGAATGCATGACTGACACAGCCGAGTATATTTTCAGGCAACAGTGAATAAGTCAGTAGATGCTTTGCAGGCTAGGGTATATCCCGGGTTCCTCATGACATGGGAGAGTGTGTGCCCACCGTCTTGTGAGGGGAGCCAGCAAATGGCAATGGATTCCTTTGAGCGCATGTTCCACCTCAAGGTTAGGAAACCCATATTTCTTCATTAAAAAAAAAAAAAGTTTTACTATAATTTTTTTTCCAGGGATCCAGAGACAAAATTCTTACTCCTGCCTGGGTGCCATCTCCTGGCCTTTCTCAGTAGGACATGGATTTTGAAGGCTTCTAGTTTTTTGGCCAAAGCCAACAGCTTTTACATCTTTGAGATTTCATCTGAAATGAAAATGCAGTGGAGGAATATAAAATTTACTGAGTGCCTATTTTGTATGGATGCCTTTACCTAGATCTCATTCTGTGAGAACCTTATATTGAGATGAGGAATGCGAGGTTCAGAGAGGTCAAGTGCTTTATGCAAAGCCACCCAGCTAGTAAGTAGGAGCATTGGGATTCATGTGTTGGCCTTTTCACTCTACCTTCTTTCTTCTCTCCTTGTATGGCTGCCCTTATCACTTCTTTACCCAGCAACCTGAGGACTAGATTGGGCACAGGATGCATGTTCCTGGCATTGTTGTTGAATGATCATGGGTGCAGTACTCAATTTCACAATTCCAGCCACAACTTCATTTGCTCCAGTCCCTGTTCATTGGGTAATTCAGGTCTCTGCAAACAGAGGAGGCCTCTCATGGGTCTCCTGGAGCAGAGATGTCCAGGGATCATCCAGTCTGACCTCTTACCAGAGGATTTTGTTCTCAAAGAGGGTAAGGTATGGGTATCCATATGTTAGTGTTGGGGATTTATCCATGTTTGGATAAATGTGGTGATTAAGTGGACTACGTCTCTTTGGCAGTGGTTCACAACCAGGGACAAATTTGTCAAAGAGTGGATATTTGGTAGTGTCTGGATTCATCTTTTTTTTTTTTTTTTTCGCATGGGTGGGCACTGGGAATCGAACTTGGGTCTCTGGCATGGCAGGCAAGAACTCTGCCTGCTGAGCCACCATAGCCCACTCTGGATTCATTTTTGATTGTCCTGTCTGGAGGGAAGCTGTGCCAGTGTGAATCTGTGGTGGACCCCAGAAAAGCCATGTCTTTTAATCCTCATCCAATATTGCTGGCTGGGAGCTTTTGAATTGTTCCCATGGATATGTGACCCACCTAATTGTGGGTGGTAACTTTTGATTAGATAATTTCCATGGAGGTGTGTCCCCATCCATTGAAGGTGGGGCTGCTTACTGGAACACTTTAAAGAGGGAACTGTTTTGCTAAGAGCTACAGAGCCTGTGTAGCCAGAGACCTTTGGAGATGCAGAAGGAAAATGTCCCAGGGGGAGCTTCATGAACCAAGAAGCCTAGAGAGAAATCTAGTAGATGCCACCATGTTTGCCATGTGCCTTTCCACTTGAAAGAGAAACACTGAATATGATCAGCCTTCTTGAACCATGGTATCTTTCCCTGGATGTCTTAGATTGGACACTTCTATAGTATTGCTTCGTTGAGACATTTTCATAGCCTTAGAACTATGGACTTGCACCGTAATAAATTTCCCCCTTTAAAAACTGTTCTGTTTCTGGTATATCATATTCTGGCAGCTAGCAAACTAAAACAGAAGCCTTACCACTGGCATCTAGTGGGTAAAGACAATGGATACTGCTAAACATCCTACAATGCACAGGACACCCCCTACCCAAAGAGTTATTTGACACAAAATGTCAAGAGTACGGAGGTGAGGAGCCCTGTTGCATGGTGAAAAGTAATGAGACTATGTGAACTATCATGCTATGCTCCAACTTTACATGGAGAGACATTTCTGATGAACTGGGTTTTGATTTATCTGCATCTGTTCCTTTTTTGGGATGGTGGTGGTGGTGCATGGCCCAGGAATCGAACCGGGGTCTTCCACATGATAGGCAAGCATTCTACCACTGTACTGCCCATGTACCCTTAAATCTATTCCCTTTTAACCAAGGAACTGGAAGCTCATATTAAAATCATGAGGTTGCTTGCCCATCAACAAAAGGACCTGTCATTAGCACATGCTTCTCAAAGAACATATGGCAAAACTTAAATGAACTGGGACAGCACTAGTCAGAACCCTCAATTGACCCATTATTTTCTTTAGTGATACCTCATTTAGAAAACGGGAAGAAAAAAGATAATAAATCAAGTTAACAGTGGAGACTTAATTACCAAGAAGGAAAACAAGAAACTCGATGTTCCTTCCAGGAGCTGTTCTGGAGTCTGAACAAATTTCAGCCCACCTGCCTGTGCTTTTTTCTTCTTCAAACAAGCCTGGGCCAAGTCTCCATTCCTTAAATCGATGTGCTCAGTCTGGTGAATAGTATGGATATATTCATCAGGGAAGTATTCTTAGACCATAGAAAGAGGATGGCTAGAGATACAGGCACCACAATCTGAAACGCTTCGGAGGCCATGCAGCAATATAGGTTTGAGAAGTTCATGGACATGTGACACTATGAGAGGAATAGAGACTTCACTTAAGAGAATACAGTTCAAGTTTGACTAGTCTTGCTTAGTCAAAATGCTTACGCAGACCAGGTCAACCTAGCTCTCTGAGTTCGCCATCCCAGAAGAAATAGTGTTTAGATATCAGGAGACTTGTTCTCTAGTCTACTGCTGCTATCACCTGCCTTGTGGTCATCTGGTAATCATTTAGGAGTATTCATCTGGATATTCTCTAAGAAGCTTTCTAGTTCTGTGCTTCTATTTTATAATTTTTACCCAACAATAAGGCGTGAAACAAAAGTGGATTTCTAGCTCGTGTCACTTAACCAGAAAATTAAAATTCCCTCGAACTCCCATTCCCCAGACATTCTGATTCATCAAGGCGCACCTGCATATGAATGAGATAAGGTAGATAAAGATAAAATATCACAGGAGACAGGGTCTTCAGAGAGGCAGGTAGGGATGCTGGAAAACAGAGATGACAAAACTCAGCATGTGTGGGTGGTAAGAATGATTTTTTAGAATGTACAGGAAGAGATGAAAGGAAATCCTAGAGAGGATACACTCACATAATCACACTCACCCACATGTGAGACACAGGGATGTGCTATGAAGCAGGACCAATGAGAAAAGCTGAAGAATGCTTCTGGGGGTGGAAAGAGAGAAAAATATTCCTCAGGACTCCTAAAATCTCTAATCCTATTGCAGGTAAGGGGCCATAACAGCTATAAGGAGTTGAAAGCCCTTTAGTAAAATATGAGGGGGAAGGAGGTGGAAGGGAGGGAGGGAAAGGAGAAGATTGGGAAAGGGGAGGTGTGAAAGGAAAAAAAGAGAGAAAAATAAAAGAGTGAGAGTGAGGAGGGAAGAAGTTTCAAGATTTGTGTCTTAAGGTACATGGATTCCTTAATCTTTTTTTTTAGCCACTTCTTTCTGAACTACCAAGTTGGCTGTTTCCTTCTTCTCCATGTAAGGTTGGAAAGCCCTTATTTATTTATTTATTTTTTGTTCTGTTTATGAGGGGAAAAAGTAATATTCCATCTGAGTTCTTTCTTTTTTACTTAGCTGGGAAAGTGCTTCTCAACTCGGGTGTCCCATTGGAATGACTTGGGAGCTTCAATATATACTGATGTCTGGGTCCCACCCCAAGAAACCTGATCTAATTGATCTGGGTTTGGTCTTGGAATGGAGAGTTCTAAAAGTTTCCCATGTGATTTCAAAGTTCAGCCCAGGCTGAGAACCACTGAGCTTCAGGGTCACAAGAATCACAGCCTGTGCCTGGTGGCACCTGGTGGGCTGGTGACCAGGAAGGGCGGGGTCAGTGTTCCCTGAGGAGTAACCAACTTCATCCCAGCTGGTGGGGTTGGTGTTGTGACAAAGACATAAGCCTAGCTGTGTGCATTGTTTGTTTCAGAGCATACAGTTTGCAAAGTGGTTTGCATTCACCATTTCATTTGTTTTAATTTTCCCAACAATCTCACAAGGCAGACACAAACTTGTCTCATTTTCAAAACAGGAAGACTCAGATCTGAAGAGGTTAAGTAAAATGCCCAAAAGCAACTTGTATAGCTGGGCCTGGAACCCAGAAGTGCCTCCTCTAAATTGTGTCCTTCTCCTCACCTCATCACTTCCTGTGCCTTCTCTGATTTTCCTTCTCTGACGTTATGAGGCAGGGCTAGTCTTGTTCAAAATACGAAAACCAGTAACTCTTCCAGGTTGAGTCTTGGAGGACACAGACTAAACACCCTTTCCTATACTTTTTCCTTCTCCAACTGGAGGGTGGATTTGTCATCTCTAACCCTCCACTGCCCCTTTCATTCCCCAACTGCCCCTTCTGTGCCCCACTTCCAGGCTTGACACTCTTTTCTTTACCACAGGAGCTGGATGCCTTCGCAGTACCTTTTATACACCTAAATAGATATCAAATCCTCTGCACCAAAATGTTCCCCTTCCATTCTGCCCACTGCCATCAAGTTTTCAAAGAATCTGAAAAACAAATCCTAGTAGAAGATTGATGAATGGGTGTTGATAATTCTACCCAAAGATATTTGCAGGTTGAATAAGGAACTTTGGGGTAAATAAGCTAAAGAAGTAGCTCTAATGCTTGAATTTCAAGCCTGAAACATATATTTGGGTGTTCCTTGTTTCCCTCAAATGAAGCAACACAGATAATTATTCTTATATAATTCCAGATCCAGCAACAGTGTCCAGGGTCTAAAATAAAGTCAGGATAAAGATAAAATCTTACAGTGTATTTTATCTTCTTAAACCCAACATCATCTTTAACAATCAAATATTAGTAGGTATCCTCCATCAGCATATTTATCTTCAATTAAGAAATCCTGCGAACCATGTGTAGCCAGGACCTCATTCTCAGAAATATTGCAGGCAGCCTGGATAAAAGTGAGAAGGCTCAGAGGCAAGCGAGAGCTGAATTAGTCTGACACAGAAAGGTCTGGAAAAGCCAAGTTACACACAATTAATGGAACAATGCAACAATCTGTCTTCAGCTGGCTGAGGCAATCCTGTCATTTATCCCTCAGCTGCAAAACAACCACACACTCTGTGATTTTGTCGCACTGTCTCTGCCCAACAGTGATTGCATTTGTGATGAAATCTATATTTCCCTGCAACTGAGTCTGTGTTTTTTTTTTTTTTCTTAATTCTAAAAATAAGATTCTCCTTATCATGCAGCCTCACTCCTTTTGCTTGTTGTCCAGGCCATTTTTATCTGCATCTCTCCTATTGATCCTTTTTTGCACACTCCTTCAAAACTCAAAACGGTACACAAAGTAAAGCATGAACATACTGTAGGGGGAACACACTATAGGGAGAAAAGAGGAGTGACTATTGTAGTGGAAATGCAAATAAAAGCTAACATACCACTCAGTTGTGGACTTTTAATCCTAATTGTACTCCCAAGATCATTCAATCAAAGTAGTATTGCATTTCTTCTTCAAGGATTAAGTAAATATTTGTTGGGTGAATAATAGAAAAAAATAGCTTGCAAAGTGATAACACCTGTGAAGATGGGACATTAGCAGGAGGGCATGTGTTCCCAGTAGAGGTCTACCAGCCTCAGCATGCACGTGTGCAGAAGAAGCTGCCCAGTTCTCCCTGCTCAGCTTATGAAAGGCACTTCACCATATATTTACTTGCTGCGTGGCTGGCAAGTTGCTAAAGGCTTACTATCTTCTCATTTAACCCCCAAACAAACCTTCCTTCATTTCTTTTTGTCCAGAGAGGTATGAATGTCTTCCTTTTACAGATCAGTGAAACGTGGTTTAGGGAGGTTTAGGGACTTACCCAAGGTCACTTAGCATAACCAGTGCTTCCAGCACTGACTCTTGGGTTTTAGTTCTGGCCGAGTGACTTTAGCATTACTTAGCCATCCTGATCCTCAAGTCAAAGGTTGCTTGGAGAATTAAAAGTTATTATTGATAATTTGGGTGCACAGTAGAATGCTCACCTTCAATGAAGGAGACACAGGCTTGATTTCTGACCATGTATGGCCAAAAAAAAAAATTAAAAATCCTGGCCCCTGCATCTCTCCCCCCCCCCAAAAAAAAACAACCAGTGGTGCTGCAATAATGGGATACTCACAGGGAAAAAGAATGAAATGTGACCCCCACCATACAGTATACAAAAGAAAAAAAAATTATTATTGGTAATTGAGTTATTCTTTACAAAGTGCTGAGAGCAGTGCCTGGCACATGGTAGGTGCTTGATATGTTTTTATTTTATTTCATTTTATTTTTGTTTTTAAATAAAAAACAGAACAAGGTCACTCAGCCAGCAGGGGCCTAGCCAGGACAAAATTAGAACTATCGTATTTCAAAGCCATGCTACCCCTATTTTCCTTTGTGCTGGGATGATCCCCAAACAACCTGCCTTCCTGAAAGCACTGGGCCTGAATGGAGAGGGCTAAGGAAGTAGAGCATGGAGGCTGAAGGAACAAAGGGCCCACCTGGTTTCTTCATCACCTCCCAACTGGCCTCGGCCTTAGCCCTTCTACTTATTGCTGTTTCTCTTTGCTCCGGTTCTTAACTGGCCAGCTCTACTCCTGTGTCAGGCAGCTCTGGGGAATGCTCCACACTATAGGAATACACCTGTGCGTGTACACACAGCTCTGTGAACATATGCAGGCTTGGAGCCATCGCTGTGGTTTTCCTTCAAACTGAACGCTGGGGCCCAGCTCAAGGAGGTGTCGTCCACGTGGGTCTTTCTTGACACAGCAAAATGTGAGCTGTTTGTTATCAGTAGTCAAGACCTGAAGGTGGAAAGCTACTACATGGTTGCAATTGTTTTCCAAGTCCCAAACTCTTATTTAATATCTACAATATTAAATCAGGCAACCCCTGGGACACTAAGCATACATCTTCAGCTGTAATAGATTTGCTGGTGTTTATTTAAAGCTGATTTTTTTTTTCTCTGTTTACTAACAACCATAGATTGATGCTGCTCAAACAAATGTAACAGAAGACCGAGGACTGAGCTTCTGGGAGGGGAGCCCCTGAACCAAGAGGCAGAATCAAGGGTCTAGCTTTGCGATGGTTTTCTTCATTCCCTTGGGCAAGCCAGTTCCATCCCTTCCTTCATCTGTAGTTGTGACTTCTGGCTTTCCTTCTAGTTCTCTGATTTGGTAGGCAGGATGTGGGATTAATGAGAGGGCGAAAGTAAGAGTGATTTCCAAAATTTCTCCTTTCTTGTGGCTCATCAATGGCAAGGTGGTGAATTCACCTAACTTCCCCTAAGGGAGGGCCCAATCTCCTTAGAGAACATATCCCACCCCACAGAGACTCTGGGCAAAGGGAACAGTCTATCTGAAACTGAAAGAAGTCTGTTCCCAGCCATAGCCAGTTCCCTGTAACTCACTAGCAGAATGATGGAAACATGTGCTGGACGGTCATGCTGTGCCCCAGCTCCAGACAAGGTGACATCACAATATGAGAGTCTGAACTTCCAGGGAAAGTTGCAGCTGCTGGGAAATTGAGAACCACTTTCATTTTAGTGCTTTATTTGTGTCTTTGCTTATTTTAATTTTCTTTCTTCCTCCCTCTTCCCTGTCTATCTTTTCCTCTTTCTCTTCCTCCCCTCCTCCTCTTCCTCCTCCTTCTTTCTCTCTTTTAACTCAATTAATAGTTTTCAAACTAGGAGAGTACATTCTCAACAGGGGTGATATTGCCCCTAATGAGGCAAAAACTGGTTCTGGCAGGGTGAAAAAAATCTTGTTCTCTGTGTAAAACACACACACATACATATTTGTACATAACATACATAACTTACATAACAAATATACAATATATTTATAGTGTTAAAATTTCAAGGTGAGGGAGTGATTAGAAAAAAAAAATCATCTAACGAGACTCCTTAGTGGGCAATAATACAAAAAGGTAGAAAAACACTGAGCTAGGCAGTGATTAACATGAGAAAAGAGAACAGCAAAGAGTTACAGCATCGAGGTAGGCCACTGACTGAGGCTGAGCAGGTCTAAGAAGGTCTGCACATTTCAATACTGGAGGCCAAGATTCAGAGATGACTTAGGCAACCACACTTCCATTCAGGGAACCTGGTCTTATCAGCCTCTCTTACTCTCAGCACCTCCCTGATTTGTCTTTACTTGGAGGCTTCATGATGTGTTAGAAAAACCTATCGGCCCTGGTTCTGCAGATTGTGGATTCTATAAATCACCACCTCTCTGGACCTCAGTTCCCTTGTCTATAAAATTCAGAAAAGAATCCCTGGTAAGGATCAAATAGATAATGCAAGTGACAGAACTTGAGAAGCGGTAAGGTTCTATGGGAAGATTTAAGGTGAGCAGAGGGTGGTGGTGAGGAGCAGCTTGGGTGGCCTCCCACACAGTATGACTTTGGAGATCCACCAGCTTCAAACCCTCCTCTGTGGGGATGGAAACTCCTGCTCTAAATTCAGTCCCCAATAACTCCTTTGTAGGTTGAATATGTAGGCAATGAGGCACTTAGCCACTTGAAGGGATGATGCTCCTTCCCCTTGACTTTCTCCCCAAGATCTCCCAGAGAGTCTGAAACAAGCCTTGAGCAGGTCATCACCTCAGCTCCATGAACCTCGGTGTCCACACCTCTAATATGGGCATACAGATGGCTGCCTTGCAGTTCTTAGAAAGAGTTTCAGGCTAGGCACATGGGATCTGTGTAGTGTTGGACAAAAGTAAGTTCCCAAGCATCATTAGTACCTTCCTGTGCTGACACCAACACAGAGTCTTATGATGTGTTTATATAAACAGACTGCCATAAAGCAAAAGGTGTTAGGAGCAAGTGATTTCTAGAAGCACGTTCTGAGAAATGACTATAAGAGGTTAATTTAAAGAGAACACTAAATTGTTCATTGTTTTAGGTTTCCAGTTGCTAAAACAAATACCATATTATGTGTTGCCTTAACAGGAATTAATTGGCTCATGGTTTCAGGGACCAGAAGGCTTGCTCCCTCTTGAGGTCCATATCCTTGAGGGTCCCTTGGCTTTCCCATCATATGGCAATGCATGTGGCTGCATCTTCTTTCTCTTCTGGGTTTTGTTGACTTCTAGCTTCTGGCTGCTCTCCCTCCATGAACAATTTCTTTTGCTCATAAGGACTTCAGCATTTTGAATTAAGACCCACTCTCATTCAGTTTGGGCACACCTCAAGTGATAATATCTTCAATGCTCCTACTTACAAATGGGCTCACCCCAGAGAACTAGGGGTTGGGACCTGAACTGCCTTTTGTGGGGGACATGATTCAATTCCCTACAGCAATTACATTTTTTTTTCCCTCCGTAGAGGAGAGAAATGGGATACAGATTAGCAACTGCAGTAAGTGGGATGAAGGAGAGACAGCACTCCACCAGTCAGTTGAAGTCAGCTAGAAAACTTAGTAAGGAAGTTATAAAAATCCTCTCACTCAGAAACTATCATAGCAGCTACTCCAAGACCTGACTCAGGTGCTTGCCTTTGTTTTGTTTTGTTTTAATATAATGATTCTCTCCAGTTCTGTCAACAGGTTCTGTCCTCAGCCTCCTTTCTCTCAGCACAGCTCTCCCCAGTAACCTATACCTTCTCAATCTCCTGAGAATTAAAAATGGAGACTGCTGGAAGAGGATGGGAGCAGAGGTCCACCTTGGTTCAAGTATGATCACTTATTGGGTCATGTCACTGCCATCGAATGCATATACTGCTTTTCTGAGCCTTCATATGCAAGGTACTGCTGGGGTCCCACTATCTGTCGACCTGCAAGACACAGCATACTTAGACCCTGCAGCAAGCAGCCCTGAACTGCAGCAAAATCCGGCAACATATTCAGCCACAAGCAGCCTGCTGGACTCCACCAGTTTATCCAGGGCCACCCACCAAAAGAACTGAGGTGAAAGCAGATGCGAAAGAAAGAAAGGGTCTGTTTTTGTTTTTATTTTCTACCAGGCCCTACTCTTTGGGAAAAAGAAAAGAAGAATCAAGCTCTGAGTTGGTGCCCTGCCAAGCTTCTTCCCCTCCCTTCTCAGTCCAAGCACTCCACCGTCTGTGCAGACTGCATAACAGCAATTTCTGGAACACACTGAAAAGGCAGGGCCAGTGGAGAGGCCACGGAGTCTCAGTATTTGTGTGGTGTGTTAGGGGTTTTATTTTTCACCTTAATGCTTTTAACAACTGCCAACTCTTTGAAGCACATCTGTTATCAACAGCTCCTGTTTGTAAAATGAGACTCAAGGTATCCTCTCCAGAGAAATTCCTGTGTCTTCTTTGTAGTTGAGTGCTTCCACTGACAGTTTGGCTCACAAAGTACAACTATGGTAAATATTAAAGAATGTTAATAAAAATGAGATAAAAGACACTAGGATCTTTTTTTCCCCCCTAAACTCTGCTTTGCTCACTCCTAAAGTTTATTTTGACAGAAAATTTACTTCTCTGATCCACATCATTTCCCAAAGCAATTTTCTAACAGCAAATATAAATTTGTGGTGATCACTAAGAAGTTTTCAATCCTTGGGCTAAGGAGGCCGCAGGGCCTCCATATTTGCTTCACCTTTAGATAAATGCATTTCTCCCTGGTCATGGCCCGTGGAGGTCCCCGGGCAGTGTTGAGTGAAGGCCCTGGAAGGGGGCTCTTGGGTTTCCAACATACACAGCCTTGCCAGGGGGTTGTGGTTTGATATCAATGTCAAGATCTAATCTTGAGAAGGTAATTAAGTCATTAACTAGGAAAATAATTGACTAAGTCCACATATCTGTGTTCTCAAATGAGACAAAGCTCTAAATAAATGCAATGTCCTTCTATTGCACTGAAGCTAGAGCCAGTAAGTAGATTACATTTATACCCTAGGCAGAGGTGTGAGTTGAGCATATATTATGAGAAAAAATGTGTGCCCCCATCTTCTTATCTGCTTTTGTCCTCAGCTTTAGGGCTCTAAGGAATGAAAAATAATGGGCTTTGGAGCAAAACAGACACAGATACGTGTCCTAGGTCCACCACATACCAGCTGTGTGATTTGGGACAATCTATCAGTCTAGAGATCATTTAAAATATCTACCTTGAAGGTGTCGGGATGAGCATTAATGTATGAAAATATTTCATAAGTCAGGCACAAAATAAGTGTTCAATAATTATTATTACTCTCACCAGTAACATCATTGTCATCATCACCATCATCATCACTTTGATTCCAAACATATGTATTGCTGCTGCAGTCCCTTTTAACAGTGGACACAATGGCTCTCCTTCACAATGCCATGTGCACAGAGTAGAATTCAGTCTATGGAGACCACTGGGTGGAGTCACATAAAATGTGATACTGCAAGTGACAGCACTTTATACATTGTAAAATCTGATGGAAACGGAAACATAAGGCATCGTTAGAGGGTCTTCCTGGTCTGTCTAATGCAAACCACCAATGCTGAAGTCATTCCTGTATTCTTCCTGATGGCCATGAGTCTCCTCAGTCCCCATTTCTCTTCACCCTCATTTAGATTTTCACCACGATACCACATCCGGTTCCAGTTCTGCAATCATCTTTGAACCCTTTCCTGGTGCCTCCAGATCACCATGGTCATCCTTCTCACCACCAGTAGGGGTTAGAATATTTGCTGTCCTTAGCCCCCAGGTTCACCATTCTGCACTATCCAGAGACATCTTTTCATGGTCAACATTGTTAATTTACTTATGTGCTATACTTTTGTGTTTTGTGTCCTATTAAATTATAAATTATTCAAGGTCAGGGGGCAATTTACTTGCATCAGTTCAATTCAGTTAGTTTTTAGACACTACAGGTAAAACATAGAATGCAAAACACAACCCTGCTCTCAAAGGGTCTGCAGGCCAAAAGGACAGAAACAATGCTTATACCTATAATGACAACCCAAAGAAGAATGTGTAATAGAGGTGAATAGAGCCTTCTAAGGATACAGACTAAGGGAAAAGAGATCTCAATTCAGGGGATAGCTGAGAGGTTGAAAAGAAATTGATAAAGAAGGCAGATTACATACTGGGTTAGATAGGTAGATGGCATTTGCCAGGAGGAATGGAAGGAAACAGTCTTCTAGGAGAAGAATCCACTAGAGGTATGGCACAAGTGGACAGTGATAGTAAAGTATCAGCTGAGGTCACTGGCAAGGTGCTCAGCCAACCTCTGATGATGTGATTTGTTCTGAGTAGGTACTTAACAGCAGGACAGTCACAGTCTAGCTTACATCCATTTCAATAAGAAATACATCCTATCTACGACAGGATGAGTTAGTGAGAATACATCTAAACAGCAGGTCCTTCCCCTACCCTTTCTCTTACAATTAGAAGAATAAGAGAGTCCAAAGTCCAAAGATTCCTAAGGGAAGATTTTGCAGAATCATGTCATAAGATGAAAACTATAAGGAAGAACTTGAAAGGGGTTGCAAGAACATCCAGAACAGAGATTGTCTTCTGAGATTGGAAGGGGAACATGTTTGCGACCTTCAGGGCTCTGTGGAGGTGGGAGCAACCCACAGGGGAATAGCTTTGAGGGGTTCCTAAGGATGATACATGATAGAAAAGGCTACAGAGTCCAAGCATGGATTGAAGCAGCAACTTTGTCATGGGAGTTCAGATAACGAGCAGGTGAGTGGTGGCCACTGTGTCCTAAAAAGCAGAGCACCCAACTATTGTCTCCAGAATCACTGCACAACCAAGGTACTTTGGGCTGGTAAAAGAAGTCTAATAGTGAATAATAATAAATTTCCCATGTGAGAGAGAGAGCTTCAGGTAGATGATATGAAAATTTGAGTAAATAAATAAATACATAAATAAAACAAATATTTTTACTCTGTTGTGAAGTAATATTCATAACCACTACATTGTGCTTTTTTTCATTATATTGACTTTTATCATACAAGACATGTCTGTATAAAACATGGAAACAGTGGTGGGCTGAAATGTTACCGAGATGCTTCATAGATTTGTGTTTGAAGGCTCATCCATGAGGAGACCATTTAATTCCATATCAGACTTGGAATGAATGATGAAGATCCCTGAGGGATATGCATTCCCATGGGTAGCCCTGGCTTATCTGCATGTGATCTATTTGCATGAGTATCCAGTGGGCCCTATGGGACAAAGTAAAGGGACTTATTGGGGCTGATGGCGGGGTTCCCACACTACCACTCCTGTACAAAGACAAGAAGCAAAAGTGACCTTCAACTTCTCCAGGATTGCCCTGGAAGAAAAGAGAGATTGCTCTGACATATGTGTGCCAAGGCTTCTGGGCTCTATCTTGAGGGACTAGATGACTGTCATCAGGGATGGATACTTTTGAGTGGGACACTGGACCACCTCCTCAGTGCCCTTTGACCAATTGTGAGAATGGTAACTGTAGCAAGAGAAGAAACTGTGTGTTTGATGCTGCTGGAAACTTATTTGAGAGTTATTTCCCATCTTCTTTGTCCACAGCAGCAATCTGCCTCCATGATAAAGGAGAAAGATATCACACGTCTCTTCAGCTTCTTTAAAGCCAGTCATAGTCAGGAGATCCATTTCTAACCAGTGGGATGGATGCCAGCTGGGGAACGTCTCAATAACATTTTTTTCTCAGAAATGAAAAAAAAAAAGAAAAAAGATATGTAGCTTGAATACTTAATATTCAAGCCACTTGAAAGTGATTGAATCTATTACCTACAACTACAAGCGTGTTAACCAATACAACCAAATTCTAAGAGGAGTGGGGTAGAGTCCAGGCAGTTTAAAAAGCTAAAAGCATAAGGTCATAAAGTCATACAATTTGGGAGCCAGAGAAAAGAATTTCTCTCGGGGGAAAGAGCTGAATCCACCCACACCTTTTTGAGGATTTTGAACAATTATTTGAGAAGAAGAAAAGAACGTGATTGAAGATCAGTGGCGATGAAAAGGATGATTGAATGATTTCATGACAATGGGAAGGGCCAACCGATGAAGAGGTAGTCAGAGCCATCAGGTATCACAGAGGAGAAAGGAATGGCCACCATTTCTGTACTGTGCAGGCTCAGTCATGAGAAAGGAGGGGCTGAAGGAATTCCTCTGGGTAGGGCTAAGAGACAAAAACAATTCCCAATATCTCTGTAATTGCCAACCTTGTCCCATACTACCCACTTTGAGGTTGGGTGCCCTGAGGAAAGTGGCAATATTTCTACATCAGAGTAGAGTGATACCTGGCAGTGTTGTACCATCTAGAGGTTAGGCCTTCTTAATTAATCCCCCTATAAATTAACTTGTACTTTCACTCAATTGCTAAATCCTCACCTTTTTTAAAAATAGAAGTCTTTATTATGACATGTAGTCTCACTGAATTTATGGTGCCCCTCACTGTAACTACTGGTGAAGCAGGAAGCCAGGATCCCTTCTGCTTATATTGCCATGAATGGGATTATTGCACTCAAACTAATTGTACCACGGTCATGGCCAAAGAAACTGAGATAATGTGTGTGTAAATACCTGGCATGATGCCTGGAATTAACCATCTGATAATTATTACTGCCTGTTTCCCTTTTCCTTTCCCTCTACCTTCTTCCTCTGCTCCCTTCCCCTCTCTTCCTTACTCTACTGTTCCCCTTCCCTTCTCTTCCCTTCTCTTCTTCTATTCTTCCTTCTCACTGAATGTTCAGCTATACACTGGCTGGAGAAATGTCTTATCCCTATATGGCTAGATGCCATTCCAGTTCTAGGAGGGCACAGGGCACTCTTTCCTACTGCCCCCAGCTGCAGTTGAGGCTTTCAAACTTTGCCATTATCCATTACAACTAATGAGACATCTTCCCATTGAAATGATGGGAAGTATCCACAAACTAGATTCTTCTCTAGGCTATCAAATGATGCTCAAACACTTACAAGTTTCACCTCTGAGATTGCACATATGAGGTTACTCCCTTAGTGTGCATGTTTTGCACATCAAGTGCACCTCATTATATGGCCTTTGATTCTTTATATCCCAAACACTAATGCACATTCCTTAGAAAATAACTCCTTAAAACCAGCTAATGCCCCACTGCAGTGACTAAAGCCCTTACTCTCATGTTCTTCCCGTTTAAAGCTACCTTGCATACTGCAAATTAAATTCATTTGTGAGATGTTCATTTCCATCACTTTTTCATCTTTCATGTATCTAAAGATTAATGTGGAGGCACATAGGCATGATTCAGAAACTGCCCTTTTTATGAGCTCCAATGACTTCACCTCCAGAACTGAATCACTTAGTCTCATATCCCACATGCTGGATGGTCTGAGTCTTTGCATTTCCAATAAGCTCATTATCAAGCTTGAGCCTTGACAATGCACTGCCTTCACAAGGCAGATCGCGAGTAAGTACCCAGGAATATTTCTGAATATAACTGGTGTATAATTGATCTCTGGTCACCCTGGGGATCCCAAATCCCCTCGGATCAATGGAGCCAAGAGGCAGCATTTCAGCTAATAGCCAATAGAATTTTATGGCTCTCTTGAGAAGGCAGAGAGAAGTGATGGTGTTTCCATGCAGCATTTCAAAAAGAAACCTTTCCCAGGGGAAAATCAACTTACCCAAGTAAATAAACAACACTTTGTGTTCACCAAGTGCCTTTCAGAGATATATGGGAATATCCTGCAAATCCAAATTTGCTCTCTGTTTTAAGAAATGAAAATGTAAAGAAAAGCAGGAGGTCAGCACAAATTATATAAATGCCAAAGGCTAGGCATTTTGCCAAGTGGCATTGGATTGAAGATCTGATCTAAATATATGGTTCTATAAGGGTCTAAAATCAAGGGTTATTACCTATGCTTTTGTTGAATTGCTTAAGGATCCAGGGCATAAATTACTAGGTATAGCACCCCTGTCACTCCTTTCAGATATGTTAACCTCCCCAGGACACTGAGTGGTCAGGTGAGCAGAAGGTAGTAAGGGACAGAGCTCCTGATTGGAGACAAAAGACTAGGTTCCATCCCCAGTGTTGCTTCTAAAGAGCTAGGACCTAAGATCGATGAGAACCTTTGGGTACAGCCTGAGTTCTGGAGCATGGGCAGATGCCAGTAAAATTATCCTTTATTAGTTTTGTATTTTCGAGTTACAAATTGCTATAGCCAGCAGTATTTGATCAGTTCAGCAAATAGGTAATGGAAGGAAAGGAAAGCAAATATTGTTTGAAGTCATATAAGGAGACAGGACTGGGCCTCAACATCTATAGAACCTTATGCCATTTATTCTTCATAGCAACACTGTTAGGTATGTGTTGTTGAACCAATGAGAAAACTGAGGCTCGGTCAGAGTAAGTTATTTCCCAACATCCCATACTTAATATCATTCTTTCTATTCCAAATCTAACAAATCTCCATTATAACATAGATACAAGTAGAAAGGGAATGCTGTTCCCTACCTTAGGAGAAGACAATCTCCCATTTTCACCATGCAAATCTCCTAGGAGGTCAGGTCTTGAGAAAGAAATCTCTGTGCACTGACCATTGTATCTCACATGGGCAAGGAAATGTATAAGACTCCCAATGTGACAGAATGCAAGAGACAATGAAAAGCCCGTTGTCTACAGAAATCAGCCCTGCTGATCCAATTTTTTTTTTAAAATAGTATTCCATTTCACTTAAAGCACAAGCTAGAAGCTGAAAAGTCAGGATAAAAGATGGATAAGTGTTAAAAGGGAAAAAAGAAAGAGTACAACATTGCAAAATTATACAGTAGCACATGGAAGATACCCTCAAAATTCTAAATCACTCAGTCCAATGCCATTATTATACACACAGGAAAGGCAAAGCCCAGTTAGGTGAGAGGGTTTGTCAATGGGTCACGGTGCAAAAAAGGAGCAGTACCAGGGGAAATTCTTGATACTGTGTCAAACATTAGGGACATCCAAATCAATAGGCCAAGCCCTCGATATTGAGGCTGGTTCTTATGATGCTTATGTATGTAGCGGAGAAGCTTAGACTACGTATACATATACCTAGAGTTACTTCTGGAGGACTTCTTTTGTTGCTCAGATACGGTCTCATGCTCTCTAAGCCCCAGTCTGCAAGTGAAATCATTGCCCTCCTCCCTAGGTGAGATATCACATCCAAGGGTGAAAGTCTACTTGGCGACATGGGAGATGATTCCCAGGGATGAGCCTGACCCGGGCACCATGGGATCAACAATGCCATCCTGACCAAAAGAGGGAAAAGAAGTATAGCGATAAGGTATCAGTGGCTGAGTAAGTTCAAATAGAGTAGAGAGGCTACTCTGGAAGTCACTCTTATGCAAACTTCAGTTAGACATTGCTACCTATCATAACTTGCCAAACCCCAACCAAAACCATTCCAGCTAATCCTAAAGAACCCCTAGGGCAATATATAAGATTTTACAAAGATTCTACGCACTAGGCTAACTTTCCAGGAACCTACAACCTCTAGATGTGTCCCTGAACCAGATAAGTCAAATACTCCTAAAGAATGGGAGAAAGATCAAAGGCGATGGTGGAGTTATGCAGAGAAGGTAGGGTTTAACAAATGAGTATGATTGCTGAATCATTGTATTGATATTTCTTTTAGTCTCCAGTATCTTAGAGCAGTTAGGAGTAAAAGCCTAAGATTGTAGAATTGTAACCTATGCCAAACTCTGAAATCTGTTCTACAACTAATTGTTGGGCTGTGTCTGGAAATGTATTACTTTTTTACATATGTTATTTTTCACAAAAAAGGAAAAAAAAAAACTGGATTGTGATTAAAAGAAAATATTCCTTCTAGCCTCCAATGTTCTGGAGCAGCTAGAAGGAAAAACCTGAGATGATGGTATGGTAGCCCATGACAAAATCTGGGATCTGTCCTGTAACTACTTGTTGAAGAGTGGTTTGAAAACTACTGCTTTTTTCTTTCCTTGCTTTGCATATATATTAATTATACAATAAAAATGTTAAAAAAATTAAAAAAATATAAAGCAGCAGTACCAGAAACTGCATTCAGCACAGGTGTGCAACATGAAGAGACAAATGGTAGAAAGCCAAGTCTCCATTATATCACCAGCACGTTGTATACTGTGGAGGTGGGCAAGCCTGAGCTGGAACCCCTCCTCAGGTCATTTCTTCTAGTGGGGCATGAGGTTACCAAGGCTGCTTGACTCAGTTCATCTTTTCTAAAATTGGGCCACCCTAGTAGCCTCTCAACTTCCCTTCTCCCTCCTTTTCTCTCATAGCCATCTCATTCTCTCTCTCTTTCTCTTTCACTCTCTCATTCTGACTCTCTTCCTTTCTCTTACACACACACAATGAAGTAAAGAGTGATTACAGTGCCAGGAGTCAAACACAAATCTAGTTACCAAATCCATTCTCAGCCAGTGCCTTTAAAATACTTTTTTTTTTAGAAAGATGACTTTAGTCCTGGGCAACCATGGTAGATTGCAAGACTGGCCACACATTCTTTCCCTCTCTGAATCCACACCCTTTGGTGTTGCTGTCCCACAGCAACTCTGGGCTTGTCTGTACGACTTTCTTTCACCGATGGGACAATAGCAAATATTACACAAATGGAGACTTAGAAAGAGTTTGCAAAGGTGGCTATGTCCTTTTGCTGCTCCTGAGAACAGTTTGTCCTGATGGGTGATGAGAGTACATGTCCCAGTGCACAGCCTGTAGACAGTCAACTTCCAGTCACCTGAGTGAGACCTTCAACTACCAGTCCCAATAAGACCATCAGAAGAACTCTGTTAGCTATGCCCAGCCCAAGTTGACAGCCCAGGGAATCATGGGCTAGTACATTATTTTTATTTTAAGCTACTAAGTTTATTTCAAGCTACTAAGTTTAAGCATGGTCTACACACTACAAAAGTTTGAGACCCATTATCCTGATAATAGAACTTGTAAATTGAATATTTACTATACTTGGGGCACTACCTTAAGTGTTTTGCTTGCATTATTTCATAAAATTTTTTATTATATATACACTAAGAAGGAGTTATTAATAGTCTCACTGTATAGGGGAAGAAACTGAAGCTCAAAGAAATTCATTAGCTTAGACAACTGTTAAGTGGCAGGTTAGCACATCAAATCTCAACTCCCCATATGCCCAAACAGAAACTCTACACCCTTTATGCATTAGCTTCCCACTCCAGAAATCAACAAAGAAAAAGAAAAAGAGGAGGAAGAGGAGGAGAAGGAGGATGAAAGAAAATACTTTTCTCAGTCTTTCAGGGCTTAGTCATACAATGGGTTGTATGAGAATAGCTCCAGGCCAAGGCATAGGGGCCTCTCTGAGCCTTTCTGAACATCTTGTTTGAGGCATGCATGTATAGGCTAAAAAGCCCCCCTTTGACATTGCTACAAATGTCCCTTCTTCCCTAGGAAACAGTTTTCTTGGGGTCCTGGCAATTGTGGGAAAATGGCAGAGTAGGACACTTCTGGGATCAGTTCCTTCACCTGAGCAATTATTAAACAGGCAGGACCATCTGAAGCAACTCTTTCAAGGTTCCAGAGTCCAAAAGAGCACTGTAGAACATCCAGTGAAAAGCAAGACAAAGAGGTTGGTAAATTACTGCAAATACCAGTACATTTATTTCTCTGCACAGCAGTTACTATCCCCAGCCCCCACTCTCAAGGAAGGCAGCAGTGGGGTCTGGTCTCTGATGTAGCTTGCTGGTGTCAGAAAGACACATACATATTTACTCTCCAAGATCTGGGATGTGGTGTTAGGTGGTCTCAGGCCAATTGATGATCGATGCTTTTGATAAGCTAATTTCATATATCTGGGGGTCTGGTTGTGAGGGGTGGTAGTTGTTCCAACCCACCCCAGACAAAGGCAGCAGAGGAAACTTAAAGACAGTATGCTTCTTGAAATGTGCAGAGGACAGCTGAAGGGTTGCATTTTCTGGGCAGTGGTCGCATCAAGAAAGAACAGCTTTGGGGAGCCATGGACGAAGATCCTGGTGCCCTTACTGGCCCCTCCTTCATCCACTCCTCAGGGCAGTTTGGAGCAGGCCTACCTTTTGTGGGTCTCTGGCCTTATTCTCACTGGGAAAGACTGACTTGGGAAACTATTTTACCAGCTTTTCCCTTCTCCCAGAATTTGTCCTCTAGGCAAAAGTAGCTTGAGACAGTGAAAGCAGTAGAAGAAACAATTGAGGTAGATGAACTGGAGCAAAGGCTTACCTGCATCAAGACCAACAGCTGAATACCTGGGAGAGGGAGAAGGACTGTTTCCTTGGAAGCATTCAAACTCTGATAAACAGGGGAACTTCCAAGGCCACTAGCAAGAAGAAGCCCAGGACAAGATACAAGACCAGCAAAGAAAGGGAGGACCCCACACTTTGCATTCTCCTTAGGCTGACCTTCCTGAAAGAAGGGCTGAATTTTAACAGAAAACATAAATCAATACACAGCTAATTTGCAAAGATGGTGAAATGTTTCTGTATGCTTGGTATTGTCAGTTCCTGGCACTCAAGAAAATCTCTGTCTTATCACCAGCTGGTTACAAACTCAAGAAACAGATATCTGAGGGAATAAATTCCAGAATTAGCATTTTAAAATATTAAAATGTACAGTGATAAGAAAAGATGGCAAGACAAAGAAACAGGAAATTATGTCCCTTCCCAAAGAAGAGGATAAAAATCCAGAAAACACCAACAAAAAGAACAGATTATGGACATAATGAACAAAGACTTTTATAAAAAAACGATCTTTAATATGCTCAAGGAAATGAAGGAAAATACAGAAAAGGAACTAAAGAATATCAGAAACACAACAAATGAACAATATGAGATCATCAATAACAACGCAGAAATTTTGAAAAGGAACCAAACAGAACTACTTCAGAGTTGAAGACGACAATAAGTAAAATGAAACATTACCAGGAAGTTTTCAATAGCAGATTGGAGCTGGCAAAAGAAAGATCAATGAACTCAAACACAAGAGAATTAAAATGAGTCAGACTGAAAAGCAGAAAGAAAGAACTATAAAAAAGCGAAAATAGCCTAAGAGACCACTGGAATACCATCAAGCATGCCAATATATGTATTGTGGGAATCCCAGCAGGAGAAGGAAGAGAAAAAAAGGTTATAGGGAATATTCTAAAGAAATAATGACTGGAAACTTTCCAAACCTAGCAAAAGACATGAATATGCACACCCAAGAAACCAAGAGAACACCAAATACAATAAACTTAAGGAAAAATCCACCCTGTCACATACTGGTTAAACCTTCAAATGCAAAGGATAAGGGGAGAATTCTGAAAGCTGCAAGGGAAAAGCAACATGTCATGTAAATGGAAGTCCCAATTAAATAAAGTGCCAATTTCTCATTTGGAAATCATGGAGGCAAGAAGGTTGTGGTTGAAATGCTTAAAGTACTGAAAGAAAACAATTGCCAACCAAGAGTTTTACATCCAGTGAGATTTGTTTCAAACAAAGGGGGAGATTAAGACATTCCCAGATAAACAAAAGCTAAGGATTTTATATCACTGCTAGACCTGCCCTATAAGCAGTGGTAAAGGGAGGCCTTAAAACTGAAAGGAAATGGCATTGATCAGTAGATCAAAAGACTATAGACCTCTGGTAAAGGTAAACATATGGGTGATTATAAATGCCAGTTCTATTGTGTTGTATTTTTGGGGAATCAACTCCACTTTTTACTTCCTACAGGTACTGAAACACAAATGCATAAAATGTAATGATAAATCTATGGTTTGTAGATACAATGTGCAAAGATATAATCTATAGCAAGTACAAAGAAAGTGGGGAATAAGGAGTATAGTAACAGTGCATGTGTGTGCTATAGATATCAAGTCAAATATGATTGTTTTATATTTAGTAAGTTAAAATTTAACCTCATGATAACAGGAAAATATATCCAACAGAAATGAGAAGGAATATGAGACAATACAGAAATTCAAATAAATATGTAAGTAGGTATTAATGGAAGAATTGAAGGAAAAAAAAATGTGCAAGACTTACACAGACCAAAAAGCAAAATGGTAGAAGAAAGTTTTGCATTATCAGTAGTGACTTTAAATGTAAATGGATTAAAATTTCCTGTCAAAAGTCAGAGATTGGCAGAATGGTCAAGAAACATGATCTATGTGTTGGCTACAAGAGACACAGCTTGAATTCAAAGACATATGTAGGATGAAAGTGAAAGGATGGAAAAATAATATTCCATGCAAATAGTAACAAAAAGAAAAGAAAACTGATATCAGATAGACAGATACTAATGTCAGATAAAATAAACTTTAATTCAAAAACTGTTATGAGGGAAAAAGATGGTTATTACTTATGACAAAGGAGTCAATTCAGCAAGAACACACAACAATTATATACATATAATTAATACACAAAATTATATATACATATAATACATAATAATTGTATATATAAAAGCAGAGCCCCAAAACATATAAGGAAAATACTGACAGATTTGAAGGGCAAAACATACAGTTCTGCATTAATAGTAGGAGACTTTAATATACCGCTTTTAATGATGGATAGAATATCTAGACAGAATAGCATTAAGGAATTAAAAGACATAAGTGATAGGCGAAACTAATTAGACCTAACATACACATTTAAAATACTTCACTCAGCAACATAATACACATTTTTCTTAAGCACAAATGTATCATTCTCCAGGATAGGCTATACCCTAGGTCTCAAAACCAGTATCAATGTATTAAAAAAATACTGAAAACATAAAATATATCTTCTCTAACCACAGTGGAATGAAGCTAAAAATCAGTAAAAGGGAGAAATGGAAAAGCCACAAATATGCATAAATGAAACAATGTACTCTTCAACCACCAATGGGTTAAAGGAGAACCACAAGGGAAATTAGGAAATATTTTGAAGTAAAAGAAAATAAAAATACAAAACACCATCATTTATGAGATGCCACAAGAACAGTGCTTGGAGGGAAATTTATAGATTAAATGGTTACATTAAAAAAGGGGAGCAAATTAAACCAAAAGGAAGTAGAAGAAAGGAAATAACAAAGATTAGTGCAGAGAGAAATGAAATAGAGAATTTTGAAAAGATAATAGAGAATCAAATAAGCCAAAAGTCTGTTCTATGAAAAGATCAACAAAATGGACAAATATCTAGCTAGACAAAGAAAAAAAGAAAGAGGGTACAAATAAATAAAATCAGAAATGAAAAGGGGACGTTGCTACTGATCCTCCTGAAATAAAAAGGACTATAAAAGGGCGCTATGAACAACCGTACACTAAAAGTAGACAACCTAGAGCAACTGGAAAAAAATTTAGAAACACACAAAATACTGACACTGACTCAAAAAGAAATAGAAGAGAACAACAATCTACTAGTAATGAGATTGAATCAGTAATTCAAAACCTCCAAACAAAGAAAAGTCCCAGACAAGAGGGCTTCACAGGAGAATTTTACCAAATATTTCAAGAAGAATGATGAAAATCTTCCAAAAAATTGAAGGGGAGGGAACACTTCCTAATTCATTCTGTGAGATGAACGTCACCCTCATATCAAAGCCAGATAAAGATAACATAAGAATATAAAACTACAGACCAGTATTTCTTATGAATATAGATACAAAATTCCTCAACAAAATACAAGTGAAATAATTCTAACAGTATGTTAAAATAATTATATACCATGATCAAGGGGGATTTATCCCAGGTATGCAAGCGTGATTTAACCTAAAAAAATAGATTAATGTGATATACCATATTAATAGTTTGAAGGATAAAACAACAACACCTGGTCACCTCAACTGATGCAGAAAAAGCACTTGAAAAATCCACCTTGATAAAAACTCTTAGAAAACTAAGAACAGAAGGAAACTTTCTTGATAAAGTGGTATATATGAAAAATCCACAGCTAACATCATATTTAATGCTGAAAGACTGAAAGCTTTTGCTCTGCAATCAGGAAAAAGACAAGAATACTCATTGTGACTGCTGTTCTTCAACACTATACTGGAAGTCCTAGCAAGAGCAATTGATTAAGAAAAAGAAATAAAACACCAAGCAAGTTGGAAAGTAAGAAGTAAAACTTTCCCTAGTTGCAAATGGTATGATCCTATATAAAGAACAATCTGAAAAATCCACAACAAATCTCCTAAAGCTGATAAATGAAATCAGCAAAGTAGTGGACACAAGATCAACACCCCAAAATCAGTACTGTTTTGTTTTTTGTATTTTTTTCAGTGGTGTTTTATATGCTAGTTATGAACAATTACAAGAAGAAATCAAGAACAAAAGTCCATTTATACTAGTAACTATAAGGATCAAATTTCTAGGAATGTATCTAACCAAGGATCTAAAGGACTTGAACACATAAAAGTACAAAACATTGCTAAAAGAAATCAAAGAGAACTTAAATAAATGGAAAGACATTCTGCGTTCATGGATTGGAAGACTAAATACTGTTAAGATAACAGTTCTATCCAAAGCAATTTACAGATTCAAAGCAATTCCAAGCAAAAGTCAAACAAACTTCTTTCCAGAAAAAGAAAAGCCAATCATCAATGTATATGAAAGGGTAAGGAGACCTGAATAGCCAAAGCCATTTTGAAAAAGAAGAATGAAGTTGGAGAATTCATACTTCCCAATCTTAAAACTTCTTATGAAGCCCCAGTGATCAAAGCAGTGTGCTACTGCACAAAAACAGACATGTAGACGAATGGAACCCAATTAAGAGCTCAGAAATCAACCCTCACATTTATGGCCAACTGATTTTTCACAAGGGGCAAAGGTCACTCAATGGGGGAAAAATAGTCTCTTCAACAAACTCTAGTGGGAAAACTGGACTTCCATTTGCAAAGAATGATAGTGGATCCCTACCTCATACCATATATAAAAATGAACTAAAAATGGAGAAAAGACATAAATGTAAAAGCCAATACTATAAAACTCTTAGAAGAAAACATAGGGACACACCCATGGAATCTTATGTTAGGCAATGGTCTCTTAGACTTTACATATAAAGAACAAACAACAAATGAAAAAAAAAATAAATGAATTGAATCTCATAAAAATTAAAAACTTTTGTGCCTCAAAGGATTTTACCATGAACATAAATGACAAACTACACAATGGGAGAAAATATTTGGAAACCACATATCTGATAAGGGTTTAATCTCTAGAACACATGAAGAAATCCTTGAACTCAACAGCAACAGCAAAAAACAACCCAATGGCAAAAATCGTAAACAGACATTTCTCCCAAGATGGTACACAAATAGTCAAAGAGCATAAAAAAGATGCTCAACATCATTACTCAGTAGGGAAATAAAGATCAAGCCCACAATGAGATACTGTTACATACCTAGTAGAATGGCTAATGTTAATATACAACAACAAACAAAAGAAAATGGCAAGCACTGGAGAGGATGTGGAAAGATAGTAAGATTCATTTGTTCCTGGTGGCGATGTAAAATGGTGCAACCAGTGTGGAAAGCCATCCATCAACACTTCAGAAAGTTAAGTAGAGTATTGCCAATGACCCAGTAATTCCACTTCTAGATATATACCCCAAAAAAACTGAAAGCAGGGAAACATATATTTTCACACTAATCTTCATTATAGTAGTCCCATGTCTATCAACTGATGAAAGTAGCTCATGTTTATTAACTGATGAATGTATAAATAAAACAGGGTGTATACACAAGGAAATATTATTCTTCCATAAAAAAGAATGAAGTTCTGATGCAAACAACAACATGGATAACCTTAAAGGTATCATGTTGAGTGAAATAAGCCAGACTCAAAAGAACAAATATTGTATGATCTCACTGACATGAAACAATTAAAATAGGTAGTTCTAACTAGACTTTACATATAAAGCACAAACAATACATGAAAAAAAAATTCTAAATTCTTACTTATAAAGTAAGAGTTTAGAATCTAGGTTTCCGGAGGAAATGGGTAGGTAATGGGGAGTTATGACTTAAAATGTACAGTTGTATTTGAGACTATAGAAAAGTTTTGGCGATTGATGGTGATGATGGTAGAACCACACTGTGAACATAATTAACAATGCTGAATTATATATTTGAACCTGGTTAAAAGGGGAACATTTTAATTCATGTAAATGTTACTAGAATAAACATTTTTCAGAAATCCATGAAACTGCGCAACACAGTGAATCCTAAATTAAACCATCAAGTATAATTAATGGCACAGTGTAAGGTGTGAAAAATAGGGTGTTATATGGGAACCCTGTATTTCCTGCATGATTTTTCTGTAAACCCACATCTTCTTTAATGAAAAAGAAACAAAGAGAAAAAATATATATGTTACATTCTTAAATAAATTCTGATATTTCTACAATTGTGCTTTGATATAGATGATGTATTTTCTTTTACAAATAGCTTTGGGTGAGTGCTAAACTTTAATTCAGAATTTTTAGTTTAAAGCTTAAGTAAGCATTTTTTTTCTTTTTCTCTCTATCTCCTAAAGAAAATGTCTTTTAAAGAGTGGCAGACAAATATTCTCTCTAATTTCCTGGGACAGTGTCACTGGGGTAAATGAAGTGTCAGATTCCAGACTAATTCATTACTTATTAATTAACAATACCAACAACTCCTTTTTCATTATTGATAACACATTTTACTGACTACCAGAAGGATTTTTTTATTACAAAACTTATCTCAAAGGCTCTTTCCTGTTATCTACTGCAATAATTAAAAAAAAAAAAGCATCATTCAATCATCATTTTAATGACTAATCATTTTTCCCTTCACTAAAATTAAATCATAAAAGCCATTTAATTAAATTGAATGGTAATTGGGTGACTTTAATCATGCAAAAAATTAATATGAAGGGCACTTTCTCTCAAAGCCTGACAACATGTAATGACGTGGTTTGACCAATGTGGCAAATTCTGAGAGTGAGTAGGTCAATGGTTATCTTGTCTTTTGTTATCACCACAAAAGAAGTACTGTTAGGAAAACATTTGTCCCTTTCAGCTTGGGGACAGGATTCAACCAATGTCTCTGAAATTGTATAGAAGATCAGGGTTTTGACATGGCGGGAAGCAGTTCTCAAGAAGGACCAAAGCCAGTGTGCTAGTTTGAAACTATTATGCACCCCAGAAAAGTCACCTTCTTTTCATCTGATCTTGTGGGGACAGACCTGGAATTTGATTGGGATCTTTGATTAGGTTGTTTCCAAGGAGATGTGATCCACCCAGTTATGGTTGGGGCTTTTTTTTTTTTTAACATTTTTATTGATGAAACAACATACAAGCATTTCATACATGGTGTACAATCAATGGCTCACAATATCATCACATAGTTGTGTATTCATCAACATGATCATTTTTTGGAACATTTGAATCATTCCAAGAAAAGAAACATAAAGTTACAAGAAAAAACTCATACATACCATAATCCGTACCCCTCCCTCTCATCAACCACTAGTATTTCCATCTACCCAATGTATTCTCATCTTTGTTCTCCCATTGTTTGTTTATTTTTTATCCATACTTTTTATTCATCTGTCCATACACTAGATAAAGGGAGCATCATACTCAAGGTTTTCACAATCATGCAGTCACATTGAGTAAAAGCTATATTATTGTACAATCATCTTCAAGAAACAAGGCTACTGGAACACAGCTCTACAGTTTCAGGTACTTCCCTTTAGTCACTCAAATATACCATAAACTGAAAAGGGATAGCTATATAATGTGTAAGAATAACCTCCAGAATAATCTCTCAAGTCTGTTTGAAATCGCTCAGCCACCGACACTATTATTTCTCATTTCTCTCTTCCCCTTTTGTTCAAGAAAGTTTTCTCAATCCCTTGATGTCAGGTCCTGGCTCATCCCAGAAATTCTGTCCCACATTGCCAGGGAGATTTACACTCCTGGGAGTCATGTTCCACGTAAGGGGAGGGCACAGTGGGTTCACTTGCTGTGTTGGCTTAGAGAGAGAGTCCACATCTGAGCAACGAAAGAGGTGGGGCATTTCGATTGTGTTGTTTCCATGGGAATGTGACCTGCCCATTTATGGTGGGTCTTAATCTTTTTACTGGAGCCATTTATGAAAGGAATAAAAAGTAGAAAACATACAGAGAGCTCAGAGCTGATATGGAGAGCAGAGATGATAGTAAAACATAGATGTTAGGAGACGCTAAGCTAAGAGATGAAATCCAGAGTCTGCTATGGAGAAACTAAGTGAGGAACCACAAATGCTCAGAGAGGGTCAGCAAATGCTGCCAATCCCCTGTGATAGAGGAACCCACATCCACTCAGCCCTGTCTTGAGTGAAGATGTCCTTTATTTGATGTCTTAATTCAGACACTTTCATTGCCTTAGTACTGTGCATTTGTAACCAAATAAATCCCCTTTGTAAAAGCCAATCCATTTCTTGTATATTGTATTCTGCCAGCATTAGCAAACCAAAACAGCCAGAATCTACAGAGAACTTTATGTTCAAGACCAAGAACAGATTTTTCTGAACCTCACATACTAATTCATCATGCACATCCTCATTACAGATTTTCTATATGCTACTCTTGGTGGTACAGATAGAAGATGCCCTCTCAGTCTGCTGTGGGAGACAGATATGTCAACAAATCAGTATAACACCAAGAGGAAAGTGGTACAACAGAGGTATGTGTAAGACAGTATGAGACCCTAGAGAAGAGACCAATAAATGGGTCTCAAGGAATAATCAAGAAAATTCACCAAAGAGGTGCCTCCTGAGCTGAGTGTTGGCAAGTTCTCCAGGCAATGAAGGCCATTCCAGAGAGCAGAAAAAAGACATGCAAATGTGTGGAGAAGTTCTGCATGGCTGGCTCATAGGAGGGAATAAAGGTAAGCAGAGTGAGGTGAATTTCGTCTCCAATGAGAAACAAAGAGCAATAAAAGCTCAACATAACATAGCTTGGTTTGGTTCTTAGGAAGAAGTTCTTCCTGGATGCATTGCTGGAAGATGCTTGGGGATTGAAATTGGAGCATAGAGAAAAGACAGGGAGATGGAGGCAGGCAGACCATGAGGAGACCAGCTGTTCCAGTTCAATGTGAAAATGATCTCCAAAGCTCAGAACAGATTAGACTTTCATGTATCTTAATTCTTTCCTAGTCTGGTGATGGCAGGGGAGCCCCAGTGTAAAAACTACTGATGTGTGGAATTTACTTTCACAGCTACCAGACCAATGAATAGTTTGGTAAGCTGATTTTGTCTTGACCAAAGTTTAAAGTTATCCTAAAACTTCCTCAGACACCCCAAGCCTTCAGAGCGACCTGCCTAGCTCATGGTCACTCTGTTGTCTTGGCTTTTTCCATCTCTTTCCATTATGTGGCAAATCTTCCCCAGAACCTGACTCACCCATCACAGCCTACCTGACCTATGTCCCATTCCCCCAAGACTACTACTACTTTAACTTAATCTATAAAGTAAAGACTCTTCATGGTCATTTCATTCATCCAACAAATAATTACAGGGCACTCTCCATGTACCAAGGACTAAGCCTTGGGAGAGTAATAGCCAGAATAAACAGCAGCAACAACAACAAACCCAAAACTAACAGGACAGAATTTACATTCCAGTGGGCAAGTCAAAATGATAACAAAGTATAGACAATGATACCTACTACAAAGAAAAATAAAATAAGAAAAAGGGGGAATGAGGGAAGGTTGGAAATACTGTGAGTGAGACATCTAAATGAAAACTTGAAGGAACTAAGCAAGTTCACTGGCAGATCCCTGGAAGAAGAATTCTGAAAGCAAGAAGACAGCAATTCCAAAGCTTCCGAGATGGGGCAGAGCCTAATACAGTGGGGGAATAAATGGGGCCAGCGTGGCAGGTAAGGTGTGATGGGGCAAGCATTATAGGAACTGAGCTCTGAGGTAAGTGGGAGGGGTGGGGGGATGGCTTCACTAGTCACTGTTAGGAATCTACCTCTGTAAAGCTGGAAGCACTGAAAAGTTGTAGGAGACATCTCAGACTTAGGTTGCAAGAAGATCAATCAGGGTTCTATGTGGGAAGTAAACTGAAATGGGCAATGGTGGAAACAGGGAGAAACCAGAGAGGAGGCTACTGCAACAATTCAGGTGAGAAATGACAGTGCCTGGACCAGAGTGTTAGCCGTGGATATGGTAGGAAGTAGACCAATTCTAGCTCTATTTTGAAGGTAGAGCTGATGACATTCATTACTGGATTGTATTTGAGATGCAAGAGATATAGAGGAGTCAAGAATGACTCCATGCTTTTTGACTTGACTGACAGAAAATGTAGAGGTGGCAAGTTTACTGTTTTTTCACCTCTCCACCCACTTGAAGTTAATATCTGTGATTATAAATAAAATAAAAGTGTTATCATGCTATTTCAAATTTTCCTCCCTCCCTTCATTCCTCCTTTTCTCTCTTTTCCAGAATTTTACATGTAGAGAATAAATGTCAACTGTATGATCTAAATTTAAGTACAACAGAAAAGGTTTCCCAACTGAACCAGCTTTCCAAACCCACTGTGCTGGGAAAGGATTATATGCCCTAGAAAAGCCATGTTTTAATCCTGATCCATTTTATGGAAGCAGCTGTTTCTTTTAATCCCTATTCAATACTGTAGGTTGGAAACTTGATTAGAGTATTTCCACAGAGATGTGGCTCACCTACTTGTGGGTATTAACCTTTGATGAGAGGGAGATGCGACTCCACCCATTGTAGGTGGGTTTTGATTAGTTTACTGGGATCCTTTAGCATAGGAAGCATCTTGAAAAAAAGCAAGAGAGCCACATCAACCAGAGTCCACTCAACCAGAGGCCTTTGGAGATGAAGAAGGAATACACTCCCAGGGGAGCTTCATGAAACAAGAACTGTGGAGAGAAAGTGAGCAGATGTTGCCATGTTTGCCATGTGTCTTTCTAGTGAGAGAGAAACTCTGAACATCATCAGCCCTTTTGAACCAAGGTATCTTTCACTGGAGTTCTTATATTAGACATTTTCATAGTATTGCCTTAATTTGGATATTTTCATGAACTTAGAACTGTAAACTTGCAAATTAATAAATTCCCCCTTTTAAAAGCATTCTGTTTCAAGTATAATGCATTTTGGCAGCTAGCAAACTAGAACACCCTCTATCAAAAATCCTCAAACTTATACTAATAGAGACTCATCCCTTTGTATGTTGAAGAGTTTGGTCTTTAAGACTTCCCAATTAACGTATTCACATTTGGAGACAGTTATTTTGACACTATTTTCCAATCAAAAATCTTGTAGGTAGGGTGACCAGATTTAGTAAATAAAAGCACAGGGTATACATTTAAAATGGAATTTCTGATTAAAAACCAAATATATTTTAACTATAATTTTGTCTCAAATATCACATAGAACATACTCAAATTAAAATAAATAAATAAATAAATAAATAAATAAATATTTAAAACTCTGAAGTTCAAATTTGACTGGTGTCCTATATTTTATCTGGTTTTCATTGCCTGTAGGTGAAAGTACACAAAGTTGTTCACAGCTAAGCCAGGACTGAGTGGGACATGGAAGAGGAGGGGAAAGAGGGTGAACACTGTTCTTTCCTCCGTTTTCCTCTTTTTCTGGGGTCCAACTTCTAGCTTTCCAGTCCTCACCAGCCAGTTGTTCTAAAACTGAAATTTGCAACCACTACTGATGGTCCTTGGAGGAAACAAAAATGGGGAGATTTAAATAAAACTTTCAGCCTTTGGAAATCACATTTTGAAAACGTAGCCAACTCTGTAATTAAGTTCCAAATTATTTGGTTTAGTCAGTTTGACTAACAGATGGAATGGTATTTTTGTTCATCCTCTATACCCAGAGATAGTTTCCAGAAATCCCTAGTGGACCATTTCTAGACTATTGCCTAAGTGACAGTTACATGTGCCTTATAATTTAAAATAATCAATGGATTTCTTTAAAGGAATTCAGTGAACTGCAATTTATAAAGGTATGAATAATATATACATAAGGGGAAAAGAAATGGATGCAAAACACTTTTTAAAATGATGTACTGCAGGAATGGTAAATAATTATACAACAACGTGCTACTTGCTGATAAGATATAGCTAGTTCTGTTTCATAAACTCTTTCCTCAGTGGTCCCCTGGTATTTTTATTCCAGTGGAATTCAATCTAAATGGGGTGGTCTTCCATCTATAAGGCAGAGAACATTCACTAAAAGACTCTCTAATAGATAAGCCCTACATAAAACATTTGCCAGATAAAACTCTTTAAGGTTTTAAACTTAAACAAAAAACAAAACAAACAAAAAAAAAACTTTTCTTTACATGGGAATTTCTCCTAGATATCTAATTAGTGTTTGGTATATAACCTGGAGTTATTTACCGCTAGTGGCAATCCTTGAAGGTAGTTATTTCTCATATTCCCATTTTACTGAAAAAGGAAACTGAGACTTTGAGGATAAAGAAACTTGCTCAAGATTGGATAACCTGTGAGTGGTAGAGCCTTCTCGCCTACTGCATTATATTACTGGATATAACTGACTGGGTGCATGTTCCAATCTCAGTGTAAACACAGGAACATATGCCATCACCACCACCAAGTACTCTGCAGATATATTTCTCAATCTTACACATGAGAAAGAGCTTGCTGTTAGATGTAAACTCATCATGCCTTCCCCTTGTATAGGAACCTTCTGCTATTCAACTGACAGTAAAATAGTCTAGGTTTCCTAGGAAGGCCCTCATATTACAGGAAAGATTTGGGATTAAAAATTATATGTAAATACAATTTTCCTTGTTGGGAGTGGGAATTTTATATTTTCAAACATAACTTTTCTTGGCAATAACTTCCACGTCCATTTCTTTGCCCTCCACTTCCCTACCCACTCCAACTCTCAAACTGCCAAAAATCCCTTAAATAAATATCTAAATATATCAAGATGGTTCACATTTAATTAGCAAATTCTTTGTTAAGTGGAAGAAACTGTTATAATATAAATATTCCCTTCATAATCTGGTTCTCTCTTTTTTTTTGTAAATTATATTTTCTTAAAGAAGTTCCTTTCTGGAGCCTCATACATGTTTATCTGGTAGACTATGTCAAGTTGTCTAAGGTTGGCATTATCTGAGTTGAAAAGTGGGTTAACCAAGAAAATTACAGCACTACCCATGGCATGCCAGTTCTTCTCAGACACAAAGATAGTGATGTGAAAACATTGTCACATGAACCTGCCCAAACCATCAAAAAGAGAGTAATGGTCTCAATAAAGGGCTGTAGGAAGACATCAGCTAAATTTTTATTATATTCTGTCCCAAAAGTTCTTCCTAAATGAGGACTGTGGTATGGGTTTGAACCAGTTATTTTTCGTACTACAGATTCAGAGCCTACTCACAAGGCAATTATGAGTTGGCTTATAATTGCTCATAAGTCAATCAGTTCTCTGCTGGAGAAAAAGCAATAGTTAACACTTTGCAATCTACCAGTGGTAGGGAAAATGGGTAAGACTGAAAGAGACTGCTATGTCTTTTGTATCTTCTTAGGGAGTTTTTAAGTCATGAGATGTTGGAAAGAAATTGAAAAGAAAACTAGAGGGTTCAGTATAATTTGAACTAAGCAAAGAAAGCTAGGAGAAATTGCAAATCAGGTGCCCACAAGGGCTAAGTAGGAAGCATGAGTTTAAAGGAAAAGGTGTAAGGCAATAGAGAATGGTGGAGCCTGCAGCAAAGGGAAAATGTTTCTTGTCTAAAGGAATTCACATGGATATTTAAATTAAAACTCTGTTAGCAAACTAAGGATTTGGCCTTATCACAGTCAGTTTTACAACCCCTCTGTCATGGCTCTGGTTAAGGCCCCCAGTTTATAACCTGAAGGTTTATTAGACTGAAGGTATTGCTAAGTTGGTCAAATCACTTAAAAAATTTTTTTTTCAAGGTGGTATTGAGTTCAAATTAACATAAAAGTAATTTATAAATAATATTGCAATTTAGATTTAAAATAAATTTTAGTTATGGTACATTAATAGTAATAATAGATTACGAATATGTACCACATTGTCTAACAGAAAAGAGTGTTCAAAATTTTCACTTTTAGGAAGCACCATTTAATAGTATTTGGAATATATGTTTATAAGCATATTTCACATAGTGAGAGAAGTAGGAACATCATAGTTAAATCTGCTGAGCTTGGGCTTGATGGAACAAACCACTTTATTATTTTGTGTGAGCAATATAGCACAATACTGTGACTTTTTGAAGGAATAACTAAATTGCAGGAGCAGTAAAGAAATTAAAACCTAGGTAACTATTTAATACAAAAGCTCAAGTTCAAGCACAGCACATAAGAAGATGCAATCTGTTGAGCCTTTATTTTATGCTATAGTCGTGAAAACTTGCTTGCTGCTTTGAGCAGACAGCTATGTCTCATTACCACATTGAAATACATAGATATATACCTTCACTTGTGTGTACTTTGCTACTGTAAAAATGTTCTTGAGAAGCTATAGTTTTCAGGAGAGGGTGGCAGGCTAGCCAAAGCACCTCTGGCGTTTCCACTGTCCCTGCCACTTCTGGGTGTGATTATCAGCTTCTGCCACTAGACGAGGGATCTCTTAGTTATACAAAATAGTTTAAAAGGTGGATTTTTCTTCTTATTGTGGTATTCTGGCCTCCTAACAGCTGTCATATGTATCCTATACCAATGATTCAGAGTACAAGAACATACACCTAATGGGACTGATCTAAATTAAATCTTGCTTTGATGATTTATAAGGCAGTGTTGGATTACTCTTGGGAATATACATTTTTATTATATAGGAATGGAAATGGTAAAGTAGGTGTAAGAAATTAGACTAAATCTTGCCTTAGATTTATCTTTGAAGCATTTCTGATTTAAGTTTTCTTGTCATTTGGCTTTAAGTGGACTCTAGTTAGAAGGTCACTCCTGAGTGACCTGAATCAACAAAGGCAACTGGAAAGAATCTGGTCTGTGAACTTTGAGGAGCCATTTAATTCCTCTGTGACATGGTTTCATAACTCATAAAATGGAGATGGTGTGTGGCTATGGAATGAAATAAAATGAGATGTAAGAGAGATCTGCAAATTTTAAAACACTACCAAAGGTCACAGAGAACTCTTTAGGGAACAGCATTCTACACCAGAGAACAGAGAACAGCATTCTACACACATCCAGCCTGGTACCTCCATCTCTCTGGCTTCAAGATATAATTTTCCCTTAAAATGGTGCCTGTCTGTGCTTGCATGTAGGGTCTGAAGCTATGAGCACAGGGTCTGAAGCTATGAGCATAGGCTTAAGGGCAGGTATTCTGCAGCCTGGGACCTACTGCCCACTTACCAAAGCAGCCACTCAATTCCACATAAACTCCATCCCATAGCCACTGGGGTTTCGTAAGAAAGCCCCGAGGGCAGCAGCAGAAGTGAAGGTACATTTAGAGACTTTGGGAACCGAGGGCGCCCTCTTTGGTAAATTCCTTCTGGACATACGAGGACACACAGGAACAAGAGCCTCCCCTCCATTCTCCTGCCCATGGAAAAGTCCACTCCTGGTCGCTTACCTTACCCTTTGGCCCTCATCACCTCTTTCACTCCCACTCATCCTTCATCTCTCTTTTCAAATATCCCTTCCTCAGGCATGGTGCATCTATAAACCTACAACTGTTCTGTCAAAAAATAAGCAGAAAAGAAAAAAAAAGAAAGAAAGAAAAACATCCATTTCTTAGGAAAGCATTTTCAGTTCTCTGGACTGCCTAGATTTTCCTGTTTTATGCTCTCCCAGAAGCTAATACTCTCCTTTCCCAGCACTTTTTGTCATTTGTCATTATGCACTTGAGTGGTAATTTAACTCAATCCATTTCCTTCCTAGACTGTGACCTGCCTTGTGCCTGGCCTATCTCCACAGGAGAGTGCTGCTGGCCAAATCCCATCAGGCTGCCAGTTAGGAGGCATGTTGGATTACTTAGGGTTCTCTAGAGAAACAGAACCACAGGAGCTATCTGTAAATATAAGATTTATAAAAGTGTTTCACACAACTGTGGGAATGCAAGAGTCCCAAATCTGTAGGGCAGGTTGGGAGGCTGGCAACTCTGACGTAGGGTCTGGACGGACTCCACAGGAGAGGCTGGCTGGCTGGCTGAAGAGGCAGTGGAAATTCTCTCTTCTCCCTTAAAAGGTTTCAAGTGATTGGATCAAATCGAACTGATTAGATTATCTCTTTTGTGGGAAACACGCTCTTAGTTGATCTAGATGTAATCAGCCACAGCAGCAATCAGCTGACAGAAGATTTAATAAACCAGCCATGAAATACCCTTTGCCTGACCAGACACCTGGCCAGCACCTAGCCATCACACACGTCACGTATCAGATCCAAGATTTTGGTCTGTCAGCATAAGCCTGTCTAATTCTCAAACCATCTTTCTCAGTCCTTTCTTTTAATTTCCTATTCCTGTGGGTTCTCTGTCCCTCCCCACCCCTACATCTACCTTAGTCTACAAAGGCTGCTTTCAGCTCCTTTTTTTTTTTAAGTCTCTGCCCTCCTCCTGCTGCAGGCCCTCTGAGAACTTGCCAGAATGAGAACATGGGGATGGGGGGCAGACATCAGGAAGAGCAGACCATGTGTGCAAGGGAAAGTAGGCTCTAGCCGTCAGGTGCATTCCCTGGGGTGGTGCCCTCAGTGGACAGGGCGAGGGACAGATGGAGTCTTTCCCCATAGGGTTTCCACATCAGATCCTCACACATAAGTTGGCATGAGTGGCTATTTCTCAGTTCGTCAAGGGACGGTACATTAATAACACAATTCAAGAGACTTAAGAGAGAAGTTAAATCCTCACAAACAATGGCTCCATGGGCAGGGTGTCCAGAGGGGGTTAGGAAGATGCCCATTAAGGGCTGAGGAGCTGGTGGAGAAGCAGGGCACTGCTGGGGAAGTTCAGCCTCCAGTCCTTTCACATTGGGTAAGTGGCCCATTCCTACGTCCACTTGCTGGGCCAGTTCAGTAGTAGCCACTCACGAATGACTTCCTCCCATGAAACACAGCCAAAAAGGCAAGGAAAGATAAGCCTCCTTTATTCGTTTTGGCCATCCATTTCCCTTTATCCATAGTGGTTAAGTGAGAGGGGGCATGGCGGTCTCGCCAGCAGAGGAAAAATCCTGCAGTTCCCCATCAAAGAAGGCAGAGCAAAATGACAAAGCAAATCGCTAAGCCTGCAGCACACCTGAGGTGTGGCTCAAGAACCCAGGAGGCACCGTAGGCGAAAATCTGGCAGGAGGCAGGGGCACAGCTGATTCTGGCCCACAGGCTTCTGAAGAGACTACACACACGCACCCTCAGCCACCTACCACCATCTGGTGCTCCACATAAGACTCTCCACCGTGCTCCCCGTGGGTGGCAGCAGCGCCATTCGCTCTCTGATGGTCTGCCCACCTGGTCTGCCCACACGGAGACTCCCCAGGCAAGGCAACTCCTCCAGGAAAACTCTCGCTGGGGCCTGTGGGATGGGAGGAAGAGCGGCAGGGGAAAACGCTGGAGAGACTACAAGGTAACACATCTCAGGAAAACAATCCGGACAAGTCCCAGCAGGAAGAAGTAGCAGTACCCAAGAACAACCTCACCTAGGCAAATCCCTTGACCTCAGTGACCTTAAGTACCTTCCCCTTCCATACTGCAGTTTCTCAAATAGGAAAATTGGGACCCTGAAAGGAAAGGGTCTTGATTAAGAACACAAAGCCAGACAAGATCAAAGTCAGAATTAGAAACCCTGGCCAGAGTTAAAACATACCTGGCTGAATCAGTAGAATATAAAATGGACCAATTCCTGGGTCCCATCCTAGAATTACTTAATCAAAAACTCCAAGTCTGGACCTAAAGAGTCTTCATTGTTTGAAAGCTCCTAGGTGACTGGTCAGATTTGGGAAGCACCATCCTAGACTCCTCTATTCTCAGTTATTTGTGCCCTTAAAAAATGCAAAGGGAAGGTCCCTGATTTCTAGAGGCTTATATATCAGTTGAGGAGAATAGGCACATGCAGCAGTAAAACTAGGTAGCAACACAGAACAATATATAATGATTGGACCAAATAGGGACGGGAGCAGTGGTAAATGTAAGGATAGTGGCCACAGAAGGGAAGCTCTTTGTCACCTATAAAGTTTGGGAACGTTTATAAGGTTCGGGCTCTGATTTATTTATGTTGAAACAGGTGGAGCAGTGAGGGACGGGTAATTTCCAAATGTCTCCTGAATCCCTGTGACTTTTCCATTCCCAGTGTCACTGATGCCATTTTTGTTCTGACATTTGAAATCTCTTGCTTCAGTTTTATCATCAACCTCCTAATTGATTAATCGGTCCTTCCTCTAAATACTAACTTCCTCAGGCCATGCTCCTTTCATAATTACAAACCCAAATTGGTACTCCTCTGCCTAAAATGCTTCCATGGTCCCCTCCCCATTTATAAAGTAAAGTCCAGGAAACATTTCAAGTGAAAAAGGAAGAAGTTACCCAACTTCCCACAGAACCGAGTGAATCGTAGAAGAGAATTTCTTAGAATGAGAGAAACAGACTGAAAATTACCTCTTTCTCCTCAAAACCCTGGCTGTGCCCAGTGAAGTCATATAGAACAACTCTAATCCTTCTTTTACTGTATACCAGATGGAGAAAACATAGATGCTTAGTAAGAAAGCAATGTCAGGATCTAAGGTCCTAAGTCCAGGGTGAGAAAAGTTACAGAGCTGGCTCAGTAAACAAGTGACTCTGCAGGCGTCAACAACTCATTACATTAAAAATGAAGATATGATGATGTTAAAAATTAGTGGATAGGTAGAGGGCTGATGAAACTGAACTCTTTCCTTAAATCAGAATTGGTCTAGGAATGCAGGTGGGGTAAAGTCTGCAACTGGGGAGACTAATAGATCCCTTGAAGGATAACTGAGACTGAGAAATTGAGTAAAAGCTGACTCCAGTAAGCCTCATAGATCTCCTTCATGGCTTCATGGAACACACGATCCTGTTTTTTCCAAAGAAAGTTCATGTTCATATTGGAAAGAGATTCATGTACCTTGCTTAGTAATATTACTTCAACAGTATTAGCACTGTCACCCATGCTCTTTTTGTCCTGGTAACCTTTTGTTACTATTTCCTCAACATTATTAAAAATGTGTAATCAGCTACAAAAGGTGGAGGTCAGAGCTTTAAACTTTTTCAAGTATAGAACATACCTGCACATGCATAGGAGGAAATCCTCACACTCGTCACATTTCTAGCAAGGAGTAAGACCTCTTGTATAGGTCCTTCTAAGGTGTGGATAGTGTAAACAGAGACAAAGTGGTAAATGTGAGAAACATTTGAAGGAAGGTTTTACAAGGCTGGGAAACAGCTTGTAGGGAAGAGAACAGAAGTAAGACACAGAGAGGGTTCCAATGTTTTTGTCCTGGACCTATGAACTCACTTAAAGAAATTACTCTGAGTTTATTTTTTAGATATGTTAATTTAAAAGTGTGGTCCAAATGGAGATACCCATGGTGGCAAATATAGCCAGTGGAGCCCTGCACAATGGCAAGTTACAGACCATGGAGACTTGGTGGCCATCCATAAAGAGGCTTGGGTTGAGTAGGATTCTAAGATGGGTACCAAGTATCTTTCCCTTGGAATGCACTGTGTGTAATCAGAAAAACTTTCAAAAAAAAAGGTGAAACATCAGAGATGCATGATGCTGCTGGCTTTGAAGACACAACCTGCATGAGTTCTGCAGACACAAGGAACTGAATTCTGCCAACACCTTAGATGAGCTTGGAAGAGGACTCTGAGCCCCACAGGAAAACAGTCCAGCAGACACTTTGATTGCAGCTTTTTCAGATCTGAGCAGTTTCCAGTTCCTAGACTTCTGACCCGTGGACACATTATGAGATAATAAATCCGTGTTTATTATATATAATAAATAAATAAATAGCCCAAGGGCCTTATAAATGCCCTCAGCAAACTTCTTACTCTGGTTTTTGGTTATCTTCTTAGCTTCATTCTCAATGTTGTCTCCTACATAACTTGAGCTACACAAACAAATAATTGCTGTCTTGTAAGGCCATAGCTATGTGTTCACACATGCTTTATCCTTCGTCTGAAATGCCCTCACCAGCATACCTCCTCTCTTGCCAACTTCCACTTAGCAAACAGATACATATCCTTTAAGCATTCTCCTACCAATTAAATATTACCCCACCACAGAGATATTTTTATTTTTAATAGGAACAAAATCTAAAAAATGAAAATTCAACAAGGGAATTCCAGGTACAACCAGTTATGAAGAGGATACTGAAATCATAACTTGTAGACAGCCACCCTTTGCCAGTGGGTAAAGTCAAAATCAAATGGAGAAAAATGTGACCATGAAAGGAAACAGTTCAGATACATTTTTATCTGGAACAAGGGCAAATACCTTTTGATGTGATTGGTGAGGATGCAAATATTGATAGTGTTGGCCCTGATACCCAAACCCAGATTACATTTTTGGACTCATTTATGGAAATAGGTAAGCCGGGAAGCAACAATTACTATTTGTAAATCATTTTGCTGTAACCTTCTCCTTCAATATTGTTAAATTGCAAAATGCAACGGATGCTATTTTAGCTACAAGCAGAAGAAAATAAATCCTTGTGGCAACATGCATCTGTCAAGAGATTTGATATTCTCCAAAATACTCCTTGGTATTAAGCAAGCAATCCTTCACTTCTAAAGGGGATTCTCATTGATATGTATGAGCTAAGCCTTCTATTATTTATGGTTAAGTGCAAATTGATAAGTTTTAGAGAAATGTGAAATCAAAGGACGTGTGTATTAAAAGACCTAAAGTGATAATTATGCATCCAGTGTGGATAATTTAAATATAGTGACATTACAGCATGCTTTAATAAATGTAGGTATGGCTTTGGAATACAATAATGCATTGCTTTCAAAAGGCTGCACATCGTTTCAATATGTGAGGTTGCTCTGGAAGGCATTCCACGACTGTGAAAAATGTTTCAATGGGAGGTATAGTTGAACTAGTATTAGATTGGCAGTTAAAAAGCAGAGCTGTCCAAAAGAACTTTCCATCATAGTTGAAATGTTCTATATCTGCACTGTCCACCACAGAAGCCATTACTTACATGTGGCTATTGGATACTCAAAATGTGGCTAGAGAGACTATAGGAAGAATTTTAAATTTTATTTAATTTTAATTATAGATTTACAATTAAATTTTCATGTCTGGTGGCTACAGTACTGAAGAATAATTTTAGATTTGGCTTTGATACAAATTCACTTGTGACCTAGGAAAAGTCTTCCCAGTTCTCAGTTTTCTCATGTGAAAAATAGAGTTTTAACAAAATGATATCTGACATTTTGCAGATTTGTAATTCTTCCTGCTACTCCCACTTGCCCACCTCCCACCACCACTCCATACCTGTGAAATATGAAAGAAATGAAAATCAATGAGGACATTCTATGAGGGCCAAGAAATCAATGAAACAATTATGAACCCCCTGCCTAGACCACCCCTAATCAAAAGAGGATGTTGAAATTAGTACTAAAAAATTCCTTTCTAGCAAGTCAGGTCAGATAATGCAAGTCAGCTCACTGGTATTTATGTTAGCTATTGTGATAGTTGGGTTCAGGTGTCAACTTGACCAGATGACATTGCCCAGTTATCTGGTCAGGTAAGCACTGGACTAACGATTACTAATGGGTATTTCCTGGGTGGCTGATAAATCAGAAGACTGGCTTATTAAATCAACAGTCAGTCTGTGTTAATCACATCTATAATCAACTAGGGCATGTCTTCCACAAATAAGAAAATCCAATCAGTTGGGCTTGATTCGATCAGTTAAAGCCAATCAAATTTGTGTTCCACACTTAGTGTAAAATTACTGTTAAAAATGTAGAAACAATTTATTGAAAAATATGCTCTCTAGTCTCCAGTTTCTCTCTCTCTCTCTCACACACTCAAAGCCTAGAAGAATAAATACCAAAATGTTAGTAGCAGTCCTATCTGGGTAGTAGGATTATGGGTGACATAATCTTTGTAGCATTGTTCTAATTTTTAAAAATCACCATGCATTTATTTTACAAATGAAAAAGAAAAGTTATAAATTCTATTTAAAATCATTTCTTAAGAAGGGGAATACATGGTACAATAACAGAATAGCAAGAATTTATCTTGGAAGGAGTCACCATATTTATGCATAATACATTGAAAAATTCATAAGTTATGAGTAATAACATCATAGAAAATCACAAAAGGATTGATAGTCTTCCTGTAACACCCTAGTTAAGCATGGGGGAAAAACTGAGTTCATTTGGTGCTGGATGGTGGTATATAAAGTCATCAACATCTTTTGCCTTTGGTTTTATGTAAAAATAGTGCATATAATTTTTAAATGTCTATGATCAATCACTATTTATTTGCCTTGAGAAAAAGCAATGACTAACATGACTTCTTTATAGCACTGTAGTAGACTACTAGAGTATTCAAATTATTGCCTCTCACCATATTACACCTGGACACTACTGCGAAAACCCATTTCAGTGGCGTTTTTATCTTGTCTATTTAAATGAGCACAACACACAAATAGCTCAAGATAACTACAAACTGGAGTTAAAATATATATATTAAGAATGCTTGAGAGCAGGCAAACGGCTTTGTAATGAAGTCATTAAACTGGATGAGGCTAATTTCTCTGAGGTATATTCTAACCTACCACCTAGCCAACAAGTAGAAGTCAATAAAATTTTATGGGGTTCTATAACCAAGCCATTCCTAGGAGTTAAATTACTGAAGCCCATTTCAAGGTATGTTTGACCATCAAAATCTGAACTGATGTTTGCAGCACACACAAAAATAAAGTGAATAAGTGGACCTCTAAATTTTCTGCTACCTCCATAGGTTTATGCATTATCTGAGGAGAGCCATATTTACGTAGGAGCCAAGGAGCAAATATACCATCCTGCTTTGAACAATTAACACAAAGCCCAGAGATTCAAGCAAGGTTCAAAAGGAAATACTGCAAATGTTTAGAACTGTCCAGAGTCTGACTGTCGCTGTGGTCAGCTACTCAGGGTTTGTGTGTCAGCATCAGGAGGGGAGAATTGCGTCTAGCCTTCAAGAGTTGGTCCTCAGAACCCACACAGGACCTGGCAGGTAACAAAGGTCACCTAAATATTTTGGAAAGAACACCTGGGTAGTCATCAGGGAAAGGTTTAACTCAAAAAGTGAAGCATATGTCCTTAAATGCTTAATTCAATTACCAATTAAGACTTAAAAAAAAAATCCTTGAGATGCCCATAAACAAGGCAAAATAGAGCTTAGAGTATTTTGTAATAGAGGTTGGCTCTGTTCTTTGTCCTGTGCAACCTTGACTTTTCTCTCTCCTGACTTGAGAACATGATAATTTCCCAACCTCTGGCCCTTCCACAAGCCTTGGTTTCTCTGCCTTCTTCCATTGGTTTCTGTGAGTGAGGTCACACATTAGCTGCTCCTTTAAATCCCCAAGCTGAAAAACAAAACAGACGCAGAAGAACCAAGCAAAGAAGTGAAGTCCCTTCAAATAGTGGAAATAAACAGATACTAGCCCCTGCTTCACAGGAAGGCTTACCAGGAATCGGAGGTCTAGAAAAGCTCTTACCATGTCAGCCAATCCATTTCAGAACCTGCCGGCAAAGATAGGACCCTAGATACTGGTTAAATAGACTTATTTGGGTGTTAATGATTGGCTCTGTGAACAATTTCTGCAAAATAGACATTTACTTGCTGAGCTTTCACCATCGTACCTCAAGGTCAGATTAACAGAACATCAATCTTTCAGGCAGTTGTTTATTATAATTACTGTTCATTACAATACTATTGAGAAATAGGGTACGTGGTGAGATGTTTTAGGAGGGCACGTTCTGAGCTGGATTAGGGGGTTGAGAACTGGCTCTGAAAGACCCAGGAAAATGTGTTTAATATTGGACATCTCCATAAGAACGTGGGAGGATAATGGTATAGTGACGGTCCCCAGCTCAATGTGCTGCTAGGGGGTCCAAGAGGGACAAAGCATGAAAGGTACTCAACATAGCGCCTGAAACAGAGGAATGGCTCAGAGGTTGGCAATCACTATTATTCTTATTGACCACATATTGCTATTGTGGCTCAACATCATAAAACATGCCTTTTAATTTTCAAAGCATTTGCACAGCCATGATCTCATTTAATGTTCCCGTCGGCTCTGTGATTTAGTCAGAGGGCATATTAATAAAGAGAAGGAAATAAATCCTTTGTCCATTGTTACCTAGGAACTTAGTTGAAGAATTAGGAAATGAAGCCTGAAAGCCAGATCTTCGACATCACAGCTGAATCCCTCATTTCTTCTAAAAGATACTGAAATTAAAACAGAGGTGATATGTCTTGATTGAGACAAAATTGTAGCAAAGGAGATTCTTGTGTTTCGGTATGCTCCAGCAAAATCCTATGGTAACCCATAGGAAATCTGATGAGTGGACAGAGGCTTCTGGTAAAGGGGCAGAGCCAGGCACCTAGAGCAGTCCCTTCATGGGGCTGGAGCCATGTGAGAGCCCGGCGAGAAGGCCACTCCGAGGGGGGAGGCACAGAGGATGATTCACTACCCGTGGCCCCTAGGGGACCCCTGGCCTCCCCTGGCATTGCACAACATCATGTCTGGGCACAGACCCAGGGAAGTTCAAATATCCGGCAGGAGGCTTAGCTTTAAGTTGTTAGTGCCACAGTTTCTTCCCCTCTTTCTCTTTCTCTCTTCCTACCCCCACCCCTGCCCCCCGCCCTCCGGTTCTATGCTTGCATGTTTTTACAGTCCTGGCATTCAGTGAAAAGAAGAGTAAATGGGGTCGATGTTAGGAGAGAATACTGCATTGGGAAATGTGTCCAATAGGCCAGTGCATAATACTATTCATTGCAGCCACCCTGAATCCAGCCACTGCTGGACACAAAACACAGGAGTCGAGGCTCTTGCCAGAGAACAGCTTCTAATGAGGACCACAGGCCAAGCACACCTGGGACTGTTGGAGGATGTCACAAAGCAACACAGAGACTGGGGCAGGGTCAGAAGCCTGGAATCCTCACACAGACAGTACTGCCAATCAGACATTAGTCAAAGCATATGTCCTCCTTAAATGGAGATCCCCTTCTCTTAGAAGTAGATATAATTACAATGATGACACTTACAATACGTACACTGTCTCTGGAGACAGAGGAGGCTAAACCCAAGGCCTTTCTGCTTAAAGTTCCTGCCAGCCGTGCCTAGATCAGCACATGTCCTCTTCTTACCCAGCAGAGGACTCCGGGATCAATCAGCAACTGCTCTGACAACCCCCAAGTCCCATACTAGGCATGATTGTGGCTCATGTGGGGAACCACCCTGTCCCCTTCAGGCTAAGGCAGCGAGGTGGTGGTGTTTGCACAATTAGAGCAGGCCCATGAAAATGCCCCCTAAGGAAGCTTCAATTAGAGCAGTCATCGAATATGTAGCACAGAATTACATGTTTCACACGTTTCTGGTTCTGGGTCTTCTTCTGATAGTGGATGCTGTCTGAGAACAGGGAGATTGTCCGTTTATCAGACACGATTCAGGGGGGGTTTCCCCTTCCTTGGTGTGCTGGTTTGAATGCCCCCTAAGAAAAGTCATGTTTTAATATAAATCCCATTTCATAATGGTAGAATAATCTCTATTCAATACTGTATGTTTGAAACGGTAATCAGATCATCTCCCTGGCTGATGGGATTTAGTCAAGAGTGGTTGTTAACTGGATTAGGGGATTACATGTCTCCAGTCATTTTGGTGGGTCTTGATTGGTTTACTGGAGTCCTACAAAAGAGGAAATGTTTTGGAGAATGAGAGATTCAGAGAGAGCAGAGAATGCTGCAGCAGCACGAAGCAGAGAGTCCACCAGCCAGTGACCTTTAGAGATGAAGAAGGAAAACACCTCCCGGGGAGCTTCATGAAACTGGAAGCCAGGAGAGAAAGCTAGCAGATGACATTGTGTTCGCCATGTGCCCTTCCAGCCAAGAGAGAAGTCCTGACTGTGTTCTCCATGTGCCTTCTCACTTGAGAGAGAAACCCTGAACTTTGTCGGCCTTCTTGAACCAAGGTATCTTTCCCTGGATGCCTTTGATTGGACATTTCTATAGACTTGTTTTAATTGGGACATTTTCTTGGCCTTAGAACTGTAAACTAGCAACTCATTAAATTCCCCTTGTTAAAAGCCATTCCGTTTCTGGTATATTGTATTCCAGCAGCTAGCAAACTAGAACACTTGGTCAGCCCTCCCTCAACTCCTCCTGTGCAAACACCACCACCTCGCTGCTCTCTCTAATCTCGCCCCTGATATTTGCAGTCTGGAATGTTCAACAAAGGGCTCACCTACATTCTGTCACACCACTTTATGTCCAAAGGCCCCATGATCTAGTTTCTTGAGAACAGGACACTGTGGACAATTGTTGAGCCAATAAAGCCACTTTCCAGCCACTGAATTTGCTTTTATCTAGGAACAACCATAAGCTTTAGAAAATAATCTGAACATTCTCCTTGGAAGATTTTTAAAAGCAAGTTTTGTGCACTTTAGTATGAGAAGGATGGGCTGTCACTGCCCAAGGTAGGAAAAGAACACATACAGAAGTATAATTCTTTAAAACAAGAGAAAGTTATCCTTTTAGCTACTCCAAGAAGCACCTTACTTTACTTTCATCTGTCAGAAACACATTGTAAGATGATGAATTGGTAGAATAAGACATTTTTGGAATATACGCTTTTGTATAAATGTACAAATCCGTGATGGCTGTGGTGTGTGTGATGAATGCTATGCTCGTGCAGTGTACAAACGCCACAACTGTATGGGGTGATGCTGAATGTAACCATGGCTATGATTACTGCCTCTTAGAGATGCTGGTCTTGTCCTCTGGCTGCAAATAAAATTTAGAATGCAAGTTGCAGTATAATCGACTGCACTGGCAATTGTCAGAGTACGAATTTCAGCATGGACATCTCTATATTCATGGACACCAACCTCTCGCCTCCCTACTCAGTTATCGCTGGCTCCAGACAAACTATCAAAGACAAAGCCATTAGACACCCAAGGGAGAAACTGTTCCAGGAGAAGACAGATCCATTTGATGGTTCATTTAGGAACATGCTGCATAGAGCACTCTAATCAGTCTAGAAGCTGGCTGGCTGCATGATGGCACGCATGTGCTTCAAACCAAACCCTCTCCTCATTCAAATCTGGTGCATCCACCGGACAGCAGGGGTGGGTGAATGGTACAACCAGTTAGACCTCCTACTGGGGGGTCTACGATTTAGCTTCTCTTCCTTCACTGCATTCATCATGGTGGCTACACCGAGGCCAAAGAATGTGATGCAAATGGTCCTTTCAGTTTGCCCTTTGCCACAGCTGAAAGATGATCATTAACATTCATAGAGTTACTCCCCTTTTAAAAGTCCTTTCACATATATCAGCTAAAATTTGCTCCCCATAGCGATGCTCTAAGATAAATCTCATTATTATTCTCACTTTAAAGATCAGTTAAGTGACTTGCTGAGAATAACAGTCAACACAGTGTGGCTTTAGGTCTGAAAATTAAGATACGTGACTCCAGTTTACTACCCTTTATATATTTTGTGTGTGTGTGTGTGTGTGTGTGTGTGTGTATTCAATTATTAACTTCTATCTTAGAATTAAAAAAGTAGACAGTGTAGTTTAGAAGGGGGGGATAAAGAGCTATAAGATAAGTCTGCAAGAAAAGAGTAAAATCCCCTTTTCCTGATATATCTGACTCCTCAGAAATTTCCCGAGCGAATGGACTGTCTTTAAACTTGATATAAGACTTTTAACTACAAAGGAAATACTGGGTCATATCCATAGGTACGTCCTTGGCAAAAACAAGCCCTCAATAAAATGTTTATTGTACTCAGCTTGCCTTGAACAGACAGGTCATTTTGTACAGATAGAGCAGCTACTATTAAGAGCCTAAGACAGACCAACCATGGTGTTATTAATTCAGCAGCCTGCTTCATGTAATGTTTTGTGTTTTATAAGTTGTGGGAATATACTTTCACCAACAACATGTCAGAAACTCATTCAGACTGGGTTAGGCAAGATTTTGACATTTCTGCTTAATACAGAAGTACATTTATAACATACTGAGCTACCCAGTGTGGACTTCCTGAGGATATCAGGGATTCTGCTTTACTGAAGTTTTCCAAAGAGGTTGGACAACCATTCCCTGGAGCTGATATGAGTCACTCCCCAGAGTGGAAGTTGAATGTGTGATGAACTGGGGGCCAGTTTTTATCCAGAATTAGGGGTTTCTTCTAGATGGGGTGACAAACGTGCCAGCAACAAAGCTCCAAGAAATTTCTAGATGCACAGTGGACATTTTGGGGAAAGAAACATTTTTGCCATGTTTTCTTAGTTTCTAATGAATTTGTATTCAAATGTGTCACATTATCTCAACTTCCAGGGAGATGAAAGCAGCCTAGAGAAGCCACTAAAACATCCATCAGCAAATGGGTTTTGGTGTAAGAATGAAAATATGAGCGTGTGAGGGAGTAGTGCTGGCTAGAGAGAGCCCATACATATATTATTGAGAATAATTTCCCCTGACACAGGATAAAACTGAATTCACACCTTATGGCAGAGGGCAGCAACAATAGGCTGCGCTTTTTAATGGGTTTCTGAAAATGCTGCCTTCCATGCCCTGGCAAAGGAAGCCCATTAATAAAGGGACAGTGGCTGGTAACCAGCTACAGATAGTGCAGCTGAGCTGGTTTGCTGTGATTAGAAATCCTGTTGCACTTAATACAATGCCTATTCACACTGAAACAGGTTCCTTTAATAAAAACAATTATCAGTGCTGACACAAATATGTTTTAACACAACAGTACTAAAAAGTGGACATAAAGAGGAGTTCAGAGCTCTTGAGAGCATTCCACCTGTTTGGGAGAAGAGTGAATGAAAGGTACACTCTTAAATGGGCTTGAATTTTATAAGTGAAACCCAGTCCAGCATTCCCTGGATGCCAGAAAACAATGGCAAAACAATACCAGTAACTTCTGGTAATGCCAAAAGGAAATCATAAATGGAAAACACCACTTGTGGAATTATGCGTGTGTGCATGTGTGGGTGAGGGTGTGAATGAATACATATATGTATGATTATCCACACGTCAATGAAACTGATCCACCCTTTTCTGAAAATATGGTGAACCTCTTAGAAATTGCCAGTGTGGCCATCTTTAATAAGCATTATTTTACCCCAGGGAAATAGGGGATATTTTATCCACACATAACAAAATCTAAGCAGGGGGTATGAGTAGGGGAGAAAAGCAGTGAAACTCAAGAAAAGGCACAGGACTTTAAAGGACACTTCTTTCTTCTGCAACAAATTAGTCATTTATGTATCAAGACAATTCAAGGAAGATCAGGTTCAGAAATGAATCTGAAAAAACTCAACATTAAAAAAATATAAATATGAGATTGAGCCTAGGAATTAGGCTTTGTTTAGGATCAATCTGTGTTTCTCTTTCTGTGGAAAAGGGAAATGAGAGGAAATAGCAGTCAGCTAAGAGAGAGGAGCCACAGTTTTATTGGATTATCATGTGGCCATGGGAGATTCACTTTATATAGAAAATTTGGGATAATAAAGCTTTGTGCTCTTGATCCCTTAGGTCTATGAGGTAACTAAATTTGATAGTATGGGTAGAATTCTTATGAAAGGGCAACACTGATCTAAGATGAATCTAAATATTCTGCAAATATTCCTGAAAAGTTTGGAAAATTAATGGTATTTTCTATGATCTTCTCAACCAAAGTATAACTCAGGAAGGCTGATGGGTGGCATGTGGGAAAGGGAAAAATTCATTGATGGAAACTGCTCAACGCATCAAGGCTAGCACAAGTCCCTGGACATGCTCACAACAACCCTGGGAGTTTGTGCTCTGTACACCTACTTTATGTGTGAACAGCAGAGTAAGAGTAACACAAAACCTACTCACATCATACAGAGAGAGAGCAGCAAAACCAAGAGCAGACACTCAGCATCTGGGCTCTGTCTATTACACCTAGATTTAGTTCCATGCTGCCATTCATTCATTGTGTGCCCTTTGCCAGCTCAAGTTCTTCATTTGAAAAACAGAGGGATCTCCCCAAATACAGTTATTTGGATGCTACCACTTCATGATTTTTGCTAAATCCACAGACTGCTAATTCTATTATATAAATAATACTTTTCTAAATTTAATAAGAGAACTCTATTACTAGAAGTTGGCATTTTTTTTTTTTAACACTGCTACGTCTCCAATGGATTAACACACCCAGCTATGACAGTAAAAATGTGCTCATCTATCTACCTGAACTCCACATTCAGGGAAGCACTGGGTCCCCAAAACATCTCTGGAAGTTTGTGCCCTGCTGTGGCACAGAGGAGCAGACCTGTGCAGAGAAAAGGCGACCAGCTTTCCTGCTCCTTGGCTCTCTCTTAAAGCGGCTTAGGCAGTTTCAAATACCCTTTCTCTATTCTTTCTTTCTTATTTTCCTACTGTTTTTTAAACTTTAACTTCTAGTCATCTCCAATGCAAATTTGAGCAAGCTTTTTCTGAGACTCAGTGTGGGCAGAAGCATATGGTAGGTGTTATTGGGGCTTATAAAACATGAATAAAGAATTCTCATAATATATGAGTCAAGTGTCAAGACAGAAGAAACAGTTTAAGCAAAAATGATTACAAAGAAACATAGTAGCCCACATAAAATGATACATATGAACAGAGACACAACGAGAACTGAGGGACAGATATTCAAAGATTGACCCTTAGAAACTGAAGGCACCATGGAGGTCACCTAATTCAGAACCTGTTCATCAGTGGCCTAGGTTTCAATTTCATTTGACAAGCATGTTTGGTTTGGCATGCAAATTATTTTAAAAGAAATGAGAATGCCTCTTCAGTTAACTCATTCTTCAGTATACTCTGTGATCTTATCGCATATCTCCCTCACTGATTTACATTCTCTACCAACCCATGAAGATATCTGAGCACACATTCTCTGATATTCTTCACACCCATCCCTAACCCAAAGTCTTCATACAAAAGTCGGCAAGTGAGACCCAAAGTGGCTAATTGCCTGTCCTTGTGCAGAGCTGAGCCTAGGATCCTACCACTCATTATTATCAGTGGAAGCCTTTCTCATTTCAATTTGAACCTACAGTGAAGCTTAGAGAATGTATGACTCTTACATGACATTCCTGAAACAGACAAAAATGAATCAAATCTTGAAAGAAGAGACATTAGTTGAGGAGAGTTGCAATGAAAAAGGTTGAAAAGAGGGGGTTGGAAAGTTTGAGAGAGAGGGAAGGGGATGTCCATTACCACCAAGCAAGTACAAAAGAACAGCTGGAAGGCAGCACAGGGGTAGTTCAGGGGTAGAATTTGTGCACCTCCCCAAAAACAAAAACAAAAACAAAAAAAGAAAAACAGCTGGAGATAAGCCTGCAGACACAACAATCTTCTAGGGTCTATAAGATAAGGAAGGTATGGGATGTGCAAAGCAATAAAGAAGATGCAGCTAGAGGGACAGAGCTCTGTTAAAAGGATTCTAATGTGAACTTTAAAAAAAAAAATACCACACAGGTACAAAATGGGAAGTCTGTACACACCCTGGAACTACCAGGAAGCCAGCCTGGGGAAGCAGCATGGTCAAGAGGAATTGAGGACTTGAAAATGAACTGAGGTACCTGAGTCTATTTTGGAGATAGAAGTGATTTTAGAGAGTATGCAGTACAAAATATTTCCTTTCAAGAAGAGGCAATGGCCACATGACTGCTGAAAGGCTATATAAATGCTCAAGCTTACACGGCTGGTCAGACACAGAAAAGGGGTGGGGAGGGGAAAGAGAGAGAAAGAGAAACAGAGAGAGACTAGGTCCCTGGGCTTTTCATTTGGTTCAGTATATTTTTCCACTTGTTCTGGAGCTGGCTTGGGTTTAACATAATAAGAATAGAGAGTGATATAGTAAAGAGGGAGTCAAGTTTGCCGTTATAAGCAGGAAGGATTGGTGTAAAAACTGAATGGATGAAGGGAAATGTGTTAGCAGCTCTTGCTTCCAAGCTTTATTTTAAGGTGAGGGGTTCTTTATTGTAGTTACCAACAACACTATCCCTTTTCCCTAAGAACCTGATAAATAAAATCTTAACCAACTTTCTTCTTTGCAGAAGTCATCAATTTACCACTCTCACCCACCAAACCCATTATTCCTCCCGCAGACACATCACCGTGCAAGCAAGTTACCTCCTACAAAGCCTCCTGTATCTTCATGAGCTTGCATAAGTTCTATTATAATATTAGTGCGAAGGCAAAGTCAACTACTAGTCATGCTGAAAAGCACCTACAAGATATTTTGAGCAACCGCAGAGCAATTTCTTTTCTAGCTGCTCAATTCTATGTCAACACATCACTTTCTGACTTTTGAAATCACAAAGAGTTCCTGTTGACCAGAATTTATCGAGCTGTTCTACAAAATATCTAATGTCAGCAAAGGGAACTATTTTTATCACTATATGTTGTTTAACGGCCCTTGATGGTGATCAAATTTATTGCATCTATAAAAGACTGGACAACCCAAGAAACAGAGCCAAGAACTTTGAATTTCTAGAGAACTAAGAATTATACAGCAGAGACCCTAGTTAGTACCTCACAAACCCGGGTTGAGGCAAGGGGCGAAATGGTGCCACTAAAGATAAAAGAAAAGGCATAAAAAATTAGGCATTCATCCGAATGGGCAAGTATTTAAAACATTTCCCTAATATTAACCCTTCCTAACAAATATTTATTGAGGAGCCCCAAAATAACAAAGTTCTTTTCTAGATTTTAAAAAGATTCAAAATGTAAATAAGACAGTCCTTTCCCTTCAAAAACACCCCAAATAATGGAGGATAGAGAGGTGTAACTAGCTTACCATAATATACAGTAGGAAATGTTAAGTATTATAATAAAAACCCATGTAACATGCCGAAGGTATCCAAAGGAATTCATTCAATAAAAATTACTAACAAAATTTAACAAATTGTAAGCAATGTGGCAGATTAACTTCTTTTGTTGGTTTAAAATTCATTAAAGGGAATAAAACCACAGCCATTTATAAATTCGGCATTTTATCTATAAATTTTCTAATAGAATAGGACTTTAAAAATGTGAAGGCATTTTTATTATGAATGTTGGCTACTCTCAACCAGAAAAGAAAAAAGCCATTGCTTTAATGACTCTTAAATGCTTCCAGGTAGTATGGGCTTTATCAAGTAACTAGATTGATACAGAGCCCAAGCAGGTTTACCTGCTGCTTGGCATTTCTTTTTCTCCTTTTTAGCCCCCCAAGAATTCAGAAATAAACAATCATAAAATAACAGAGATGGAGCCAATTGGATCAAAATATATTGACTAACTCTAGAGAAAGTGCATCATGTGTAGAAAGGAGCTTTGGCTGGTTTTCTTTGTAACATAATGTTGCAGTCAGATTATTTGGCTCAAAGGGAGACTGTTTCCATCTTGCCTGGAATTTTATTGCACAGTTTGGTGGATTTAGTTGAGGTTCCTCTCTTTTCATGAATTACCATTTCTAAACATGGGGAAAGTAGGGGAACTTCTGAACAGGGCACAGTGACTGGAATGGCAGATCACCAAACAGGAATGGACTTTAAGTTTTTAACCCTTTCAGCAAACTCCCCCTCTGGTACCAATTAGATTGCTACTCTAACTATGATTATGTAATTAATTACATGTGAAAGATGAAAAATCCAAGATCCAAAGGCTGGTGAACAAGCCAGGTGCATAAACAAGATGGATGGCAAGATGTAGGTTCTGTTAACCTTTGGATCGATGATCTTAAAGACTTGCTCAAATCTCAGATCTCTCCATGCATGAGAGGAAACACTTTTAAGAAGATATTAAAAGGCTATAGCATGGAAACTAAAAATATATAAATAAAAACATTTTTTAAGGGTCATAGCATGTATGATTTATTGTTTCATAACTAAAGTTAAGGTATCAGAATTGTTAGGATACCAAAAATAATACTGGGAGGAGGGCATCTATTTTACCTTTATTTTAAGTCTTAGTTGTCCTATACCCTGAGATGCACTGAAGAGTCAACATATCCCCTTGAAGTACCTGTCTTGGGTGGTCAGGGGGAGCTTCATACCACATACAGCATTAGAATTAAAAGAGTACTTTAGACATTATATAATCCACTCCTGAAATTATATAAAGCTGAGGAAACTGAGGCTCAGAGAGGCGGCACATGGCTCAAAGTCACAGGGTAGTTCTGGGGCCAGTTTTAGAAGCCCAGTCTATTAACTGCAAGAGAGAAAGAACAGACTATCTCTGCACCTTCTTTTTGGTCCTTAGCTGTCATCCTGTTTCTTACATGATTGTTATCTCCATGGAATTGCATTGATTGAGTCCCCACTAGCTTCCATGTGGTCAAATGCAGGAGATGCTTTCCAGGCTTGTTCCACAAAGTATCTCACCTTGCTGAAATTCTGCTCCAATGAACATAAGTTTCCCTCAAGGTCTCCTCCAACTTTTCTGACCCATTACTCATTTTCTGTCACTGGCCTTGCAAATGTTGGTGTCATTAGAATTCCATCTTCTGTTTTACCTTTATGAATACTCCCTGAAAATTCTCAGCAGCCTTCCACTGTGGGTTATGTGCTGATGACTCTCAAAGAGACATTGTCCCCCTGAGCTGCTGGTCCCTTTCTAGCAGCCTCTTGGCATCTTCACGTGGATCACCATTAGTCATTCAAATTTCACACATCACAAACTTCTCACAAAATACACAGACAAACATACACATTCTCCTCTCTGTTTTTCTCTGCATAACCATCTATCTTTCTATCTATGAATATATGTACATACATACACAGAAATTACATTGTTGTTAAAAAAAAGTTTCTGACATCTGGTTAATGATACAGAGTGTGAGGAAAAGAAACAAGGGAGTAAACTCTTCATCTTATGCACAGCAGAGGAGGGGGCAAGACTCCACTCAGTTCTTGTCTCTGATAATTAGTTAAATACAAGTTTAGCAAAGCTTTTGAAAAATCCTATCATAACAACTATTAATGATAAAAAGGGAAAGTCAAATTGCTTAAGAAAATATTAGAAATACAACAGAATGCATGGAGAAAAAATAACAGAAAGAAAACATCAAGGAAGTATATTTAAAAAACAGACAACATAAAACAAGATGACAGCAGTAAGATTATGGAGCTTTTTAATATAGTGACTATGAAGAATTTTTAATAACAAGGTATGCTTATAGTTTTTAATAATGAGGAATGCTTAGTGAGAAAAAGGCTTGAAAATTTTACATGCAAGTGATCACAACTATATACAACACACAAGGACATTTAAAGACAGCAGAATACAGCACTGAAAAATATGTATGTTAGACTCCAACAAATCTAGACTTGCAATCCCAATCCATGATGCACCAGCTGGGTGACACTGAGATAGCAGTCAAGACCACTGAACCTCAATTTCTTTTTCTTTTTCTTTTTTCAATGATAATGATGGTATCTACTTAACAATTTGCATATGAAGGTGAAGTGAAATCACCTGTAAGTTTTAGGAAATAGTATGTGCCAAATGAAGGGGTCACAATGATTATAATGTTAAGTCCTAGATCAGCAGTATCCTAATGCATTTGACTCAATGCCCAAGCATGCCCTTTGCATTACAATATGAAGAAGGTCAGAAGGCTGGATTCTGGTCCTAGATCTACCATTAATCAGTTCTGTGAACTTGAAAATGCTGTGCAGAGGGGCCTGTCTCAACACTTTCTAGTCCTGTAAACCTCTACCATGCTGACCAGAAGAAGACTGGATGAAAGAAGAATTGTGAGTGCCACACACAGTCTGATGCCTTCTCTCTCTGTTGAGGTGTGCCTTGACTTCCAGATTACTCTAGGATGGAAATGAAGCCCACATCATGGACTGCCTGTCCAGTGAGCCTGCTGAGAATGGAGGAGAGGCAGGAGCTAGGGGCCCTTCTGTTTAAAGCCCCCAAAAATGCAATCACAGAGTTCAATGTAGTAAATGATAGCTATGTCCACTTCTATCAAATACTCCCCATTCAACTCTAGTATTTCTTCATCAGTATCATGCTAGTAAAATCCAAAGTGCAGACATTTTCCTCATTAAATGATTCTTTTAAAATATTTTAAAGAACGGGTCATGGTGACTCAGCAGGCAAGAACGCTTGCCTGCCATGCCCGAGGACCCGGGTTCGATTCCCGGTGCCTGCCCATGTAAAATATTTTAAAGAAAAACCTCAGAGTTTCACGATATTAACTGGGCCTCACGCAGCTTTAAGCCATCTCTCCCTTCATTCCGGGGCCACGTCTTAATGTCCTAGAGGTGTACTCACCACCACTAGAAGTGTGAAGAGAGCCAGCAAATTATAACCAACTCCAGTCAAGACAGGATGCCTTCCCTGGGGTAAGCTTTCAAGAAACGCTTCAGGGACCCAGCACAGTGGCTGGAGTACAGCAGATGCCAAACGGACTGCTCTGTGGTCATGTATTTGTTTCTCATAAATATGAGCAAATAGGACACTAATGAAACAAAACACTTTTTTAAGTGAGTTTCAATTAAAAAAGAAGAAGAATCCTATAGGTAAAGCATGAAGAGTGAGAACCAATTAGGGGTCAAAGCTCCTCAATCTCTCCTGCCCAACAAACATAAAACAGTTCTTAATTTCCTGTGGCAGGAGATTGATGACCACATCTGAAACCACCAGAAGAATTTGTGGGCTGTTTCCAGAGCAGATGGAGAGAGGCCACACTTCAGAATCAGTCTAAAGTTCCATCTATCTTGACAAGAGTCTGCTAAGAGACTGAGGGATGAACCTCTGCTCAGTTCAGTAGGTTTGGCATTAAAAAAAATGAAAACAAAACATGGAAGGAATGGTGAGCCATTCCCTTAGTGATAAAGTCAGACGGAGGCATCAAAGAGCCAGTCCATACATCTAAAAGAGAAAGAGGTTACAGGCACAACCACATTTCTCAATTTGAAATTCAGAGTCCAGAAAAATCAGCCAGAAAACAAAAATTGCATGAGTGATCATTTTAAAGGACTTTCACAATTCTAATAAGATGCAGATGGCTTCAGTACAAAATTCTGGATTTTAATAATCTGCAGAGGAAGACTGCTTAGGATATTTATATTGGGTTTCTTAGAATCAATTTAGTGCCTCTAATTTTATTTTCCTCCAGACTTCAGGTGTTATTGAATCTTGTATAACCCCCATATAATCTAAGTTACACAAGTCTATGGGTGAGTGCTATGTACATGTCAAAGAAAATTCATATGAAAACTGGAAGTAAGCAAACCAGGAAGCTAGCTCAGTAAATCAGAAGATTCTGACTAGGAGAAGAGAAAGGGAGAAAAAAGAAAGGACATTAAGAGCTATCTTCCTACTTATATAAGGATAGACTTGTTCAAAATATGATGCTGGGCCAGCTAATCGGCATACTCTAAGGTATGGCAGTGATGGACAGATCCAGGATTGTTGGCAGTGATGGACAGATCCAGGATTGTTGAGGTGGTGGTGGTGGTGCCGGGGTATGAGGGGGAGCATTCAGAGCAGCTATCCAGAAGGAACTCAGGGATGACAGAAAGACTTGGAGGGGCCAGAGGCATCAAGTAAACCAGGCTCCTAATTAACAGACGAGAAAAATGAGACCCACATGTACTGGCCAAAGTCACATTGCAAACACAGTTGCTACTCTGATGGCTATTGATAATGAGGTGTCCCCTAGTTCCCAATTGAATACTCTTATCCCTTCCAAACACCACGTGGTGTCAGCACTGCACTTCTTCTCATCCTCCTATTTTTGAACTGTCTGAAGCTTTTAGCAGAGTTTTTGAACATCATCAAGCTCTTAAAACTTCCTCTCTCCTTGCCTTGCAATGACTTACTCTTTCTTGGTTTTCCTTCTAATACTGATCACTTTTTTGTTGTTGTTGTTTGCTATATTCCCGTATCCTCCTAAACCTGCCCCATAAATATGCATGCTTTCCAAGTTTCCATCCTTGGTCTTCTCTTTTTTATTGATACAATTACCTCAGGAAAATATCACTTACTACCTAAGAAATTTAAAAATCTACATTTCTTGTCCAGAGAGGGCAAATAGATTTCACCTCACATTCTAAATCTAGGCAATGGAAGTGTTTATCCAGGTTACTGCGTTGTCTGGCCTACCTAATTTCTTGCAGCCAGATGTATTTTCCTTGCAGTGACCCCCTTCCTGTTCACAGAGCCCCACACCCATAAACAAGTGCTATCTGTTATATTTTTTCTTTTCCCCAGGCATATACGAAACCCATAACCCTCATCAGGATAGTTTTCACACCTTTGCTTTGCAAGAATCACTTACATTTCCCATTAAAGCGTAGATTCCTGATTTCAAATCACTCAACTTCCAGAGATTCTGATGATTCAGCAGAGTTGGGGAGGTGCTTAAAGTCTGTATTTTAATATACAATTCAGTTTGTTTTACTGTTTGGAAGGATTCACAGACCTGAATGGGGGTATGTATTTAAAATAACCTTGAAGTGTGCACATGTGCCACACAACCAATCACTTAGTATCAGTGGCTCAGTGCTGAGGTTGGGAAATAATTTCAGATGCCCAAAAGTGGTCCCTGAACAACCCTTTCCTTTGTGTATTGCCTACCATTCACAAAGTGATTCTGGATCTTACATCATGCCTAATATACCTCAGTGGATTTCTCAATACTGGTGAGCTACAGAGAGCAAAGTGACATCTACAGCCTGATTTTGGCACTATAACATCACCACCACCTGGTTTCTGGTTTTGGCTTCCTAAGAAGTGTTCATTTATTTGGGCACCAAACTACACAACAGAACCATATTTGGCCTTTGTACTGATTTTACAAAGACTTTACTTCCAATGCTCTGTTTTTCTGCTGTATTCAAGTTACGTCCAATACATTTGTTCAGTTTTCATTATACAAGCTGTTTCTGTACTAGCAAAAGGTCAATTTAATTGCACCAATAATTCTGAAAAAGACAAGCCAATCAATACAATTGTATTATGTATGTACACTAAAATTTACCTAGCTACTTCCAGTAGCAAATTGCAAACTATATCAGTTAGCAACAATATCTTCCTGCTTTCCAGTAATCCCTTCACTTCCCAACACTATTAAATAAACTCTTGTAAGACTCTTCATGAGTTGGCGCTTGAAACCAGCTCCTTCATCATCATATAATTTAACCAGCTGTGGAATAACTGCTAAGGAAAAGGGAGAAATGAGTTCAATTGTATTCCAAACCTTTAGCAATCGATTACTGAACAGCACATTTGTATCAATTAATGAATCAACTGAAGAAATCCTTTCATGAAGCTTGTCTGGAGCGAAGGCAGTCACTTGGTGCTGTGACAGATAATTAAGAAGGGAGAATACTAACTTCTGAGCTGAAGGAATGCCCAGTGTATTATGAGAGGCAAGACATAAACAGGTAAAAAATTAAGTAATGATAACATTTAAAAATTATCATTCAAGATGAAAAATAGAGTTGTTGTGCTGCACCACCTGATTAGCTGTCAGACCAATGGAACTGAAAATAATCGTCGTAGGGAACGAGGGGAAGGAGCCAGCTCCTCAGGCTTTGACACTTTCATAAAACTTGGAGGGGGACAGAAATTTGGGCATTGAATGACAAGTAGGATTGAGATAGGGAAAGAAAGAAGAAGAATATGTAAGTAAAGGCACAGGGGAAAGAAGCAAAAATGACATGTTTTGGTGACGAAAAGTGAAATAACCTCATGCAGTCATGTAAGGACACTTTTGTGGGTGTGAACTAGATATTCACTCCCATGATTAAAGTCTTTCAAATTAAAAAAAAAAAGTGATCATGAAAGTGCAAGTACTGCAGAAAAAGTTATCTTTGAAAATATACTTGAAATTAAAACAAATATCCAGGAGTAGGCCTAAACTTCATATTTTACAGAAGATGACACGTTTGTCAGTGGGGAGAATTAGAGACAGAGTTTATTGACAAGGACTTCGCAAAGGACAAGATTGGTTCTGAACACTGCAGCCTTTGCAGGTTATTCCCAGAAACTGTAAGCAATAACAGTACATATTTTCAGCTCAGATGCCCTGGCTTTTGAAATCAAATGCTGCCCTATGATAATGAATTCGAAGAGGTGAACTCAAGTGTGAACACTTTGCAAAGCTCAGCAGAGTGGAAAATCCTTTTGTGCATTGTTTAATTTTCTATTTGTTTTAGTCTCTGCACAGTCAAAACACCTCCTTTGTCACATGCAGATAAACTAGTTTTAGGGGCAGGTGAAACGTCTCCCACTTGGTTTCCACTTATAAGCATCCCAGATTCTGTGTGGATTTCCTCGTTTTTCTGCTTGGATGTGTGAAGGAGTGAAGAAATGGGAAGATGAGCTCACAATATTTTTTGTTAGCACCATGTCGAGGACAGACGATTCTTCATTCTCTGGGATTAGTAAACCAGACCCAAGATCTCAATGGGCCCTGGGCCTTTTGGGGTCCAACTCCCTTTTTTCCCTTAAACAGCCCATCTCGTCTAGCCCTGATGCTTTGGGACCACAGGTTCAAGGAGAGTTCATTATAGGAGCAAATCATCCCAAAACTGGAACTATGTTTTAGATATAGGATTATGTCCTCCCCTTTTTGACATTATTTCCCCCAATATTACTACCAAGGAATTAAAATTGTTGACATTGGTACGGGAAACGGCCTTGAAGTTAGGGCTGGGTAAAAATTTTAACCTAGTTTTGCACTCTTGGGAAAATTATTTAATTTCTGCTGAGAGGAGGTAATCACACATATGGCACAGAATTGAAAAGCAGATTAAATGAGACAAACGACAAAATAACTTTATCTAGTAGAGTGCCTGGCAATAAATATTTATTCTTTTTATATGCCTCCTATGCAGTTATTTATTTAAAATGACTCTGTGTGTCTGTGGTTTAAATGCCATCTTAGAACTTCAACAGGACAAATTATGATTTTTAAGGATGACATCACTCTAGCAGTTCATAAGAATGTATATTAACTATGTGAAAATCTTAACACTTGGTTAAAGGATTACATATGGAATTCTGCAAAATAGTTATAACTAGTGGTTTAGTCATATTTATTTAAATAGATGCATGAGTGAGAGATAAATCATTGGGGAAACATGACAAGGATCCTAGGGGATATTTGTAGGCAGAGTGCTATTCATTGAAGTCACTGGCAAACACTTTGGCACCCCCGTGCTTGCTATGCTATGGTGCTCTAGAGATAGCAGAAGGCATCCAATTCTCATCAGCTCCAGCCTGCTTAACTTTCTGCCCTTTACAGGCTTTTCTCCACCTTGCCTGTGCACCACAATGCTTCAACCTGAGTGGGGAAGAATGATTATTATCATTACAATAATTCCAATCTTGCGAAGATTATCTCCACACTCCCTACAAAGAAACAGGTAGAAAACCTTCATAACACCCTAAAATCACACACACACATGCACACATACACACATTTACCCTGAACCAGCTCTAAAACCATAGAAGGAACTATTGGTAACTTGCTGCCCTGATTTGAGTTTTTCTACTCTGCAAGAGATACCATGACAAAACATAGGTAGACTAACAAAAAAAAAAAGGATATAAATATCTCAGAGCAGATGATTTGGGTTAGTTTTCTGGGGTTGCATTTGGGTTTTTTACATTATTTTTATTGTGGTGGCTTTGATAGTCTGGAGAGAGACTGGCTTGTATCACACAAGAGACTCAACAGCAAATGCATTAGCTTTAACCAGGATTGGCCTTCTCCTTTGATTTTACTAGCTTTGAAATATAAAAGAGAAGATACTCAGGTGATAGGGTACTAACCTAGGTTCTACGAGCCTGTGTTTGAGCCCCAGCTCCACCACTCACAGTAGCGCCTCTAGCAGGAGCAAATCACCACTCTCATTAACTGTTTCCTTATCTAACTTATGAGAATTAAGACACAAATGAAGGCTTTACTTTAATTTATTTTATTTTTAAAGTGTGGGGCTCTCATTTTTAAGGTGGTTTTATGCTGAAATTCTACTTGTAACACACTCATCATTCCCCCTTTCCTCCAATTCAAAAGCTGGCTGCCAGAAACACAATTTGAGAGTCTCCAGACCAGAAGCTCTCTAAGATACTACCTAGTTATTTGAGCCCACAACTTATCAATCACATCAGAGATGCAGAAGGGACGCTGTTTTTCCTAGACCTGACTTGACTTCCTCATACCATTGCTGGCTATAGCTGAGCATTGCTGCATGGACCTTATGATTTTGACTCAGTTCAGTATCACAGGCCAGAGGACATGTAATGCTTAGACAAAAATATGCTCTATGAAAAAAAACAAATGAACAAACAAAAAAACTTTTGAATACAGAGATGGACTACCCCAAGAGGGAGTGAGCCTATGGTCAATGGGTGTGTTTAGAGAGGGTATAGAAGGGCCTCTGCTCTGAGAGTTTGGGCTAAATGGCCACACTCAGAACCATGTTGCTTTTGGTGAAGAGCAGTCTAAACTATATTTTTCCATCTCTGGGCATCAAGTCAATCTATGAGCAACAGCTACTGGATTCCACAAAAATACAAGATGCAATATTTTTTTCTTTGTTTTCTTCCAACAGACTAATGGATGGGAATTTTAATCTATATGAAGGTATTATCTCATGATTTGGATTGACAACATATTCCAAAAGTTCTTCTTTAGTTCTGTGGAATCTCACCAAGTAGAAATTTCTTATTAATATGAGACCACTAATGTTCCTCGGTGTGGTGTTTTCTTTTTGCCCAGCCTTTTGATGTGTGGCAAGAGAGGAGAATCCCTGTTTGGGACTGATAGCCACAGACACTAGCCTGACATCTCACAGTAAGGATTGTCTCAAAAAGCAAGCCAGGGTGCAGAGGTACTGGGACTCTCATTCACAGCAGGTGGGAATGAAAAATGGAATAGTATCTTTGGAAAAGAGTCGAGCAGTAGCTTAAACAACTAAACACACACCTCTCATATGACCCAGCAGTTCAACTTTTAGTGACTTACACCCAGAGAAATGAAGACATGCAAACACTCATGCACAGATATTCATAACAGCTTTATTTGTGATAGTCCCAAATGGCAGGCAACCCAACTGTCTATCAACAGATGAATGGAAAAATCAACCATGTTATATCTATATGAGGGAATACTACTTAGCCATAAAAAAGAATGAGCTATTGACATATGCTGCAATATGAAGGATCTCAAAATAATTGTGTTGAGTGAAAGAAGTCAAACAAATACAAAGAGAACACAATGTATGTTGACATTTATATAAAAGTCTAGAAAATACAAACTAATTTATAGTGACAGAAAGTAGACCGATGGTTGCCTGGAGAAAGAATGGGATAGGAGGGCTGGGCAGGAGGGATTACCAAGGGCACAAGGATGCTTAAAAGGTTAATAGATATGTTCGTTATCTTGATTGTGGTGACAGTTTCATGGGTGAGTATCTATCAAAGTGAATACTTTAGATATGTGCAATTTATTGTTTAACCATTATACCACAATAAAGCTGTTCTGGGGAAAGATCAAAGAGTTTAGAAGAAATAGGTAGAGATAAGGAAATCCTTCCCATCTCCCCCCATACACACAATGTCTTCTTTCCAATCACCACTGAAATAAAAATCCAAACCTGGTAACATTCTTTCTCAGGCTGGGAGAAAGAAGTACACAAAAGGAAACCATCTGAATATGTCGACCTTTTCCCTCAACAACCCCACTAACAACTCTGGTGTCACTCCTTCCCCAGTCTCATTCTCCTACACTTGGAAGATAGCTTCTCTTTTGCACCTTCCTAAGGGGTTCCCTGCCCTCTGCTGCTTCCCCTAGCCTCTCCCTTTCTGTGATCCTCGTGTGGGCCCAGTGGGTGGGCTCTGGAGGACAGCACAGAGATTTTGCTCCATCTAGTGGGACCCCTGCGGAAGGAAGAAGACACACCTGCCGAAAGTCACCAAGAGAAGGAAATACATGCAGATGGGTAAAGCACCAGCTCAGACCAGGCTGCTGCTCAGCTTTGGCATCAAGATAAATGGGGCATCTGGGCAGAGGGAGCGGAAGTCTGAATGGAAAATGCTGCTATTGGATTTGACATGTAACCAGCAAAGGCCTGGACAGATGTGAACATTCCCCACTGCAGCACAACATAGAAGGGCCACAGGAGGCTGGCACCTTTGATTTGGCTCTTGGGGCACCAGAAGAAAAGCCAGCAATGCCAGGCTATTTTTAATGTTCAAAGAGCCCAGCAAAAGATTTATGACTACAAATACGTAGTGTGGGAGAGATAAATTGGAGCAGGGCTCTATTCCAGCTCCGACAGAGGAGTCAGCCTGCCAGCCGGGTCAATAAAGTATTTAAGTCCTGAGAGCTGTGTGGGTTGTCATAGATTAAAATTTGAAAACCTTTTATGGTGTAACAAGGTCCTTAATTATAACTCTGGGCTTTGGATCATTTGCAGGTTGCGCAAACAGCAAGAGTTATGCCAAAAGAACATCCTTGGGTACTATAGCCTTTAAATCCAATGTCCAGGAGACAACAACAACAAATACTTGTTTCTCAAGTTTAGAATTACTTTTCCAGAATAAAGGAGTCTGATAGATTTCTATCATAAAACCCTCTCCTATCTCAACTGCATTTGATATTATTTCTCTCTTATATGGAATTCACAGAATGCAAGAAGCTGGCTGAAGTTTCAAGGCGATTTTGCTTTCAACTCTTTTTCTTTTGTCACAAACATTGCTAAAATTTTCTCAGGCTTTCTGAAACGTACGATTCATGATGATTTCACCTGCTGTGGATTTCACCTGCTGGCTTACTTCTTTGGCTGATAATTATTAGATCAGCAATCTCTCTTGGAACCCAGGAGTTTTGAATCTGTAACTGATAGGATTTGATGAGCAAAACACTTAGCATCACCAGATCATGCTACAGCAGGTTTCACTCTTGAAAAAAAAACTAGCATTAATCTATAGGAAAGTTACCTTTATCTGGGGCTCCATGCTTAAGATGGACTTTTAGGTCTAACTGCCATATCATTAGAAAAACTCAGAACATTACTAACCTAGAGCTATAGGACTATACAGATGAAACTTACCTTATAAAATATAAATATTCCCGAATTTTAGACTAATAGAATTACTGTGCATCTAGCAACTCCCTCCATCTCTCTCTCCACTGACTCGACCATTTCTGATGGAAGGTTTTTTTTCTGTTTTTGATGGAACTTTTATTTAATCTATAGATCTCATTTTTCCCCCTTCATCAAGAGTTATCTGCAAACAAATACTGGGTTACATTAGAAATATCTTCATTTAAAGCCCTTTAAATATGTGCAACTTGTTGCACATTCATTATACCTCAATAAAGCTGTATTATCCTGTGTGCAGAGGAAAGAGGAACAAGGGTTTGGACATGAAATGAGTAAGACTAAACAAGACTGTTCTATGCAACCCAAAGGGTGGCTTGTGCAGAACTGTACTCAGGGGATAAGGTGAGCATGCGGTTACACACACCTGCGGGATGGCTGGCGACAGGAAAGGTAGCCTCTTTGAATGGAAAACATTGAGGTGGGGAACTGCTGGGGAGATGCCAGATATTGGTACATACAACATATCCATTCTCAAATGTAATTTGGGTTCCAGGCATTTTGTGCATTCTATAAGGTACCCTTAAGTCAAAACTATCTGATGGCTTATATTATTGACCATTATTTCATGTGAGTCTTAGATTCTCCCATTAGACAGGACAGGAACTTTGTTCCTCCTTCTTTATATCTTTAATGAGAGGGACTAGAACTTAGTTCACTGAAGGTGTTCATAAATACTTACTTTTGGGTTATTTTAATACCTTCTGAAGGAAATGTAGGAATGCCTCAACATTGCTTCAGTTTCAGAGATATATTTATACTTATGCCCACACACTGCATGCACTTGCACACATATAAAACCCCCAGACAATAAGTAAGTGACTTTCTGACATTCACCCAAATTTTGCAGGACTAATTCTGGTTATTACCCAAGCCTCACCTCCTAGACTGAAGTACTTTTCAGCACACTGGTAACTCTCCCTGAGCGCGAGCACTCTTTTTAGATTATATACAGAGGAGGGTCTCATGGAAGACCTGTATGTATACAGCCATTTAAAAAAATAACACAGTAACAGTAAGCTTCAAATACATACTGGAGATGTAGGAGAGAGCATCATATTCAATTACTTTCATAGTCAAGATAATCTAACGCTGGGCCGGCAGACTTTTTAAGTGCAAAATAATATTGTCATCACACTAAAAATCTTCCCCTGCTGTGAAATGTCTTCAGCCCCTCTTACTCACACATTTTTATTAAAAATTAGCTTCCAGTATGGTGTGTGAATAAACTGTTTCTTTTCTTTTTTTTTCTTTTTTTTAATAGCTTCTACTGCAAATAAAGCAAGAGCTTCTATTAAGCCTTCCAGGAATACGCAGCCCACAGTTAGGCATGCTGTTCCACCTTTTGCCACTAGGCGGCGAGTGCTAATTGTCTGATTCGCAGCTGAGTGATCAATTCCATAGAATGGGTTTGGGGGATGATTTTGGATATTCCTACTGCTTTAATTCTTCTAGCCCCAAAACTGAGTTTTACTTACCCTGATGACTGTTCTCCTGCCCCGAATTCTATCCCCCTATTTCTCTTTCAGGGCCTCTTAACCCATATGGCAGTCCCAGGACATGTTTAATAAATCAAGGGGCTCATTTTCACAAAAGCAAAGCCAAGTGTCCTGTCTCATGTTCTCATTTCTCTAAGAAGTTGGGGACTCTTGGGAGTCTCTGAATTTTCCCTGACCAAGGCATCTTTATGCAGGGGCCTCTCTTTCTCTTGCTGTCCACAAATCTCCTTAGCATCAGACTATAAAACATCCTCCAAGCTTTCCCTCCTCATCCCTCCCCCAGCTTCATAATGAAAAGGTACAGCAGCCTGTTAAAAATAAATACATAAATAAATAAATAAAATAAATAAAATGCTTGTCAAGACTCAAGGGCTTCTAATTAATTCCTTGTAATGCTATTTCTTACATCAATTACTTCCTGGGAGACCAGCTCCTTTCCCTCAGGGCCAGCTCTTTGCAAACTGCAGGGTGGGAGGCTTCCCAGCGAGGAAATGGCTGTAAATCACTGAGGACCCAGACCTCTGCCAGCCCCTCCTTCCTTGCCAAGCAGTCATTCCCACCCCGCTCCGGAGCCTCAAATTATCTTCACTAAAGTCATTCCCTGAGGTCACGCGGTTCATAATGGAATATTATTTCCAAATACTCCTTGTGAGAATTCACGATCAGACAGAAACAGCGGTGGGGCCAGGGGAGCGGTCCACTCTGGTGCTCCTTTCTCAGGACGAGGGTCTGCTCATCAGGAGCAGTATGTGCTTGCAAAGTGCAGCCACCTGGTTGTGGGTTTTAGAGACAGGGCTGTGAGCAAGAAAAGGAGTGTCCAGTTAGAGTAAAAGTACTGGCTCCCAAGCAAGGGTCTAAGGAGATGAGTAAAGCAGTCTTGAGTGAAGGCCATGTCCAAGATGACTGAATTCGAGATTTTTGCGCAAGATACAGAATCTTCACAAGACCAGTGTCTTCTTTTCTTTCTTCATTTCCCAGTCCCCAGCACCATATTCAGGCCAGCAGGCTTAGAACTTGCCCCAGGAAAAATCAACCTAGAGGTGATATTGCAAGTCTGCTTCCTTAAGATGGGGGTGTATAGGTGTCTGCTCTGCAGGTGCTATCACTGGCATCAATTTATGTCTGAGACTCTTCCACCATGAAGGGCAGAGCCATTTTGGAATAAACAACAACAAACAGGAACAAGGACATCCCTCCCCACTAGAAACACATAGCATCAACACTGAGAAAACACAACTACCAGCCTTTAGCGTTTCCTACAGTAACATATTTTTAAAAGCCATACTCAATTTTGCAGTAAAAATATGGGTATGAAGTAACCTAGCCAAGGTCACCGGGCTGGGTAGTGGCCCGGCTGGGACCAGAGGCTCGATGTTCTTGATTAATCACATGGGATGGTGCTTCTCCGTGTCTGACATGCAAGTTGTTTATTCAGAACTCACACCTTTGTGGCTGAGTTTTTCTGACCTGAAGTTCGAGCCATATGGACTCACAGTGGGATGGGATACTTGGAAATCTGGGACATATTAGCTCTTGAGGTGACATAAATGCACATTGTGTGTGTGTTTGTTTCTGTATGCATCTGCTGTCCTCTTAGAATAGAAGTTTGGAAAAGGCTCTTTCCCTTTGTGTGGTGACGAATTCAGCAGATTAGACAAAGAAGTGCTGGCTTATATTTAGTAGTGAGAAAATCCTGCCATTTTAGATTCTCTACTCCAATTAGGTTCACATTTCTCTTTTGGGGGGCAGAATACAGGAAATTGCTATTTTTACTTCTAGAGACTTAACAGACCTAAGGTTCTTTGATACGCAAATAAAAGCAAATTTGGGAGGGGGTGGAAGGGTAGTGTATAGTGGTAGAATTCTCACCTTTCATGTGAGAGACCCAGATTGGATTCCCAGCCCATGAAGTTCCCAAACAAACAAATGAAAAACCAAAACAAACAAAAATTCAACAAATGGTGCTGCAATAAGGGGATACTTACATGGAAAAAGACTGACATGTGACCCCCACTATACAGTATACAAAAAAAAAAAAAATTGTGGCCACTTATACAAATAAAGACAGTAGTCTATAAGTCTGCTTTTCTGGGTCTTTATAGACTGAATCGTTGTTTTTCTAACCCATCTCTCTTTCACTCTGAGCTTGAGGGTTAACAGTCCAGCAACCCATGCAACTGGGTGCTGCCAAGTGACTGAGGTCTCATTTGTGAGGAGAGCAGAGAGGACCACGAGGTGTGAGAGTTGTGAAGGCAGAAGACGAGAAGGCTGGGCAGCAGACCGATGGCATGGGGGACACTGCTCTCTTCTTGCCACTGGCCCACACCACTAATTTGACCATTAATATCAACTTCCCTGACAATCTGAATGAAAAATATACAAACAGAGTTTGTTGGGCCGTAATGAGCATGGACATGGAGACACCGAAAGCCACTGATTGGTATCCGTGGTGCCACTTAAAGCAGGGCTCAAGGCACTCCTGCTGGAGGGTGACCCAGACATTCCTGCCCTCCGCGAAACCAGGGTTCTAGTTCTTTCCTGAGGTGAAGGAAGGGCTTCTTCTGAGTTTCCTGAGGCTCAGTCAGAAGCAGAAATCCCAAGGTTCTTCGAGTAACCCCCCACTAACTTAGTTAACCTGAGTGAGTTTCTGATTACTACAACCAAAGGACTCCCTTGACCAATGCAAAAAAGCCAGCAGTCACTGTGCCTTTTGTGCCCCTACTCCTTCCTCAAGAAGGAAGTATCTGCAAGCAACAAAACACTTCTTCACCCAAAGCCTAGTGGCTATTACCTGGGTGAAAGAGGGCCAGCTTCAAGTCCTGACCCAGGTGATGTCCTAAAGGTAGGAATGCCATTTGACTATGCAGATATCTCTCCAGGACTGTGTTTTCCCAGATCTGACTGCTACTTGTAATTGTTCATAAAGAGAAGTCTCTTCAGCAAAATTTGATAGCATTAGCTCAAATCCATGTCAATATAATCAAGTTTCAGTCTGTCTATCGCATCATGGATAATGGCTGAGTGGCTTTTCATTAAATTTGGAGACTTGGTGTTATATGCTAAAATTAATCTGCATGCTCGGGGGAGAGGAGTGTCACTGCAGAAAGAAATGCAGTTATTCTCCAGAACAGCTACAATTGAGGACAGATGAGAAATCTAGAAGTCTTTTGGTCAGAAGAGACAGGTCACACATATTAAAATGCCTTGACAGAGAAAACACGAAGTGGCTTCAAGTGAGTCTCAAAAAATGTAGCAGGAGATACTCCCAGTAGCGGCTGCTGCTTTTTACTAGGGTTGCTTCTCACTAGGTATGCATATCAGCAGATATTTTTTAAAAGATAATTAATCGTTTTAGTAACACTCCCAAGGCCAGCAAGTTCTTAATAATTTAAAGAAGGTACTTAGTGTGCATGAAAATTTAAGGACACAGACCTATAGTGATCTGTCGCCCAGTTTAGTACTGAGATTTTGGTCTGGTGGCTCATAGCCCATTCAATTTTCATACAGACAGAAGAATGGTCATTCTTTTTTTTTTTTTTTTTTTTTTTCCTGATACATGATGGACAATCATTGCACAATATTTTTAGGAAAAAAGTAGATGAACTGGTCTTTGTTGGTCACTTAACCAGCAAGTAAAATGGGAAAAACAAAGGTTATACATGTAAAAAAAATCTTATCTGACTTCTGGCTCAGTACAAGTTAGCTGTGGTTTACCTTCCTTACCTTCGTTATCTGTAAACTGAGGTGAAAAATGACACCTTGTTTTAGCTGAGGTTCTTTGATCACAAGAAACAGAAGCCCCCAAGTGTGTCAGGAAGAAGTGAGATGAGAACTCAGGTCAGGAGACAGGACCAAGCCACACAAGAGAGCTGGACCTGGGAGTGAAAGACGATTCATTTTGGGGACACTTCTTTCCCCATGTCTGTTTCTTTTCTACTTTGCTTCTGCCATTTTCCTTCTTTGCTTTGGTGTGCACTTGGCAGGAAACTGGCCGCTCTAAGCTTGCAGACTATCCAGCTTTCCGAAGTGCTCTATAAAAACAAAGGTGATTTCTAACTCAGGTTCACAAAGGAAATTCTGACTGCTCAACCCAGCTTACTTCTGAGATAGCCACTTGCTCCTGACTCAATAAAGAGTGGTTCTGGGACATGCAGGGGAATGAAGAGTCTGGGGAAAGGAGGCTCACATTTTATAAATAGAGCAGCCAAGCCTAGACAGGATGGATTTTCATTTGCTAGGCTGCTGAAGGCAGATACCATAAAATGGGTTGGCTTTTAACAATAGGAATTCACTAGCTTACAGGCTTACAGTTTTGAAGCTGTGAAAATATCCACATCAAGGCATCATCAAGGTGATGGTTTCTTCCTGAATACCAGTTGCAAATGATTCCGGACTCCTCTGCCACATGGCAAGGCACATGTTGGCATCTGCTGGTCTCTCCCTTCTCTTTTGGGCTTCTTTGCTTTTAGCTTCTTGCTTCTGCAGCTTTCTCTTTCTCTCTCTCTCTCTCTCTCCATATCCATTCATTTATAAAGGACTCCAGTAAGTAAATTAAGACCCAAACTGGGCCATGCCTTAATTGAAGTAATCTAATCAAAATGTCCTACTTAAAGTAGGAATGGATTAGCTTTAAGAACATGAATTTCTGGGGTAGGTATAGTTCCAATCCACCACAAGGAATAATGAGAGTTAACCCGGCTGGTGGGAGGGTTGGGTGAGATGTATATGTATGCATGTTGCACCATCACAGCAGCCACAGGTGGGATGGTCCTGTCAATTAGCCAGAAGATTAGATTAGCTCCAAATACCAGGAAGGTACTTGTTCTTTGCCAATTCTGTACTGTTAGTTGAGAGAATTTTGGCTGGAAATAAGAAAGAATCTGAGGAGAATCAGGATTTTTATTTGCTCACAAATAGCTCTGGAAGCATAAAGGTAATTGCAGGCTTTGGAATAGTGGATCCGGCTCTATTTCTCTGAAATGCCCTGGTGTCTGTATGTGGGAACTTCATGTTCAGGCTTATGACACAATATCTGCAGTGGTTTCAGGCCTTGCAACCATATACGACAATATTCAGAAGAAGAGAGAAAACATTTCTTCTCATGGCTTTCTCCCAAGGGGAAGGTCTCTTTTGAACTTTTTTTCTTTTGAGACCCCGGAAAACTTTCCCTTCCCTGTGCATATTACCCAAACTGGAACATGAACTTATTCATAAATCATCCGCAGTGATAAGAGCTTGAAGGTTGTTACAAACTGATTCCCAGATCATTCCAGGGAAATGAGGGAACAGGGTCAGCTGTTGAAAAAACACCTACAATACCCATAACAAACACTACCCTACCTGATTCTCCTTGCAGTTGAGATACAGGAAATTTCACCAGTTTAGGAAAGAAGGAAACTATCTTTCAAAACTAATTCTCTCCCATCGTTGCATGCCTGTAATTAACTTGCTTACTGGGTGTGGTAGTTTGAAGCTGTACACACACCAGAAAAACATTTTCTTAAACTTAATCCATTCCTGTGGGTGTGAACACATTGTTAAGTAGGACCTTTTGACAAGGTTACTTCAGTTAAGGCGTGGCCCACCTCTTCCAGGGATGGGGCTTCATCCTATTACCGGAGTCATTCATAAGAGAATGAAATTCAGGCAAAGAGAGAGAAAGCCACAGAGGGAGCAGCCGGAAGCTGACCATTAACAGAATCTGGTAGAAATGCCACCCTATGCCTTGCCATGTGAGAAGCAAAGTCCAAGGACTGCCAAAAGCCAGCCCCACAATGTCACAGTCTTTGGGGGAGAAAGGATCCCCTTGATGATGCCTCGGTTTGGATTTTTCCTAATATAAAAACCATGAGCCATCAGACTGCCATCAGTTAAGCCAACCCTTTGCATGGTATGTGCTTGAACAGATTAGGCAATTTCATCTAGTCTCTGAAAACAGGTCTGGGTATCGGCATTTAAAGTGTGTCCATGCAAGATGTGAATCACTAACATAAAGTTCATGGTTGAAATTTGCTGTTATGGAATGAGAGAAGAACAATATACTGTACTCAATAGTAGTCCAGCCAAGTGACCAAGCAGTAGCCAAACCCTAACTGATGACACAATCAGAGCAGTCAATCCCTTGATTTTAATGCTGACCTTGCTACCCAGGATCAGCTCCATATGCCCCTTTGTTTTCTCCCAACACTCCTTGTGAGCAGCAAACACTGTCACTGTCATTTCAGATCCTGACTTACCCTCAGAACCCCCTGTACTGCCCAACAGGCTTGAGGAGCTGTTATTTTGTGACACCAAAATGTGGGACTACTTCAAAGTCAAGTTAAAAGGTGTCAGGGGAAGGGACGTGCGGGACATGATGACCAACCTTACTGATGATACAGTTTTACTGAAGACCAACCTTGACCAATTCTATTCATGCAAAGATTGAACACGGTTGCTCTGGACAGGGAGAAAAGCAGATTGGCCTTCTTGGGACTCAAACAAATGATACTCTGTGCACTAATCACTGAAATCATCGCCATGCCTCCAACAGCATATTTTAGGAAGAAAGTTCCCTAGGCGGCTTCCCTTTCTTAATGTTTTCCAAGAATCCCAGTGTTGAGATCACACAGTAATTCTACTTACTAAAGCACATAGTTATTCTCCATTAGGATCCTGCAATAGATGCTATTATTGCTAAGAGACCCCACCTTTTCCGGGGTCTCTCAGACAAGTCATAAATGCCAACTCCACTAATTTACTTTGTCAATCAATCCAGTCCACATCTATAACCTAGTAAAGCAGAACCACTGCTGGAGAGCTAGGAAGTGGGGGTTAGGGGGGCCCTGTGCCTGAGTGCTGACAGCCATCATGGGTAATGGGTGCCAAAGGCACAACTTGGGCTCAGGTGCATGGACTGAAAGAGCTATCAGCACAGTCAAGAATCACCTCTGTCTGTGTTTCTTTTGGGAAGAATAATTGTCTGATAAGAAGAGTCAATGCTTACGAATGCCATTTTTGGGGGTATTGTGATGTTCGATGAAAGCTCATAAAGTCTGGAGACAGATTAGATTTGGACAAGCTTCCAGTGCTTCACCAAAAAATAAAGATAATATTATCCACCTTATAGTATTGTGTGGGAAAAAATAACAAAATCAGAAACTGTATTGGAAATTCATGGTTTGACACCTGACACATTCCAGAAAGCAGTGGAACATATAATTTAGGGAAATAACATCTAATGTTGTGTCCCTTCTTGGAACCACAGACCCACAACAAATCATTCATACTTGTGAAATTAAACTAATCTGTACCAAGTGAACAATTAGACATAACGAAAGAACCCCCAAGAGGAGGTTTGGAGGTGGCTCATTTCTGTCTTCAAATACTTTATATTGTCCTAAGAAATAATGATGTTGGACAATGGCTGGGCTCATATAACCTTGTGAACGAATTTGCTATAGGATATAGTCTAAAGCTGTTATCAGTTCATGATGATATATTCATGCTTCTGTAATTATGTAGGGAGATTCAAGGGTTGTTTTATGAAAATTAAGTAATGGTGAAATGGGGCAGCACTTGTAACAGAGCAGGGGAAATTCACTTCACCTGGGAAACAAGTTGGGAGGTGAGAAGTGTCAGGAGAAGAGGCAGGGGATGGGGTATGAGAGAGAAGTAAATGCTTTTAGATCAAATATCTTGGCCACTTTTCTGGGTTAGGGTCACTTTGGCAAATGGTGTCATTCAGTGTCTTTGGGGAATCTGTCACTTATGACCATGCACCAAGCTTCCTATATGGGCCCAACTTCAGGCCAAAGGGAGAAGGCAGGGTGGAAGGAGTCATGTGGAAAAATGAAAAGGCAGGGGAGAGAATGGCTGCCACATACAGGTATGCAGGCCATACACAGCATGACTCTAGGTGGACTGTTCAAATAAGAGCATCCTTGAACCTCCTACCTTGCTTTGGGTTCCACAGGATCACACAACCACAGGAAAAAGTCCTTTTAAATTGTCAGCAGCACTTCAGGTGAGACAAGCAGGATCCTGTGCTGACATGGTGCCCGCCACTGACAGGCACACGGGAACAGCCAGCTCTCCAAGCCACATGGCTGCTGTGTGACCTTGAACACTAGGAAATCCTCTCAAGATCTGGTCATCGTAAGGGATGGCCCTACAGCCCCTCAAGGTAGTCTCTTCTAACCATGTCCTTATCCCTTTGTCCTGAAATCATAGTTGTTCAATTGTCTAATTGGATATAGATTGAAATCCCAGGTTCATCAAGAGAGAACAATTGTAATCATCCAAATGTGTGAGCCCTGGTAATCAGAGCAGGCTCCATAAAACATGCAGTTACATTAGCTGGTCCTTCAAAAAGAAGGAATAGCTGTGTCTTCATCCGATAACGGATGCCAGAGAGAAAAAAAAAATTATTTATTATTTTTTGAATGACTTAACATTTGGAATGGTCAATTAAAAACTGTGATACAGAAAAAGAATACTATATAGGAAAAGGATAATGTCACTTTTTTAAGATTGTGATCAAGCAAAATTCTTACCATCTAATCACTGATGTTTTTGTTTCCATGGCTATGACTTAAAAACAACACGGACCCACCATCAGATAAACACTAATAGTGCATCCAAAGGAAATTGAAATTGATTCTTTCCCAGCTTGCACTTGATCAACAAATTTCATTTATGCAGGATCTCATTGCTTTGATTCGTGGCTGGATGGGATACAAAGTAACTATTTTAATAAAATCTAATTCTGCCCCTAAAAAAGGATCATCATTCTAGATTTATGCCTCAGTTAGTGGGAGAATAAGTCTGACAGAGTTATTATACATTATTCTATAAACATGGTGTTTTCACTGAAGCTACTTCAAGATGTTTTCCTACCATTGCAATGGAGAATTTTTTTTTTCAAAAAAAAATTAAAATAGGGAATTGCTGCTATAAAACATATATATCGCAAAGGACTCATATTCTGCATTTTTCTTAAACCACTTACCATAAAACCTTCATTTTTTATGGCCAACTCGGTGCTGATTTCATGATTTGCAGCCAGAAACAACTGATTTCACAGCATCAGACGGTCATAAATCTTGGGAACCTAAGTTCCAAATCCCAAAGCAGTGCCTAGAGCCACAAATGAGTTTTCTTCCTACAACGTGTGACTTGTGTTTGCAGTTTTGATTAAAAGGAGCAAAGTTGAGAAAAAAGCATCTGTGTCCCCTTTTCCACACTTCTTGAAAAAAAAAAAAAAACAGAAGCTTTTAAAAGGCTTCCAACTGTAAGCCATGAGAGTGGCGGAGATCTGGGAATGGCCCTGCCAACAAGTCCTAAGGAAGGGTTGTTCTCCATGGGGTATGTCAGGCCACACATGGGACCCAATGTTTATTTTATTCCTCTGAAGAGAGAGAGTGGCACAATAGAACAGGGTCAATCTGAGAGTAATTGGGATGGTGAAGGGTTTGGGGATTCTGATGTAACAGGGGTGGCTGAGCTAATTTCATCTATTTAAACTGCATAGGTTACATGTGTGCAGGGATGGGTGGGTAAGAAGAAGCCAATGATCCTATTTTAATAGCTCTCACATAAAGGGATATTACTTTAATCTGTCACAGCCAGAAAGGTGTGGAGAAGACAAAAGAGCTCCACAGTTGAGGACATGATCAATTGACTGAAGAGGGCCTAATGGTTTATCAAAGAAGAAGTCACTGGTAGCATTAAGAAAAGCAGATGTGGGGACCTACGTAGGATGAGGTCAGATGTGGGTGGTCGGTAAAGAGATGGAAACCATGAGTATGAAAAGTCATTCCAAACTCTTGGACTTGAAGGAAGAGTCTTGCCCCAGGCCAGGGGACACTTTGGCTGTGAGAGAGAAACAAAGAGGGAGCAAGGTGGGTACAAAGGCAGTAATGTAGTTTAGCCTGAGCATGGTGAGGTGAGATGGGGGCTGTCTCTGTGGTACCAGGAAGTTGAAACTGTCCTGCCTTCTATGGGGCCTGAGTTCTAGGGACCCAAGAACACAAGGCAAGAAAACTTATGGCAGAAATATGACAAGTCATGGTATGAGAAAGTAATTTTGCAGCTCTGGCCTGAGGGCAGGGGTAACCAGGGGGTCATCTGACAATAGCTGGTGCTAAGGTAGACTAGGAGTGGGCACTGGTATACTCTTTCCTCCTTGTTTCACATTTTCCAACCCAGTTGTGGAGTCTATATATCAAGTAGTAGACACTCTATCCTTCCATCAGACAGAATGAATAGGTATTGATTCACTCTAAGCTTTCTGAAACAAGGGAAATGTACACAAGGAAAGTATGCAAATAAAAAAAAAATAGGTAACCATTCAACCTGCCAACACTTCCACTTTCTTCATCTCTCTTAAGCTTCATGTATTTATCTATTTTCTCTCTTGGCCAAGAAGCCAGAAGAATAGGTCTTCTTTATTAAGTAATAGAAGTAAATCCACCTAAAGACAACCTCAGTTACATCTTGGAAGCAATGACTTCAAGCTAAGCTGACTGATCATTCCAGTTCACTGGGCCAACTACAGAATTTACAACAGACTCGATGGATGGATAGTAATGTGGTTGAGCTGGGCCCCTGAAACCAGGAGTTGGAAAAACAGAGATGAGGGGTAGTTGAATGAGTAATGAGTTAATAAGCCACTGGACTTTTCCTGTCTGAGTCAGACTAATTTACCCCAAAAGATTGGGAGGGGTCAGTCTAGACAGAATTACTAAAAGAACATGAGCTTTTCATTTTTTTAAATACCTTTTAACTTACTAAACAATAATAACAACAACAAAAAATGCCACAATATTATATGTTCCCATATTTGCATAACCAGAGAAGGCATGAGATGATCTGAAGAGAGTCAAGGTTATAGCGAGAAAAATCTGGATATAATCTTCAGTGTCTTATTGAGAATTTGAGATTTGTTTACTAACAAATGCCATGCAGTGTCTTGAACTTTCTTGCACACTTTTAATCCAGCTAGCTTCCAGGAGTTTATCCTTCAGTTAAGTAATTTATCCACTGTGACAAGAGAGTGAAGCAGTAGAAAGAGCTTGGGCCTAGGGTGAGAAGCCCTGAGTTCTAGCTCTGTCTCCACAACTAATTAGCTGTGCAATTTCAGGAGAGTCACTTGTGTATGGGCAGGTGGCCTCCTCCTAATCTTTAAAAGCCCAGTGTCTGGACTCAGATAAGATTATCTGAGTCATGGTCTTGTCATTGCATTTAGAGATAAGGTTTACAAATATGATAAACTAAACAAGAAATTTAATACTTAAATAATAACACCAGGCACATATGCTTGGTATGTGGCAATATAAGTGACTGGTGAATGGTAAAGGTATAATTTGAAATCAGGCAAAGATCACTATGAGTTGGATTTACTGTGTAGGTGAGACTTGCTTTGCATACAAAGAAATCTGGAATATAGAAAGATGGGTACAATTAAAATAAATGAGTGACAGCTAGCTAGCTAGCTAGATGATAAATTTATAGATGATAGATAGGTATAGATGATAATTAGGTGTATATATATATATATATATATATACATATATATATATATACATATATATATATATGTAGAGAGAGAGAGAGAGAGAGAGAGAGAGAGAGAGAGAGAAACAGGAACCCAAGCCAAGATGAAAAGATGATGGGTTACCTGTGGTTACCTGTGGCTGATTTTCTAGGCTTGTGTATGTCACCAATTTTTTTTTTTTGTCTTGTCTTCTATTTCTCCATATATTCTCCCATTGGCACATGTCCCTAGGGATTGTACTTGTGCACAGAGGATATGGTTTCCTTTCCATGATGCTCAAGTGGCAGGGATAGGCTGGGTGGCAATGGTGCTGCATGGCAAAGCCTTCAGAAGTCTAAACACTTTAGGAAGTAAGCCTTCTCAAGAGCACTGGCTTTATTATAAGGCAATTTGGACAAAAAGAAAACTTCCTTTAACGTAAAGCCATACAACTATATGCAATTAAACCTGCATGATTAAATTCCAGAAATTAAAAACCAATAAAAAGCGGTCTAGCAAAAGGATCTGTCTTGCACACCTTTTAACCGTTAATCTGAGTGCACTTTAGCTGTCTCACATCACTTCACCCTTTACTTCATCTTTTTAATTGCTCAGGCATTTAAAACATATCCCAAACATGGAAAAGGGGAATCAAACCAGAGTAGATGTTTCTACGTCTGACCCATTTCTCCCTCATCTTCCATGAAATCATTAATAATTCAAGGGCAGAGATACCCATGGGAAAAAAGGCAGTTGATGGTAGGAAACTAATCCAGGACAGATGAGCATTTTTGGAAAGAAGATGAAATAAACTGAACCCACATTTTCTAATAGTTTCTGAATTGACAAATGGTCAACTTTCACTTAGTTGGTCCTGGGATACAGCACTCCCAGGAGTCTGAGCAGAATTGTAAGCCCCAGCTTGGGGCAAACACTGTGAGAAATGACATTCTCTTCCAAGTTGCAAGTTGTCCTGATGTTACCATACGAGCTTCACTACACACATTTCCACTAAAGAAGAAAGCAGATTGGAGCCTTGGTGCAAAACAGCTAAAAGTTTTCCAGGTCTTCTTACAATGATTTGGAAGGATGCTCAAAGGATTTTCTTTTTCATCTTCTTCCTTTTTTTTAAGCTTGAAGAAGCTGTATGCTCTTCTCTATAGTGCTTACAGGTACAAGTTGTATTGGAGGATAAGTGTATGTGTGTGTGAGGGAAGGCTGGGTTGAATAATGTGACCTGAACCAATGTTTACTTATAAGCTCCCAGTGTTCACTTAGATTTTCATTTGGGTACCTTTGTGAGGAGACAAATACAATTTTGTGGACTTGTCTTGTAACTGTTTGTACAGCCAAGGCCACTAGAGCTGCTTAGATTATATCTTGGGGGGGTAGTCAGGGCATTCCATGACCTTTGTCTCGCTGGGTATTCCTTCTGAAAAGGGGTTGGGAGAGGATAAGAGAGGAGGGCTTCAATTTATGGTTGCAGTCATGCCTAGTCTGAAAAACACAGCAGGAGAAGACTTAACCTCATGGTTAAGAGGCCCATGATATTTAATTTAAATACTATTAAAAAGGTGAGTGGATTTTTATTTTTATCTTATTTTACTTTTAATTAAACAGGCAGCATTAAAAAATATTTGAGGAAACACAAGCTTACATAATCCAGTTCATAATCAGACATAAAGGACCTTCTATAATAAAGTGCTCACTCAAGGAACCAATCTTTCTTTGACCTCCCTCCTTTGGGAATCCAGCACAACATTCCAATGTAAGTTTTTGTTAAAGCTATTCTCTTTATTAGGGATGCTGCTCTCTCCATATTTCCATATATCTAGATCTTATCCATCTTTCAAGGACCATTTTGCATGCTTCCTCTTTAAGGACAAAACCTTTGATCCTCCAAGATGACTATAATTTCTGAAACCTTTGCAATTCCATAAAGAAATGGCATATCTCTCCATTAGCCTTTGTTATATATTTTGTGTTGTATCATGTATGCACTGGTTATTTCCTCTAATGAGTTGTAATAACTTGAGAGAAAAATATATATTTTATTTCTTTCTATAGGAGGGCACCTGAGCTTAAGTCAAAGTTGATAGAATTCAGTTATGTCTGGGCATTTCTGATAGAAAGATGGAGAGGTCCTATGGCAGTCTCTTTGCAAGAGGAACTAGAGAGAGAGAGAGAGACTCCTCAAGGAGAACCCATCCTAAGGGAAGAGCCTCAGGCAGACCATCCTGTCCCAGTATTAGCCCTTGAAAGAGAGAAATAGCTTTAAAAATGGTGAATTATCAGACCCCATAAACTTGAATCACTGTTCTGAAGAGCTGGTGGAATTTAGAAAAACAGGAAGAGGTATTTTCCCTACACTTAAGGTCCCTACACTGTGATATTAAAATAGAAAATATGTAACTCAAAAAATGGAGAGACATTCTCCTCATTTCTGATGAGAGAGTACACAACTGGGCTTCATCACACATAGGGTAGGTTCAACCGGTCAATAGCAAGGGGCTCCAAGGGATGCAACAAAAATGGGAGAAACCACTGGAAAATATGGCTATTTGTGACAGATAAAATATGGCTAACAACACTGGGTAACACCCCAAGCAGGGAGTATGGAAATTAAAAATGCAAATACATATAAGTCTATTTTTAAAGAAATTGTCCTGGGACAGAAAAAAAAAAAAAAAAAAAGGAGGGTGTCATATGAAACTGTTAAGTTTATTACTATTTGTGAGTTCATGTGTGCAACGTCTTGAATATACCAAAAAAACAGTTGATGCACATACCAAGAAGATGGGAAGGCATAAGCATGGTGGATTTTCATTCCAGGTGACAGGCATAGATTGGTACAGAAGAGGGCAAAGGAATTCATTTAAATGGTCAACTTGTACAAATACCTTTGAAAGAAGGACTGCAGTACCTACCTTTTACATCACTGCAGTAACAATAAAGGCAAAGTATTAAAGGGATGCTATTTGAAAGCTGCTTTGTTATTGTTGTTTTGTGTTTAGGTTTTTGTTTGTTTTTATTTCAACAATACACTGTGAGGTGTACATCTGTTATATCATAATGCACACAGTTGTTAGAAAATGCAGAGTAATTAAAATTAAAGTTATAAAGAGAAACCTATGTTGATGTCTAAATTAAATGAAGAAAAAAATGGAAAGGTGCTGATTAAGAAACAGGAGGTCTAGAAAGAACTAAAATGACAGAAACTTAAAGATGGAAGTTTTTTTCATAACCTTGATGTTCATTGTTTTTGGATAGGAATGTTTCTGTTAACTAAATCTCTTTCTATATCTAAATGTAGAGGTTTGAAGCTGAATGCATCCCAGAAAAATGTGTTCTTAAATTTAATCCATTCCTGCTAGGGGGTGAACCCACTATTTTTTGATGAGGTTACTTTGGTTAAGTTGTGTTCCACCTCAATTTCTTTATAAGCAGAAAGAAGTTCAGACAGTGGGGGAGAAAGCCACAGGAAAAAACAGCCTGGACATCAACAGAACCCGGAAGAGAAGGGAAAGGTGAAGAGATGCCACCATATGCCTTCCCATGTGAAAGATGAGCCACAGATCACAAACAGCCAGCTCCAGAATGCTGATTTTCAGGAAGAAAGCATCCCCTTGATGATGTTTTGATTTGGACTTTTTCCCAGACTCATCCTGTGAACAAATAAATTTCCACTGTTTAACGAAATTCATTTTATGGTATTTGTTTGAGCAGCCCAGGAAACTAAAATATCAGGTAGTAAGAATATAGACTAAGTGAGGCTGAAGTAAGTCTAGACATTGAATCTTTGGTATAGTAAGTGTTTCCAAGAACATGGTTGAGTGGATCTGTGAGTAGTTTATTTGTTTGATTGATTTTTCAGGCTAGTATATCCAAACTCACATTAGGCAGCAAATGTTTAAAACTAAAGTGAAACAAAGTTAAAGTTGTGATCATTGCATAGCTAGCTCAGAGGGATTCAGTGAGGCCAAATAAAATGAGAAAATATAAATAAAAATTCAATAAACACTACTAAACACTATAGGAATATTTTATTAAAATAATAATAGTTACAATACCTCAAGCTCAGTAGGTTCTCAATAATTTGGATGAGTTAAATAGACACAAATAAATACTTCTCACTGTGCAGCATTCTGGGGATATGGTAGGATACTGGATGATGTTTATTGTGTCAGTTTACTGCAATCAGAAATGGCATTGCAAAGAGGACGTGTGCTCAAAAGTCCACTGTAGTAGAAGACAAGGTCTTGGGTTGGTTTGTAAGTCAGTCAAGGTTCTTTGTTTTTTTTTTTTTTTAACCTCCTGAAAATGTATTTCACCATCTCCACCATTAAGTACCAACAGAGCCAAGTATTCTGAATGCAGTACATATAGGTGATTATGATTATATTTCTGGTCGTAGATCTCTAACATGATTCTGTATAATATTAAACTGAGATTTTAATGTGTGCAACCGTCCAGTATTAAATGATACAATTAAACATTTCTCCTATAAAGCATTATCCTATGCCTCAGATGATTCCAAGCATTAAAGAAATTGTAGTATTAATTCAATGACACTAAGTATTCTTAAATAATTTTTCACCTTGTCAAATGGGGAGAAAGTTGAGTGCCTAAGGAAACCAGCATGCATACTAATAGCCATATTTATTGAGTCTTTACTATGTGTCAGGCACTGGGCTAAGGGCTTTACATGCATTATGTCTTTTAAACCTTATAACAACTCTGGCTGTAAATACTATCACAGTTCTCATTTTACAGTTGAAAGAACTGAGCCTAATAGAAAGGAAGGAACAGGAACCTGTTCAAGGTCGACAGAGTTCCACTCCAAGCTAGGTAGTCTGATTCCAGAACCCTGGATCTCAACTATTTGCTGCAGTCCTTTCTACTCACCTTTTAACACCTTAGTTCAAAAGGGGATGTCTGCCCCCTAAGCAGTTCCTTTAAATATAGGTTGATTGGTCTTTTGCATGAATCCTGAAACTGCTCTGAATTAACACAGGATGTCCTGAAGACCTGTCCACCTCCAGGTACTGTAAGAGCTGGTTCACAGTGTGGATTGAGCTAATCTCTGCATTTTAGGGCAGAAGCAGTGACACATATACCTTCTTTTCTTCTTTACTTCTGAAGTCAATGGCAGTTCACCTTTACATGAAGAGCTACCTGATGGGTAGGCTAGAGAGACAGCTTCCATAGTTGGTGAAAAGAAAGATCCTGGGAAGTATCTAAAACCTCAAACTCCATACCCTTCTACTTCTAGCCTATTGGTTTTGTGCTGGAAAGTTAATATTTAGAGACATTTTCTTCTGGATTATGTCATTGCTGGTACATAAAAACACTTTGGGAGATGTTATAGTTGGTTATCAATCCATTACAATTTTTTATTATATAGTATAACATATATACAAAGTAAATAAATTAAAAAAAACAATAGTTTTCAAAGCACTCTTCAACAAGTAGTTACAGGACAGATCCCAGAGTTTGGCATGGCCTACCAAATGATCCTCTCAGATTTTTCCTTCTAGCTGCTCCAGAATATAGGAGGTTAGAAGGTTTAAATATTTTTTATCATCACAATCAACTTTTTTCTTTCTTTTTTTTTTTGTGAAAAGTAACGTATATACAAAAAAGCAATACATTTCAAAGCACAGCACCACAATCAGTTGTAGAACATATTTCAGAGCTTGACATGGGTTATAAGTCCATAATTTTAGGGTTTTACTTGTAGGTGCTCTAAGATACTAGAGACTAAAAGAGATATCAATTTAATGATTCAGCATTCATATCCATTCCTTAAATCCTATCTTCACAGTATAACTCCACCATCACCTTTAATCTTTCCATCCCTCTCTTTAGGGGTGTTTGGGCTATGACCATTGCAAATTTTTCATATTGGAAGGGGCTGTCACTAATATGGGGTAGGGAGATGAAACTATCTGATGTTCTGGAGAGGCTGGGCCCTCTAGGTTTCAGGACTTATCTGGACCAGGGACTCATCTACAGGTTGTAAGTTTCTGGAAAATTACTCTAGTGCATGGAACTCTTGTGAAATCTTATATATTGCCCTAGGTGTTCTTTAGGAGTGGCTGGAATGGTCCTGGTTGGGATTTGGAAGGTTATGAAAAGTAGCAAGGTCTAACTGTAGCTTATGTAAGAGCAACCACCAGAGTAGCCTCTCGACTCTATTTGAACTCTCTCTGCCACTGATCCTTTATTAGTTACACTTCTTTTCCTCGTTTTGGTCAGGATGGAATTGTTGATCCCATGGTGCCAGGGTCAGAGTCATCCCTCCGAATTGTCTCCCATGTCTCCAGGGAGACTTTCACCCCTGGATGTCATGTCCCACGTAGCAGGGAGGGCAATGATTTCACTTGCAGACTAGGGCTTAGTGAAAGTGAGGCCACATCTGGGCAAAACAGAGATCCTCCAGAAGTAATTCTTAGGCATGCCTATAGGTTGTCTAAGATTCTCCACTGCCTACATGTGCTTCACATGTATAAGCCTCAGGATCAAGAGCATAGCCTATTGATTTGTGTATCCCTAAAGTTTGACATAGTATCAGGGGATTCCCTGATGGTAAGGTTTAATTGTTCCATATTCTTTTTCCCATCCCTCGAGGGACTTTGCCAATACTTTTTGATTATCTTCTTAATATACTCTAGGATGCATCCAGGCATTACAATAATCTATATAGGATTAAAGTACCTCTTTCTAATCCTGGATTCCCTGTGCTTCCAAATGAGCTATACAGATAGGTTGACTTAGATTATAAGCACTACAGCAAATTTCAGTTCCAGACCAAATAAACCTTTCTTCCTTTGGTCTCAAAGAGTATGTGTTATTCTGAAATATAGACAATGTCTTCCTTCCCCCCGTGATCCAAATTACTTTAAGTCCAACCTGATCAGCTTCGTTCTTATCTCTCTCTTTATACAGAACAGCCTCTCGAAATCTAGAAATAATAAACACCAATTCGGACTTACTGTGTCTGCTCTAAAAGTCTACAATCTAGGCCCCTGTTTTCTTATAAGCATTTTCTAAAGGTGACCATGCCATTGTTGTTCTTTTGCTTCTGGCTTATTTTGCTCATCAAATATCCCACATGTTCATTCACATTGTTGCATGCTTTATGCCATTGTTTTCGTAGGAGCAGAACCTTCGTTCATAAGTATCACCATCGCTCACCAATCTACTTCTCAGTCACTGCATTCTTCAGCCACCTGCATTCATTAGTTACTATGTAAAGTGCTCAAAGTCCACAGTCCATCAACTCTCTCAATTTTAGATAATTTCATTGTTCCCTAGAGAAAGAAAACCAATAAATACACCTTCTCCAAAAAGGAAGTCTAAACCTCCTTTTAACTTTTGTCCCTTCACCCATTATTTACCTCTGCTATTGCTGTGGCAGTGCTAATGTTTTCCTTTTGAACATAGTCCATAGCATGCAACAGCCGTTTTCCCCTGCACCCTGGACTTAAACACTCTTTGTCCATGAATCATATCTTTGATGTAATTCTTGCAAGAACTAATTCATGTTTCTAGTGTTAATCAGTGGGAAATGTAGGTCTATTCAAAGCCTTTCGATCTTGTTCATCTTCGATATGGGAATATTACTTACAGACCCACTAGAGATCCACCTTCACTGCTCTCTAATCCCTTACATTGGAGTTCAACCTCATTAGCTAATGGTTCACTGATTTCTGCTTTCTATGTATCTATAAGTCCCCTTTATTCTGTATTATAAGCCTCTGATTATACCTTTGTGCTGGTCATAAAAGTGCCATCATACAGTATCTATCCTCCTGTGTCTGGCTTATTTCACTCAGCATTATGTTATCAAAGCTCATCCACCTTGACATGTGCTTCAGGATGTCATTTGGCTCCATCGTATGTATATACCACATTTGGCTGATCCATTTGTCTGTTGATGGGCATTGGGTCTGTCTTCATCTTTTGGCAATCATAAATAAAGCTGCTATGAACATTGGTGTGCAAATGTCTGTTTGTATCATTGCTTTCAGCTCTTCTGGGTATATACCAAGTAGTGCTATTGCTGGGTCATAGGGCAACTCAAAATTTAGTTTCCTAAGGAACTGCCAAACAGTGCTCCATAGTGGCTGCACCAGTACACATTTCCACCAGCAGTGCATAAGTGTACCAGTTTCTCCACATCCTCTCCAACATTTAAAGTTTCCTGTTTGTATAATAGTACCCATTCTTATAGGTGTGAGGTGGTATCTCATTGTAGTCTTGCTCTGCATTTCCCTTATAGCCAGCGAAAATGAGCATCTCTTCATGTGTTTTTGAGCTATCTGTACTTACTCTTCAAAAAATGTCTATTCATATCTTTAGCCCATTTTATAATTGGATTATTTGTTCTTTTGTTGTTGAGTTGTATGATTTCTTTATATATACAGGAAATCAAACCTTTGTCTGATATGTGATTTCCAAATATTTTCTCCCATTAAGTTGGCTGCCTCTTCATGTTTTTGACTGTCTTTTAAGGTGCAGAAGCATTTGATTTGGAGGAGTTCCCATTTATCTATTTTTTCTTTTGTTGCTTATACTTTGAGTGTAAAGTTTAGGAAGCTATCTCTTATTATTAGGTCTTGAAGATGTTTCCCTACATTTTCTTCTAGAAGTTTATGGTGCTAGTTCTCATATTTAGGTGTTTGATCTACTTTGAGTTAATTTTTGGGTAGGGTATAAGACAGGGATCCTCTTTCATTCTTTTGGCTATTGATATCCAGTTCTTCCATGCCCAGTTATTGAAATGATTATTTTGTCCCAGTTCAGAGGATTTGGGGGCCTTTATAAAAATCAGTTGAGGGCAGGCCATGGTGGTTTAGCAGGCAGCGTTCTCACATGCTATGCCAGAGACCCGGGTTCAATTCCGGGGCCTGCCCATGTAAAAAAAAAAAAAAAAAAAAAAAAAATCAGTTGACCATAGCTGCTTCTATCTTTGTGAAAGTACCATGCTGTTTTGACCACTGTGGCTTTATAATAGGTTTTAAAGTCAGGGAGTGTTAATCCTCCCACTTTATTCTTTTTAAGGATGCTTTTAGCTACTGGGGTCTCTTTCTCTTCCAGATGAATTTGGTAATTAGCTTTTCCAAGTCGTCAAACCACATTGTTGATATTTTGATTGGTACTGTGTTGAATCTGTATTAAGTCATTTTATGACATCAGTTTCCAACATTCCTTAGTAGAAACACAGCAGCTTGGGCAGGAGATTTCAAATTGTGTTCTGGGGAGCTCTATGCTACTTAGAAGTGACTCAGTGAGTAAGGAAGTAAAAGCAGTGCGTTCCCAGACCCTTTTCTCCCTTTGTCAACCACAACAGCTCTGCTTTTATCTGCTATTGGCTAGCTTTGCATTTCATTTTGGGGAAAACAACAAATAACAAAAACAAAAACAAAAGTATCCCACAGTTAAAAAAAAAAAAAAAGGGAAATCACAAGTTTAGCATGAAGAGTGTGGACTTTGTATTCAGGAGGTCTAGAAGAGCCTAAAACAATAAAAGTCAGTTTTTGATCTGTTCTAGTTTGCTAGCTGCCAGGATGCAACACACCAGAGACGGATTGGCTTTTAATAAAAGGGGATTTATCTTGTTGGTTCTTCAGAGGAAAGGCAGCTAACTTTCCACTGAGGTTCTTTCTTACGTGGAAGGCACAGGATGGTCTCTGCTGGTATTCTCTCCAGGCCCCTGGGTTCCAACAACTTTCCCCAGGGTGACTTCTTTCTGCATCTCCAAAGGCCTGGGCTGAGCTGCTAGTGCCGAGATGAGGAATGCCTAGCTGCTTAGCTGTGCTACATTGCATTCTCTCATTTAGGCACCAGCCAATTAAGTCAAATGTCACTCATTGCAGCAGACACGCCTCCTAGCTGACTGCAGATGTAATTAGGAACAGATGAGGTTCACATACCATTGGCTTATGTCCGCAGCAACAAGACTAGGTATGCTCACCTGGCCAAGTTGAGAACTGAATTTAACTAACACAGATTCCTGAAAGCAGGTTCAGATTTTGGAAGCAAGAAAGTCTCATTTCTTGAAGTCTACTTGGGGTTGAGCACTGGATGAGGTATTTTATATTTAGTATTTCATTCAGTCCTCAGCAAGGTGGTATTAGGATCATTTTCAGATGTGAAACCTGGACTCAGAAAGGTTAAATAATTTATACAAAGTTATACAGCTGGTAAGTGGGAGAGTTGGGACTCAAACTAAAGTGTATCTGGTTCTTGACTCCCAGGAATGAGCCTGACCCTGCCACCATGGGCTGAACAATACCATCCTGGCCAAAAGGGGGAAAATAAGTGTAATAAATAAGGTATCAGTGGCTGAGACAGTTCAAATAGAGTCGGCTATTCTAGAAGTCACCCAATACAAGCTTCAGTTAGACATTGCTACTTATCATAACTTGCCAAACACCAACCAAAACCATTCCTGCCAATCCTAAAGAACACCTAGGGCATGATATAAGATGCAACAAAGGTTCCATGCACTAAGATAACTTTCCAGGAACTTACAACCTCCAGATGGATCCCTGGACCAGATAAGTTCTGAAATGCAGAGGGGCCAGCCTTTCCAGAACATCAACTAGTTCCATCCCCCATACCATATTATAGACAGCCCCTTCAGACATGAAAAAGCTAGAATGGGGGAAAAAAAAAATTAGAATGGGCATAGCCCAAATAGTCCCAGAGTGGGAGAATGATCAAAGGTAATGGTGGAGTTAAACAGAGAAGGTAGAGTTTACCAAACAAGTATGATTGCTGAATCACTATATTGATATTTCCTTTGATCTCCAGTACCTTAGAGCAATTAGAAGTAAAAACTTAAAATTGTGGAATCGTAAACCATACCAAACTCTGAAATCTGTCCTACAACTAATTGTTGCAATGCACCTTGAAATTTATTTTTTATATATATTATTTTTCACAAAAAAAGAAAAAAGAGAGATGAAGTATAACAGAGAATTAGGATTCAACAAATGAGTATGACTGCTGAATCATTATATTGACATTTCATTTGGTCTCTAGTGTCTGGGAGCAGCTAGAAGAAAAAATCAAACTTTAAAATCTGTTCTACAACCACTTATTAAAATGTACTTGGAAACTTCTTTTTTGGTATATATATTATATTTCACAATTTAAAGAAGTTAAAAAAAAAAAGAAGACACAAACACATATGTATACACACACACACACACAAAGTATACTTGGCCCCTAAGACACGAGTTTCCTGAAAAGAGGAATACAGTCACAAATTTGGAGACCATCTGTTCTAGTTTGCTAGCTGCTAGAACACAATATACCAGAAACAGAATGGCTTTTAAAAAGGGGAATTTAATGAGCTGCTAGTTTATAGTTCTAAGGCCAAGAAAATGTCCCAATCAAAACAAGTTTATAGAAATGTCGAATCAAAGGCATCCAGGGAAAGATACTTTGGTTCAAGAAGGCCGATGAAGTTCAGGGTTTCTCTCTCAAGTGAGAAGGCACACGGAGAACACAGTCAAGGCTTCTCTCTAGGCTGGAACAGCACATGGCGAACACAGCATCATTTGCTAGCTTTCTCTTCTGGCTTCTGGCTTCATGAAGCTCCCCAGGAGGCGTTTTCCTTCTTCATCTCCAAAGGTCACTGGCTGTTGGACTCTCTGCTTCGTGGTGCTGCAGCATTCTCTGCTCTCTCTGAATCTCTCATTCTCCAAAATTTTCCTCTTTTATAGAACTCCAATAAACCAATCAAGACCCACCCAAATGGGTGGATACATGTCATCCCCTAATCCAGTTTAACAACCACTCTTGACTAAATCACATCATCCAGGGAGATGATTTCATTACAGTTTCAAACATAGTATTGAATAGAGATTATTTTACCTTTATGAAATGATATTTTGATTAAAACATGGCTTTTCTAGGGGGCATACTTCCTTTCAAAACAGCACACCATCTTAAAAGTGGGTGGGTAGGGCAGTAATCTAAAATTCCTCTGCTTGACAATATGTGCTCCTACCAGCCCTGTCCTTTGCTTCAAAAGTTAAATAGAAATTTTTGTTCTCTGTCATTAGCATTCTGCGAAGGCTTTCTGAATTGGGAATGGTGGCTCAAGCTAATCTAGGTCCCCCAGAAAGGTTGTTTCCTAGGATGACTTTGAAGATTTTCCTCATTATTATTATCTTCCTTATTTAAACTGCTCTACTTGCCATAAAATAATGTATTCACAGGAGCACTGGCAAGGATTGGATGTGATTTGATGATGGAAAATTCTATAGCTATTTTAAAAATCATCTCTATATACTGATGAAAAGATGTGTCTAGGTATGGATTGTTTAATTTAGACATTATCCATGATACTCAATGGATGGAGGTGGCCAAAGGGTACATTGATTGGGAAGCAGAAAAGTGTACTGTGGTGTATATATATATAAAATGGAATACTGTGCATCTACAGAAAGGAATGAAGTGAGGCATGCAACAAAGTGAATGAATCTTAGGGACATTATGTTGTGCAAAATAACCCAGAAACAAAACAAATATGGCATGGCTTCTTTCAGAGAGCATATATAAGAAAATTGGGCCCTAGATTATAAGCTCTATAGCAGTCACATTTAGTCCGGAGTTGTAAGTGTGTTTCTAGATTCTGAGCATTCGAGATACTGTGCTATATGTGTATAACCTGGTATTTCCCTGGAACTTTAGGTGCCTAAGACTTGTGACACCTAAAACTCAGAGTTGGAGTTCTGCAGCTCTGAAATTCAGCATTGCTACATCCAACTGTTAAAGAAACAGGAAAAGAGATTAGGCTTTAATTAGAGATAAGAACAAAGTCAATCTGGTTGGGGCCAGGAAAAATCAGAATACAGAGCAAATAATGATATTGTCTGTATTACAGAGCTTCACTACTGTATGAGACCTAAGGCAGAGAGGTTTATTTTGTCCAAAAACCTAAATTTTCTGTAGCACACAATCTAAAACAAAAGAAAAACGAAAGATATGTCTAGGACATATTGTTAACAAAAATTCTAAAAAAAAAAATTTGGTTAGGATCATGTTAAAATATGTATTTACATATTTTAATTCTTGTATGAATAAAGTTCTGCCAAAAAATAGTTATCTCTGGAGATAGAATTACTGGAGATAATCACTTTCCTGGATTATATTTTTCTGTAATGCTTGTATTTTATATAATAAGTATCCCAATATCTTTGTAATCATAAAAATAATAAAGGTATAAACATTAAATGTCAATGCTAGCATTCTGTTTTTCAGTGTTTTTCCTAATCATGTGCAGATTTGCCCAGGCTGTAATTTTAGGAAAATGACTGAAATAATTTGCAGGTACTAGAGTGTTTCTCATTGTACAACCATGTATGTGAAATATTTTGATTGCATTCTTTTGGCAATTTAAAAAATATATATTTTTAATGACAAGTCTTCATACACATACATTCCATACATGGTGTACAATCAGTGGCTCACAATAGTTGTGTATTCATCACCATGATCATTTTTAGAACATCTGCATCACTCCAGAAAAAGAAATAAAAAGAAAAATCTCATATATACTGCATACCTTACCCCTCCCTCTCACTGACCACTAGTATTTCCATCTACCCAATTTATTTTATCCTTTGTCCCCCCTATTATTTATTTGTTTCATATCCATATTTTTTTACTCATCTGTCCATATCCTGGATAAAGGGAGCATCAGGCACAAGGTTTTCACAATCACACGGCCGCATTTTAAAGCTATATAGCTATATAACCGCCTTCAAGAATCAAGGTTACTGTAACACAGCACAACAGTTTCAGGTACTTCCTTCCAGCCACTCCAATACACCATAAACTAAAAAGGGATATCAATATAATACATAAGAATAATCTCCAGGATAATCTCTCAACTCTGTTCTGCAGGCAATTTGAGAGTCATACAGGTTTTTATATTGTTGGATGTGTGTGTGAGTGAGCCGACAAAAAGTTTCATATGAGAATGAGATCTAAATATTGCCTGTGCAGAAGATTCCACAATTTTTGACCAGAATAAGAACACTCCTAAAAGCCAGCCTATCAATTAAACAGATACTATCATTAAATGACATTTTCATCCATCAAAAAATTGTCATGGATGTCTCAGGTGAATATCTCAGGCTTCCTTACTTTGTGCTACGATATTTGTAATTTACGTTAAAATCCCTTTCGGCAAAGATGGTAAGATATGCAGTGTACTCTTCAGTTTAAGCACCATTCAAGGTGTGGTCTGTTGCCATAATCAGGATTTCACACTCAGAGGCCTGGTCACAAGCATTCCCAGTAGAAAACCACAAACCAGAGGTAAAAGCTGCAAGTTCTTCTTCTAGCCATGTATGAGTCCGCTCTAAGAACTTTGCATGATAAATATTAGAAATGATCTTTCGTTGGTTAAATCAGTGGCCTGTTAGTGAACTTGATAGATGATTCATTGGTGAAAATATCTGCAGTCAACATCCTGAACTGGCTAAAATATTTTAGAGACATGGCCTTACCCTGCATGAACAATTAAACATATAGTGGCCTGAGCCCTTCCTCCTGCTGTGCCCAGAGACTGGGATACAAGATTTCCACTTGCCTGGTGACTTCTACAAGGTGACAATCCTGTCTCTAGAAGGTTGTCACACTTACCTCAAGTGAACCTTTCATGAAAAGGTGTTGTTCACAGTGCTAACGAGGACAGGAAGCTGGGAATTCATCAGTAAATTTATTCTGAAAATTGCTTTCATTATAATTGGTAGTCATATTGTGTGGGAGTAGCTAAAGCTCTCCTACTTCCAACTTCTTGGCAACTACTGGTTATCTATTTATCTCTATCTAATTATCGATCTATCTATCTATCTTATATCATCTATGATGATAGATAATATAGATTATAAATCTATAATATCTATATAGTATTATCTATTTAAACCATCAGCTAGCCTACTTTCCTAAGATCCCTCCCTTACCGACTTCTTCTTTCTCAGAAGACCCCTCCCCTACTTGCTCAGAAAAGTCTCTACTTCTTCTGTAGAAAGCTCACCTCCTTATGTCTATTAGCAAGGGACTTGCTCCACTTATGTGTATTAATGAGACATTTGCTTCACTTGGAGATAAGTTCCTCGTTTCTTCTTCCCCCACAGAACTAGCTAAGACCAGTGCCAGCTACCTCGGCATGTACAAATAGAAGAAACCCTGACCTCAAGTTACTTAGTATAATTGGCAATTGTGCATCCGTCACTTAACCCTGCCTCTTGATTCATGTCATCTCACCCCATCCTCTCTCATTTCTCTAGGCCAACACTTTCCAGATAATCTAAGTGTCTCAAGGCTTCATAGCTTGGGGAGACAGAGTTGAGCTTGCTCCTCTGTCTTTGCTCTGCTACCTCAAAATAAACTCTTTCTATTTTTAAAATCCTAGTGTCACTGCATTAAATCCTGTGTGCAGCGAGCAATAAGCCCACTTACGTGAAAATTATCTCTCTCATCTATCTATATCAATCTACCATCTGTATCCATCTATCCATCCATCCATTCATCCATCCATCCATCCCTCCATCTTTCCATCTCTCTATCTCTCCATCAATATATCTATAAAATTTAACAACTGTGTATGACCAAATAGACTCATTAGGCCACTTTCAACTCCTCTGTATCCAAAGAGTTTTAAAGCAGGTTAGAATAGAGAATACAATGATTTTGACAAAGAAAGAGAGGGATGGTTGACTCTGTGTTTAATCAATTAAAGCCAATACAGAAACTTTGGCAGATGCTTCTGAACAGGGATGGCTCTTGCTAGCTTCACTTTCCCTGTTTTCATCTGTATTTCCCTCTATCTGGAATTCCTGTCCCATCCCACCTCCCACCCCTTTTATAGACCCTCAATGAATGTCTCTTCAAAGAAAGAATGAATGACAAAACAAAAGAAATTTATTTTAATGGACTTTAAAAACTATACTAAACATTCCCATTGATTGAGCATGGCTATTTTCAGAAACAATCCTGTGTTAAAAAAAAAAAATTCTTTATTTACTAGTTGAGGAAACTGAGTCTGGATATTAAGTGGCTTGGCACCTGGAACTTTCTAACGCTGATGCTGCCTGCTCTGATTGCTTATCAAGCGGTACCAGGGAGGCTCTTAAGGAGGAAGTCACAGCTCTCCTAGGCCAGCTTCTACAACAGATGGTAAAGAAACAGTAAACTGTTAAAGTGTGCTAGGAAACCTTGGAATTTAGAAGTAATATAGCATACCCAAGTAAAGCCTTTAGTGATTAATAAAAACTAATTGGCCGATCAATTCTAATGGTTTCAGGTAAAAATCATATATATCAAATGGGACAGACTTTTAAGAACATTCAAAGACACCATCATAGGGTGGAAGGTGGAAGGCTGGAGGGGTCTTGGGTAGGAGTGGGGGAAGGCTAGAGTTGGAGGGAGGAAAGACAAACAAATCAGAACCAGTAAAAGACACAGGTACTACAACTGAGAAAATATGAACTTAAAAGGCACTTGCTTTTCTCTGCCACTCATGAGATCCACAGATATCTCTCTTCTCGCCATGCAAAACTCTGCATTTCGGTTGCCTCTCCAAGAAAGCTAACCAGACATTTGACTTTCAAAACTGATCCTAATTTATTAAAACAAAACAAAACAAAACAAAACAAAACAAAAAACATTGACTGTGATGTGACAGTATTTTACAAATACAGGGACCTTTTCTACCCATTCATTCAATACTAACATGTTCAGTTTAGCCCATAATAATGTACAATCTCCAAACTGTTCTAAATCCCAGTATGGGAGTATTTTTCCCAATAAGGCTATGAAAATGAAATAAAGGATTCCTTGGGGCCCATACAATAGTGATGCTTGATCAGGGTTGGCAACATAGTAACCTTCTAAAAATTATGCATTCTATTCTGAAGAACCCATATCCTCATCTATAACAAAATGAAGATCTTCAGATTCTTACATCTCTCCAGATTCTGTCATGCTGGGAGCACAACTATAATAGATTCCAAGATGATTAAAAACAGTATCCTGATAATTATGGAAAAAGGCAATGATGAGTCAGAGTATTTTGATAATTGCAAAAAAGAAACATTATAATGGATTACCATGACAAGAACAAAATCTAACACATTGTAATGTGAAAGGCTCTATCTAAAGACACTTGATCTATATAAAGTACTTTATAAAGAATGTTTTGAATGCATCGTATTGAATCAATTAAAAAAAAAAGAAAACTCCCAGTGCTGGCTATTATTATTCATATTTAAGGTGTCAGAACCTTAGAGTTTTAAACAAGCATCGTTTTTCCTTTCTTAGAAGGTTACAATAATAAGCTTTACAGGTAAAGAAATATGGTTGACATGGAAACTATTTTCCGTTTTGAAACAATCAGGGCCACCTTCTATTTGAGGAGTGTCTTAAGAAATTCAGAAAGGTTTCAATGGTGATGGCTTGCCTTTTTATTGGAAACTGCAAGTGTGACTGCAAGCAAGTACACAAACTCAAAAACACTGAACATCAGCGGGGGGTGTCAGATGTGTACTCTTCTGCTGGCTGAAATGCATTTCTGCTAAGAAAAATTTATGTTCCATTTAATTTAATTTTTCCACCATGAATTATACACACTTCCTCACCTTCTGAAATTAAGCTCCTTGAGCAAAAAATGAATTAAAACAAAACAAAACAAAAAAAACTTTCTCTGTTGGATCTGTTAACAGGGATTATGGTTCTCTTTAGCATGTGGGCAACAAAAGGAGGTACTGGGATAGCTAAATATCTACTGCTATTTTTAGTTCCTGGGTATATTGGTTTTTGTAAATTTTGCTTAATTTATCTACAGTTCTTGTTGGTTTGTTAGTTTTCTTCTTCATTACCTATGTCTCAGGGGTTACTTTTCCTTGGGGTGACAATTTTCCTTCAAGGAAGTTTCCACCCTTAGGTTTGTTTCTAATCTGGTAGTAGTCCAGGAAGTCAGAAAGCCAGGAATATCAGAATTTGGTGTGACAATCTGAAATGTGGTTTTAAGGAGTGGCTTTAAACACTCTTAATCCAACACTATCAGCTCAGGGCTGGTAGACAGCTGTTTTCATTTAGAAGTCAAGCTATTTGCTCCAGAGTTTGTGGCTGTGTTAATTAGCCGGGCTTTGCTCTTTTAATTCATACACTATTTTTCGTATGGGCATTTCAGAGTTGGAGGAAGGAGATGCTAGGGAAATCAAATTCACCAATTACAGGTTGCTACTGATGCAAGCAAACTCTGGGATGCAAGCCATGCGTCTCCTCCTCATATGGCCAATTATTCCAAAAGGCAACCAATCCAGGAAGGCTTCCCTGCCCCCACCTGCACCCCCACCCCCTGGGCTGAGAGGGAGCCCTTCCTCTGTGTTCCTATCACCTCCTTTTCTAATGTGCATCCTTGTCTACCACGTTTTATTGTACTTGTCTGTTTATCTGTGGGTCTTTTCCAGACTGTTGGTTCCTCCAGATGAGAACTGATGTCTCAGAGACCCTGGGGGTAGCCCAGAGTAGGTACTGGGTTATGTCTGGTTGATTAATTAATCCATCAATTGATAACAGGTATGTAGAGGTTAGAGCAAGGGACAGGGAAGTAATAGAAAGCAGATCAAGTAGAGAAGGAAGAAGGAACGTTAGTATAGCAATATGCATATCCTGCTGATAGTGAAAAATAAAGACAAATACGGCTGTGCAGAGTCAGTTGAAGTTAGGGGAAATAAAAGCAGGAACGTAGTAAAATGACGGGAAGGTGAAGGGGATAAGAATGTTTTTCTCACTTAGTTGAATGGTGAAGGGAGTAGATAATAGGGATAAATTAGGCCCATTAAAATGTAGAGAGGGCAAGAGATTAATGTTGTCTCCAAAAAGGTGGCAGTCCTGAGCTCATTCTTTAATTAGGGTTTAACAGAGAAAAGAAAATTGGTCAATTAAAAAAATAGCAAAGACTTGGCAAAAACATCTGAATAAAGTTCAGGAAGAGAATGAATATGCACGAACCATGAGATTAGCCTTCTATGTTGGGATATTAAGATTTTGTCATGTTTACTAAACACTTTTCCATGGTTAGAAAAAGAAATCTTGTGGATCTGGTAAAGATGCCAGAAATACTCTTTAATGCAAAGACTGATAAGCCCACGATTGGGACAAAAATACCTCCTTCCTTTTTTGGAGGGGGGATATAATCCTTGTTATTTCTCCAGATATCGTGGCTCCCATTCCAAGACTATCCTAGGGGAACATACAGGAAAGAAAGGCAAGCCTGTCAGGTTAGTATAAAAAAGCACTGTTCCCAATATGCCGATGCATATTATACACAGCAGACACACACACAGAAGCACACAAAATTTTTACACGAAGTCAAAGCAGTTAAGTATGATAACTTTGCATGAATTGCAGAAGTCAATTATGTGGCATGCCCAATGAAAGGGGAGTGGCACAGATTTAGGAATTAAACAGCTCAGACTCACGTTTCAGCTTTACTCCTTCTAAGTCTCATAACTTTTGAGCTAGTAGTCGTGGCCCAGTTTGGAGTTTCAGTTTCTCAATTGTAGGAAGGGGATAACAGATCCAGTGGGAGGGTGTTGAGAGAGACTGTACATAAAATACCTGATACATTGTCTGGCACATGGCAGATTACTCTATGAATGTTGATTACCTTTCTTTACACTCTCAAAAGGGCAAAAGGGGACAGCAGTGATGATTAAATTTTCTTCTGGAGCATTCCGATCCCCCCTAAACAGTGGCAGTCCAGGATAATAAATTGGCTGTCACATCACTTAAATCAGTTAAAAGTTCTTTAGGCAACTAAAGGGCTTAACTTTCTGGATGTATCCAAGGGGAATTGGAAATACCAAGGCTTATATCAATCAGAGAGTGATTGGGCTAGGTGCTGGTGGAAGATCCCATCCTCTGGTCTCAAGGGCGAGGATGGAGGACCTGCTGAGATCTCACTTACTCCCTGGTCTACTTTAGTTATGGTGAGACTTTTTCTAAGAAGGGCAAGAGCCAATAACCTTTTCTCTTTTTGATAAAGAACCAGTCTCGTGGGCCATATCCAACCATATGCAAATGTCCCTTTACTGTCATGAGCAGCACATTTTTCCGGCAAGGGTCACAGCTAAACAAATCTCCAATGAAACTCCAAAGACCTAACTTGGATAATTAAGTTTGCCCAGTGAGATGGCCCCAGCTGCATCCCATTTTCTAAATGTTTTCTTTAGCCTTTCCCCCTGGAAATGACTTGCCCATCCACCCAATACAGTAAGATTATCCCAGGTGCAGCTACTACTGATACATTACTCTGGAGGAAATTGTTTATGACTGCAGACTTATTAACAGGATACTGCAATGAGGGATAGTTGCATTTCTTTTGGCTGAAATGTTCTAGATTGAGATGGTCTTAAAAATGCCTATTAAGTTGCCTAATTGGCAAGGATGTTTCGTGGCACAGAGAATCAAGGCGCTCTTTAAAATTCTCTTAGCCCTAACTCTCCCAATTCAAGGATCTTTTCTTCATGTTGCTAGCCACATGGCTAGAGTAGGCCGTTGAGAAAACATGGCAATGATGCCTCAGCATCTTCAAATTAAAGAATTTAGCACTGATTCTGTGGACTACATAGTTTTAAGGGACAAATTTGTTCATTAAAGGAAAAAAGCCTAACATTGGCATAAGGGAAATAAATCAGTAAACACAATAATGAGCAATGACATCATGGGCAATAAGCTTCATGGATGTAGTCAACATAAATCCTCTTCCAAGCACTTTGGGATGTGATCATAAAGTTAGTAAATTCAGCAATGAAAGATGTTTCATATTTCAACTTCAGGAGAGAATATACTGCTCTGTCTTGTAGCATTTCACTTGCAAATTTCATTCTAATTTGATTGGCTAAAAACAGTCTCATCCATTGAAAATTGAAAAGTGCAACGTTAAAGGAAAAAAAAATCAGATTAAGTGGCAATCTCATATAGTGAAGAGAAGTGAATATTATGGTCTATTAAGGCATAGGTTAGATCTACCCAACAAACATATATTCCCTTGATAATAATACTTTATATTTAATCATAAGTCAGCTTTCACTTATTTCATTCATTTAGACACATTGGCACTAATTTCTTTCATCTTCTCATGGAAGCTGTCCAGAATTTCATCAGTGTGAAAGCAATCCCCTCTTTGTAGTCCCCATGTTCCTATAAATCTGAAAGTGCAGGGACCTGAAGCAAGGATACGACCAGAAAATGGCCATGACGTAACTGGAGAACTCACTTCCTGAGGTGTCCTGGATGCTCTGGTATCATGCTTGAATTTTAACAATAGTGACTTTATCATAGACTTACCACCAGCTCCTCTTCCATTAGATTTGTGTTGCATTTATAAAGCTTCATCCATGTGCATGAATGGTATTAAGAGAGCAGGCCAATTATCATCAGAAACCCCAAACTGTATATTATATATTATTAACTTTTCTCTAAAATATTCCCATACAGTGAAACCTGTTGGTATTCAAAGTTAATTTCCATGCCTATAGATATGCATGTAGGGATGCAATGGCCATCAGTCCATTCACATGATAGTCGAGAGCTTATTTTCTCTCAGGTCCAATTACAAATAATTTGGGTAGCAGTTACCATTTAAATAGGGAAGGATTGAGTTCTGCTTATATAAACAATATGATGTAATATACCTTGACTACAAAAAAACAAGGGTGTACATTAGCTCATGGCTCAATTACTGAGGCTTTCTCTACAGTAAGATTATCCTATATCAGAGTCAGATACTGCAGTGGGACAGACTGGTCCCAGAAGGGTTGACATAGACACTAAAGTTCAGGAAGGTATTTGGTGATGGCTCAGCAGCAGATAAATGCTGAGGAGATGAGGACATTCAGGCTGTAGACAGTGAATTCTCTGAGGAGCAGCACACTGCAGGAAGGAGAGCACAGGGTTTGGAGTCCAACAGAATAAGAGTAGAATTCTGGCTTCATCATGAGTGGTTTTGTGACTTGGAAGAAATCACTCTATGTTTCCAGTCTCCATTGTAATTTTGTAATAGGGGACCCATCATATTTGCCTTCTATGAGAATTCAAAGGAGCTATGAGAGTCCAAAGGAAGCTTGCTGATTTCTTTGTATACCCAAATTGACTGTAATTATTATCACTATTAGGAGGGTAGAGAAACAGCAATACATTATGATCTAAGCAAGCAGTCGGGTCATTTAATCATTTAGACACCGAGTCCACTAGCTAATCTTGTTAATGGGTAAGGTGATTTGCTAGGATTTGGATATCCAGTGGGGGTCAAAGTGGTCGTCGGCTCAGACTTCATGGATCCTATGATCTGAGAGGTCATTAAGTAAGAAACACACACAAATATTAATTTCAGATTGTGATAATTGTCCTGAATAACAATCTGCGAGAGAAAATTACAGAGTATACCAAGGAACTAATATTCACAGAGACCCGAAAGACGAGTAGGTATTGAGAAAGAGAGAGAGAGAGAGAGAGAGAGAGAGAGAGAGAGAGAGAACCTCAGGAATGAGAAGCAGTATGTATAAAGGATATACAGTATACAGAAAGAAAAAAGGCTCAGGACTTGAGGTTTGAAGCAGTCCCTGAGTAGTAGAGGGAGAGACCCAGGAGAATTAGACAAGAATAGGTAGGGCCTTAGAAACTACGCTGGTTTGAAATTATGTATGTACCCTACAAAAGCCATGTTTTAATACTAATCCCATTTTGTAAAGGCAGCTGTTTCTCCTAATCCCTATTCAGTATTGTATGTTTGAAACTGTAATTACATAATCTCCCTGGAGATGTGATTTAATCAAGAGTGGTTGTTATACTGGATTAGGTAGCATGTCTCCACCAATTTGGGTGGGTCTTGATTAGTTTCTGAAGTCCTAGAAAAGATGAAATATTATGGAAAATGAAAGAGTTTCGCAGAGAGCAGAGAATGCTATAGCACCATGAAGCAGAGTCCACCAGCCAGCAACAATTGGTGATGAAGAAGTAAACACTTCCAGGGGAGCTTCATGAAACAGGAAGCCAGGAGAGAAAGCTAGCAGATGACACTGTGTTTGCCATGTGCCCTTCCAGCCAAAAGAGAAACCCTGATCATGTTCGCTGTGTGCCTTCTCACTTGATAAAGAAACCCTGAACTTCATCAGACTTCTTGAACCAAGGTATCTTTCCCTGGATGCTTTAGATTGGACATTTCTACAGACTTGCTTTAATTGGGACATTTTCTTGGCCTTAGAACTGTAAAATACCAACTTATAAAATTCCCCCTTTTAAAAAGCCATTCTGTTTCTGGCATATGGCATTCCAGCAGCTAACTAACTAGAACAGAGACCATTCCAAACAACTGTTTAAGGTACTGGAGTTGTTTTAAGCAGAGAAGCCACATGATCCAATTTACTTTTTTAAAGTGTTTTTTCTGGAAGCTGAACAACATATTGGGATGTGTGGCAAAAAAGAAGTAGGGAGAGATATTACAGTAGTTCAGAAAGATGGTAGTGACTTGGCCTGAGTTGATGGCAGTGGTTTGTGAGAGGTTCAAGAAGGAATGCTCATTGGCTATTCCAGCAGTGGGGTAAAAATTTCTAACAGGAAACTCAAACCAGGCAATAAAAAGGAAATCAAAGTAGGATACAGTAGGCATTGTCATTGTTGGAAAATTGGCGGTAGAGCCACAGTCAATTTAATGTGGGTCAGAGCAAAACAGGATTCCATTTTCTAAGAAATGTATGTACTAGAAGGATATTGAAATAGGACCATAGCTGTGAAGTGCAAGTTTAGATATAAAGTGGGGCATGGTCAAAGGAAGTTACTAGAGTAGGGACACCAGGTCACACAAATGGCGTGGCTTACAGCGTGCTGATCAGTCTTAAATGATGGCTTGGGTTTCCTTTAAAATCCTAAAACTAGGAATAAGATTAGTCTCAGACACCAGGAAGAGGCGAGGCATCTGGAGAAAACCATAAGACCCAACCTTAGGAAAACTAAGAAAACAGAAAATCCAGCTATCCCATAGCAACAAACACAGATGATTATGCTTTATTAACTCAACTTGGGTCTATATTTTTAACAATCCTCAGTTAAGAAAATTTATAATTATTTGCATCTTATAGAAAGGATGTAAGACCAGGTAAAATACAAAAAAGGGCATACCCCAAAATATAAATTCAATACACTACCACACACACCTTAACTATTAATATCTGACATAATGACATTTCTCATTCTTTTCTCTATAATCATATAAAACCACTTTCTCAAGACTGTAGAGGACTATGGGTATGAAAATGTCTGAACATTGCCTTCTCCACAGTTTGCAGATGGCTTGTGACCTATGGTTCTGAAAGCAATTCTACTTCTAATCTACTAGCAAAATAATGAGCAAGGTCTTACATGTCATTCCACTAACATTAGAAAACAAACCAACAAAACCACTTGGGTTTGTTTTTGGAAGTAGAAACATGTCTTTGTGACCTTTTTGGCATTTTTTTTTAAATGTTCTAAATCATATTGCTTTGATTCTGAGAAGAGATATGTTGGTTGCCCATTGTGGGTTTGACACATCATTAGACTTAGATATCTCCAGAAGTCATTTCATGCCAGTCAGAAGGATTAAAACTGTGAACTTTGATCTGAATTGTTAGAACAGACAAATTTTAACCTTGCATCAGTGGAATCATTCAGTTTACCTTTCACATTTGTTAGATCGAGATTTACAAACCAAATTATGTATGAATATATTATATATGCTATTTAGGTATTTTACACTTCTTGTGCTGTTTTCCTGATATGTGAGAGTCAAAGTTACAGTGTTAATATTTCTCTAGAAAAGTCCTAAGTGGTACAACTTTTCTTCAAATAGGCAATTGATTTATCTGTTTACAAACATGCCTATGGTCTTATCGGACTGGAGAAAAATAAGCAGATATACTGAATTCAATATATGGACTATAAAAGTGGGAGAACAGGCATTAGAAAGCTGCTGACAAGAGCAGTTAACTGTCCCTTTACTTAACTGAGTTCAACAAACATTTACCAAGAGTCTGCAAGTAATAGTCCACTAGTTAAGACGAGAAATACAAACTAGATAAAGCTCCTGTCCTCAAGGAACTTAAAATATATAATACAAAATAAATATAGGGCTTTTTTTTATTATTATTAAAGGCATTAGTAGGCACCAGAAAAAGAGGAATAGGCTTCAATTAGAACATAATTGTTCTTCAAAGTAGGAATCTAGAGTTAAATAAACACACACAAATGCGCACACACACGCGTGAGCATGATATGTATGTATATATGTATATATATTAAACCTCAGGCATTAATTACATATACATCATTAATATATAGTTAATATTAATTGCAGGGACATATATTAACACATGAGGTTTCCCCTCAAATGAACAAAAGATTACCTGTCATTTTTAAAGCATACATAGAATGTCCACTTATAAATTTCCTCATCATTTTTTGCCACCAGCAGACATTTGCCTGAATCTGAGTCTTAAGCTATAATATAACCATATGCAGACATGCTGGCACAAACCCACTCACCACCCCACTTCATCCTAACCACACACACACACACACACACACACACACACACACACACACACTACCTGCATACCTTAGTATAAAGCAAATCTCATACCACATAAAATATTATTTTTAAATTAAATAAGGCTATACTTGTCTCACTTTGAAAATGATATTTGAAAGCATTGCTAAACTTAGAATATTTGCTAAAAGAACAAATTTTCATCTTAATTTCTCTCTCCATAAAAATACTGATGCCCCAACTTGACCATCAGTGGTAATAAGTGTAAGGGCTGGTAAATCTGAAAAATCGGCATGCACAGGGAGTATATGGTGATGTATGCCACCTTTAATAATTTAGTATGTTGACATATACTTTCTACATGAGTGGTCTTGTCTTAACAGCAGTAAATACAGCTACAAAACAGTAAGGAATGACAATTGGCTGAAGGAACTAATTACACCGCCTTGACTTGAATTAAAATTGCTAAACAGCAAACAAGATTTTCAGCCTAAAGATAACCTTAATTTAAATGCAAGGCTGCATTTATCTCGTCTGTGATGTCATTTTTCAGAGGTGCAGAAAAATACAATTTTAATGGAAATCTATTCTTTAAAAATATAATTAAAGTCCCTAGTCTCTCCCCATACCCTCTTTGATTTTTGTTTTAGAGGCAAGATGTGCAGACTGATTCAGAGGTCAGAATGAAAACATTCAGATCATGTGCTCATAGTCAGAATTACTCCAATTTTCTTTTTAATAATTAGCAGCTGGCTATAGAGAAAGTAAATGCTAAAAAGGGTGATGGGGTGACCTTCTCCAATTGCTGAAGCTATAAAGAACCTTACAAATGTTAACAGCCCAACCAAACCATTTGATCAATGAGGAAACGTAAGGCCCAGAGAGGCCAAGATATTTTTCCAAGAACATGGAGCAAGAAGGCTGCACCACTCATTAAGGAAGATCCTGGTCTGGGATTTGAAGGCAGAGAATCTCATCTGTTTTACTTACTCATTCCATGACAGGCTATTTATTATCCTTGGGGCTCAATTTTTGCATCTCTAAAATGGAAACGGAAATAAATTTCACCTCATGGTTAAGCAAGAATATGTGCATGTCTGATCTATACATGTGTTTAATAAAAATTATAATTTATTGTCAGTAATTGCCTAAGAACAGAACCCAAATGTTCATATTCCCAGCTTGTTTGCTTCCATTACGTTGTTTTGCCTTGCATCAATTCTGAGACATATAGCCATGTTCTGATGAATCAAACTAAACACTCAGGACATGTGTAAGTGGAAGAGGACTAGGTAATGAGGATAAATACTTACAAATTAATATTTCTTATTGGTTGATATGAATGGAAAATCTATTTGCTAAGTATCAATGACCTACTACTACTACAAACATTAAGCTAAGGTCAAGGGGTTTGGTTTGCCTGCTTGACTTATGAATATTTCAAGCACACATAAACAAAACAAAGCTGGAGATTAATCACTGAGAATAGATGGCAATTTCAAGATGAAGTTCCTCCTTATTAATATACACTATACACCATAATCATAATCACTATATACACTTTACACCATAATCAATGCACACCTAAGGCACACATAATCACTGCACCAGGAGCCCACCCATAGTAGTTCAATCATTCTCAGCATGACAGAACTAAGTAGATAGATGCAAGGCTGAACTCCCAAGGGTACTTGAAAATTATATTTATAAGAGTAGCAAATCAAAGTGGGCTATAAGAAAAATTTGATACATGACACAAGTTTTAAGTTTGTTCTGGTAGTTTCAAAAATAGCGCAGAAGAGGAATTAATGGGTAACTAAAGGGAAGGCAGGAAGACAAGAAGGAAAAAGAAGGAAGGAATTAGATCATGATCACTAGGCTGTAGAGTCCCCTTTACAGACCAAAATAAGGTGCTAAGTTAAGACTTGTGGTAGGTTGGAAAGAATTCTGAATTAGAAGGAAGGTGTCCTACTTTCTAACTTTAGCCCCAATAGTAAGTAGTCGGATAGTCTTTGGTAGTTATTTACTATTTCTGATGCTTATCTGTAAAACGAGGAAACTTCCTTATCTGTGAGAAAATTAAATTGACACAATAATCTTCAAAATAGAATTTGAAATACCATGACTTCTTGAGCATTTGCAATTGCAGATACCAGAGACAAATTTCTTCTGAAGATGAGAAAGCCCATGCAAACATTTAGGGAAGATTCATTAACAAGTTTGAATTATGGTTTAAAGCTATCCACTGTGTCACAATGCTCTGAGTAGTTGTACTTTTTAGAAAGTGTTGTAACTAGCCAATTAATCCAGTTTTTCTTGTGCTTTGACTTCAGTTCAGCCCTAGAGAAATAAAAGGTCTTAGAACCATCTAATACCCATTTAAAACCTTTTGAGGATCATTTCCTACCAACTAGAAGGTGGGGGAAACAATCAAGAAGAGTCGTAAGACTTGCAGGGGCCATATCTTACCTGTCCTTAGCATCATTTCTGGTATTACTACATCCAGACACTTCACCAATAATGTAGACCATCTAACTGTGTTGGCATTTCTTATAATATTGCCATGAAATGTGAATAAAATCTCATCGAAGTTTATTTATTTTTTTCCCTAAACTAGCTGCATATCTCCTACCTTTTCTCTTTGGCTTTGTCTTCCTTTTTAAAACAACAGCAATCTGCAAATTTCCTCAAACAAGGAAAGTAGTCTAGTGTTCATTTCCTGGTATAGTAGTCTGGGGAAGCACTCTGTGATTTAACCTTTTGAATAGTGTAAACTATGACTATAAAGGAGAAGGAGAATGTTTCACCAGAGGAGATTTTGAGCCCACTGTGAATTTAAGAGCCTAGCAGTCGGTAAAACAGAACAGCTGCAGCCTATTTTAAATATGACTGAAAACTTGCATTTCAGTTCATGGAAACTGGCAGACTCCTCTATCTCCTCCCTGGTCAGCTCATATATGAAAGAACAATCAATGGCAACAACTGAACAGCCAGCTTCCTTAGAGCTGCTCACTGCTGCTCCAAAACGAACAGGGACTAAGAGGATAAAAATGGCATTCTAAGTGAAGAGACTCCACAAAATACCCAAACAGCATACTTCCCTTGAAAGTGTATTTAGGACACAATCCTTGGTAGCTCAAGATGTATTATTTTGCCACCTCCCTCACCAGTCAACCTAAGGAGCTATATGGAAGCTGGATCTCTGAGTTCAGACCTTAAAAGCCTTAGTAATGAGATGGAAGTGTGTGTAGATTTCCCCATTCATGATTACTCTGACCTCAAAATTTTATATGTTTTGCAGACAAAGTATCATCCCATTATAACATCGTCTGAGTAACTAAGGATTATTATTTTTTTAAAAGCCTGGATTTAGTCCTTATTAGTATAGATGCTCCCTAAATATTTTACATTGCACTTCTACCTGGAAAATTTGCATAAGTTAAGTTTTCTTTGATAGTTGAAGAACATGTTGAGTCATCTCTAGTCTGGAATTGCTTGGTAGAGCTAGCATGGACCTAGGAGTCTGTAGATCGACATTCTGCAAGACCTCTGTTATGTTCTTTCCCTTGGTTCTGATTTGTCCCTCTATGAAAGGAAGGGACTTGGATGATTTGCTGCTGAAGGTCTCTTTGAAATTCAGTATGCTACTTCTCCCTGGAGGGAAAGCCTTAACAACAGCTGCCCAACTGTAAGTCTCCTGTGAGGGGTGGGTCGGTGAAACAGAAGTTTTTATTAGCATCAGGAAGGATGCAAAGATCTGGCTCAGAGTTACCACGTAGCTACTTAACTAGAGTTTTGGAGTGGAGGCTAATAAGGCAACTGATTCCGACTGATCACAGCAGTCATACAGTGTTCAGCATTGGTGGAAATATCTGAATAGGCCTGATAGCATTGTTAACTGAGGCAATGGAATAAAGAGCAACCATCAGTGCAGGATTCATTAGGTCAGAATGAGTTTCTTCTAATTGATAGCTGTGAGAGGCAGAATGATGATGCTTTCTCCCAAGGATAAGCACATCCTAAACCTGGAACCTATGAATATTTGCCTTATGTGGTGTACTGGTTTGAAAGTGCTGTGTACCTCAGAAAAGCCACGTCCTTTAATTCTGATTCAATATTGTACGGTGGAAACCTTCTGACTGGGTTGTTTCCATGAAGATGACACAATGATTCAATATTGTAGGTGTGATCTTTTGATCAGATATAGATGTGACTGTACCCACTGGAGGTGGGCCTTGATTAGTTTACTAAAGTCCTTTAAAATGGGAAACATTTTTGAGAAAGCTCAGATGCAGACACTTGGAGAACAGTTGCTTCAGAGCTGAGAGATGCACACATTTGAAGATGCTTGGAGTTCCCACAGAGAGGACAGAAGCCTAGACACAGACACTTGGAGATGTCCCTATGCGCCTTCCCATGAGATGCTAAGGAACCTAAAACCCCGAGTCCTATACTTGAGGCGCTAAGTGGTGGCCCACATATCCTTAAATAGGAAACTACGGGTATTAGAAGCTGGAAGTAACAGAATTGGGAACAAGGATCAGCAGATGTCAGCCATGTGCTTTCCCATGTGATGGACATGGGTTTTTCTTGAGTCAAAGTATGTTTCTCTGGATACCTTAGTTTGGCCATTTCTATGGCCTTAGAACAACATACTTGTAACTTAATTAACTTTCAAAAAGCCATTCCTTTTCTGGTATATTGCATTCTGGCATCATTTAAGAAATCAAAACACATGGCAAAAAGGACTCTGCAGGTGTGATTGAGAAGGTTCTTGAGATGGGAACATATCCTGGGTCATCGAGGTGGCCCCAATCTAAGCCACAGGAGTCCCAAGTGGAGAGTCTACCCAGCTGCAGAGAACCAAATTGATGGTTGTGTGAAAAGGACTTGGCCCATCATCACTGGCTTTGAAGATAGATAAAAGACCATGAGCCAAGGAATGAGGACAGTCTTTGGAAGCTGGAAAAGACAAGGAAACAAACAAAATTTCCTAGAGCGTTCAGGAGAAATCCAGCCCTGTTGAAACCTTGATTTTGACCCAGTAAAACAGTGTCAGATTTATGAGTTCCAAAACTATAAAATAATAAATTTGCATTGTCTTAAGTCCCCATGTTTTTGGTAATTTGTTACAGCAGCCAAATTAATATGTCATTGGTTTTCCAGGGGAAACTCAGAGCTAGTCCTAAAACACTTAAGTAGTGAGCAGAGATGTTTTTACTTACAAGACATCATATTTTGCAATTTTTATTCCTTCCAAAGACCTTCACTTTAATATTTTCTAATATCAAAACTCTGTCTCTGGACAGGGACTAAAACAACCCCACTAGAATACAACTGCATAAGTGACTGCCAGAAGCTTCAGATATGACATTTGCACTTTTTCATGGATTAAAGTCTTGGGCTAAGAGATGAATTCCAAAATTTGTTTTTAAAGAGCTGCCGTGATACAGGAAGACTGAGGGTGGGGGCAGAGGTGGTGGCTTTTCACAGGATTTGAAATTATCCCACACAAGTAGGCACAAAGTCTCTTTGTCTGAAGGCTATATCTGGACATCCTGAGATGTTATCTGTTTTTGCAGCATACTCTATCCAGCCTGATGGTATTCATAATATACTATATCTTCATGGACACGTAAGAAAAAAAAATAATCCACAATGATAGTAGGGTGGAGTAAAAGGAACAGTAATGAAGGGGAAAGAAAATAATTTTTAGAGTGTTTAAACATCTTGGAGATATAGGCATTCATGGTTTTAAGAACTGAGAGGCATCTGGGATTGCCATAAGCATCATTCTCTCTATAGTTCTCTTCCATCTACCCCTCTTTTTCTCTATTTTTTCCTCTAGAGGTAAATTCCTTTCCCTCTGCTTTTCCATCCATCCCCTGTGCTTTACTTTGGAAAATTTGATTGTAGCCTTACTTCATACCACCACTGTACTCAGATTTTTGGGCTGGACCACAACACCCTGAGAAATACCAAATAAAAAACGTACCAACAAACAAAAACCCAACAACATCAATGGAAAACAAACTATCTTTCTATAAGAGAAAAGGGGAAGGTCTTACTTATCCCAATCCTCTGTTTCCATGTGAAGTATAGATGAGCAGCACATGTAGTTGATTTATAGACCAAACCAGAAGCCTGTGACAGCACTGTTATAGGGTGTGAATAAAACTTAACAAATTACTATTTAGTCGACTATCTCCTACTGTGTACTATTTTTCATTGCCGTAGCTTTCTTCACCTCCCTCCTCCAGCATTATAAATTAGCACCATTTCCTGGCACTTTTCAGACACAACAGATGCAACGCTATCAACACCCTGTTACTGCTAAAGTCCCCACAAGCTCCAGACACACCGTGTGCTGCCAGGGATTTGATGTTTTTATTATAAGTTTCTCTCGTTCACTAATGCTTCAGAACATATGAGTTACATAGTATGTGGAAATGTGCAGACTATGATACCAATTGCTAAATGTGCTGCCACAAACCAAAGTGAGCAAATGGAAACATCTGTTCACCTTCAAAAGCCATTATTGAATAAAGAATTTTCCAGAGCTGCTGGAGCAAGCATCTTAGTTCACCACAGTTTTTCATACCTCATCTACTTGCACGTTCTGGATGCATCAACTACCCACAGCTTAAACCTCCATCAACAAGGCCAAAACAACACCCCCAAATCAACACATCCAAACTAAAGTAATAGCCTACCAAGAACCATCCTTTTCCAGATTTCTGGTGACTTGGTTTGTAAGATTCACACTATATCCCTGAGGAGTCTCATTTTCCTAAACAAACAGCTAATGAGATTACAGGAGTCATGAGGAGGAAAGCAACACAGTTGTGTGGAGAGGCAAAACACTCACATGTACAGACAACAAATTTAATCTAATCTGCAAGTGTCACAAAGAAGCAGGCCTGGCATCAAAGAAATATGAATCATTCAAATCTTCCTTCCAATCCCCGCCCCAGAGACATGCAAAATACTTTTCACAAGTGTCAGGAAAAGAGAAAAGGAATACTTCCCAGGCTAAAATACAAAAGAATTCTCTTAACATGTTTGGACATTTACTTATGCTCTAATCATTAATAATCATGCTTATACTTTACCCCAATACATTCTACTCAACTTACCGATCACCTAGAGCCCATTCAGAAAGTTCCCACCCTGCGCAGGACACTGTTTTCTATGTCTAGGAGAGGGAAATGCAAACACATATGACAGAACCCATGATCTTAAGACTTCCATTTGACAAGGACAAAGTACATTGACAATTAAAGACTTAAACAAGAAGTTAAATCATAATGCTGTCTTTCCGTATGTGAGATGCCACAATACAGTATAAGATTTGTTTTGAAAGGAGGGACATGATCATAAAATAAAAACACTGAGACAAGATCTTTCTAGGAGGAGCTGACCTTTAAGGGTGAAACCTGAAGGTTTTAACATCTTTGTTTTGGGAGTGAAGGGGAAACTGGCAATTTTCCAACTCATACAGATTTGGGAGATGGAGCTTGGGACAGAAATGGCAGAATTGGCCACAGCCCGGTTTCTGCTGGCCATAAAGGTTCAGGGAAGACCACCAGCTGGGATCTGTTGTTCTGTGAGGGTTGGCTCACAGCAATTCCTTTTAAAGCATTAGACAGCAACTCAAGCAATACCCTTCACATCTACATCTTACAGTGCCAACAGCTAGTATAGAAGATGACCAAATAAAAGTCATAATAGTGGAGGCAAAAATAAACCTAGTGGTGGTGTAATAAGATCATGTAATAAATTTAAAGAACCACAGAGCTTCAGGAGACCTGCACTAATCCAGGTTTTGCAGCCAATGGTCCCTCTCCAGCCCTCAGTAGCGTAATGTGTGAAGAAGGAAGAGATCGGGCAGGAATTCTCTAAATGTTCTGAGAAAGGTAGTTCAATATGTCACTAAAAAAAGGATTCAGTGGACCAACAGGTTTGAGAAACATTACATACTATATTCTCTTTCCAGTTGTAGGTTCATAATGCAATTAGCATGTTCATGACCCTGATTTAACCTTAGCCTCTCACTATATATATTTATCATCAAATTCTTATAAAATTACAACCTGTGGTTGACACATTCTAAAATGTCTCCCAGTGGTTCTCACCTCCTGGTATTCATAACTGTGTCGAGTGTAGAATGGACTTATTGATCTGCTGCTAATGAATTGAGTATAGCTAGAGTGATGGGATAAGACTTCCATCTTGTTAGCACTCTCTATCTTGCCTTGTGACACATTCAGTATGAATGAGCTGATCAGTGGAGCAATATACTTGGCAGGGAGCTGAGGGTGGTCTCTGGCCAACAGCCACAAGGAACTAAATCTTGCTAACAGTCAAGTGAGTGAGCTTGGAAGCAGCTTTTTTCTCAGCATGTCTGAAGATTCCTGCCTTCCCAGCTGACACCCTGGTGGGAAACCTCTCCTCAGAGGATCCAGATCAGTCATACAAGGATTCCTGACACAGGTCCTAGGAGATGACAAATTCTGCTGATTAAAACCAAGTTTTGAGGGAATCTGGTACACTGCAATAGATTCTGATACACTAACATAGAGAGGAACCATTATTGTTGGAAACTCACTTTGGAAATTGCTGACAGGATGTCTACAGTCATAACATATCCTTTAAATGCGTGAGATAAAGCAAATCACTGAAAAACAGATTGTACTAATTGCAGTAGTGCAGGCATCATAAAAATCTTTAAAATATATGAACTCAGTTGTCACTAAATTCAAATGACTGAGCTGGGATTTACCTTTTTTGCTGTCGCTGAGAAAGGATCTATAAAACAAACTAACATAAGGGAAACAAAGGCACAAAGTTTTCAAGCACTTTGGAGACACCCCAAACCATTGTAATGCTCATTGCAAATTAAAATCTGTCCATTAAGACAGATTCTCAAAAGACCTCTTCTTGACCATGTATTATCAGACCAATTAATCTCTCAATTAAAAAAAAAACAACAACACAGTATTAAAATGACATTTCCTTTAGATTGCTCTACCTGAATTTACATAAGCCTTCTATGTCAGTCTCCTAGGGATTCCATAATAAATCACCAAGAATTTAATGTCTCGAAGTAACAAAAATTTATTCTTTCATAGCTCTGGAGGCCAGAAGCCCAAAAGCAAGGGTTAGCAGGGGTTGTTGCTTCTGGTGGCTCTAAGGGAGAATTTGTTCCTTTTCTCTCTCCTGGCTTCTGGTGGCTACAGATCTTGTAGATGCATCTATCCACTCTCTGCTTCCCTCTTCAATGATCTTGTCCTTTGTTTATATCTCTTCAAGTCTCCCTCTCCTTTTCTTTATAAGGAAACCAATTGCTGGGTTTACACTCCACCTTAATCCAGGACCACACCATTTTGAGATCCTTATCTTAATTGTATCTACAAAAGTCTTTATTCCAAATGAGATCACACTCTGAGGGTCTTGGTGGACATATCTTTTGTGGGACACCATTCAACCCATCGCATCTTCCAAATCATCAAAGTTGCTCTGTCAATAAAAAAAAATGCAATTCCATCATTTTATGGCCACACCCACAAGAAAAAATGGAATAGATTCAAAGCACTGAACATGATGACAACTTATATTAAGTGCTTAATGTTAGTATTATCTTCATCTCTCATTCTCACTTAATGAATATATAATTGAAAAAAACAAAAATGAATGTACATCTGCCAATGACATGCTAAAATTAATTAGACTGATTTCCTAATAAATACACAGAACTTACAAGTGCAAATGAACAGTGTTTCCTAAGAAGAAATTACATTGAAGGACTGCATACTTTTCTCATGAAGCTGTCAACACTCAATGTTTTTGGAATAATTTCCTTTTGGGTTACTGCTTAAAAATAACTTTTTGGTGGATTTATTATTATTATCATTAAACATTCTCAATTGACAAAAAAACTCACGATTTTATCATCTATCTTACTCAACATAATTTGATTTGAATGACTTTTGGTTGTTTACAAAATATGTATAAGGCACAAGATCATAGTTCACAAGTTGATGCTCTGCTGTGATTTAAGATCTTTCCAGAAATGCCTTGTACACTGTGGTAGTCAGGTTCAGGTGTCAACTTGGCTAGGTGAAGGTGCCTAGTTTTATTGCTGTGGACATGATCCAATGGCATGTGAAGTTCATCTGTTGTTGATTACATATGCAGTTGGCTAGGAGGCATGCCTGCTGCAATGAATGATATTTGATTTAATTGGCTGGTGCTTAAATGAGAGAGCTCAATATAGCACAGCTCAAGGAACTCAGCATACCTCATCTCAGCACCTGTAGCTCAACCCAGGCCTTTGGAGATGCAGAAAGGAATCACACCGGGGAAAGTTGTTAGAACACAGAGGCCTGGAGAGAAGGCCAGCTAGAGATCACCCTGTGCCTTCCTATTTAAGAAAGAACCTCAGTTGAAAGTTAGCTGCCTTTCCTTTGAAGAATTATACATTAACTAAATAAATCCCCTTTTATTGAAAGCCAATCTGTCTCTGGTGTGTTGCATTCTGGCAGCTAGCAAACTAGAACATACACATATTCTCTTTCCCTCTCTCTTTCCCTCTTTCACACTCTGTCACACACATACCATGCTTGCGTGTGTGCATGAGCACACGATACATTTTTTTTTTTTTTTGCATGGGCAAGCACCAGGAATCGAACCTGGATCTCCGGCATGGCAGGTAACTCTTATTTTTTGACTGCAAAGTTAATTTAAAATATATGTGAGGGCGGGCCATGGTGGCTCAGCAGGCAAGAATGCTTGCCTGCCATGCCAGAGGACCCGGGTTCGATTCCCTGTGCCTGCCCATGTAAAAAATTTTTTAAAAATATGTAAAACTGAAGTCATATTAATTTTTTAAAAGTTAAGCAAAGTAAAAATTAAACAACAATCATATCCTCTTGTCAACATCAAGTGATTTATTCATGTAAATACATAGGGAGTTATGGTCATAAATTACTTTGCATCTAAATGACAATGTACAATGCGTTTTGGCAGATTAAATATTACCAACAGCATCAGGCTGCTATTGAAGAATGTTTGTTGCATTAAATTAAGCTTACTTGACTGAAGCAGCATTGAACAGAAGGTAGGCTCTTGAGTTTACCTTCCCTTAAAGCACAGATAAAGTTCATTAAAAGAAAATGCCATGAACAGAAACCCAAATTTATCAAAGAGGAACCTAAGGGGAAGATTCTTTTTTTCATACAATATTTTTATGGGTTTGGTTTGGCTATTTTAAATTTGATGAAAACAATGATGACTGGAAGAATGAGGGAAAAAAAAAAAAGCTGGGTGATGGCTCTGCTATAGTAAAAGAGCTCTAGGCATGGAGTCGGCAGACAGAACCTGAGTTCTTTCCACTTGTTTCCCTTTACTGGGCCTCAGTTTCGTCATCTGTAAAATGAGAGCATTCTGCATGTTCTAATCAAGATCAGTAGAGAAAGCATGGAGAAAAATAAACACATGTAAACAAATTTAAGTTAGATTTAAGGGGCAAGAACCAGGTACCTTTGTAATGGAAACAACATAGAAGGCAAGGGACAAGAGAGGGAAAGTTATTGTAAACACAAGTTGCTATTCTTTGAGAAAGTAGAGAAAGATTGAAGGCAGATGCGGTGATATAAATCATGAGTTTGGTCCGGATATATTGTGTTTGTTCTTTGAGACCTTCAAGGTAAGCATTAGGAGACCATCGTATAGGAGCTCAGAAGAGTAACCTGGCCAAAGGCAGGTATTTGTGAGTCCTGCGGGCAGAGTTGGTGATTAAAGGCATAGGAAAGGATGGGATGGCCTGGGATTGTGTGTTTGAGCTCAGAGTACAGAGTACTCTGCAGACTACAGGAGGAAAAGCCTATGGAAGAAGACTCCAAAGGAAAGGGCTTAGATAAATAAAGGAAAGTGTGAGTCCCTAGGATCGCTGTGGGAGTCACATCACAAGTATATGGAGAGGGGAGGCAGTGTATATGTGTTAATTGAAGAATTGCTGGAGAGGCTTAACTACCTTTATATTCAATAAGGCATTAAGAGCTCCACATATTTTTTCCCTCATTTTCTGAAACCATATTTGACATTAGTATTGAGAAAAAGATGTTATATTTGCATAATGCATGTGCTAGTTACCAATCTATTACCTCCTAACTTATCTGTCTTGCAAGAGTGTTTTTCTGTTTTGCTGTTTTTCAGAATTTCTGCTTTGCAACAGGCATGATGCTAAGCTATGTCAATAGAGGATGCTGGAGGGGCAGTGAAGAAGGATCTTTTCTTTCTGATACTTCGACTTCCTCTCATTGCTCCTCCTGCCAGCCTTGATTCCTCTGCTCCTTGGAGGGGCATCTTCTGCCCAGACCCTGTGGACCAGCTCTGGTTCAGGGCAACCAATAAAACCTCTCCACCTCCCAGGGGAATGCAACCTCACCTCTTCCAGCGAAGCCGGGATCCTAGTCTTTGGGAGGAGGCCATCAATGAAATTTGTTCTTTCCTTGCAGACTGTCCTTCAGCCCTCAGATGTTCTTCAGAATTCTCATTAAGCCTTTATTGTCAGTCCCCTTGTATAGATGATAATAATTTATATTAAACTTTCCCTGTTCAAATAAATTATGTTTTTGTCTCTGGACTGGATACTGACTGATACAGTCACATTCTCAAAATGTTTTTTTTAAATATTTCATAAATCAAATCATCTTTATAATATTGCGTATCCTCATTTTGGACATGAAAACACTTTCGCCCAGCTTTTCATTCATTCAATAAATATATATTGAGCAATACCTAGCAATACCTAGGTATTGCTATGCACTAAAAATAAAGTAGTGGGGTGGGGCCAGAACCCAGGATTCCCAATCCAGCCTGCTTCCCATCACACATAGAGGGAAGCAGTGAGTATGTGGATGTCACAGCACTGTTTTAGGCAAACTTTGGGGCCATGCTTCTCACATTGTAAAGTGCATGGAAATTATCAGAGTACAGATTCTGATTCTCTTGGTCTAAGATTCTAACCTACTCTTGCATGATGCTGGTGCCAGGAGCCAGTGTATACAAGAAGTTCCTATACGTGGCCTCCTTCTATCCACTCCTTCTAAAGAACACTGCTGAAGAAACTGTCCCAGTGACCCAGGATTGGCTCAGAATCATGAAAGGCTTTGTTAGCGGGCTGTGGAGGAAGAAGTCATAGCTTCATTAAGAGGTAGAGTGGGGACCAAAATAGTTCATATACAAGCCCTTTAGTAGTGGGCACATATGCAGATGTCACCAAGTCACTTTAGTAAGAGGTCTGCAAACTCCAATTTCAGGGACTCCTTGAGGGGCTTCAGAGTGGAAACACCCCCCATCACAATCTCCGTGGGGGCTGATCTTGGTATTCCTGCCTTCTAATTTCTACTTTATGCATATCTTCTTTCCTTTCCTACATTATTTGTAACCAAAATGTTTGAATTATTAGAATAGACAAGAAATGTTAGTAAAATTAAACACATCTTTTCTACCCCCTGCCATCGATCCCTTGCAGCAGAGATGCTAAATTGCCTCCTACTAGCCATACTCTCCTTTTTCCCTTCTACTAATTTTATCTCTAGGGAGATTATGTTTCCAAGCCTCCCCTACAGCTAGGCATGGCCATGTGACCACGTTTGGGCAAAGGAGATAGGAGTTGAGGTCTCCTGTGCCATTTCAGGGCTGTGTCCCTGAAGGCAAAGCTTGCTTTGGGCTTCCTTTCCCTCCATCCTCACAGGTTATAAATAGTGACAACATCAGCAGCTGCTGGACTCAAACTGGAAGCCACCTGCTGAGGAAGGCACAGCAGATCTGCTAGCCCAGGTCCCTTGAACACAGATGTCTCTCTGACCTAGATCCCTCACTTAATTTGGGGTTGCCACATACTTGGGGGTTTCTCTGCTACAGTATCTTTACATGCACTCTAACCAATATACTCTCTCAAACCCTTTCCATGGACACTTTACCTTTATGAGAATCTGCTCTCCGTTTCCGATTCTAAGCCATGGCTTTCAGTCCCTGTCTGCTTTATTTGTGGTTTCTGGTGTTTGTTAGGGATAAAGTGCATTCACATGCATGTCAGAATACCAGTGCCCCCACTTTCAATTGGGGCTGTAGGGCCACTCCCAGGCTTAGCGTGGACCTAAAGGGCCTGATTTCCCACCAAACAGTATTGCCTGAATTGGGATGGGTCCTTATCCTCACTTAGAGCCAATAATATTCCATCCATGTACATACAAGGCTGAAATGCTAAAGCAGTGATAAGCCCCAGACAAAGGCAAACATCAGTGCTGAATGGCTAAGGAGAATTTATAACACTAAGGGAAAAAGAAATTTCTCCTTTTTAAGAACTAGTAAATGCACAATCATGTTCTGCTAAACAATTATGCATATTGAGAGGACTCCTCCAAGAGTTCTCAGCACTCAGCTGGAGCACCTGATTTCATTAAACATGTTTCCCTGCTTGAACAGATAGACTGGGTATAATTCACTGATCAAGAAATTGATAGGGTAAAAGGTTAAGTCCACCAGCGCATGGAAGGCTGACTTATAGGAGCTGACTTAGTACAGTATTCCATCCAACCCATAGACTTTCCACCTTTCATTCATCGCTCTTTCACTTATCCTTACAATTTATCCAAATATTCCAGAGGTGCATCCATGGCTTGCCTGTTAATGGATTTAAAAGGAGCCAACAAGCACAGGGCTTCAGATGCTGGTTATATTATTTATCATTCACTTATTCTTTCATCTGACAAATATTTATTAAGCACTTACTGTGTGTGGCCCACAGCATTCAGGAAAGGGTATTGAACAAGGGGGTGATAACACTGAAAGCAGATAGGAATAGGAATGGTTCACCTCATTGGGCTGGTGTCAACTTGCCCTCAATTCCCCAGCATTATAGGTCAGTTCTCCATTCTTACTGGAGAAAAGCTAAACCAAGTAGCAAGTATGCAGGAAAAGAAGTGATCCTGGCAAATGGACAGATACGAACAACTTTCTCCTCATAAAAATTTCCAAATGCATGGCCTCCCTGAGGCAGGCTAGTTGTCATTTTGATACATGAAGAACACAACTATTCTGATACACACACACACTCACACACATTCACATACAGAATCGAGCAGAGTTGGAACATGCAATAGAAATAATTCAGTTATTTAATCCAGAGAATGTAAATGAGGGGAAGAGGGTAAAGAAGAGCTATTATATATATATATATTTCTTAATAAATTGGCTTTAGTTGAGAAAGGGAGGCAATTTTTTATTGAGTTGCTGCTGCCTGATACGCACTGTACCAGGGTTCTTTGTGCTCTGGTTTCCTCATGTAGTCCTCTCTCTCCCTGAGCTAGGGAGGGACTGCTAGCTCTGATTTACATGTGAAGAAAATGAGGTTTGGAAAAGTCAAGTAGGACACTGACGGTTTCACAAGTGGCAAGTGGCACAGCCAGGACTAGAAATCACCTCTGTCTGTCACCAAAACCCATCTTTTATACCCTAGTATACTGCAGTATAAAAGACCCCATAAAAACAGATACAGCTCACCACCAAAACAAGAAGCTGGGGAGAGGAATGAGGAGTTAGGTTCCAGCCGGGAAGAGCCCTTAAGAGTACAAGAGGAGGAAGGAGCTCCTCAGGATTTAGCCATCACCTAACAACCAGAAACACAAAGATAGACTCCCAGGTCGGCTGGAGCAGGAGCAGTCACAGGGTCACCCTGAACACTTTCAGAGTTCAGTCAAAAGAGCAAATGGAAACCAAACACCATATTTTAAAATACTGACACTATAAATCAGGCTAACAAACTGTTTAGTGAAATATGTTCCATCCTCTTGTCTGAGCAAGTAGCCCTTAATAAAATAACGGTAAGTTCAGGTTCTGATTTGGATTTCTTGTCTCAAAGTGCTGTACTTGAACTTGACAACAGCAGGAAAGTGAGCCTGTGACATATGTTCTCCGCCTCCACTCCACCTCCAGGCTTACCCCTTTCTCCTCATACTCTCTGCTCCCTCATGCATTGAATTTAATGGGCTTTGTGCTTATAACCTTAGACACCCAGACCCAATGTCCAAGCTCAACCATATATGCTACAAATGACTGTGTCTTGGCCAGCCTTGCAGGGACTCAGCACTAGTGTTTTCTGCCCCCAGGAAGACAGAACCAGTATAGAAGCCCCAACAGACCCCAGGAGTAGGTTTGTTGCCACTTGGATGGACAATTCCAGAGTCTTGAATACCTAGAGTATGGTGTAGGATGGGGTCATGGGCTCCCAAAGGACAGGTCCTCTGACTGCATGATTTCCTTACCCCACGGAGAGGAGCACAGCCAGGGGAGGGCCAGTGAAGGGGTCTCTAAATCACATGGCTTAGGGAATGGGCCCCTCTTGCCTGGGTCTAAGGTCAATACTGGGGAGTCACATACTTTCTTTTGCAAAAGGATTAGAAAATTTGGTTTGTGAGGAACAACTGAATTAGAAATGTTCTAGTTCTTAGGTTCTCATCCCTGCATGTACAGTCAAAATATCTAAGCAGGAATAAAAAACACATATACCTGATTCTATGCCTAGACAGTCTGATTCAATTGTACAAACCAAAACAGTTCTTTTCAGGTTTGGCTTATATTCAATAATGTATTTAAAATCTGCTGTTCAGGCACTAAACACATGAAAATATCCCTTTGGTGCCTGAAGGTATTTCTATTCTCAGGGTAATGCAATAATGATAGTTAGATTGGCCAATACTGTACTACTTTAAGGGTGAAATATTTTGGAAAAGCTTCAGAGCTAACACAGTGAGACATCTTTAGAGATGAAGAAAAAAATGTCCCCAGGGAAGCCACTTTGAAACAAGAAACCAGGAGAAAAAGTTACCAGAAGCTGCCATATGCCTTCCCAGCTGACAGAGAAATCCCAAACATTATTGGCCTTTTCATGAGTCAAGGTATCTTTAACTGTATGCCATAGTTTGGACATTTTTAAGGCCTTAGAAATGTAAACTTGTAATGTAATAAATTCTCTTTTTCAAAACCATTCCATTCCTGGTATATTGCAGCAATTTTAACAAACCAAAACAGTTTTTTTTCAGGTTTGGCTTATTATATTCAATAATGTATTTAAAATCTGCTGTTCAGGCACTAAGCACATGAAAAGATGCACAACATAATTTGACATCATGTAAATGCAAAGCAAACTCATAATAAGAAGTCCCACTAGGATTTATTATAGGAATTGGTTCATGTAACCCTGGGGATTGGCAAGTCCAAAATCCAAAGGGCAAGCCACAAGTTGGAAACTCTGATGAAGGTTTCAATTGAATCCCCCAGGAGAAGCTTGCTGATTGAAGTAGAGATGAAAATTATTTTTTCTAGCTGCTGAAATCATCAGCTCTCCTTTCGAGGCCTTTAACTGATGGGATGAGACTTCTCTCATCGCTGAAAGTAATCTCTTTTGTTGATTGTAAATGGAATCAGCCATAGATGCAATCAACTGATTAATGACTTACAACCATGAAATACCCTCATAATAACAAACAAATCAGTGCTTACTTGACCAAATAACTGGACACAAGAATCTAGCTGATTTGAATCCACCTTGAAGGGGTGGAGACACATCTCCATGGAAACCACTTAATCAAGAAGATCCCACACAGCAATAGTGAATCAGGATTAAAGAACATGGCTTTTCTGGGGTATACAGCAGTTTCAAACTGGGACAGGAATCATGCAAATTTTGTATCTAAAGGTTTCATCCAATGTATTAAAAATATGAATAGATTACGGTGATTTTGCAAAATGTTCACTAAATTTAAGTTTATATGCATCACCCTAATTCTGTCAGTGTTTCTGAATTCAGTACATCCCTATAGAAAACAAAATTGCCTTTTGGTGTGTGAAGCTATATGCTTCAAGGAAATACATAAAGCGCAGAGAAAGAAAGGAATGTTCTTTGATTAGTTATTAACTGAAGCTTCAGAGGCTTCCTGGAAAACAATATTTAGATTTATCCCTTTGGTGTCTGGGCGTATTTCTATTCTCAGGGTAATGCAATGATGATATTTAGATTGGCCAAAAGACATGTAATCCTTTATAAACTAGAATAGGGACTATTGTAGCCAATGTGATCTTAATTCTATGAAATGTCCTCATAGCAAAAAACAGGTCAGCACTTGCCCAACCAGACAAATAGGTACCAGCACCTGGCCAACTTGACATATGAACCTGACCATGATAGTCCACCCCTTGTCAACTTGGCAGCTATACTCATCACCTTAAACCATACTTAATTTCTAAACAGAAAACAATACAATACACATTTTCTTTTTTCTCACGCAGCAATACTCAACTGTCCTGTATATAATGAGAAACACATTAAATCTCTCCAGAATAGGGTGTAAGTCCTTGGGTAATAGTCATTCTTAAACTTGATATCTTACAACTTAAATGGTATAACATGAACAAAACAGGATTACAGTCCTCATTTCTGTAACTGATCAAGTGGCTGTAGTTCATATTTATCACTACCTTCTTCCACTACCAATTCCATGTTCCCTTTACCCTTAGCAAGCATTTTGGCAGGCCGTAGTTCTTTGATGGGTGGGGTGAGCCAAACCTGCATTCCTAAAGTTTCAGAGTCATTGGTAGCCCTGCCTGGATTGGGTTGTTGCAGTTTTCCATTAATTTTAATCACAGGGCATGGTAGTACTAACAGACACCCTAGGGGATCTCCTATATTCCAGGAAAACTTTTTTTTTACCTCTATTGTATAATTGCAGTCCTAGTTCCCCATGATAGTCAGGGTCAATCACCCCAGCCAGTAATGGAATCCCCTTCTTGGCCTGTTGATCCAGGGACATGAGTAGCCCAAAGAGACCAGGTGGCAGTCATAGATTCCAGTTCAATGGAATAATTGTTTCTCGTGGTGGAAACACTCCCCCTTTTGGAACTAAAATCTCTAGATCAGCAGAGCAGAGGGTTGCAGGGATAGGAAGCAAAAATTTTCTTAGTGGATCACTAGGGGAAATAGTGAGTGATGGCACTCCCATTTCCACCCTTGGTTCCTGGACCCATGGATCCTGGCTATGGGAGAAACAGCACCATACAACAGATGCTGATTCAGAGTATACACAGTTTCCTGGAGAACATTACCCTAGGCCTTCAAAGTGCTGCCACCTAGTTGGCACAGTAATTGAGTTTTCAAAAGGCCATTTCACTGTTCTATCAATCCAGCTGCTTCTGGATGATGAGGAACATGGTAAGACCAGAGAATTCCATGAGCATGTGCCCATTCCCAATCTTCACTCGCTGTGAAGTGTGTTCCCTGATCAGAAGCAATGCTGTGTGGAATACCATGACGACAGATAAGGCATTCTGTAAGGATAAGGCATTCTACCATGGATGGTAGTTTTAGCAGAAGCATTGTATGCAGAAAAAGCAAATCTATATCCAGAGTATGTGTCTATTCCAGTTAGAACAAATCACTGCCCCTTCCATGAAGGGAGTGGTGAAAATCAACCTGTCACCATGTAGCTGGCTGATCCCCTTGGGGAATCGTGCCATAGCAGGGGCTGAGTGTGGGTCTTTCTTGTTGGCAGTTTGGGCATTCAGCAGCGGCGGTAGCCAAGTCAGCCTTGGTGAGTAGAAACCCAAGTTGCTGAGCCCATGCATAACCTCCATCCCTACCACCATGACCACTTTGTTCATGAGCCCATTCAGCAATGGCAGGAGTTGCTGGGGAAACAGGCTGACTGGTATCCACAGAACGGGTCATTTTATCCACTTGACTACTGAAACCTTCCTCTGCTGAAATCATCCTCTGGTGAGAATTCACATGGGACACGAATATCTTCATGTTTTTAGCCCACTCAGAAAGGTCTATCCACATACCTCTTCCCCAGATCTCTTTGACACCAATTTTCCAATTATGGTCTTTCCAAGTCCCTGACCATCCAGTCAAACCATTAGCAACAACCCATGAGTCAGTATACAAGTGCACCTTTGACCAGTTCTCCTTCCAAGCAAAATGAACAACCAGGTGCACTGCTCGAAGTCCTGCCCACTGGGAGGATTTCCCCTCACCACTGTCCTTTAAGGACACCCCAGAAAGGGGTTGTAGTGCTGCAGCTGTCCACTTTCTGGTGGTACCTGCATATCGTGCTGAAGCATCTGTAAACCAGGTCCGAGTTTTCTATTCCTCAGTCAATTCACTGTAAGGAACTCCCCAAGAGGCCATAGCTCTGGTCTGAGAAAGAGAAGGTAATGTAGCAGGAGTGGAGACCACAGGCATTTGGGCCAGTTCCTCATGTAACTTACTTGTGTCTTCAGGACCTGCTCTGGCCCTATCTCATATATACCATTTCTATTTTATGATGGAGTGCTGCTGAGCATGCTCAACTTTATGGCTTGGTGGGTCAGACAGCACCCAGCTCATGATAGGCATCACAGGTCTCATGGTAACTTTGGTGGCCCATGGTTAAGCGTTCAGTCTCTACTAAGCTCCAGTAGCAGGCCAAAAGCTGTTTCCCAAAAGGAGAGTAGTTATCTGCAGCAGATGGTAAGACTTTGCTCCAAAATCCTAAGGGTCTGTGTTGTGATTCTCCCATAGGGGCCTGCCAAAGGCTCCAAATGGCATCTGCATTTGCCACTGACACTTCCAGCACCATTGGATCTACTGGATCATATGGTCCAAGTGGCAGAGCAGCTTGTACAGCAGCCTGGACCTGTCATGGAGCCTACTTTTGTTCAGGTCCTCACTCAAAATTAGCAGCTTTTCTTGTTACTCAATAAATGGGCTGGAGTAGCACACCCAAATGGGGAATATGTTTTCACCAAAATCCAAAGAGATCAACTAGGCATTGTGCCTCTTTTTTGGTTGTATGAGGGGACAGATGCAGCAACTTATCTTTCACCTTAGAAGGTATGTCTCAATATGCCCTACAACACTAGACACCTAGAAATTTCACTGAGGTGGAAGGCCCCTGTATTTTTGTTGGTTTTATCTTCCATCCTCTGACAGCAAATGCCTTACCAGTAAGTCTAGAGTAGTTGCTACTTCTTGTTCACTAGGTCCAATCAACATGATATCATCAATATAATGGACCAGTGTATTGTCTTGTAGGAGGGAGAAATGATCAAGCTCCCTGTGGACAAGATTATGACATAGGGCTGGAAAGTTTATATACTCCTGAGGTAGGACAGTGAAAGTATATTGCTGACCTTGCCAGCTGAAAGCAAACTCATCTCACAAATTTATTTCTCACTGTTCTGGTGAAAGATGCATTCTCCAGACATTCCTGGGGTGTAAAAGCAGGCTTTACATGATAAATCCACTCTAACATACCACTCTTTCTAAGCCTCTGGATCATCTCATCTACATTATATCAGGGAAGTTCTGGAATTTCAACCTCAGGTAATGTTGGTTACCTTTTGATTCATGTTTCAGCCAACCATCCAAACAAACTGTTAATACCTTTTCTATCCCATCAAGCTATAACATTGAATGCAGAAACTCTGCTTAGTGGGCCCATATCAATAAATTCAGCCTGATCCAGCCTTATATTCCTCCCACAGTTATCCCACACCCTTAAAATCCATTGCTACACATATTCCCCTGATTTCTGTCTATATAAATTGGAAAATTCATACAGTTCTTTTGGAGTATAACATACCTACTCATGTGTGATACTTTGCAACTCACCTTTAAGGGCCTGTTGGGGCTTTAGTCTAGTTATAGATCTGGAAGAAATGACGGGTAGTGGGGGTGGATCATGAAAAGAATTAGAAGTATCTTCCAAGCCATTTGCTTCGGGCATTCATTAGCAGTTTCTTCTGGTGAAACAGGATTCATCACTCTAGGACTAATCCCTTCAGGTGGAGGTTGGGTGACCAACTCTTCAAGGCAGACTGGAGGAGGGACAGCTATGTCCTCAGGGCAAACTATTACAGGGTTATCTAGAGAAGACTCAGCATGACCTAGGGTTTCAACCTTGCCATGGACATCATTATCAATCCATATGTCACCATCCCATTTTTCAGGATCCCACTCCTTTCCAATCAATGCCCTCATGTTAACAGCAGACACCAGGCAAGATTGAGATTTCAGTTTATGTTGCAAAGTTGCTACTCTAATAATGACATTCTGTGTCTGATTTTCAGAGATCTCAAGTGTATGGCTACAGAAAATAAGATTTCCCTTCAGGACACTCACAGAAATGTTTACATCTGACAGATGGCACTTAAGCTTCTCATTTGAAGCCTTAAGCCCATCCTCCCTTTCACTCACTAATGTATACAGTGTATTTAACAACAACCAGCCAACATCTCTATGCTTAGTAGTTCCCCAAAACTCTGTAAAGGTGTCAAAAACCTTATCCCCCAGGGCCTGGCTTCATATAATGAAGCATTAGAAGAATCGAATGGTGATATTTTAACTATTTCTTTTTTTTTTGCTATTGTTTTAACTTTTTTTTTTTTTTTTTTTTTTTTTAAAGAGAGAGGGAGGAAAGGAAGGAAAGACAGAGAAGGAAGGAAGGATGGAAGGAAGGAAGGGAGGAAGAAAGGGAAACATTTTTAAACATTTTCTTGTTTTATTATATTTTGTTTGTTTGTTTGTTTTTTACATGGGCTGGGGCCGGGAATCGAACCGGGGTCCTCCGGCACGGCAGGCAAGCACTCCTGCCCGCTGAGCCACCGCGGCCCGCCAGTATTGTTTTAACTTTTTAAAGTAGTAACTTAAAACACAAAATTTCCCACTTCGACCACTTTTTAGGGTACGATTCAGTGGTATTAATTACATTTACAGTATTGTGTTGCTGCCACCAACATCGACTACCCCAGCTTTACCATCACCTTGAACACAAACCCTGGACCCATAAACAACGACTCTCCCTTCCCCTCGCCTCCCAGCCCCTGGTAACCTGTAGTATACTATCTGTCTCTATCATTTTCTTCTTCTAGGTGTTTCATAACAGTGATATCATATAATATTTGTCTTATTTTTGTGCCTGGCTTATTTCACTCAACGTGATATCTTCAATGTTTGATTATGTTGCCCCACGTATGAGAACATTGCTTTTCTATGCCTGAATAATGGTCCACTGTATGATATACCACATTTTGTTTATTCGTTCATCTGTTGAGTTGCTTCCACCCTTTGGCTTTTGTGAATAATGCCACTATGAACATCAGTATACAAATATCTGTTTGAATGTCTGCTTTCAATTCTTTTGGGTATTTATTAAGAAGTGGAATTGCTGGGTCATATGGTAATTCAAAAACTTTCCATGGGGTGCACGGGTGGTTCTGTGGTAGAATGCTTGCCTTCCATACGGGTGACCCAGGTTAAATTCCTGGACCATGTACACCCCCCCAAAAAAATAAAATAAAATAAATAGAAAATTTCTATGGTGGCTGCCCCATTTTACAATGCCACCAATAATACCCACTAGGATGACTATCATTAAAAAAAAAAGAAAACCAGAAAACGTGTTGGCGAGAACCTGGAAAAACTGGAACCCTTATATATTAACTATTTATTTTGCCAACTCATTCCATGGATTGGCAATGCCATTCTGATTATGGGAATCAGAGTACTTAGTGCCTTTGAGTCCAGTCAGTGCAGAAAGCCATTCATAAAAAAACATTTTTAAGATTCTGTTTCTTAACAACCACTCCTGGTACCAAGTTGTATTTGTTAGGGTTCTCTAGACAAAGAGAATCAAAAGGAAATATTTGTAAGATAAAATTTATAAAAGCATCTCATGTAATCATGGGAATGTAGAGCCCAAATCTGCAGGCCAGACTATGAAGCTGATGACTCCAATGGAGGATCTGGATGAACTCCACAGGAGAGGCTTGCCAGCCAAAGCAGGAAGAGAGCCCATCTCTTCTGAATTCTCCTTAAAAAGTTTCCAGTGATTAGGTTAAGTATCACTCATTAAAGAAGACACTCGCCTTGGCTGATTACAAATAGAATCATCCATGGATGTAGCTGACATGATCATGATTTAATTCTATGAAATGTCCTCATAGCAAAAGACAGGCCAGTACTTGCCCAACCAGACAAGCAGGTACCAACACCTGGTCAAGTTGACACATGAACCTGACCATGACAACATAGATGAACACTGAAGAGATTAATTCCACTGGATTATATGTGTGGGAGTGATTGAGATGAGAAATTTTATGTTGCATATATGTTAGTTACCACAATTTAAAAAAATATATAGAGACTAAAGATACAATCACAGCTAAATGCCATATATGACCTTGATCTGGATGTAATAGTGGAAGAGAAAATACGAAAAAGGACAGTTCTGGGACAACTGGAAAAAACAGAACATAATCTGTATATCTTACATCAATGTTAAATTGTTTGAACTTGATAACTAGTTCTTAATATGGTTGCATGTGAAAATGTCCTTGTTCTCAGTAAATATATATGAAAGTATTAAGTGTGCAAGAAGCATGATGCATGTAAAGTACTCTCAAATATTCATAAAACATAAAACAGATAAGTAGATTAAATAGATGATAGATGGATGATATATAGGTAGATAAAATGCTATATCAAATGTGTGAAATATTAAGAGTTGGCATATGGGTATTTGGGTAGGGAGTATATTGGAGTTCTCTGTACTGGTTTTATATTATTTTTGCAATCGTGTTATGAATTTGAAATCATTTCTAAATAAAATGTTTTTTTTTAAATTAACTCTCTGCAACTGTCAAAACTCATACTGTATCATAAACAGGGACAACTTCACAAGACGTAACTTAAAAAAATTATTAAAAATTACTATCCCCACTGCATTTCAGCTCTAAATAGAGAAGATTTACTTTGATTTCTTTCTGAGAATGAGCACAAATTTCATTTGAAGAGTGATTCTAAAAACAGTCAATGGAATCTACTGACCACACTTTGAAATACTTCCCAAATTAACTTGGTAACTAAAGAATTACAGGTAAAACCACATTCAAATTAATGTGTTAGGAAGATGATAAATAGATACTTCTTTTGTATTTGAAATAAGTCCCTAATAACTGACCGTATGGAACACAATAGTATTCATTATATAAAGGGCAGATAATGCAAAAGGAATAGATGCCTCATATTATTAGCTTCAGGTCACACTTATCATAGAAAATATCACTGCAGATGTGTCAGAACAACTCAAAGTCCTTATGAAAATTTTCAGCAAAGAAAGGGAAGTTTAAAAATAACTGATGATAAAAAATTAAAAACCTATTGATCAAATAATAACATTAACTTTTATTCCAAATATAGTAATTCATTTTATTTCACTCTATGAGATGTTTAATATTTTCACGGTTCTAATAACAAGAAAACTATACTTAAACTTTCATAAGAATGGTTAGATACACAATGAAAGGAAGTGATAAAGGATATAGAAAAAAATGGGAAACACAGGCTTAAATATATTGGGTAGATGGAAATACTAGCAATCAGTGAGAGGGAGGGTTAAGGGGTGTGGTATATGTGATTTTTTTTTTCTTTTTTGTTTTTTATTTCTTTTTCTGAATTGATGTAAATGTTTTAATAAATGTTCTGGTGTTGAATATACAACTCTGTGATGCTATTGTGAGTTACTGATTATATACCAAGAATGCAATCATCATAAGGTAAGAATATTTGTGCTTGTATGTTTAAAGCAAATAAATAAATAAATAAATAAAATATTGAGAAAAGAATGGTTAGATATAAACATTAAATGTGTGAGATAGATTTCTCCTTTCAGGAATATAGAGTGTATATAATTTTCCCTCTTCCTCTTTCTAAGTGTGACGAGATACCATGAACGTCATATATAAAATAAATGTAAGCACATTCTCAAAAACTGAAAGAAGAAAGCAGACTAGTGAGGGACTGCAGATGAGAAGAAAGTCAGCTGCAATTTTCCTCTTTTTTTTTTTTTTTTTGTTGTTGTTTTTGTTCTTATCTCATACTTGGAGCTGAAGAAGCTGGTTCTTTTTACCCATAGGACCAGACAAAGGGAAGCTTAACAATTCAGAAAACTTTGAGGAAACAACTGCTCTAGTCCAAGCAAATACCATAAAACAAGAACTGTGGCCACGTGCACACATCTTACCCCTGCCAGCCAAGGCCAAATGAGGAGCTGTGGCTTCTGTGTACTCTGACGCCTGCACCGGGGTGGTGTCAGAGAAAGTCACAGAGGAAACCAGCACTTTCATCCCTACAGACCGGTAACAATACCTGCCGCTCCAGTGGTCTGATTGAAAGTACATGGGGAACCAGAACTTTACCCCCACCCAGCAGTCATGAGTCACACTTGCCCCTTCCTGTTGAGGTGGTGGCAGTGGGGAGTCAGGTCTTTTACCACTGCTCAGTGGTAAAGAGGCCATCCCCAGAGAAATGTCAGTGTAGACAATGAAGAAAGTTAGAACTTTTCCTCCTTCTCAGCAGTAACAAGGACCCCTCCTTCCTCAGGTCTCAGCAGAGGCTGAGTGGGGAATCTGTACTTCTATTTTCACCCTTCCCCTTCCAGAGTGGTATCAGAAAAGGACAGCTGAAACAGAAGGTGTAAACATGGTGTAGAGTTTCATAATATAAAACAAAAAAACTCCAGGTTTCAATAAAAAATCACTCACCATACCAAGAACCAGGTCAAACTGAATGAAAACAGACAATCGATAGATACCAATAACAAGATGAGAGAAATGTTAAAATCACCAGACAAAGACTTTAAAACAGCCATAATAACAATTGTGTCAAGAAAAAATAAGTGTTTTAACACAATCCATTCCTGTGGGTGTGAATACTTGTAAATTGAATGTGGTTTAGATAAGGTGTGGCCTGGGTGGGTCTTAATCCTATCACTGAAGGTCTTATAGGGAATGCCACAGAGAAAGGAAAAAGCGACAGATGGAACAGCTAGAAGCTGAAAGTCAGTGGAGCCTGAAGAGAAGGGAGGGACCAGGAGAGGCTGCCATGTGACAGAGGAGCTCAGGTCCAAGTCTCATCTGCAGAAAGCCCTAGAAAACAGTCTTTGTGAAGACAGCATTGCCTTGATGATACCTTACTTTTGGATTTAACCGAGCCTCAAAACTGTGAGCAAATAAATTTCCATTTTTAAAGGCAACTCATTGTATCATATTTGCTTTAGCAGCAAGGAAACTAAAGCAACAATGTAAGCAGTTTGAAAGTAGCAAGATGGAAAAAAGATGATATATTCTGCAAATATTAATCAAAGAAAAGCAGACATTTCTAGAATACTTTACCCAGATTTATCAGAACATACATTCTTTTCAGGTGCTTATGGAACATATATACCAAAACAAAACAAACTTCAACAAATTTAAATAAACTAAAATTACATAGAGTGTTCTCTGACCAAATTGTTTCAAAGTATAACAGAAGTCAGTTACAGAATAAGAAAAGAAAAAAAAAAAACATTTAAAATCTAAACAACACTTTTTAATAATCTATGGATCAAAGAGGAAGTCTCAAGGGAAATTAAAGTAAACACACTGAACTGAATAAAAATGAAAGTACAACATATCAAAATTTGTAGAATATAGCTAAGGCAATGCTTAGAGGGCATGCAGTGTTAAATGCATACATTAGTAGAGAGGAAAAGTCTCAAAATAATCTAAGCTTCTACCTCAAGAGCCTAGGAAAAGAAGAACAAGTTAAACCCAAAGAAAGAAGAGGGAATGAAATATCAAAGATCAGAGCAGAATTCAATGGAATTGAAAACAAAACAAAACAAAATACAGAAAATCAATGCAAAAACAATTTTGGAAATAATGAATTAAATTGACAGAACTCTAGCAAGGCTAAAACGTAAGACAGTATTTTAGATTCCCAGGCTCCTTTTCAATGGGTTGGCTTAAACAATGGGAATTTATTAGTTTATGTTTTGAGGCTAAAAAAATGTTCAAGTAAAGGCATTATCAAGGCGATGCTTTCCTTTCCCAAAAATTGGCGTGCTGGACCTGGCTGCTGGTGATCCTTGGCTCCTTTGTCACAAGGCAAGGCATATGACACAGTCTCCCGGTCTCTCCCTTCTCTTCTGAGTTTCACTGATTTCAGTTTTTTACCCCTTGAGAGTTTCTCTCATGTCTGAATTCATCCCATTTACAAAGGACTCCAGCAATAGGACCAAGACCCATCTTGAATGAGGTGAGTCCCACCTTAACTGAAGGAATCTCATCAAAAGATCCTGCCTACATAAGAATGGATTAAGTTTAAGAACATGCTTGTCCAGAGTATCTATAGTTTCAAAACACCACAGCAAGAAATACAAATTACCAGACATCAGGCGTGAAACATGGATGTTACTACAGATCCTGTAAAGATAGGATAATAAGGGATACTAAGAACAACTACATGCATAAATCTGACAACTTTATGAACGTCTATGAAATGGACCAATTCCTTGAAAAAATGCAAACTGTCACAACTCACCTAATATGAAACACATAATTTGAATGGGCCTGTAACTATTAAGTCAACCAAATTTGTAATTTAAAAACTCCAAAATGAAGTAATCTCCAGTCCCAGATGGTTGTACTGGAGAATTCTACCAAACATTTAATAAAGAGCTAACATCAATTCTATGCAGTCTTTTCCAGACAAGAGAAGAAGAAGAAACACATTCAAAGTCATTTCAGAAGTTAGTATGATTCTATTATTTAAACCAGAAAAGGCAGCACAAGAAGAGAAAACTACAGAATGATATTCCTCATGAATATATGCAAAAATCCCTGACAAATATAGCAAATAGAATCCAGCAATCTATGAAAATAATTATGCAACATGGATAAGTGGGTTTCATTCCAGGGATGCAATATTTGGAACTAATATTTGGAAATCAGTCAATATAATTTACCACGATAACAATCTAAAGAAAAAAAAATCATGTGATCATATCAAACAATAAAGAAAAGAAAAACTAAACACTCATTCATGATAAAACTCTTTGAATAGGGAGGACTTTCTTTAATTCAATAAAAAAAGCATCTAAAAATACCTACAACTACCATACTAATTAATCAAGAAAGAGTGAATGCTTTTCCCATAAAAATTGGGAACCAAGAATGTATGTTCTCATCATTCTTATTCAGCATAATGCTGTAAGTTCTAGCAAGTGCAGTGAGTCAAGAAAAGGAATAAAAGACATACAAATTGGGAAGGACGGAGTAATAAATAAACTCCCTATCTGCAGATGATATGATTGCATATGTTGAAAATCCTGAGATATCCACCAAAAAACTCCTGGTAATAATAACTGAGTTCAGCAATTATACAGGATATACAAGACAAAAAAACCCAGCAAACAAACAAAAACATTTATATTCCTTATACTAGTAATGAATATGTGGACACAAAAATTAAATAGATAATACCATTTATAGTTACTCAAAAAAAAGTGCTTAGGTGTGAATCTAACAAAATGGGTACAGAGGATTTATGCTGAGAATGCACAACACTGATGAAAGAAATCAAACAAAGATCTGACAGAGAGAAATACTGTGTTTATGGATTGGAAGATACAACATAATAAAGTTACCAATTGTCTCCAAGTTGATATACTGGTTTATCACAATTTCCATCAAAATCCCAGAAGAATTTCTTGTTGATTTAGTTAAGACTATTCTAAAATGTATGTAGAATGGTCAACGAACTAGAATAGCCACGAAACACTTTTGCAAAAGAATAATAAAGTAGGAGGAATCACTCTCTCTGATGTTAAGTCTTAATAAATGGCAATGATAATCAAGACTGTGTGATGTTGGTGTTGAGACACACACAGAGTAATGGCACAGAACAGAGAATCCAGAAATAGACTAATGCAAAAATGACCAATCAATTCCCTGATTCTTGGCGAAGGTATAAAAGCAAGGCAATGGAGGAACAATAGCTTCCTCAACAAATGGTGCTCGAGTAATTGGACATCCAGAGGCAAACAAAAGACCTTGACCTAAGTTTTTACCTTTTTTTGTAAAGTAACACAAAATGGATCATGGAGTAAAAATAAAACAGAAAAATAAAAAGCTTTTAGAAAAAAAATAGGAGAAATTTTCTGGGATCTAGTAGTAGACAAAGAATTCTTAGACTTGACATGAAATGCGATACGTATAAAAGGGAAAACTGATAAATTGAACTTCATCAAAATTAATTCTTGCCTTGTGAAAGCCCTTGTTCAGCTGATGAAAAGTCAAGTTTCAGAGTAGTAGAAAAACTGTTAAAAAAACAGTTAAAAAAATCCAATGAGAAATGGCTAAACATGTGAAGAGACATTCCAACCAAAAGGAAATACAAATAGTAAATAAATACATGAAAAGATGTTCCACATCATTAACCATTAGTGAAATATAAATTAAACCATACTGAGATATCAAAAAAAATATCTATCAGACTGATATTAAGAACAAAAAAACAAACAAAAAGTGGCAACACCAAATGCTGATGAGGATGCAGAGAAACCAAATCCCACATAAACTGTGATAAGGAAGTAAAATGCAAAAGTCAATTTAGAAATCAATCTGGCAATTTCTTAAAATAAAAGAATACAAAAAATTTAAGCCTGCAAATTGTCCTCCTGGGCATTTATTCCAGACAAATGAAGTTTTATGTTCATAGAAAAACATGGACACAAATTATTTTAGTAGCTTCATTCATAATACCCCACTCTGGAAACCATCCAGGTATCATTCAATGCATGAATGGTTAAATTCTTGATGCACAGAGTAACCTGGATGAATTTCCAGAGAGTTATGCTAAGTGAAAAACACCAGTCTCACAATGTTGCATACTGTATAATGATGATTCAATTTATGTAACATTCCTGAAATGACAAAATTAGAGAAATGGAAGCCAGATGGGTAGATGCCAAGGAATAAGGAGAGAGTGAGGCTGAGACTGGTAGGGAATAGGGTCTGGCTATAAAAGGGCACTGGAAGGAATCTTTGTGGTGATGGAGATGTTCTGTATCTTGGCTCCACTGATTTCAACATCTTGGTTGTGATACTGTAATCAGTTTTGCTGATGCTACCTTTGGGGGAAACTGGGTAAAAGGGAGACTGGGTCTCTTGGCATTCTTCCTTGCATGTGAAATGCATATGAATCGAGAATTATCTCAAAATAAAAACCTGAATTTTAAAAATGTGTGCAATAGTACACAGTATCTTAAAACTTTTTCAGGTGGTATTCTTGGGCCAAAAGTTTTAAGGACACTGATCCAGAAGATTGGTGGATGGGGCCAGAGAAGATCACAGACACAGGGGCAACACTGCTCCTTGCAGATCTTTTCGTTTATAATTAACCAGGTGGAAGAGGTTATTTCTTACATTTGTATTCAAAAGCATCACTACTGAAGTGATACTGGATGAAGAGTATTGCATTTTTTAAAAAAATAGCTGCTTTTACCAATTGACTGGTGGATCAATTTTATATTTGAAATCTCATGAGGCTCAGTAAGCTACATAGCTTAAAATGAAAAAAAAAAAAAAAAAGAAAGACTGTAACAAAGTTTGAATTCCAATGCACATAAAAAAAAAAAAATATGAAACTTTCTGCCCAGGATTTGTGCCTGGTCTTAGATTAGGGTACACCAGTCCCAGCTTAGATAAGCACGGCCTCCACACTGATCATCACACAGCTGCAGAACTAACACAAGGGACACCAGAAAATTGCAAGGATTTACATCCCTGAACCCAAATGTGTAAAGCAAGAGCAAATATCACAAACACACCATGCCCTTTTTAATATATCTGTTTCTCTCCATGGTTGAATCAAACATTCTCAGACATAGCAGGTGTTATCATATTTGAATAAATGCCTTTCTTTGGCCTGGTTGGCATTGAAAACAGCTGATAAAAGGATAAAAAGATAGAACCCATTCATTTGTCTAAACTCTGCTTGATATGGTTTTGATAAACAAACAAAATGGTCACGAATCATCATTCAACTGATGATCAGACCTGACACAATGTAGACACAGATCTAACAGACTGGTCAAGGGGAACTCTTCCAACTGTCCTGCACTCATGCCTAAGGCTCAATGTTGAGAATAAAGGGACAACGTTTCAGACAGTTGTGATTCAGGGACTCACCCTATGCTGGGCAGCCCCATTCCTGTTGGGCTTACTGAGACTTGTCAAAGAAGTCTCTCTCCCCACCCTCCTCCAGCTTCCTGCTCAGTATAAGTCACAGAATGAGGAGAAAGGTAGGACCATTTGGGGAAATTTCAGTCTTCATTAAAAGTAACTCTTCACTTCACACATTCCCTCTTGTGGCAATTGGAAGCACATGTTTTCCTACTCTGAGACCAAGAAAATAACCTGAAAGAAATTGGATGAATTTGCAACAATGGAAGGCTTATACTTTATCCCACTGGCTAAGTACATATATATATATGTACATATATACATATACATATATACATATATATGTACTTAGCCAGTTGGACCACCTTATGCATGTATGTGCGTGTGTGTGTAACTACTCAAATAAATGAACAAGAATTGGTGACAGAAGACAAAAAGGGGAAGCGTAGACTAAGATATGCAAATTTTTCCTCTTCCTTCCCTTGAGCTCCTGGTTCTGGGTGAGCATGGACTTTGGAACTGGTCTAAATTCAAAAGCCTGAGAAGGTGAGTTTGGGGATGTGGTATTTCCAATACAACCTCAGCTCCAGGAGTGAGAGGTGTGCTATCAACTGGAGGATATGGCCAATGGGATCACTACAGTTAGGTAGCAGTTCACAGACATGCCCCTCTTCATCAAAGCATGTGGTGCCTACTGCCTATCAATGCTGAGCCTGTAGAAAGTGTTCCTCAAAAGGAGTCACAGTTAGCCAAAAAGACTGAGATGTGGTCAGGTTAAGTAAGGTAAATTAGACTCTTCTTTCTTCATTGTATCCATTCTACTAGCTCCAGGATGAAAGCAGGAAGTGATGTGTGGGGACCAGATCAAGCTGCCTTCCCTCCTTCTCTCCCTCCTTCCCCACCCCCAATGCCTAGAGACCCCAGTGGAGCACCATCCAGACCCAAAGAAGACATGATCAGTTTTGAAGCAAGTATAAGACTGAACCTTAAAAATCAGTATTTATTGAAAAGCAAATGGAATCAACCAAAAATTACAAACTCTAGCCAAATTTTGTTAAGAAAGCCTGGGTAAGGTAGGAAAGGTGTATTTATCACAGCAAATCCTTTTTAGAAAAAAAAAAAACAAAAAACAAGCAAACAGAAATTGTCACATTTATAGCTCAAAGAGTTGAGCATCTTCAGATACGAGGGAGATAAAAAATGTATTAAGTGGATGGGATTCAAAAATGAGCTTTGATTGGTTAGTGGAGGTGGAAGAGTGGCTAAAGTTCCTTTCTAGAATAAGAGGCCAACTATTAAGGGGAGTGTGCCCCAGAAGATATGTGTTAGAATTAGGTTCAGAGCCTTATTTCTCCAATCATGACACAGGGCTAGTAGACTTGGAATCACTTAGAGCTTGTTAGAAACACAGCACCTCAGCATCCCTCCTCCACCCCCAGATCTATTGAATCAAAGGCTGTATTTACAGGATCTGAAGGTGATTCGTATGCACAGTAAAATTTGAGCAGCAGCAGTGTAGAGTACTGGATGGAAAAGACTTGTGGAGAGGTTCCAGAAAAGTGCAGATGCTGAAATTCCCAGATGCCCAAAGTGAATCATCTCTACTTGACATTTAGGGCAGTGGGCACACAAGAAGAGCTTTGAGGAAACAAGTGATATGAATGGAATGGTTACTAAGTCATGAACTTTGGGTATATGGGGGAAATAACTACCTATTGTGGTACTCTTACTTTTTAAGAGGGTCAGAATAGCATAGAGGGGCACAATTAGAACAGAAGAGAAGAAGGCAAGGATCCAGAAGAACAAGAGCAGGGTGTCACACCGTGGCACAAAGGATAGGGCAAGTCTTATAATTTTGCCTCTGCTCTTGCTACTATCCCATTTCCAGAACTTCCATAAAGGCTGATATCTATACCCTACCGATGAGCATTTAAGAGAAGCAATGAGTCATTGGCAAACAATTACTTCGGGATGGAGAAGGGCAGGGTCACCAAAAAATATTATCAAGTGGATACATTTTTGGCAGAAGCAATGGCTCTCACCAAGTATTTCATCCATTGTCCCATATCTTTCAGTCTTCTTTGAAATTTGGCTCAATCCAGTCATAAGCTCTAGGCAATGGATTATGGGCAAAAGTGACATGTCTCTTCCAAGCATTGAAGGACGGTCAGCAGTCACAGTAACTGGAGATGTTCTCAAAGTGTGATCTGAGGACCCCTTGGATTCCTCAAGAATCTTTCAGGAGCCCAGTCGATCTTCTGCTTTCAAACTACATATCTGTGAGAAGCCAGATTTTCTGCATAGACTTCAAGTCAAACAGCATATTGTAACAGATTAAATGCAGAAGCAGATATGAAATTCTAGTTGTCTTTTATCAAGGTAGGCATTTAAAAGGATTTATAGAAATACAAAACAAAGCCACTCTTTTTACTATTTTTTTATTTTGTTTTAGAAAATAAAGTATTTTTCCATAAAAATGTTATGTATATGTAATGAAATGGGCTTATGTTTTTAATGAATTAATAAATAAATATTTTTAAAATCTCAGTTGCTATATATAATATGATAAATATACACAGCTTTAATCCATATAAACAAAGCTCTTTGAGGATTCCAAAGATTCTCAAATATATATATAGAGAGAGAGAGAGAGGGAGAGAGAGAGAGAGAGAGAGAGAGAGTCTCAAAGAGTTTTGTTTATGTACATATATTGATATATAAACATATAAAAAATATATATGTTTAAGAATGTGAATGAATCCGGAAATTTTAAAGAGTTTGAAAATGCTTTTTGATAAAGGTAGAGGCTCCATCAGTCTAGATCTCTGGGAGGAGAAAACCCATGGCGCATCCTGACTATTGACTCCCACTGGACAGGCATCCTGAGTGAGAAATACATCTCGTAGTATTAAGCCACTTGGATGGGAGGTTAGTTGGTTTCTCAGCACAACCTGGTCTATCCTCTCAAACACACAAAGCTTCCACAGAGACCTAAAATGATTCACGTTACCACAGGAGCTAACATAAATCAGACTTTCTACCCCTAAGAAAATCCCTTTGACGTCACATATTTTCAGGCTCCCATCCCCTAATAATCACAGTGAGCGCTCAGTATATGTCTCCTTGCTCAGCTTATTCCTGGAAGTTGGCTCCAGGCATTGTAGGAATCACACCATGACAGGATAGCTCCCTGTTAGCAGCTGCTCTTCAAACAAGCCCCTCTGTCTTCAAGGCACCACCTGAAAATATTTCTTCTAATTAAAACAAGAGGTTATTCACTTTTTCAGTAGCTGGAGGTCCTTCTGAATGCCATTTCATATTGCCCTGAAATCTCGCCAGAAAAAAAAAAAATACATCATAGCCAAAAAGCCATAGATTTTCACTAGGGAAAAATAATCAAACCAAACTACACATATAGGTGGTTGTTTCAATGTCCCGACTGGCAAAACAAACACCATGCAATGGGTTGGCCTAAACAACAGGAATCCACTGGCTCACAGTTTTGAGGCTAGAGGTCCACAATCAGGACATCTGTAAGGTGATGCTATGTCCCCCAAAGATGGCGGCATGCTTGGTCTGGCTGCTTGGTGAACCTTGGTACCTGGCCTTACCACCACATGGCGATATATACAGTGGTGTCTTCTCCTTTCTCTTCTTTCTGTGTCCCCTTGTCTTCCAGCTTCTAGCTGCTCCCCATGACTTTCTGTATATGGCTGCTAATAATAGGATCAAGACCCATTCTGATTCAGTTGGGTCATACCTTAATTAAAGTAAGTTCATCAAAAGGTTCTATTTACAATGAGGTCACACTCACAGTAATGGGTATAAGATTAAGAACATTTTTCTGGGGTACATAACTCCAAAAAACCACAATGGTGGTACTGCCTAAGTAATAATTAATAGTTATAATAGCAAATTTCAGAGTCATGGGTAATATTTATTGGACATTAATTATGTGCCAGGCACTATTCCGGATCTTCCTTCATCTAAATTTTCTCATCTAATATTCTTAAGAGATGGGCACTAGTATTAACATAATGTTGTCGATGTGGAAACTGAAGCACAGAGAGGCCAGGTAACTTGCCCAAGGTTGCACAGTTAGGAAGTGGTGAGTCAGGATGCAATCTGAAGAGTATGGCTGAAGGGCCTGCTTTCTTTTCATTAAACTATGTTTATTCTTGATATTTCAGGGAAAGCTATGCAATTTCAACATAATAATACAGCAATTCATTCCCCCAATGCTCCCTAAATTTCAAATAACTTTGCAAAAATGTTCAAAGGTTTCCCTCTAGAAGTTGAAGGTAGGTAGAAGCTGCTGTCTCTTCCCTCTTTCCCTGCTCTTTCCCTTTCTCCTCCTCTTTCCTTTCCTTCTTCTTCAATCAGCTATACCCCCGTACCATGTTTTCTATGTCATCTGTTCCCTTAACCCTACTTATAGAGCCTTCTTCATGAGATATGTGTTGTGTTAATTAACAAGTCCATAGGAAAGGAGGTCAGGAAAAGAGGGAAAAAAAACAGGAAGAAGAGGAAGCTGACCAGATGCACAGATAAAATGGGCAGTTGCCATTTTCCCTCCAAACTTGGCCAATAATTTCCACAATCATCGTCGCTCTGTGAGTACCCCTGGGTGCATTTTCAGTGTGAGGTATTATATTACCTGGGAATGTTACATTCCAGGAATTTGGTTTAATCTAATTAAAACCATTGATCATTTGTTTTAACACTGAAGAAAAGGCCTTCAGGGGAGGCCAGATGACAAATATTGAGAAAGTTCAAGAACCTAGGCTGCTCCCAGGAAAGAAGGATGCTTCTGCAAGCTCCTGTGGCACTGAGTCAAAATATTATTGTCCATGCGCAATACTGTAAGAACACCTCCTAAGGAAACCTTTCTAAGAAATCGGCTCCCTGCTGCCTACTGCCCTAACCACGTGGCTAAGACAACCGCTTGACCCAACACAGTTCTGTTCCCACCGTTCCTGTCCTCTTGGTGGCCTTCAAGTCTTCTTCACTGTCATTCCTTTTATTCCTGTGAAATTACAGAAGCATTGACAGGAGAGCTTTCATTATTATTTCTTACAACGGCATATGGATTATCAGTTACCTCAATAAAAATGCCAATTAAAAAATTATAGAAGGAGCCTTCAGGGCATCCATTTAGTTTAGATATAGAAGTTTCCACCATGAGCTGTGTGCTTTATCCTAAAATTCAAGGATGCTCAGATACGAGAAGGACTGGATGGTACACGCATCAGAAATCTGCTCACAGGTGGGACTAATAGACTTCCTAGTAAGAAACACATCTTTAGGGGACCAAGACAAAACAAAACAGAAGATTGTTGAGAACACCTTCAGACCAAGAACTATCAGTGCTCATGGGGATGCAGGATGGTTCCATAGCTGCTATTATGTTGTTGCTTAGTCCCCATGGGTCTTTAGATAAGGGATCAGCAAGGTAAGAGGGAACAGATGCCTAAAGGTCTACTTTTCTATCATCTGCCCTCTTAGCTCAATGACTAGAGTGTAAGCTCCTTGAAAGCAAGGACAGTATCTTCTTTATTTACTGTTGAATCTCTAGCACTTAGCACAAGTCTTATGAGGTAGCTACTACCCATTTCTTGAATCGTTAACTCAATTATTCTATTTGGGACATGGAGAGAATCAGCCTAGTGATGGGTGGGCAACCCTGTTTGGGATGTAGTATTGGCAAAGGCACAGGTATTGGTGGTGCTGCCGATGGGGACTGGCGCTAGCCATGGCAATGCTGGCAATGCCCATGATAGCACTGGAGGTTGGGATCATCACTTTGTCCTGGTATGCCCAGGATTCTTGTGGTTTTCAGCACTGAAAGTCCTAGTCAAACTAGGATGGGTTTGTGTCCACCCAAATGGCGGCATAGCTGACAGACAATGGCCCCATAGCTGAAAATGACAGGGCATTCTATGGACCCTTTAATAGACATAGCACCCCCGTCAGCCTTGGACATGAATGACACATTTGCAAAGACATCAAAACGCAGAACCAGTGCTTTTCCTGAGCACAAGGTCAGGGGCAGTAGTTTCAATAGGCATCAGCATTTTGGCCACCAACCCTGACACCCGAAGATGCTGTAGACTTCAGCCCAGTGATATGAAACAGCAAAGGAGGGAAGTCCAAGTCCCTCATGATTGTCAAAATGGTTGGTTTTAGAAAGACAGCTCAAATCTTCTGGGAATAGTAAAGCTATTTGGAAAGAATAGAAAGTGGCTATAATTTTTAAAGGGAAGATGCAGAAAAGTAATATAAATCCTGTAATTTGGGGTTTATTGTTATCCAATTCCTAACAGTCATGCACAGTTCTAGAGGGATAGCTGCTTAAATCCTGAGCTGAAGTTGCACAGCTAGGAATGTTCTGGACTCCTGCCTCTTATAAGTATGTTCAAGACAACAAAACACACTTGTGTCACTGGACAAAAAGAATTAAACACAATAATGGCAAGGTGGTGACATCATAGTCATTTGCATTTCTTTGATTTCCCTTGTCCCTTTTCAGTAACTTTTAACTTTTGATGTGTTGAAGGGGTGGAGTTGCTGTAGAATATTAAGAATACTGTCTCTAATCATTTGGAGCTTTTAATAATGGAAAGTGCTCTGAGTGGAAACCTTTTTTTTTTTTTTTTTTTTTACTTCATCAAACATTTATGGAATCCCACAGCTTGGCATCAGAGTAGATACTCCAGGGTTCTTATAATTATAAGTATAATTGGTCCCTGCTTTGACAATCTCATAATAATAAGAGGTGATACAGAAACTTCACACACATACACATAAGCACACACAATAAATGTCCATGTAAGTTTGTACCGGCTCACGTATAAAATGCCACACGGGACAAAATGTCAGGTGATCTTGATCTTCCACTAGACTCTGCCACAAGCTTGTTATCTACCTTATTCTCTTCACCCAGAAGTCTTGAGTCCCTGTTAAAAAAAGGCTCATAGGCCATGTGATTTTAAAGGAATCCCTGGTAACAGGGAGTCTATTGATTAATCCTACAAAATTACAATCTAGAAAGGCAAAACAATATAGCCAAAATCTCTTGATTGACTGATCATTTGCCTAGGATGCTTCTCTTCTTTGTATCTCAAATCCCACTGTTGGACAATCTGGGCTTTCCAGGAAAGGGGAGATACAAGTGGTTAGAATACCCCCTGTGCTAGTCCCCTGGGACTTTGTCTGAGGCCTTGGGCAATGAGCAATAAAAAAGGGGAAAAAATGCCGCAGTGCCAGCAGCATCCATGATTTTGGTGGTGGCAGCATCAGTAGGAAGAAAAGGGTGGAGCTGGCAACCAAAGAGGCAGAGCTGACAACAGCAAATGTCTTGGTGAGGACACCAACACTACCCCAGATACTCAGCGTGAAAACCACTGTCAAAAATATAGGGTGCTGTGAGCCATGGCACAGATCAGGATCTGCAGGAACTGTGTGACTTGGGTGAAGCTCAGCCACCAGTGGTAGTGCATGGCATGGATGCTGGCGCCACAGCTGCCAAAATTCTCATTAGCAAGAACCATAGTGAGGAAGAGGAAGAAGAAATAAGCCAATGGCGGAGGTGTTGTTGCCAAGATAAGTTTTTCCTGCAGCAAATGGGAGAAACATTGGGAAATGCTCAGAGCAATCCTAGAAGATATCTGTGAAGCATCATTATAGATCCTAAAGAGAGGGCTGACATGTATGTAGAGAAATTCTATTTGGAAGCCCTTACTGTATATTTCACAATTATTTTATAGCTATGGAAAGTAAAGCTCAAAGAAAAGTAATCACTTGTTTGTTACTGCCAGAATAACTTGCTTGTTACTGCCCAAACTCCTGACTGAACACTCCATACCTGACAGCAACCCAAGAAACCATGCTCATCCACTCAGAAGAACTGCATGCCATTTCTGGACATGTGGCCAGACTTGGCATGAACTTGAGCCCAAATGGATAAGAAAGGGAAAATAATCTCAGCATCACTCTTGCAGGGAAGGAGGAAAATAATTTTGGCTTGGAGGAAAACTACAGGTGGACCCAACAGAAGGATGTGTAGGCTTCTAGGCAGCTTGAAGGCACAAAGCCTGGGAGGAAACTGCCCAGCAATGAGGAGGATGATGAGAAAGGACATGGCAGAGGGAGAAGAGAGTAAGCTTACAGAGAAATGCAACCCCTACCCGCATTTCTCCATCTTTTGCCTAAGGCTGGACCTCTGTGGATTCCAGAAGGCCAACTATGTGGGAAACAGTCTGAACTTTCTTTCAGCTTTGCCTTCAAGAACTGAAACTAAGGAGGCAGGTTCTCCCTGCCTCCCTGCAGACTACCAGCCTACTATCACACCTAACTAAAGAGCAAATGGTTCTATGACCTTATGACCTGTAGGAAAATGAAAGAATGCTTTTTCCCCCAAGTTGAATAAAAATGCACTGTGTCAATATAAATATTCCTTCCTAGAAGCTACAAAAGGAAAACATGTGACGTGTTTGTTCCAGCTCTGCATTCTACTTTAAGTAGGCAGTTACAGGGTACAGTGCTCTGAACCAACACCAGTGTCCATTTAAATGCAATATCTTACCTTATGTTTCTGTGTGTGTGTTTTCACCCTAAATGTCCCCTGAGAGACTGTAAGCCATTTTCTAAATCATAGTTTCTAAGATCCAAGAAGCCTTAGTGTGGAACTTAGATCTGAAAACATGTGAGTAACTGAGGCTTTCCATCACCTGAAGAAGTCAGGATTCCCTATAGAAGCACTGGGGCTTTTCCTATTCTGGTGCCGATGGTGTGTCTCGGTAGCCTCAGCTGCCATCGCTTCCTGTCTGGGAAGATGTGAAGTCAGAACATAGCCACTGGGCAGCCTGAGCCATCCTCAAGGCTGAAAAAGAGTGACAGGACAATGAGATCACGACCCTGTGGACAGGATGCCAAGGTGACAATACCAGAGAAGCCTGGTAGTTTGAAATGGAACTTTGATGTCAGAAAGTTCAACTTTGATAAGAGATCATGGATGGAGGAGAGACAGAGAGAAGGACAAGCTGAGCTCAGCCTAGGATGATGCAAGGCCACAGAGTACAAACAAAATGAAGGTACCTGCACAGCAATATCAGTGGTGGCCGCAGCTACCAGCTATGGAAGTCACCTTGGGGAGGGTTTTTTATGGCGTGGGGACAGATCACCTCCCTGTACTAACAAAAGCCTGAGTGCATGTTCTAGGAGGGCCTCTGCGGCCAGGGTAGACCAGTAAAAGACCCAAGAGGCCACCCAAAGCCTGGTGTGGGTGCAAAATACATAAAATGGGCTCGGGATGAGACACTTAGCCTTTTACCACCTATCCTTCAGCTATAAGTTTGTTGTATTTAAGCAAGATCTTACTTAATAAACTTTTAAAAAGCTAATACAGGGCCACGATGGCTCAGCAGGTTAAGAATGCTTGTCTGCCATGCCCGAGGACCTGGGTTCGATTCCCAGTGCCTGCCCATGAAAAAAAAAAAAAAAGCTAATACAGTGTGTTTTTGTTTAATTCTGCACATTCAATCTAGCTGATTCTTCCCTGAACACAGAGTTGAGGATTTTCTTTTAGTTAAGCTAAGCAGACAACAATGATTTGGAAAGGAATTAGTGGCTCACAATTCCAGTGCCTACACAAGCCCTCCCCTTACTGCTGTCAGGCTGCAGTTACATAATGTTCTACAAACAGTGATTGTGGGTCTAGAAATTTAGAAGAGTCCTGACAGCAGAAAGAGCAACCATAACTGACTAAGGAGAACAGGGAAGGTGACAATTGAGTTGAACCTTGAAGAATGGTTGTGGTGTGTGTGTGTGTGTGTGTGTGTGTGTGTGTGTGTGTGTCCATCTATACAGTTACATATGTCAGCATCTGTGTGAATGACACAGAGGCAGTAAGTCCTACAATAAGCTACACATAACAGGGTCAGAAACATGTATTTTATGTCAAAATGTTGAAGTTTTCCCCCTTTTGTTTGTTTGTTTAAATTCAGTAAATCCCACCTTGGTCAGCAGGTGGGATGCTGCTAATGACAAATCAGGTGGAAGAAATTTTTATCTACTCAACAGAGGGGTGGGGGTGGGACACCATAAGGCAGTAACAGAGAAAAGGAACTGTAGGGAAAAGTCAAAGTCAGGACACAGGGGAGGCCCGTGGACCCCTACCTCCATTCCAGTATGGTAATGTTCTTTGCAATGCCAAGTCTGGAGGATTCAGGGTTTTATATTTAATAGGAAGACAGTCTTCCTTTGTGAAACTGAGAGGTAACTAACATTTACTGCATACCTTCACAAACATTCAAAGCCCCAGAAAAAAGAGAGCACAGATTCTGCCCAGAGCTTAGGAAAAGGCTGACCCTGCAAAAGTTAGATTTCAGCAAGTAAGAGCCTATGGCTAGGGCAAGTTTTGTTGGTGTCAAGGCCCATTCTTTGCTTCTGGCATGGCTGCCCAGCTCTTCCTTGTCACCACCCCATTCCAGGGCTGCTGACCTTGACATTGGAGCACATGCTTCATTTTCCCCTCCAGTCCTACAGGCCTTCTGGCTGCTGACTCTTTGCAAAGGTTGGGTGACAGAGAGCTCTTGTGTCAGTAACCCTCTGACATTTCTCTTCCCTTTGATTCTCCTGCCTGCCTGACTGTTGGCTTGTTAATGCCAAGATCCTTGTGTTCCATGTGACAACTGCAACCCCTAACCTCTGGTACTCATCACTTTATGGTGCTCAGGCACTGCCATCACTGATGCCTCGTTTTCCAGTTTCCTGATTCCAGGCAAGACTGGCTATCATTTAACCTCTGCAGAAAGACTTAATGCCTTAAAAAATCTTCAAACATCTCACTAAAAAGAGATTCCACCAATTAACCTTAAAATAGAGACACATAGACATTAGCACTGGAAGAACAAAGGGACACAGAAAACTTACATTGTAAATTGAGATATGTACAATAATCAAAGAACAAACAACCCACCAAGTGCTTGGCTCTGAGAATGACATTAAAAAGTTAAGCAGTACTTACTCTTATTTAAAATGGCATCCTTGTTCAATGTACCTGTTAGACATTTAATACAGACAGATGAACCACATTGACTCCATGAAGACAATGCTTTCCCCTGCACATCTTCTCTAAAAGCTTTTAAAACCACTGTCAGGAGCAATTGTGTTTCTCTCCTGGACCACACAGTACTGCCTGTGACAAATGAACATCATAACAGGACTGGGTGGGTGGAGGCGTTTAGGTAGGGGCTGAGAAGTCCAGGACCTGGTATAAATGATTCTAACACAATACCCTGCCAATAAAACAGGGGAGGAAATGCATTAGCCTGCTATAAGAGGCTCAGGTTGACCATTACATATTTCATGTAAGAAAAGCATACACAGCATCTCAACAGGACTTTCCTGAAAGTGAGGTATTCAGAGGCCCCTAAAAATGATCTAGGGGGTATTTTGTTAGCAAGGCTGATGGGGAGTCCAAGAGGAGCTCAGCATGACTACCTAAGCGATTGCTCCTGATCGTGACAACCCTCGGCGAAGATCACAGATCTCAACAGGAGCCTTTGTCTCCATTCACCATTTTTAAACTTGAGCCTTTACCTCACACTGGTAATACACTTGTGATCACAAAAAAAGCACTGCCCTTTTTTAAAAAACATATTTTATTATATTGTCTTATTTTATTTTTGATAAAAATTGACTCTAAAATTTGGAAAAAAAATATCCATCTTTTGTGTTAGAGAGTTAAAGTGTGGGTTTGTTAGCCCATATGTAGATCCAGGGGTGACCAAGAAGGATTGAGCCAGAATGAGTGGGGCTAATCCTTTTCTCTTCCAAAGGCAAGATGATTAAAAGTGATTGAGGAGCTAAATTTAATCCCCATGCCTAGGACAGTCAACGAGACCAACAGGCATTTGATTCCCTAATGAACAGAAACTTGAAGAGTTCTGGGCAAAGAAATTCAAGAACCACTGTTTTGGTTGGTTATATGTATATGTATATATTACTGCATAACAACCTGCCCCAATACTATGTGGCTTAAAATGAAAACCATCATTTATTTGCTTATGGTTCTGCAACCAGGGCAGAGCAGGGCAGGGGCACATCTCTGTTCCACATGGTATTGGTCCGGGCTCTAAGACAACTGGAAAATCCAAAACAAATTCACTGTCATGGCTGCCAATTGGGGCTTATTCTTGGTTGGGGTTCAGCTTGAGCTATTGATCAGAAAGTTTAAGTTCTCTTCTGCCTGGCTTAAGCCTCTCACAGCATGACAGCTGGACTCCGAGAGGAAGTTCCCCAATAGGATGAAAGCAAAAGATGAAGATCTCTTCAGGCTTGATTTTGGGAGTACACGTCATCCTTCTGCCACACTCTCTCATTCAAAGTCAAGAGATTCAAGAGGAGGAGAAATTGACTCCACCTCTTAGGAGGAGTGGTAAAGAAATTGCAGATCTCTTTAATCCACCATAGCAACAAAGACCAAGTTAAGGTTGCCTGTGTTTAAAAGGATGGGTTTTTGGAGGGGGGAAAAAAAACAACAACTTTCTCTGAAGTCGTATATACGCCGCATTGCCGATAATGTTGATAAAAATATACAGCTCCCAACATCAACAGTTCTCACTTGTAGACCCTGATCTGCTAGGAAATGCTTCCAGTGCTTCTGAAACAGAATGTGCCAACTTCCCAAATAACTCATGGTCAAGAGAAGGACACACCACTTTACTCTCCTCTGTGCACATCAGAAAGAGTAGGCACTAATTAAAGCCTTGTTTAATTGAATCATGCATTTCTAGACTTTCTGTGTATCCCACTTGGAGTAGGCACGTGATGGTTAAATACAAATGCTCTGGGGAGGCAACATGATGCTGAAAATGGAAAGCTTTTTAAAAATCCTAATGGTGGTTAATGCCTAGTTGGAGATTATGGGCAAAACTAATGAAAAGAAAGCCACGGTAGCATACCTAGTATGTGGTGGACTCTCAATATATGTCGGATGAATGGATAAATGATTGCAGAGAAAAAAGTACTTTGGGGATAAAAGGGAAAGACCATGCTGAGAGAATTCAACCCAGAACATGCTATTTGCCACTGTCTATATCCTGTGGGATGGATCTATCAAGTAGATTTTACATTAATCATTCATATCAGGCAGAGTAATAGGCTAATAATCAAATATATTTTCTTATGTCAGCATTTTCTATTGCATGTTATTGTGAGATTTAGTGCACTCCTGTGTTCATGGGGCTGAAAGAGTGATTTGGTAGAACAGGGAGACTCAACTAGGGAGTTTGTCCCCCCATGACCCAGGGATATTTGGCAATGTCTGGAGACATTTTTGGTTGGCACAGTTGGGAGTAAAGGATGCTATGGGCATCTAGTGTAGAGACCAGAGATGCTGCTGCAATCCTACTATGCATGGGGCAGTCTCCCGCAATAATTATTTGGGCCAAAATGTCAAGAGTGTCGTGCAAGTGAGAAATCCTGACATAATACATGTACTCTATAGATATTTTCAGGATGAATGAATGAATGAGAAACAAATGAAGAATGATAGCAATACGGTTAACAAAGTCCTTGTGATTAAGGCTATTTCAGGACCACTGACTGTAGGGAGAAAGGCAAAAATACTGGAGTTTACAAGAAGTGACCTGAGAGAAACGTAGAGATAATAATGGAAGTCAGATAAAATGAGTCAGGACAAATCCAGAGTAAACGATTGCTCAGGCTGAGGGTAGGGGCTAAACCCTGATGCCACTCTGTAAGTATTCTAGTAATGGCCTAGGAAGAAATGATTGACGAGCAGCTGCAAAATTATACTGTCATGAAACTGCCTTATTGATAAGTTGTTTAATTTTTGCATTTGTACGTCAGTCATCAATAACATGTGAAATTCATCTTTCAGTATGAATTAAGTGTCTTGAGAAATCTTTTTAATAATTTTCATAAACTCACGAGTTCAATGGAGAACTTCTGGGGTTGATAAGGAGAAAGCTGTATTTTAGCCTGACAAATCTACTGAACATCTGCAGTGCCTCTCTTGGGAGCCCAGTTAGAAATCTTTTGTCTCTTACAATTGCATTTTGCCAACTTCTCATTTAAGGCTTCACATTCTTCTTTGATTTGTGGATAGACCCATAACTTGTTGCATTAATATCATAATAGCCTCATTTTTATCTACATACATCAAGATTTCTAATATTTTCATAAGTATGAAACACTAGGAATAGAGCCAAAACACAGAAACCTAAAGAAGCAGCAGCAACAAATGGAAAGAACACAGAGAGCCGCACGCCCTGTGGCCCCTTCCTGCTCACCTTTCAACTGCAGGCTCAATTGCCAGGCCCACATATGTTATACCATCGTTAATGACAACTGAATTAAATGAGAGATGTGGCTTCTTTTAATTTGCCAATATATATTTTAAGTATAAATTCTCTCCATGAAGCAAAACATGAAGAAATATTTTGACAAATAAGTTCCTGGGTCTCTGGAACTGTTTTTATACTCAGGTATAGGCAAAATGGAACTTCTCACTACAATTATGTGATCTCTTCCTTACCTTCCCACAAGTAGTTTTAGATTATGCATTTAGGGCTGCCTTAGCTTTGATGTTTCTACTTCTCATTTTATTGCCTGGTTCTTTTTCAAAGAGAAGTAGAAGAATACATTTTATGGGATATTATGAAATTTATCTTCTACCCAAAATCACTCAAGAAGACATTCTACTGCCTTTCACTAATGTTCACTTTGCTTGTCAATAAACTTCAAAGCAAAGCTCTGGGCATGTTCACTAGGCAAGGATTCCTGGGGAGCTGCTCTCCTGCATTTTAAGTCAAAATGGACAGAGAACTTTCACATCTATCTATCATTGGCACATATAATCAAAGATGTGGGTGGGTGGAGAATGAGGCATTGTTGATTATAGTTAATCTTGGTGAAACCCAAGGGACCTTCAATGGCCCTTTGTTACACTATGGTCTCTCTGCTTACATGCATTGTGGAAGTTCAGTCATTGGCTGAAAGGGTAGGCTTCGGAGTCAGATAGTTCAGTGTTTGAGCCTGAGCTCTGTTTCTTGGTAGCCAAGATTCTAAATTCTCCAGGTCCCCATGAAGATAAGGGAGGTCATAGAACTTCTGCCTCAGGTGGCTATGAAGACAAATTTGGTTTGTGACTTCCCTGATGTCCTCTTTCTGGATGGCTCAAATGTTTAGGGGCAGAACAACCTTGGAAGCCACATCTTGAAGGTGACAGGGCAAATGAGAGCCTAGGTCCATGGATAACTATGTGGAACAGAACCACCCACTGGCATGGAACAATCAACAAGTCACCTACATCATGACAGAGAAATAAGCTTCAGCTTTTTCTACCTGTTCTATTTCCTACCTCCCCTTCCCCCACACTTTTTTCTTCTTCTTCAAGTCATTTGATTTCAGAGGTTCCTTGTTACAGGGACTTTGCACAAATCATTTATTCTTTCTTTGTTGCAGCAGCCTTATCTTTAGAATAAGAATAAGAAAAGTCACCACCTCATAAGAATATTGTGAAAATTGCATGAGATCACGCATGCAAAGTGTTTAGAATAGAGACTGGCACCTGACAAATGCTCCATACACTTAGGCATAATTAACATTAAAAATTCTGGCAGTGTTCATTCTACATACGCTGACTTATAGGAACTTATAAGTGTACTGTAATGTCTGTTTCAAAAAACTGATCCAATCAGCACCGCAGGTTTATCAGCTCTTTGAAGAATGGGCTTTTATGACTCCTTTATTTTCCATTTAAATATACTTCTTAGGACAATATCCCAGATACAGAGGATATTGCAGAGACTTGCAAGTGAGAAACTGAACACGTCCTCTTCTGACCCCAGATACCCCTTTGATTTCCTTTTTTACCCCCATTTTCTGCTTCCTCTTCAACTATCAGTTCCCTTTGATATCCTGAATGTCCTCAAATAATCTGTTGCTTGTTGAATTCAGCCTGCAGAAATTGTTTCTCTTTATAGTGGTTTATTCTGCCTACCCCCACTCATGGTCCCTCTTCCTGGGCTGTTAAACTGGCCAGAGGCAAAGCTTAGGAGAGGCATGTTGCATCTTTGGTGGTTTTCCCTTCTCCCTGTAGTATTTCTCCCTCTCTCACAGTGGGCTCCAGGGTTTCCACACTATGTGGTTTATTTCAGCCTTACTTTCTCCCTTGAACTTTCCTGATCTCATATTTCACCTGTTACTTTATTAGTCTATTTCATCTCATGCAAGAGGATTCAGACAATCCCTCAAAAGAAACAAGTGATGTGTTTACTTGTGGCTTCTGGGAGACAAAGACTAATAATTCCTGGGTGGTCTCAGGGTGGGGATTTCAGGAACAGATAGCTCTAGCTTACTACCCTTACTCATGAGCGATTCTGCTACTCCTCACAAATATGCCCACCCCTACAGAGACAGGCTCCTGCCCAGAAGTGCTTACTAAGAAGAGACTCAGAGAAATTTAAACATGGGTATTTTACATCATAAAAGAGTAACAAGGGAGGGTAGAGTAAAAAAAAAAAAAAAAACAGTGAGAGAGGAAGCAAGGATAACAGAACAACATCCTTGAAAACTCTCCAAGAGCAGATATTGTATAATTAAACCCCCAAACCAATCTATGGCCATTTTTCATCAGGGAGCTCTTGACGGCTCCTCGCTGCAAGGAGGTTTAATGATTTCATTGAGTAAGAGGCGGTGGACTCGAGCCGTGTGCATTCGCTGGGAGATAATTGCATATAATGAAAGGCACATCTATAGGTTTGGGGAGGCAAGTGATAAATCTCCCTCCAGAGCCTGTGGATCAGTCATATTCCAACTGATGAGTGGCTGGAAGATCAATTAATAATCATGATGAGAACAATACCTCTCACTTGTAATTTTCCCCAGGTCTCTCAGGCAACTTTATAAACACCAACATCCATCTTCTCGGTCCTCCTGGGAAGTAAGCATTTGGTTGCATGATCCCTAGATACGTGACATGGAAACTGAGGTATGCAGAATTGACTAGCTATCGTGGCTATGAGGGGAGGAGACAGGCACAAAGAAAGTGGACAGATTTTGGAACTTTCCCTCAGCATTTCAAGGACTCATTCTACAAACCTTCGTTGATCTCTCATGGGAAGGTTAGCTAACAGTTTTAGTGCCAGGGTTTGTACTTAAATAAATGCTTTATGTGTACTGTCTCATTTATTTTCCTCACTTTAAAGATGAGAAAACCATGAATTAGAAAGATCGAGTAAGGTACTAAGCATCAGGATGGAATCAGAATATGAACTCAAGCATTCAAACTCCCAAGCCTATCCTCTTAAGCCTTGTGCATGTTATGTGCCAAGCCTGCCCTGGGATGGGGACTGAGGATGCTTCCTCTTCTCCAGAAGCTCAGTGTGTGCAGATTAGAAACTTAGCAAGAATGGCATGTGAGAAGTAACGATGCATCACAGATTGTTCTATGCAACTGATATACCACAACACATTTAATGCTCATAACAATTTGATAAGGAAACAGTGTTATTATAATAATTTTTGGTTAGCAGATGAGGAAACTGAGGCCCAGAAAGGCTCTGGAATTGGGCCAAAATCATATGTCTTCACATATAGGACTCTGGAGCCAGGAGTAGTCATTATCTGTCTTATTTTCCATGCTAAGGTGTTCGATTTTCATACTGAAAATGACCAGGGAAATCTGAAGATGCTAAGCAAAGAAGTGATAGCATATTTAGGTTTTTCTGAGGTTATTCAAATGATGCTGTGGTGAATCGATTGCTTAGTTCCTCTTCTGCAGTGCAAGATATTTTTGCATTTAATAATTCAAAGTGTCATACTTCTAGGATGCCAGGAAGAATCCCATATGATTTTTTTCTGCATTTCTGACATCTAATCCACTGCATCTACAAGTTTGACAGGAGACCAAGTTTTGTATACACCTGTCCATATGCCACCAGAAGTTGCCTAGAGTGGCTTGAGCTCTAAGGATTAATCCCTCCTCCTTAACAAGCTATGGCTGGAGTAGAGCAGGAGTCCACCAGCCAAATAGCATGAGACACCAGAACCCAGGCCACTGTTTCTGCAACCCCTTGATTGTCAACATTCCAGCACTGGAATGCTCAAGTGTTAGAAAATAAAGAAAACTCATATTAGAAATGGCCTAGTTTGTCAGAATAGCTAGAGATGTTTATAAAGTGCCAAGACAAAAGTCCTGGGTTTTTCTAAATCTACCTCTTGGGCTCCTATGTGCATGGTCCTATATCTGAATATCAGTCAGAATTTAAGCTCCTAATTCTTTGTGCTGTGTTGTTTATGGGTTACTCTCCATTACTCTCTAACTAGTGTCTCATTAGTTGATGGGACCTCAAGGTCTTCCTTGCCCATGGAACTTATCATTATTTGCTAGTCCAAGGATCTTAGTCTCTCTGGAATTAGAGAAGAATTTAAAGATCACTCAGCTAATTCTCAAAAGTACAAAAAGTAATAGTTTATTACCTCCATTGAAAAGGAGCTTACCATCTCCTAAAAGAGCTTTTTCTATGTTTGAGCAACTCAGACAGTATAATGTTCATACTTATACTATCTCAAAACTCAATTGTCCATAACTTCCCTTCTAGCATTCCACAGAACAAAACTTCTATGGTTCAATTTAGCCTTAGCATAGTATGAAAGAAGCCTTCCCTACCTCCTTGGATTAGGGTAGTTTTCTCAAAACAGCTATGTTTAGCCTTATCAGAACAAAGATCAGACTATGTAAAACACTCCCTGAGCTCCTTGATCTTCCTCATTAAATTATAGACTCCTCAAGGACAAGCATAACTTATTTCTCTGAGTCTCCAGAAGTTTGTACAACTTCTGGTACACAGAGGAGTAGGCCCTCAGCATTTGGTGTGCATACAACCAATCATTGATGGCCTTCCAGAAAGCAAGACCTGCTTAAGTAAAGCAAAAATAAACACGGTGCCAGGGAAGCAGTGAGGAAACTAGGTTCATGCAGTAGAAGTGGTGTGTTGCCATCTTAATGAGACAAACATACAGATATCAGTATGACTGAATTTTTTCCAATGAAGAGAGCAGAAGTAGCAACGCTGGACTTGATTACCACCTAAATAGTGACCTCATTAACAGACATGGTATATGGCCAATGTATAATTTTATAATATTGGGCGCTTGTGAATTGGATCACATTTTTCTGTTCAAAAAAGAAAGGATTAAAGGAAGGAAGGAATACATAAAACAAAAAGGTTGCAAAGATCCTTGGACCCACCTTTTGCAGGGGACCCAAGAGAACAGACCAAAACAAAGGTATCAGGAAATAGAGTAAAAAAGAAAGGACCAATATGTTCACAGTAGTAAATCTCTGACAAGTAAAACATAGTATCAGGAGAGAATATACAAAGAACTTCAGTTATGAGGATCAAAGAAGGTTAAGTTGCTGAGAGGAAACTGCAAAAGGCTCAGGTTTGATAAAGGGTAAGAAGAGAGATTGGAAAGCAAGGGATACTGACTATTCATGGGAGAAAGCCAATGGAGTTAGTGTTGGCAGTGGACAACACGGCAATTAATGAGTCACAGAATCTTCCTGCTGGAAAGGAGCTTACAGAAACCAGCTAGCTCAAATCTTCATTTTATAAATGAAGACACTGTTGGCCTGAGGTTAAGTACTTTGACCAACATCACAGAGCTGATTTTTTGGCAAATTCCTCCAGATCCTGGACAACTTGCACAGTGTTTTTGAAGTCCATCCCAGGTCTATGCACCAAGAACTGACTTTCATTAAGCTCCAGGCATGGCCCAGGAATGTCACAACTGGTATCTCATCTAAATGCTGCAACAGCCACATAAACATCCCGGGAGCCTCTCTCCACTGTGCGCAGTTGGATACCAAGGTTGGCAAGGCTGTCACCTGTCCAGTATCTTACAACTTGGATGGAAAAAAGACTTGGGATTCAAAATCTGGATTGTTCCACCTCAAAATCCTCCTTCCCTTATATCACATGGCCTCTCAGCATGGGTTACAAAGAATAAAAACCAAGATGGTTATAGGAAGTGGACCAGGAAAATGGAGTACTGACCTCAAGACTCCCCGGCATCTGTCCTAAGGCAGGCCAAGAAGATGCTGTTTCCAGGCAGCCAGGTGATCTACATGGTCGGAGATCTGCAGATGCAGTTTCTGGAATCTAGATACTAAGTTCCTGGAGGGCAAGAGTGTGTTCCCAGCCCCTGGTCCCATGGGTGACACATATGGTAAGCCAATGATTGGCAGTTAAGCTGGATGGTATTCAAATGCTTACCTGTGGTCCAAACAGATTTAGAGACCACAAACCTCCCTTGGCTAGGGGCCAAAATACATGGGGAGGCTGCCCTGCTCCCTGAGAGGACAGAAGAGACAGACTGCCATCAAGGCAGAGCTCCTCTGTAGACCTCTGATACCTAGCTCTAACCAACACCTCTAATTCCCTGACTGCCCACCAGGAAGACTGTAGAGCAGAGAACAAAGAGACTTTGTCTTCTGCCAAAGGCCTCCCTTTCTTTCCATGCTGTTCCCACTAAGCTTCAGACCTGATGCCTTCAAGCTTCTGATGCTGGTCTGTGACATCTGCCTCCTTACAAGGCTCCATTTGTCAGGCCTCCTTCCTGTCAGGGCTTGGGGTAGGGATGTTGGCAGGTAGGACTCAGACTCAGGCCTCTTTTGGCCACCCTGAACCCCATCACTAATCCTGAACCATGCTAGGTCACTAGACCCCCACTCTAGGCCACAAAGCCTCAGGCTGCCTTCTTCTAGGCTCTTTAGAGCAGAGCATTATATTTAACTCTGCATTTGTACAGATAAGCAGTCCATGGAAAGAGAAAAATATGCAGATCACACTTTAATAAATATGGAACACCACACCTGGCATCTGTCTAAAGACATAATATACCTGCATGGTGAGAAAGACAGTAACAGCACCATAACAATAACATTGTCGGAAGGCAGGAAACCACGATATTTTGAATTGTGTTATAATTAGAAAACAGATAAACAAATAGGAACATCATTTATTTATTAAAACCATGCAAATGGAAAAATCTACTTAATTAATTTCTTTGTACAATGTCTGTAAACTCCTCCAGTGAGGAAATCTGTGGCATTATTTCAAGCCCAGAACAAAGGACACAAGCATAGCTTTGTAACCCAGCTAGAAAGGCAAACAGGTCAGGATTGCTTTTTGGCTGAAGTGCTCTTTTGAATGGGATAATGAAGAGAATCAGGCTGACTTCACAAATGGGATGGCACGAGCACCTAATCACTAAGAAGCCTAAGGTTCATCTACGCTGGGCATCTGAATATGACCCCCTCCACTCCCTGGTCCATGCTCGGAAGTAAGGTCTCGAGGTGAAATGGATGGAGTTGGAGTTGATTAAGAGATTTTCTGCAAAACCCTTAGGAAATTTTAAGAGCTGAGTCATTAACAGTCTCACATCTATCATGACCGTCATTATGCCAAGTGCAGCGTTTGAAGGAAGGTCAGCACTTTGCACAATTGCAGAGCAGCCATCGATTGACCTTGGTGGCATCTCCTCCATCCTTGCCCCCTCTCTCCCACTTCTGCTTTTCTACTCCCTCCCAAGCCCAGCCTTTCTCAGACATGGTCCATTCTACCTTCTCTCCATTTTTCTCTCTCTCATCTCAAAGCAGATCTACTGTTGGAGTTAGTGTGGTGCTTGTAGAGATAAGCTGTAGTTGCATAATACTTGATAATACACAAAGCTCCTATTGACTTTCTCAGTTAATTCTTCCAACACTCCCGAAAGTAATAACAAGAATGGATATTATTTATTGAACAGTGAGCCAGCCATTGCTAAGAACATTGCAGGCATTCCCTATTTACTTCTTTGTATCTCCAGTATAATGGCAGACAGTGGTATCACTCCCATCTTACAAATGAGATGGGGATGGGCAGAGTGATTAATGTACTTTCCCAGATATCATATATACAGAGAGTATAGAGCATGCCTCACACTTATCCCAGTTTTATTATTTTTTTCCTTACTTTTTCTTTCCTTTTTTTTTAAAGGAACATTTATATTCAAAGGTTTAAAATTGTTTTGTTTGGGGAAAAACTTTTGCACTTCAATGGAAAACTGTGCAATGTCTAGAAGACACCCCTCAAGGTTATCTGATTCTGATGCTGTAGGAGCTGTTTTGCAACTTTGTAAATTGTTGATTAATTGATAGCAATGTAAGATAATTCTTGTCTATACATATGCAAATTACGCTCTGTCTAGTAGACCTTCAGTTGTGTTCCCTCCCTCACCATGGAAGAAGCTATTTTTCCTTGATTTGCACAATTATCTCTTCATTCCTTGTTCCATATAAATTTGTGCCTTTTTGACTTCTACTTTGAAATGGTTATAACACTTTGCCATTTGCCTCATTAATGAGTTAAATAAAATCTTTAATGTGCGTTTACTTTTTAAAACATTTTTTATTGTATAATATAATACATATACAAAGCAGAGAAAGAAAAAAGAAATAGTTTTCAAAGCACTCTTCAACAAGTGGTTACAGGACAGATTTCAGAGCTTGTCAAATGCTACCATACCATCATCTCAGATTTTTCCTTCTAACTGCTCCAGAATATTGGAGGTAAGAAGAAATAAATATTTTTTTTATCATTAAAATTGACTTTTTGATGTGTGTGTGAAAAATAACAAATACAAAAAAGCAATACATTTCAAAGCACAGCACAATGAGTTGTAGAACAGATTTCAGAGTTTGGTAAGGGTTACAATTCCACAATTTTAGTTTTTACTTCTAGCTGCTCTAAGATACTGGAGACTAAAAGAAATAACAATTTAATGATTCAACAATCATATTCATTTGCTAAACCCTACCTTTTGTGTATAACTCCACCATCACCTTTGATCTCTCTATCCCACTCTGTAGGGGTATTTGGGCTATGGAAATTCCAAGTTTTTCATATTGTAAGGGGCTGTCAATAATATGGGGTAGGGAGATGAGATAGCTGATGTTCTGGAGAGGGTGGGCCCTCTCTGTTTCAGGATTTATTTAGTCCAGTAAACCACCTGGAGATTGTAGGTTTCTGGAAAGTACCCTAGTGCATGGAACCTTTGTGGAATCATATATATTGCCGTAGTGTTCTTTAGAAGGTCTAACTGAAGCTTGCCTAAGAGCAACCTCCAGAGTGGCCTCTCGACTCTACTTGAACTCTTTCTGCCACTGATACTTTATTAGTTACACTTCTTTCCCCCCCCCCTTTGGTCAAGATAGAATTGTTGATCCCATGCTGCCAGGGCCATATTCATTCCTGAGAGTCATCTCTCATATTGCCAGGGAGACTTTCACCCCTGGATGTCATGTCCCATGAAGGGGAGGGCAATGATTTCACTTGCAGGGTTTGGCTTGGAGAGAGTGAGGCCACATCTGTGCAACAAAAGAGGCCTTCCAGAAGTAACCCTTAAGCATACCTATAGGTAGGCTAAACTTCTTCTGTAACTACATTAGCTTCACAAGAGTAAGCCTCAAGATTGAGGCATAGCCTATTGATTTGGGTGTCCCTATAGTTTGAGCCGGTATCGGGGGATTTCCTGATGGTAAAGTTTAATAGTTCCATAATATTTTCTCCCATCCTTCAAGGGACTTTACCAATACTTTTTCATTATCTGCACAATATACTCTAGGATGTAGCCAGACATTACATTAAGCTCTATAGGATCAAAGGACCTCTTTCTTATTCTGAGCAAGTATTTCAATTGTTCAAATGAGCTATACATATAGATGAGTTTGACTGTGTGCTACAGAAAATTTTGGTTCCAGACCAAAAAAACCTTTTTACCTTTGGTCTCAAAGACTATGTTGTGGTTTTAAAATAAAGTCATCATCTTCCTTAACCCTGTGTTCTGAATTACTTTAACCCCAACCTGAGCGGCTTCATTCTTATCTTATTAGGTTTTATATATATATATATATGTATATATACATAAAACAGCCTCGCAGAATCCAGAAATAATAATCACCACTTCAGATTTAATGTGTCTGCTCTAAAAGCCTACAATCCAGGCCCCTGTTTTCTTGTAAGCATTTTCTAAATGCTGCTCTTTTGTTTCAAGCAGATTTTGCCTCATCAAACGCCCCACCCCTTCATTCACATCGTTGCTTGCCTCACAACTTCGTTCCTTTTTGTAACATCACAACATTCGTGCATAAGTATATACCATCATTCACCAACCTACTTCTCAGATAGTGCATCCTTCAGCCATGTTTACCATGATCATAAAAGTGGAATCATACAGTATGTATCTTTTTGTGTCTGGCTTATTTCTTTCAGCAGTATGTCCTCAAGGGTTATACATCTTGTCATGTACTTCAGGATGTCATTTCATTTTACTGCTGCATATATTCCATCATATGTATACAACACATTTTGTAAATCCACTTGTTTGTTTATGGGCATTTGGATTATTGTGATCTTTTGGCGATTATGAATAATACTGCTGTGAATATCAGTGTGCAAATGTCTGCATTACTGCTTTCAGCTCTTCTGGGTATATACCAAGTAGTGCTATTGCTGGGTCATAGGGCAACTCGATATTTAGTTTCCTAAGGAACCACTAAACTGTCTTCCATAGCAGCTATACCATTATACATTCCCACCAGGAGTGCATAAGTGTCTCAATTTCTCCACGTCCTTTCCTTACAGTTTCCTGTTTGTTTAATAGCAGGCATTTTTATAGGTGTGAGGTGGTATCTCATTGTAGTTTTGATCTGCATTTCCCTTATAGCTAATGAAAATGAGCATCTTTTCACATGCTTTTGAGACATCTGTATTTGCTCTTCAGAAAAATGCCTATTCATATCTTAAGTCTATTTTATAATTGGGTTGTTTGTTTTTTTGTTGTTGAATTATATGATTTTTTTGTGTATACAGGATATCAAACTTTTGTCCAATATGTGATTTCCAAATATTTTCTCCCATTAAGTTGGCTGCCTCTTCACCTTTTTGACAAAGTTTTTTGAGGTACAGAAGCATTTGATTTTGAGGAGTTTCCATTTATCTATTTTTTCTTTTGTTGCTTGTGCTTTGGATGTAAAGTTTAGGAAGCTACCTGCTATTACTTGGTCTTGAAGATGTTTCCCTACATTTTCTTCTGGAAGCTTTATGGTGCTAGTTCTTATATTTAGGTATTTGATCCACTTTGAATTAATTTTTGCATAGAGTATAAGATAAGGGTCCTTGTTCATTATTTTGGCTATTGATTTCCAGTTCTACCATGCCCATTTCTTGAAAAGACTATTTTGTCTCAGTTCAATGGATTTGGGAGTCTTGTCAAAAGTTAACCATAGATTTGGTGGTCTATTTCTGCACTTTTGATTTGATTCCATTGGTCAATATTTCTATCTTTGTGCCAGTACCATACCGTTTTGTCCACTGTGGCTTTAAAATCAAGAAGTGTTAATTCTGCCACTTAGTTCTTCTTTTCTAGGATACTTTCAGCCATTCGAGGTTTCTTTCCCTTCCAGATGAACTTGGTAATTAGCTTTTCCAAGTCTCCAAGGTAGGTTGCTGGAATTTTAATTGGTACTGTATTGAATTTGTAGATTAATTTGGGTAGAATTGACGTCTTAACTATATTTAACCTTCCTATCCATGAGCAGGGAATTTCTTCCCATCTATTTAGATTTGATTTCTTTTAGCAGTGTTATATAATTTTCTGTGTACAAGTTCTTTATGTCCCTAGTTAAGTTCATTCCTAAGTACTTGATTCTTTTAGTTGTTATTTTGAATGGATTTTTTTCCATTCTTAACTGACTCCTCATTAAATCATTGCTTGTGTATAGAAATGTTACTGATTTTTGCACATTAATTTTATATTCTGTTACCCTGCTGAATTTGTTTATTAGCTTGAGTAATTTTGTTGTACATTTCTCAGGATTTTCCAAGTATGGTGTCATGTCATCTGCAAATAATGAAAGTTTTACTTCTTCCTTTCCAATTTGGATGTCTTTTATTTCTTTTTCCTGCCTGATTGCAACAGCTAGAAACTCTAGTACAATATTGAATAATAGTGGTGACAGAGGGCATCCATGCTTCATTCCTGATCTTATGGGGAAAGCTTTCATTCTCTCTCCATTGAGTATGATGCTGGCTATCAGTTTTTTATATGTACACGTAAGCAGATTGAGAAAGTTACCTTTGATTCCTATCTTTCTGTTCTAGTTTGCTAGCTGCTGGAATGCAATATACCAGAAATGGAATGACTTTTAAAAAGGGGAATTTAATGAGTTGCTAGTTTACAGTTCTAAGGCCGAGAAAATGTCCTAATTAAAACAAGTCTAAAGAAATGTCCAATCAAAGGCATCCAGGGAAAGATACCTTGGTTCAAGAAGGCCGACGAAGTTCAGGGTTTCTCTCTCAAGTGAGAAGGCACATGGCAAACACAGCAGGGCTTCTCTCTCAGCTGGAAGGGAACATGGCGGACATGGTGTCATCTGCTAGCTTTCTCTCCTGGCTTCCTATTTCATGAAGCTCCCCGGGAGGCGTTTTCCTTCTTCATCTCCAAAGGTTGCTGGCTCGTGGACTCTGCATCTCATGGCTACATTGTTCTGCTCTCTCTGAATCTCTCTGAACTTCCAAAATATTTCCTCTTTTATAGGACTTCAGAAACTAATCAAGACCCACTCAAATGAGTGGAGACATGTCATCCCTAATCCAGTTTAACAACCATTCTTAACTAAATCACATCAACCAGGGAGATGATCTCATTACAGTTTCAAATCTACAGTATTGAATAGGGATTATCCTACTTTATGAAATGGGACTTCTATTAAAACATGGCTTTTCTTAGGGGGCACACTTCCTTTCAAACCAGCACACTTTCGAAGTATTTTTTTCACAAAAAGATGTCTAATTTTATCAAATGCTTTTTCAGCATCAATTGAGATGATAATGTGATTTTTCCCTTTCGATTTGTTAATGTGCTATATTAAATTAATTACTTTTCTTGTGCTGAACCATCCCTGCATTCCTGATATAAACCCCACTTGATCATGGTGCATTATCCTTTTAATGTGTTGTTGGATTCAAATTGCTAATATTCTGTTGAAAATTTTTGCATCTATGTTCATCTGGGAGATTTGGCCTGCAGTTTTCCTTTCTTATAGCATTTTTACCCAGCTTTGGTATTAAAAGGATATTAGCTTCATAAAATGATTCAGGTAGTGTTCCTTTTTCCTAAATTTTTTGGAAAAGTTTGAGCAGTATTGTTTTTTTTTTCTTTCTTTATTTTTTGGAATGTTTAATAAAATTCTCCTGTGAAGCCATCTGGCCCTGGGTTTTTCTTTGTAGGAAGAGTTTTGATGACTGATTGAATCTCTTTACTTGTGATTGGCTTGTTGAGCTCTTCTATTTCTTCCTGAGTCAGTGTAGCTTGTTTGTATGTTTCAAGGAATTTGTCCATTTCATATAACTTGTCTAGTTTGTTGCCATATAGTTTTTCATAGTATCATCTTATGATTTATTTTATTTCTACAGAGGATGTAGTAATGACCCCCTTCTCATTTCTGATTTTGTTTATTTGCATCCTTGTTCTTTTTTTCTTTGCCAGTCTTGCTAGCAGCCCATCAATTTTATTGATTTTCTCAAAGAATTAAGTTTTGACTTTATTGATTCTTTCTACTGTTCTTTTGTTCTCCCATTCATTTAACTCTGCTTTAATCTTTGTTATTTCCCTTCTTCTATTTGTTTTGGGGTTAGTTTGCTCTTCTTTCTCAAGTTTTTCCAGGTGAACAGATAAATCCTTGATTTTTTCTTTTTCTTTTCTTTTTTTTTTTTTTTTTTAATACAGGCATTTAGGGCAATAAATTTCCTTCTCAGCATATCTTTTGCCATATCCCATAATGTTCTAGTTTGCTAGCTGCTGGATTGCACTATACCAGAAATGAATGGCTTCTAAAAAGGGGAATTTAATTAGTTGATAGTCTACAGTTCCAAGGCCAAGAAAATGTACCAACCAAAAGAAGTCTATAGAACTGTCCAATCTAAGGTATCCAGGGAAAGATACCCTGGCTCAAGACGGCCGGTGAGGTTCAGGGTTTCTCTCTCAAGTGAGAAGGCACATGGAGAACACAGAGAGTTCCTCTCTCATCTGGAAGGGCATGTGGTGAACACAGCATCCTCTGCTAGATTCTTCTCCTGGCTTCCTGTTTCATGAAGCTCCCTGGGAGGCATTTCCTTCTTCATCTCGAAAGGTCACTGGTTGGTGGACTCTGCTTCTCATGGCTATGTCATTCTGCTCTACTTTCTCTGAATCTCCTTCATTCTCCAAAATGATTCCTCTTTTATAGGACTTTAGAAACTTATCAAGCCCCATCCAAATGGGTGGAGACATGTCATCACCTAATCCAGTTTAACAACCACTCTTGATCAAATCACATCTCCAGGGAGATGATCTGATTACAGTTTCAAACACACAGCATTGAATAGGGACTATTCCACCTTTACAAAATGGGATTTTGATTAAAACATGGCTTTTCTAGGGGGCATACATCCCTTCAAACAAGCACACATAAGTTCTGATATGCTGTATTGCCATTTTCATTTGTCTGCAGATAGCTACTGATTTCTCCAGCAATTTCAGATTGACCCACTTGTTGTTTAAGAGTGTGTTATTTAATCTCCATATATTTGTGAATTTCCTCATTATTTGGTGGTTATTGAGATCCAGCTTCATTACATTGTGATCAGATAAAGTGCTTCAAATAATTTCAGTGTTTTTAAATTTATAAAGGCCTGTTTTTTTGTTTGTTTGTTTGTTTGTTTTTTTGCCCCAGCATATGATCTATTCTGGAGAATGTTCCACGAGCACTAGAGAATAATTTATATCCTGGTGTTTTGGTGTGTAATGACCTATATGTGTCTGTTAGGTCAAATTCATTTATCAAGTTGTTTAACTTCTCTATTTCCTTGTTCATCTTCTATCTCGTTGTGCTATCTTTAGAGGACAGTGCTATATTGAAGTCTCCTGCAATTATTGTTGAAACATCTATAGTTCCCATCAGTTTTGACAATGTCTATCTCATGTACTTTGAAGCTCCTTGATTGGGAGCATAAACACAGCTATGATTGTTATTTCTTCTGGGTGAATTGTCACTTTTATTAACATATTGTGTCCTTCTTTGTCTCTTATGAGACAAATCATGAAAAAAATATTTCTTTACATTTAAAATCTATTTTGACTGACACTAGTATAGCTATTCCTGCTCTCTTTTGATTACAGCTTACATGGAACATCTTTTTTCCATCCTTCCATTTTTAATCTATTTGCATTCTTGTGTCTAAGATGAGTTTCTTATAAGCAGCATATAGCTGGATTATGTTTCTTAAACCATTCTGCCAACCTGTATCTTTTAATTGGTAAATTTAGTCTATCAACTTTCAATTATTACTGAAAAGTTATTTCTTGAATCCACCATCTTATCTTTTTTCATTTTATTTGTCAGATCTATATATTCTGTTCCTTCTTTCTCTTTTTATCCTTAAAGTTACCTTTACTGGTTGTCATGGTCAGGTTCATGTGTCAACTTGGCCAAGTGGTGGTTGGGCAAGTGCTGGCTTGTCTGTTGTGATGAGGACATTTCATAGAATTAAATCATGATCATGTCAGCTGCATCCACAGCTGATACCATTTGCAATTAGCTAAAGAGGCATGTCTTCTGCAATGAGTGATACTTAATCGAATCACTGAAAGCCTTATAAGGAGAATTCAGAGAGACAGATTTTTCTTGTTTCGGCTGGCGAGCCTCTCCTGTGGAGTTCGTCCAGACCCTCCATTGAAGTCGTCGGCTTCACAGCCTGCCCTGTGAATTTTGGACTCTGCATTTCTGTGGTCACGTGAGACACTTTTATGAAATTTATATTTGCGAGTGTTCCCTGTTGATTCTGTTTCTCTAGAGAACCCAAACTAATACATCCTGGTATGAGGAGTGGTTCTTAAGAAACATAATCTTAAAAATGGGTTTTTATGAATGGTTTTTGACTCTGATTGGACTCAAAGAAACTAGGACTCTGATTCCAGTAATCAGAATGACACTCCCAATCCATTGAGTGAGTTGGCAAAAGAAATAGTCAAAATATCATCATTTGATTCTCCTAATGCTTTGCTTGTATGAAGTCAGGCTCTGGGGGATAATGTTTTTGACACCTTTACAGAGTTTTGTAGAAATAAGAGGTATAGAGATGGTAGTTGGTTGTTGTTAGATACACTGGTAACATCAAGGGATGAAAGGGATGAGTTTAAGGCTTCAAATGAGAAGCTTAAGCGCTGTCTGAAAGATGTAGACATTTCTATGAGTATCCTGAAAGAAAATCTTATTTCCTGTAGCCGTAGACTTGAGATCTCTGAAAATCAGATTCAGAATCTTATTGTTAGAGTAGCAACTTTACAATGTAAACTGAAATCTCAATCTTGCATGGTGTCTGCCATTAAAGTCAGGGCATTGATTGGAAAAGAGTGGGATCCTAAAAATGGGATGGTGACATATTGATTGATAATGATGTCGGGGGTGAGGTTAAAACCATAGATCATGCTGAGTTTTCTATAGATAACTCTGGAATAGTTTGCCCAGAGGACATAACTGCCCCACCTCCAGCCTGCCTTAAGGAGTTGGCTACCCAAATTCCTCCTGAAGGGATTAGTCCTAGAGTGATTAATCCTGTTTCATCAGATGAAACTGCAAACAAAAGCCCTGAAGCAAATGGCTTGGAAGATATTTCTAATTCTTTTCATGAACCACCCCCATCACCCCTCATTTATTCCAGACCTATAACTAGACTAAAGTCCCAACAGGCCTGTAAAGGTGAGGTACAAAGTATCATACATGAGGAGGTATGTTATACTCCAAAATAATTGTGTGAGTTTTCCAATTTATATAGACAGAAATCAGGGGAATATGTGTGGCAATGGATTTTAAGGGTGTGGGATAATGGTGGGAGGAATATAAGGCTGGATCAGGCTGAATTTATTGATATGGACCCACTAAGCAGAGATTCTGCATTCAATGTTATAGCTGGAGCAGTTAGAAAAGGTACTAACAGTTTATTTGGATGGTTGGTTGAAACATAGATCAAAAGGGGCCAACATTACCTGAGGTTGAAATGCCAGAACTGCCCTGGTATAATGTAAATGAGGGGATCCAGAGGCCTAGAGAGATTGGAGTGGATTTACCATGCAAAGCCTGCTCTTACACCCCAGGAATGTCCGGAGGATGCACCTTTTACCAGAACAGTGAGAAATAAATTTGTGAGACTAGCACCATCATCTCTAAAGAGCTCTGTGGTTGCACTTCTCTGTAGGTCACAAAGCTGGAATCCTTAAACACAATGGGGATGACAGGATCCTGAGTTGGGAGAAGCCAGGTGGCAGCACTTAATTGCCAAAGACAGAGTAGACGTGGCTATTATAATAGACAGCAAGCTCAAAGCAGGCATCAAAATTATATGACACACAGAGCTTTGTGGCATTGGCTAGTAAATCATGGGGTATCTAGAAATACAATAGAAGGGCAGTCTACTAAATTCTTGTTCAAGCTGTATAAACAAAAGCGTTCTAGGTCAAGTGAACAGAAGTATAACCTGAATTACAAAAACACACAGTCACGGCCCCTTAATCAATTTCCAGACTTGAAACAGTTTACAGATCCAGAGCCCCTTGAATGAAGGGGATGCCAGGTCCCTCTGGGGGAGAATCATGTTATACTGCCACAAATTTATACTGTTAATCTTCCTCCAAGCTTTTCCCAAGGAGACCGACCAATGCACAGTTATCAGGGTAACTGTGCATTGAGGAAAAGGAAATGATCAGATATTTTGGGGGATTATTAGAAACTGATTCAGAAGTGACATTAATTCCAGGGTCCTGGACACTTCACTCTGGACCAACAATCAGAATGGGGGCTTATGGAGGCCAAGTGATCAATGGAGTTTTAGCTCAGGTCCATCTCACAGTGGATCCAGTTGGCCTCCAGACCATTCCTGTAGTTATTTCCCCAGTTCCAGAATGCATAATTGGTACAGATATACTAAGCAACTGGCAGAATCCCCACGTTGGCTCTCTAACTCATGCACTGAGGGCTATTACGATGGGAAAGGCCAAGTAGAAGCCGCTAGAACTGCCCCTACCAAGGAAAATAGTAAATCAGAAACAATACCAGATTCTTGGAGGGATTGTAGAGATTACTGCCACTCTTAAGGACTTGAAAGATGCAGGGGTGGTGATTCCCACCACATCCCCATTCACCTCTCCTATTTGGTCTGTGTAGAAAACAGATGGATCTTGAAGGACAACAGTGTCATATTGTAAGCTCAACCAGGTGGTAACTCCAATTGTAGCTACTGTTCCAGATGTAGAATCATTGCTTGAGCAAATCAATACTTCCCCTGGTACCTGGTATGCGGCTATTGATCTGGCAAATGCTTTTTCCTCAGTAGCTATTACTAAGGCCCACCAGAAACAGTTTGCTTTCAGCTGGCAAGGTCAGCAATATACTTTCACTGCCCTACCTCAGGGGTATATTAACTCTCCAGCCCTATGTTATAATCTTGTCCACAGAGACCTTGATCGTTTCTGCCTCCCACAACACATCACACTGGTCCATTGATGATATTGATGATATCATGTTGATTGGACCTAGTGAGCAAGAAGTAGCAACTACTCTAGATTTACTGGTAAGGCATTTGCATGTCAGAGGATGGGAAATAAATCCAACAAAAATACAGGGCCTTCCACCTCAGTAAAATTTCTAGGTGTCCAGTGGTGTGGGGCATGTCAAGATATCCCTCCTAAGGTGAAGGATAAGTTGATGCATCTGGCCCCTCCCACAACCAAAAAAGAGGCACAACGCCTAGTTGGTCTTTTTGGATTTAGGCGACGACATATTCCTCATTTGGGTGTGCTACTCTGGCCCATTTATCAAGTAATCAGAAAAACTGCTAATTTTGAGTGGGGACCGGAACAAGAGGAGGCTCTGCGACAGGTCCAGGCTGCTGTACAAGCTGCTCTGCCACCTGGGCCGTATGATCCAGCATATCCAATGGTGCTGGAAGTGTCAGTGGCAAATAGAGATGCTGTCTGGAGCCTTTGACACGCCCCTATAGGAGAATCACAATACAGACCCTTAGGATTTAGAAGCAAAGCCTTACCATCTGCTGCATATAACTACTCTCCTCCTTTTGGGAAACAGCTTTTGGCCTGCTACTGGAGCTTAGTAGGGACTGAACGCTTAACCATGGGCCACCAAAGTTACCATGAGACCTGAGTTGCCTATCTTGAGCTGGGTATTGTCTGACCCACCAAGCCATAGAGTTGGGTATGTGCAGTAGCACTCTATTGTAAAATGGAAATGGTATATACAAGACAGGGCCAGAGCAGGTCCTGAAGGCACAAGTAAGTTACGTGAAGAAGTGGCCCAAATATCCATGGTCTCCACTCCTGCCACATTACCTTCTCCTTCCCAGACCAGAGCTTTGGTCTCTTGGGGGAGTTCCTTACAGTGAATTGACTGAGGAAGAGAAAACTTGGACCTGGTTTACAGACACTTCAGTACGATATGCAGGTACCACCAGAAAGTGGACAACTGCAGTACTACAACCACTTTCTAGGGTGTCCTTGAAGGACAGTGGTGAGGGGAAATCCTCCCAGCGGGCAGAACGTTGAGCAGTGCACCTGGTTGTTCATTTTGCTTGGAAGGAAACCTGGCCAGAGATGCATTTGTATACTGACTCTTGGGCTGTTGCTAATGGTTTGGCTGGATGGTCAGGGACTTGGAAAGACCATAATTGGAAAACGGGTGACAAAGAGATCTGGGGAAGAGGTATGCGGATAGACCTTTCTGAGTGGGCTAAAAACATGAACATATTTGCATCCTATGTGAATGCACACCAGAGGGTAACTTCAGCAGAGGAAGATTTTAATAATCAAGTGGATAAGATTACCCGTTCTGTGGATACCAGTCAGCCTGTTTCCCCAGCAACTCCTGTCATTGCCCAATGAGCTCATGAACAAAGTGGTCATGGTGGTAGGGATGGAGGTTGTGCATGGGCTCAGCAACATGGACTTCCACTCACCAAGGCTGACTTGGCTACAGCCACTGCTGAGTGCCCAATCTGCCAGCAGCAGAGACCCACACTCAGCCCCCAAAATGGCCCCATTCCCCAAGGTGACCAGCCAGCTACATGGTGGCAGGTTGATTATATTGGACCACTCCCTTCATGGAAGGGCCAGTGATTTGTTCTAACTGGAATAGACACATACTCTGGATATGGGTTTGCTTTCCCTGCATGCAATCCTTCTGCCGAAACTACCATCCGTGGGCTTACAGAATGCCTTATCCATCATCATGGTATTCTACATAGCACTGCTTCGGATCAAGAAACACACTTCACAGCAAATGAAGTGTGGGAATGGGCACATGCTCACGGAATTCTCTGGTCTTACCATGTTCCCCATCATCCAGCAGCAGCTGGATTGATAGAATGGTGGAATGGCCTTTTGAAAGCTCAATTATGGTGTCAACTGGGTGGCAATACCTTGAAAGGCTGGGGTAATGTTCTCCAGGAAGCTGTATATGCTCTGAATCAGCATCCACTGTATGGTGCTGTGTCTCCCATAACCAGGATCCATGGGTCCAGGAACCAAGGGGTAGAAATGGGAGTGGCACCACTCACTATTACCCCTAGTAATCCACTAGGAAAATTTTTGCTTCCTGTCCCTGTGACCCTGAGCTCTGCTGGTCTACAGGTTTTAGTTCCAAAAATGGGGAGTGCTTCCTCCAGGAGAAACAACAATGATTCCATTGAATTGGAAGTTAAGAATGCCACCTGGGCGGGCCGCGGTGGCTCAGCGGGCAAAGTGCTTGCCTGCTATGCCGGAGGACCTCGGTTCGATTCCCGGCCCCAGCCCATGTAACAAAAAACGGAAAAACAAAATACAATAAAACAAGAAAATGTTTCCCTTTCTTCCTTCCTTCCTTCCTTCTATCCTTCCTTCCTTCTCTCTGTCTTTCCTTTAAAAAAAAAAAAAAAAAAAAAAAAAAGAATGCCACCTGGTCACTTTGGGCTACTTATGCCACTGGATCAACAAGGCAAGAAGGGTATTACATCATTGTCTGGGGTAACTGACCTGACTGTCAGAAGAAAGTAGGACTGAAACTACATAACGGAGGTAAAGAAGAGTTTACTTGGAATTTAGGAGATCCCCTAGGGTGTCTTTTAGTACTACCATGCCCTGTGATTAAAATCAATGGAAAACTGCAACAACACACTCCAGGCAGGAGTACCAATGACTTTGAAACTTCAGGAATGAAGGTTTGGGTCACTCCACCAGGCAAGGAACCATGGCCAGCTGAAGTGCTTGCTGAGGGTAAAGGGAACATGGAATGGGTAGTGGAAGAAGGCAGTGATAAATATGAACTATGACCACATGATCAGTTACAGAAACGAGAAATGTAATGCTGTTTTGTTGATGTTTTACTATTTAAGTTGTAAGATATCAAGTTTAAGAATGAACATTTTGACCGAAGGATTTACACCCTATTCTGAAGAGATTTAATGTGTTTCCAGTATATGCAGGAGAGTTGAATATTGTTAGGTGAACAAAAAAAAAATCTGCATTTTATTGTCTTTTATTTAGAAATTAGGTATGGTTTAAGGTGGCATGTATAGTTGCCAGGTTCACAAGGAGTGGACTGTCATGGTCAGGTTCATGTGTCAACTTGGCCAAGTGGTGGTTGGGGAAGTGCTGGCTTATCTGTTGCGATGAGGACATTTCATAGAATTAAATCATGATCATGTCAGCTGCATCCACAGCTGATTCCATTTGTAACCAGCCAAAGGAGTGTGTCTTCTGCAATGAGTGATGCTTAATCTAATCACTGAAAGCCTTATAAGGAGGATTCAGAAGAGACAGGTTTTTCCTGCTTCAGCTTGCAAGCGTCTTCTGTGGAGTTCATCCAGACCCTCCATCGAAGTCATCAGCTTCACAGCCTGGCCTGTGGATTTTGGACTCTGCACTCCCACAGTCATGTGAGACACTTTTATAAATTTTATATTTGCCAGTGTTCCCTGTTGATTCTATTTCTCTAGAGAACCCTAACTAATACAGTGGTACTCTTCAATTTTGTGTCCTCTTCCAGACCTCTCTCTTCTGTCTTTATTATTATTTTTTTCAACTAGCAGAACCCCCTTTAGTATTTATTGTAGGGCCAGTCTCTTGTTGACAAATTCTTCCTGGATTTAGTTGTCTGTGAAAAATTAAATCTCTCCCTCAGTTTTGAAGGACAATTTGGCTGGGTACAGAACTCTTGTCAGGAAGTCTTACTCTTTCAGCATCTTAAATATATCATGGCACTGCCTTTTCATCTCCATAATGCCAGTTGAGTAGTTTGAATTCAGTCTTATGTGGTTACTCTTGTATGTAGTAGATTGTTTTTCTCTTGCCACTTTCAGGATTTTCTGCTTCTCTTCAACATTTGACAGACTGATTAGTATGTGCCTTGGGGAAAGACTGTTTGCACTTATTCTATATGGAATTCATCGAGCTTCTTTTACTTGCATTTTTATGTTCTTTATAAGGGTTGGGAAGTTTTCTCCCATTACATTCTCAATTAATTTTCCTAGGCCTTTACTCTTCTCTTCTCCGTCTGGGATACCAGTGATTCTTATATTCATGTGCTTTGTTTTGTCCATCATTTCCTTGAGATCCTATTCACTTTGTTCCATCTTTTTTGCCATTTGCTGTTTTGTATGTTCAAAATCAGTTGTCCTGTCTTCTAGTTCACTTATTCTTTCTTCTGCCTCTTCAAATCTGCTGTTGTACTTCTCCAGTGTTTTTTATTTGATCTATAGCATCTCCAATTTCTGTGATATTTGCTATTTTCTATTTATTCTTTCAAATTCATCTGTATGTTTTTCTAGTGTCTTCTTGATCTCCTTTATGTCATTAGCCATCCTATTTATTTTATTTGGTAGAGTTTCATGAACATTTTTGATTAGTTTTTTCAATGTCTGTGTCTCCTCTGGTGTTTAATTTGGTTGTTAGGCTGTATTATATCTGTCTGTATCATGCTAGGCTTAGTGATCTTCTGCTGTCTTTGTGGCATGCAAATATTTTGGCTGGTTTATGTTGGAAATCGATTTCCTTCAGTGGTCTAAAGCCTTGTATTTGTAGGATAGGTGAGGAGCAGGATGCAGGGTGTGGGATGGGCCATAACAGTGTAGCATTGCAGCACAGGTATTGGTGCAGGATGGGGATGCTATGCTGATGCCTGTGAGCATAGTTGCTCAAGGGCAGGGAGGTTGTGGCTGTGCAAGTGCATGGGTCTGGTGGGTGGGGCCATGGTGTGTCCTGGTCTAAGGTGCGGGGCCCTTTGTGTGCATGTGTACAGCTCAGGACAGCAAGTCAGCACTGCTTCTCATAGGCTGGGAACAGATGTGGTCTGGCTGCACACGTTAGTTCTTGCCCAGAGCTGGGGTACATAACTGGGGACATATGCATGCACAGATCTGGTAGGGCTGTAAACTGATGTACATGTATGCATTTACAGTAGAGCTTATGGGGGGTGGGTAGGGTTACACAATTGCATGGTCTGGGGGTGGGTGCAGCCTGAGTATGGAGGTAAGAGCTCCCAGACTTTATGCCTGGTGACCATCTGCAGAGGGTAGGGAGGGGAAGGTAGGGCTCAGGAGGGGCGGGCAATACTGTACTTTTGCAGGAGAGGTGGGTTGGGTTGGGGCAAGTGTGCGCACACTTGGGGTGGGGGTGTAGTGTGTGGGGGGTTGGCAGAGTGGGGGCACTTGGAGCATCAGGAGTGGGGGTGGATGACGGGGTACAGGTACTTGAGGTCTGGGATGGGCTGCAGGGCTGTGCCAGTGAGTTTATCATGTTGAAGAAATGTGGCTTGGCTTACTTCCTAGTCCCTGTCTCTCAGATGGTGCATGTCTGAGGCCTTTGGGCTTCAACATTAGGCTGTTTGCACCAGCCAGACAGTCTCTGGTTCTCTGCTTCTCAGTTCCTCAGCTTTTACAACCAGAGCCTCCCTATGTGGTGCAGTAGACTCTCCCAGGTCCCTGGAATTATCCTCCTGTCTCTCTCTAGCCGTTCCGTGGAGCAGGGATGAATTTGAACTAATTTATTCTGCCATCTTCCCATGTATTTTGCATTCATTTTTATATCTATATGAGAGTCATAATTTTACCTTTTTACAGAAGTTAGTTTAACAGTTTATCTTGATAATTCATTGACAATATATGGAGAAATAGAATTGCTTACTTTTCCTCTGCTTAACATTTCTTTTAAGGAAATGTCAAATACACATAAACAAAAGTAAAGAGCATAACAGTGTAGTGAATCCCCATAAACCCACCACCCAAACTTTTTACCAGGCAATGAGCTCACTGCCTGATACGCACAGAAGCAAATACCATGACACCAGGATTTTGAGAAAACAAAGAGTTTTATTGTGAGGTTGCCCAGCAAGTAGACAGGAGGCAAGGCTTAGCTCAGTATTCCCAATCTGACAATTAAGAGAGTTTTATAGGATGGGAACAAGGGGAGGTGGGATCGTGACAGGGCTTTAGGTTGGCACACTTTTATTGATTGGTCATAGGACTGATTGCATGTAATAAAACTATGCCAGTGGGTCACATCTTATCTTCCTTTTGAGGGACCTCTTGCACTTTATTTGCTTCTGATGACACTTCATCTCTGTAATCTTTGGCTCAGGTTATATGACTTATAGTTAAACAAGCTCAGAAGAAAAGGTTATAGGAACAGAGGACATATCCACAATTTTTTTTTCCTGCCCATGGCTTCAATCTCAACAATTACCAACATTTTGCTAATCTTAGCTCTACTTCCAGGAAATCTTGAGTCTATATGTGTTCTGATCTCAACCCTAAGTTCTCTCTAGGTGCCAGTTAACTGTTGGGTGTCTTGAGCTGCCAAGTTTTATTCCTTACTCAAAATAGATTTAATACATTACTTCATCTTTAGGTAGTAACAATGAAAAGACTTCAACATTGTCCATTCCAGGAGGCAATTATATTGCTTCCAGACTTTGCTTTTGGCTAACATATCAAGAATACATATGAATATATGAATGGATTAATGTGTCTCTCCCCCAGGCACAATTTATAGTTTAACTGGGATTAATCTGGAGGGAAAACCCACGAAAGTGATCTTGAAACAGGAGGGACCCATTCTAGTTCCTATCACTTCTCAAAGCCCTGCTTATTGAGGGCCCCTCCACACTGTGTGCACAGACAACCCTGGGTTCTCCTGTAAGGGGATAAGCATCGAGACTTCAGTAGCAATATGTTTATTCCTTTCGTCCAAGCTGCCTCAGCTAACAGCAAGTGCTACACCTTCTCTCCCCGAAACATCTCAAGAGCAAACATATTGGTCAAGCAGAAAATTATATAAACTGCCTACATCTTTTTTTTTTTTTTCTTCCTATATCTCTTTCATGAGCTGCACAAGATATCTGTTGGATGGACTATTCATGGGAATTTAAGCACAGTTATAAACAAGAGAAAGGGTGTGTGTGAAAGTGCTTTAATGTTTGAAGATATTATGAGGCCTTGAGTTACAAGGTCTAGAGGCCTAGATACATCCAGAAATAGGTTTTTCCTGCCCATGGCTTCAACCTCAACAATCATCAACATTCTGCTAATCTTAGCTCTAGTTCCAAGAAATCCTAGAGCTATGCTTTTCAGTAAAGGGGCAATAATGAACAAAATCCTCTGCAAGGATGAAATACCTTAGAAAGGGATAGCATATTAGCTCATCAATACCATTTGTTACTATTTATTTATTTATTTATTTATTTATTTATTTTTAACATGCATGGGTTAAGAATCAAACCTGTGTCTCCTGCATGGCAGGCAAGTATTCCACCATGGAACCATCCATGCACCCCTAAAAACTTTTTACTTTGAAATAATAATAGACTCAGAAGAAATTGCAAAAAATAGTACAGAGTTCCTGTGTACTGGTCACCCACCTTCCCCCAGTGATAACATCTTACATGACCATAGAACATTATCAAGGCCAGGAAATTAACATTGGTATCATACCATGAACTAAATAACACACTTTATCAGATTCCACCAATTTTCACTTGGGTTCCTTTTTTTTTTTTTTTTCAGTAGATAGTTCTAAGAAATTTTATCTCATGGATGAATTCATTTTCATTAAGTTTTTTTTTTTTTTTAACACAAGCTGAATTAGTCCATTTTCCCAGATTTGGTCCAGTCTTATAAGTCTCATTTCTGTTTCCATTTTAGATTAATCTGGGCTTCATTTTTTTCCATTAACATTTTTTCTTTAGCATGCATTTATTGTGAAATATAATTTATATGCAGAAACATGATATATTTCAAAGTACAGTTTAGCAAGTAGTTATAGAGCAAATTTAAAAGTATGGTATGGATTGTAGTTCCACAGATTCAGGTATTTCCTTCTAGCTATTGTAATACACTAGAGACTAACAAGATATATCAGTATAATGATTCAATAGTCACAATCTTTTACTAAATTCTATCTTCTCTATACAACTCCTCCCTCTCATTTGATCCCTCTCCCAATCTTCAGGGATATTTGGGCAATGACTGTTCCAACTCCATCATGTTGAAAAAGGGTGTTAACATTATGGTGTGTGTGTGGGGTGCAACTAACTGATGTTTTTGGATAACATATGGGTCACAGGGCTTACCTGGGATAGGAATAATATGGAAGTTTTAGGTTTTGGAGTAATAAACTTAGTGAGTGAAACTTTTATAGAGCTTCATATAGAGTCCTGGCTATTTTTTAGGGTTTTCAGAAATACTGTTGGTTGGGGCTTGGCATACTGTAGCAATTAGCACTATTTAGTTAAAGCTTGCATAGGAATAACTTCCAGAAAAACCTTTCAATTCTATTTGAAATCCCTTAGCCACTGATATTTAATTTTGCTATATTTCTTTTCCCCCTTTTGGAAGGTTGGGAATTGTCAACCCCACAATGCCAAACAGGCTCATCCCTGGGAATTATGTCCCACGTTGTTAGGAAGATTCATATCCCTGGAAGTTATGTCCCATGTAGGGGGAAAAGTAATGAGTTTACTTGCAGAGTTGGGCTTAGAGAGATAGTGTACATTAACATTTTTAAAAGTAGCCTTTTTTTTTTTTAAGAACATTTCAATAATTTAAGAGTTGGTTAGTACAAAATAGAGAACCTAAGGGGAAAAGTACAAATGGCACTTACCACTAATGCCAGTATTCATCTTATACGGTTACAACTAAGGACATTATTATCTTGTTACTATTTTTTAGAACATAAATCAAAGCCATTAACTTGAACTTGGCTTTATATACAATATATGCACAACCTTATGCAAAATGCTTTTCAGAAGTACTGTTACATTTTAAAATATTGGAAACAATATCTGTGCTGATTCATATTCTGACTTAATAGAACAAGAAGAGAACAACATTTAACTAAGTAGGTTTATACTGATGATAAAGCTCTTAAAGTTGACGACTCCCTCTCCCTTTTATACTTACCACAGGTTACACAATGTTCTGAAAGAGTTCATTATGAGAAAAATGTCAGTCACATTTTTAAGACCTTACTTTGGAAGAAACTAAGGAGAAAGCAAATTGGAAGGTACAATTTCATCTTTGTTTTCAAGTGAGTAGTCTTAATTTTTCTTTTTATATATAAAGTTTATATCATTTTTTATAAATATATCTAAACTATTATTTTTTTCTTTTTTTATTAATTTTTAATTTTTTTAAAAATATAACAAATCAAATATTCTTAACATATGATCATTCCGTTCTAAATACATAATCAGTAATTCACCATATCATTACATAGTTGCACATTCATCATTATGATCAACTCTTAGAACATTTGCATCAATTCAGAAAAAAAAAGGAAAGCAGAAAAAAATGCATACCTACCATACCTACTTTACCCCTCCCTTTCATTGATCACTAGCATTTCAATCTACCAAATTCATTTTAACATTTGTTCCTCCTATTATTTATTTTTATTCTATATGTTTTACTCATCTGTTGATAAGGTAGATAAAAGGAGCATCAGATACAAGGCTTTCCCAATCACACAGCCACATTGTGAAAGCTATATCATTATACAGTCATCTTTAAGAAACATGGCTAATGGAACACAGCTCTACATTTTCAGGCAGTTCCCTCCAGCCTCTCCATTACATCTTGAATAACAAGGTGATATCTATTTAATGCATAAGAATAACCTCCAGGATAACCTCTCTACTCTGTTTGGAATCTCTCAGCCATTGACACTATTTTGTCTCATTTCTCTCTTCCCCTTTTTGGTTGAGAAACTTTTTTCAATCCCTTGATGCTGAGTCCCAGCTCATTCTAGGATTTCTGTTCCATGTTGTCAGGAAGGTTCACACCCATGGGAGTCATGTCCCACGTAGACAGGGGAGGGTGGTGTGTTGGCTTGTTGTGTTGGCTGGAGAGAGAGGCCATATCTGAGCAACAAAAGAGGTTCTCTTGGGGGTGACTCTTAGGCCTAATTTTAAGTAGGCTTGACCTATCCTTTGTGGGGTTAAGTTTCCTATGAACAAACCCCAAGACTGGGGACTGAGCCTATTGCTTTGGTTGTTCCCACAGCTTGTGAGAATATCAAGAATTCTCTACTTGGGGGAGTTGAATTTCCCCCCCTTTAAAAGTAGACTTATATTAAGAAATTTTAAAAACATGGAAGAGCACAAGAAATCATATAGTAAATACAGACATATAAATCAGAATTGCTGTTGGTCAACATACTTTTTTAAGGTTAAGGTCTTCCTTTCTTAGCCCCTTCTTTCCTTATTCAGAAACAACACCATCATGAGTTGGCTTTGTTCCCTTCCAATTCATCTTTTTCTACCTTTACATGCATATATCTAATTCAATTCATCTTTTTCTACCTTTACATGCATATATCTAATTCATAAGCTATAATCACAATCTTTTGTATGAATGTGACTTTTATCTCTTTAGCACAGTGACTTTTCAATTGTTTTCTCCCACTGGAATATACATGTTAGATGATATTCCAGTTGGAGAGTGGGATACACATCCCAGCTGAAGCTCCTAAAGCACTAGTTTTAACTCTATCTCTTTTTCCCCCACTCATGAAAAATAGTTGGAATAAATGAGGGACTTTTCTATAATGGGAATTACCTTGGATATGTTGCAGTTTATAGACACAATATTAAAAATTTTCAGGACTTTAATTATTTGTAGTTATTACTTGAACTATACCTTGTAAATCATCTCCTTGTAGCACACTGATTTTAAATTGCTGTTTTAATAAACAAAAGCTTTCAAGGAAACATGATCTTATCTTAAAACAACAGAATTTAGCTAGGGCACTGAAGAAAAGAAGTTCCAACAGGAGCAAGTCCCTGGGTTCTCTCTGGCACACTGTGATCTGGCAAATATTGCTTGGTCTGCCTTGGTTTCACACCACCCTTTGATAAGGTTGGTAACCCCCTTCTTGTCCTTCAAGACTAGCTCAAGTTTACTCAGTGCTCTGAGGTATACCCTAAATTTTGGTCTAGATCTCAAACTCTGCTTCAAGAATGATTTCTTTAGAGAACAAAGGCCCACCTGATAACCACAATATCCTCAGCATCTGGCAAAGTTCTGAGGCTCCTGGAGGCCCTTATGGAGTTGGGCACTGGAGGGGTGGCAGTGAATCACAGTAATGGAACCAGGCTGACCTGGTTTTGAATCAAGGGTCCACCACTTACCAGCTGCATAACTTCAAACAAGTTATTTATCACATTGGTCTCATATACAAAACAAGGATTTTCACAGTAGTTCCATCAGAGGATCATGCTAAGGATGAGAGGATATTATCTGTGTGGAGGTTAGCATACTGCCTGACATATAGCAACAGTTCAATTAGCCAGAATCATTTGCACCTTGGTGAAGGCTGGGTTGATGGGGCAACTGGACCAATAACAGGCAGCAGAGCATATATCCAGGGCATCTGCTAACATGGGGTTGGGAGGTATCAATAGTATCTGATGTGGCCATGGAGATGCCTTGCTCAGAACCCCCTTCAGAGAACCTATTAGAGGGAGCACAGTTTACCAACAGCCTTCAGAAGCCACTCTTTGGAGCCACTGTGGCATTTGCACAGAGGTCATAGAGTATGGAGGTACATTAGAGTCAGGGGATACTGCTCAATGACGACTCCTCTACTGGACAACTTTTTGCAGGGATACCGCATTTGTGCACCTCAGGTTTTCTCAGAATTGCTCTGTGATTTGAGGCTCTTATTGTTCAATCCTCCTTCCTTCCTTCTATCTTTTCACAGTTGTCTAAATTGCATCATGATTTGGAACTCTCCCCATCTGATATCATTGTGCCCACCAATAAATCTCTCACCCATGTGATCCCATTGTAACACCATATCTTGACATGAGCTGATAACACCTAAAGGTATAGCACATAATGTGGTTTACTCTGTCTTACTTTATCCTAAATATCTCCATTCATGGATTGCATTAAGGAAAAGTTTAGAACATCTATTCCAATTTGAAGGCAATTCCCAGCAGGAAAGCACAATGATGAGGTAGAACATGAATGGGCTTTGAGATTTTCTTCTCCTCCACTAGGGAATTGCCTGGTGAAGGCTCCTGTTTTAGCTTGCAAGCTGCTGAGATATGATATAGCAGAAACAGAACGGCTTTGAAAAGGGGAATTTATTAAGTTGCAAGATTACAGTGCTAAGGCTATGAAAATGTCCAAGTCAAAGCAAGGCTATAAAAATGTCCAAATTAAAACATCCAGAGAAAGATAGCTTGGTTCAAGAAGGCCGATAATGTTTGGATTTCTTTCTCAGCTGGAAAGGTACATGGTGACGTCTGCTAGCTTTCTCGGCTCATTTCATAAGGCTTCCCTGGGGGCATTTTCCTTTTGCATCAAAGGTCTCTGGTTGTGTAGACTCTTTTGGTTCTGGTGGCTTTCAAGCTTTTCCTAAAATGGTTCCCTCTTAAAGGGCTCCAGTAAGCAACCCTGCCTTGAATGGGTGGAGACACATCTGCATGGAAACCATCTATACGAAAGTTACCACCCACAATTGGATGGGTCACATCTCCATGGAAACAGTCAAAAAGATTCCATTTAATTAAATGAGGATTAAAGGACGTGGCTTTTCTGGGGTACATAATAGCTTCAAACTGGCATAGTTCCCAATCCTGGTTCCTGTATCCAAGGCTGAACTCCTCATGGAGCAGTTTTGGGGAGCCATCTAGATGTAACAGATAAAATACCAAAAGACATGCCTTTAGGACTTTACAAATGTAAATGAATGGAAAACATGAACAGGAATCCATGTGTACTTGACCGATTGCTACTGTTACTTGGACTTTTGATCTTTGTAAGTTTTACTAGAACCATTTTCTTATAATACTTCCACTGATCAGAGCTGGCTACAAATTCAAACTCCGTATAGAACTTTGAATTTGTTCCATCATTTCCTCATTTCTTAGCATACATTGTTTTCAGCAGAACAATGCACTATGATTTTGATTTCATTCATTAGGAAGCCAAGGCCCAGACACTGGCTGGGGTGCAGGAACTGAGCTCACCAAGGCTGGATATATCAATTCTGCATATTTCAGCCCTGTTGGTCCCAACACTGAGCACTTTTCACTATACCACAACTGAGAATTGTCCAATACCAGTCATTCAAATGAACAGACCCAAATTTGGGGCAATTGAAATTAAATTGTTCTTTCTACCTTTGGAGCAATAAATTTCTGTTTTCACAGCCTGGCTGGCTCTAGCCTTTGCATTGCTTTCTGCCTTTGGCTCTCACTCTGAGGTTTAGTTTTTCTGCAGTAGCACCCCAACCTTACTCCTTCCTCTGAAAACCTATCGTCTTTGACCATTGCTCCTGAAAAGAATCTGACTATTTTCATCACCATATTTTATCAAAATCACCGAGCAGAGCATGCCATGACAATTGCCTTATCTCAACAATTTTCAGAATATATCACTGAATGTAATGGATATTTTAGGAAATCAATAGTGTCAGAGTTTGTGGCTAATAAAAACTCTCCCAAAGAGATTAAACTAAGTCAAGAGCATGTGACCCCTCTATCTCAATAAAAATGTCCCTCTCATAGGCTACTGGTCCCTGCAAAGCCCATACGAATTGATAGCCCAAAGTTCCAGAGAACTGCATTTCAGTAAACACTCAAGATGCACATTTAACAAGAATTTCTTGACTATGTCTCCCTCAAGCGCAGTCTTCTTTGATAAGCAGCCCCTGCAAGAGGACCATCTTGACTGCTAACTTGCAATTATAGATTCTGCCTTATCCTCTATTCCTGTTCTTTGGAGACAAGAAAAGGAGGATGGGAGACACAGTCCACTCTTTAAATATTGTGCTGAATAACTTCCCAATAATGATTCATGTCTATAAGGTTGTCTATAACCTCTGGCCACACAGATCTGCATGTCTGTCATGCTGAGTGGTTGGAGGGCAGGGTTAATCATCATTTTGAAACTGGCAAAAGCAGTCTAAGGTGTCATCCCACTTCCATGACAGCTTCCACATCTATTCCCAATGTTGTCTTTTCCTTCCCCAGAAGGCATAGCTTGAGTTCCCCTCATACTACCTGGACAGTGAGCTAAGGTGTTTAGCTAATAAATGTATAAGCAATTAAGCTTATATCTGCAGATTATTATGAGGATCCCCCTTACCCACCCCTCAAAAAAAGTTGAAATTAGAGATAGATTCCCCTGCCCAAGGCTCCCTAAGTTATAAAGCAAGCATCTGTTTACCTGGTTAACTTGTATTGCTAGTCTTATCACAGAATGAAACTAGCCCTCATTTTAACTTTCTCCAAGAGTGCTAGTCAAAGTGACAACTTACACTTGTGATTAGGAGTCATATTTAAAGGTGGAGAACTGAAGGATCCAGAGAACTTGGATCTCATTTCTGAACCTCTTCTTCCCCATGTAGCTTTGGTGGCACTTTTTTCTAGCCCATTCTCTTAGGCCAAGGCTCTCTTTTTATATTTAGATGTGACAACAGCATACAAGAGAAAGAACAGACCGGGGGGAGGACTTATGTCCTGACAATCAAGCACTGAGGGAAATAGTAAGAGAAGAAGGACAGACCTCAGGAGTTAGAGAAGGGAGGTTGGGGAGGAAGCAAGAAGAGTGGAGAGAACAAAAGAGAATGGAGGGAGTTGAGGAAGAAAAGAACTAAGAAGGAGGCAGGAGTAGGAGATTAGGAACCAGGAAGAGCGTGAAGATGGGCCAGAGGGGAAAAACAAAAAGAGAGAGGAATTCATGAGCGAAATTCCTCCTTAACTTTTGCGTTAGGCAAACACATGGGAAGGATCATGAGAAGGGAGTCAAAGAGTAATTATGCTTTAAAACTAGCTTCTTAAAAACCTCTCTCCCTATAACCAATCACCCAATAAAGCCTTCATGAAATACCAAACTCCCACTATAGACCAGGTACCATAAATTATATTTGAGCTTCTGTAAGTTTTATAATACCATGCTCATGTGAATTTGATTACATGTTTCTTTTCAAAAATAAAAGATGGAAGGAAAGAAGGAAGGGAAGTAAAGGAAGAAAGAAGGAATAAAGGCAGAATCATCAGAACTCATACAGGGCTAAACTGAAAAGGAATATAAGAAAATGTTTGTGTCAGCCAGGAGAAGAGAGCATTAATATTTATAGAGGGCTTATTGTTTTTTTAATGTTTAGTTTTTATTGAGATATAATTCACATACTATAAATCCCAACATTTAAAGTTAACAATTCAGTATTTTTTTTAGTATATTCACAAAGTGTGTAACCAACACCATGATCAATCTTAGAACATTTTAATCACCCCCAAAAGAAATCCCATACCATTTAGTAGCTTTCCCACAATGCCTCCAGCCTTAGGCAACACTAATCTAACTTTCTGTGTCTAGAGATTTGTATATTCTGGACATTGCATATAAATGAAATCATACAACATGCGGCTTTTTTGTCTGACTTCTTTCACTTAGCATGGCATTTTCAAGGTTCATTCAGTATGGCTACAATATCAGTACTTCATTCGTTTCACTGCTGAATTGTATTCTGTCCAATGGAAGCACTGCATTTTGTTTATCCATTCATCAGCTGATGAACTTGGGTTGTGTCCACTTCTGGACTATTATGAGTAATGCTGTTATGAATAATATTTACAGACTTTTGCATAGACATATACTTTCAGTTCCCTTGGGTACTGTGATGGTGAAGTTCATGTGTCAACCTGGCCAGGTGAAAGTGCCCAGTTGTTTGGTCAAGCAAATCTGGTTTCATGGTTCCTGTGAGGCTATTTTGTGGATTTAAATCATCAGTAAGTTGACTATCTATGGGTGACTGCATCTACAATCAACCAAGTAGATTGTCTTCTGCAATAAGAGAAGTCTCATCCAGTCAGGTGAAGTCTTTAAAGGGAGAATTGATGATTTCAGCAGTCAAAAATAATTTACCTCTACACTTCAGCCAGCCATTTTCTCACAAGGAATTCATCGAAAGTTTCACTGGAGTTCCCAAACTTGTGACCTGTACTACAGAATTCAGACTTGCCAATCCCCAGTCATGTGAGAACATTCCTAAAATAAATCTCATAATACTTAGATTTTACACACACACACACACACACACACACACACACACACACACACACTGCCTAATACTGTATGTTGTTTCCTTGAAGAACCCTGACTAATACAAGTATATACCTAGGAGTGGGATTGCTGGGTTATATAGTAACTCTGTGTATACCTTTTGGAGGAACTGCCTGTCTGTCTTCCAAGAGGCTGTATACTTTACATCCCCACCAGTACTGTATGAGAGTTCCAATCTTTCTATGTCTTTGTTATAATACTTGTCTATTTAAAATATTTTATTGAGCTATCTTCACACACATACAATCCATCCAAAGTATATAGTCAATGGCTCACAGTATCATATGTGTATTCATCACCATGATCATTTTTAGACATTTGTATCACTCCAGAAAAATAAGTAACAAGGAAAAAGAAAAAAATATATATACATTCCATACAACTTACCCCTCTCTCATTGACTGTGAATATTGCAATCTACCCAATTATTTTTACCCCTTATAGCCCCATTATTTATTTTTGCCCTTTATTTTAATTCTATAGATGGTTTACTGTTGATAATTTTGATATAATCAATTTTCAGTCATTATCATTTTATTCCTTCCAAGAAACTTCTGAGACAGGTGATTTAGTAATCCATTTGACAGATGTGTGACAGCCTTCCCTAGTCTGGGCTTTCTGGTATGAGGAGTATTAGGTACCCTGTGTGGATTTCACTTTGCAACTCACAAAGATTTCCCATGTGTCAGGGTACAGAGCTCAGAAATGGGGCCACACAAGATAAATCAGAAAGAGAGAGAGAGAGAGAGATCTCTAATTTTTGCGCCTTCAGCAATAGAACAGAAATGGCAAGTGGTTTCATCTCACATGCCAGCTCCAACTGATTGAAGCTGGCTTCCTGAAGGGTTCTGATGAGAAGCATTCTATCATACCCAATGAGTCGGGAAAACTGCCATGCTGAGATAGTGACACCTGCTCTGTGCACAGGTTGGCAGAGGGAGGCTGCATGTGTGTCTTAGAGTTGCTGCCTCTGCAATAGAGCAAATGGCTGGATCCATGAGTTATTAACTTCCCTGGCTGAGAAATGATCTGGTACAATTGATCTACTAATCTTTGAGAACTGTCCATAAGCTATTAAAACTTTTGTCTCAGGGATAATCCTAGCAACCTGTTTTCTTGCCTGGGACCTCTTATGGTTTGAATGGTGTCTCCGAAAAAGAGACACTTGAAATCCTAGCCCCCAATATTTTGGAATGCTACCTTATTTGGAGGGTCATTGCAGATAAAATTAGTTAAGACAAAGTCATACTGGAGTAAGGATATTTCCTTAATTCAATATGACTTGTGTCCTTGTACGAGGAGAAGAGATACAGACACAGAAGGATGACAACCACACAAAGACAGAAGAAGAGATTGGAGTGATGCATCTGTAAGACAGGGATGGTGAAGGATTGTGTGCAAACACCAGAGCTAGAAGAAACAAAGAAGGATTCTCCCCTATGGGTTTCAGAGGGAGCATGGCTCTGCTGACACCTTGATTTTGGACTTCCAGCCTCCAGAACTGTGAGGCAATACATTTCCATTGTTTTAAGCCATCAAGTACTTTGTTATGGTAGCCCCAAGAAATAAGCATAGTACCTGAATTGGGGGCACTACCAATGTTGCTGAAATTCTGTTTAGGGAAGGCAGTGTGGTGGGGGAGAGCTAATGGCAATTGCTGAGAACTGGGACTTGTTACCCTAAATGACACTGGGTAACTCACTTCACCCTTGGCACTTCAGCATCCTCTGCTGTAAGATGTCATCTAAGCCAAATAACACCACATCTAAACTTCTAAAATTTAAATGCCCCAGTTTTGCTCTATTTCTGTCATTTCAGACAAAACCTAGATTTGGTTCTAGTCCAAACTAGTTCACTGATGTTCTCTCCAAAATATAGGGAATGTTTCCTTCAGAGCTTGCAAATCAACCCTGATTGTCCCTTGAATAGACTATGCTGATTTTCACCTCTGCTATTCACCTCCTCTCCAAGTCTATCTTTTCTCTTGCCCAACTTCCTCCACAAAGGTATCAATGACTTTAACATGTACCCAATCCTCTCTTGCTATTGTGCAAAGCTTGATGGGATCTTTTGGGGCCTTTGACAACTGCATGTTTATTCAGAGGAAGAAGAAAAGGGAGCCCCAGTCAACCCCTAGGGCAAGTAATGCACAGAAGCCTGGCATATAGGTTATGGAGCTTGAATAGTCACAATGTGACCAGGTCTCCCTGGGTTCAACAGGATTTGATTCTCAAGAACTTTGGGTAGGGTAGCAAATACCAAAGTCACTGGAAAACCTCAATCTTTAGACTATGGTCAGAAAACTAGTTGGTAATTAAAAAGATACTTTAATAAAGAGTATATGTTATAAAGGATAGAAAGTCAGGTTTGGGTTCAGAACCCAGACTTGCCACTTTCTTGACAAATAAAATTGAGAAATTCACTTAATGGTTCTGTTATTCCATTTCTTTACTGGTAACACTGGAACAATAATATCTTTGTTTATGGTTTTGATAAGGTTCCAATGAGTAAGGTATGTGAGCACTTAGCACAGACCCTAGGATATGGATATTGGCCAAAGATGGCATCTGGGATTGGATGCTATGGACCATTTCAATCAGCAATAGAGGACAAAGACTGAGGACTGTGGAGCCTATACAGGAATTTTCCTAAGTCTCAAAAAGGAACATGATATTTCATCAATACTTCCCTCCATTGTATATTTCCTCTCTCAAAGTGTGGCTGATTCTAAGCCCAAACATACATATCTGTATAGAGGTAAGGGGACTCAGAACAGCGAATCTTCTGAAAAGCACAAAGCTTCTAGTCCCTCTGATTTACCTTCCAGCCTGTCTCAGAGAATAAAGAAAGACCAAAGAGCACTGCTGGGTGAGGCTGATGCTTGGTCAGGGTACCATTTTTAGAGAATGGGTGTGGCAACCTAGGCCCCCCTTTGCCTGTTTCAAGCCCTGAAAATTTCAGTTGATTGGCCTCTTAAGATTTCATACCCTGTCTATTCATCCCTCTGACAAGTTCTTTAACTAGAGTTGAAGATGAGCTATCCACTATTGCAAATCCCCTATTCCGTGGGACCTGTTTAAAATGTCTAGCAAAAGAGGGGTTCAATAGCATCCTTGTGAAATTCTATTTTGCCTTCTCTTAGTGGCTCTTTTACTAGTGCCTATTTCACTGGAAGGCTTCAAAATCCTTTATTAGGTCTATTATGAGTGCCTTTGTTATAAAAATAGGAGTGAAAGAAAGACAAGGCCAATATATACAGAACAAGAAACGAGAGAATCAGATCTGAGGAACCCTTGATCACTAAAAGATTCTGTAGTTACACAGAGGTACTGGCATGGCTTAGTTCAGCTCTGTCCAGATCAGTTTCCAGAAAACCCTTGTGGCATATCATGACTTCTTAATATCTCTAGGCATTCTTTTAAACCCTCTTCTTCCTGGAGGGATGTTTTCCTATCCCTCCAGCAATTCAATTGCTACTCCCCCTCTTTGAAAACAAGTCAAGGTGTACTTTGCTTTGCATTACTTCTCCAGTCCATTATTCTCCTAATCTTTGAAATATTAACTTGTCTTTCTAAATTCTGTTTAGCACTTGCCTGCTCCACTGCATTTTTACTCTTTGGTAAATTATAGGAACAACTTGGTTCCTCCATCTTCTGCAGAAAATAAGAATTAAAAAGAAGAATGGCTGGTTATTAAATTAGGTGAAATCCAAAAGTATGCTCCTATACAAGTTAAGGCAAATTTCAGACAACTAGTGAATAGAAGGCAGGGAGCATTCAGTGGGCAAGTTAGGGATAACTCAAGAGACTAGGTGAGAGCAGACAGATCTTGACCCCATAAGGGATATGGGCCTGGGGCAAGTTCTCTATCAGGCTTTTAAGTGATTCCTTTTACTATTCCTCATTTATCTTGTTTGGTTTTAAGTTAACATATATTTAAAATATATCAGTTCATCTGTGCTCTTTATTGTCATCATCCTATGGTTTCCTCTGGCAGAGGGGAGTTCTCTCTCTTGAGGTGGAGGAGAAACATATCTGTAAGTTTAATAAAGCTAAAGGGTCTTGGGAATTTTGCAGTGGATTCATACAGGATAGATACTCAGTATTTTTTTTTTTTTTTAATATCAGGAAATAGAAAAATGCATGGGCTGGGTATACGGGTAGTTCAGTGGTAAAATGCTCGCTTTCCATGCAGGAGACCCAGGTTCAATTCCCGGACCAGGCACACCCCACCAAAAAAAAAAAAAAAAAAAAAAAAAAAAAAAGCATGGGCTTCTGACTGGTTCTGACTGTGAAGGAATTTGTCAGTTTCAGAGAACATGTGAGTTCTAGATTCCTCTCCTGGCCAGCTGAAGACTTGAGGCAAGTGATTTGCAAGTAGTAAATGCTCAATAGATAACTATCATGGATGAAGCTATTTAACTCTCATGAGTTTAGGTTTCCTTAAATATCAAATGTCAGCAGAACATACAGCCTTGTAGGTTTGCTGCTTGTGATGTAACTCTCAGGTACTTCAATAAGTATTGCTGAATGGATGAGTAAATGCATAAATGAAGGAACCCAAAAATACTTTGGAAAACACAAATATACTTAAAGGACCATATAAATGCTATTCAGCCTTTTCATAATCTCTATGATATTAAGCATACTTAACAAGTAGTTGGGGAATTAATGAATGAATTAAGAAGAGTATGTGAATTTAGGGCCATTTTAGTTGAGGTGAGCAAGTCACTGTCATGGAATTTAGGATCACTGTGAATATCTATTTTCAGAAAAACCTCCTATTGCTCAAAGGGCAAGAAACAACTGGTAGGAAGGTTGGTCTGGGGGAATCTGACGCTTGGTGCCTGCAAACATAAGTAGATGTCCAACTCCAGATTTTTCCAGCTTGTGTTTCCCCTGTTTATATCTTCTCAAGTTCCTTAGCTATTGAGGAGAAACAGCTCTTTCGTCAGAACAGTTGAACAACTTTGGAAAAGGGCAGTCATGAGGGTTTCATTTATATTTTTCATCTCTGCATCCCTGTATTCACCTAATATTCCAATTTGACTGATCTTTTTGCTACTGCACCCCAGCAAGTTTCATACATTTCTACTTCTTCAACTTTGCTTATGCTTCTATGCTTCCCCACCTTTAAATGTTCTATTTATTCTACTCCTACTTTTCCATCAAATCCAGGTCAAGGCTTACCCTTTCGTCTTTGACTGCTCCCTTCTCTCAAAGAATATAGCCCCATTCAAAAATTCTCCTATAACTCTGAGGTGGAAGCAGCTTACAAATATATATTTATTTAATGTATATATAATGTGACAATTTGGCTAAGTTATGGTGTCCAGTTGTTTGACCAAACACTAGCCTGATTGCTGCTGTGAATATATTTCACAGATGAGATTAATATCTGCAGTCACCTGGCCTTAAGTTGAGGAGATGATCATCCATACCGTGGATGCACTTTATCCAGTCAGTTGGAATCTGAAGGAATTCTGCCTCAACATGATACATTTCACTCCTTCCTGAGTTTTCAGACTCAAGAATTCAACATAACTCTCACTGGAATTTCCATCCTCTCTGACATTGCTTACAAATTCAAACATCCAGCCCCCAAAATGACCAAATATATGAAGTATTTCTCTCTCTCATTCTCTCTCATGCTCTCACTCTCTCCCTCTCTTGCTCTCTCACTCTCTCTTGCTATAAAAGAGTTCACACATATATATTCTATTGGTCAGGCTTCTTCAGAGAAAGAACTAACAGGGCATACACATAATAATTTATTTGTTTGTTTGTTTGTTAAAAGGTTTATTAAGAGATTTAGAGATTTATTGTAAGGAATTCCTAAGTGTGACAATGTGGGTTTGTAAGTCCGAACTCCATATGGCAATCCAGAAGATGGAAGCACTCATAAAGGTAATGTTGAAGTCTTTAGTATGAATTCCCTAGAAGAAACTGATTGGTTAGAAATTCTGGTAAGAGCCAATGCTGAAATTGAGGCAGAAATTCTTCATTTGATCTCTGAAATTCTCAGTTCAGGCTTTTAGGATCTTGAACTGACTGAATGAGGAAATTACCCACATTGCTAAGGAAAATCTCCTTTGTTCATCGTGAATGCAATAGAGTGATTAACAAACAGGCCAGTGCTTATCAAACAACCGGGCACCATAATCTTGCCAAATTGAAACATAAAATTACCCATCATGTCTATATCACCTACCTATTATCTATCTGTCTACCTGTTTATATATGTATTTATCTCTGGTTGCTTCCATTTTTCTGGAGAACCTTACTGGTACAATAGATATATGTATGCATATATATACACACATACATATGTTTCTACATTTATAACTATAGCTAAACACACATTATGTGTTATACCATCGAACTCCCAGCATCCAGTTCAGTGTGCAAAACTATTGGTCAGAAAGAGGAAGACACAAAAAGATGCTAACCCACTCCCAAACAGATGTGATCATCAGCAAAAACGTATCTCACACAGGCTCTTATGTAAAGACATTTACTCACCTAAAGAAGAGACAGAGCAAAGTTACTAGTCGGTATCAGTCTTTCTGGCCATGGTCATGTGAAGAGATATAATCTATGTGCAGCTCTCCTGTGCCATAGTGGGTGGACACTGTTTTCTCCCCCATCAGGAACAGGTATGTACCAGCAGGGATGAGCCGTATACCCCAAAATGGACATGCTTTAGCCAAATTGTCTTCAGTGAATGTTTACATATATTCAGGACAACAGGGGAAGGAAGCACATCCACATCTGCCAGGGGATGCATTTTATCTTTAAACACTCTCAAGGAGGAAGTCAGCCCATATTTATCATCCATCTGAGAGGTAGGCTAACACAGCCCTGGACACAGGGTGCATTTGTGGGTCACAGAGAAAAGCATCAGGCTGTGCTAGGACTTTCTCCTACCAACTATAGTATATAATTACCTCACTATAATTGTCTGTGGGTAATTCACCCATTCAAACAGCAAACATTTATTGAGTGCCTGCTGTATCCACAGCACTTTAAAAAATATGGAGGGCAAAGCCTTGGGTCACTTTCCATAAACAAAAGCCCTGTGGAAAACCAGCATGCAAAACAGTTCAACTCTGGAAACAACTTGAAAATAACCATGCTTACTTCAACTCTCCAATGTTATGGAGGAAAGAAATAGGCCCAGTAAGACTATATCAATTAAACAGTGTTTCAGAAACTTGCCTGAAAATAGGAATTACTTAGAATCCTTGTGGGGAGGGAGGCATGGGGACAGAGAGAGAGAGAGAAAGAGAGACATTCTCAGAATGGACCCAGATTTTCTGAATTCCTTGCAGAAAAGAAGTTTCATAATATGTGAATGTATCAAGAGTTCCAGAAGATTCTTATCAGTCATACTATGGGATTAAATAATTTGCTCTACTGCATAGATGTCATTACTCATCTTTCTTAGGGGCAAATCCGATATCCTAATAAATCAGAACAAAGACCAGGTCTTTTTATTTCCCAGGGACTCAACACCAAGTTGACCATAAAACACATATTAAGTCAAGTTCTACAGTTGATTGCTGTGGGTTAGATTTTCACTTTGGAATTAAATTATTCACTCTCCCTGTAGGTTGTCTAGAAAAATACAGCTTGGGCTCAAGCAGGAACATGTAATACAAGGTTGGAGGCCCTGATTTTTAGTTTCCCACTGCCCGTGGAGTCCTGGGAGAATAACTCATCTCCATTGAACAGCAGCTCCTCCATCTTAAAAATCTGGGGAGGTGTTTTTGTTGTTGGTGGTGGTGTTTTAATCCTTTCTAGAACTTCCAGTGTTTCTGGGCTTCAAATCAAAGAATTTGGCTTCCCAATGTAATAAATTATTTTTTATTGCTGTATAGTTCTGCCAGATACTAATAAAATTCCCCTAGATTTTCTCAGTACTATATTGCTTTTTATCAATCATGAATATTGAGTCACTCCTCAAAAACATGTGAAGACGGTAAAAGTACTAATGATGATTATTCTCACTACACAGATTAATAAATTGAGGCAAAGGAAAGGTATATGCCTTACCGAAGGTCACATAACCTAGAAGAGGTAGAGATAAAATTCTAATCCAAGAATCTTTTGACTCTTGTTATGGTATTCAATGATTTGCTTTGAGAGAGGCCGCTGATTTCACTTGAGTTGAGTATTTCCTTAGAGTAGCTCTTTAAGCTGAGTTTAACTTTTAAACTTGATCAAAATTGTAAAATGATTTTCCTCAGCATTTTCTGTAAAGTCAAGTCATACCTTTTACTTATACGCATGCCCCAAAGGGTAAATGCCTTCATTAGTCAAGTTGAACCATGTGGAAAAGACTCAGAGCTTGGCATTTGATTCACACTGCATATTCACCTTATTTATTAGTTTTATACAAGATGCCCATCACTGAAGCTCACGGGGAACACAACTGCTCAAAGGTAATTAAGTCAAATGTCAATGGTTTCTCTTCTGAACCAACCTCTCCACCAATCAATTACAAACAACCTGATTAAATAGACAAGTCTGGTTATATGTCCTTAGAGTCACCTCAGAAAAATTAAGACTGGAGCTCTAAGACACAGGACCATTTATGGAAAGTTGTGTTCTCCTACCTTTACCATGAGTCGTGACCAATATTACCTCTAAGCCGCTTCCTAGCAACCAATAAAAAGAAAATACAAATGCCTCAGATAATTTATTAATGAAAAGAGCCGACATTTACTGAGTGACTGCTGTGCCCACAGCCCTTTGATAGGCAACAGAAAGAGCTATTGATAAGGCATTATATTGTTATGAGTGCCACCTTAGTATTCATGTGACACTTATTCTTGGACCAAATCTCCTATCAGTCTTAATTCCATCCATTCTAAAAAGAGCGATATGGTGGTTTGGAACTATGTATCCCAGAAACACATGTTCTTAAACTTAATCCATTTCTATGGGTGTGAACCCATTGCAAGCAGGATCTTTTGATAAGATTACTTCCAGTTAAGGCATGACCCACCTTATTCAGGAAGGGTATGGTATTCAGCGATTTACCTTGAGAGAGCCTGCTGATTTCTGGAGTCATTTTTAAATAGAATAAAATCCAAGCAGAGGAAAAAGCCATGGGAAGCAAGAGCAGAAAATCAGCGGTATCCAGAAGATAAAAAAGAGGGCAGAAGAGGCCACCATGAGCATTGCCTTGTGACCAGGGAGCCCAGGACCAAGGATCACCAGCAGCCAACCCCAGAATGCTAGCCTTTGGGAAAAAAGCAATGCCTTGATGATGCTTAATTTAGACTTTTTCTTAGTCTCAAAATTGTAAGCTAATAAATTCCCATTGTTTAAGCCTACCCTTTGCATGGAATTTGCCTTAGCAACCAAAGAAAACTAAAACAAGTTTTTATCTAGGAAGTCAATTCCTTTCACTTTCTATTTTCCCAAATCCTTGTTAGACAGTAGCATGTCTGAAAGGAGTTTTCCATGGTATTCCATGATGGTGAATACCACTATCATGAAGGTAATCAAGCAAAAAATGGGGATAAAACTGTAGAATTGCATCTACAAACTAATGCAACTTATATTGCAAATTATTCACAAATGTTGAACTAATAGAATTTATACAAAGCTATTCATCTTAATGAAGATAGTCTATCAACTGAAAGCAGTCAATTTGGTTGTGAGATGAAGTAAAAATTATTAGAACAATTAGAATAATGATTAAAAACGCACTGAGGAACTTTAGTTCAAGTTCAAGAGAGTGGAATTAAAAAATGGTTCCTCCTCAGCTACTTAGGGCCTTTAAGCAATTACCTATTTGTGTTATCAGCACAACTGACTAAACCCTTTTCTGGTAATGGGCATTTCAGTCAAAACAAAATGCTAGTGTTTTATGGAGTACCAGAGGCTTTTATTTTCCTTATACCACATTAAAATATAGTCAATCTTCACCACATTTTAACCTTGCTTTACATAAATTGTTGCACTTTAAATTCATTGTCTTACATGGTCCACTGGAGATGCCATTAAGAATTGTCATCACAGTACTTCCATGACCAAAACTTTAATCCCACCTTTCCTTCTAGCATATAAAAATTTAGTGGTAGATGAGCACATGTCTCTAATTTTTTCAAAAATTATTTTGAATCATTTCACATTGAATATTCAGAAAATAAAAAGTTTTAAGGAAACCTTGATAGAAACAAAATCTTGCATAAAATAAACTGTGTCCTTATTTATAAGTATCGGTTGACAGCAACATTTCTGAAGTCCGCAAGATCAATGATCTTGGTCTATAAGTTGATTTTCTTAATCATTTCATGCTTATATCACACATCAAAATTAATGATGGATTTTCAGTGATATGGAAGATAGTGGTGTTGGCTTATCTAACCATTTCATCCTCTACCCCCTTTATTTCTTACTGGAAGAAGCTGTGTAAAAAGGCTAAAAATATCAGATTTCTTTTTCTCTACCTTCCTTCCTGCTATAAGCATGTAAACTAATCCTGGTCATTGGAATGGGAGGGGAAGATAGACAGGGAGAATCTGGAAAATTATTTCCTCCCTGATAGATGCAAGCAAGAGACAACCCTCCTTGTCAAATATTTCTGGCCTCTGTGAGATGTCTGCAACAGTGTCAGCCAGCTTGCCACCATGAGGAGCCCAACCTAAGGATCAAAGAACTGAGGTTGGAAACACCTGAGTCTTCAATGACAATGGTAAAAGAAATCTAGGCCTGATTATTTCCAGACTTCTGGTTGGGTAATATTCACTTACTTATAATCTAAAGCATCCTATAACAAAAAAAAAAAAAAAAAAAAAAAATGAGAGTAGTGTACTCTGCCCATGTGTTTCAGTCTTTGATATACATTGAGAAACATACAACATAAAGGCCAAAGGCATGGGTGAGATAGGTGAGTGTCAAGAAAAAAGACAAAGACACAGAATGGAGATACACTCACTGGCTGCTCACATCAAGCCTAGCTGGAACTCACACACAAGGCAGGGTGGCTTGGCCCAGCATCCTACAAGGTCTCAGTGCTTAGGGATGGTGAACTGGGTCCTGATGCTTTCTTAAGTAGTAGGGGAGAAATAGCCATGGTCTGGGTTACTACTCAAAGAAGAAAATAGCATATTCCCTTTTTGTGTTTTTTACTTCCTTTGTAAAAGCAGATCATGAATTTACTTCATTGAAATATGATCTTTTAATTAAAGACAGTGACATTGAGTAAATTAGAATGCTAATTGCATTTTCCATGAATTTCACACAGCTTGCACTTTACCAAAAAAGAACACAGTTTCTGTTAATGCTTGTGTGCTGATACCTGCAATCAAGGCCATATTAAGCTAAACAAATAATGTTTTCATACAAGTTCAGGAAACATAAAAACAAGGCTAATTCATAAAGTTTTTAATTTCTGCTGCTTGGAACTGCAGAATTTGGAAATAACTATTTGGAAATAAAATCTTTCTTTGAGGCTAATGTGAAACAGCTAAGCAAATCTATGTTTCCTCCATTTCAATAATGATTAGGCATGGATGGCTTCAGTCTCCTTATATGAATATTTATTCTCTATCTTTATTTTGAATGAGGAATATAATCACAAGATAGGGGATATTCTAGAAAAATGATTATTTTTCAGATAAAAGAAAATTTCCCAAGTGAGATTTAGACAGCAAAGATTGTCAGTTTTGAAATAAGGTGTCCCAAAATAATGAACACTGGAACAACAAATCAACTCTTACATGATAGGGAATTGTTTAAAGGTAAGTAAAGGAACCTGTCTAACTGGTTAAGAATTTGGGCTCTTAACCTGTGCCTGCATCCTGATTTTCAATTTATGAGCTGGGTGACAACCTATCTATATTTCACCCTATCTCTAAAATGTGGGTGGGTAATACAATACCCATCTCAAAGGGCTAACTTTAGGACAAGAAAAGTAAAGGTAAGTTACAATCAGCATTTGTTTTCAAGATCAGAAGCAGGCAAGAGATACAAGTACTGATAAAATGCATGACCTCTGGGGTTGTAAGCTGAAGTCCCTTTGGGAATTTTGCCTTCTTCCTCACTGGGGCAGGTTAGACCACCTGATTAGAGGATGTTTCCAGTGAGATCAATGTTGCCTGTTCAATTCCCTCAGTGGGCCACTTAGTGTCACTGTTTTCCAAGACCCCAGATGGCACCTTCCTTCCAGCCAAGTGGCCTGGAAAAGCCAGCTGTGACTTCACAGGGGGTTGGGACTTCAAGCTTTCCACAAATCAGCAGAAATCCACCCTTACATCAAAAGATTATTGCCAGCTCAGCCAAAATTGTGCATTTCAGCAAGTCATTTTTGGAATCAGTTGCTGAGGACATACTGCGCACACACACACACACACACACACACACATATCATCATCATCATCATCATCATCATCATCATCATCTTCTTCTTCTCCTTCTTCTATGCTAGGACAAACAAAACAGAACAAAATGTGAACTCATAAGTAGCCAAAGGGCACCTTTGGTGGGTCAGTTAGTGGGACCATTCACGCCTGGTATTTATGTAAAACATAAGAGACCCCAGGTTAAACAGAGCTACTCTACAAAAGTACTTCATTAGAGTAAAGAAATACTTTCTGAATATTTCATACCTTATTTTTATTTCCTTCTCTCTTCTCTCTTATGTGTGCTTGTTTCCACACAAAAGATTCTTCTGTCTTGCCTAAGGGTATTTTTAGGCAACCTTTAGCTTCTATCAGACTCGTTCAGATAAGGGAATAAGCAGCTTGTAAGTAACTAAAAGTTTAATTTTACCTTCAGGACAGGGTGCCAGCTTAATAAGACTCATGCAAAGCATTTTTCAACCCAATTATAGGCATCTTCAGAGTAGAAATGCACTCTTGCATTTGAGAGATATTGGTATAGATTTTTTTATATGACAGCTTTGAACCAAGACTTTTAATTTTCTACCTCCCAATCCCCAGAACTTCCAAATATGTCTATATATCTTTGTTCTTATTTTAATACATGATAAGTGAGTTCATGTACATATGAACATACATATTCTCCCATCAATTCCTCTCTGGGATTTGATTAATCATTTATTAATATTTTATAAATTTACATCTATAGACCTTATCTCTTTTGAAACTTAATATGCCTACAAGAAAACTTATTTGATAGACTTACTAAACCCACCACATCTTCAAATGAAGGCAGAATCTTCCTCAAGCCTATTCTTCCAGAAGCTGTTTTCTCAATCGCCCAAGTAGAAACCTGGCTGCCATCTTAAAATATCTTATATCGTTCCCCCCAAGTGCTGATTCTTCTCTATTTCCATTGCCCCATCTTAAACCAAGTCATAATCTCTAAACTATCTCAGTGGCCTGCAGGTTCATGTCATTTCTGCGAATGCCAACACACATATACACACACATACTTACACACCCACACACTTGCAAACACACATTGCAAACTTTGGTAACTTCTTCAGTCTGTTTAGAGGGTTTTCTTTTTAAACTCTAAAGTCTCATTGTGCTTCTCTCTTCCCTTGCTATTTAGAGATTATTGCAGCAGTTACTGATGAGTTTTCCACTTGTACTCCTGCAGCACACAAATACATCATGCACAGAACAAGGTCCATACTCTAAATCAGGGATCAGTAAACCAAGGCCCATAACTGTTTGTTTGTTTGTTTTTAATAAAGTTTTATTGGAAGACAGCCACCCCATTTTTTCACGCTTATCTGTGGCTGCTTTGGCACTGTATTGGCAGATTTGAATAATAGCCACAAAGACCATCTACGGCCCACAAAACCTAAAATGTTTATTGTCTGACCTTTCAGAGAAAAAGTTTCCCTAATCCTGGTCTATACCATAAAACATTCTTTACAGTCTGTCCAAACACTATCTCCATAAGCATATATTGAGCATTCAATGAGTTGGCAACTATATCAGGCAGAATGATATTGTACTTAATATCCATACTGGATGGAGATAACAGAGTCACGGAGAGATTGTTACCTGTCCAATGGTCCTGACGCAATTAAGTGGAGGACCCAGGCTCCAAACTGTGGTCACTAGGTTCCAGGATACTTATTCTTAGATGCTATAATCACCGCCATCTTTTTTCACTTCTCCCAAATAATCTAGAACTATTCCCATTTCCAGATTTCTGTCCTTTCACATGTCCATGCTCTGCACATCCTGTTCTCTCTCGGAACAGCCCTCTCCCCAGGAAGCACTATCCAACATATATGTATCCTTATCATTCTTTCATCACATTTTTCACCAGCAGTTTCTTATCCTTCTCGCACTACATTTTTCACCAGCAGTTTCTTTCTCTTTCTTTCAAGTTACCATGTCCTATAATTGTCATCTTACTCTCACTGCATAAGTATTATTATCTTTTTTTTTTTTTTTTTTTTGCATTTTCTGTTCCAGCCTTTAGGAGATGAAACCAATGGACCTAAAGATTTTTCAAATTCTTAGTTCCTCGGCACCTCAATCTTCAGTAGATGGACCCCACTGTCTATCTCTATTTCTTTGAGTTTCAGCTAAATAATGTCTTCTTCTATGGGTAGATTCTACCCTCTCAAGAATTGTCATTAAAAACATATCACAGCTGCTACAATATTCACACTGCACACAGATTCACACCTTGCAACAGCAGGTTTGTTGGTGAATGAATGACTGGATAGATGGATGGATGAACAAATGAATGATCCTTACATCAAAAAGGGTTGGCAAGCCTTGGTGGAAATAGAAACAGCATTGAAACTGGCAGCTCAACGTAGAAGCCCGAGTCAGGTCTTGACTCTTCCTACATTATCTAACAAAAGGTGTGTAGAAGTTTCACTGGCCCCCAGACATCCACTTCTACTTCAAAGCACTGCTCTCTTTCCATTCGCTGCTTGTTACCTTTCCTTTCACAGGCTGCTTCAGAAGAAACAGACCATTTCCTGAGGTGTAAACAGTCTCCAACTCCGCCCACCTCACGAGGTGAGTCTGCCCTCGGAAGTGGATGGGGTCAGCAACAAAGCTCAGTGACACATTTCCTCTACACAGCTTCTCCCAGTGGGATGAGGGTATGAACTGACACTTCTGATGGAAACCATGGAGCAAAAGTCAGGCTGCTGGGACATTGTCAGGCCCTTTGCCAACCCAAGTCACAGAAGAGTGGTGTTTAGCCCTGTCCCAGAATCTCAGCCGCACTTGGAAATGTAGGTTAGCAAAAGGCAATCCTGTGGGAAACTGTGTCTCTGGGAAGAGGAACTCAGTGAAGGCAATTTCCCCGGAGGCGCTTGAGCCTGGGTACCCTCTTGCCTCAGAAGGCATGTTACTTTAATAAGATATTGCTCTGGGAAACTTTGCAGCATGTCTTTTCTAGTTTGGCTCCAGACATGGAAAACTTTCAGGAAGCAAATAAAATCTAACAAAACATATATGTTTTTGCCTGCATTATCATGTTTTACAAATGAGTACTTGCTTCATCAGAGAGTTTGTCTTGGTTTCCTTTATGTATTTAGGTAAAACTCTGCATTTGCTGTACTGAAATCAATAATTGTTTACCCATTCAGGAACCTACCTACTGCAAATGGCATAAAAGGGGTTATAACTGAAATAGTTTTCAAGCAAAACAAGTTGCCAGAGATTTTCCATCTTTCCTGAGGAATAGAGGAAGAGATAAATTTAGAGCAGAAGAGCAATTTCGGTTATTAAAAAGGAGAATAGCTTCTACATGCATGTTCAAATTATTAAATTACTGGCAACTCAACCAGTGCCCTTCAGAAAAGGCACACTCAAAAAATGTCCAATGATACAGATAATAAAACAGTGATGTTTATCAGAAAAAAAAAAGTTCTTTCAAGCACTTGGAGTAAATGAATGGTTCTAGAGGTAAAGATAGTGCCTATGTAAGTAACAAAAATTTCTCCAGCTCGGATAACCAGAATTTTGAACAATATCCAGAATTAAAACACCAGAACCCAGTGGACTTTTCTATCATATTTCCTTCCACTTTACCATATAGTACTTAAATGTCAATGATATACTGGGCTCTAAATATCTGAAAATGCCAGCCTTGCCCTTGAAAAGACAGTAATATAAAGCAGGGGTCAGCATAATTTTCCTATAAAGATCTAGACAGTAAATATCTTTGGTCTGTGGCCCAGATGGTTTCTGCCACACTAATCAACTCAGCTATTGTAGTGTGAAAGCAGTCATAGACAATATGTAAACAAATGAGCATAGATGTGTTCCAATAAAATTTTACTTAACCAGAATAGGAAGTGATCCAGCCAGTGACTCCCGATCTATGGACCACATACTCCTGAAGAAACTACAATTCATAAAAACAGTCTTTACATTCACATGATCACCAAGGATCGTTTACTGAGCTTTTACATGTCTTTACTGCTATTTATACAGTCCATACCGCTATTTCCCTAATGTATGTCAGTAGCATTGTAATTAATGCATTTAAAAATTATTTTTCATTAGTTATTTTATCAGTCATTAGATGTTAAAAGTACAACTACTGATATGTGAAGATCCACTGAATTTTTGACACCATAAAATCATACTTCCACCCCAAAAGGCTGAGAGCTAAACCTTACAATTCCATGTGCATTAAAAAAAAAATCATATACTTCCTTTAATTTTCAGCAATTTTCCTACTTTTAATGCCTGTCCTGTTGGATAAAACGTGGTATATTTCTCATCCTAGAAATCTGTCCAAAGAGCCTCTGACATCTTTGTCAAACACACCCCGGCACAGGAAGATTGCAGCTGCACTGGACTGACCCTCAGATGGATGGCACCAGGCTAATCATTTCACCAGGTGGCCTATATAAAACCACATGTAGATAGTACTCCAGTCCCAGGCACAGTTGGCTACTGATTAGCTCTCTAATGGAGGGAGCACTGAGGCAGAAAATCCCAAACAATAGGTGATCCAAATATAATTTATATTTGGCTCAGCAAATGACCTGATTTTGTATCAGTTTTACCTTCATAATTATGTTTGCTGTATACTAATACAATTTGTTGACACACACCATCTGACAACTGAATAAGATGCTCAAAAACATGGGTAGATGGCAAAGAGAAGCCGGTAGGATAAAAGAAATTGCTGCGGATACTTGCACAGATATAACTGACAAAGAGAAACTTGGCTGAACATCAGTGGGTCATAAAAGCAAGAAGAAAAACATTTTTTAAACCAATCCAGTTCAAGTAAGAGTAAGAGAAGTTAAGTAGTATGGTGGTTCGGAGCTGTATGTACCCCAGAAAAAACAAGTTCTTAAATGTAATCCATCACTGCTGGGTGTGAATTCCTTATAAGTGAGACCTTATGGTGAGTTTACTGCAGTTAAGGTGTGGCCCAATTCAATCAGGAGGGGTCTTAATTCTATTATTGGGGCTCTTTATAAGAGAATGAAATTCAGTGAGAGAGAAAATCATAGGAGGCAAGAACCTGGAACATAAGGGAGAGACCGGGAGACACTGCCATGTGCCTTGTCATATGATAGAGGAGTACAGGACCAAGGATCACTGGCAGCCAGCCCTAGAAAGCCAGTTTTTGGGAGGAAAGCATTGCCTTGAAGATATCTTGATTTGGACTTTCTTTTAGCCCCAAACCATAGAGCAAGTAAATTCCCATTGTTTAAGCTGAACTGTTGCATTAATATTTGCTTGAACAATTCAAGAAATTAAAAAAAGTAGTTTATCAGTGATTACTCTGCTAGAATATAAAAAATAATGATGCTGATAATGATGATGATGATGATTATGATAATGAAAATCTATGAAGACTTTTGGTAACCACTCTAGGCAAATTATGCTTCTTTCACTTCTTATCTCACAGATCAGCAAGCTTCTCCTTTAAAGGGCCAGGCAGTCAACATTTAAGGCTCTTTGGCCCATAAGTTTCAAGCAAGTACTCAAGTCTGCCATTGTAGTTAGAAAGCAACCATTGACAAGAGACAAATAAATGAGCATGGTCGTGTGCAATAAAGCTTTCTCCATGGACACTAGTATTTGAATTAAAAATAATTTTCATGTGTCACAAAAGCAACTGGCTTTTTTTTTTTTATTCCAACCATTTTAAAATGTAATCTTAGCTTGGAGTTATTACAGAAGCCATACAAAAGCATGGGGTGAAACTTTGCAGACCCTACTCTATCATATCACACCATTAAACTTTCTAACTTGAAATTCTCATCATAATTTAAAATTATGTTGTATATTCATTTCTCTCCCTGTTTATATTCTATTGACCCTGCATTCAAATAAGTGTTCTTCATGAATACAAACCATATGTTGAGACTAGTACCTGGTACAGGAAATATCTTCATAAATATTCATTGATTGACTGAATGGTTAAATATTATTTTTAGTTTGGTTATAAATATATACCATTTTACAGCCTTCAAAACATCTTGTTCTAGTTTGCTCACTGCCGGAATGCAATATACCAGGAACTGAATTGTTTTTAAAAAGGGGAATTTAATATATTGCTAGTTTACAGTTCTAAGGCCAAGAAAATGTCCCAATTAAAACCAGTCTATAGAAACATCCAATCTAAGTTATCCAGGGAATGAATCCTTGGTTCAAGAAGGCCAATGAAGTTCAGGGTTTCTCTCTCAAGTGAGAAGGCACATGGTGAACACAATCAGGGCTTCTCTCTCAGCTAGAAATGCATGTGGCAAACACGGCATCATCTGCTAGCTTTCTCTCCTGGCTTCCCTTCACGAAGCTTCCTTGGAGGCATTTTCCTTCTTCATCTCCAAAGGTCGCTGGCTGGTGGGCTCTGCTTTTCATGGCTGCATTGTTCTGCTCTCTCAGAATCTCTCATTCTCCAAAATGTTTCCTCTTTTATAGAACTTCAGAAATGAATCAAGACCCACCCAAATGGGTGGAGACATGCCTCCAGCTAATCCAGTTTAACAACCACTCTTGATTAAATCACATCTCCAGGGAGATTATCTAATTATAGATTCAAACATACAGTACTGAATAGGGATTAGAAGAAACAGGTGCCTTTACAAAATGAGATTAGGATTAAAACATGGCTTTTGCAGGGTACATACATCATTTCAAACTAGCACACACCTCTACATAAAAATATCTCTTTTTCTCTCCACTGCAACACTTTGATAGATGTGGAAAAAAATTATCCTCATTTTATCTTTGAATATCTATGGAGAGATGAAGAAACTTGTCCAAGAGTGTATAACTTGTAGGTGGCAGTGCTTGGACTGAAAAGCAATTCTGTCACCTCCTTTAAGACTTTTCCATGGCAACATGCTGCTTCTATGCCCCCACCACCCAGGTAGGCCATATTTTGCCAATAGGACTACAGTCACTTGACATATTTGAAATGTGAGATATTGAATGTTAAAATGGTCTCTGTATTATCTTCCTCTAAGTGGTTTCAGACAAAATTTCATCTCAGTGGGCTTTGGTTTCAACCCTCAGGATGCTTTACTGTCAAACTTGCTCACATAAACCCTCCACACAGGGACAGATAGAGGAAAGCCTTAAGATGTAACAATGTATGGCAGGCCTTGAATGTGATCCTCCTGACATTAGCTTTGGGTTCAGATCTTCCATGTCTGTGCTTCCTCTCTCACCTGCATCTTGGAGAGGCAGCTACACTCCACAGAGAATGAAACACAACTCTAATAACCCTGTGAACTATTCCCTACTATTCTCCTTTAATCTATTAATTCTCATAAGCATTACTGAGCATCCTCAGAAGGATGAACCCTGAGCTATGTGCACTGAAGACAATGAAACATCAGGAACAAGCACAGGCTCTGAAATCTGGCAGACCACAGTTCAAATCACTGATCTGTCCTTATCAACAACATGACCTTGAACAAATTAGTTACATGTCAGTCTTTAAAATGAAGAGAGAATTCCTATGCATGTGAATATAAGAATTAACTGACATAGCATATATAGAATCATCTGGCCTAGTTCCTGGAAATCTTAGAGGCACGCAAACAATGTTTGTTTCTTCTTAGACTTCAAGGTATGTGGAGAAAAGTCACCTGTGCCTACAGAGCGATTGGAACTGGTAGGAAGTTGTGCCACCATTTGATATGTTACATATGGGCCACTGCAGTAATGATTACACAAATCTACAATGACCATGATGTGAACTCCTAGAATAACCCAATGCATGGCCCACCTAAACATAAGCAGCATCCCTTGTCACCTTGCACACCATAGCAATTCAGAGGAGAGAAGAGTTAATAGGGACCATCATGTAGACACACTTGGCTTGAGTTCGATCTTCAAATGATAAAGGAAGCAAGGAAAACATTCAGCAGACTACATCCATAGGTGCCAGGAGAGCCCTGTGGAATTGTCCAGGCTTTGAACACCAACCCAGTTCTCAGGAGAGCTCACTGTGAATATTCGTACATTGGGCTGTTTGGTTGAAGAGCCACAAGCAAACCGAACTGGCATCCAAGAGAGAACACGCATTTCCCAACTCACTTAGAAAGTTTGGCACAGCAGAGAGTATTATGCCATACTTGGCCCTTTCCTGGAATTTAGAATATCAAACACTTTGAAAGTTTCTCTCTCTAGTGGTCTGGGGATCAGGAGCTCTGCATGACAGAAGATCCTGGGGTTGGCAAGTCTGAAGATGAATCCTCAGGGTACACCACATACCCTGTTCATATTACCTTTCATTCTCTGGGCAATTCTAAAGGTGGGGCTCATTTGGACCTTGCCATCATGGAAACCAGTATGTTCATTTCACTGACCAGTGTCTGAATAGGCTGAAGACAGCTTTCCAAAAGGAAGACTATAATGAGGTGTTTCAGGTAAGTCTCACTTTTGCTAGAGTCACACATCATCCCTAATCCCAAGACTCCAACTAAGTAAAGACAGTATTTTTTGTTTGTTTTAGTGAAAATCTATTCCCTGAAAAGGATTATCTTTGTGTTACATTTACTTAAGTATGTGAAGACAAATAAATAAATTAATAAAACTATGAGTTCAGGGAGGCAGTTTGATATAGTAGATGACTACTCGGAGAGGTAAGACCCCATTCTGAGCTATCCTTCTGCAGTGGACTATCTGAGTAACTAGAGGAAAGCTTTCTAAGGTCAGTTTTCTCATCAGTAAAATAGAAACAATACTGTGTCTGCAGACTAATTAGTTTAGTATCTACAAAGCCCAGCCAGAGGAAGGCAGACAGGGGAAGTTAAAATCTGATGGAAGGCCATCAGCTGCCTGGATGGCTGGGCTGACAGGCATCACAGTCTACATGTAGGCTCAGCAGGATAGACCTCCATGATGCAGTGGTGGCATCTGCCAGCCACTGGAGAGAGGAGGGGCAGCAGCACGAGCTCTCAATGCCATGCCCAGTCCTGGCAGTGGACATTCCCTGAATCCATCTGCCAACAGAACAGGGTAGGGGGCAGAGAGATGTTCACTAGATGTTCTGGTTCACTCTGGGTTCTGATATTGAAGCCAAAGCCACTCCCCATATATTTCCTGCATGAGGAATAAAGCTGGCTTCTATGTGACTGACTCCCTAGCTAGGTCAGGGAATAACTCCTTCTCCACAGAAAACTGAAATTCAAAAAGGTTAACTAAGACATTCAAGGCCACAGAGATAATAAGTGCAAACATATGTCTATATAACTTCCAAGACTTTTTTATTCTTATCCATACACTGCACTGCATGCAGACTGCATGGCAAATCCTTGAGCCTAATACATAAATGACATTTGTATAGAGAAACAGAATAGGGGCTGAATAAATTGAGTGGTTGACTGTAATTCCACGTTTCTAGATGCACCTTAAATTCAATATTCAACTGTGATAGGCATAGCTTTATATCCCTGCTAAATCCTCTGCACAGGAAATTCTAACTTTTGGTGTCAAGGGACACTGGCCTAAGTAAATTCAAAAGAGCATTTAATTTTAGGATTTCTCATTTTAAATTGGAATTCCAGCATGGATTATAACAGAGAGGTATGGAATGGCTTCCCTATGTTGGCCTGAGAGCTGGACAGTAATGGTGGTTGACTTGGCATTCTATATGTACGGCTGCTTCAGCATGATAGATAATTCTGTTGGTGTGTTTTTTCCTGGAGAGAAACTTGCATAGAACAGCAAGAATCCTTCTCAGATTATTTCATTTAGGCAACTCCTAGCCCTGATAGCCTCATCACAATAGTCTTCCTTTCATTTTTAAGAGGCACTAAACTCCCAAGAACAGCAGCAAAGCTGTAAAACCATAGACAATCAGCAAATCTCCAAGCAAGTTTACTATCATCCATTCTGATTCACTATAATCATTGAAATTTTAGGTCACACAAGAGCCATCTGTGAAACAGCCTCCCCAGATGATTAAAACACTCCTGTACAATGTACACTTACAAATTGAAAATTAATGAGAAAACGTGTTTAAAAATTGACTATAGCTACCCAAGGGTTTGAAAACACTTTAAAATGCATAACAAAATCACTTGGCTATGCAGTCTTCCTTAGTGACAAATAAGTTGCATTATTTCACAGAATTACTCCTGCTGAATTAACTTTTCAATGTGTTGGTTATTATGTCTCACACCAACATCACATCTCAAAAAATATCAGTATAAATCATATACCCCCACCCACTCCTGTCCTCTGGGCTAATTCATTTTGCATCTTTCCAACTCAAGGTAAATGACCCAGAACAAAGCAAAGATATTCCTCATGAATGACTGGTATTATAACAAACAAAATTGCATTTTGCTAGTGGGATTGGTTTATCCTCAGTTCTAAGAGTTTCTCTAGCATTCCTAGCTGCAAATACTGAGTAGAGGCTCTCAGCAGCACTTTCTAGACAATAGGGATTTCCCTCTAAGTTGCTCATTTTAACTTGGATTTTCTCCTCCACCATCCCATTTTGCCTTAATTTGGGATAGGAGTCTTCATTGGGGAGATAGAAGGGAAAGAGAAATAAATACTCGCCATCCTCCAAGACTTTTGTGTAATAATGGCAGCGAAGGCAGGAACTAAGCTGACTTTTGACCAGAACCCAGTATGTGCTTGAACAGGGTAAGTGCTTTCATATGTTAGTGCCTTCAATCTCCCTGTAGCACTGTGAGTTAAACTTATATGTATGGTTGTTTACAGGTGAGAAAAGTGAGGCATAGAAGTCAACACTGGGACTTTGAGCAGATTTCATTCAAGTATGTGCACATACCATGAAAATAATACCAGATGTACAACTAGCAGCAGAACACATATAGCCACACAGAGCTATATACACCCAGACCAAGGACTACAGACTTGCAGGGAGCAGATGAATTTGCAGGTATCATCAACTGAGATATTGAACATCAAGGACAGAAATTTCAGTCATGTGAAACTGCAGGTCAAGGCCTGAGTGGAAAAGCAGCAAAACAGATTCCAAATGCAAGCAGAGAGCTATTGAAGTAGGGGTCCCCCACCTCTCTCATTTGGGCTGCTATAGCAATGGTCACTTTCCTGAACTTGAACTTGCATTGCTTTATCATGATTCTTTGTTTTAGGGCTGTACTCCCTCTGCCTTGGCAGGGCCATGCCTCATTGACCCCTCTATCCCTTAAGGTGTCCTTTATAAACAATAGCTATTCTTGATATGTTTTTCCTAGTGAACTGAGAGTTGAATAACTAAGAAAATGGGGCAGGCCTGAAGCTACAGGAAGAGTCAAAATAAGAACATCCCTTGGCAGTGGGAATTTGTAGGGTTGAAGCATCAGCCAAAGTGTACCAGGGAGTGACATGATGGAAATGATTCCGTGAAGATGAATCTGGCAAGAACAAATGGGACAGGGCCAAAGGTAGGAGTACTCTCAGACATATAGCTTCCCAAGGCTACTGCCAAAACTAGTGGGGAAGTAATCAGAAGCTGAACTTGGCAATGGCCCTGGGAAGGGAAAAATATAAGAAAAGGTGTGAAGGAAGCATCAGATGTAAATATTTAATAAATGCCTTCATTAATTCAACAATTAATGATTGACTGTCAACAATTAATGTTTGACAGGCAATGTCAGGGGCATGGAACTCAATAGTGAACAAAATCCCACATATTGTCCTTGTCCTCAGAGAGATGACTAGACAGTGGAGAAAGAAATTAATTGAATAACCATAAAAATAATTGTATAATTGACAACTATGGGTGATAAGCATGCACATATATTGTATGGTCTTATAAAAATAGGCAACCATGGACTGACTAGACTTGAAAGTAAGGAAAGATAATTTTGGATATACAACCAGACCATGGAGGCTGTGCACACCACCTTAAAAAATGATGTTTGCTAACTGTATTGGTATAGAGGACAGGCAAACAATAAGAAAAAGGAGAGGAGTCAAAAAGACTCATAGTGGAGCTGGCCAAAGTGCTGCATGTTTCTGCTCCAGCACTCCCCTATGCCCACAGCACACAGGGTGAATGAATCCATGCTCCTGAACTTCCTCAAACACCAAGCAGATCCCATTCTCTAGTGCACTGCTAGTAATACCAACTTTGTTAGATTCCCCATCATAACTATGGTTGTATGTTCTTAGAAGATACCTCTTTTAAAGGAACCAGAGGGGAAATGTGGGTACCTGGCTACAGCCTGCCCCTGCTGCAAATGGGAGAATGGAGAACAAGCACCCTGCTGATGACAGTTTTCTGTACAGGAAGGACGAGGACATGGAGAATTTCTGCCTGAATCCTCTTTGTTTCAAGGATGTCTCCTCTTGTTATCAGATTGGGATTAAGCTATCAGGTACAGACTTTGTTAAGCATGTATTCATTTCGGGTTTCTGAATAAAAGTTTCAGAAGAAGTTAAAAACAGTGAAAGAATAATTTCAAGTGAAAATTACCATAGGTTTGATATTTATTTTCAGTTTTATGAGTCAGTGTGAGATAGCTTGGCAGATTAAAACCATAATGTATAGTGTCAACTGTTTTAATGTTATCAATTTGGCTTTTACAGAACTTATTTTGACAGTGTGGGGCTGTCAGCTGGCAATCACAAAGAGCCTTAGAAAGTTCAGTGTGAATCTATTCTAAACAGGAAATGCCTCAAAATGGACATTTAAAAAAATCTTTTTGTTGTGGTGCTACAGGGGTAAAATATTGCTGGTATTCAAAATCCTCTTGGATAGTCACCGGATATTTATTTTTAAAATGCACTTGGATGTCTTAATTCCTTTTTAATGCTACTCTCCATTCTAATCAGACTTACTCCAGGAAGAATTCCCATAAACATGCTAATAGCAGGTACTTATTAGGTTTGTTCTATGAAGACACAGGGAGAACCTTTTTATTGACAAATGGAAGCTAGAGAGAGAACACTTTTTGTCAAAATAATGAAGAAATGTCTCATGACAAACTTGTCCATGGACAGAGGGGAAAAGGGGGTTCTCAGAAAACTGCAGGTTCCAGAAGATTCCACCATTGGAGGTGGGAGTGCTGGGCTTTTATTAACCACCAGATATAAAAGATTAAAGCTTCAAAGAGTGAAGTGACCTCCTAAATGGCCTAGATGTTGCCTGGAGACATAAGGTAACCAGAACCCCTTGTCTGGTCACTATGCCAGGTGTGTCAGAGAACCTTCCTATCTGCTGGGGAGCAAAGACCCACGCACCCCAAATGGTGAGACATACCACATACAGCAGAGTAGTTCATGATATTGACTAGCAGAATTTCAGGATTTGTGAGAAAAAGCAAAGATAGTGGTTTGGAAGTGCAAGAGGAAGCTCCTCAAGACACAGAGACGTGAAGAACAGACAAGTTGGTGTTTGGAGAGAACAATTTAAAGAGAGAGAGGCAAGAAGAGGCACTATTAGGGTCTTGAAACTACTGGTGAGTAAACTAGACTTTAGAAAACTAACAGATAAGTTACTGAACTAGGGATGAAAGCTATATTTGTAGAAAGATCTTTTTGCGAGAATGCAGGAATGGGTTAGCTATCATGTCCTCAAATGGTAGTTTGCATCAGTAAAGATTATTCAGGGGACATAACCCCAAGACTGATTAATGGGTCTGAGGTTGGCCCCAGGAATTTGTACTGTCAACAATCACCCTTCTCCTCAATCCCCCCAAAGCACACACATGGTTCTGCAGCAGGTAGTCCCCCAGTCATGGTTTGGTGACTTTTTTAAAAAATATTTTTATTGACAAATCTTAAAATGCAACCATACAAACATCACTAACATGCAGACATTCTATACATGGTGTACAATCAATGGCTCACAATATCATCACATACTTGTGCATTCATTACCATGAGATGACTGGGTTTTTAAAAGAAGAAAGTGAAGCCATTAGGCAACCTTTGAGATTGTTACTGTAATGGAAGCACAAAGTGTACGAAGTCTGTATGATGCTGCTTAAAGTTCTTTAAATTGATCTGAAGTCACATACCACACTGGAACTTACCCTGTTTTCAGAGACCTCCCAAAGTGTGGTCAATTTCTTCTCCATATGCCAGTCTTTCAAATGTCCAATAATATCTAATAGGGTTCTCCCAAGTAAACTCATCTTCATGATGATGAATGATTTGAGTTGCTTCAAACCATTTCTCACAAGAGATGATTTCTGACCTCTTCACTTGCTGAACTCATACCTGTAATAGTTGTCCAGTTTATCAATAACCCCTAAGAGCACTCACAAATGAAAAGAAAACATTTCATAGGTGTGCTGTAACTAATCAGACACATGACTATATTCTCCCTTATTCTTACCCTGTGACCTTATCAATATAAGCATTAGCTTTTTCTGGGGGCCAAATCAGCTAATAAATGTTAGAAAAGTAAAAATAGAATATTAATGTAAATAGTCAGAGCTGGTTCTCAGTGTATCTGTGGTTCCCCAAAACCATCAGCAATTGAAAAGATCCCTTCAAAGCCAAGAACATGTATATATTCATGTCTTTAAGGTTACCATTTTAAAACAGGATTTACAAAATATAGAGGTATATGTTTCAATGAAGATTTAAGTTTAGAAATAAGAATTCTGGCCCTTGCTGTCCATCCTTTAAAACAATGAAATTGATCTTGTCCCTCCAGTGGATCTTTGGATGGGACAGAAGCTTTCCTTACAACAGGAGCTGGAGAAGAAGATGCAGTCTTCTCAATGAAAGACCTTCACAACAGCTAGGCCTAAAGAGAGTTACTGCTATTGTTTCTTAGACCATTGATTAAGCAATTTGTAACCATGGAAATGATCTTGTGTCCTGGAAAGGTTAATGGGGTGGGATGGGAAGCTATCTATGATAAGAAAATGTTGAAATGAAGCAGACCTCCTAACAGTTCTTTCCTCATGCCACTGAACAGACACTGAACCTTGCCAGTTTCTTACCTTAATTATTTTGTCTCTCTAAACAAAATCCACCAGGAATTGAAAACAAAGGGCTAAAGCTTCAGAATTCAGAGGAGGAGGAGAAGATTTGGGGTGAGGGGTGCATGTCCTCACTTTCTTCTATTGAATTCAGAACATTGTTTTCCCTTGTGATTCATGACAGAAGGTTCTGTCTTTTCGACAGTCCTGGATGAGAAATGCAAGTTCATTCCTCCAACAGGTATTTGTAAGTACCTGTTATCTGTACCTGTGCAGATCTGTGACTGTCGCACTGTATGTTCTAAGAGACATTTGCTTAATTGTTTCTAGTGACCAGAAGCGCAAAGGAAAAAGAGTCCTGGGGCTCCACTAACAGGGAATCTAAATAGGAGAAGGGTTAGACCAAATTCAGGGTAAATAATTTACACATATGCACACACTCACACACATGCACCCTTGCTACTAATGAGGACTTGTAGTGGTTGCTGGAGATATAAAACCAAATGAGACACAGTTCCTGAGCACACACAACTTCTTGGCTAATAAAAAGAAAAACAAATCTAGTTAAAACATATTGGGGTATTTCCAATAGTACATTAATTATGGCAAAATTTTAACTCAAAGTGACAATTTGGATAGACAGAAGATTTTGTTTTTCAGCATTTTATAAAATTACACTAAGGTATATTCCTGTCTTGTCCAACCTTGTTTCTTTCAAACACCTCTTTGCTTCTGATCCATAGGGCCAATATTTTATGTTGTCCATCAGGCATGTCTTGAACCATAGACTTTGAACTATTTTGTTCTCCATTTTTCTAGTTCCTAATACCCTTAATCCTCACCTGTTCTCACATTAGCAGCTGACAGCTGACATGAGGGCAAGGAGATTTATAATATTCTTTGGGCACCTCCTTCTGAGATGTCTGGTATAGCCACCCATCACCACTACCACCACCAGCCAGCTTGGTCCCAGGTCTTAGCTCTGGACAAGATAAACAGTTCCTACCTAGTTTACTGCAGACTGTTGGCCAGGGTTACCATACTAGCTCTATGACCAAGCTCATCAGAGTCCTCCACTTATTTTTGCAACCATCCTGTGTCTTACACATCTTAGAGGTTGTTTTGACAGATGAGATGGGGCATTATACCAGCGAGTTTTCCAAAATGAATCTGGCCCTACAGACCTTGGGAAAGTAATTATTTCTTTTCATAATAGCTTATAACTGAATCTGATGTGTGGGTGGACAATGGCCTTTAAACCTTCAAAGGAAGGTAGGAACAAAGTCTAATAGTAACTAGTTCTATTGATAAATTATAGCTGTAAACTGTGAAAGTGCTTATTTACTGACCAAGAGCCCTGCAATTTATTTTACTTCATTAGATGCTGATCCCTTCAAAAAAACTGCTGGAATTCCAAAAACTTTGAATGTAATTATTTTAAGTATGTTTAATCAAACCTTTGAAGTTGCTTTGTGCTTAATGCTGAAATTTAGATGAGATTAAACCTCTCTGCCACTCATGTATGTTAATACAATGACAGAGCTTTCTGAAGATACAAAATAGGTTGAAAATTTAAAACAAAGAAACATGTTTGATTTAAAAACATTTCTCTGTAGATAATTCTTCCCTCATTACTGGCATCTATTCATCTTACCTGAGAATACAATGCAAAGAATTTGAGAAAGAAGACCTTGAGAAAAGAGTTACAAAATGATGGAATCTCAGCTTCAGAAAAGACTGTAAGAGGTCAAATTATCAGTCTGATATTTGGATTACCTCTACTATATTCACATCAAGGAATTATCCAACCCTTGCATGAATATGTTCAGCCTCATGGAAGTGTCAACAATTCCATCTTTGCATATCCCTGACTATAAATAGGAAGTCTATTCTTATATAAACTTGCTTGATAAAAACGTTGAGCTTACACACAAACAGTGTATGCTGCACAGGATAAGGTTCAAGAGCTGAAAACACAGCTTAATTCAATATGGAGAAAGCTGTATGAACCACAGGCTATGCAATTCACAAGGGTCACTATGCTTTGGATCTAAGAAAAATTCACAAAAAACAGCTTTTAAGCTTTTACCAAGGACACCCAAAGGCAGTGTTTCCTAGACTGGCAATCCAAAGTACCCTTGCAATCAGCATACCTGCTTTTGCATTTCATGATATTAAACTTTATATATGTTGTTCACCGATGTTCTGTACCCCATAAGAAATAAACAGTGCCATATTCTTATAACATTTAAGTTTTCACTTTTATAATGCCCATAATCACTTGACGATATATCTAGCAAGGTAGCCACAGAATTGCCTGCATCCCAAAAGGAGTTTGCAGTGCTGTGGTCACTGACTGATTCATCAGTGAAACACTTTCCCAAATGCTCAGAGTGCCTTTTTATAATAGACCTAGCCTTTGTTGGTATCAGCCAAAGGAAGGGCAAGGTAGCAAACCAAGTGGACTTGGTTCGCCTTATAACAGTGACTGTGACTGTTTGGTAATAGCTGCTCTGTTAGAAAACCCCACAGCATCATGTGGGAATACATTTAAGTCACTGCATTTATTTTGAAGTCTCTGATAGAAACAATAGCAATCCCAACCCCCAGTAGCATATTTATGTTGGACAACCAAATACAATTCTTGAAACTATTTGGAAAATGTCATAGTCATGCTTTCCATCTTTTTAGAATACTGTATAAGTTACCCAGTGCTTTAACATGCATGATGTTGTTTGGTTGCTATCATAGCTTTGTGAGATGAGCAGGGCAAGCTTCGCCCCATTTCACAGGTCCCAAGCCTTTACCCATAGAAAAAGAAATTTGATGACCTAAGTGAGATGGAGTTAGGTTAGTAACCTAAGCTGGCAGGGTTATATGACTTGCTTAATGTTTTAAGGCTAGTGAATGGTAGAACCAGTCTAAAGCCCAGTTACTTCATTGCTAAGTCAGAGCCCATTGGCCCACACTGTGCCTTTGCTTCCTAAATAATAATTCCACATACCACAAGGGGATGTCCAAATGCTCAAGAATTTCTGGATCACATTAACCGGGTCTTATATTGACCACCAGTTCACTATATCATTAAACTGAGAATTATCTCAAAACATTTCTTTTTTAAAAAAAGTTAAAATCAGCACAAATAGAAATATGCATGTCTGTATGGACTTGGATTATTCGGAATAAACCAAATTTTCTCCCATGGGAGAGGGAACTTTAGTTTAATTGTCCTTCTTTCTAAAATTCTGTATGTGTGTGTGCTATGTGTGTGTGCATATATGTATTGTGTTTGTTCATTCATTAAAAAGATACTTTTGAGCACTCATTAATGCTAGGAACTCTACACTATCTGGATAAAATTCATTTATCAGGTGGGTATTGCTTTTTTAGATAGCCAGTTTGCCTTACTGGCTTTTATCATTCATAAGCTAAAAGCTCTGCAAAGGATTTAAAATCATTAATTTCAAGTCAGATATTACCAAACCTCTGCATAAATAGGTGATTAAAATAAAATCTAAATACAGAGCTAGGTTTTCCTGTAAGGTTAACCATAGGTCTAGATGCCCCACCAAGATCACTTGGAATTTCATAATCTATTGAGTGAACTCTCTCTGCTAGCTCTTGGCCTTATGTAGATTTAATCAGCATGATCTTCCAGCCCTTGCCTCTCTTTCTACCATTTTTCCTCCCTTTAATCTGAGCCATTAATAAAAATATTGAGCAAAACAGAGACAAGTAGAGAGTTCTGTGACTATTCCCAAAAGACTTCTCTCCACATTGCTTCAGAGTAATTCATCAACATGGTGAAACCTGAGAGAACAGAGAAAAGCTGAAAAAAGATCCATAGACAAAGAAGATGCAAAAAAAGGGGGGGGGGGTGAAGTAATGTCTTTAATAAATCCAACTAAAATTTTAAACAAATTGTGCCTCTTCAAAATCATCCTGTCATCAGAACTCAATCATGATATATGACTCAAGAAAAGTTTCTTGCATACCACTTCTGGTCCTATTTTTTCTTATCATTTTTCTCTCTTGTTCTGAAGTGGAAGTTAGTGGAGCTGTTCAGAAATATTTCAGTTCTCGTTTTGCACACATGGTAAATTTGGATATCCCTGCCTACTTCTAAGTTTGACGTGCCAATGTGACCCGTTTTGACCAATGAAATGTGAATAGAAGTGATGCTAACCACTTTTAGGAGGAATCTCTATGAGCCAGTGCACTGTTCACCACACTCCCTTCTCCCTGTGACTCTGGGAAACATGTTACAAGAAGAATACTCAATTATCCTAGGACCTGAATGACTATGATGAGCAGAGTCCCCACCAAGCCATACTGGTAATGGAGTATGAACAAGATGGGAACTTTTGTTGCATGAGACACTGAGATTTAGGAATGTTGGTTACTGTAGGCTAACCTGGCCTATCCAGTTGGAATGATCAATGACTTCTCCCCACTCTTAGGATGAGATCTAAGTTCCTCTTCCAGCATTTAAAGTCTTCTATAGTTTGACCCCTACTTAATCTCCAAATATCTTTCACAACCATCACTCAGAGGTTACTGTCTGCTTGTACTAGGAATCCAATTCTTTTCAAAACTCCTCCTTGAAAGGTTGCTTTTGTTGGTTAATTAACATACTCAGTGCAGCATTATCCCACATTGTCTCAGAAATGCATGGAATGCATGGTTTCTCTAGAAATTCTGCTGCCTTTAATTAATCCAATAAGCAATGTATTAAAACCCATCATAATACCTGAAGCTGTCTTTGACAAGTTTGACATGAGTTGTGATTACGTGTTCCAGACCTTCCCAAAGTGTCTTTAGATATAATGAACCAGAGCCAGTGGGTCAGACATTTCTACAATAAAAATCTTTGAAGTCAAGTAAAGGTAAAAAAGTTAAAAAGGGACTTTCTAACAATTAAGAACTCCCCAGCAAAGGGACACACTGCCTGGCCAAAAGCAGTATGTGTGCCCTGAATCACTGAAAATGTCCAACAAAAGGTACATCTATCAGAGATGTCACAGGAACAGTTTTAGTATTGGGGGTCATTCCACCGGATGATTAACACAGTGCCTTCCTGCTTCCTGGTTCTGTGATTTGATTTTTCCTATTTTGCTTTGTCTAATTCTCAATATTTCTTGCCATTCCCTTAAGGTTTGCTCCTAAACCCCATTACAAACCATGGATTAAGGGCAAAAAAAAAAAAAAGGCCTTCATCTCCTCCTTGGTAATATGGATCTACCTGACAGGGAATTTACAGAACATAATTGATGGAGTGCCCAGGAGATTGGGTTAGAGGAAGGGAAAGGGTGGAAAGCTGCAAATAAACTCTCTTCTACAAATACTCTCTTGTCACACAAAGACACATTACCTCTCTGTGGGAAAGCCACTGAGCCAGCATTTACTATTTTGAGTTTATTATCCACTCTCTAACCTAATGCTAGCATCCCTACATACCTCACAAAGTAATTTCTTCTTGTAAAATCTTGACAGGAATATTAAAAATTTATAAGCTAATTTCCTTTTACCCACAGTGAGAAAATACAGAGCAGATTTTGGAATAGAAGTTTGGTATAATGTAGGAAGTGAGACGAAGCCCGGTCCCTTGCTGTAATGATACCACACTAGATCACACATATATGGAACAAACATGCTCATGAGGCGGGTGACTTTACCTGGGTCACCAAGAATGACCTTTCCAGAATACCCTCCTAGTTATGGAGAGAACTAAAGTACCTTTCCTTTTATTCACAACTTTTTGACCTTACCTTTTCCCCCGTAGGTCTATTTTCTAACTTGTCTGGAATTGCCAAATTCCATTTTCTGCTTAGTTCTGACCCCTACAGATAACTGCAGTAGTTCCAGTGGCTCCCTGCCTCTTTTGTACACTTCTGTGACCCACAGTCTCAAAGATCTGTTCTCAGCTTGCCAGTGTAGAGACTGGCTACTAGCAGCCTGCAACAGCAGTTAACAGACTCCAGAGTGTTAAAAGGAAAAAGTAATCCCCATGTGATATTCCATTAACAAAATATTCAGTCCAGATCCACTCTGACTTGGGAATTTCAAAACCAGTAATGTTTTTGAATCCAGTTTTAAAATTTCCATATGGCTACTTTCAGAAAGAGATAGTCTAATATAGGTGGTATCTCAGGTGTCCAACAAATCCAATTCCATTGATGACTGTGCACAGCCCTGGTCTGCTAATATTGAAGAAGCCCAGAGAGTCTAGATAATCATGCCTTGAAAGGCCAAGTTCCAAGTGTGTTTCCTACATGAGATTGAAAACCTGTTACTTCTACAATGATGGAAAAGTCAAAATGCTTCTCTGCAAAGAGAAGCTGCACATCCCTGCCTTTTCTACAAGGTAGGAACAAACCAGTAAAAATTATAATGCATTTAAATGCAGAGCATGGGAAACTACTTTCTCAGTGTGAGAACCCAAACAGTAGTCTGTTACAGCTCTCCACACTCTGAGCAGGAAAATATTTAATTAGGATATTGGTTAAACCATCCAATCATTTCCCAAGTGACATAGTGAAAACTCCATTTTTAAAACGTGATTTAAGACTGGAGAATACAGTGAAGTAAAGAGAACAATTTTATCCTGGCAGAGAGACCATATCTGTCATCTAATATAGGTATTTTAGCCTCTACTTTTATCCTTCCTGTTTGGGGATAGAAATATTTTGTTTTTGTTGTTTTGTTTCGTTTCATTTTTAAAGAAAATAAATCTACTAATTTTAAATTTTTAAATACTCTCAAACTTAAGTCAAATAGAATACCATCTCATTTGTTCCAAAGTCATCTGCCCAGCAAACTCAGTTGCCTAGGTTTAACCAAGAGTTCCTTAGTACTCTTTGGGAAAGAGTTGCCAAAGAAAGGATCGGTCTCTGTGCAGAAAGAATTTTTTGTTAGATCCCTTAAATTTTCTTCTGTCAATTGCATTCTCTGATGGGATTTACTGTGTTTTATTTATTTGTTCATTTACCCAAAAAATTATGAAGTCCATATCACATACTGTGCTTCTGTTAAATATAGGGAATACAAAGTCAGACAAGTGAAGACTTGGTCTTTCCATGGTCTGTTTATGGCACTTTTAGAAAGAATGCAAAAGAAGAAAAAATAAATAAATAAATGAACAAAACTTCCGAAAGCTTAGTGAATTAAGTGAAACTAAAAGAAATCCTATTAATTCTCCACAATTATTAAACTAGAACAAAAGAGCACTTGGTTATGAATTAGGGCTCAAAGAAAAATTTCATTTAGTTTGACACCTACATTAGACCATATGAACAACTGTCCTTTGGAACCCCAAAGAGAATCATGCTTACATTCCTATGTCCAGGTCCTAAAAGCACCATAATGTTAACATAATCGCATGGAACCCAGAGAAAATCAGATGCAGGGCTAAACAGAAGTTTCATATCCTCTTACCTTTTGTACCCAATTGTGATCCTCTAGTTATCACAGAAGAAATAAGGATAGGGAAGTCTGTGGTGCAAGAAGCCAAAGAAGTCAGGGATGGAGGGAGAGAGAGACAGAGACAGAGACAGAGACAGAGAAGGTATTTTTTTGAACAACAAATTGATGATTTTTCGTTGGTTAGTGATGTTAATTTATTTTCTCCTTAACTGTTTCCTATAACATTTTTCTAATTGACTTTGAATCTAACAAGGGTCTAATTCCAAAATGGACATTAAAAAAAAAAATGTGCTTAGCTGGTAAAAGTTATTCTACATAAGTTACTTGGTTACGTTGTTGGTTTGCAAAGGTGGGGCATATGTGTGTATCTTTGTGTGCTGGTTTGAAACTGTTATGTACCCCAGAAAAGCCATGTTATTTTAATCTTAATCCAAACTTGTGGGGGAATATCTATTGTTTAGGGTGGAACCTTTTGATTAGTTTGTTTCTGTGGATATATGACACACTCAATTGTGGGTGTGACCTTCTGATTAAGTTGTTTCCACAGAGACATGACACACCAAATTGTAGGTGTGAACTTTTGATTAAATGGAGATAACTCCACCCATTCAAGGTGGGTCTTGATCAGTTTACTGGAGTCTTAAAATGAGCTGGCACAGAGCTCAGATACAGACATTTGGAGGTGCAGAGGAAAATGCCAGAAGGGCCCACAGGATCTGCGAGACCTGTTTGAAACCCAAGTGGGAGAGGAGCCCAGCAGACATTGTCTTTTGCCACCCATGAGATGCTAAGCAAGTCAAAACACAGCGTTTTGCCCCAGAAAAGCTACAAATGGATTAGCAGATGCCAGCCATGTGCCTTTCCATGTGATAAAGGAAACCCAGACATTATCTGGCCCTTTCTTCAGAATCAAGGTATCTTTTTCTGGATGCCTTAGATTGGACATTTTTAAGACCTTAGAATTGTAAACTTGTAACTTAATAAGTCCCCTTTACAAAAGCTGATCCATCTCTGATACATTGCATTCCAGCAGCTTTAGCAAACTAAAACTGTGTCTGTCCGTCTGTCTGTCTCTTAGGGGTATAATAACCTTCATGGAAAATAGAGAAAAGAAGAAAGTGGTATTAAAGAATAAAGGGAAGAGGGGATTAGATTCATGAAGGTGAACAAAATGTCTTTGGTTCAAATCACTTTTTAAAACAATTCATATCATGACTTTTGCTAAGGTGAAATTTGTTTAAATTTGAGATTTTACAGGATAGAAACAAAGAGAGAGGAAGGAAGGAACAGAGAGAGGGAAAGAAAATGGGAACATTTTCTCATCACAAATTTCCGAAGGGAGCTATCCCCAGCATTTATAGATTGCCATTTACAGTTGGAGATACCTACCATCAGATAATGAAAACAGCCCCCACATGCTTTAAAATTCCCAATTCAAAATTTGAATTCATTAGTTTATGAGCTGTTAGAAATTGACAGTTTTACACCCCAATCTTCTTACAATTTATGTAAAGTGTGCATAAAAAGTAATAGGGGAGAATTTCCAAGCAAAAACACTAAACACAAATTGCTAAATAAAAACCGCAGCTGAAGCCGATTTGCAGTGGGTCATATAACCCAGAATGTCATTTTTATTAAGGGGAAGTTCTTTAAGCATTTGCTCCTCACCGGGCCATGCTTTTCTACCAACATTTAAAATATTAATGTACTGTTTTTATTGCTTCCCTTCTCTAACGGCATTTCTATAACTGGTTCCACACATATAAAATATGTCCCACGTATCTGCAACATGGCAGGCTTTTCTTTCTTTCTTTGTAGTAGGAGGGTGTATGCTTACGTATTTTTTTTTTATTACAGCTAGACTGCACGGTCCCAATTTCAGATTTTAATCATAATACAGTTTAACATATAACAGAGATTAGAGTTTAGATATACAGGGAGATGTGTGCCTGGTTGGTCTTCAATGTTGACACTGAGTTCTTGCTTTTAAAGTGGTGTTCGCTGGGATTATGCATGCATGTTTAAAATCGTCATGCACAGGAGGCATCCACAGTGAGTCAAGGAACCATGTCTCCATGTGAAAGATGTGTCTTGGAGGGGTCAACACAAGCTTTTACTAAATAGAAAAATTCGGAACATCATTTTACTCATTCTGGGTTATCTCTAGGAAGGCTTTGCATACTTCAATGGTCACAGAGCTATTCTCCCATGTTTCCTCTACGAACTTTGTAGTTCTAGCTTTTGTGTTTAGGTCTATAATCCACTTCAAATTCAGTTTTGGGTATGGAGTTAGATAATGGTCAAGGTTCTTTTTTATTGCAGTTGTTGCAGGAATATTTGCTTCTTCCTGTATCTATTCAATTGTTTTGACACGTTTGTCAGAATTATTCAACTGTCGGGGTGCAGGATACTGGTCTGCTCTCTATTTTGATCCATCAATCCAGCACCTTTCACCACTGACACTGCGTTGACTACTGCAGCTGTACAATAAGTCTGCGAGTCAGGTGAGTCCTCTAACTTTGCTTTTCTTTTCAAGGTTGTTTTAATTAGTTTAGTCTTTTGCCGTTCCAAATAAATATGGGTTTATTTCAGCCAACCTTTAACAAGAAAAGCATGGCCAATGCATTAGAGGTGGGCCTGGAGGAAACTGTGTGAATAGGTGTCCACACCTGAACCTTCAGACTGACATGGAGTAAATTTCTAAATGCCAAATGGCTTTCAGAGATCTACCAAAATCACTATTTTAATCAAATTGTGATTCCATAGGGTTGAGAGATCTTGAACTTTAAGGAATAAAGCAATAATAACTAAAACTGAAAAAAAGCTAAACTCCATTTTCCAAACTTAATCTGTCCCAGTAGCTCCTGGAGAGAGGGGCTGTCTCCCTTATCCAGTATCCCAAGCACATAGCAGGGCTTCTGACCCATACTAAGTGCTCAGAAGATATGTAAGGAAATTCTTCTCTGCATGCAAGAAGAAAGTCATACTAGTATATTCAATGTTTCCTGGGTGAACTCTTTTCTTCATTTGTAACATTTTCCTGCCTCTTTCTACTTTTATATCGCTTTTTCCATTTTGCCTTGCCTTGTAGCTGTGTTTTCTTCTCTTCTAGATTACAAGCCAGGTGAGGGCAGAGAAGACCTTTTATATTATAAAGTTTCCTCCCACCCCTTACTTTTGCACAATAGTTACGTGGTAGGAAGTGAGGGTAGGGGGCAATCCATCCATCAAAGGCGGGGGCATAATCCTAGTTTCTTTGTATCAACAGGGAAATCACTGAGGGTAGCATTGCTTTCAGAGAAGAAATTAAACAGGACCCAGGATTCCTAGAAAACCCAAAAGGAAACATGTTATTCTCCTAATCAATGTATAGGACAATAGGAAAGGTAAAGGGAGAAGCTTGGGGGGTAGAACACCTTTACAAAGCATGGGGGCAAGATCTGAGCAACAAATGCCCTGAGCAAAACAAGGCAAACCAGAACAAAATAAAGCAAGCAAGCATTATGAGATGGAGCTGGAGGATGCTTGCTAGGTATTTCAAAGAGTGAGAAGAGGCTAACCTAAAGGTTCAACTGTCTCTGGGTTCTAGCCCACCCTCTCATTCCCACCACTGCTGGATTACTTCAAGAATTTCCTAACTAGTCCTACTGCTCATTCATGTCTCCAGTCAATACACAACACTGATGCCAGAGTGACTGCTCTAAACCAGAACTAATACATGTCACTCTCCTGCTCAAAATATTTAATTTATATTGAACAAAACTTAGGACAAAACCTAAAATTCTTATTACATACAGGCATTCCTCGTGTGACACATATCTACTTGCCTGCTCCTTACCTGTCATTACTAGTAAATCTCCAATTTCCAATTGAGCCACAGGAAACACCCTACCATGATCTGCCATGTGCAACTCCTTCTGCTTAATGCACCCACACCCTCTTCTCTTCCCAGGGCTCAGATCAAACCTCATCTTTTCCCTGGAGCCTTTGCTGATGCTTCCAGTTATCTATGCTTTTCCTGCATGCTCAAGTTCTGCTGCACTGTATCAGCCAAAGAGCTTCCTGACAAAGCCATGCATGACTTCCTTGTCCAACTTGCAAACACCTTGTGGTTGGAAAGTTGCCTTTGAACTCTGCATTCCATGTGCCGAGTTCTCAGCCTATCACCCCATCAGTGCTCAATACATGCTCAAATACAAGACTGAGGGAATGAATGAATAATGGGCCCAACAAATAATGGATATAGTCCTTTGCAGAGCAGTTAAGGGCATGGATATCTTCATTCCTTTTTTTTTAATTTTTTAATAACTTTATTGGCATATTTCACTTTCTCTATAATGCCAAACATATACTATATTAAGCAAGCTCTGTAATTGTACCCATTTACAGTGTACATTCAATATGTTTCCGAGAATGAATCTACCCTCATCACCACTACCACAATCAGGATACAGAACAGTCCCAGCATCCTCGAAGTCCTCTTGTGCCCCACTCACCCCAGTCAATGCCCCCTTCACTCCCAATTCCAGGTAATCATGGATCTATCTATTTTCTGTCACTAGAGATTGGTTTGGACTTTTTCTAGAATTTACATAAACAGAGTCATACAACATGTATTCCTTTGTGTCCAGTTTCTTTAGCTCAGCAAAATATTGTGATCTATCTGTTTCGTTGCACATTATCAACAGTTCATTTTTTACCGTTGCATGAGTATACCACAATTTGTTTATCCATTCACCTATTGATAGACTTGTAGGTTTTTTTAGTCTTGTGCTATTATGAATAAAGGTGCTATGAACATTTCCATACAAGACTTTGTATAGACTTGTATAGTATTCATTTCACTTGAGTGAATTCCTAGAAGTATAATTTTAAGGTCATATAGTAAGTATATGTTTAACTAAGAAACTGCCAAACTGTTTTCCGAGATGGTTGTGCCATTTTTCATGCATACAAAACATATTTGAGAGTTACAATTGGCTCCATGTGCTCTCCAACATTTGCCATAGTCAGTCTTCTGAAATTTTTGCCACTCTAGTGGGGTGGGTCTCTGACTCTTAAAAGCAACTCTTCTTTATCATTTTCACACCTCTCTAGTTCTTTGTTCTTTCTAGAACCTAGAGGAGCTATACAATTGCCTTAGGGGAGAATGCTTGTTTGACTGTAAGCCTCTAATATTATTTAGCAAGAACCGAGGATGAATGACATGTGAGTCAGACGTAATATAGATTAAAGGGCCTCTTTCTTATTCTGTGCTCCCTGTATTTCAGTTGTTCAAATGAGCTATAGAGATAGGTTGAATTAGATTGTGCACTTCAGAAAATTTCAGTTCCAGACCAAATAAACCTTTCTTCCATTGGTCTCAAAGTGTATGTGTGGTTCTAAAATATAGACACTGTCTTCCTTATCCCTATGTTCTGAATTACTTTAACCCCAACCTGTTTAGCTTCATTCTAAATAAAAAAAAAATCAAATATCAGGTTATATATACAGAACAGAATTTAAAAAACCTCAAATATCAGGTTTTATATACAGAACAGCCTGTTAAAATCCAGAAATAATAATCACCACTCTGGACTTAATGTGTCTGCTCTAAAAGCTTACAATCAAGGCCCCTGTTTTCTTACAAGCATTTTCTAAAGGTGACTATACCATTTTTGTTCATTTGTTTCTGGCTTATTTTGTCTCACCAAATGTTCCATATGTTCATTCACTTTTTTGCATGCCTCACAACTTGGTTCTTCTTTGTAGCAGCACAACCTTCATAAGTATAAACATCATTCGCAATTATATTTCTCTGTCAGTGCATACTTCAGCCACCACCACATGGGTTTAATGGACTTTCTTGGATATATGAAATCCTCTGTATAATCTTCTATAAACAGTCTTTCAGATCTGGGTTCATTCTGTTCTTTTATTTTTTTTTTAATTTATTATTATTTTTATTTGAATCCTTCAGGTCTGGGTTCAAATCTGATTCAGGCAGGATCTTGAGAAATTCATTAAAATATTTCAGAGGCTTAGTACCCTAAACTTTAAATTACAGACATACAACTTCCTAAGATTATTTTGGGGGATCCATTAAATTATGTAGATAAATTTGCCTTATAAATTGTTTGTCAAAGATAATTTAATACAATTTTATCTCTTTCCTTTTTTTTTTCCCCCTTAACGTGTAAGTAGCACATATCACATAATAGTTGCAGAGGGGAAGAATCCCTGCAAAGATCTATTCAAAACAGCAGTTGTATCAAAACTGCAGGAGTGAAGTTGTTTGGTCTGGTTTTGTCCTTAGAGCACGTCTTGCCTTCAAGCACACAGACATACAACAAGGTAAGTGGGAGTCACACTGTCACTCTGCCATCTTCTCTAGCTCATCATTCTCTTTGCAAATGAATGTCAAGATTTTAAATAGCACTTTTACTTACATCATTCAAAATGGAGAAATGCCATTCCTGATAAAACTACTATCAGTTTGTGAAAAGATGATTTGTTGCAGTTCGGTAACATGTAACCAGATGGAATATGTTTTTTACCTTGAAATTAGGGTTCTTTAGAAATCCAGTAGATTGAGGCTCTTTGCATAAAGTACTTACTTGATTAGCACAGTTGATTTCACATTGAAACCTCTGTAAATTAGGTCACTAATAGCATTGTTAAATAAATAATGATTGAAACCTTAAATAAAAACTCTTTTTCCAACATAATTTTCAAGAATCAGTTGGTGATTCCCGAGCTAAACATTTACTAAGTAGTGCTAAAAATTCTGATTTGGAAGCAAAATTCCCTTGGATCTATCACTAAGTATCTGTTGGTCAAAATTACAAATATTAGACCATTTTTAGAGAAATATTAGATGTCAGGGATTGATTGGTAAATCATGGTAGAAGGTTATGATGAAATAATATGCAGACACTACAAGTAATGGTCTAAAGAAAAACTGAATGTCATTGAGAAATGCTCAACATATTATTGAAAAACTACAAAATATCATATATTGCATGATCCCATATCTGTAAGAATGTGTGTGTGAGTGTGTGTGTGAGTGAGGAGTAGGGGTCCCCTGGAGTCTTCTGGCCCGATGAGATAGAATGACTGGAACCTGATACCATCCATCCACAGTTCCACAAATATTTCGAGTCCTTACTATTTCAACCACCCATCCACAGTTTCACAAATATTTTGAATGTTTTACTATTTCATTTTCACATTTGCATGAATCCTTTGGCTTCTAGGCATTATGGTTATTTCACTTCAGTGACTCAAATATGAAAATCAGCCACTTTCCTTAATTTCCACACAGAAACACGCTCATCCAACACAAGTATGAGATACTCTCTTTCTTTATTAATTTTTTTTACATTAGCAGACACCTGGAATCGAACCCAGGTTTCTAGCATGGCAGGCAAGAACTCGGCCTGCTGAGTCACCGTGGCCCGCCCCTGAAATACTCTTAATTGAAGGCTTGATGCTCAGTTTGAGGGTGATTTACTTACAGCCATACAAATAGTACTATGCAATTGAATAGCAGGTAGTGCTGACATTGGAAGTCTTTCTGGACACCCTACTATCACAGGTTCCTCATGGGTTCTTCACCCTTCCTATTTTCTTATTGATTCCCTCTGTTCACCATCTCTTCTTTGCTCCATTCTTCCTTTCTGCATTGCTTACAATAACTCATTGATCACATACCATCAGGCAGTTAGAGACCAGTATATAGACTTGTTAGCTATATCAGCAAGTATTGACTAAATCAGAGCTCAGGACTCTGGAGATGAATAATAAACAAACAAAAAGAAAAACATTGTTATATCTGCACTGTTAGGACTATTCCATTGTATTAACAGAACATACCACATTGAAAAATTGGATTCATCTAAGAAGGCCCTTCAATTCACCATCCATTGTTGCTTCTTCTCTTGCAATGCCTTATGCTGTCATTTACACCTTTCTTTACAGCTCATTAATTAAGTCCAGGCCTTCATCCTCTCACACTGGACTGTGATATGAATTCCAAAACCAGATGGTCTGGCCTTTGGTTCGCCAACTTCCTGTTTACTTCTATGTCACCCCACCTGCCCAATGCTCATGTGTCCCAACTCAAAGTTGGGAAGAGAGATTTTGAACATGATCTCTGGATTCTCTGAGGTTGCTAAGCAATTTTTATCATTTTGTTTTTACTTTTATAGTTATTAAAAAAAAAAAAAAACAATCCTTGGCATATTCTGGATTACCTTCTGGCTTCCAGGCTAAGATGCTACCTCACTATGTCAGATCTCTTCATCACATGTTTGTATCATTAAGGAGTCACTTAATAGCAGCTATTGCAATGGCACACCGTCCTGCTTCATCTGGGTTCCATGAATAGACACTCAGGGAGGGCTCCACACATTCTCAGTGAGAGAAACTCTGGCTTAGAAAATAGTGTAATGATTTAGCCAGCTATCTGAATCTCTCCTGATTTAGCTCTATCTCTCTCTCCCTTAGCTTAATTTTTACTCCTCTACTCTTTATCCAGTCAAACTGGGCTACTCAAAATTCTGCAACTTTTCATCTTTGTTATTTTGCACAAATCACTTTTTCCCCTAAATTTTCACCCTATCTTTTATCCTCCTTTTCCCCCAACATACCACCTGCACCAGTTCTGCAGAACCTCTGTGCACCCACCTCTTTGTGATCACTCTCCCTCATGACTTTTGTAATGCTTAAGCTTTGGGAAGTTGCCTTCCTGGTTACCTAACTATCCTCAATCACTTATATTTAAAAACTTTTAAAAAATCTTTTGGACGAGAATTGTTCACTTAAAGATTTTTCTATATCCTCCTCCTAGCACATATCTTTCAAAATTGCACACATAGTAAGTAAATAAAAACATACCTCCATTTCCATTCTGCTAGGATTGAGCTACCAAGAACCTGCTCTTTTCCATCTACCATTCCAGCACTCAGGCACAATGCTGGCTCCACCTTTTCTTTTCCTTAGTCACTCAGCTAAGATCCTCCTGGATCACCTTTGATACTTCCTCATGTGGGCTGGTAAAGCTGCAACACACCGGCCATCTACTGAAACTTCCTTCTTGGTAAAAGTCAACATGCATCAGTGTGATGACAATAAGTTATGACCCATACACCTTATTTCTCCATGCCATCTTCCTAAATCTTACTCTGAAAAGGTAAAAATCTGAAAAATCTGCCAAATATTGGGACCACCTCTGGAGTGTCTTTGTCTGTCTCTCTCTCTGACTTCCTCTTATTACAAAACTTTGCAAGATCTTAACTTCATTATTTTAATTTGAAAATTTCCTCAAAATACAAGAATCCCCTATGTCATTCCTGGAACAGCGATCACATATTCAGCCACATTTGAGACCAGATCAGCAATCATTTCAACAACTTTATACCTCCTCGCCTATGTCTCCATCTATTACCAAGTACTATGTATGAGAGCCAGTTCTCCTGTCACTCCCACTCTCCCTGCCCCACCCCACGTTAAGTGCAAGCCAAGACCCAGCTCAGATTTATTGAATGGAAGGGTCTGTACTGACTTATTAGTCTGGGAAAGAGAAGTCTATTACCCTTCAAACATATATCAAGTGGTTTTCATCTCTGGCCCACACACATGTCAGGAAGCCCAGAGTGGGAATGGAGCAGTAAATTCACCCAGTGTTCATCAAACCTTGTGGTGGGCAACAATGACAGACAAGGTCTTGATGGCAACCTGGGAGGTGGTGATCTCTGAACAGGTAACTCAATCTGTATTTAAAAGTGAAAACACAGAGCAGCTTTCAAAGGGAGGCATTCAACAGAGCAGGAATCTACAATGGACAGCTCAGAATGGGGAGGCATTATGTTTCAGAACATCAATACCATTTTGCTCCTGTTTCTTGCTATAATTCTCCCATCAAATAGATTTTGTTCCATAGTTTCTCAGAGATGGGGACTATTAAATACAGTGATGTTCTGTAGTTTTTCTCAAAGTGTGATCCACTGGTCAGATCACCTCTAACAGAATTATGAGGGATGTTGTTTAAACAGACAAACTCCTAGCATCCACCCCAAAGTAACTAAATCAGAAACTGGGATGCTAGGCAGGAGTCCATCATTTAAACAAGTCCCTGGATGACAATTATGTACTCATGTCTTAATGGAGGGGTAGGTGAGCATATGTCAGCTTAGAATGGGGAAGCTCTGTATGGAGAATAGAGTCAAGAAAGAATTTAAATACTTAGAAAGTTACAGTGTGGTTTTTGTTGTTCTTGTTTTTCTTTCTCTCCCCAGTCTCTTTTTCTCTATCCTGGTCCTTCCCTGAACCCCACGTATTTCATTATTGTTGTCTGTTTCCAATAATCTAAACATCTTTTCCTTTATTTTATTGCAGCTTACATACTGGTTTGATAGCCCACAGCCTTGGTCCTGTGGCCAAGACAACAGAAGGGTCCCCAGGAGAGATTCATATCAAATAACCAGGGGTGGGTAGAGTATGAATCTCTACACTTTGGAAATGACAAAATGCTAAATGGTCTATTATCCTGGGATGGAAACAGCAGGTGTTACAAATATAAATTCAGCATTAGAGCTCAAGAGAAACAAGAACGAAACAGGCTGGAATGAATGTTCAGGTTTATCAATGCTGCAAAATACACATTGTCATGATGCATATCTAATGAAGAGTTTTCATCTTTCTCAAATGAATTTCAGTAAATTTCCAGAGGTGTATGTATTCTGACGTCTTCAAGGAAGAGATTGTTCATCAGGTATTGTCCGAACTGTAGACACCTATGTGCAATCAAAGGCACACTCCATCAAAGTAAAGGGCTCCTTTACCAACCCCAGGCATTCTTAACTGCTCCAAGATGCATTTTTTTTTTTGCATTCAATAAATATTTTGAATACCCATTATATTTCAAGTGGAAATATGTCATCAGTCCCTACATTCAAAGCAGTTAAAAGTATCTACAATCTTATTAGGAAACAACAATGGAATCGACAGTTATGAGCCTACATGGAAAATGTTGAGTTGGGGTCATGTGAAGTTGTTTAGAGAAGAGGATAGAGAAAAGGAAAGGAAAGGGAAGGGAAGGGAAGGGAGGGAAGGGAAGAGAAGGGAAGGGAAGAGAAGAGAAGAGAGGAAGGGAGAGGGAGCCCATTTTCAAAGCTGCCTGGGAAGGACTGGGAAGGTTTCATAGGGATTCTAATGCCTGGGATTTGACTCTAAGGAAGGATGTTTAGGTGTCTGCAACGCAAAAAAAGGGAGAAACACAAAGGCCTGAGAGAAAGTGGCTTACCTGAGGAAGTGCAAATATTTGAGCGTGCCTCAGGCTTGCAGTGCAGAGGAGAAAGGAAGCTGTGAAAGGCTGGACAAGCAGGAGCCAATCTAAGAAAAGACTAAGGTACAGCACTAACAAATTTGGTCCATATCCTCTAAGTGACAGACAGCCATGGAGAATGGAGTTGGGTCTTTGAGTTAAGGATCCATGTCCTCCTCCAAATGTAAATGTGGTACCCAGCAGCATCATTGCTATGTCAGCTCCTTTGCAAAGGACTCGCTAATTGTCACTTCTAAAGAGAAGCCAAAATCTCAGGATAAACAGGTAATACTGAATAGTACCGCTCAAATGGTTAAAATGGTGAAGTTTGTGTAAATAGAATTTGCCCTCAATTTTTAAAAAGGTCAATGATTTTTTATTATATGAGAAGAGGAAAGGGATGGAAAATAAGGTACTGCCATGAAGTTTCAAATTTATCTTGCGGAAGTTTGAAATATTCCAGAAAGAACACTAGCATCTATCTGTCTCTGTCTGTCCATCCATCCATCCATCCATCCATCCATCCATCCATCCATTCATCCATCCATCCATCCATCCATCCATCCATCCATCCATCTATCTATCTATCTATCTATTTTCAGAGTGAGGGGGAGACCACAGAAGACAACAGTCATCACAGTTCTTTCTTTCTGAAACCAAATGGATGCTTATCCTGAAGTTCTCAAAGTGGAAACATCTGCTTATTCCAGAGCTTCTACGAAACCCACAGAACTCTGAAGAACAGGCTGGCTGGCAGCCTCTCATCTTACAATGTGCTGTTCTGATGGAATCAGAAAATGTTAATTGGACTTTCATCACTCTTTCTATATTCTTTTCCTCACTTCCAGTAGTTTTTCTCCTGGACAAACAAATTTTTGAACCTTCAAAGTCTCCATTCTAAATATGCCTTCATTCATTCATTCACTCATTGATTCAATAAAATATATCACATGTTTACAGTGGGGAGCAATATTTTAGGTATAGAACATGATCTTCCACCCCCATGGGACTCTTGGTGCAATAATGCAGTAGATAAATTTAAATAGATACAATGCCACTTGTTATATATATATATATAGAACATGGAAGCTGAAGTTATCCTTTCATCCTTAGTATAGGATAGGTAGAGCTTTGTTTTTGTTTTTTTTTTTGTATTTTGTGTGTGCGGGGTGCTTGTTATATTAAAAACATCTCATTTTACTTTTAAATGGCAATCTGTCTTTCTAATGACTGCTTGCTTACTGGAGAATATTTAAAACAAACAGACAATTGAGACAAAACTCCAGAGTTGAACACTATTTTAGTTCTATTTTAGGAGAAATTTTCTCCTGATAGGTTTTTCTTTTTCATTTTTGCTCTCATTCTCTCCTTTCTTGATGTATATTCTTACATAATCAGAAGCATAATGCATGTACAGTTTGTCTCTTGTTTTTGCATTTACTTCTTGAAGTAACATCTTCCTGTCATTAAATATTCTCTAATACATAATTTAATTTTTTTAATAATTGCATATTATTTCATCCTAGACTTCCCATGCTTTAGGGTTACCTGGGAAACAGACTCTGAGCTGGAGATTTGCATGGTAGAGTTTTGCTGGGGAGGGCTCCAGGGGAACAAGGCCTGGAGGGGGCGAGGAGAGCAGGACTGGGAGGAGGGAGCTTGGGAAGTGATGCAGCTGCAACAGAGACCCTGCCTAGCCCCACCCGGTGGGGGTGGGGTAGGTTCCCAGCTAGGATGGCCCTTCAGAGTTGACCCAGAAGTGTTAAGTAAAATAAAATGGCTGCCTGCAATGGGTACTGCTGGGAGAAGACCCCTCTCTTTTCCAGAGGACAAAAGTAATGGACCTACAGGGGGTTTTCCTCTTTTTTTTTTTTTTTTTTTTCTTGCATGGGCAGGCTCCAGGAATCGAACCTGGGTCTCCAGTATGGCAGGCGAGAACCCTGCCACTGAGCCATGGTTGCCGGCCCCCTGCAGGGGTTTTATGAGAAAACTCAGCACACCTACAGGGTCTCTAATAAGCAATATCTGGTGATAAATCTAGTTTTGGTCCACTGGAGTTTATTGGACTGCACGGGCATATCAAGGTATGTCTGCTCCCACTTTGCAGAAGCCCCCTATGTAAAATAGAAACTTGATGCCAACCAATCAGAACATTTCTTTACTTGCTTCTACCTTCACCCTACATGGGCTTCCCATTTCTACCCTCTTGCAGAGCTTCCTTAGGAATGGTAGGCTGCCTGATTTGCAGTTCACTCTTTAAAGCTAAGATCCTAAATTGCATGGATCAAGTTTTTCTTTTATAAAAACTCTTCATGAGATGTGGGCTGATGTAACCCTGGGCAAGGAAGCATCCTTCAACTCAGGGCAGAGGGTACTCAGCTGTGAATCAGCAGCAGCCAGCCCCCCCACCCCCACCCCAACAGTTGGGGGATGGGTGCCCCTGCCCTGCAAGGTGTGTCGGCATTCACTTCCTACTGTAATCCACTTACCTCCTGTCCTACTGTTACGCATGCGGGGTGTGTTTTGAAGGATAAAAAGGAATGAAAGAGGTGAGAGCATTTCAGGTAAACACAGCAGTAAGAGCATGGAATCAAATGAAAAGTGAGAGAACAGCAGGCAGGTCCTCAAGGTGGGGGCCAAGAGGTATACAAGGAGACTGTGATAAGTGATGATCAGAGAGGCAGGTGGGGGAAGCCAGCCGGCAGGTGGCCTTGTGTGCCTGGAGCTTATCTTGAAAGAAGTGGGAGATACTTCTAGTGCCCGGTTGCACTAGAAGTTTACAAGAGTAGCTGCTTCCACTCAGGTGCACAAAGTTCTCTCAGAGAGTCTTGTTGGGAAGTCAAGGGGTGGCAAACTTGCCACCATATGCTGACACCTGAGCCCCAGTTTGCAGGGAGCTCTTCAGCTGTGTCTGCCTTTAGCCCAGTATAGTGAGAACTCCACCCTGTGGAGGGAGCCTCCAGGTCTCCACCCACCTCTGAGCCCAGAGGACCACAAGGAGGTACAACTGAGTCCAGTGACCCTATGTGGAGGAGACCTATGCCGTGGAGTCCAGGGCTAGTTGGCCACCAGCCAGAACCCAAACCCAGCAAGCTCCAAGTGGAAGCAGAGCTGTGGGGCATCCTTTGCTCTTCCTTGCGCACCAGATTGTCAAGCTGAGATTTAAAAAAATGATCTCTAGAGAGACTAAGAAGCAGTTTCCCATTTCGTGTCCAAATCATTTATTCTCTCCCACTGATTGGTTGATTGACTGATTGATTGACTGATTGATTGATTGGGGGAAAGTAAATCCCTGAGCAGAGAATAGATAATAGAAATAAATCACAGTGGGAAATGATTTCCTGAATGCCAAGCAGGGTCAGCTAGGCAGCAACACAATCCTGGCCATTGTGAATTAATAAAGATCTTGGCCTTAAGGAGAGAAATCTCTATTGTTGGAATTTGTCAGTCCTTATTAAGCCAGAGACTTGCAAGCAGGGTGGGGAGGGAGAGCCAGTAAGTGTGTTGCCATGGTTACAAGAGGAGCACTAACTAGCACGGGTGACACGATTGTCTGGATTCCAAGAAGTTTATTTAGAGAGAGCTTCACATGCTGATGGGAAGAAATGGCTCTGAATTTCTCCGAATCATTATGAAATCAGTGATACCCACCACCCAAATAGTGTACTGGTATCCAGGCGATAAAAATATTCCCTGACCTGCTGACAGGATCCAAGAGACTCATGTGAACCTGACACTTGTAAACGAAGCAAAGTACCGACAGCTTAGTCAGAGGGATGAAGATGCTGTTAACGCAATTGCAGAGATAGCAAACCTTGCAAAAGTGAGGTTTTGATGCTCATTTATTCATTCAGAAATACTATTGGGCAATAAACAAGTTCCACACACTTTTCTCAGCCTTTGGTGCTGTAAGCAGCTCTTTTTGCCTCACATGCAAGCAAAGCACATGCGCTTACAGAATAATGCCCTGCTTGAGGGACTCGTTGCAGCTGGTGAGAGGGAAACCTGGCAAAGTCACCTGGACTAAATTCCACGAAATACAATGTGGGCTGAAGACCAACGAGCCTGCTTGACTGTCAATGCACTGGCTAAGAGGAATGCATTCCTAATTGCAAGAGTCTGCAGATTAGCCTTTGCACAAATTCAATAACACCATGCTTCTAGAAGATACTTTACAAATACCCTATTTTAATAATTCAGAGATACTTTAAAGAGAAGGAACAAACAAAGGAAGGGGAAGAGAGAAGAGGTCTGTTGTTTGAGTTATGTCAAATGGAGGGTTGTTTAGCTGCTAACTAAAAATTCTTTCCAGGTGTTACATAAAGTATGAAGGTCAAAAAACCTGCCAAAAATGCATTTCCCCTTTGGCAGACTTATCAGTTCCCCTGAAGGCAGGGGAAATGTCTGGATGGAGCATAAAGAAGACCCCAGAAGTGGGCTGCATCCAGCGTTCAGCAGGGGTCTGGGGCAGGTCATCTCCCTCTGTGGTTGCGGTTTCACACTTGTGAAATGGAGGGATTGTGCTGGAAGTTCTCCAGTTCCTGTGATACTATCTGAGGTTCTGTGGCATTTAAAGTAACGTCTTCTACCCAAACAACTCCCAAGGACCCAATTCTCTCTCAAAGCGGCTGGAAGGCCATTAGAGAGTAGTTAAAAGATAAAACTGCTCCTTTGCCTGGATACAGCATGTCTTGCTGAACTGGCAATCATACAGATTCCTTCAGAGCAAAGATTATGTTCCACCTTTTTGTTCGTGGCAGACTCTCAGTGAATAAATAGGAATATCAAAGCAATATTGCAGAACTGTTCACCTTAAAAGCTGTGGGTCAGAAATTGAGTTCCACCCTCTGTCACCATTCACCATGTAACCTTGAACCAGCTGCCAAAGCTTTTGAGATCTCAGTTTTCTCTTCTGAAAATGGGAATAATAAAAACTGCCTAGGGGGACATTCTGTGATGCAAAATAAGTCAGAAACAAAAGAACAAATATTGTATGGTCTTATTTGGAAAATACTTAGAAGAAAATTGGGGCCTAGATTCTAAGCTCTTATAGTAGTCACATTTAGTCTGGAACAATAATTATCTAGATTTTGAGAGGTTAAACTGTATATATATGGTATTTCCCTGGAACTTTGGGTACCTGTGTGACACCTAAGACTCAGAGCAGAAGTTCTACAGATCTGAAAGTCAGTATTGCCACATGCAACAACAGTTAAAGAAACTGAAAAAGACATCAAACTTCAATTAGAGATAAGAAAGAAGCTGACTGAGTCGTGACTAAGGTAAATCAGAATACAGGGATGTTTTAGTCTGACAGAGCACACTAGAGACAGAATGGCGTTTGATAAAAAGGGACTCATTTAGGTAAAAACGTACAGTTCTTCAGAGGAAAGACAGCTAACTTTCATCTAATGTTCTCTCTTACATGGGAAGGCACAGGGACATGTTTGCTGGCCTTTTCCCCCAGCTTCCAGGTAAACAGCTTTCCCTGCAATGATTCCTTTTTGTATCTCCAAATGTCTGGGCTGAGCTGCAAGTGCTTGAATGAGGTATGCTGAGCTGCTTGGACTGTGCTGCGTTGAGCTCTCTTCTGAGCTCTCTCTTTTAAACCCCCAGCTAATTAAATTAAACCTCATTCATTGCAGAAGGCACTCCCTTTAGCCGACTGCAGATGTAATCAGCCAAAGATGAGTTTCACATGCTAATGTTTCAAGGCCACAGCAATTGAACCAGGCACCAACACCTGGTAAAGTTGACACCTGAACCTATCACAAGCCATAAGGGAACATTGTATTTTAGAACTTCATCTACTGTATGAAACCAAAGGAAGATAAGTTTATTTTGTCCCAAACCTAAATTTTCTGTAGCAAATAATCTAACGCATCCTGTCTAGACAGATCATTTAAACAACCCAAACACATGGACCCCAGAATGGGAATGAGGGCTTGAATTCTGTATAGCTTAATATAATGTCTGGATGTATCCCAGTGTATGTTAAGCAGATAACTAAAAAAGTATTGGCAAAGTGCCTTGAGGGACAGGAGAAGAAATATGGGACTATTAAACTTTCTTACCTGGGAAACCCCTGATACTGTCTCAAACATTAGGGACTCTCAAGTCAATAGGCCAAGCTCCTGATCTTGAGGAGCAGGGAAGCTAAGCTTACCTCTAGTTATGCCTTAGAGTTACATCCAGAGGACCTCTTTTGTTGCTCAGATGTGGCCTCTCTCTCTCTAAGCCCAACTCTGCATGTAGAATCATTACCCTCCCTGCCCCACCTACGTGGGACATGACATCCAGAGGTGAAAGTCTCACTGACAATGTGGGAAATGATTCCCAGGGATGAGCCTGGTCCTGAGACCATGGGATTGGCAATGTCTTTCTGACCAGAAGAGGGAAAAAAATTGTAACAAATAAGGTATCAGTGGCTGAGAGAGCTCAGATAGAGTCTAGAGGCTACTTTGGAGCCTACTCATATACGCGTTTCAGCTAGATATTGCTATTTATCATAGTTTGCCAACCCCCAACCAAAACCATTAATGCCAACACTAAGGAACACCTAGGGCTCTATGAGATTCTACAAAGGTTCCGCACACTATGATTACTTTCCAGAAACCTACGATTTTCAGATGGATGCCTAGGCCAGGAAAGTCCTGAAATCCAGAGGGGCCAGCCTCTCCAGAACATCAGCTAGTTCCATATCAACACTCCTTTCCAATACAAAAAAGGTGGAATGGGCATAGCCCAAATACTCCAAAAGATTGAGAAAAAGATCAAAGGAAAGGAGGAGTTATAACAGAGAAGATAGGATTTAATAAATGAAAATGACTGCTGAATCATTATATTGATATTTCTTTTCATCGACAGTATCCTGGAATAACTAGAAGGAAAAACCTGAAATTGTGAAACTGTAACCCATACTCCAAACCCCAAACCGTTCTGAAATCTGTTTTATATCTAATTGTTACAGTGCGCTTTTAAAAGTTATTGCTTTTTTTGTATATATGTTATTTTTCACAATAAAAAAAATAAACTCTTAAAAAAATGTCTAGGACTTTAAAAGACTCTAAAAAGTACGCAGAGCTATTTTGGTATTATAATATTTTATATGGAGTACCCTCTGTCTTCTTCCAAAATAACTCATTTTATAGAATGACAAGAAGACCTGACATACTATTACAGCTCTCAAGAGGATCCGCACAGCAGATGCCGAATATGACAAGGTTACTCTTGCAGATGTTGGGAAACAGGAAGAAATTAAACAAATGCTCCAAGAAACTGCTCATTATACACACCTAATCTTTTTTTTTTCATAAACGGATAAGTAAATGTCTGAGAGCTAGGGTCGGTTTAGGATTTTTATTTTTCCTACAGCTAGTTGTTTTCTCCCCATTTTTAGTGATAAAAGAAGAACTTCCCAAGCAATTTAGGATCTAAACTTTACTGAGGGATTCATAGATTGGGCCACATCTTCTTCAGAAAGTAGAACGGAGCTCCACCTAGGAGGTGGAAAGGAGAAGCTCACTTAAAGTGAACACAGAAGCAAGAAAAGAAATGTTCTGAATGGCTGACTGTGTTTCCATTTCATATGGGGGGAGTATCTTACAAAATGGGGAGCAGGTATGCATTGATTAGTATGGCATACTTGTCCATTCTGTTAAGCTGACTCACCTGGACAGGTGTGTACTGTTTTTTGGAAAATCTTGGCAGTTCAGTAATTTTTGTCTTCTGGACAAGCTCTTCCAGAAAATTGGCCTTCTCCCTGCAAGCCCCAATGCAGGTGCCTATTTTATTTTGCTTAACATTTGTTTGAAGGGTTTTTTGTTTTTGTCTTCTTGTTGTTTTAAAACTAGGAATGATATCTGCTCTTACGGCTAAATGATCCTTACACCGCATTTCCCCATCGATGAGTTTATGGCACACCAATACCGTAACCTCACTAGAAAGTGTGCGCGCGCACACACACACACACACTCACACAAATATAAAGGATTCTGTCAAAACTTAATTTCTTTGAGCTTGAAGTCTAGTTCCAAATCTTAGTCCTTTCCTTTGTCTGCTGGTAGTGGGATGCCCATAAAGAGTGAAGTGATGAAGAGAGGAAAAGAAGCACAGGGGCCTGGCACAGGGGCTGCATCTTTTGCCACTTAAAGTCTTCAGTGTTCCTCATGACTGTGTGCTGAAAAGTCAAATGAGGGATGGAGGCACAGGGCATAGATGAAAAGTGGAAGTTTGTGGTCCTCATCAAGGCCTGATGACAGGCAGACTGAGAAATTAAGGAACCTCCAGATGGGTCTGCAGATCTAAGGCCACTCAGAGACACCTGCTTTACAGAAGGTTAGAGACCTTATCCTTCAATTAGCACTCAGAGGAACTGTGAATGAGCCCTTAAATGTGTCTTTCTTATTCAAGGACCCAATAGCATACATGTTGTTACATCTCTATGGTATGTTTTATGGAGTTTCAGGGAAAATTGTAAGATAGCCTCATTCCACCCTAAGATGACTGCATTACTTGATCCCATTTGGGAAACAATCATGTACATTTTCAATAGTTTTAATAGAGTTAACTATTTGAAAGCACAGATTTTCCCTTAATTTTCCAGAGTTATTTGTCAATCTGAATCAAAAGAAACCATTAGTAGACTTGTTTTTATCAGATGGATTTACTTTTCAAAACGCTTTATGTAAATATAACCTATGTAAAAGGATTACATGTAAAAGAGCAGAATGGGACCTTACAGTTATTCTTTTTAAAAAAGGGGGTGGTCAATGTTTATAGCAGCATTATTTACAATGGCCAAGAGATAGAAACAGCTCAAATGTCTATCAACTCATGAGTGGCTAAACAAACTGTGGTATATACATACAATGGAATATTAGGCAGCTGTAAGACAGAATAAAGTTATGAAGCATGTAAAAATATGGATGGACCCTGAGGACATTATGCTGAGTGAGATTAGCCAGAAACAAAAGGACAAATAGTGTATGGTCTCACTGAAGTGAATTAACATTAATGAGTGAACTTGGAGAACTTCAGTTAAGAACAGAGGTTATCAGGAGATAGAAATAGGGTAGAGATTGGGTAATTGGAGCTGGAGGGATACAGATTGTGCAACAGGACTGCTTATAAAAAATCAGAAGTGGATAGACACTACCTGATTGTAGCACAATAATGTAAGTACACTGAATGAAGCTGAATGTGAGAATGATAGAGGGAGGAGGGCTGGGAGCACGTATGAAACCAGAAGGAAAGACAGATGATACAGATTGAGATGGTATAGTCTAGAAATGTCTAGAGTATACAATGATAGTGACTAAATGTACAAATTCAAAAAATATTTTTGTATAAGGAAGAACAAACAAATATCAATATTGCAGGGTGTTGAAAATAGATGGTCATTCATATTTCAGAACTTCAAAGAAAAGAATGTAATACAAATAACAATATTAAAATAGTTAACAAGGGAATAAAAAAAAGAAATACCATGGGTCAATGAGAGGGAGGGGTAAGGAGTAAGGATGCATGAGTTTTTTTATTATTATTTATTTTTCTGGAATGATGCAAATGTTCTCAAAATGATCATGGTGAAGAATACCAAACTATGTGATGATATTGTGAGTCACTGAGTGTGCAATGTGATTGGGCTGTATGTGTGTGGATATTTCTTAATAATAATATTTTTAAATAAAAAAAAGGGGGATTGTGATGGTGGAGATTAGCTCCACCTACTCCTAGAGTGGATCTTTGTCAATTCAAATTTTGGTAAAACCAATTTGCTGCAAGAGAAACCTGCCTGTGCTCATTGGTCAGGAAGACACCATGTCTGTCACCCAAAAGGATTTGTGTTAACAGCACAGATTCCTTCAAAAACACCAAGAATGACTTTGTTACTTTGGTCAACACAGATATTTTCAGAAGATGGCTAGTGCTGTTCTAGTATCAGTACTGTCCAAAAGTTTGGGAAATTGCACTCCATGTGTGGGAAGGAGCTCTGATGAGGCATCCGGCCTTTCACGTGGGAAGTGGCCACACTGACTCATGATTCTTCCCTGGTATGTTGCATAGGATTTAAACATTTCCTTGATTACAGAACAAATACTTGCACTGGTAGGGAAAGCAAAGCAAAATGCATAAGATAATGAATGTGGGAAGTACATAGAGTTCTTGGCAATTTCTTGGGTGTTTGGAAAATCAGGAGTTCAATAAAAAGACCTTTATAGGCCTGATGCTTTTCTTCCCTTTTCTTCACCATTTTTATCTGATGCCCACTCTGCGTAATGCTTAAGAAAACTTAAAATGCTATAGACAGTTTTTTTTGTTGTTGTTGTTTTTAACATGGGCAGGCACTGGGAATCAAACCCGGGTCCTCTGGCATGGCAGGCAAGCATTCTTGCCTGCTGAGCCACCGGGGCCCACCCACTATAGACAGTTTCGGCAGAGATTGCCCATTGCACCCCGGTATCCATTTTCTTCTTGCCAATTTTTAGCTGGTACCAAGGTTGTCCAGGATAAAATCTATTTTCCTACCTTCTCTGCACCTAGATATCACCATGGGATCAGTGGGATGCAGGTAAAAATGATGCATGCATGCAGCTTCTGCAAGGTTTCCTGGGAAGGTAAAGACATGCCTTTCTCTAGCTTTTCTCTTTTCTGCCAGATAGAGTGTGAATGTAAAGGCTAGAAACAGAGCAGCCTACCTAGTTCACAAAGTATATTGGGCAACCTGAGTCTCTGATGGTTGTGGGAACCTTCTGCCAGCTCCCATCCAGCAATCTGAAATTCTACAACAGTCAAAAATGCATGGCATGTTGTTTAAATCACTGCTACTCTGGATTTTCTATTACCAAAAGCTAAACATATTCTCACTACCAAACTCTTATTTCAAGGGAATGTAATCTCTCTGCCTTCGATGCTTAAGGCCAGACATCAGAAATATAATTCACAGGTTTGGGGGTTTGGGCCAGTCTGTGGTTTGCTCACTTCCCTTGAGACTGATCAGCTCAATCAGACTTCATATGCTACTGCTGTGCTCATAAGACTCAGCCTTGTGATAACAAGTGTTTTCCAGCTTTCAAGAGTCACTGGAAATCTGGGTTGTCCTCAGAAATGGCTTAATTTTTAAGTTTCAAAGAAACAGCAACAACAACAACAAAAAAATACAAACAAAACCCTGTGGGCCAATAAAGCGGTTTCAGTTAAGACTTGCCTCTGGCCAGCAGTTCTCAACTTCTGGGCTTAGACATGGGTAGGAGGTTACTGAAGGAAACCTTGAAACATATGTGCTCTTCCCCCAAACATCTTCATTTTGTGAAGAGATTTAAACTGTTGGAAATGTGATCGAAATGTCCTAAGCACCTAAATCAGCTTTGCAAATTATGAAATATGTCAGCATTTTATTTAACCTCAGACATAAAAAAAATACTGCCCTCAGCACCCCTAATCTCACTCTCATTTAGAGGAAAACTAAAAATGAAGATTCTTCAGCTGTGCCATCTTGTTGGAAGATTTACCTCTCCTTTCTCCATGATGCCTGGTGGGCTGTGGCAAATGGCCACCTTTGGCAGACCACATCTAGTCCCTTCTTCTTCCCCAGCACAGCCCACCCATTCCTAGCAGGGGGAAAAGATCAAGGATCAGAGCCCAAGACCCTCCACTTTTGGAAGGTTTCCTGGCCTTGATTCCAAGGTCTCCCAACATCTCCTGGTGATGTTAATTCACACAAGTGCTTAAAAGTGCTTACCCCGAAGCATGCAGATGTGAGACTGACAGCAGGCAGCCTTTGGAGGTGGGGGTGCTGAGCCACCCTGCTCCTGCCCTGTGCTGAACATTCTCTGCCTCTGCAATTAACCTGCCAGGCGCCTGGATCCTCCCCGCTAAGAAATATTGCCAAAGGCATTACTGCGCTGCAGGCAAAGCTCCGCATGACTGGGGTGAAGAAGTCACCGTGTTTTTTGGAGTTCTTACTCTAGGTAAAATTCACTCTAGCAACCTGGGTCTCCCTGAGCTTAAGCTGTCCTCAGAACCACTCATAAGTAGTTCTGCCCTTTCCATTTAGGGCTCCTGGAATTGTGACAAAAGCAAATGCTAATGCAAACCTTGATGAGATTGTTTTTATTCCAGTTAAGTGGTTTAGGGATCCAGCTAGAGCTGGGCAAGGTCAGCCCCTCACAACCAACCAAACCCCAATTTAGTTGCATAAACTGAGCAGAAGCATGCAGTGTAAAGAATGAATAGACGCTACTTATTTTCTTTGTACCTTGGGTTTTTCAGACTCAGTACGTGTAAGACTTTGGCAGAGGACTGTTGGTGAGTGTACAGTACACTTAATACATCCCTGCTGAGCTACTTCGCAAACTGAATATCTGTACATGGAATAATTTCTGCTCATTGATATCCATTATAATTTGAAATCTATTAATACATGCATCTTAAGGTCTTAGTATACATAAATCCATCCATACATTTGAATTTGCAGAGGAGAGGCAGTTAACCACATTGAAAAAATGAAAACTGGAAAATATGGTGGGATCAGGTGAATGTGCCATGCTATACCACTGAGCCAAAAGAAGATGGCCAAAGGCTTAACTGCTCAATGTGGGGCCACTCAGGGAGTTGGTAAGAATTGTGAAATTGGGTATATGGGTGGTTCAGTGGTAGAATGCTAGCCTGCCATGCAGGAGACCCAGATTCGATTCCCAGCCCATATATCACCCACCCACCACCCACCCCACCCTCCAAAAAAAGATGTGGAATCGCAGGGAGTGTGTTACAAACACAGAATCCCAACCTGAATCAGAACCAGAATCTGCAGCTTAACAAGACTCCCAGGCGTTTCCTGTGTACAATACAATTAGAAAAGCTGAATTATAAAGAAAACCAGAGGTGGTGTTGGTAGGCACACAACCCATGACCTGGACAGGACACTCAATCTCGAGAACGAGCGACCTTGAGTCCCAATTACAATATCTAATAAGAATTACATCTCAAGTTTTCCTCATCTGTAAAATGAGAATAACAACAAATATATCATAGGATGAAGATGTTTAATTTAGTAAGCTATAAACTTTTCTTCAATTATAAGGTGTTTTTTAACATTATTCAACTACATTCTCATACATGTACAGACACATCTTGGGGCCACTTTTTGATTATTTCACCCAGGAGCAAGTCACCTTGAAAATGCCCTAGGAGTACTGGCTGGAATTTAAGACAGAAGGCCACTTTCCTAAACCTGAAAAGCCAGAATAATCTGGATAAGTGACAAATAATTTGCTTCTGAGTATACAGATGGGCTATAAAGAGAAGTCCGAAATTCTGCTTAAATCCAAGTTAACAACTTGAATGCAGTATTATGGAAAAGCAAAATAAATACTGAAAATAAATTTTAAAAGTCATCTTTAATATACATAATCCTAAAATATTAACGTCTCACACTACATCAAAGAAATAGAAAACACACTAAGCAGAAGAAATGGGATTGATGACAAGGAGAGAAAAACAGATCAAGGCAAATTTTACCTAACATTATTTCCTTCAACTCTATTAAATACACATAATACATGTTAAAACTATGATCTTCTCTATCATCTAGAGACACCAAGAAGACTGTTTGCTTGTGTATAGATTATAGGTAAGGAAGCTTTTCTCAAATGGCCAATGCAGACTATTAATTCTTTTTATGTAAACTCCTTCTACCCATGTCAAGTCCTCTCCCCCCGTGAGCCCAATAGGTACCTCAACAGAGTATCACTCATAGTTATATTACATGAATTATTATATGTATCTGGACTTTAGGAAATAGAAATTTATTCTCTAAAAAAATGCATTCAAATTTCAATATCTTTGAAGTAGGGAGAGCTTCCCAACATATACCCTTATACTGATCACATTTTATAGAAAATTTTCAAATGTATGCATGGCAATCTGCAATTCCAATTGGCCTAGGAACTTATACCATCTTCCAACTTGATAAATCAACTGCAGTAAGGTGTATAGTGAATGGTGGGGTGTCTTGCTTGAAATAGGAATTTGGCATGACAAATTATGTGGCATCCAACTTGTATGTGTGTGTGTGTAGTGCTCTAATGAGGGACATCATCATATTACCATCAGGTGATTGGGATAGATTGGAAGATTTGTGGATAAATGTATGCACTGGTGTGTATTATCTGGTTCATTGCCATTGTTTTCTAGACAAATCACTTTAACTGCCTCAACCTTCGTTTCTTCCTTGAAAATGTTAGTATTTGAGGTGATATTTAAAATCCCAAACAAGTCAAACATTTCATGATTGCAAGCTTTTAAACATCACATTCTAATTGAATATCCTTCACTATCCTGGATATGTCCTTCTTGCTATTAAAGTCTATAGTATATATAGACTACTGAAAACACCTACTTCTCTTAGAAATAGGATTTGTTGGACATGGCTTTGTTTAAGGGAAAAACACTGCCACAGAATTAAATTTCAATATACAAAAAAGAAAATGACAACAGTATTTTTCTCACTCTGAGTTGGGGAAAGAAGGAGACATTTTGATACACCCATGGAAGGGCATTTTCCTGAGGAGCAGTGCAACTGGGACAAAGTGTCACCTGAGACATAGCCACTCTTTTCATTTTCTTTAGGAGTTATTCAGAGAGGCAGTGGCATGGATTAAGCAATGGGCTCTGCACAGAGAAGGAAAAAAAAGAGCCCTTTTTCTTCCTTTCTACTTGCCTTCACTACTTTGTTACCTAGGTGAACAACGCTGTTGTTTTTTAAATTGATTTTTGGATCTATTCTGCTATTCCCCTGCAATTTTGCTAATATCCAAAAATGAAAACTGATAGACAAATGATACGATGTAGTATCTGCAGCAAAAAATTTATTGCTTGATTTTCTAAATGATAAATAGCAAGCCCTTACATTTAAAATGTGAAAACTTTATTGGGCAAAGTAGGATTTACCTAAATCCCTGTAGCTATTATTTGCTTGGATCTACACATGTTTAGAAATCATAGGAGGCACTTCCAGCCATTCTTTTCCCTTGAGATTACAAAATACAGCACAATTCAGAAAATGGCATTAGGTTAACCACTATGCAACTTGGCCTGTCGCCAAGGGTGTGGAAAAATATATTTGATAGTAAAATAGAGATGTTCTCATGATGAATGGACTGTTTATTGGTAACAAACCTATGAGATCCTAAAAGTTCTTACAGAATTCCAAACCTAGCCCTCTTTTCAAAATCCCTTTACTACTAGAATCAGTGTGAACAATGTTTCACTCTAACGTTATTTATGTCAAGAACCTAATTACTCATTGGTTGGGTTTTCTCTCAAGGAATTTTTACCAAGTTTCCTGTTTAGGAGAGATGTGGCTCAGTAGTCTGTCCTTACCCAACCCACTGTGACTTGTGAACTTGTATGGCATCACCCTCCAGGGGCATTGCTTGTTCTGGCTCAGGATACGAGACTCTGCATATTCTGGAATTTTGTGGAGCAAGGGTCACTATCTCGGCAGATGGCACTTACAGGCACAGGAGCAAGGAGCCTACTGTGATGGATATGCGGTGGACTGACTCTGTAAATATGCCAGAAGAGAAACATGATTAACCCCATATGTCTGCGATTTGTGTCTTTGGCTGGTTGGCTGCAAGCAAGAGACCCTGAATCTGCTGATTCTCTGGTCCCAGAGAAAGGAAAGAGCATGTTGGCTGGATAAATGAGAGAAGTGTGTGGTGTGCTGCTTCGCCCTGGGATGGATATTTTATGACTTCATAGTTTAGGAGGGTGGTATGGAGGTTTCTAATCAAGGTTTTAAATGTTTATTTGGGATTCTTCCCTTGGGAAATGAGATATAACATGTTCATGACCAATGTTCATTACTAGAATCAAATAATCAGCAACATTTTGTAAAGAGAAGTCTTATTTTACGAATCTCTAAAGTCTTAGTGTGTGTGTGTGTGTGTGTGTGTGTGTGTGTGTGTGTGTGTGTGTAGGGGGATACAGCAGGGGAGAGAAGCATCCTCCTATCAGGAGTAGACTCTGGGACTCTTCATATCCAGGCAACAAGCCTAAGCCAGTGAGAGATTTGGTCTTTGGAGGGGAGGGGCAATTCCAAAGACAGCTTAGTTCTTTCTGACAAGCCCATAAAGGGCACAAATTGATGCTACAGAGAGGGCAGAAAGAGGTGCGGGGGAGGGTGGGGGGGGAAGCAAGTCCATTAAACTCTGCAACACCCTAGACACAGGAGAACACAGTCAGCCAGTGGGACTGCTTTGGATTTGGAGCCCTCAGAGGACTAAGATGACAGTGAGACCCAGCAGATGCCAGGGAGGCTCCCACACCCGAAAGCAGTCACAGAGTCACAGAAAATCAGATGCCAGCAGAAACAGGGCTATGGACAGCTAACAGTTAGGTACAAGAGCTACAGGTAAAAATTTGAGTTATAGGAGTTAACTGATTCTAGCAAAATTAATGATAATTTTCATTTGTTCACTGTGTCAGACATTGTGCTAAGTGCTTTATGTGTACATCATTTTCCTTACAACTCATAAATGCCTCTGAGGTGTGTCCTACTGTCCTTCCTGACTTTCAGATGAGGTCTGGGGTTGAGTGACACACAGGGCCACAGAGCCAGATTCAGCTCGAGCCTCACCTGACCCCACCCTCTGCTCTGAACTGTCATTCTTTGTGCCTGCTTCACGAATGACACATGAGGTGGCAAAAAATGAGGTAATTCAGAAGAAATGCTAAGACACTTAACTAGCAGATTTAACCCTATAATTTCCCAAAGTATTTTAACTGTGCTGCCATTCAATACTGCCGTCATTCTGAAATTGCAGAATTGATTTTGTTAATCCCCTGTTTGATGCCCCCCCCATTGTCCCTAGATTATATCCCAGAATGATCTGGTTTTAGTCCATCTTTTAACTGTATCACAAGCTACCACCGCACTTACTCGCATGCCCTTCTCCTATCACAAGCCAAGTTCCTGACCACACATACATCTCTATGTAAATCATGTTGTGCTCTCTGGTTTGCTTTCTTTGAAGTCCAGCTATACCATTACTTCATTCACAGCTGTCTTCCCTGAACCCCCAGGCAGAACGACTGACTCCCTCCTCCACATCATTAATGCACACTTTAAATTTCACCTACATGTTCTTTCAAACACCAATTTGCACATCTGATTCTTCTAAGGGTAGCAAGTTACTCTGGGGCAGGGAGTTTGTCTTATTAATCCCCATTTTCTAGTAGGTGGCACCACATATTTGACACACAAGAGTGACTGAACAAATTGAACTGATCTCTTGGATTTGAATATAACCATGCTTACCTGAGAATTAGTTTGCTCCATCACTCTCCTCAGCTCGGACAAGGAATAAGCAGAAAGCCAAGTGCCTCTTATATCTTGAGACTTCCCTTAACCCAATTAAAGATACTTTATATCAGTTAAGCTGATCATATCTTCTTGTCCATTATCATTGCCCTTATCTTCCTACTGTACAAAGATGTATATCCCCTCACCAGCAAGTTTTCCACTTTCTCTTAATATTGTTAGATAAAATACAGAGGCCCTAGTTAAATCTGGATCTCAGATATGTAGAGAATAAATATTTTAGTATAAGTATAGCTCAAATATTGCACAGGATATATCTCTGCTTCATAGGGTCAACATAAAATACAATCATGCAGACCCCAAAGATCTTAAATGGCCTCCTTATATTGGAAGAATAAGATAATGGGAAGAAAACATCACTGGAACAAATTGACATGACTGCACAGTTGCTGGTTCTCCCATATGTGGCTGCCTCTCACCCTTCAGATTTGACCTTGACTATGGTTTTCTATTTGTCTTCTTAGATTCCTTTCAGGCTCTCCCTGTTGCTAAACTTCCCAGTTAATCTGGATTCAGGGTTTCTTACCCTGGATGCTTCCCCTGTGGGTAGGAAATCTGCTTGTGCCTGACCTTTACCGGAAAACGGACAGGTCTGCAGTTTTCTTTCAAGGGGTCCTATCTTCATTTTCCCTGCATTCAAGTAAGCCCTGGCATATGCTGGGCTAGTGGTTGCTCTCCATCTGCATGTACTAAAGAGGATTTGATGAGGGGAGTCTTGCTGATGTCCGGCAGAGTCAGCACAGTGAGCACTGCAGGGCCTGTCTGCTCTCCCTAGCTGTAAGGAATTACAAGGATGGATCTTTTATTTCCAAAAACTGGAAATCCTTTTGGAAGTGCTTTAGTTTCCTTGGCTGCTCACGCAAATCCAACGAAATGGGTTGGGTTAAACAATGGAAACATTGTTCATGGTTTTGTGGCTAAGAGATAGTTCAAATCAAGACATCATCATGACGATGCTTTCTTCCCAAAGACTGACACTCTGGAACAGGCTGCCAGAGAGCCTTGTTCCTGGGCTCCTCTGTCACATGCAATGGACACGGCAGTCTCTCTTCGTCTCTCTGTTCTCTTCTGAATTCTGTTGAATTTCACCTTCTTGCTTCCTGGGTCTTTCTCTCTCTGAATTTCATTCTGGTAGTAAAAGACTCCAGGAATAGGATTAAGACCCATCTCGATGGAGTTAGTCTGCACCTTAAAATGAAGTCACTTCATCAAAAGATCCCACTTTCAAAATGAGTTCACACCCACGAGAATGCATTAAGTTTCAGAATATGTTTTTCTAGGGTACCTACAGCTCCAAACCACCACAGTTAGTCAGAAGGGCTTTGTCTACAACAGTGCTGTCCTATAGAATATTCCATGATAATGGAAATAATCTAACTTGTGCTGCCCAATATGTCAGTCACAAGCCACATGTGATAACTGAGCACTTGTGTGACTGAAGACTGAATTTTTAATTCTATTTCATTTTAAGTCATTTAAGTTTAAATATTTAAGAGCTACCATAATGCAGGTGCCTATTAGAACTGAACATATTTTATTCGGGAAAGAGGAAGAACTTCTACAGCCCTGGACAGAGTCTAGGCTAGTAATTCTCAAAGGCGGAGTTTCTTTGTCCCCATGGGACATTTAGCAACGTCTGGAGACATTTTCAAATGTCACAAGTGGGGGGGCTGGTGCTATTGGCATCCAGTAGATAAAAGATGGGGTTACAGCTAAACATGCTATAAATCCCAGAGCAGCATCTGACAAGATGTTACTAGTGCCAAGGATGGCAAACCTGGATTTAGGCAAAAATGTAAATGAAGTGACACTGGCACAACTTTTCCCTTAGCTAGTGCACCACAAAAAGCTACATTTCTTTTGATCTCCAGATCTTGCACCTGTCAGACGCCTTCTGCACTGGTGTGAAAATATTGTGTTCCCCAGAAAAAACATGTTCTCTAATCCTCACTCAATGTGTCTAGGTGGGATCTTCTTTATTTTTTCCATGGAGATGTAACCCGCCCAATTGTGGAATGGTAACTTTTGCTTAAGTGGTTTCAGTCGAGATGTGTTTCCACCCATTAAAGGTGGGGTTGCTTACTGGAGCCCTTTAAAAGGAAACCATTTTGGCAAAAGCTTTAGGGCCAACAGAGTCAAAAGTGTCCACACAGCCAGAGACCACTGGAGATGAAGAAGGAAAACACCCCTGAGGAAGCCATATGAAATAAGGAGAGAAAGCTAGCAGATGTCACCATGTGCCTTCCCAGCTGAGAGAGAAACCCTGAAAGTCATCAGCCCTTTCTTTGGAGTTAAGGTATCATTCCCTGGATGCCTTAGTTTGGACATTTCTATGGCCTTAGAACTGTAAACTTGCAACTTCATAAATTCCCTTTTTAAAAGCTGTTCCATTTCTGGTATAATGAATTCTGGCAGCTTTGACAAACTAAAATACCTTCCCACTATCCTTGTTTTTATTACTCTATTATTGTCCTGACTAATAAGAGCCACTATTTCGTAGACATATTATATACTGAGCACTTTGCTAAATTTTTTTTGTGAATTACTTATCTTTTCAACAGTCTTTCAAAGTAGACATTTTACACCCATTTTATAGATGGGGGACAGAGGCATAAGAAGCTGCTCAATACGTCAAGTGAAAGAAGACAGGCACAAAAGGCCCCATCTCACATGAGTCCATGGATGTGCCTAGAAGAGGCAAATGCATAAAGGCAGAAAGTAGATTAGCTGTTGTCAAGGCCTGGAAGACAAGGGCAAGAATAGGGCAACGGTTAGTGGGTATGAGGTTTCTTCTTGGGGTGATCAAAATATTCTAAAATTAGGTAGCAGTGATGGTCACAAACTTCTGAATATATTAAAAATCACTATATTGTACACTTCTAAAGGGGAATTTTTATGGTATGTGATGTGGCATCTCTCAATAGCATTGCTATAAAAATGTAGCTGTACTGGAAGTGCACAAAATTAAAATGTTTTATTTAAATATGTAAATTAAAGCAATTATATAATTTTAAATTTAAAGTAAACAATAAAGAGAGTAAGTGGTTTGCTGGTTCACACAGTTAGAGTGATGGAGCCAGCATTTTAGGGCAGATCCATCTGAACCCAGGTCCGTGCTTTAGCACTGTCACAGGAGTCACATGTTTCTCCCTTTCAGTTCTCCCCAGAGTTGCATGCATTCAGACTTCAAACTCAGGCAGATATGGGTCTGAATCCCTTCCATACCTCTCACTCTGGGCAATTTATGAATTATTCTTGAGCCACAATTTCTTTATAAAATGGTGTTAATAATACCCACACTACAGGTTAAGGTATGAGGACTGGAAATTGTACGAAGAGTCTGGTAGAGAGAGTTCATTCAGCAAAGTGTAGCTGTTTAGGAATTGTTCAATTGCTAACTCTAGGACAGTATCTTCTTTGGGGCTTTCAGAAGACAACCCCCGACCTTGGTTGCTGAGGTGGCCCTGGCTGCCTGGGGTATGGATAGGCCCAAGTTGTCCACACTTTCCTCTGGCAAAGTAGTTCCATTTTTAGGTGTTTTGTATATGGGCTTCCAAATAAGATTTTGTTTGAACAATGGGTTCTGCAAAAAGTTCGAACGGCTCTAACTTGTCAGTGATTTCAATGGTGGGAAACTGATCAGGCAGGTGGAAGCTTGGGATATTCAGATGTTTTTATCTTTTTGCTGCCTCTTCAATTATATTGGAAAGTAGTTTTCATCCTCCAAGAACCTATAAATAGAGTCTCTGTGATTTGTTTTTCCTATGGGTGGAGACCTGTATATCTTGAGAGTTAAAGTGATTAGATGAAGTTATTTCTGGGGCTTCAAGCTCTCCAGCAGGTGACCAGAGAATTCGCCAGGACTGAGTGATAGAGTCAAGGCCAATTCATAAATGACTGGGAGGGCAGGGGAGGCATGGCACATCTTCTCAACGACTTCCCCAATTGCACCCAAATGTTCCATTTGTTTTCACTGCCTGCAGACCGGCTGGCATCAGAACCCACTTTATTCTGCAACGTTCTCAGGAAACAAGACTGGGGACGAAAGGCAGATTCTACCTGCTGCCTTGGGGAATCAAGAGAACACTGGACTTTGTGAAATGGTCCTTAATGGTATTTGCCACTGTTCACTCTCTCTACTTAAAGCAAACATCATCTGTCTGCTACTCTGCGGAATGATCTACTCCCACTTTTAGGGATGCAGGCTCATTAAACAACTGGCAATCAAACCCGCTCCGGCAGCCACAATGGAAACTGTCAAGGTTCATTACACTGGAAAAATATGCCATCTTTATTTCCAGTCTATTGTTTCCCCAAAGATTAACAATACACTTTTTTTTTTGCAATGGCCTGTTTTCATGAAATTTCACTTGGATATTTTTCTAAGCCCCAAATCCAGATGGTATAGCTCAGAGTGAAATGTGAATGTGTTTTTTGAATTGCTACAGAAAATCATGACATTAGTACTGGACAAACTCAGAAAAATAGCAACAGAGATTCAAGAGTTGAAAACAATATGAAGCAGAAGAACTTATGATGTGGGGGGACATGCTCTTGGTCTAGACAGCGGTTATTTGATGGTGATTATTGACAGTAACTTGCAAGCCTACTCCAATTACTGAACTAGTTTGATGGAATTCTTGCAAAATCCTCATGATTTAATGGACATTTAATATATATCTGTGGAAGAAGAAACATTTTTAAAAGGTACCCTTTGTAGTAGTTTGAAAAGCTTTAGAAAGATTAAGATATCGTGAAACCAACAAACCAATGATAAGCTATTGCAAATAAAAAGAAAAAGTAGAAATCACTGATTTTGAAAAAAGGAGGTGGTGGTCCCTCCCTTGAGAAGGTGGGGTCTCTGCCCCCTCCTTAAATCTGGATAAACGTATGACTACTTTGCCCATAGATAGAGCAGAAAGGCCATTGCATAACTTGCAAGTCTAGGTCAAAAAGACCAGGTAGCTTCTGCCTGGTTCCTTTAGAATGCTGACTCCAGGGGAAGCTAGCCACCATCTAAGAAGTTCAACTACCTCAGACCACCTAGCTAGAGAAGCCATACAGGTATGGTCAACAGCCTGACTGAGCTCCCAGATAGATAAACTACCAACCATGGGAATGAGCCATGTTGGACATCTGACTCAGATGAACTTTTGGAAGACAGGAGACCCAGTGGCTATCTGCCTGTGTGACTGTCAGTTTTATCTGCCAATGAGAATTGCTCATGGAACCCTTCCTTGATTAATTACCCTGCAAATTGTAAGCAGAATAAAATGGCTGTAGTTTTTACACCGCTAGATTTGGAGGTAATTTGTTAAGAAGCAATATCAACTGAAATAAGTATGAAATCTGCCAAGAAGTGAGCCCAGTTTTTTCCTAAATGTTTGCAGAATGAGTTACTCTAGGAAGCTTAGAAAAAAATAATTCCAAATATGAAAGAACTGAAAAAATGGAGAGTAAAATGCTCAAGCATTGTCAGGAAACATCTTTAGCTGGGGTACTAAAACCCAAATGTGCTGTAGCTTCAAAGGTAACCCAGGCTCAGAGGCCACTGCAGGTGAGTGATGGGGTTACATGATTTGTTAGACTTTGCTGTAGCTGTCAGGTCCTGGACTGCTGACCCATTGCCAGTGGGTTACCTAAAACCCCCACCCCCCACCACTGTGATTCCTTTCCAATAACTTGACTTTGCTATATTAGCATCCATCCCCTCACCTGACCCCTGAAGAACAGAATACTTCCCTTAGTGACTGGCTCAGGCTGTGGGCAGAGCCTTCTGGGTCCCCAAAATAAAGCAAATATCTTTTATCTCGTTCATTCATGTGATAAACCCTGATTGAATATTTAGAATTATTCATGTTTTGTTTTATGTTTTTGATGCTGAAGATGTTATTTATTGCTCTCATGCCCATACCAGCTACACTTTGTAATCAGCAGAAAAGAAAATGATTTTAATACTGGTATGCATATATATATTTTATATATAATATGTATATATATAATGGGATGCATTTAAGATGAGTATTTCCTTTATACAATCATGTGAATATTTTAATTAATCAGTGTTCTGCATACATTTAGCATTTGATTTTCTTTGCAAAAGCAGCATTTACATCCTCATAAATGCAAATATTTTCCAAAGTGATGCCTTTTGTATCGAACAGCAAAGTATTCAATTCAGAAAACAAAAACAAAAATAAAACAAATGTTTGAACACCTAGTGTGTGAAAGAAATGTGATTATATTATCTTTTTATCTAATAGAAAGCATCATAGTTTTTCCAAAAGTGTTGCAAATTATCCATAAATATGTCAGTCTGTCCATACTAGCTTTGTAAAAAATATCAATAATTAATAGCTTCTTGACAGGTTTTTAATAGAGTCAGTAATTCTGTATTTTTGAGAAAAACTTAAGGGGATATAAAAAATGCATACATATTTAAAGCATTTCTGTTGGGGCAAATGCTCTACCTATTTGCTATCCTTATTTTCCCATGTGAGTGCAGAGTGTGCACATGCACTTGCGTACACACACACACACACACACACACACACCCTCCACATCTAGTTGGCATATGAAATTCTGCCCAGCACATACAGAAGTGCTGTGACTATGAGAGCCATATAAAAGAACAAAGCATTACTTCCCTCCATACATTGGGAATATTTACCTTCTCTCCCACCAGTGTCAGAATATGGAATGAGGATAAGGCATGTGTTTGCTTCTGGAACTTATGCTTGACAGACTGTGTGAAATTGTATTCACTTATCAAGGCTTCCAATCCTCTATCAGTATGATGGGGAATCTCTCTAAATCTTCTAAGGGTGCTGCTATCAGTTATATAAGAGTCTGCCTTTGCAAACATCTACTGTTCAGAGTGGTCTTAAGAAATTATATCCATGGTCTGTGGGAGCTCTGCATTCAGACCAAGAAGACCCCAGAGTTCACTTCTAGTTTTATTCAGAACCTTTCTGAGGGACACTTCAAGAAAAGATCCCAAAACCTCAAGTCTAGTATCAAGCTGACCCTGATAGAACTACCCCAGTTTAAAAGACTTTGTACATTCATCATAGTTCTATAAACAAGGCTTTTAGTAAGAAGAAACATTAGGACAACCACGCTAAGAGTGTATGCCTGTAACAATCACATAATCATAATAACAAATAACAAATGCCTTGAACCCATCCAACTATTGTTATTTATCAAACAAGTTTTCTTTGATGTGAGTTGGCAAACATGCTGGATGAGTATATTTGTTTCCCCATCCCATGACAGATATCACTCAGCAGCTGACATTGTATTTTTCCTTAGAAACAAGAATTCTGTCACAGGATTCGTTTCAGTAGATTGTTTAATTGATTACAGTTGGATTTTTATATGAACCTTTGGCATCCCTTCTTTAAGTAGAAGAGATACCAGGCAAGGAAGGCTTAGCTCAGTGCAATTTACCTCCACCTTATTGAGATATACTTTTTGATTAAGTAAAAGTCCTCTATCAATAAAATAAGTAGTAGAAATATTTTCAAACATAGTACTTAGTATCATCCAGTTTAGGCCTTGAGGATGTTCTCTATCCCTATACTAGATCACTAAGGATGACTTTTAGGAAATCATCACTGCTGGATCATCAAGCAAACTCTCTGCTGTAACTTTCAACCATGAGAGAACTTGGGAAGGGCTTTCTCCAAACCCCTGTGCTGTGTGTTATCTGTCCCAGGGACCATCTTGGTTCTAACCTCTCAAATCCACATTTCTAAGAGTAAAGCTTCAGTTATAAATATTTTCCAGGGGGATGTGACTGAAACTGACTTATTAAAGAGGAAGATAGTGCTTTGAGTAGTGTTTCACCCTCCGATTTGTTTTATAAGCCATCCAATCTATAAATATGCACAATTGCTATGGGAACTCATTCCTCTTCAAAGGCAAAAATGTACTGAAAATATTTCACAATTATTCTATCCCTCCAAAAAAGGTGCTTAATTAATAGGAATAGCATTAGTCATGTCAGAGAAAAAGTCATTTCAAAATATTATTAGGCAATGTCTTTATATGCAAGCTGCCGCATTATCATAATGTGGCACTTAAGGTTCTCTCCACCCAACATTATGTCCCCCTTCCATAAGTTTAATGAATAGAACAAAACAAACTGATCCTTGTATACACAGGGGCCCAGTAACTACCTTTGTTCTCAAATACTTTAAGAATATCAAATTTTATTTTTTAACATTACCTACATTAAGAGAGCTTTTAACTTGGAAATATACCATGTAACTTCCAAAGGTAAAAAAGTAATAATAACAATAACCAACAAAATCTCTGCTTGCTTTTTTTTTTTAATCTTTCACCATGATTAAAAGAAAATAAATGTGCTCTATAAACAATAAAAATATCAGTAAGTCATGTGGAAATAAAGCGAAATCCCTTATGAGTCTATCACCCTGACTTAAGTGCCATTAATTCTCTGGTGTATACCTTGCAAACTTTATATTTCCTAAATATAGTATATTGTTAATGGTATTTATTTTTAATTGCACAAAATGTGCCAGTAAATCAAGCTCTGCATAGCCATTTAAACAATGGTACAAGATTCCATTGTTTGGCTTGCCCATAATTCATACAACCAATTCCCTGAAGTTGGACTATTGGGTACTTTTCAATTATTTGTTACCATAAACAATCTCATTAATGCATCTTTTTTTTTGATACATATATCTTTGACTAATTGTCTATATTATTTTCTGAAGAAAAAATATATTATTCCTAGAAATCAAATTGCTGGATGAAGAGGTATGCACACTGAATTTTAAGAACTTGGATTGTATTGTGCCAAAAAGAAGCTGTTGAAAGAATAAGATTTTGGCACCATATGAAAAACAGCAAGCAATTTTCACAGGCTTGAGAGTGATTCTCAACTTTCCACCACCTCTGAGGATGCTATACTGACTGTGGGATGCAGTTATTTGACTGTTTAGTCCATTTTTTAAACAGAGGGACCATTAACCTGGGTCCAATATTGCAAATAATGGAGTTTGATTTGAACAATAATGAAGGTGGATCATTTGAAAACCAGCTTAAAAATCACATAGACAAATGGCATTGTGACCAGAAAAAAGATAGCTAGATCTGAGAGAGCTGCCTCTGCCACCAACAGGCTGCATGACCCTCAGAGAGTCACTGAACTTCCCGCTGTGCCTTAGTTGAATTTGTCAAATATCAAATCTGCTCTGAGTATTTTGAGAGTTTTAAAGGAAACAAAGAATAGAAAAATGCTTTGGAAAACATAAAGCTTCTCTAATGATAATTAAGAAACATTCTTCTAGAGAGGTTATCATTCTGTGTAAATAAAAAAAAAATCTTTCAAACTTTGTAGATAAAATGTATAAAATCATATAATGTGTGATAGTTCAAAATCATCTGATAGGCTAAGAAGCCTGGAATTAGGCAAAAAGATCCTAGGTAACTCATAGTTACCAGGTTTATGAATTCAGTTTCATCCATGTTAGGTAAAAAAAATTGAAAAAAATATTGAAATGCAGAAATACTAGACAAGCATTCCCCAAATAGATAAATGTTATATATTCTACTGTTTATTTAATTTTATTGTTCACATCTACTTATCAATATCTTGTATTTTATTTCACAACCCAGGGTTTGTCCTGAAAATAAAGCATATCTCATTTTTTTAAGCTTACAGCTGGATCCATGAAATTACCAAATAAATGCAGTTCTTATTTTCTTGACTACTTCATGCTAAGGATCATGCTTGCATGATTTCCTCACATCAGATGAAAAGATGCTTCTGCCTATCTGTTGCCCTTCTGTTTTCAGATCAAACTATGATATGAAGGGAAATGGGATCTTTCCAGCAGACAAGGCAGAGAAGACAAGGAAAGCTTAAATAAAAACACAAAGGGAGGGTAGTGCCAGTTTGTATCAGTTGTGTACCTCAGAAAAGCCATGTCCTTTAATCTTCATTCAACATTGCTGTGTAGGATCTTTTTTATTGTTTCACTGGAGATGTGACCCACCCAACTGTGGATGATAACGTTTGATTATTTTTTTTTCCATGAAGAATGTGTCTCTACCCATGCTTACTGGAGCCCTTAAAGAGGGAACCATCTTGGAAAAAGTTTCAGAGCCACCAGACCCAACAGAGCCCCAGGGAAGTTGTTGAAGTTTCCTGGAGAGAAAGCTAGCAGATGTTGCCATGTGCCTTTCCATCTGAGACAGAAACCCTGAACATCATTGGCTTTATTGAACCATGGTTATCTTTCCCTTGGATACTTCAGATTGGGCATTTTTATAGGTTTGCCTTAATTCAGACATTTTCACAGCCTTAGAACTGTAAACTTGCAACTTAATAAATTCTCCTTTTTAAAAGCCATTCCATTTCATGTATATTGCATTCCAGCAGCTGGCAAACTAACATAGATTTTGGTTCCAGAGAAGTGGGGTGCTGTTGCAGCTTGCAAATACCAAACATGTTTGAACAGATATTTAAATGGATAATGGACAGATTCTGGAAGAATTGTGAGGAGCTTGATAGAGTAGGCCTAGAGTGCTTTGAAGAGACCATTGATAGAAATGTAGACTTTAGAGATACCTCTCATGAGGCTTTAGACATAAATGATGAATGTGTCATTCCAAACTTGAGAGAAGGCCTTCTTTGTAGATGGAAGGTAGAACTTGAAATTGGTGAACTTGGATATTTAGCAGAAGAAATTTCCAAACTAGATGTGGAAAATGCAGTCTGGCTGCTCCTTGAAGTTTATAATAAAATTGAGAGGAAAGAGATAAGTTGAGAACTGAACTCTTGGGTACAAAGAAGCCAGAAACTGATGGTCTGGAAAATTCTGGGCTTCCAGGAAGGACAACACAAGAGAATAGTGCCCCATGTGAGGATTTAACCAAACATGGAAGTAGTCAGCCATTTCAGAAGAAATCAAGATTGGAGATGGTGTTATCCAGGAAGGATTTGTGGAAAGTTATTTTGTCTGACGGGCATGACCTCAGCCTATTGCATACGAAACCAACAAGAATGTTGTGGTATCTATAAATGGAACCACTGCCAGTATGGACTAGAAGGGCCAGAAAAGGGACACATTGGAGGAAAAATAACACACAGAGCCCCAGGGAAGCTGCTGAAGAAGCCTGAAGATAAAGCTAGCAGATGGTGCCATGTGCCTTTCCAGCTGAGTGAGAAACCTTGAACACGATCGGCTTTTTGAACCAAGATATCTTTCCCTGGACTCCATATATTGGACATTTTTATAGGCTTGCCTTAATTTGGACATTTCCAGAGCCTTAGAACTACAAAGGGGATTAATAAATCCCCCTTTTTAAAAGCCATTCTGTTTTAGGTATGCTGCATTCCTGCAATTTGCAAACTAACACAAGGTCAAGAAATCCACTGGGTGACTCCATTAGATCCAGAGCCAGGAGTCTCAGAGTTTAGCTCAGTGTCTTAGACCTATTCCCATTTGAGACAGCTAGAAGTCAGCTTGTAGAACAGCCAACACTCTTCCACCTGTGCTTTCTTCAGACACCGATTTTGTCCATGACGTGCTTGATATGGAAGGCAGGAGAGAGTCTGACTGGGAGGCCATTTTTCTTTTGAAGACAGGGAGTGAGAACATCTTCTGAAGGAACCCTGTGAGGAGACTAATAGAAAACAGGAATCTCCAGTAGCAGCTGCCTATGGGATGCAGCACTCCCCAGCCATTTCTTGTTTTAGCCAAAGTGAAGTCTCTGTAGTCTAGACTATGTCCAGCCATGTGGTTGCCTCACAGGTCACTAGTGCCCTGGGTATTTGTTTTGCTTCTAGAAAAGCAGTGGCGCCAAGCTGGAATAGCAGACATTCTTCCTACCTCAATGACTGAGCAATGTGGCTGAGAGCTGTAACAAACTGAGAGATAACTTTATGCTCCCTTACTGCCTATCTTCCTTGGAATTCTTGGATGCTAATTAATTTTATGGGTTTTAAATGTAACACCTGCATAATCCATTTCTTAGAACTCTGTCCTCAAATACTGTCCAGGCAGACATCTTGCTCTTCATCCCGTACTTCATACATTGCCCCTGGTCCTCTAGCTCTTGCTCCCCTCCTTTTGGACTACCTGGATTCCCTTCTTGGCTGACTAACCCCTGTTCTTTTCTCTCTGCAAGCTTCTCCTAGCACCTCCCAGCCTTGGGGCTATGTGTTCACAGTACAGAGACTTTGGCTCCAATGTGTTGCTAAAGTAATACAAAATCTCACATTAAAAAAATGCCTCATCAGGTGGAGAGCTGTGATTTTCTAGACACTCCAATGACACTAGAGTCCTCAGAGTACAGGAAGCCTGGGGCTTAGGATGAAGCAAGCATTTGTTTTTCAATCTTCCCTCTGACCAGAAGGCTAGGTTGAAGGCAAAAAAAAAAAAAAAGCATTGCTTTGAAAGGACAGGTATAATATAACAGCCTTGTATTTGCAGGGTCCTGAACCTTTGAGAGTTATTGAGAGTATAAGACAGTCCATTTCTACCCCAGCCCAGTCTCTGGGGTACAAAATTGCAATTTGTGAAAACTGTGAGCAAGGTCAGGATTCAGTTTATATTTGGATTTTCAAGATCAACTTTTATGAGTTGAGAGTTAATGTCATATGACAAGTTCATTCATGCCGTCTCTGCAATTATGTTCTCCCCATCTCTTCTAATAATAACAACAATGGCAACAAATATTTAACCAACATCCACTACTTCCAGATACTATTTGTGGTAGATTGATTTGTGTGTCCCAGTTTGGACATATTCTTTCCTCTTGGGCTGCATTCTGATGGATGCAGACCTATTGCAAATAAGATCTCTTTACAATGCTACTTTAGTTAAGGTGTAGCCCCACTAAATCAGGTTGAGCCTTAATTCACATTACTGAAAGAGAGAAGTCAAGGAAGCAGCCAGAAGCTGAAAGTCAGTGAAGCCCAGAAGAGAAAGGAGAAGATGCTGCCAAGTGCATTGCTATGTGACAGAAAAGCCAAAGAGCCTCAAAGCTGGCTGGTCATCCAGAAGGTACAGACTTTGGGAGAAAGTAAACCTCTTAGTTGCTAAAAACACCTGTGAGCCAATATATTCCTACCGCAAAGCCAACCCATTGTATGGTATTTGTTAGCAGCTAGGAAACTAAAACATGGTTCTAGGTCTATTTTAAATCACCAGAAACATCCTTTTTGTTATAATGAATATGTTTCATTAATTGATTCTGATTTCATTAGTATCAAGAATGAATTGAACAAGTTTATCCTTTATGCCTAATATTTCATAGAAGACAGTTTTTCCTTAGTCACTGAAAGAATGTATTTAACAAGAGAATAAGCCAATGCCTGACTTAGACATCAATAAAAACTAAAATTTATTTAACCTTTACTGTGTGCCCAGCACTGTACTACAAGCTTCACATACATTATCTTATTAATCCTCATAGTTCTCTGAAGTGGGATACAGAGTATCATATAAAATTACAGTAATGTCACTTCATCCTAGCAACCATGCTTGCTTCTGCTTGCAAACCATAAAGTAAGAAATGAGACAGTTACCCAGAGTTCTGTGCCATATTATCATCCTATTAATGCCATTAACAATTTCCTCCTCAGTAGTCAACAAGAGAGAGATCACTCACCTCAGAGTAATAATAAAATTACCAAGCTATTATGATGATGTAGTAACTGAGAAAGATGTTCAGAATGGAAGATCATTTTTTTGCATGTGTAGTGAGAATTGACAACACGACAATTAAGAGGACATGGTCACTGGCATGATAAATGAAGAACTCTCTAATGGGAAAATTTACCTTATGTTACGAGCAGATCATGATTTCCCTGGAGTGGGAAAATACCAATGACTTCTAAAATGCCACACTATCAGGATTACTGCTTTCCAGTCTAAACTGAAGTGAAAAACAGATGTGTGACCCATATTCCCCCCCACTTTTTTCTTTCTTTAAAAGTACAGAATTTGAGCTAAGGGAGTTCAAAAGAAAAATTGGTCCATCCAGCTTCTGCCTTCATATTCAAATTTTTGTCTCAATCATCACATGTACTAAGGGAATTTAATGAGTATGTTCCACCAGTGTCGAAGACAAAACTTTCCTATGCTCATATGTTCCTGAAACAGACTCCTTGTTTTGAGAGAGCCATGCCCTTCCTATCTTTCTAGCCCAGTAGTTTCTCAAACAAAGTCTGAGTGAGAGTTCCTTCTCTCTTTCTCCCACTCTCTGTCTTGCTCTCTCTCATTCTTTGCCACCCCTGCCTTGTCTGCCTGGCAGGCCAGTCTCCCAGTAGATTGTAACACTGGTTTTATCAAACACTCTGCAGGGGTTGGGTGACTGAGGTAGGGGTGGCATGGGCCATCAGCTCCTTTGACCCTGTTTAAACCCAATCTTCAGAACTTGTTGATAAGACTGTCATGTGGGAAAGAGGCAAAAGGCTTGCTATGGCTCATGTAGATTGCATCTATTGCTTTTCTTCTATCTCCATGGCCTGTCATTCTGTCATAGGAGGAAAATGAATTGGCCCACATGATTTTCTCCTTACAATACCATGCCGGTTGCTACCCTGTGTCTCAGGCTCACGGAGAGATGGGAAATTGATTGCCAGATGCTGTGCTTGGTGTACTCCTTGGCAATGAGGGTGACAGATGATTCAATACAGGTGGAATTCACTTTATCCAGTGGATGTTTCTCTGAGAATGAGTGCAAACCAAATTTCATAAGAACTGGACTTTACTTCTTTGTTGTTTTATTCTTTTTAGATACTCAATTTCAGATGATGCCTTAATAGACTGTGTCTCTTAATATTTGAGTTCAGTCCTCAGGCATTCAGACCCTGAGTTAAGGAGATGTTGAGAAATGCACAAATACACTGGATAAGCTATAACAAATAAGAAATATTAGTAGGTACTAGGTTGTCAGAACTATTTCCTAAAGCATGTATGTATGTATGTATCTGTGCATGTTTGTGTATGTATAACTTCCTTTAGCTTATCCATTTTAAGGTTGAACTTATCTTAATCTGGGGCTTATTTGCAATAAGGTAATATATTTATACATACACATATTTAAAAAAAAATTTAAATTTGCATTCTAAAGCTTTCTGGTACCCTTGCCTCATCTTTGAAAAAATAGACAGTAGCTCTGCAGAGCTATTTGGATGTTTGGATGTCAAAGATTGAACTTTAGTAGTTTGAAAATCCAGTTTTTGGTATATGTGTACTACCATTATTAACTTACTTTTAATTATTACTTATAACAGCTCACAATAATACAATGCTCAAGTTCTTCCTAAGTGTTTCACATACATGTTCACAATATCATTGGACTTCTACCCAGTTTGGTGACGCTGGCATTGCTTTCTCCTATGATTAGGCCAAACAGCTGCTGAGAAAAGCGATTGGTTTAGGGCTGCCCTAGAATGAGTACAGAACCCTGTCTAACATTAATAATTAAACTTTATGGAACTATAATTATGAGTCATATGTCTCGTTGTGTGCTTTATATTCATTTTTCTCATTTATTCGTTCTAATACCCTTTTAGGTGGTAGTGATTATCTTAAGTTTTAGGAGGTGCCACTAGGTCTAGAAACACTATTTAACTTGTATGAATTCACCCAGAGGTACATGTTGATCATATATTATTATTTCTCCCTTTTAACAACATGGCAGCCTACTATGTGGCTTCTTCATCTTCTGTTTCCTATAAATGGTAGATCTTGGAGGTGTTTCCAAAAAAGAACATGAAGATGATGCAATGCTTCATTCTATTTTCAGCTACATAATATTCATATTTATTTAATATGTATGGATGGGCTGAAATGCATTTAATCATTCCCTTAATGATAGAATTGGTTTTTACCGCCAATTGTTTGCTAATTCCTAAAAGAAGAGATGCAATAATACATTTTTATATATCATTTTATTTGGTAGGGAAGTACATCTGGGGGCAAAATTTCTAAGGTGGTATTTCTCCATATTCTCAGAGTGGTATACACATTTAAAATTTTGTAAGTTTTGTAGTTATTTCTAAGTAGACTTCAGAGAAGTTGTAGTTATGTTCCCAGAAGCATTATATGAGAGTGCCTGGTTCCTTCATGGTCTCAGCAACAGAGCATATCTGCGAATGTGATTGGTGAGAAAATGAAAGTATGTCAATGTGGTTTTAATTTGCATCTCCTTTATGAAAAACGAGGTTACACATTTTTCATATGTTTAAGAGTTGTTTGTATTTCTTTATATTCTTTATCAGTTTATATTATTTGTCAGTTTTTTTTTTTTTTCTATTAGGTCATAGAGATTTTTCTTTATACTTTCTAGAAATTCTTTGTATAAGGGAAATTAGGCCTTTGCCTGTTACATGAGCTTCAAGTGTTTTCCTTGAGTTTACCACCGACTCTTTTGATGGTGTTGTGCCTGTGCAGAAGGTTTTTATTTTCATATGGCTGGATTTATCTCTGTCTTGAGTGACTAATAGGTTTTCAATTATAGTTTAAAAAAGGCCTTTTTACTGTCAGATTATAAAGGCATCTGTCCCTGTCTTCTTTTAGTACTTTTATTTTGTGTTTGTGGTTGTTCAATTTACATCCTAAGCTTTGATTTGTTTGAAATGTATACTGGTGTGTGGCCTGAGATATTAGTCCTATTTCAATGTCATAGATTACTAGTCTGTTTACTAAATGATCTATGTTTCCTTCACTGATTTGAGATGTACCTGTAACATAAACTGAATTTCCCTGAGTATTTGGATTTACCTATTGGATTTTCTAGTCTTTTCCTGACATCTATTTATCTATTCATATGCCTCTACCACACATTTTTAATTCATGGAGATATATACATTCATTGCTCTTCGTTTTCAGTGTTCATACTTATTTTCATACATATTTATTTTTGCATATGAACTTTAGAATTAGGTTGTATAATTCCACAAATCCACTGGAATTTTTATTGAAGTTACATTAGAATTATAAATCATCTTAATGACAACTGTCATCTTTATAATATTGGGTCATCTAATCCAAGCACATCGTATGTCTTTTTATTTGTTCTAGACTTCCTCTATGTCTTACAGGAGTGTTTGAAAGTTTCTTCATAAAAATATACTTTATTATTATGTGTCATAATTTTTATTTGCTGCCATTCTAACTTGATTTTTTCCCTACCATTATATTTTCTAACTGGATATTTTATAGATGATATCAATTTCTGTGCAATGATTTCACATACTCCTACTGAAGGTTCTTTGCTTGTAACAACTGTTCAGGCATTAGGGCTTGGACCAAGAATGTTATATTTAATCACATTAGAAAAGTATTCATGTATTCTTATCTTCTGTGTTTTTTTTAATAATCAAGAATGATAAATTTTGTCAAACGGTTATTTCAGTGTCTGTGGAGATGCTCATGTGTTGTTTTTTTCTTTTTACTTTTACGTATCTATTAGTTTGATGAATTTTATCAATACATTTCTTTTTTAATTAATATTTTGATAATGCAACTCTTTGTATTGCCCCAATAAATTGCACCTCATCAAAAAGTATTATTCTCTGTGGAACAATTGGAGAAATGACAAAGGGACGTCTGGGACTGTGTGTGAGTGACCAGAGAGGGTTTTATACACTATATAGAAAGGTCCTCAAGAAAAAATGATGAAATTGGAATGAAAAGAACAGGTAAGTGTGCTTGGCCTGGCCCCATCAGAGGCAGGTGGCAGTGTGCAGGAAGGTGCAGCTCCTGAGGGGACAGGGCATCCCTGCACTATGGCCTACATCTGCAGCTAGTTTGAAAGATCTTCCCTCACAGCTTTGCAGCTAAGAGCTCCCACTGGGAACCTGGAAGCCAGCAGATGTGCCTTCCCTGTGCACAGAGACCATTCTGCCAGTGCATAGTGCCTATCCCAACCCCTGAGGTGGGCCACTGTGGGGGCTTGTTTTTTTTGGCAGACACTGGGGATCCTTCCCTGGGAGGAGGAGTAAAACAGAGTGGAACCATCCAGCAACTGGTTAGTGAGGGATACCCTTTGGATCCTGATATGACTTCCCTTTCTCCATAGAGATTTGGAGAGATCAGACATGCATAGAAAGAGAGGCAGGGATGAGCATGTGAACTACACTGAGCCACCAGGCATTTCCAGGTTGGCTGTGGAAAGGCAAAGCTGAAATACTCAGTCCCACAGCCAAAGTTCATTCTAAATATAAGACTGGTGACTGCCAGGCCTACTGGGCCCACAAGTGGAGCCACCACCAAGGGGCACAGTGTCCACCACCCAGCCCAGAGTTGGTGGCTCTCAAAGCACATTTGAGACCAGTAGCCCTGGCTGGAATTGCATTGGGTCTCCATTCAGCTCAGCCAGCTGCTGCAATTGGAGAAAGTTGAGCCTGAGGGGAAGAAGTGGCCCAAGAGCATCAGTTGTTGGAAAGAAGCAGAAAGTGCCATTTGGCAAACCACCTAGTTGCTTAACTTTTAGCAGATCCTCAAGTAGAGTTTCATCCCCTGCATGAGGTCTGGGCCTTGGGTTGAGGGAAATCACTGACAAATCAAGTGCAAAAAAGAGACCTTCATCACAAACCCAAGCAAATTCAAAACCTTAGATGAGTGAGGGAAATCAACTTTGAAAATAACCTTATCAAGATAATCAAATCCTTCAAAGGCAACAGAAAATAACAAAGCATTTGAAAATGCAAGCAGATATGGCCCAGTCAAATGACCAAATTAAAACACTGGAGGAGACACAGAATTTGGAACAACTAATCAAAGATGTTCATACAAATCTAAATAAATTCAATGAGTGGGCTAAAGATATACAGGATATAAAAAAGACACTAGAGGAGTGTAAAGAAGAACTTGAAAGAATAAATTGAAAAACAGCATTTCTCACAGAGAAAAAAGATACTGTAGACCAAATGAAAAATATACTAGAGACACACAACAGCAGATTTAAAGAGGTAGAAGAAACAGTAAGTGATCTAAAGGACAGAAGAATTGAAATCTAGTTCATAAAAGAACAAATGGCAAGAAAGATGGAAAAATTGGATCTGGATTTCAGGGAAATGAAGGACAAAATGAAGCACACAAATATAAGAATCACTGGTGTCCCAGAAGAAGAAGAGAAGAGCAAAGGGCTGGGAAGATTAATTCAAGAGATAATGGGGGAAAACTTCCCAACCCTTATAAAAGACACAAATACGCCAAGCAAGGAAGCCAATTGAACCCCATATAGAATATATCTAAACAGGTGTACTCCAAGACACATACTAATCAGATAGTCAAATGTTAAAGAGAAGTAGAAAGTCCTAAAAGCAGCAAGAGAAAAGCAATTGACCACATACAAGAGAAACCATATAAAACTGAGTTCAGACTCCTCAACAGGCACCATGGAGGTAAGAAGGCAGTGGTATCATATACTTAAGGTCCTGAAAGAGAAAGACTTCCAGCCAGGAATTCTTTATCCAGCTAAGTTGTCCTGCATAAGTGAGGGAGGAAAAAAAAAAAAAAACTGAGAGAGAGATTAAATTTTCGCAGACAAAGGCTGGACACTTGACCTGTAAGAAATAAAAAGGAGAGTTATTTTGGCTGAAAATAAAAGACAGGAGAGGGAGATCAAAAGGAGGGCACAGAATTGAGGAGTATTAGAAGGGGTAACTTAAAGGATAAGAAGAGAGAAAGAGAAAAGGATATATAGATCTGACAAATAAAAACCAAAGGACAAGATGGTGGATTCAAGAACTGCCTTTATACTAATAACTTTGAATGTTAATGGACTAAACTCACCAATTACAACATACAGATTGGTAGAATGGATTTAAAAATATGATCCATCTATATGCTGCTTACAACAGACTCATCTTAGATCCAAGGATAAAAATAGATTTTTCAATCTATTGAAGGATGGAAAAAGGTGTTCCATGCAAGTTGTATACAAAAGAAAGCAGGAACAGCTATAAAAACATCAGAAAAATAGACTTTCAATGTAAAGATGTCTTATGAGACAAGGAAGGACACTACATATTAATAAAAAGAATAACTCACCGAGAGGAAATAACAATCATAAATGTTTATTCTCCTAATCAAGGAGCTCCAAAGTACATTCAGCCAACACTGACAAAACTGAAGGTAACAATAGATATTTCAACAACAATAGTGGCAGACTTCAACACCCCAATCTCCTTTACACAGAGAACATTTAGAAAGGATCAATAAAAAACAGAGAATATGAATGAAGTGAAAAATGAATTAGACCTAACAGACAAATTTAGATCATTATACCCCAAAACATCAAGATGTATATTCTTCTTTACTGCTCATGGAATGTTCTCTAGGATAGATTATATGCTAGGGCCCAAAATAGGTCTTTATAAATATAAAAAGGTTAAAATTATTCAAAATACTTTTTCTCATCACATATAATGAAACTGGAAATCAATAGCCATCAAGAACCAGAATTTTCACAAATATATGGAAATTAACACACTCTTAGACAATCAGTGGCTCAAAGAATAAATTTCTAGAGAAATCAGTAAATATATGGAGATGAATGAAAATGAGATTACAACATATCAGAACTTATGGGATGCAGCAAGGGTAGTGCTGAAAGGGAAATTTTATCACCCTAAATGCCTAAAGTAAAAAATAAGAAAGAGGAAAAATTGAAGACTTAATTGCTCACCTGAAGGAACTAGAGAAAGAACATCAAACTAATGTCAAAGCAAACAGAAGAGAAATAACAAAGATTAAAGCAGAGATAAATGAATTGGAGAGCAAAAAATAAACAGAAAGATCAATATAACCAAAAGTTGGTTCTGTGAGAAAATCAGTAAATCAATGGATCCCTGGCTAGGCTGACAAAGAAAAAAAGAGAGAGAATGTAAAGAAACAAAATCAGAAATGGAGGGGTGTCATTATCATGGACCCTGAAGAAATAAAAAACATCATAAGAGGATAATATGAACAGCTATAAACCAAAAAACCTAGACAACTTAGATGAGATGGACAAATTCCTAGAAACACATGAACATTCTACAGTGATTCAAGAACAAGTAGAAGATCTCAACAATCAATCACAAAATAAAGAGATTCAGTCATCAAAAATCTTCCTACAAAGACAAGCCCAGGACCAGATGGCTGTATAGGGTAATTTCATCAAACATTCCAAAAAGAGCTACCACCAATCCTGTTGAAACTCTTCCAAAAAGTTGAGGAAAAAAGAATACTATCTAATTTTATGATGTTAACACTCACTTTAATACCAAAACCAAATAAAGATGCTATAAGAAAGGAAAACTACAGACCAATCTCCCTAACGAACTTAGATGCAAAAATTCTCAACAAAATACTAGCAAATTGAATACACTGACATGTTAAAAGAATTATACAGCCTGACCAAATGGGGTTGCACCAGGAATGCAAGTGTTGTGCAACACAAGAAAATCAATCAATACAGTATGGTGTATTAACAAATTGAAAGGGAAAAATCACATGATCATCTTAATTGATGCTGAAAAAGCATTCAATGAAATTCAACATTCTTTTCTGATAAAAACACTCCAAAAGTGGAGTATTTCTCAGTCCAGAACTTAGGAAGAATGATCTCAATCATTGAAGGAAACTTCCTCAATATAATAAAGGGTATATTTGAAAAATTCACAGCTAGCATCATACTTAGAGGTAAGAGACTGAAATCATTCTCCCTAAGTTCTGGAATGAGACAAGGATGTCCATTGTTACCACTACTATTCAATATTGTATTAGAAAATCTAGCTAGAGCAATCAGGAAGGAAAAAAAGAAATCCAGATCAGAAAGGAAGAAGTAAAACTTTCATAATTTACAGATGACATGATTCCATACATGGAAAATCCTGAGAAATCTACAGCAAAGTTACTTGAGCTAATAAACAAATTCAGCAAAGTGGCAATATACAAGATTAAGGTCCAAAAATCAGTAATGTTTCTATACACAAGTAATGACCTAACTGAGGAGACAATTAAGGAAAAAAAAAATCCATTCAAAATAGCAACTATGAGAATCAAGTACCCAGGAATAAACTTAACTAGGGGTATAAAGAACCTATACACAGAAAATTGCATAACATTGCTAAAAGAAATAAAAAAATCTAAATACATGGAAAGACATTCTGCATTCATGGATAGGAAGATGAAATTTAGTTAAGATTTCAATTCTACCCAAATTGATCCATAGATTCAAAATTCCAACAACCTGCTTTGAAGACTTGAAAATCTAGTTACCAAATTCATTTGGAAGGGAGACATTGAATAGCTATGAATATCTTAAAAAGAAAGAGCAAAATGGTAGGACTAACATTTCCTGATTTTAAAGCTTATTATAAAGCCACAGTAATCAAAAACAGCATGGTATTGATATAAAAAGAGAAGTATTGGCCAATGGAATTGAATAGAGAGTGTGAAGATAGACCCCCAAACCTATAGTCACTAGATCTTCAACAAGTCCCCCAAATCCATTGCACTAAGACAGAATAGTTTTTTTTTTTTTTTAATAAATGGGCATGGGAGAATAGCCAATAAAAAAATGAAAGAGGACCCCTACTTTACACCCTACTCAAAAATTAACTCATAGTGGATCAAAAACCTAAATATAGAAGCCAGTATCATAAAACTCCTAGAAGATAATATGGGAAACTTCCTCAAGGCCTGGTAATAGGAGGTAGCTTCTTAAACTTTACACTCAAAGCATAAGGAATGGAAGAAAAAAATAGATAAATGGGAACTCCTCAAAATCAAATGCTTTTGCATCTCAAAGTACTTTGCCAAAAAGGTGAAGATGCAGCCAACTCAAAGGAAGAAAATATTTGGAAACCACACATCAGATAAAGGTTCAACATCTTGCATATGCAAAAAAAAAAAAAAAAATCATTCGACTCACCAAAAGAACAAGCAACCCAATTATAAAATGGGCAGAATATATAGAGAGACATTTTTCCAAAGAGCAAATACAGCTGTTCAGAAAAGATGCATGAAGAGATGCTTATCTTCCTTGGCTCTTAGGGAAATGCAAATCAAAACTGCAATGAAATATCTGTAAGAATGACTACTCTTAAACAGAAAACTACAAATGTGTGAGAGGATGTGAAGAAGTTGGAAAACCTATTCACTGCTGGTGGGAATGTATATAGTTACAACCACTATGGAAGACAGTTTGGCAGTTCCTCAGTAAAGTAGTTATCAAGTTGCCCTGTGACCTGGCAATAGAACTACTTGGCGTGAAAACAGGAAAGCTGAAAGCAGTGACACAAATAGATATTTGCACATCAGTGTTCACAGCAGTATTATTCAAAATTGCCAGAAGATGCAAACAACCCAAGTCAGTGGATAAATAAAATGCAGTATATACATGTGAAAGGAATATTATGCAGTAGTAAGACAAAATGAGGTCCTAAAGCACATGACAATGTGGATGAACTATGAGGACATAATGTTGAATGAAAGTGTATGATTTCATCATTAGGACTCTAGTAAAGGTAAATTCAGAGCTTAGAATATAGGAGACCTAGAGATACACACAAGCTGGAGATGGGTGAAGGGTTACCTAAACAGGTTGAACTTAAATGTAAGGGAATAGATAGAAGTGATGGTAGTTAATTAGTGGGGTTATAAGTAATATTGCCATGTAGGTGAATATGACTGAAAGGAGTTATATAGAGCCATATATTCCACCAATTAACAATACAAATATAAAAAAAAATATTTCATGAACTACTTAAAAGGTATGAAACCTGTACAAAGAATAAATAATAAAAGGGTACAGGGAGAAAATTACTATTCCATGCTATGGCCTATAGTTAACAGGTATACAGGATACATCAACAGGACTAGAGAAATACCAGGATAAAAAATTTGAGGGTGAGGGGGGGGGCAGGGACAAGAGAGAAAAGGAGGTTTAGATTTTCTATTTGGTGAGGGTGTGTTTATCTGTTATTTTTCTTTTTGGAACAATGAAAATTTTCTAAAATTGAGATGGTTGGTGCTTGTACACTTAAATGAGGATACTGTGAGACATGGCTATTTATTTTGGAGATTATCTATGATACCAATGGATGGAGGTGGCCAACAGGTATATTGACTTAAAAGCAGAGAGGCAAACTGTGATATATATATATATATGTATGTATGTATATGATGTGTATATATATATATATATATATATATATACATGTATATGTATATGATGTATATATATATGATAGAAAATTGTGTGGCTACAGAAAGGAACCAACTTTCAAGGCATGTAAAAAGATGAATGAACCTTGGTGATATTGTGTTGTGCAAAATAAGCCAGAAACAAAGAACAAATACTTGTAACTACGGTCTCTTTTAGAAAATACATATAAGAGAATTGGAACCTAGATTGCAAGCTTTTATAGTAGTGACATTTAGTCCAGAGTTATATAGGTTATTTCTAGATTCTGAGATGCTCTGCTATATGTGTGTAACCTGATATTTCCTGGAACTTTGGCTACTTGTGTTACACCTAAGACTCAGAGTTGGAGTTCTGCAGCTCTGAAAGTCAGCATTGCTACATAGGACTGTTAAAGAAACAAAACAGAGACCAGGCTTTGATTAGTGATAAGAACAAAACAGATCTGGTTGGGACTAGGGTAAATTAGAACACAGGGCAAAAGATATATTGTCTGTATTTTGGAGCTTTACCTACTGTATGAAATCAAAGTCAGAGAGGTTTATTTTGTCCAAAACCTAAATTTTCTATAGCACACAATCTAACTCAACCTGCCTAGAAAGCTCATTTAAACAACCCAAACACCTGGAGCCAGAGCCTAGAATGTGAACTAAGGGCTTGTATTGCTATGTAGCTTAATGTAATACCTGGATACAACTCAGAGTATGTTGGGTAAATAATTTTAAAAGTATTGGTGAAGTCTCTTGAGGGACTGGATAAAAATTATGGAACTATTAAACTTCCCCAGCTTGGAAACCCCTAATGCTCTCTCAAACATTAGGGATTCCCAAGTTAATAGGCCAAGCCCTTGATCTTGAGGCATGCTCTTATGAAACATTTCTGTAGGAGAGAAGCTAAACCTACCCATAATTATGCCTAAGAGTTACTTCCAGAAAACCTCTTTTGTTGCTCAGATATGAACTCTCTCTCTCTCTCTAAACTCAACTCTGCAAGTAAAATCATAACCCTTCCCCACATATAGGGCATGACATCCAGGGTTGAAAGTCCCCCTGGCAACGTGGGACATGATTCACAGGGATGAGCCTGGCCCTGATACCATAGGAATGATAATGCTTTCCTGACCAAAAGGGGGAAAATGTAATAAAATAATGCATTAGTGGCTAAGACAGTTCAAATATACTTGAGAAACTATTCTGGAGGCTTCTCTTATGCAAGCTTCAGCTAGATAGTGCTAATTTTCACTTTTTTCCCCAACCCCCAAGCAACATCATTCTTGTTAACCTAGGGTTCTATCTGAAATTCTACAAAAGTTTCACACACTAAGTTTATTTTCCAGAAACCTACAACCTCCAAATTTTTCCATGATCAGATAAGTCCTGAAATTCAGAGAGGACAACCTCTCCAAGAACATCAACCATTTCTCATCCCCCATCCCATACTGTTGACACTCCTTTCAACATGGAAAATTAGAATGGGCATAGCCTAAAAATCCTTAAAGTTTGGGAGAAGAATCAAAGGCAAAGAAGGAGTTATAACAGAGAAGATAGGATTGAACAAATGAGTATGACTACTGAATCATTACATTGATACTTCTTTTAGTCTTCAATGTCTTGGAATAGCTAGAAGGAAAACCTAAAATCGTGCAACTATTTTGGTATAATCTATACCAAACTTTGAATTCTGTTCTATACCTGTTTGCTAAAATGTACTTTGAAATTTATTCCTTTTTTGTATATTTGTTATATCTCACAACAAAAATGTTAGAAAAAGCATTATTCTTTGACTGGGTTGCTACATTCTAGTTAGTTATATTTTATATTGGATTTTCTCAATAGTATTCACAAGTGAGATTAGGGTAAAGAAGGGTTGGCACTTCAGGATGAGACACCACCTGCAGAATGTGTGTTTTTGCTGATGCTTGCTGAGATCTGTCACCACCCTCCACTTTTTCTCTCTTTCCTCTTTCCCTCCTAGGCAGCTTCACCGTCATCTCAGCTTTTAGCACTGCTTACACACACTGGTGAAGGCTACGGTGTTTATCGGTCTCCTACTGTCAGGGAAAGGGGAAAGGGGGCAGGCTAATTATTATTTTTTTTCTATCTCCATCTCATGCTTGTCTGATTTCAATGTGGTGAAAGAGAAAAATGATGTCATACATAGCCACCTTCAAAATGGACATCCTCTGGCTTTCCTTTTTACCATTACAAAAACTGTGATCTCTTTTCGTGTTGTATTATCAGTTATATGTAGAAGCATTGCAGCTGCTTGTACGTTTGTTTCATCCCTTCTATTCCAGAATGTCCTTAGTTACCATCTGTAGTAACTGCAATCAAATTAATTAGAATCATTTAAACCAACAAATTCCCTAAACCAATTTTAAAAAGTGGTCAAAGCTAAACACGTTGAGTTATACAGTAAAATGTTTATATATTCCCATGCTAAAATTTTAAAAGTATAGAAACATATAAAGTAAAAAAGGGAAAAGCCTTCTTCCCTTACCTGCCATATTTACTCTAATCCACAGAGCCAACACTGTCAATACTATGTTGTATATATATATATATATTTTACATGGGCAGGCACCCGGAAGCGAACCCGGGTCCTCTGGCATGGAAGGCAACCACTCTGCCTGCTGAGCCACCATGGCCCGCCCACTATGTTGTATATTTTTTGAGGTTCTTTTGTTTCTTGGCCAAATATATACACATAAGGATTACATATAATTTTGTAACAGAAATGGGATGTAATAATCAGCCTTAATGCATATACATCATTGTGCACATATCTCTGTGAGATGTATTCCTAGAAATGGCATTATTGGGTCAAAAGACAGCCACAGGTAGATTTTTTAAAAAGGATGTCATCTATTATCTTCATAAAAAAGATATAATGATTAGTCTTTCTATCATGAAAATAGATGATTCTCTACACCATTGCCCCCACTGATTATTATAAATTTGCTTTTCATGACTTTTATTTTTAGCTTGTGTTTCCCCTACTATTAATGAGTTTGGGCACATTTTTAAATATATACTGACCATTTGAATTCCTTTACTAGATTGCTTTTCACATCTTTTATCCTTTTTTTTATTTTTAAAATTGATTTATAGAATCTCTTTTACATATGCTGGGGATCAATAATTTGTTATATATTTTGCGAATAATTTATCCCAGGCTATCACTCATCTTTTCATCTTACATTCACCATACTGAAAGTGTTCCTTTTTATGGAGTAAAGGTGCACTTTCTTTTATTTTGGTTTCTAGGTTTTGTGCATCATTTGTTGATCACCTAATTGAGAGAACCAAATACATTTATACCTAGTAAATGTTTCTGCACAAAAGTCTCTGCTTTCATCCCTGTCTTTCTAACTTTGAAGTTGAGGACAATGAAACAAAGTCTTTGTATCAACAATTTTAGGGTGGTAAGAGCATTAGTTACCTGGACACCCTTTGTTGTTATTGAAAATCTTGTTCAGGTGATTGAAACTACCATTTACCACTCATGTACATCTCCCAGGCCAGTATAGTCATCTAGTTTAGTCATCTAGTTTTAGTTTTAGTAATGGTTATTCAGGGTTGTCACACTGATTACAAACCTTCATTGTCTACAGCTAAGGAAAACTGATGAAGAAGAGTTAACTCTGGAACATTCTGGGGAATGATTGAAATTTATTTTCTTCCTTCCTTTCTTTCTTTCTTTCTCCAATGAAAATTCATCTAAAACTATGTGTGTTTTTGGATGGAAAAAGCATGTGGATCATTAACTAGAGATGATAAATGAAATATATTTCAATTAATCCATGTTTTCCTTCAGTTCTTGGTTTCTACTTACATATCTTTTCTCCATTAGTTTTGAAAATTCTTTTTGTGTTTTTCAATCTTGTTTCCCAATAACTGGGAAATTTCTTTATAGACTGTGCTAAGGATTGTGCCAGTTTGAAATTATCATGTGCCCCAGAAAAGCCATATTCTCTAATTCTCATTCAGTATTGTTGGGTGAGATCTTTTTATTGTTTCCATGGAGATGTGAGCCACCCAATTATAGGTGGTAATTTTGGATTAGATTGTTTCATGGAGATGCATCTCCACCCATTCAATGTGGGGTTACTTACTGGAGAGGGAGCCATTTTGGAAAGAGCCACAAGAGCCACAAGAACTGACAGAATCCATGCTACCAGACACCTCTGGAGACGAAGAAGGAAAACACCCCTGGGGGAGTTCATGAAACAAGAAGCCGGGAGAGAAAGCTAGCAGACTTCACCATGTGTCCTTCCAGCTGAGAGAGACACTCTAAACTTCATCGGCTCTTTCTGAGTGAAGGTAATCTCTTTATGGTGCCTTGATCTGGATATTTTCATCGCCTTACCTTAATTTGGACATTTTCACGGTCTTAGAACTGTAAACTTGCAACTTAGTAAATTTTCCTTTGTAAAAGCCATTCTGTGTCTGGTATATTGCATTCTGGCACCTTGCAAACTGGAACAGGGACTTGGTCCAATTACTTCCCCTTTTTATACAATCCCCACTGGCCAAAGCCAACACGTATGTGGGGTGCTAACATGACGGTAATCTCATTTGGCTCACTACCTCCTCTCCTTTGTGTCTCAGATATTTTTGCTCAGTGAACATGTGGCCCAGGTCTCTATTTTTAGAGAATTATACATTTTGAATTTCCTCGCTGCTAATAATGCTCTTTCTTTTAATATGTTCTGCATGCTTTAGTGGGTTTTTATGCTCTGTCATGTGTATATGTGTAACACTAACCATGGTGTCAATAGTGGGAACAATGTGGTTATGTACTTGGACTTTCACCTCCTCTAGCACACAATACCTACCTAGGTAGGTAAGATCCTACCTAGGAATTTTAACAAATGTCTGTGAAGGAATTTTAACAAATGTCTGTGAAGTAGAGAAAAAAAACAGGTTGTTTTTTCTTTTTATCTCTCTGCTTCCCACTAACTTTTGCAACTCAGTAAATCCTCCATCCAGAAATGTGTACTCAAACTAGACTCTTAATTTTCTTTTTTTTAAAACTCTGAAGAAATCCCTACATTTCTCTTTCTTCATGAATCTAGGAGACTCTAAAGATGGAAGTTGGCACAAAGTCTCCAGAGATGCAAATTTCTAATTGAGGCTAGTGTCCACACACTAGTTCAAGCCTTACTTTTTACTCTCCAAGAATCTTCAAGGTGCTGGCAAGGGAAAAATATCAGAGGAAAAATATAAGCTGCAGATATGAAAGCTGGAGTCACACACACTACAGGTCCAGAACCCCAGCCTTTTGCTCAGTATGTAGTTTCTTATTCTACAATAAGAGTGACAAGGGCAGTTAAGTATTTAAAACAGTGCAATAACTTAGCAAAAGTTCCAGTAGTAGTCATAATGGCACTCATAGTCAAAATATCCATCATATGGACTCAGCTCAAAGGTCCCATTCTCAGAGAATAAGAGCAGAATGCCAGTGTATTAGTTTCCTACTGCTGCTGTAATGAAACACAATAAACATGGTACCTTAGCACAATACCACTTTATTATCCTATAGTTCTGTAGGTCTGAAGTCCAAAATGAATCTCACTGGGCTAAATTCAAGGTGTCTGCAGGGTTATGTTCCTGTCGCAAGCTTTAGCAGTGAATCTATTTCCTTGCCTTTTGCAGCTTCTAAAGACTGTCTGCATTCATTGATTCATGGCCTCTTCTGCCATCTTCAAAGTCAACTCTTGAATTGTCTCTCGCAAGTCCTCTCCTAGCCTCTTCTACATTTAAAATACCTTAGTGATTATAATGGGCTGACCTGAGTAATGCAAGACAATCTTATTTTAAGGTTAACTGAAAAGCAGCTTTACTCTCATCTATAACCTTAATTTTCTCTTGCCATGTATCCTACTCTAGTTACTGATTCTGGGTATTAGGATGCAGAATTCACTGGGGGTGGTAGAACATAAATCTGCTTATCAAGCCAAGTTTGTTTCTAGGAATGAATTTTAGGAAATGTTAAGTCACATTCACAAATAATGATGAGTATCAAACTTAGAATGATTTATTGATGATCCAAAAGGTCTCTTTGTTGACATTTTTGTAGTCATGATTTTCCCTAAGTGATGAAATTAAAAAGAAGAATCCTTGCGGATTATATTTGAAGAAACTTGGAATTAGGTAGCTGGGAATGATTGTGTTCCACTTGGCACCCAGATCTTCTGGGAAATCAAACCTGGAGATAATCAAAAGTGTTCACCAGTCAGCAACAAGGCATATGGAATAAAGGAAAACACAAAACAAAACAAAAAGCAAATTTATACCAGAATAGCGGTAAGGCAGAAAAGTAACGCCTAAGCATTCATTTGCAGTATCTATGCTAACCTTATTCATTTCAATAACTCATTTCAAAAGCTTTTCAGTATATACTTTCATTGTGTGTTTGGAAAAGCTATACATCACCTTCTGAGCCACGCATCACACCTTACATGAGGTTACTAAAGAAACCTACATTTTTCCTATTAGTTCCCATTGATTTGTATGGCTAGTGGGACTCAAAGTTGATGGGCGAAAAGCTAATATTTTTCCTTCTTTACAGCTCCAATGCAACCCATGCCCAAGCCAACACTGTTTCTTGCTGGAGCTGGTAGAAGAGCCTCCTATCTGATCTACTTCCTCCTCTTTTATCCCTACACAGTCTATTCTCCATACAGAAGCCAAATGCACTTCTAAATATATGAGCCAGATCATATCATTTCCCTGCTAAAAACTTCTTGACATCTTCACAATGGAAGAATAAAAATGGACTCTGAACACAGTTTCTAAAAAGTACCATGTGTCCCGCTTCCCCCATCCACTTCATGCCTTCACCTTCCATCCTACCTCATTCACTATTTGCTAGTCATATGGTTTTGTTTCCTTGTTTTGAATACTCCAAGCTCATCCCAGCCTCAGTGCCTCTGCATGGGCTGCACCCTCTGCCTGTCCCTATCTTCACACAGCTGACTTCTGCATATCTGGCTAGTCTCAGCTCAAAGTTCACCTCCTCAGAGCAATATCTCATATCTACTTACTCTAAAGCAGCTCCTCTTGCTCCCATCTCCATTACGCTCTAATTCATCAAAATGTTTTCATTATTGTGGTGGTGTGAAGCTGTAGGCACCACAAAAAAACATGTTCTTAAATCTAATCTATTCCTCTGGGTGTGAACCCATTGTAAGTAGGACCTTTAGATGAGGTTGCTTCAGGGAAGGTGTGCCCCACCTCAGCCAGGATAGGTCTCAATCCTATCACTGGAGTTCTTTATAAGAGGATGAAATTGAGACAGAGAGTAAAAAAGCTGTAGAAGCAAGAAGCTGAAATCATTGAAACCCAGAAGAGAAGGGAGGAACCACAGAGGCCGCCATGTGGCTTGCCATGAGACAGAGGAGCCCAGGATCTTGGGCAGGTGGTCCTCAAGGAAGAAACATCACCTCAATGATGCCTTGATTTGAACATTTTCTTGGCTTCAAAACCATGTACAAATAAATTCCCATTGTTTAACCCATCACATTTCATGGCATTTGCTTTGAACGGCATAGGAAACAAAAACAGTGATCTTTACATCACTTATCTTTATTTGAAATTATTTTGTCCATTATTTAATTTACTGCTTTATTGCCTGTGCCTTCAACACTTAGCCTCCAAGCACAACATAAATGTTGCTGACTACGAATAGAATCTGCTCTCTTTGCGACTGTAGCTCCAATTGCCAGAGCAGTGGGGCTTCTTAAATATTTTTAAATAAATGAAAGCATATAAGTTGAGTGGAGTGCATTTATTTTGCAAGAGAATTTTCACCAGAACAGTGTTTTGAATAGTAAACACATGCATTTGTAATAGCATTTCATTTATACTTTGCATCTCAGTTTCCTCCTCTATAAAATGAGAGTTGGCTGAGATGACAAATAAGGTTCCTCCCAGTGATTACAGTTCCTCACTATGACTAAATAAAAAAGATTAAAACTAATTTTCAAAAGGACAGCTACTAAGTAAAGTGGTGTCCACCTCTACAATTAAAAAAAAAATGATTCATTCGTGTCTGATTCATCCATAGTGGAAAGTATGCGTTAACTCTTTAGCTTCAGGTTTCTCTGTTTCCAAAACTCTCTCTGCAGACAGCAGATATGGTATATGTGATACGCAAAATGGCCCCAATACACTAATAAATACATATATTTTCACAAGACCAAAAGGCTACCATTCCCTACGGTAGCTAGATGTGAACTAGTGACCACGGATGAGTAGCTTAGCAAAACTCCAAAATTGTCTTTCAGTTTCAGGGACTTCGCGCCTTCACCCCTCTAAATCCTCCCTGACTTTGTTCTTAGGGCAAAGATCAAAATCCTCCACAGGATCTGCAAATATGGGGATTATCTGGAACTTGCCTGTCACTTTTGTTGCCCCATAAGAGGCTTCCCCTCTCACTGTCCATATTCCAGTCACAGGACTGTTCTTAGAAAGCACACTCTCACTCTTGGGTTGCCCCTTCGCCTGGGATTTCTTCCTTTCCTTCCCTCTCCCATTTTCCTTCAACTAGTTCATTCTTATTTGCCCTCTAGAATTCAGAACATTTGATCTGAATCCCCACCCCCGACACTGGGCTTCAATAATTATTCTTTAATTCCCTTCATGGCATGTATTGAATTACAGATTCATAGGTGAGGTTATTTTATTAATGGCTGTTTTCCTCACTGAACAATAAGCTCTAGGAGGAAGGGACCATATATGTTTGTTAAGCCTATATCGCCAGGCTTTAGTTACATAGTAGGACTCAATACATAAATGCTAAATTAATAAATTAATGGACACTTAGCATCAGTAAGGCCACAGTTTTACAAGAAAAAGGATATAGGAGGCAGATAGGGAAAGAGAAAAGTACAGAACACTTCTCCTGGAAAGATAGGTGAGGAATAGTTTGTTCAAATGGTTAACTGGATAGCAATGTTCTTAATATATAGTGAATGATTTTTATTTTAATGTGAGGTGCATACTTTCTGTGGTTACCAGGTGTAGCTTCAATACTTCAGCTATTTAGACCAGGTGACCATAGACAGGCATTTCTATCTGCAGCTATGAGAGTGAAATGCGCTGGTCTTTGGAGGGGAATTTAATAAGGCTCCACACCCTAGGATATAGGCCTCTGCATGTAACTTACCATCCTACCAAACATCAGTGGGTAAGGAAGTCAGGGAAAATTAAGCAAGTGATATAAGCAACCCACCATATAAGGTTGTATATCGTGTCTACATGTTCTTGGAAAGGATACGGAACCACTTATTCACAACCTTTTGGCCAAACAACAGTGGATTATCAGTGGGTCCTGGGGGAACTGGATCAGGTAACATAAGGGAGCTTGCTGTACTCTGGCTGATCCACAGGACCTCAGAGCAAATAGCAGCAGAGGTAAAATTCACGGGCCAATGTAAACTCTGATTGTGCTCAGGCTTTCCAACTTTCTTTTCTTCTAAACTTTTCTAGCAGGTAGAGAGAAAATCTAGTTAGGCAAAACATACCAAATCTATGTTGGAAAGGGGCAAGTTGAGGTGAAAGGAAAGAAAGAGACATGAGAAACTTTTTACTTAAAAATTAATTAGTGTGGGCAGTGGTGGCTCAGTGGTAGAGTTCTTGTCTGACATGCCAGAGACCTGGGTTTGATTCTCGGTACCTTCCCATGTGAAAATAAATAAATAATTATTTTTATCTTATTGCCTGGCAAAGGATTACCTGTGTAGTAGAGAAGAATAGTCTAATCACTAGAATAGCGCTGATCACCTCATTTCAAGGGTTATTATACATCATCATCAAGGGTGAATTATTATACTGGCAATCATTTCAAAGTCAATGTCCTAGGAATTTGGTAATTACGATTCTGGTCCTTCACTTCTGATCATTTGTGGGTACTCTGAAAAAATAAGCTTGGGGATTGCAAAACTTTACATTCAATACCACATCCTGATGGGCAGATTTTTTAGCCTTTCCTCTTTCTAGACCAGACTCTGTGAATGTTGCTGACCTATAGTATCTGAGATGTAAGCCAGCCACCCAACTCCACTTGTCACACTCCCTCCTCAGGCACAATTGGTCTTTGGTTAACATTGAAGAAAAAGGGTCTAGAAATACTCCATTCCGGTATCCTGGATCATTCACTTTCCCTTGGCCTTTTGGAAATCACTTAACATTTCTGCTTGATGTTCTTGGTTGTACAATGGCACAAATGAAAATATTATATTTACAAAGTGTGGTACATCATTTCCTTGTTATTTTAATTACTGGGATCTCTAGCTTGAGCTCCTTCCATAACAGTATACCTGGCTAATTTCTGGCATGTCAAGCAGTATCTCTATTTTTTTTTAAACTTCTTTTTGTAACAGTGTATGACCAATGACTGGAGGAACTACATATTCAGAATATAGTTGGTGCCCCAGAGGATAAAAAAAAACATAGAACTACAGGGGGTTAAATGTCTAGATCTTAAAGAGACTATAGTTAGTCCATAAAATTCCCTGTATTTGGACTCAATTAGACACATCATTTAGACCAGAACAAGGAAGGAAGAAAGAACAGAAGTGATTCAGCAAGACTTATTCAGAATGGGCCACCTTACTGTTTTAATAACAAGGTTATATTTTAGGAATATCAGAGCTGTTCTGAAGGGCAAGAAATACCCAACTGTGATCAGGATGATGGGTAAAAAGATTGTAATTAATCAGTCATAAACAAAAATAAATGGCCTGCCGAGGAAATACGAACCTCCTTAGGACAGAAGAGATTTTCCAAAAGGAAAACAAATCTCATTTTGACTTGAATAATCCAATCTGACTGATTGGCTTCAGTGAACTGACTAGCTAGATGATCCTCGGTTCTAAGCTAGCAAATGGTGTATGCTTTTGTGGTGTGTGAATAAGGTCACAGAGAAAAAGGCTGAGGTTTTGCTTTTTTGTGTGGTTTTTTCACCCCCAGATATAATATCTTTTCAGTAAGCAGAAGAGTTTATTGTAGATATTGAAAATTAGATCTCAACCAATGTTGTGCTCTTGGTGACAAACATATCTCAACTCATTCAAACCTCCAAGTATTAGTGGAGCACCTACTCTGTGGCTCTCTAGGTATAATTAGATTGCCAGTTTGTACCATTTGCTGATTCCCATAGTATAAATACTTCCACCATGGCCAATTTCAAATCGGTGAATTAGGAGTTGGAAAGAGATGTATAAAATTCACAACCCTGAGCTAGCGGAAGTGAGTTTCAGCTAACCATGGGCTGCAGAAATAACTATGACAGCAACAAAAACAAATTAACATTTGTACATCGGTTTAGGGTTCACAAAGTGCTTTTCCCACGCAATTGCTCCTCACAGTTTCCTTGAAACTGAAGTCCAAAGTGTTTAAGGAGCTTTACTCACTATGATGAGTAGATAACAGTATATAAGGGCCACAATCTCTTATTTTCTGAAACCAAATTATACACTTTACCAGGTGTTTTAAAATTATACGCCCTTAAATTTACAAATTATTTAGTAAACTATCTCTACTTTTCTAAGACAAACAATGATCACTGCTTACTAGCAAACAATAATAATTGCTTACATGTAGTAATGCTTTACAGTTTTGGAAACATTTTGCCCCATCATCTCAAATGAACTTCACAAAAACCTGGTAAGGTAGGCAAGGCAGAGCTAATTATATCCATTGAACAGATATAAGTTCTGAGGTTCAAATAAGTTAAATGAGTTGCCCAGATCTCATAATAGGCAGCACTGCTTCACAGTGCTTATGAAATGATCTGTAGGCTTATAGAGGGAGGAAGGGAACAAAGTTAAATCAAAAATGATATTTCTTATCAGGAACATCAGTGTAAGGAGCCAACAGAAGAGCGGTGCCTGGGATAAACCTTGGGAGGTCCGAGGCTTCTACGATGGGGCTGCCATATTCCTTCCATCTCTTTCTCTACTTACACCTGCACATTAGACTACCTGCGAAGATTACAAAAGGTCATACCCAGGCCCAATTAGATAAGAATTTTTATGGTGGGACTCAGATATCAGAAGATTTTAAAGATTTTAAAGTTCCCCAAGTGATTTACAGAGGTAAATTGATATATTAAGAGGACACAATCCATTTATTTTTCATTCTTTTCACATACCATACCTTCATCCATTCCCCCATCCATAAAACTAATAGTAGCTACACATCTAGTAGTGTCTGATTATACCAGGCATGATTTGAAATGCTGAGAGACAGGATATCTGCCCGCATTGAGCTTATAGTCTAGAGGGGAGTTTATCTCCTAGGTAAGGGAGTTGTGCATTTCAGGGTTTGGAAGAAGACTGCAACAGGAAATGGAAACTCCATTAGTTCAGCCACTGTTTCTCCTCTGGATGGCCCAAGTCCAGGCCTTGCAGACAGTGAAAGGCAGTCACTTTCAAGTAGTATTAGGGGGCATCCTGTTCTTTCTGTTGATATTTCATCTCACACATCATATTAAGTTAGAAGCTTCAATAATTTGGGGTTTAATCATAGATGTCTCTCAATTTATGTACTAGAAGGGCTCTTAAATTGCTCTATATAAATAATTTTTAAGGTAACATTGAAAACTTTTCCTATTAACTCAGATTATTATTTATCTTCAATACAAATGAACTTTAATTGGGAATGGCTCCTAACAAATTTAGCTACAAATGTTTTACTGGGCCCTCTATTAAATACAAATCAATAAAAAACTTCCCAACCAATCAACCAAATAAACAAATGACCCCCCAAATCCTGGTAAATGCATAAGGGGAGTTAGTTATTCTTTCAAGTTGATTTTTACCCAAGGACACAGATTTTCAAATCCCTCCAACTTTCAAGTCAATCCACTGGGAAGGAGCACTTGTAAATATAGATCTATATTTATCCCTCATGGTTAGTAACTTTTCAGGACTGACTTGCTCAGATAGTTAACATTTACTGTTACAGTGCCATCAATAAAATACAATGGCTGAATGGAGGAAGTCAGGCTCTTTCACTGACATTTTGCCCTATATTCTGAGATCTTGCTGACTCCTTGGGCATGCTGGGAAGGTTTCCTCAAGAGGAAAAGGCCTGGCCAGGTTCCTCTTCCTCTGAACAGTACAGTCCTTGGTTCCCCTTCACTGACTCAGCACTTAGTATTATCACTGCTTTCAGAATCGTCTTGCTCACTAGACTCCACAGGGCCTTGTCATCTCAGGGACAAGCCCAGGACAGAGCTTAACATTTGTTCCCAAAAGGTTAATGCATCACTATACTCCTTCTGCACTGAAGAAAATCTCCTTGCCCACTAAGGGCTCAGATGTTCTCTCCTAGCCAACACAGCTTCCGTTTTTTAAGGGGAAATGGGGCGAGAGGTAAGAAATTTCCAATTTGCTTGCTGTCCCAGAGATTTCCAAGCGCTGAAATGACCTTGAGTTGTCAAGGCAGTGCTATCTTGGATTTCCTCAAAGTAGAGACCATTCCCTAAAGCAAATATGGATTATATAGAGGCTGATTATTGAGTCTGTGGATTAGTCCTTCCTTTTGTTTCTCTTTCCCTTTTACATTTATCTTTTGGCCCTCTGATGCCATTAGAAAGCAGGTATGAAAATCAGATTACACCCAAATCAAATGCACCACTCAGCCAAGGAAGCACTTGGGATGACAAATTAGAGAAGAGTAGCTCTCTTTAATATTTGCAGCACTCATGGGTTTACAAGAACAGCACCCTGAGGCAGGACTTCAATATTATCCCTACTTCATAAGTGGGAATACTAAGAAGGAGAGGGTTATGTGTCCCAAATCATTCAGCTGGTGAAGTGCAGAGTTAGTAAGCAATTCCAGCTCTCCCAGTTCCAAAGTCTTTATCCTTATGACTGCATGAACCCCCCCAGGGTGCACTCTCCTCCCTGGCCCTTCCCTCAACGATAGACAATAGAAAAACATTTATAATTAGGGACTATGAGTCCCCACTAGAGAGCGCTTCAGGGATACAGTTCTTATGGTGTCAGGATTAGCAACCTGAAGGCTACACTGCATGATGCAGTGGCTGGAAAAAAGCTTTGCTTATGGGCATACCTATTAGTGAGAGTAAATAAAGTCAAAGATCTCTCTTTTCATGATTGTGTGGGGCTGGTTTAATTTCAAATTCAAAAGGAAAAGGTATACAAGCAGGCCAGAAGCAAAAAACAAACAAAAAGATGTTCTGTGTTTATCAGGGCAGCACTAAATAAGCTTCACACAAAACATATAAGGAAGGAAACCCAGACATCAACAAAACACAAGAGTGGAAAAATGTGAATATATTGCTTATTATAAACCAGCCAGAAAGCATACTATTAGTGTGCATCCATTATATGACTGCTTATACAAATTAAATATATGTCCCATATGATAGGGAAACCGATTGCTTTCTTAAATCATTTTTGCTTCACTTTGGTTAAGGATAGTAAAAAAAAAGTTTCTAGAAATAACTTTGACTACTCCATACAGAGTCGTCTACAGATTTTCCCTCTAATTATTGCACCCTTTCTGGGTCTTATGGAGATTAAAGGAAATGAGATGTTTAGCATGAAGAGAATGCCCACTTTGGTCAAATCATATGATGTCTTAGGGTAGTATAGTTCCAAAACTATTATCTCAATTCTAGTGCACCCATTTTCAGAAAAGGATACTCCAAAATGAAATGCAGTCTGAAAAGTCCTCTCCTTTTTCATCATTGCTGACCAGTGTTTTTTTAGTTTATTTATACACATAAGAGAGAATGTGGGCTGTGTCTTTGTGTCTGCATATTGTTGAATTTTGAAAGAACACGCAGGGTGCAGGCTGGGTGTCACTGGGGAAAGTCAGCCAGCTGGTATGCTGTCTTTTAAGGTGACTTAACAGCTTGGTGTATTCACCATGGTTCAAGGTCTTTGGCGAGGATCAAATGATACGTAATGATATATGACAGAACTTTGAAAGGCATTAGGAGTTACATAAGCATAAGGCTTTATTATAGGAAATATAATGTCTCAAGAGATGAGGAAAAACTGTAAAAAGCAGCAGAGGTGATAGAGTGAAACACTTTCATGAGACCTCTTTTCTTTCTTCTCACATCATGCCTTCTGGAGCTGTGACCCTTTCCAAACCAAAAAAAAAGCATCTGTGTAGCTCCCTTCACAGCTTCTCCTTCTATTACTTTTAAAGAATCATTTTAAGAATTATTACAGAAACAATTCTAAAAGGATTAAATATTGATAGAAGTAATGAGTAAAGTGATTTAATAAAACAACATTCAAAGAGCAAAGAATTTTATTTAAGAAATAATAACGATACCTATTGATTTTGTACAAATATAATCTGATCTGATAAAGATTGCTCTCTTCTGTGGTTAAAAGTTCTAGACTTGAATTGTAACCTTATAAATTATATTCACTTTGGGTTTTAAGAAAGTCAATTTTCCTTACCTACCTTTAGGTTTCTTTTCTAGAAACAAAAAGATTGCCCTAGACAACTGCTTAGAACCCCTCCCAGACCTCGTGAGTTGTGATCCCCGATGCTACTTGGAGAAAAGACAGCAGAGAAAATCTATCTCTAGGGGTAAACCTTATCAAGTCCTGTTCACTTTGGACTTTGACCTTTAAGGGTAAAGGTAATGCTGAATGGCAGGAAATGGCCAAGAGCCCATGAATATAAATGTGGGAGAAAATGTTTAACCCAACATTCTGTATTCCACCTCGAGAGGGACTAATTTGCTTGGTACTTGCCTAGACAAGTGACTTGGGGGGAAAGGAGAAGAGGATGATGCAGGTATTACAAAAATGAAGACAACCACAGCAGCTCTGCAGGAGGCACAGTGAAGATTTGGGTTTTTAATTTGAGGAAGAAACAAGGAGAAAGCAGATTGGTATAAATTTAAGGCAAGTTGGGGGAAGTAGCTAAGGACACTTCTAGTGTTGGGGTGGCTGAAGAACATTATAAAATGGCAATGCTTATTTTTCAAATAAAAGATATCTGCATTTTTTGCAACGAACTCCCCTAGTTTCTCCTTTCTTAAAGCTACATTCAAAAGTATTAAACTCATGCTTTGAAAAAGTTTGATTGCTAATATTTTTGTTTGATCATTTGTTTGTTTGTGGAAATTATGGGAAGGGTTGAAATAAAATCTGATCTAAATGTGCAGGTTAAAGATAATCATAAAAATGCAAACTATCAGAGGATTTGCAGATATCTCCTGGAGTGTTTTAGACTTCAAAGATTATGGAACAAGAAGACCATTCTATCTCTCAAGGCCAGGAGATCTTCAGTGACCATTTGCTTTATTCCTTCTCAGGAGTGGCCGGTAAGGAAAGACCAAATTGGAGGTTATAAGAATTCAGTTGAGACTTGCAGATCATAAACTATGCTAGGAATTGACAAGCTACACACATGGGCCAAATTTAGCCAATCCCATGATATTGTACATTAAGTTTTATTGGAACACAGCCATGCTCATTTGTTTACTTATTATCTATTGCAGCTTTCATGCCATGACAACAGATATACTTGTAACAGAGAGCCTTTGGCCAACCAAACATAAAATAGCCACTATTCCACTCTTTACAGAAAATGTTTGCTGACCCTTAGGGTAGAAGATATTTTGGGAGGAAATTGCCTTTTTAGTCTGCTTAGAATCTCAGGAAAGGGAGTCTCCTTCTTTCAAGAGGCAACAAAGCAACTGCTTAATAAGATTTGCCTGGAGAATTGGAATAATATTTTTTCACTGGTCCTTTGCACACTATTTTCTTGACAGAATACATTCCAAATAAAAAAAAAAAACACATCTGGCAATGGGAAGGGATTTTTGAATTGGAAACCCTCAACTGCTAGGTTTCTTCCCATCACAACAGTTGAACCTTCATCCATTCATCAAACAGGAACAAAGTACCTTCTCTCTGCCTGCCACCATGTTGGACAACGCCTACCTTCTCACAAAGGGTGGACGACAAGAAGCCTATGATAGGAACCTGGTACAGTGATTAAACTAGAAGAGGCCTACAAAAGTGATATATAATCTAAGCATTTCATCAGTTTAGATTATTGTCCCTGGGCGGGCCATGGTGGCTCAGCGGCAAGAACGCTTGCCTGCCATGCCAGTGGAGGGGAGCAGTGGACGGCTGCCTTGGTGACCCTGGAAGGTCCACCAAGGTCATGTCCATGGTTAATCTTATTTAAACATGGCAGGTCCATTTGAGGCAGGTAGAGACAATGTTGATCACATCTTCAGATAGTTTAAAATGTAAGCAAAGCCTCTTTTAAAATAGCTATTTTTAGCTCCAACCATAATGACTGGAACACAATAAGAACTAAATCAATATTTATTGAAGGCATACGTAGAAAACGAAGGAAAAAAAAAGGATGCTTAAGATCTGCACTTCTTATATGCAGATAATGAAGATAAGCAATTAATGAAACCAACACCATAAAACAAAATAACAAAATGTTAGAACAGGAGAGATGATGGTGCGCCTTTAGTTAAACTCCCTCATTGGACAGGGGGAGAGAGGTTTGTGGGGGGTGCAGTGATTGCTCAAGGTTAAAGAGCTAGTCCATGGCAGAATTAGCATGAGAATACAAGATATATTTTGTAGTTCTCCTTTCATCAATGGTTTCCCAATTGTGGTCTCTGCAGCTCCAGCATTTGGAGGTGGTGACTCTGGCATGGGTGAGGGGATGAGGTGTAGACACAGGAAAGAGGCCAAGTTGGTGAGTCCAGACCTCCCACTTGGACAGGAGCATATTTCGTTATGTATTATATATCTAAATGTCAGGGATTCTCTCCAAGATTTTGTTTGAAAAGGGATAACACTGCCAAAAAAGTTTCCAGACTATCACGTTGTACTATGCTCCTTCTTTGGTCTGAAGTGCAAATCAAATTGTCTAAGTATTAGTCAAAAAGTGAAGGTTCCTCTAATGCATTAAGTTTAATACATTAATTTTAAGGCCAGGTTTAAAAAAATAATGAAAAAAATACAAATTTTCTCCTTTTGGACTATCTAGAAATGAGTCTGTAGGAGTTATGTTTCTTTAGCTTGGAGGTAAGGAAGTTCTGCTTGCAACAGGCAGTACATTCCTTGGTTTTGATTTGGCAATCTGATTTATAGCAAGGATGACCATGGTAACATTTCACATAAGCTTCCACCCATAGTAAAACTACTGACTGTACACTTGAAGATGTATAAATGGAGATCCTCAGTTTTTCAGAGATTTTGATACTCTTCAATTTCTGTACGGATTTTAGGTAAGAGCAAAGTTTCTTGAGATGGTTGCAAAAATTTATTTCTTCTACTATTTTTCCCAGAGGGCATACTCAAAACGAAGTGTGAGGAATTTCTGGAGATGCTTTATAAAACCATTGTGAACATCTGCAACAGTTTCAGAATGACTGGACAGCATTGTGTTTGTGAAAATCACCTAATGCAATTGGCCTATGGGGGCCTAGGGGGTGACCTTGAGCTCTGTGTCAGTCCCATAAGAGGTGTCCAGACCCAAACCAGGAAATTCCGGGGCTTCCTACCAGGGAAAGTGTAAGGTGAGGAGAAACTCATTACCTCATTCACAAAAATCCATACAAAGAGAAGAGAAGAGGTAGGGAACTTTCATTTCTCAGTGTTTGTCAGACATTGTGTAAAGTATATTTTATTTATATGATCATATTTGGTTAGTGGAAATAGGCAGTATTTTTACAGATGAGGGAATGCCCCTTGATAAGTCTAAGTAACTTGCCTATATTCATGCACCTCGTTCATGAACCCAGAGCTGTCAATTTCCAAAGTCTTTACTCCATAACATCTTTTTTTTTTGGTATGCTGTATGGTGGGGGTCATATTTCATTCTTTTTCCATATAAGTATTCTGTTATTACAGCACCATTTGTTGAATTTTTTTCTTTCTTTCTTTCTTTCTTTGCTTGTTTTGTGAAGCGCATGGTCTGGTAATCAAACCCAGGTCTCTTGCATGGCAGGCAAGAATTCTACCATCAAACTACCCTTGCACCCCCCACAATATATTTTTTTAAGGAATTTCCAACTACCTGGACTGGAGTCCATGGTTTAAGATGTTCGACTGTAAGTAATCTTAAATAAAAAGTAGGCCTTCTCCCTCTCTTTCCCTTTCTCTTCTTTTTTCTCTCCCACGACCTCTCTCTCCCTCTTTTTCTCTTAAACACACACACACACACACACACACACACACACACACACACGGGCAGTGTAGATCCCATATCCTTAAAAATTTGGCTGAATCCCCTCACATCAAAAAAGCATATTTTTCATTTATGGACTGAATATATGTGTATGTGTGCATGTGAGTAAGCGTGTGAGGGAGTGTATGTGTGTGAGGGTGTGTGTATATGAGGGAGTGTATGTCTGTGTGTGTGCTTGCATCCATGTGTATATGTAGGTCTATGTGTGTGAGTGAGCATGTGAGGGTGTGTGTAAGGAGATGTGTGTGTTTGAGGGAGCGTGTGCATATGCATGTGTTTGTGTGTCCATGTGTTTATGTGTCTGTGTGTGTGAGTGCACATGTGTGTATGTGGTGGGAGCACTGCTCAGCACCAACGCACAAGACAGCTGCATTTCACAGTTGAGTCTTCCAGTAGCAATATTTTAGCAGAAGGAACATCAAATCTTCTCAATGACTTACGAACTGTGAAAGACACTGAAGTTAACTCCAACTGTAAAAAAAAAAAAGATTGGATTGGCTAAAGAAAAGGAATGGCATTTCTAGGACTATGCTTTAAAACAATGCTGCGGGAGAGAAAAACAGGAGACTGTCATTGTCAGCGTGAAATGATCTCTGAGGGCCCATATGCAGGGATGGAGGTGTGGGGAGAAGTGTGGATTCTCCTTTTCTGTTGATCAGATTCACTGCAGATCCTCAGTGAGGTGCCTACCCATGGGCTGGAATCACGTTTGGTTAATGCAGTTTCCCCTGCTGCCCTCTCCTTCCTTTTAGGTCTCTAAGTTCTGTCACTCTGCAAGGGAAAGCCGCCATCCCACCCACGATGTCATCCCCAAGTTAGTATAGGTGTCTTTTCCTTTGTTTTTGTTTTTATTTTTTTATTTACTTAGTTTCATATGAACAAACCCCAAGGTTGAGGGCTCGGCCTATTGATTTGGTTGTACCCACTGCTTGTGAGAATATCAGGAATTCTCCAAATTTCCCCCCTTTCATACCATTCCCGCAAGGGGACTTTCCAAATACTCTTTTATTCACTGTCCAAATCATTCTGGGATTTGAACATTTTTTTAACAGAGATAGGTGGGATTTTTATTTTTTTAACACAGATAGCTCCATCTGGGATTTTAGTATCCCTTAAAGTCTAGGATATGTTCTGTAAGCTCCACCATACTAACACCTTATTCCTATGAAGTAGATGGCCAATAATTGCTTGCTTAATTAGGGACTGATTAAAATACACACAGAAGCAAGTTACTCACAGGGGACTTTCCTGGGAGCTTTATGGGAGGTGATTTCCATAAGTTATCTCATCTGGGGCTCAGCACAGCCCTGCCAAAGGCGGTACTGCTGTCCCCTTTTTACAGACGGTGAAGTTGAGTATTAGAGAGGTAAATGGAGTGTCCAAAGTCACACAGGTAAACAGTGGCAGGGCTGGGATTCAAACCCAGGCAGCCTTGCCCCAGACCAGGCACCTACCCACAAAACTGAAGTGGCGGGAAACTGAGTCCTGCAGCTGCACTGCCCTAAGTCTCCTCAGCTGCACCCAGACACAAATACTCCAATAGAGCTAAGAAGAAAAAGAGAAGTTGATGCAGAAGAGACAAAAAGAATTGAAGAACTGCTTCAGTAGACATCTACCAACACAGCCACTCCTCCTCTTAATTAGTGGTGAGTGCCTAGGGAGAAGGTTAGCTTTCCAAAGAGCTGGTTCACGGAAAAGCCAGAGAAACTCATTACGCCTCACTGCGGGGGCCTGTTCTCCCTTCCAACCCTGCTTAAAAGCACAGTGGGGTGACTGTGGAAAGATAAGGAAACATAAATAACAGCTGTGCTTCTAAGTGGCCTGGTCCGCACAATACTTCTCCCTCCAGAGAGGAATGTGCACAAGTATCTAAGCCGCATTTCCAGACCACAAAGTCAGAAAAGGAAGTCAGAGGAACTCTGGCTTTCCACCTGTTCCTGGGAGGGCAAGAAGGGAAGCAGGGACTTGAGAAATTGCTGTGCCTCTGGGCCACAGAGTCCCATGCTAGAATTGTCTTCTGTAGTTCTGTGGGACTTTACAGTTTATAAAAATCTTCAGGTGCATGTTTTCATTCCTCTTTTGACCCGTGCAGGTTAGTGATGTGGGTGTGATGTTCTCAGTGACTCTGAAGAGATAGCCAAACCACACAAGCCACTCTAGACTGTGTTCTGACTGGTGGGCGGGTGGTCCTTCTAGCATTCTCTCCTCAACTAATGGGTGGGAATTTCAGTTGACCAGTCCTTTTAGGACCCTGCTAGTGAATTCGTTGCTTCCCTGACTCCTGGCTAGAGAATAAGATGGACTTTTCTTTCCCCTCCAAAAATCCCAGTCTCTAATAAGGATTGTAAAATAAAGCTTTTTTCTAGAAAGGGGTGGTTCCCCTATCCCCAAAAGATTTGAAAGCATCTGCCTAATAGCTTGTGTGTGAATGTGTGTGCGTGTGCGTATTTTCCCCTTCCCAGCACCAGCCCAAGTAAACACAGAGTGGGCAATTGTGGGTCCATCTCTACATGATGTGTTTTTAAGAGTATGGGGAAGTTTTCCTTCAGGTTCTGCTATTAACCAGATATAAGTCAAATCAAGTAAACTACTAGCACCTTGGTCTTTCTCCCTGGCGAAACACAGGAATATGTATGACCCCTTTCACTTTTTTATTGTATTTTTTTTTGCATAGGCAGGCACCAAGGATCCCTTTCACTTTTAAGGTCATTAATAAAGCCTTGATGGAGATAGAAAAAAGGAAAATTTGAATATACTCTGAATTTATTTGCAATTAAAACAGTTTCTAAGTTATGAGAATCTATCATTCTAGGCTCTTTAGACATATTCGCTTTCAATTCTCTCAATAGTCCCATAAACTAGAATTAGCCACTCCAATTGTACAGAGAAGTGAACTGAGGCTCAGCGAGGCAAATATCAAACTCAAATATGATATGGAGCTCACATATAAATTCATTATTCCAAATATGTCTGGTTCCACTGTTTCCAGTGGGAATAGATTCAGAAATTCACACTTGGAGAATTACAATCAAATAGGAAGGTTGATATTAGCACATTAATGGCCACACATGCATTAGCAAGGATTCAGTGGGATGCTAAAGAAATGGGATCCAGAATGGTAAGATTTCATGGTCTAGTGGAAGGGGTGGGAAGAAGATCTCAACTCTAGAGCCATGCCAAGGGAGAGAGGTCTGCATGGGCATTCCAAGGAGAACAGATGAGATAGTATGGGGAAGATAAAGATGGTAGCTAAAGGAGAGAGGGCAATAAGTGGGAAGCAGACAACATTTCAAAGCAACTTATTACATTTCCCTGGACTTTCAGTCATTCTGGTAACCAAAGTAGTGCCCACAAGGGGCAAAGGAATTTAAGGTATCCAACTGCCAACTTTAGCACCTTCATCCATCTTGGAATCCTCACCATTAGGTATTCCATTCCTGGGATTAGGTGTTTGGTGCCGTAGAACTTTTCACAGGCTAGGAAAGAGATGAGCTCAGTCTTGCAGTGGTTTTATGAGTACGGCCTCTGGAGTGGTGATCTGGAGCACAGCTCTCTTACAAATTATCTGTGGGGCCCTGGGCAAATTCGTTAACCTCTTTGTGCCTCAGTTTTCCCATCTATATCTATACTCTAGGGATGTTGGGATGACTGAAATAATATATGTAAAACATGTAGCACATCTTAAGCATTCAACAAATATTACTGATTGAATGGATTTTTGAAATGTGTCTTGCAAATATGATTATCTAGAACCATGATTCTCAAATTTGGTGCAAGTGAAACACCCAAGTTCCACTGTTAAAATGATATTTGGTCTCCTCCAAAATCACAGCAATATATATAGTCAGAATCATTCTTTTGGTCACATCTTGTTCCTTCATCATTAGGCACCTCCTACATCAAAGCTAAGGCTACTTTATTTAGAAATTGACATGTAACATGCATAATAGAGACATTTCTGAGGAGAAGTTGATCATGGAAGCTTGTTTTTTAGTGGCCAGGAATGTTCATGGGCACGATTTCATTTTGCTGCTACATGCAAAGTAATCATAGCTTCCGTTGTAATGCATGACCTTAGTTTATGGAGATAAACATAAGAAAACAATTAAATCTGTCACTATTGCATTATACTCCAGATTTTCCACCACCTGAACTAGTTTGGAAAGCAATGATCTACAAATTACCTCATTTGGATCTGCCCCTGCTAAATAACACAAAGCAAGCAGACATGTTGATACACAAGTTGTGTGTTATTCATGAATGGATAATATGAGCAAATAATTTGAGCATAGTACCTGGCCAATTAATATCAGAAAATCCAATTCTTTTCCACAAAGCTAATCTGCAGTTATGGACTTTCTAGAATTTTCCTCCCCCTGTCACCGCTTGTCAAACCCAAGCTGATGTGTTCAACCACCATGAAGTATCAATACCAAGATGCCTACCATAGCAAGCGAGTGAAACAAAGGAGGCATAGACAATTCTAGTTGGCATCACGTATTTCAAGTGGTATCTTCTGAAGTAGCTCTCTTTCAAGCTCACCATGACAAATTTCTGCCTTGTGAGCTCACTGGAGGGATGAAGAAAAAAAAGACTTAAAAGGCTTTTGTTAGGAAACATGATCAGGGCCACCGTAAAACTTAGGGCACTTTTATGCAAACAAGCTCCTTCTGGATTATTGTGGCCACACTTGCCTCCTCCTTCAGTTGCCTTGTACAGTGTACATCTTACACAACTGTATCAGGTAGTCCTAAACCTAATGAGTCTACGCTCCATTCCAGATCCTCAAGGTCATCCACAAACCCAGTGCTTTTCAATTTTACACCATGACTTCCAACCAGCCCCATTCACACCTACCAGTTAGTCCCCTGTCATTTCACTGGGCAGCCTTATAATTAAGAGCAGAGATTTTGTGGTCAGATGGCTTGAGTTAAACGCTGACACTACTTCTTAAGAGCTGTATGATCCTGAAAAATTATCCAACCTTTCTTCTCTTCCATAAAATGGAGATGATGAGAGCCCCTATCTCAAGATCAAATGAGAAAATGCAGGGAAAGCACTGACCCATCTGCTTGTCCCAGAATAACAGCTGAGCTGGTCTTTGCTACCTACTATTATTATCACCTTGGCTTTCATCACAGCTTTCTGACTTGCTTATGTCCTCTCTTCTGCTCTCCACCTTTTCAAATTGAGTAGGCTGTGTGAGGACCCGTCCGTTTCTCCACCAACAACACTATACACCATCTGTGATGCTCTGACCCCTTAAAGAATACATCCCACACAGTTAGCATTAAATTATGTCCTATTTTGCATTCCCTAGCAACATGCCACAAACATTGCACAAGGTATATCAGTCCTATGAAATGCTTCTCAGGGAAAGTCACTGTATCCAGATAAATCCGGGAAGGACTATACATTGTCCATCAACAAACTTTGCCTCATGTGATCCTGAGAAGGCAGGATGAGTATCCTTAATTTGATTTTGCAGGTAAGAAAACCATGTCTTAGAGATCAGAACGGAATAACAGCATCAAGACCAATTGGCATGGGCAAAATAGTGAGTTTTACAATTCCAAATGCAGCACTCCTTTCATTGAGTTTTTCGGAGTTCATTAACTGTGCAATAAACATAGAATTTGGCCCACTTCCATGTACTTTGGGACAGCTAAGGTGAGAAAAGATGCAATGAGGAATCACGCCTTTTTTTTCCCTTTGCTAATAAAAATGCTGTCCTGCTAAAGGTGCTCTGTCCACTCCATAGGCCCAAGGGAAGCCACATGCCTGGGGAAGTTGGGTGACATATCTGGCTTTGACTTAGGGTCTGCATGAGCAGCCTCAGCTCCAGCACCCAGTGGTGCTGGCAGGTACTTGTCTTTGGTCTTGGCACCCAACAGTTTCAGCCTCAGCCTTAAGAATAGTGATGCAACAGACAAAAGGCAGAAGTGATAGCTCAATTTAAGAGGATGGGGTGAAATGAAATGTGCAGAATGACAAGATGATGACGCCTTCTTAAGATCCAGTACAATGCAGTACTTAGAGAAACTAAGATCCAGTACTTAGAGAAACTTCCATAACGGCTTCTTCACAATGAAAATCTGACCTAGAGGTCTTGGGTGTAGGACAGCAATGAGGACAACTGCTTCTGTGTCACAGACGATTCTTGCCGTTAGCAGCTCTGTCTCTCTGACCATCACTGACAGATGGGTTAAGATTTTGAGACAAGTACCACACTTAGCAGTGATATACTTGGGCTAAGTTATACTATTTCATGGATATTTGAGTTGAAAGCAATTTTGCCACATGGAAAGAGCCATTCTGATATGTGTAAAAAATGATGCAGGCAGGATTGGAAGCAGTTCTGTGTGGCTCAAGGAATGAGCCTGGGTAGGGGACACCGAACGGGTGGCTCCAGCTCTGGTTGGACCAAGTCTGATGTTCTCCTGTGGGCAGCAGAATGGCCATGGAGAGGATGATGTCACGGCTTTGGAAGTCTGACAGGCAGGGACACATCCTTGAAAGATAAGGGAATACAGGAGTAGTGCTGCTATGAAATGTGCACAGGTAAGCTAGCTGGTCTCAGCAACTGGGACCTAGCTTTCCCTGCCCCTCCTGTAACATTATCTTGTCTAAAGCCTACTTAGTCTATAGCAGAATTATTTTTTTAATCCCTCCTTCCTTTGCTCCCTCCCTCTCTTTTTTTATTGTACAGCTTGAAGTTCAGAATTAAGTATCTCTGCTAAATTATGTCCTGGGATTCCACAAAGAGAAATAATATACATATTTGATCTAGAGGTCAGAAAAATACCATAGGGAATGATTCAGAGCATCCTTTTTCCACTTGGCCAAACAGATTTTGACTGAACTCTCAGACCTGATTGAGCCAAAGCCCATTTTGAATAGGGTCTGACTGAGGCTTAGGGAACTCAGAAGTGCTTCTCTGGTCCTCTAGATTTCCTACTTAGTTTAAGAGTGCTCTGTGTGGTTCCCATCCCACTTCCATCTCTAAGTCAATTCTTAGAAATGTAAAGTTGCATCGAAGCATGTTCCTGCTAGACAGAATGCCTGTTCGGAACTAAGGAAGTGATCCACTGTGGGAAATCTCAGCCATGGCATTTCTCAAAAAACAGTATCACAAAGCAGGTGTGGACCAGGGAATAGTTTGGAATATTCTAGTGTTGTCAGTGAACATTAGAGAACCAACACTGATTAAAGCCTTAACATTTCTGAGTGAAGTCAATCGCTTAGAATTAAGGAGAGTCCTAGTCACAAAGGGTAAATTCCGAGTTACTTAATGAAGCAGAATCCAATACTCAGCTACAGAAAAACAGAAATGAATAATACCCCAAAATTAAGGGCAGTGGCTTTCAAACTTTTTAAAAGCTGCTACAGAACAATGTTGTGTTTTTTTTTCCCCAAGTGCAATAGTACATGGAGTCACAATTTATGAGTCAGATGAGAAGACAGCTGCCCTGAGGCTGTGCCCATCAGACCTCCCCACCCCTTCATTCATTGTATAAATGAATTGTACAAAGCACTGCATTAGGTCAGCTCTCTCCTTTTTAGTGGGCTGGAAACTCTTCCAGACAAAGGGTGCTAGGGCCTGCTCTTCAGTTCTGTCTCTACCAATTACTACTCTCATCCCCAGGAGAAAAATCCCTTAAACACACGGCCAGTTTCCTCTCCTACAACATAAAATAAACAAAAATATAATGCTCACTCTACACTTCACAGGTTCAAATTAGATTTAAAATGTCATTTGTTTTTGAATCTAACATTTAGATAAACGTACAATATGTTTGGCCATACAGTCAGTTGATAACTATTGCCAAAGAAAATGACAGAATGATAAGCCTCAATATTTGCTATAACCAGGAAGAGGAGAGGAAAACGATTACACATTTGGCCATAACCTGAGAATAATATTTTACTGAAGAAATCTTCACTGGATGTTGGACAGATTTTAGTGCAATGCTGACCAATGGAAGAATAATGCAGAATTCTACTCTGTAATATAAACTTGGAGGATAGAACTAAAAAATGTGTAAGTCTTTTTTTTTTTTACACTCACAAGTACATACACAAAAGGAAGCTGAATAAATGGAAATTAAAAACAACAACAACAAAAACCTATGAAACAAGGAACTCAAGCCAGGAGTGAAGGCAGTGGCTTGGCTATGGTCTTCTGAGACACCCGTGTCTAGTTCTCTTCTAGAAACGGCTGCAGACACCACTAGCTGGAAGAATCTACCCTGAGCCTGAGATGGGAGGTTGCTCACATGTGAATGGGGGACATTTTGGAAACAAGTTGAAATCTCATTTGGCAGATATTTAAGTCATTAGCTGACTTGCATTTCCCCAAACCCCCAAAGTTCCACCTGGGCTGTCTTTCAACAATGTGCCACAAATGCACCCACAGGGAGGTCAGCACAGCACAGCAGCAGCCCTTGTTGGGTCAGATTACTTAGAATAAGCACCTCTCCCTGGCTTGGAAAACACAGGGTCATCAACATCACTTCCTCCTCCATGGATGTGTAAGGTTTAGGGAAAATGGAAAGTCCTGTCTCTACCCCAATCCCTGCAAAAAGTACAGTGTCAACTATGGCTTCAGAGGGAATATTAATAAGGGATTCAAATGCCCAGAAGTGAAGGCCAAATATGAAAACAAGGCAAAAACTAGTAGAAATTCCAAACAGAAATAGTTTTTTCAAAATGCTAACCCTAAATATTAAAACAGTGAGCTCCATTAATCATAGATTTTTGCAGTGATTGCTGTTTTGTTTGCTTATTTGTTTTTCATTTTCTCCCCATCTTAAGCAGAATTGAATTCACCTTTGCATCAAAGGCTCTCTTTGCATTATCAGAAACAGCAAATGCTTTATGCTTTCAGACAAGGCAGGAGACCAATGTATGATAATGTTGCTGCATCTCTCTCATTATGTGATCTTTAGAAGTCAACAAGCTAGCATAGAAATCATCCTTCTCCATTTCCCCTGGCTCTCCAAAACATGTTCTCAAAGGGAACTCCAGATGCCCAGCTATCCAAATTTCAAACCACAGAGTTATTTTTTACTTCTCTCCGTCTTTGCTCTCCATATACCACCAGTGACCAAAAACCATGGATTTTTCATCCATACATATTCTAATACCCATTCCTCCTCCTAATTCCCCCTGCCACAGCATTCACCAAGCCCATATAATTTAGTGCCTGAATCACTGCAATATCCTTCCCATAGGTCCCCTCAGTTGACTCTTCCCACCCTCATTCTATTCGATGACTGCACCTGTCTTGATTTTGAACCGTACTGGGCATATTGTAAACATGATAAATATTTGTTGAATGAGTAAGTGAATGAAACTGGATAAATGATTGGATAGATCAATGGATGAAGGATGGATGGGTGGATGAATGAATAATACCCGCTTCAACAGTTCATTTATACTATTAAACAAAATGATGATTATAAAAGTCTTAAACACATAATGAAGGCTTGTTAAACGAGGATTTCTGTCCCTGTTTTCTCTATCGCATTCCTTGTATTATTCCATCTTTATCTCCCAAGCATGGAAGGTCAAGGCCAAACCTCAGAAGGACCATGCATTCCATGCTTTTGAATTTGTACCTGACTCTGTAGTGGGGATGGGAAGGGGCCACTTAACTGTGGGTCTTTAAATTAATAGAGACAACTCTGGCTGCTGTGTTAAGAATTAACTCTGGCTGATGAGATAGGAGGTAAGGGGCTATTTCAGATGTCCAGGTGGGCAGTGCTGAGGGATGCACCCAAGACAGTGAAATGGACATCCTGGTCTGGCACCAAGACAGCCTGGAGAAGGGACCGGTTTGAGAGAGCTTTCTGTAGTAGGATTTGTAAGATTACTGGTGGGTGGTATAGAGATACTTCCACCAGACTGCTAAAATTCTGTCAAGGCTTGGGTCCTTTTTGTCTTCTTTTTTTTAATATCAAGGTTAGAAATAATTTGACCTTGATAGCCAAAACAAGGCAACAACAAATCCTCTTACAGCAGACTTCTACTGCCTTTAAATACTAACAACCTAGGGAGTGTGTACCCTACAGAGAAGGTGGAAATACCAAAGAGAAAAACTCCTTTCTAGGATAGTGAATTCCAAGTCACTTTTAAAAGGAGCCTACTCTGTGGAAGCAACCAGCAGTCTCTTAATTGTTAGCTGCACTGAGGTTTCACCAGAGGTTTGGAGAGGGGAGTGAATTAGAGAAAATTTTGGAGGTTGAAGTCATGAATATCCAAATGATATGAATTTCAATATATACTTTTCAAGGGAGTTAGGCAATGACAGAAAGATATGACAACTTTTCTTTTATTTTTGCAATACATTAAAATTCTTACCAGAGCACAGTGGTTACCTTTTTGAAAGCACTACAGAATTTTAAACTTTGGGAAGGTTTGTCTTTCACAGTCACAAATCTATGCAAAAGTCTTTGGCAACAGGAAACCCAGACTCCAAGCAAGTGGTATGTTGAAGGTTTTACATGTGTATCTGAAAGGGAACTGGCTTGAAATAGGCTTTCTTCCATTTATGAGAGAAGCCACCTGGTTATCTAAACTAAACAGAAAGATGCATGAAATATTCCCTTTACCCTAACTAGATAAAAAGACTGAACTTTCAATAACTTATTCAAAGTCTAAAATTTAAGGATTCTCAGTTCATGAACAACCGCATTTCCAAAAAAAAAAAAAAAAGAGAGAGAGCGAGGAAGTTCAAAATAACATTGTAAATCGCATTCTTTACTCTCTCCATGCTTCTGAATAGAACAGGCAACAGACGTGCATTTAAACAGACTGTCAGGGAGATGAATCCACAGTTTATTGCTACTATTCATCTTGACTAGTAAATGGTGACCATGCTATTCTCCATTCATTAAAACTGGTTCATTTCCTTTGGACTTTATTCATTGCCTAATATTCCTAATGAACTTAATGTAGCAAGTGATGTAATCAGACAAAAGAACTGCAAGAACCCTTTTCTGCCACTATAAGCAGAATTAAAATATATTTAATCGGGATTCTTGAGTTCACCAAAAGTCCCAGTTAACTATTTATCACCCCCACAGTTGCCTAGGCCAAGGTATTATTCCCTCCTTTCACTAAAGTGGGAGAACAAAACTACCCACTAGGCCCAGTTCTCAATGTTGGACCCAAAAGTTTACCAGGGAGGTGCCTATATGTCTCCCCAGCTATGAATTAGTTGCTGCATCTAAGGCCTCCTTAATCCTCATGGCTAACAGGGCTCTGAGTGGTGTCCAGTGGAGAGAAACGAGGGGGCCACCAATGGTGCTTGATTTCTAACCAGAGCAGGAAGGGTCTGGCACACCTGGAAAGAGTGGTGAGAGGCAGTGATTTCTGGGTAGATTCTGCCAGAAGCAGTCACTGCATTTTGGTAAGGTTGAAAGAGTTCTATTTCTAGAGAGGAAACGTAAGAATACAGAAAGATGGGGGATAGGGAACCTATGGCAAGAAAGCATTATGAAATTAAAGAGGAAAAAATCATTGGCAGAATGCCTGAAGATCAGGCTCAATAGTACATGCCAGACCCCAGAGGTAATAGGAAAGGTCTACAGAGTTTGTTTTGTTTTTGCCTCGTTTTGTTCTTTTAGCAGAAATAAACTTGGTGACAAAGTTGTTTTGAAAACATTGGTACTAAGCAGTGCAGCTGGTAAAGCAACCTGAATTTTACAGTTTTCCAGTCAAGAGGCAGTGAGGTCTTGGACAAGGCAGTAGCAGTGATATTCAATAAAGGGTTCCTTTTCAAGAGGCCCTGAGGGAAGCAGTGGCTATGAAGTAATAGTCGTAGTGCAGAGGCGAGGGAGAGAGAAGAGCACAAATTACTGGATGCATTTTGAACCAGTTCTTACTCTGAGCCCACTATGTCTTCCCTTCCTTCCCATCCACCAGGGCCCAGCTCTGAGCTGTCTTTCCTGCTCAGCTGTCTCAGAGGTGCATAACCAAGCACAACCTCCCCATCCTGAACTCATGTATGGTCATCCCCTCTCAGGCTGCTATTGCTTTCTCATCTGAGATGTGCCTGAGCAGGCTTCATATTGCTCCAAGTTCCTTGAGACAATGGGTTCTCTGCAGCATCTCTGTAATCACCACATCCCAGTGCCCCGTGAATAGAACACAGCAGGTACCAGGGAAGCATTTGTTGAAAGAATAGTGAAAGTTGATCACATTATGGTCCCAAAGTAATTTTCATTGTGTGGGGAGTGTGAATGGAGGGTAGGGGTAGAAGGGATAGAGTGCTAGTATGTAAAATTTCTCAATGTTAAGTGTCCTGAAGTGACTCATAAATGGTCATGTTCTGTCTAGGTTCGCTTTTGGATAAAGGTCAGACAGGCTTAAAATAAACAAACAAACAAAATGTTCATTTGATTTGACATTTCAAAGGCGGGCTGAGAATCTCAGTTATTGATAACTTATCTCCCTTCTCTTTTCCATCATCAGACTTCCAGGCAGGTGGAATAAGATTTCTCCCAGACTCTAAATGAGCGTGATGTTGAGTTTCCACATTTAGTGATGGGTGAAGGCAATCCCTTATGGGAAAGAGGCCAAATACCAACCATCAGTTTGCATAAAGGACAACTGCAGTAGGATGTTCTTCATGTCATGTCTCCAATGACAAAATTTGGCTTGTGTTTGAAGGAAACATTTTCAGAAATGATTTTAAGTGATGCTCCCATATCAATAAGCCAGTGGTAATTCAGTACACAAAATTTTTGCACTTAGACACACATGACCCTTTAAGGCTTATTAAGGGACAGCAGTTACTCAACAGTTGCATCAAGTGCATCTTAGGTACTAGTCAACATGTCAACACCCTCTAAGTAGCTTGAAAGCCAAGAGGCCCCTAGTCTTCTTCACCTGATAGTCTGACTACATTTCAGGTACCGGGAATCGAACCCAGGTCTCTGACATGGCAGGCAAGAATTCTGCCACTGAGCCACCGTCGTACCACCCAATTACTTTATTTGAAGTCAAGCTGTCACATCAAACATTGGCTACATCCAAATTTGAATACAGGACCATTTCCATAGCAAAATGGGCTTGTAAAAAATAATCAGTTACTTTGGATTTCCCATTAATCAGTGTAATCAATCTGGATTTGACCACCATAAGGGAAAATGATTCTAGACTATGGATGCTAGGTGACTGAAAAGGAGCTACACTCCTTCCTTCACAGAAGGCAAACCCTAGGAGGAAATGAATAAAGAAATAAACTTCGAGGAGCTGATTAATGGGCTTCCCTTACAGAGTGATTGATATGCCACCCCTGTCCGAGCGACCACCATGGATTTATTAACATCAAAGAAATGTCATTCAAATAGGTATCCAAACATTTTAATGTGATGGAATGCTGGATGAAATATTATTGCTACCTCTCAGCAGACTGAAACAAGCTGAGATAATTGCATTGCTAAGGCAAACTGACTCAGCCTCCAGATGCCATTTAAGTCCCTGAGGTTTGTCTTCTATAACTGTATTATTTGATGTAATAATGGCCTAATAGCATTTATAGCAGCAGCTCCCCAAACCCCCCCTTCACATTCCCAATATCGTGCTGCTGGATGGATAGCACTGATTACATCCCCTTTGCTCCAATTACATCTTCTCAGGCTTAAAACCAGAGTCAGGAAAGACGTGCAGGCTGAGACACGTCTGCCTGCATGTACCAGGCACTTCCTGTGAGTGGTGGCTGGGGGGCCGAGGGGTGGAGGCCAGGACCTGTCTCTCCCCAGGGTCAGAGTTGGAACGTGCAATTATTTAAGAACAGTTACTGAGCACAGGAGCAATATTAAGCAGAGAGTGCCAAACGAAAGAGAAGACATGCTTAGAAATACATTGAAACCCTTCTGCTACAATTTTCTTCAGAGCTACATACATTTCTGAAAATACAAATTAATTTCTGATTTCCTCGGTTTCCTTGGCCCTTCTTTTCCTTATTGCTTCTCTCTCCATTGCCACCCTAGATCTTCAAATCTCCTTTTATAAATCAAAAATATACCTATAGCAGCTACTGCCTTCAGAAAGCTCACCACCACATTGAGAGTCCAGTGGTGATAATGGGAAAAGCGAACTAGCTGGCCAAGCAGTACTGGCCTCAGCAGCCACTTTGGGAACACCCTCTCTCTCTGGAAGTAATGGTGGTGTGCATGAAAGTCTTTGTGTGGGGCAGTAGAAGAACGAGGCAACTGAATCAAGCAGGTAAATCCAGGAAGTTTTATTTGAATATATGGCACAACTCTATTTTGCTATGTTTAGTGCTGAGCCAACTTATTGAATGTTCCCCAAGATCCATTTGTCACATCAAGGAGGCACAGTTTTATGGGACTCTAGGCTATTTTAAACCACGACAAACATTCTCCTCTTTCCTCTACTTAGTTCCACATGCTATAGGAGCTTGGCAACAGTAAGAGTCATCATCTCAAGTTGACTTCCCCACAGCCTCTTACTTTTATTTCAGCCTTGTCTTTCTATCTCCCAAACTTCTGAGAATTTCCATCCTCAGGTCTTGCTTTGTTCATTCCATTTCATTCATGGAATGGAATAGTCTCTCTTCTTTCTTTAATAAATGCAACCTGGCCTATAAACTTCTGCTCAATCCCACCACCCCTTGTCAATGGCACTGCAGTTCTGCCCTACTTTCCCAAAACATTTGTCATTCTGTTACTTAATCACTTACTAACATGTTGTTATTCCACTTCTTCATGCAACTATTTATTGCATCTTTGATGAGATCTTAAGATGCCTGAGGGCAAGAAACTGAACACTCCTGGCTGTTTTTCTATTATGGGTAAGAAGCCAAGGAAAGTGTGATGATATGCCAAGAACAGCAGTAGGCCACCCTGAAGTCCATGTGAGATCCCAAGGAATGGGGACAATTTAGAGGGAGAGAGAAGAGGTCAGCTGGAAGCAAAATGATTTCAGTGCACATGACTTGGAAAGCTGTCAGAGTTCCAGCACAGGTTAAAGACAATTTTACCACAATGTTTATGTATGATTCTTGTACACATGGAATTAGTTGAAGAGCAATTTCTTAGATGAAATAAATCTCTGAATCAAAAACTGTAAAAATAAAAGTTAGTGGATAATCACTCTATGACATTATGCATGAGTTTATTTGATTTTCTTTTTTCTGTTCTTTCTCGGAAATGAACTACAGGAAAGAGTTGGAGGTATCCATTGGAATTCAAAGGGGACAGGGAAGAGAACACCAGAGAACAGGGAAAGAGGAGGCTGAGGATAAGCAGTGAAATTTTGACAATTTCAAATTTTGGCCCGGAAACTTCTACATTCCATCGGATCCTCATGGAGGAGAAGGGTGAAGAGGAAACGTTTGTTCCTTGTCCTACTTTCCCTCTTCAACAGTTCCAAATTCAAAGAGCTTCTTTAAGAATCCAAACTATTTGGAAGTCTCCATCAGCCCAATTTTACATCTCTTATTATACTCATAAATCCAAGAGGAAAGCAAATCACAATCATAGCAGCTCTGAGTAGAATGATACTAAATAAAGTGAAATATCAACTACCATCATTATCACCACAACAAAACCTTTTGGAGAAAATCATTGCGAAGTCCCTGTTCAGCCCCCAGATTTCTCCATCTCTTGCTTAGGTCTGAGATGCAATTCTAATGATGACCCTAGCAGGACTTTTCAAATTAAGTCAAGAAGCTATATTCACACATTTTAGAGATACTTTTTTTTAAACCTGTGGTTGTAAAATCCTCATTTGTTTAAGTATAACAACCAGCAAATTCAATTAACCGGAACACATAATTTCTTATACATTTTCCTTTGTTAGGGTTTTACTGCCTACATTTTACCATATGCCACATTAAATATGTCTAATTTTTAAAGTAGAGAATATCATTATTTCTTTTGTCAAAGAAAATCTTGGGTAGAAATTATCACTAATGTGAACTTTGCCATTGTAGGTTAAGTTCAAATGAACATAAATGCTGTCTTCTCTAAAGTATCTTTCTAATTTGAGGCATAAATGGGCTTTTTGCCCTCACCTTCAAGGCTTGCTTTTCATATTCTCTGAAAGATAAATTATATTATTAGCTTAGGAAAGTCTGCTGGAAATCACTGAATTTTTACTTCTAGAAGCTGAATATATTTCTTGTTTGACAAAGTATATCAATACCTGCCACTGACAAAGAGATTGGATTCTTAAGGCATTTGTGGAGCAAAAGAAACAAAACAAATTTCGCCCTGGCATTCATTTTCAAGTAAAACAACTAAATAAATCAGAATTGGCTAAGAACATACCTGAGGCCTTGGCTGGATTCAATTACACATAGAGTTGGCAAATCTACAGTCATAATCAACAAGCCGACTGCAGCACTCCTCCAATCATCCCGACACTGACTCATCACAGGTGGTTTATTTTCAAACCCAGTGGAAGGTGGTGCCATATTGGAGCCGGAGTTGAAGAATTGCTAGTGTGCGACATTCTAGATTCTGGATTTAGGCTATTGGCTCTTTTATAAATGGTAGTAGAAGAATTAAGGTAACCATGAACAATGATTAAAAAAAAATCATGTTATGCTTAACTAAGCTCTTATTCCACTAGAGTACTATGTTCAGTGCTATATATATATTTCATGTATTCATTTGTTTAGGCATCACAACCCACCAAGTCTGCTGCATTGCTTATTCCCCAGGTCTGGAGGAATTAAGTCACTTGCCCAAGATCATACAAATAGTCCATGTGTCAGAGGAAACATTTGAACTAGTAGGTGAAAAATGGCTCAGGAAAAAAAATGAGGGGAGATCTAATAGAATTTAAGAGAGTACTTAATACCATTCTCTGTGAGTCTCCTCTTTTCTTCAGGTTTATTATCAAAAGAACGTATATACTACTCTCAGAGCCCAAAGTCAGCTGCATCCGAAATTTTACTTTTGACTGTTTTTCTAAAACTCAGTAGTAATAATAGTAGGAAATGCTTATAGAGCTCTTATTCTGTGCAAGGTACATTTTATTATTATTCCCATTTTAACAAGGAGGACACTGAAAAATAAAACAGTTAATTTGTCCAGTGTCACCTCGTGTGATATCATGTTCCTAACAAAAGCTAGAATTTTATTCTGAAGCCAGGTTCTTGTAGGTTTCAGCTCCTGTATAAACAGGACCTTTTTAAGGTGCTATTATTCATTAAGGTGTGGCCAAAATGGATCAGGTAGCCTTAATCCTTATTTCTGGGAGCCTTATAAAGAAAGGAAGTTTGAAGGATATCAGTCAGAGAAAGCCGCAGGAAGAAGCCAGAAGCCAGTGGAAACCAGAAGAGCAGATGTAAAGGGGAGAGAGAGCACCAGGTGACAGCAGTCAGAAATGCAGGCCAAGGGACCCCAAGGACTGTCGCAAGCCAATATCAGAACACTACAGACTTTGGGGAAAAAGTACAGTCTTGCTGATGACTTGATTTTAGCCTCTGAAACTACGAGACAATACAATTTGTTGTTAAGCCAGTGTGTGGTAATTCTCAAACTAAGACACATGGCTAACAAGTGGAGCCGTGGGGACTTTGAACCTAAGTAGTCTGGCTACAAAGTCTGTTTTCTTAGTCACCACATAAAAGAATGACCCTTTGGCCAAACTTTCTCTGATGCCTGTGTTTATTGAACTTCTTGCTTTACTGGGGCCACAGGAAGCAGATATGAGGCTATCGAGGTCCCTCCATCCCTTCTGTACTACTTTAGAGAACACTGAAATCATTATACGCTGCTGTACTTTATTGACTTAGGAAGCTCTGGGAGGCTTGAGAATGTTCCCTGCAGCCACTGACCCCTAGGATTGTGCTACCAGAGGGTGAGGCTCAGGTCTTCTCCCTCATCTGTTGGAGGCCCTTCTGTTGCCCTATCCCTGGTCCTCAGCTTGGGTAGAGAAAGGCACAGAAGTCCTTCTCAAGGACACATCAGCATCCAATCTCTCTTTGAATCTTCCTATCTCCTGGGGACTCTACTATTCTTAGGGGCTATCCATCATGGATTTCAGATCTGAGTTCAAATTTTGTGTCAGATGCTAGGGATATGAATAGGAAGGCAAACCAGGCATTGCTCCTACATCCATCAACATCTCAGCAAAACAGAGTCTGCTTCTGACAAATTTATTTAGCTATTGAATGACCAGCGGGTCTGGTGAGCTGTCACCTCATCACTGTCATATTCCTAAACACACCTGGAGTCCAGGACAGAACTCTAATTTGACTCCAGCTTCCATCACAAAAAAGAAAGGAAGAAAGGAAATGTATAAGGAAGAAACCAGGCCCAGAAGGTTTAATCACTCAAAGACTCTCAAATATAAGCCCCTCTCAGTCACTCACACTCCAATTCTGAAGTATTTTCCATGGAAGAGGGAGCAGTGCTTCCATCTCAAAGCCAAGAGGAGACAGGAGACACTAGAAACATGTTCTTGGAATAGACTCAGCATTATTATTTTCTTTGAATCTTTTTTATATTTTGATTTGTGTCTATCTGAACTCACAAAATCCTTCATCTTCAAGGGTTTCTTTGAGGATCACTTCATCACTGGTGCATATTTCAATTCAAAGGTAACAAAATTCAGTTTCCTTTGGTCTAAAGTAAGAATGCAGTTCTTGGAAACAACATCAGCCCAGTAGACATTAACCAAACAATGAAGTACAGTTACAGGCAACTGTAGTTCTGTAACTAAAACCTTAACAGGAACATACAGTTAAAGAACCTTTAACATGCAACACAATGCAACTTAGAATAGATATTTTTCTAAAACGTGTATCAGGGTTTTATATTCTCATCTTGATTCATGAGCCTCAGATATGCAACTTTTTATACAAAGAAGCCTTCTTGAATATATCACTTCATCTTAGGCCGAGACTCATGAACTGATGTTTCATTCCTTAGATTCACAGAGAAAAGCAGATCAATTACTTATGTCCTCACAAAAAGAAAAATCCACTAAATGCACAAACCTTAGAATCTCAACTCTGCCAACTATTGAAAAGTGACTTTCCTCAGTAAGCCTTAGTTTGCTCAATTGTAAAACAAACTATTGAAATTACCCATAATGCTCATAGAATTTTGTTGAGGTAAAGAGGAATATAATACATATCTTTTTTTTTTTAGCACACTGCCTGGCAGTCTGGCTTTCTTAATGGAAGCTACTATACCTACAGGCATAAACATAATAGGTATGTACAAAATTCATTTAGAATGATAACTCACAGAAAACTAAATCTGTTTTTTTTTTCTGAACGGGCCACTTAGTAATCTATCTTCTAGGTCAATGTGACTGCACAGCTTATTAAAGATCAACTGCTATCTCTACCTATAAATATCTCACAGAGGCATCTGGGTTGCTATGATTATGGTGATGATGAAGCTATCACTATTCTCAGCTCTTACCTGGACTCCATGGTACAAATGCCAAAATTAATCTTCTTTTACAAATGAGGAAACAGAGGCATCAAGTGTTCAATTATACCATTGGTATATGGAGCAGTCAGGATTGGAACTCATGCTCCTGTTCTTAACTTTTGACCTGCCTACTCTTCAGTTCTCTGGGTGATGCAGGCACAGACCTACTGAAAATGAAAAACTAAGGGTGTCAGCCCTTTTGTCAACTCCCAGGAGTTTGCAGGTGATACCATTTAGGAAAGCTGACATCCCTCCAACTATCCAGGTTGTTTTGAGAACTGAATAGGATAACCATGTGATGTGTCCAACAGACCACAATATATTTTAGGCATTCAATAATTGCTCATTGGATGAACTAAACCATACGTTCAAAACCAACGTAAGAATGACTGGCATCACTGTATGTTCTGCATTTTCGACATACCGCCCCTTATCACTATCAATAAGTCCTCAGCCTTCAAATGGATACCTATTGCTTTACACCTTTTTGATATGGTTCTGGTAGAAATATTATTTTTAAAATCCTTTCAAAGAACGAATACTGAAACAAGTACTTTATAAACAATCCTACTATCGAGGATAGGGAGAAGTATGCAAAAGTTTATTTACTTGCATCATGGATGGCAATTGTCTTAAATTATGTGAATTAGTGAGAATTTAGATATGTGTGATTTGCCTCTTTAATTTATTGAGGGCCTACTATGTGCCAAAGTTAATTTTAATTCTTAAGCCAAATAATTGTCGATCTTCATAGCCACCATAAAAGTTAAATATTATCATCTTCCCTTTCACAGAAGGAAAAACTAAAGCTCAAAAACAGATGAAGGAACTTTGCCCGGGATCACCAGGTTTATTGGGAGCCAGTTCTGTCTGGATTCAAAACCTTCATATTATCTTTCTATCATATCAACCTGCTTCAGTAAGAAATTTAAACATTAAGCAATGAGCAAGATTGCGGCAAATGGGAATCTGAATGAAAATGGAGGTTTAATTCTGATGTGTGGACTCTGAAATTTTCAGAATATTTTATTCCATGGCAAACGTCTCATATTGAGATCAAGGGTGGAAGACACAGAGATGCTCAGCCCTGATTTGGGATGAGGGGGAGTGTGCCAGGGGCCATTGTTAGACTTAATTTTCTGAGAGAATCATGAGAGTCTTGAGTTTTGGGGGAAAATCCACTTACAATGGAGTAAGAAATGGGTTCCCTGAAACTCTAAGCACCACAAAGAGCTCTAGGCCTGGGCTGACAGTCATGGAAAACCTCCCCGGGTTCACTGCCACAGCCACGATGTCCAATTCGAGGCAGCAGGATTCAACCTTGAGTCTCTATGTTATGTTCACTCAACCCTGTGAGCTCCTGGCAGACCAAAGTGTCTGTTAAACTCTAGATCCAAGACATCCTTGGAGACCAGGAGTGGAGGTGAAGGACAAACAGCAGCTGCTCAGGAGACACCTCTCCTTTCAGGAGCAGCCTGAGTCTACTTCCTCACTTCCAAGTAGAGCTGACTGCACTGAGACGTGACTGCCATCCCATCCATCGAACCTCCACTTCCTTTAATTCTTGTCCATCTTTTTTTCCTCCATTCAACCTTTCCTGAAAATGGCAAAGGGGAAGAGGTGATTGAAGCAGTAGAGTACATATTGTCAGTGGGCAGGAATATCACTAGGCAGGAGAGGAGATGACAGCAATGAGTTTAAGAGTGTTGGTCCTGAATCATCTCATCCACCCGTAACCCACCTGCATGCTACTTTTAAGGGAAGCAATGTTGGGGCCACATATAAGAGCAGAGAAAGGGAAGGAGGGGTATTGTGGAAATGCTGCAGAACAGATTTTTTACTAAGTTCACTTGAATCTTGAGAATTTGTGAGTGAGGTTGTCACAAGGCTACTCCTCACCCCCAATTTCCCAGAGAACAAAAGCAAAAGAACTCCATAGACCACACAGGGTGCTACCCAGGGTCCAAGGGTATGTGGCAGAGATGGGTAGCAAACAGTGGTTACAAAGCAAAGAGGAATGTCATCTGGGACTTGGGAATATACAGCAGCTTCTGAGGAATCTCTGTTCTCAGAGGAAGAAGTCAAGGCAATGTTTTCAACTTTTCAGCTGTGAGCTCATTGAAGACATTTTACCAGCAATAGAATGTCTCAGCCAGCATTGGCATTTTCTGGAAATTTAAGAGGGTCTTGACATTTTTTACAAATGCATCCCATGTAGATTCAAATTAGATTTTAATATTTTGGCAAAAGGATTTGTCACCAAGGGAGTTACAATGTATCCTTGCAAGCAAATCTATCCATCCCACATATATCCACAGACACATGTTAAAACAGACTTTAGGCAGTGGGGCAAGCACAATCAGAAAGAAAAGGCTTGTCCCCTACTATCTCTTGGGGTATATGCAAGTGAAGTCCAAGAGAGAATAATGATAGAAATTTGCTTTCTAATAGATACCTGGAACTCAGGCAACAGTCTGCACCTGCCCTGGTGTGCAAATTGGCAGCTGTTCCCATGTGCCTGGCTCCAGGTCTTCCAAGAGATGCCCAGGAGGTTGGAGGCTGGCTGTCAGCAATCTCAAAGCCATGCAGGGTTCGCTCAAGCTCCCATTGCTAAGCTGGTCGCTTGCTGCCACTGTTTCTGGTACTGCTTATCTCCGTTGAAGTTAACATACACGCTAGATTAGTTTGCTTAACGAGCAACATCAATCTCTTGATTAAGCGCTGTAGCACTTACTTTACCCCAGTGTGCCCTTTGTTCGGTTTATATGCAGAAGGGCCACTTTAGTTCGTTACTATCAATTAAACACCTACTCTGTGCTCAGCCTTGTGCTGGACTCTGGGGAAAGGATGTGAGCCAGGAACGCATGCACAGTTCTCAGCCCCTGGGAAGAATTTCTCACTGATGAGGCAAGATTTGTATGCATGAGAAAAAGGCAGCACTGGAGTGGAGTAAGGTGTCCTGAGTAAATCTGCAAGGCTGTCACAGACAAGAGCAACGGGAAGGCAAAGGGATGGGTCTTCAACTTAGAGCCCCTGGAGTTGAGGGGGTGCAGAGGCATGGAGGGTGCAGCATGTTGGAGGGGGGTTCAGAGCTCAGTGTGCATGTGAAGAACTGGCCACAGACAAGACTGCCAATGCAGGCTGAAGGCAGCATGGGAAATGTTCAATTTAGGGTATGACCTTGATCATGCAAATGAAGAGTCGACAAACATTTTCTGCAAGGATCCAGATAGCAAATGTTTTCAGCACTGAGGGTCAGATTGTCTCCATTGCAACCACTCAGTTTTGCTGAATTGCAGCACAACAGCAGCCTTAGATGATATGGAAAGGCATAGACATGGTTGTGTTACAATAAAAATGTATTTACAAAAACAGGCAGTGGGATAGCTTAGCCTGTGAGCAGTAGTTTTGCTAAACCTGGCTGTACGCAATGGGAAATCATGTAAGGTTCTCAAACAAGGGGATTCTGACTTCACAGTGAGTACTTAGGTAAGTCACAGAGCCACTGGTCAGAGGAGATACTGGAGGGAGGCAGAGGGACTGGGCGGTAGAAAATGATGCCAGCTAAGAGGGTAGGATCCTGCATCTCTGGTAAATGCCTGTGTGAGTTTAACTCTCTGGCACATACCATCTTTGCAATGTCCCTCTCCTCTGGAGCAGATGTATCTGTAGCCACAGCCCACTCTCAAGTTTCTGTAAACTTGGCATCACCCCTCCCCAGGTACATTTTTAAAAATATACGTTGGAAAAGAAGTCTCTTGAATTAAATATTGATCAGTTCAAAGGAAACTTGCAAATTTGACACTGTTAGGGATGAAAAGGATGGCTCAAAAAGGAAAATGCAGAGGATCGGGGTTTGATTAAGATAACACAGGGACCAGCATGCTAAATGAGCAGCACATGGGTCTTTTTTTTCCTTTAATATTGAAGTGAGAAAGGACTTGGAGCAGCGGCCCATCAATCACTAACTTTGCCCACTCAGAACACAACTAACTTGCTAAATGTGGAGTTAGAAAAACCAACAAACCAAACAAGAAACTGTCCTTGGGCACATTTTTAAAGAGTTTCCAAGCAGAGGGCCTGCCAGTACTAATTTTATGAATTGTACATAAAAATGCTTTGGTAATTAACAAAATCCACCTGAATTAATGTCTTGAAGTTTCTGCAAACCAGAAGTAAATTGGTATGGCAACTGTAAACCTATTATTATGGGAAATTTGAAACAAGCCTTCATAAGAGCACAAAGGGAATCTTTAGCACAATCTCAGTAGAAACCAAAATACTGAATTAATGAAGTTTACAAGAAATAAGGACCTCCTTTCAGACACTCCAGTGCAAGCTGCTTCCATCTTAGAAAGAACTAGATTCCAAATTCGTCTGTGCAATTTGAAATGTATTTCCTCCCAGAAACATGGTGTAAATGTGGGTTAGAATTTCCAGCTAGCCCTTGAAAACATTATTTAAACCAAATGGAAAATGAAAATGATAGCAATCGATGGCTCTGCAGGATTACTCATTAAGCAAATCAACAACCATTAAGATTAAGAAATCTTTTTTTTTTTAATTTCTCTTAAAACCTGGTATTTGATTAAAAAAAAAAACACAGGGAGTTGAAGACAATAAAAGAGAGAGTGATGATTCTTTTTGAGACTCTGAGCAAAGTCTCTGTTGTTCATTAAATCCAAGACACACTAGCTTTCTTCATCTTCTTTGAAGACTCCAAGTTTGTTCTTGTCACTAGGCTTGAATGACTGCAGCTTCATCAGCCAGGGGTACTAGCCAAGAGATTTTGTAATGAATGTCTAAATTCTTCACTTCAAGGCTGTTAGATAGGCCCCACCATGAGACTGAAAGAGAGACTGCATACTCAAGTCAGCTTCTCTTTGTCAGACTGGGTCACTTCTTTATAGTTTTAAGAGTTACATTATTCTTTACTTGTTTCCTGTCTGTGTCCTCCATTCATATATAAGTTACACGCAAGTAAGAACTTTTGTCTTCCTTTTAAAAATATATTTATTTATATCATTTTATTAGAGATGCTGTGTGGATTTATGGAACAATCATGCATAAAATACAGGATTCCAATATACTACCCTATTATTAACACCTTGCATTAATGGGTTCATTTGATACAATTGATGAAAGCACATTTTAATAACTGAACTATTAATATTGGACCATGATTTAACTTAGGGTTCACCATTTGTAAACCAAATGGAATAGTGCTCTTTACAGGGATTAATGTTTTTGTTTTTTTTTTAATTTTATACCATATATACAACCTAACATTTTCCTTTTAATCACATTCAGATATATATTTCAGGGCTGTTAATTACATTCACAATGTTATGATACCATCACCAACATCCATCACCCAAACATTTCCATCGTTCCAAATAGGAACTCTGTATATTTTAAGCCTTAACTTTCCATTTCCTACCCCCACAACATCCCCTGGTGACCCATATTCCAGATTCTGACTCTATAAGTTTGTCCATTTTAATTAATTCAAATCAGTGAGAGGATACCAAATTTATCTTTTGTGTCTGGCTAAACATGACATCTTCAAGGTTCATCCAATTGTCACATATATCAGAACTTCATTCCTTTATATGGCTGAATAATACTCCATTGTATGTATATACCATATTTTGTTTATCCATTCATTGGTGGATGGACATCTGGGTTGTTTGCTTCTTTGGGCAGTTGTGAATAATCCCGCTATGAGTATCAGTGTGCTTATAACTGTTCAAGTCCCTGCTTTCAATTTTGGAGGGTAAATATCTAAAAGCAGGATTGCCATGTCATATGGTAATACTATTCTTAATTTTCTGAGGGACTGCCAAACTGTCTACCACAGTGGCTGCACCATTTTACATTCACACCAACAATGTATGAGTGTTCATTTCATTGAACACATCCTCTCCAACACTTAGAATTTCCCATTTTTTAATTGTAAATTTTCTAGCAGGTATGAAACAATATCTCATTGTGGTTTTGATTTGGATTTCCCTAATGTCTAATGATGTTGAGAATCTTTTCATGTGCTTTTTGATCATTGGTATATCTGCTTTGGAGAAATGTCTAAGTTTTTTGTTTTCTATTTTTAAATTGGGTTGTTTGTTTCTTCTGTGGTTGAGTTGAAGGATTTCTTTACATATTTTGGAGATCAAACTCTTATCAAATATGTTGTTTCCAGATATAATTTTACTATCATGATAAAGTGCTTTGAGGCACAAAAGTTTTGTTTTGTATTGTTTTCCTTTAATTTTGATGAGTTCCCATTTATCTGTTTGCTTTTCTTTTGTTGCTTATGTTTGTATGTGTGTGTGTGAAGTCTAAGAAACCATTGCTTTACACAAAGCACTGAACAGACTTCTTATATTTTCTTTGAGGAGTTTGATAGTTATGGCTCTTATATTTGGGTGTTTGATCCATTTTGAGTTGAATTTTGTATATGGTGTATGACAGAGGTCCATATTTGTTCTTTTGCAAATGGAGATTCAGTTTTCCCAACACCATTTGTTGAAGAGATTATTCTTTCCCAATTGAGAGGTCTTTGACCCCTTGTTAAAAATCATTTGGCCGTATATATAAAGGTTGATTTCTTGAGCTCTCAATTCAATTTGATTGGTCTGTTTGTCTGTCAATACCACACTGTTTTGATTACTATAGGTTTGTAATAAGTTTTAAGATGAGGGACTTTGAGTCTCTTTTCTTTTCAAGATACCTTTGGCTATTTGGGCCCCTTACCATTCCATATAAATTTGATGATTGGCTTTTACATTTCTGCAATGAAGATGGTTAGAATTTTTATCAAGATTGTGTTGAATCTTTGAGTAGATTCAACTCAAAAAATCACTTTGAGTAGAACTGATATCTTACGATTACTAAATCTTCCAATCCATGAACAAAGAATGTCTTTCCATTTATTTAGGTCTTCTTTGATAGCTTCTAGCAATCACTGTAGTTTTCTCTGCACAGGTCCTTTACAACTTTGGTTAGATTTACTCTGAGATACTTTATTATTTTAATTGTGACTGTAAATGGATTTTTTTCTTGATTTCTTCTTTTTATTGTCCATTGCTAGTGTATAGAAACACCATTTTGGGGGTCTTGATTTTGTACCCTGCCACTTTACTTACTTCATTTATTAGCTCTAAGAATTTTGGTGTAGATTTTTCAGGATTTTCTATGTATAAAATCATGTAATCTGAAAATAAGGAAAGTTTTACTTCTTCCTTTCCAATTTGGATACCTTTATTACATTTTCTTGTCTAGCTGCTCTGGCTAGAGCTTCCAGTACAATGTTAAATAACAGTTGTGATATGGGCATACCTGTCTAATTTCTGATCTTTAAGGGAAAGTATTCACTCTCGCATCATTAAGTGTGATGCTAGCTGTGGGTTTTTCATACATGCCTTTTATTATGTGGAGAAACATTCATTTTATTCCTAGTTTTCTAAGTGTTTTTATCAAGGTAGGGTACTGGATGTTGTCAAATATGCTTTTTACATCAATTGAGATGATCATGCTCCCACACCTTCATTCTGTTAATGTGGTATATTTCATTAATTGATTTTTCCTAGGTTGAAACACCTTTGCATACCTAGGATAAATCTCACTTGATAGTGATGTATAAGTTTTTGTAATGTACTGTTGGGTTGAGTTTGCTAGTATTTTGTTGAGGAATTTTGCATCCATATTCATAAGAGATATTGGTCCTAATTTTCTTCTCCAATGGCATCTTTATCTGGCTTTGGTATGAAGATGATGTTGGCTTTGTAGAATGAATTAGGGAGTATTATTCCCTCCTCTTCAATTTTTTGGAAGCATTTGAGCAGGACTGGTGGTAAGTCTTCTTCCAGAAATGTTTGGTAAAATTCCCTCATGAAGTCTTCTGGTCCCCGGAATTTTTTTTTTTTTTTTTTTTTTTTTTTTTTTTTTTTTGTACGGGCAAAATCGAATCCAGATTGAATCCAGGAATCGAATCCAGATCTCTGGCATGGCAGGCATGGAATTTCTTTTTTTAGAGGATTTTGATGATTAGTTCAATCTCTTCACTAGTAAATAGCTTGTCGAGATCTTCTATTTCTTCTTGAGTCAGTAATGGTAGCTTGTATGTTTCTTGTACGGCAGGTCTAGTGGTGATGAACGCCCTCAGCTTTTATATCCCTCCTCTATTTTTGAAAGAAATTCTCACTGGATATAAAATTATTTGTTGGCAGTTGTTTTCTTTCAGCACTTTAGGCATTTCAACCCACTGTCTTTTTGCCTCCCTAGTTTCTGATGAGAAATTGGCACTTAACCTAATTGGGACTCCCTTGTACATAACATGTTGCTTTTCTCTGGCAGTTTTCAGAACTTTCTCCTGTCAATTGCATTCAACAGTTTGATCAGCCCATGACCCCCTCCTGACCATCCTTAGCATGTTTATCTTCAAGTTTTTCCTGTGGCTTTCTCTGAGCTTCTTGAAAGAGCATGTTCACATCCTTTGTGAAGTGAGAGGTTTTCTGTCATTATTTCTTTAAATGTCCCTTCTTCCTCTTTCTCTCTTCTCCTTCTGGGACGCCTATAATACATATATTGGTATGTTTGATGGTGTCCCAGAGGTCCCTTATGATATTTTACTTTTTATAGTTCTTTTTTTTCTTTCTGCTTCTCGACCTGACTCATCTCAAATGTCTCCTGACTCATCTCAAATGTTTTGCCTTAGAGTTTGCTGATTCTTTCTTCTTCCAATTTCAATCTGCTGTGGAAACTCTCTTGGCAAGTTTTCATTCTGTTATTGTGGTTTTCAATTCCAGTAGTTCTCTTTGGTTTCTTTTAAAATTTTCTATCTATTTATTAAGATTCTCATACTGTATATACATTATTTCCTGACATATTTTAGCTCTTTCTCTGTATTTTCCCTCATTTCCTTGAGAATATTGAAGACTGTTTCTGTTATTATTAATGTTTTTCTTGTTTTATTTATTTACTTAAAAATCTTTGTCTGGTTTGCTCTTCATTATTGATGTCTTCTGGATTTTCTTCCTCTTCCTTTGGATGGACCATCATTCCTGCTTCTTTGTCTCTTAACCTTTTCTTGCACACTGAATTTTAAAATGCTAATTCTGGAATTTATTCCCTGGAATTCTGTTTCTTGGATTTGTAACTAACTGGTGATATGAAAGAGGTTTTCTTCAGGGTCAGCCCTCTTATCAGGAAGTTCAGCCCAAGGTGAATGCAAAGTATGGGGTCCTCCCTATGTTTTGTGGGTCTCGTCATTTTTGGTCTATTGCTTTCCTAATGGTTTAGGAGATCCCTTGTTTACAGGAGTTTGAATGCCCCCTTTACTTCCCAGGAAATTGATCCTTTCTGTCTCCTGAATGGTCCACTACCTCGGACTTGAAGCAGGTATGCCTTTGCCCCAGGCCATCCACCTCAGCTGTCTTACACTGTTTTCATTGCTTCAAGCTGCTTTTGATTGGCAGGCAAATTCTGAGGGCCAGGCAGTGGTATGCCTGAGAAGACTTTCCCAAGTCAGTCTTTCCCAGCCAGGACGAGGCCCAGAACCACATGGGGGGTGCTGGCCACCTCCAAACTGCCCTGGGAAGGGAATGAGAGTCCAGGAAGAGTGTTAGGAACTTCGTCCATGGCTCCTCAAAGCTGTACTTTCTTGACCTGTCTCGGGCTGAGGAAACATGCCCTCTTTAATTCTTTTGCACTACTTTTGTTCAGGGAAGGTTGGAACAATGGCTGGCCCAGGCCCAGAGCAGTCCAAAATAGCTCATCAAAACCTATGGTCAGAGATTGGCCCATGAACCTCTTCATGCGGATGGGGCACTTTACTAGTATTTACCGTAATTTACCAACCTCTTCCATTCTTCTCTGGATGCTGTACAGTGTTCTACCAGACTCCAAGATTTTGAAATAGTTGATTCAGACAGTTCCTGCCTGTGTAATCATTTATCTAACGGAGGAACTGATTCCTGGTGCTTCCTCCTACACCATCTTTCCACAGTCTTCTCTAGCCATGCTAGGGAAGACATTATGTAAACTCACAAAAATGGAGATCAATGGGTGGAAGCAAAATCATCCAGAGGAAAAAATGGAGGGCCTGAGAACTACAGACCAATGTGCTATCATAGGCTTTGAGGGGTGTCACTGGCTGAGCACAACTCAGATGCCATTAGAATTTTTTTTTTTTTTTTTCTTTTGCATGGGCAGGCACTGGAAATCAAACCCAGGTCTCTGGGCATGGCAGGCAAGAACTCTGCCTGCTGAGCCACTGTGGCCTGCCCACAGTAATCTTTTGAAGTACATATTTTTATCCTTATTTATCCAATCGAGGAAATTGAAGCTCAAAGAAATAAAATAATTTAATCAAGGAAACAATGCTGAGTTATGGATCTAGTTTTGAATAAAAATACGCCTACATTTTTTTTCCATACGGCATTTCTCTAAGAAAAAAATCATATTTAATTTGTATGTTTCTTACTCATGAACATGAACATCGCAATTTAAAATAAATAAGGTAAAAGGTTGATTGGATATTTCCTTCTCTAAAAAACTAAACTTTTGCTTAATGAATTGCTCTAAATTACAGTAATAATCAGTATTACAAGGTTAATAATAATGATTTGAATTAAAAATAAATCCATTTTTCACTGTGTTTGTGTTCCTGAAAGGTTTTATGTAACATTTTTTTCAGAGTTGGGGATTTCGTAATATGCAGATTCTGTTAGCCAGTAATACTTATATCCCCATCCTTATTTGTTTCCACTAAGTAACCAAACAAAACAGGCAAAAACAACTGTATCTACACAACCAAAAACAAGAGAAATAGAAGATCAAATAGACTATTTTCCTGTATTAACTTATCTGCATTCAAGGTTGAAGCTCTGTCTGCACTTATAAGTTTCCATATACTAGCCATGGCTGGCATGCTTCTCACTTAGAGATGAGGCCTAAAATAGTCAATTAAGAACAAAAAAAGCAACTTCTCTTTCCATCTTCCTGTCCAAAGTAATTGTAGTAGCCGTGATAATAGAATGGAAGCAGGTGGTGGATCAAACTGAAAAAAGTAGCTGTGGGCATTTCATTTGATGTCTTACAACTCTCAAAAATGTATGCTTGAAAATGAAGACCTCTGGATTTTGGTTTTCTGAGTGCTGTTACTTTCTCTATTTACTTAGTTTTGTATCATTTATTCCCAAGAGTTACCCTGCAAAACAAGTGCAACTCAAGCTCTTTCAAAGAAACGAGGACATAAGCGAATGCATCATTTTGACAGTGGAAAATGACAGAACATCTTTCAGAATCCCTCCATACTTGGCTGATAAATGAGCCATATCAACTACAAATTCTAATACCAAGCAAAGACTAGTGAAAACAAATAAGCCATTCAAAATATAGTGAGGAAGACAGCATAGAGTGTTATATGGTCAGAAAAGGAAAAGATTGATTCCCTGTTGATTTGTAAATAATAAACAAATTGAAAAATGAGTTACACTGCAATTTAAAGCTCAGTTAATTACTTTGTTACAAAGGCCTACTATAAAATGATGATTATGCAGCCTTTATTTCTAAATTAATTTATAATTGTTTATTTTTTCTAAATTAGGCAGTGTGAAATATTTAATCTACATAAATTAGCAAAACATGCACATAATGCATAAGACAAATTCAGACTAAACTTTTTGCTCTTAATGTTGTATTTTACCTTTTAAAAATCATAAAGAAGCTTTTAAGGATGTTTATATAATTATAATGAGGTTTATATAATTATAATGAGGTTTATAGATACAAATGTACATATACTGTTACAAATTTTAATTATAAAATTGATAAAAACAATTAGAAATCTGAAAAATAACTCCATAATTGCAGTAGGAATGAATCACTAGAAATCTCTTAAAGGACCTTAGAGCTAAAAATGTTTAAACCAATGAGGGAAACTTTCCCATTAGGCATCCAAACTTTTTTGGTCCATATCTTCTTTCTTTTGTGGCATTCAAAAAAATTAGATGAGGCCACATGGCCAGTATTGGCTTATGAAATGAAATGAAAAAAAACGAGTGTGTCATTTTGGAACCAAGGCAGTGTAAATCTCCTGTGTCAATCTCCAGGCCCTCTTCTCTGGATGGAAATGCAGAGGTAGAGTTCTGAGAGGATTGAGTCATTCAGGATTTGAAACTGTGTGTGAGTGAAAAATAAACTTCTGCTTTTAGTTCACCAAGATTTGGGGATGGTTTGGCATTGCAGCAAACCTCTCCTGACCTTTCTGCTATTTTGCATATACAGCTTTTGCATTAATTTTCCCAGACTTGAAGACCTCCCTTTGAGGTAGCGAGGTTTCTAAAAGGCTGCAGATAAAATAAATTTGAATAAATTAAATGAAATTTCCCTATGATTATTCTATCTGAGATGTTTTGCCCTGATTTCTGATGGATCTGTGGTTTGTAATAAAACGAATGAATCCTGTTATTTTAACTTAATCTGTGGAAGATTAAGCACTAAGCACTTTAACATGTTGTTTGAAGAAATCCAGCAATGAAAGCTTTTATAGTACGAATAATAATCTTTTTTATTTGTTTATTTTTTTCAATATAAGTTCCTTTCAATATATCCTCTAATGGACTGAGACAGTATTCTCACATCAATATTTATTGAGTGAAAAAGATTATAAAATTAAAAAGAAAACGATATAAAAATCTGTGAAAATCCAGTTAATTTCCCTCGCCACTAAAGAACTAGAAGGTGTGCCTTGTCTTTGCGATGGGATTTAGGGATGAAGAAGAACTTATAGGCCATCGAATGCAATCTCTTTAGCTGTAAATGAGTATAAAAAGGCTTAAGTTAAGTTATGGGACTTCTTTAAAGTCTCAGCACCATGAACAGCTCAGATCCTTCTGAACAACATTCTCTTATATTGTTAATCATAAAGTCAGCATCTGTCCAAAGTCCCTTCTTTACATCACAAGCTAGGAATTGCTATTCAAATACATGGTCTAGCACTTGTAAGTACACAAAGCTTCACAGCAAGATATCTCTGGCTTTGTCTGGATTTTTCACTTCTTCTTTTGTCCTACCACACTTTAGTTTTATTATAAATCAGGCCATAAATTATAAAGGATAATTCCTATCCTTTCTGCAATTATATAGGTAAACAAATTAACAGAATTAAATAATTGCCTAGGTTCCCTCAAATTCTGACATTTTTTTTTAAAGGAAATTGGGGAGCTAATCCAATTTTAGGTCTTACATTTGATTATAGAACAATTTGCTCCAATATATGGTGGCTGCAAAGAAAACAACCAATCAGAAAGTGTTCAGTCCTGTATTAGGATTCAAGGCTGATTGATGGTCTACAAATGCCTCATTTCACAAACCCACTTTATCACTGTTTTCTTAGAAATGATGGTTTAATTCAAGAGAGTGATTCCCTCAGGGATATATCATGAACTAATCAATAAGTAAGCAGGATCTAGAGCCAGACTCCATGGGTTCAAGTCCAAGCTCTGGAAATTACAACATTCTTGATCCTGGGCAAATTACTTAAACTCTTTGAGTCTCAGTTTCTTCATGTGTCAAATGCTCATGAAGATAGAGTACTTCTTTTGCAGAAGGTATGAAACGAGATTATACAAAGCTATTTCCAATGGTCCACAGCCTTTATGATATTCACAAAAACATATATATATATATATATATATATATATATAAACTATTGGAGCTAGTAAACAAATTCAGCAAATTTGAAAGGTATGAGATTGACGTGCAAAAATGTCTAGTGTTTCTACTCTGTAGTAATGAGCAGTCTGAAATGGAAATTAAGAAACTCCATTTACAATAGCATATAAAGGAATAAAAGATATAGGAATAAATTTAATAAAAGATCTGAAATATGTGTATACTTAAATCTATACCACATTACTGAAAGAAGATATAAATAAATGGAAAGATAGCTCATGTTCATTGATTCAAAGACTTGGTATTCAGATGGCAAATATTCTCCAAAGTAGTCTACAGTGTCAATGTAATCCCTGTCAAAATTCACATAGACCCTCTAGCAGAAATGGGAAAGACCATCTTCAAATTTATATGGAGCTTCGAGGACCTCTGAATAGCCACAATAATATTGAGAAAGAAAGAAAGATTGATGCCTTCGCATTCCCCCTATGTCAAAGCTTACTACAAAGCCACAGTAATCAAACAGTGTGGCACTATGATAAGGACAAACCACAGGAATAGAATAGAAAGCTCAGAGATGAAACATTCATGGTCAATTAATTTTAAATAGGGTTCTAAAACCATTCAATGGGAAAAATTAGTCTCTTCAACAAATGTGCTGGAACAATTGGATTTCCATATACAAAAGAATGAAGTTGGACCTCTGTCTCACTCCATACACAAAAAGTAATTTGTCATGGATCAAATACTGTTAAAACCATAAAACTCTTAAAAGAAAACATAGGGATAAACCTTCAGAACGTCACATTTAGCAATGGATTCTAGGATTTAACACTATGAACATGAATATCCAAAGAAAAAAATAGATAAATTAGACTTCAACAAAATTAAAAAGTTATGTGCATTGAAGGACAGGCTCAAGAATGTGAAAAGACAACCAACAAAATTGGAAAAAAAAATTTGCAAACCACATATCTGACAAGGTTTAATATCCAGAATATGTAAAAAATTCTTGGAACTCAATTACAAAAAAGACAAGTCAATTAAAAAAAAAATTAACAAAGGGCTTGAATAAACATTTCTTCAAAAAAGATACACAAATGGCCAACAAGCCCATGAAAAGATTTTCAACATCATTGGTCATTAAGGAAATGCGAACAAAAGTGAACTGAAACACCACTTCACACCTACTTGGATGGCTTTAATAAAAAGATGTGGAAAATAGCAATTGACAGTGAGGATGTGGGGAAACAGGGACCCTTGTATACTGGTGGTGAGGATGAAAAATAGTACAGCTGCTGTGGAAAACAGTTTAGACTTTCCTCAAAAAGTTAAACACAGATTATCATACGACTGAGCAATTACACTCCTAAGTAAACTCAATAGGAATAAAAACAGAAATTTGTACAAGAATTATGGTAGCACTATTTATAATAACAAAAATGGAAACAACATACAACACAACAGTCCACATGTCCATCAATGGATAGATGGGTAAATAAATTGTAGCATATACATTAAATGGAATACAATTTGTCTATAAAAAAGAATGACGTACTGATGCATGCTGAGATTTTGATGAACCACCAAAACGTACTGCCAAGTGAAAGAAGCCATACACAAAATGCGACAGATTGCCTGCTTCCTTCTATATGATAAAACCAGAAGGCAAATACATAAAGACAGAAAGCATATTAGTGGTTACCACGGTATAGGGAAGGATCACTTAATGAGGATGGGTAGGTTTTCTGGGGTAATGACAAAGTTTTAAAACTAGAGAGAGGTGGTGGTTGGAAAACATTATGGTTACATTAAATGCCACTGAACTGTATCTATAAAATGGTTAATTGAATGTTATATGAATTATATCTCAAAAACTATTGTTGTCACTGAGCCAAAAGATAAAGATATGTAGATATTAAGGCTTGGGACGGCCTGAACTTTAGAGATAAGGCAGTGGTACAAATTTGGGGTGAAAGTATCCCCTTATGATAGTCACCACTATATAGGACCCACTGCCAAGAACCATTCTTTCCTCCTAACTCAGGTCAAAATGAAAATTTCTGACTGTCAGAGATGAGAGATGAACTTGGCTCTAATTGCTGACTGGGCACAAACTGTCAACAAAGGAAATGGGAGGGTCACAGATGTCTAAAAGTCAGGGCTATCCTGACCAGTAATTGTGGCAGAGCTTGTTCTTCCTAACTTTCATGCACATCCATGCAAGACAAATATATGTCCAAAATGTGTTTGAATGCATTAAGATAATTAAGAAATGAATAAAATTAATTTCCAAGAAGAAAACTATCTTTCTCTTCCAAAAGACAAAAAAAAAAAAAAAAAAAAAGAGTCCCTATGATATGAGCCTCACTCTATGCAAACTCTACCGCAGTCTTATTCCTACGGAACAAGGACTCTATGAGGACTTTGCATTCTTAGCTTAGCAGCCTTAATCACCTGCTGCTGCTGCCTTGCACTATTATTCCCTTCTTCCCCCTGCACTCACCCAGGCATCGAACAAGTACTGGAGATTAATCAAATCAGGGCTGGGAAATATATAAGTCCCTCTGGCATGAGACAGATAATTTCTCACATTGCAGACTGACAAGGCTTATTGAGCCAGAAAGCTCAGAAAATTAAAAAAAGGAGAGGCAGGAGAAGAAAATACTCGGAAACATAAGTAACTTGAGGTTCTTAAAAGAGACGTGTTTTTCAAGTCTACAAGAGAAGTAAAGCTACTTCTTCTCAAATAGGTTTTGGTATGTTTGCAACATCAGTAAAAGTAATGTACAGAGTTTTAAAAGCATTTTTGACATTAGAACAAAAGGATTTTCCATAAAGATATAAAGACTCCAAGTCCAAGTTTCTAGGAAATATGGTAATGTTAAAAATTGAAAATAGGTACTATCGGCATTTGGGGCTGGATAAGTCTTTGCTTTGGGTGTGTGTGGGTGTGGTGCTCCTGTACACGGTAAGATGGTCAGTAGCATCCCTGGACTCTACTTACTAGATACCAGTAGCTCTTCTCTCCCTGGTTATGAAGCCAAAAACGCTTCTAGACATGGCCAAAGGTCCACTGGGGTACGAAATTGCTTTTGGTTAAAGACCACTGGTCTAGATGATAATTAGATCTCTCATAAGGAAGAGTAAGGAGCAGTGTGTGTGTGTGTCCATGGACATGTGTGCCTGAACACACATATAAAGATTGATATGAATTAAGGAGGAGTTATCTGCAATTATTTAATAAGTCCCTCCCAGTACTACAAATCTGTCAAATTTTGTTGAATGTATGTTGAGTGTGTAAGTGGCAAAGTGCCCTGCTGTGTGCATTAGAAAGTCGAAACCACAGAGGAGAAACAAAAAAAAAGGCAATTCCACAGAGAATCAGCATAGGATTCAGGTTATAATGTGAGAGCAAGTCTCATAATTAAGTAACAGTTTGATCACAGCATAAGGCAGGAAGGCACAGTGGGCCTAAATTCCCTGCAGAACTAGAGAGCTTGCCCACGTTTCTGTAAGAGGGCAGGTGTAGCTGCCCGGCTTTGACTGCCCCTGCTGCTTCCCAAGTCCAGCTGAACTGGCCAAACACCCTATACCTATAAGCAAACACCTTTACCCACCAAGATAAGAACTGGCTCTTCTGCACTAGTTTACCTTTTGGAAAAATTTGTTCAATCTCTCAAAACCACAGAACATGAAGTCAGTGGACTATACAACTCCGGGTCATTGTGATGTTAAAATGTGATAATGCAACAGCAGTGTCCGATTCAAAAGAACTCAATAAATACTTATAAAATGTCACATGAATGGAACACACAACAAGTTTACAAAAGTGCTAATCTACTCGGAAAGCAATTCTAGGGCTTACATCAACAAATAGGCCTGAAGGAGGCACTTATTCTGCCAGCTAGAGAAAGTGTGGGCTCTCTTGAGTGGCTACTCACATCCTAAAAAGGAGGAAGAGGGGCCTGCAGCCTCAAGTTGTGAGCAGCAAATCGTGATTCAAGTCTAGGGCACAAACGTCTACATTTTAATTCTTGTTCAGCCACCATCTATCTCCTGCTCAATTGGCCGGAATTTCCCCTAGAAGCTTAAGTTAGAAACAGCAAGAAAAATCCTTATTCTATGAGAGCGAGGGCTTAATTATATTCAGATGGAATGATTACAGATGGAATTATTATTATTACAAATGCTCACCTTTTTAGGAAGGCTTACAAAGTTTTCCTCTCATCTATTTGAAGAATGAACAGTAATTTAGTGACTCAGAATGATTTCAATTATTAAGAACAGCTGAATGCCAGGCAGGCATGGAATGAAATGAGGCTAGGAATCCAAAGCCCACATCTACCTCAGACGCACACTGTTACCGGGGCAGGGTGCTTCCGCTTTACTTACATCAGATGGCATACATGCATGCTCTATCTCACAGAGGACATCACACGGACAGAAAAGAAGACATTATCTACAACTCTTCTCGCTCGCTCTGCTCCAAGTTTACCCGCCTCCTTGCTATTTGTCAACATGCTGCTCTCTTGTCTTTGTTCTTGCTATCTCCTCTGCTTGGAACAATGCTCCTTCCTCCAGACATATGCACGGGCTGTCCCCCCCCACGATAGTGTCCAGAGGAAACTCAGCCTCTGTCCTGACCCCCTCCTATGCCCCTCCTTGGATTAGCTTCTTAGTATTGCTTGTTATCTAATACAGTATATATTTTACTTCTTTATATTTAAGTGTATTTTTTTTTCTTCTTCTTCTATTCATTGTTTCCCACACTAACTTACAAACTCCTTGAAGAGAGGGATTTTTGTCTGTTTTGTTCAGCTTTTACCTAGAAGACAGCCTGGTGGAGAGAAAGCCTTCAATTAATATCTGCTCAAAAAAAAAAAACCAAATGTATCAGTGACTGTGACTCTATTGACAGTACACAGAAAAAAAAAACATAACTTCCTCACAATTGTAAACCCCCTTTAGCTATAGGTTCTGTAAGGAATAATGTCAAACGTTGAAGAGGATAACTTATTTAAATGTGGTCAGTTTGAGATTTGGTTACAAACAGGAAATTATTTTGGTAGCACAAGTAGATATGCCAATGACCAGTATAATGTTCATAAACCTGAACATAATCATAACACAGAAAATGTTGCCTGGAACAAGAAATGTGCTGGTTTTACTCTCTAATCTTTGAAACTTCCACACAATCCTGCTAGATTCTGTAGATTAATTAGCATTTATTTGGTATCATCTTCATGCCAGGCATCAGGCTCTATCTTTAGCTCATGTTCTTATATTTTATCTTCAAAGTTTTTGAATGATCCCCATTTTGCAGTTTGGGAAACTGAGGCCAAAATAAAGAAACCAGGTTCAGTAAGTTTTCCAAGGTGACATAGCCTGTAAATATGCCTGTTTACTTATTTCAACTTGGGTAAATCCTATTCCTCTCTACAGGCTCAGGTGTCATTTTTTCCAATAAATCTTCTCTGTTCTGCCACTTTCTCACTGTCTGGCCTCAAGCACTTACTTCATCCGTGTGACTCTTCAGTCTGTTTCTCTACATGGAAGTGATAAGAACCCCTACAGCTTACATGTACCCAACAGATAGAAGCTATTAGTGTCTCCTGACCTCTCTGCCAACTCGAACAATTCCTTAGGGCCATTCACTTCAGGAGAGACCTGCAAATCCCAGAGGCCATCCATCTGCCTGCAACCTGCCCTGGTTCGTATGTGCAGCCCAAAGAAAATGCCTAGTGCCAACAATTAATATCAATCAGAGTAGGAAAAAGAAAAAGAGAGAGAGACTAAAATATCTGAATTTGAAGGAAAATGCCAAAGACATCAGAAGAACAGTAATCATTTCAGCATTACATGGACAGGGAAATGGAGAATTTATTTCGGGGCAGTTTAGAAAAAAATAGAACTGTTTTCATCTGAATGGAGCTGCCACGTGGCTCCTCACTCTCTCAATGGAAATCTGAAATGGGAAAGCTTCCCAAATAATTTTAGATCAATCATGAGTTCATATGGTTTCGACATCATAACTCTTGTCATGTTACCATGCCAACAGGCAACGAGGAGCTAAAAGCTTTCCAAAGATATGGAAATTACAGGCTTAGAAGCGATTCTGTCCTCAGTGGGGTGAAAACTAACAAAATCCTCAAACTATGAATGGCAAGGACTGCCTTAGCACCCTCTCTCTCCCCCTCTCTCTTGTTTCCTTCAATGAACACTGAGAATACATGATCTATTTTGGAAACAAAGCTTGAAGATCCGCTTCCCTAAATGGTTACCCTTCATATAATAAAAAGTTATGTGATTTTATTGCTGCCCTTGGAATAAATATATGCGTTAATCTAGATACCTATGGCCAGTTCTCATTCCACTTTTAGTCAAACCCCACCATATCCTACTATAATTCCTTCATTTGCACCTAGAGGTAAGTATATGGTCATGTTTGAGTACAATTTCCCTGTATTGTGAAGAGCATGCCAATTAAAGTACATAAAATAAGACTACATGTCCCTGAAATTAGAATGGAGTGTGTTTGTACCTTGCTGCACTAAAAAACACCTACAGAATTAAAAGGCCAACTCCTCCAATGTGTGGTGTGTCTTTAAAAGCAACCACTGTCGCTTTTCAGTTTGATTGGTTTTGTTTTCATTTCTATTTGAACTTTCGGAGTTTAGCTACTTTGCAAGAGCTGTGTCTTCCCTAACCCAGTTACAGTGCTGGATAGATGGCAATAAAGTGCGTACTTCATAGATTCTTTATGATCGCAAAAACAACGAAAAAGTGTTTTGTTGTCTTTGTGTGGTAGATTATTAACTTTGAATGATTCCAATGAATTTTGACTGCTGGTATTCATGCCCTGTGTGGCCGCCTCCCTTGAATCTGGTCTGGCCCTGGGACCTGCTTTCTCCAACAGAATACATCAGAAATAACGCTGTGGCTGTCTTGGGCCCTAAGAAGCCTTAAGGAGTCCTGGTAGCTACTGCCTTCATGCTGTAGGAAGCTGAAGCTAGCCACCTAATTGTGGTAATTGAAAGAAACAAGGGAGAGAGGGGAAGAGAGGGTGAAAAGGCATGACTCAAATACAATAAGCACAGACACAATTTCCTCCCCAAGACAACATAGCCACAAAAAGAGGCCAAATGCAGAAGAACTGAGGCCCCCAACTAACGGCCCCAGTTGAGAGATGAGCAAACGTCCAGAATCAACTTGCCAGCCACATAAGCGAGATGATTTAGACTTTGGACCTCCAGCTCCAGTGGAGTTGTCCCAGCTGACACCACAGATGTCAAGCACCATCTAAACTGCAGAATCAGGAGGAGATAAATAAAATGGCTGTTATTTTAAGCCACACAGTCTTGGAAAGATTGTTACATAGTGTTATGGGATCATAAGTATCATGTGGTTATTGAAGGAGAAATAAGATCCTCGCTCTTCAGGCAGACAAGCCTGAGTTCAAATCCTTCTGGGTTTCCTTTTGTGTGATTTAGAGCCATATACTAAATCCTGTTTCTCAGATCTGGAGAGGGGAGATAACAATAATACAAATTCATTAGGGATTGAAAGGAGTAAATGAGACCATCCATGTAAAGCGCTTAACACTGTGCCTGCCTTAGAATAAGCATGCAATGAAAACTAGCTATTATTAATATTAATTCTCTGGGCATTGTGGTGATACAAAGATTCCTCCTCAAGGAAAGCATCATTTGATTCAGGAAATAAGGTATCATGCAAAACAATTAATAAATATTATAGGCAAGGAAAATGGCAATAGTGACAATACTGCTTAAAATGCCTTTACTTATTCATACAGCGCTATACAAAATACAAATGATACCTAGAATTAGAATGCTTTGTAATTTGCAACATAGTTTCTTGCATAGAAATTAAACAATCTCTTTTAGAGCAGATAAGGATCCTGATCACCTGGTACATTTAAGGGGCATTTCTAGAAGAGGTAGGATTTGTTCTGCTCTTTGAAGAAGGTAGGCAATGATGGAGGTACGAGAAGGGAGAAGTGATAAGGCCAAACAAGGTATATTTTGAAGTAGAAGGTTGGAGGAAGAGTTATCTAACTACACCCGTGCAGTTGCTTTGGATGTGCAAATATCACTAAATTAGGCATAGAGGAGTAAAAGCCATGCCTACGGTCCTTTTTTAGGCAGCTTTAAATAACAGGGAGAGTAACAGGCTAAAGAGCCCATAACGTGGCTGCCTAAACTTTCCAGCATTGTGCATCTTTCCAAATAGAAGGAATTGAATTCTTTGGCTGTTATTTCTGGCCCCAATATCAGCTAGACTACAGAAGCCATTTTTGTAAATGCCCTTGCTAAATTGATGGAATACAGGAATAAAGCCAAAACTTCCACAGATGCATTAATCTTGGAAAGGAATAATGCCATCACTTTGGAACGCTGCCTTCAGTCTTTCCCCCTCTGTGAGCAGTGATTTCTGCCACACTCTCAGGTCTCCCCCTCCACGTGTGACTTTCAATTTTGTTAGATGTTTACACCTAGATTTCACATTTAGCTTTCATCAAAGGATGAAAGGATGTCAAATTGCTTTCCTCACAGCAATTTACTGTAAGCTTCAATATTCTGGTATAGTGTGCCATCAATTTTTATTGTATCTAAAAACTAACGGAATAGAATTCCTAAAGAAATGTTCCCATTTGTAAATGGAAGGTGCTAATATATTTATGATAGATGGTGTGAATCCAGGAATCAGCATGGAAAAAGGTTTTCCTTTTTTTTCCAGATGGGACAATCTGCAGCTCAGTAGGAGACAGTACTGGCCACGTTGATCCATTCAGAGTATATGAGGAGAGGAAGAGGCTAAATGTTAACTGACTAGATTTCAACAGGTAGCTTAGGAGAGCAGGAATAGTACAAATTATATTCCAATTGCAAGACACGCACTCAAACACAATAAGCACAGACACAATTTCCTCCCCAAGGCATTTTTGAAAAGACAGAAAGTCCAAGTAGCCTCACATGAGTGCAGTAGAAATGCACATATGCTCCAGCCTGGTTGATCTGGTGTGGCTGGGAAGCAGGTTGATTTTCCTGGTAGCCTTTCATGCTGCCTCCATAGCTATCCTCTCCCCACTTCCCGCAGCTCCCGCTCCCACATGGATTCCTTTCCTCTAGGATACTCATCTTAGAAGCTATTCATTCACCATCCTGAAGAAAAGAATTAGTTGTTCATGATGGTCTAAACTCTTGCTCCTCCTAGAAAGATAAACCTGTTCGCCACAGGAACCCAAACCTTTCACAATCCCAAATGAACTACCGGTACTTTCATGGGTGCTGAGACTATATACTTTGGTCTTAAAAATCATTCCATCTAGTAAGCCAACTTCTGCCCACTCCACCTACTCTGAAGCTAAGTCTTGTCCATGCCAGATAAATTCATTAATCAATAAAACCGATTTCTGGTATGATGCATAATCTTAGACACCGTAAAGCCAGACAATACCTTGCAATCAGTTTTCAAACCTGAAAAGTCGTTCCATTTTAGTTGATCTTATACAGACATGAGTATTACATTTTTAATGATCACTGGCCAAGAGTGAATGGAATAACAACCAAAGGAAAGCAGAGGGAGCAATATGTAACACAAAACAGGTGGGTTCCTGTGAATTCCATGAGTTCCTTCAGTCTCAGGAGACCTTAAGCTAGAGAACCAACAAAAGTACCTCTACCTGCCTATATTTGGTCTCCTTAACCTTCTATCACCAGGTAATTTACTTTTGGTCTCCATATGTTTTGGAAACATTTCTATGTCTAGAATAAGGATTTAAAAAGGGTAATGAAGGAAACCTGTAATTTATTTAATTTTCACCTTTGTTCTTTGACAGCTGTATTGAAATGAGGTGGGCAGAAGGACTAGGCTCTTCAGTCACTTTTTTATGCAAAGTAGTTACTGAATTAGTTAATCAGGAAAAATGCATATAATTTGCTGTCTTTGAATTTCAGAAGAGCCATCTGTAGAGCATGGGGCTCACAAAATAGGCTTGCAATGAGAATTTCTACTTTGGACAGTTGGCTTATTTTTCTCTTCTCCCTGAAATATTGAACTACTCTCCTGGATGACTGACTAAAAATGTGTGTCTTTATTGTACACAGAAAATGATTTTTTCATTCATTTTAATGGCTTACACTGAGTTAGCATTTTGGTGGCCAACCTTAAGTGTATGAGGAAAGGCAGTATAATGCAGTCATTAATAATTGGTCTCTGAAAGTCAACAATATGACTGTACTGCCAGTTCTGACACTTACTAGCTAGAATGACCTTGGACAAACTACTTAACCTCCTTGAGTCTACTTCATCATCAGTAAAATGAAGATAATGATATCTGTCTTATAGGGTTATTAAGAGTATAAATTTGATCATGCTTACTGTTTCCTCTACCACACAAAAAACATTTCTTACAAGTTAGCCATTATTATTATATATATGTATAAAATGCAAAACACTGGAAAGATAAGAGCAAGAGCAAGAAAGCAAGAAGATAAGCAAGCAGAAGGGAAGGAAGAAGAGAGGGACGGAGGGAGGGAGGGAGGGAGGGAAGGAGGGAGGGAGGGAGGGAGGGAGGGAGGGAGGAAGGGAGGGAGGGAGGGAGGGAGGGAGGAAGGAAGGAAGGAAGGAAGGAAGGAAGGAAGGAAGGAAGGAAGGAAGGAAGGAAGGAAGGAAGGAAGGAAGGAAGGAAGGAAGGAAGGAAGGAAGGAAGGAAGGAAGGAAGGAAGGAAGGAAGGAAGGAAGGAAGGAAGGAAGGAAGGATTACTTCCTGCTATTTCATAAGGGATTTGTTTCAGGAATACCAAAGAAGAAAACTGCTTTCCTTAGAAGTAAGGGAGAAACAGAGGAGGGACACTAAGTGATATGGCTCTTAGTAACTTAGTAAACAGTTGGTTTCATCATTCCCAAAAAGGGATTCTGTACTGCTGTGTAATTGCACATGCTAGGCTGTCAAGGAAGGGGAAGTAGTTTTTCTGAAGGATGACTTGAAAAAGGCTAACAAAGAGGACAGAAGTATGGGCCACCAACCTCCTCAAAGGAGAAGACATAATGAATTGCAAATTCAACCCAGGCAGGGAAGAAACATCCATTTCCACTTCGGGTGTACATCAATACTGAAAGATGAAATCCAAGAGAGTCAGGCAGAGTAGAGGAGTAAGAAATGGACTGTCTTTGGGAGATCCAGCAGAGATAAGGCTTATGACAAGTTTAAGTCGAGTTGCCTGGGGAAGGATAATTGGGAGCAGAGCTGCTGGATCTATGTACTAAGGGAAGGATCTAGACAAGTGAAAAACAGCCCGATCTGGAAGGATGAGGAAACCCAAGAGATACAGTTAGAATGAAGCCAGATTATGTAAAACTAATCCCTTTCCATACATTTCAAGTCTAACTTGGGTGATATTTAGGGAGCTTCTTTTCATCCATGACAAAGTTGAGAGATCCCTAATCTTCCAAGGGCTTCACCTCTCTGGGTTATCTCCACCAGTTGTTATTTTCAAAATGCCAGCTATAAGTAAGGCAGGGGACCCCAATGCTCTGCTGAGCTGGGTTTGGCAAAATAGAGGTCTCCAATGCTGTGAAAAGAGCAATTTCCAAGGAGTGGTAAGAACTAAAATTATTATGATTTCTTCTTTTCTCTCCCATCCCTTCCTCCCTCCCTCTCTTCCTTTCCTTCTGTGGACATAGGTATATTAGGAGCTGCTAATGCTAATGATGTAGGTGTAAAGATCCCAGTTAGAGCAGGTACGTGAGATATAAGCAAGGAGTACATAATCATCAAATGCTAGCAAAATAAATGAATGCATGGTCTGAAAGAGTTGCCCTTTTGGACTTGGTCCCAAAACTCAATAAACGATTTGAAAATAATTCACTTTAGAAACATTTATGGATCACTAATGCCTCTGCTAGGTGTGAATAATAGCAAATAATAATGTAACTAGAATTCCTTGGGCAAGACAAAAATGTGCATACAGAATCCCACTATCCATTACCATTACCACCAATTCTTGCATTTTGGAATGTTTCAAGATACCAATAACTTGATTATTAAAACTTATAAGTCAGTTTCAATACAAAGACAGCAGATATTAAGAACATCTATCATAAGATGACTCTTACAAGTATAAAGCCATTACTTAAGACTACAACATCATGTTCAATGTGTCAAATCCATGTGGAAGAGTTCAGAAAAAGAATATCAATTTGAAATCATGTAAAACATTTTATATTTTAACTGATCACAAGAGGAAGCTGACCCAAAGATTCTGCATAACGTTCCCAAGGGATTCTGACTGTTTCAAAATTTCATGGCTTTAGCATATGTCAAGGCATGCTAAATACCACACAGCCTGGCAGAAAAAGGTTGCATTTCACATCCAATGTCATTCAGCCTGAGCTCTCTTTTAGCGGGTGCCCTCCCACGATGTGTTGCAAGGAGTGCTTGTCACTTACGTGCCATAAAATCGTGAACAGACAGGCAAATGGAAAATGACTCCTCAAAGAGTCACTTGAGCAGAGAGAATTTTTTCTTGGAATTGACAAGGCTTCAAAATGCCATTCAAAACATAGGGATTTGATTTCATCCAATTCTAAAAAGTCATACTTTAATTGAGTTTTATTTACAGTCAGGGATCTCCTGCTACTTAGAGTGGCTTGCTGAAGTCCAATGTTGGCAGCCCACCCACACATACCGTGAATTTAGACCATGTCGCTTATTTCGGATCAGAGAGACTGGGGAAATTAGCTCCTGGGGTTATCATGTAGGCTTTCACATCTAATTCTCTGCTGAAACTGACATGGCAAAATGAAGATGAAGACGAGTTTGATGGGGGTAGAGGTGGTTTAGGTAGTGGCACAACGAAGACAAGATGATCTTGCCCCAAATCAGCCCACATAGCAATGCTTTCTGTCAGTATCTGCCTTCAAATGGCATGTTTCCTCTTAACTTGGGCATTCTGTCTATTTGCATCATCTGGAGAGTCACCTTCAACCTCCTAAACTTATTCTTTGGTACAAAGTTACAGAATAAGTCACACCTTTTATAAAGCAGAACCCAAAAAGACATGAATTATTAGAGGAAAATGTTTTTGGTGACACTTTTCAAAGAAATACTTTGCAAATATATATTTTTTTCTCATGAATTGTTAAAAGGAGTAAATATACTTCACCAGATAAAGGATTTTTTTTTTTTCCAAACCTAACTTGGAATGTTGGTTCTGCCATCTAAAATTAATCAATAATGTAAAGACCATGGGCAAGTGACAAACTCTATGACCTTTAGTTGTCTCATCTGGGAAATCATATCCATATTTCAGGGTCATAGTAGGGATTAAGAAACTTCAAAGGTCCTGGCACTTAACAATGGTCAAGATGTTAATTATAATCCCCCCCCTTCAATACAATTAGCTAAAAAAAAGTGAAAAAAGAACAGAAGATACAAACAAGAGGTGATATTCCTGAGATGAACCAACTAGCATGCAGTTGTTTATTTCAAGTCACGTTATATGTGTAAAGTGTGTGGTCTCATAGCCAATGGCTCTGGAACACACAGGGATTTTTTCTACAGGTGTGATGCTAAATTCTACTCCATTCAGAGACAATCCCAATTTTTCTGATTTACCAGGCATAAACATCAAATGATTAGACAGGTATAGCTCTATACAGATACAGAAATAAAAACATGACTCGACATCAGGTAGGACTTGACGAAAGGAAGCTACCTGCTTGTCAATCAGATTTCCAAAGGTCCTCCAAGAAGGGGATTTGCTGAGATTTGTCTTATTATTTAGGTCTTTTCTATGGGCTAAGGTAACATGCATTTAGCATTGACTCAATCAAAGGGGAAACAGACACTTTGTGACAGGACCATCATTTAGCCCTTTATTTCACTGGGATAATGTGGCCGTGTTGTCAGGTTTGGCCTGTAGCTATTTCTCCTGGCAGCAGAAGCAGCTCTCCTCAATGGTCATCAGAGTGACCATCTGGGCTAAGGTTGACAAAAGACAGGTGATTTTCTCCTTGAATGACAGTGATAAGTTATAGGCAGTGGCTATCTGGAGTGCTGTGCTAAGGTGTATTCTGTGATTTGATGAAGAAGGCTGTTACCCATCGGTGATGTCTGCATGAGCCCTAAAGGGGAACATATCACATTTGCTATCCCTAGTTTAGGGATTCTGGTGTGCAAGGGCTGACCTAAACTGTGACCCTTGAATTAGCTCCCCATTCTAATCCCTTCTAAATAAACCAACAAGATAGGCAATTGGACCAGCTTATAGTAGACCTTGTTTACCCATTCCTTGATTTGCATATTTTTCCCAATCTCTCACTGTTGAAATCAGAAATCTCACCTTGCTTCGTTGGTCCACTGAGCTCTTTACCTTGATGTCCTCCCTTGATGATGTTCTACTGATTCAGCTGGTGATGGAGAAGCCATGCTAAGAGTCTTGAGTGGCAGAGTGCAGGAGCTGCAAGTGGTAGGGTTAGGGTCTACAGGAAGTAAGAGCAGCATGAACTGATGGTTGCAAGCCAAAAGTTTGCAAAGACCTGTGCCCAGCACACAGAAGGAGCACAGAATAAGTCCGGCACAAAATGGGGCAGTACACAATTCTGAACCTGTAGCTCCCCATCTTATTTTTTTTTTTTTTTAATTTAGAAACTCATTATTTTAAGGATTCTATATCCTGAGATTTGCAAATAGAACATCTTAGTTTCCTATTCCACTTTTCACTTCATAATCAAATATTGTATATCCACAACTTAAATTCGTACACAAGGAAAATCTGAATTGTTTTAAATAGGCCTTGTGTTGATTTTTCCATTTCAAAAGTGCCTCCTTCTGAGACCACAGTGATCACATAAAGGTCACTGCATCGCCCAGTGATTACTGAATTGGGAGAACCTGCAAATACATGCTTGTCCTCTGGTGCACAGCAGGCTGTAATTCACCCACAAGGGCTAGCAAAACGACTTATACTGTTCAGAGTTCAAAGCCGAGTCCTTGCTTATCGCTCCAGTCAAACAATTTCATTTCTAGCAGTTGGTGGTTGTACTTCAGATTTTATGGATCCAATGAGTCTAGTGAAATTTTATTACCCTGCAATACAACAAGAAGAAAAAAAGCTCTGGGGAAAAAAAAAATCGATATAATGTTTAAGGTCTTTGTTACCTTTATAACCTCCAGTCTTCCTTTACATATAAACTAATAAATCAACCTTTTAACAGAAGATGCATTCTTCAGTGCTTGCTCAATACAAGGTGCTATGTCCGATCATAAAAACTATCAAGAAGTTGCTAATGGTTTTGCTATCCGAACAAGTACAGTTAAAGTGGAATCAATGGCAAGATAAGGATATTGGTTTTTTTGTAGGTGTTTTCTCCTTGTTAGCACATGGTACTCAGTTGTTACCAAATGAAGGTAGCAACTTGCAAAAATTACTGGGATTTTATAAGCCATACATGTTTTCCTAAATTTGCAAAAATGCAAATGTAAATTAGATTAAACACTTCAAATATTTTCAAACTATTGGCCACTTCTCGACTGCATGAAAGGCACTCACTGTAACTTTACTATTGAGTCAGCAGGGTTGCAAGGCAATCTTTCCCACAACCTTCAGAAGAATGGCTTTTTCTAATGTCAGGAACTGGGAAATATGACTTGAGTAGATTTTCTCTAATGGATTTTAAAAAGTAGCTACCAAAATGCTAAATATTAGAACAGAATTAAAATTAAATCTTTCTACTCAATTTCAATGATAAATATACCTTTTCTCATAAAACTCCTCAGCCAGGCACACTCTTGGAACTGGTGATCTAAACTTGGAAACTTTCAACAGGAATTAGCATCATGCAGCTGATATGAATATTCTTCATTAAATTAAATTAAATGAGAAACAGGTTTGGGAAGGCAGTTCACCTATTTATTATGGACAGAAGTTTATAGCTCACCATATAACATAGTAAGTACCGTTCAGTGGCTGAGACAAATTGATATGGATCCCATTTCAACCAAGTGCCTAGCAGAAAATATAAGCCTTTCTCTGCAAGGAGAAAAATATTATCCACCAAGAAGAGCAAATTTCACTGCTCCTGCTTGCATAAATGGCTAAAAAGGGGCCACAAAATCCCTAATGTTCAAAGCAAAGAAACCCAGCAAGGTCAGGGGTTACCTTTATTACACTATTAACAAAGTAGCTAATTGTTTACTTGATGGCCACTAAGAAATGATGTTGTATCTGCAACCTCCCAGAGGATTGTCCGTTTTGAGAATCCTGTATTTCTGCTTTGAGGCAAGGCCTAAAGAAAGACTAAAGACAAATCCATTTTAAGTACTGAAATAGAAGATGTAAAAAAAGAATTACTTCATGGCAATGCTTCTTTTTTCTCTTTCTTGGATTATTAGCCAATAGCATGGTCATAATGAATAGACAGGGATTTTAGTCTTAAAACATTCTAATTGTGTCCCAAATTGTATCATTATCCTACTTTGTTATTAATTTTTGATAGAATTACTGGAGTGATAGATTGGAGAGTGCAAACTTCTCTAAGAATGCCTCTGATTTTTCTAAAAAAGGTCACTTAAAGTTTCTGCTGATAGTCAAGTAGATGAGATAAATGAACCATAGCTAGAAGATGATACAATTAGTAGATACACAAATGGGGTTGGTTAATACATCAGGGTTAACTGGGAGAGAAGTATCAAACATTAAAACTTTGCACTTTCAGGGTCCCAACATGGTCAATATTTTCATCAAAACATAGTTGCCATGATGATCAAATTTATTAGAGAATGAGTCTTCCACAGAAAGAGGATGCAGTAGTTAATGGAAACCCAAAAGAAGATATTCTAAATAGCTTGGAATGAGACAAATCTTCTGTAAAAAAAAGGAAAATGTGAGATCAGTGTTCCAGAGTGTATTACTTTTATTTTCTTGTTGCTTTAGCAAACTACCAACAACTCAGTGGCTTAAAACAACACAAATTCATCCTACAGTTCTATGGGTCAGAAGTTTGACCAAAGTGTCAGCTGGGCTGGGACCCTTTCCATAGGCTCTGGAGGTGAATCTCTTTCCTTGCTTTGCCCACTTTCTAGAGGTGCCATAACTACTTGGCCCACAGCCCCTTCCTCCATGTTCAAAGCCATCAATAGTGGGTTGAATTTTTTTTCTCTTACTCTGACCTGCCCTTCTGCTTCTCTCTCCAACTTTCAAGCACTCTTATGATTACACTGGGGCAACCCAGATAATCCAGGATATCCTCAAGGTATCCTCAGATATCCAATGTATAAGTTCAAGGGCCTTAACTGACTCACATTTAAACAAAAGTTCCTCTTGCTGTATAAGATAACATATATTCAAGTTTTAGAGATCAGGATGTAAACTTTGGGGGGCCATTATTCTGCCTCCCACACAACTTAAAAAAGAAAAGGAAAAAACCTGCAAAGAAAAAGTTGGCCAGGAAAAGAAAATGGTTCACTCCTGTCTGGTGAGATGATACCTGGATACTGAATTAAGTTTTGAAAAGTCCAGCAAAAGAGTAATGAGCTAAAACTCATTGAACTGAAGCATGTTCAGAAGAGTCAACAGACTGGAGAGCACACTTGCAACCAAGTCATAGAACTAGTGATTGAAGCAATTTCAACAGCTTAACCTGGAGAAGAGAGCCTGGGGGGACAACACTAGTCTTCAGGGGTCTGAAGAGCTGTCAGCTGGGCCAAGGGTTACATTTGCATCAAGAGGGTCAGATCATTATTAATAGTGGAGTTTACAAACCAACAAGTTTAAGCTAAAGATAATAACAACTAGAGATGCATGAAAAAGGAATAGAAAGTTTGGGGCAGCAAAATTGGAAGCTAACATTTGCATTGCACCTTCAAATTTATAAGATATTTTCACATACTATTGCATTTGAGTTACTCAAAAAACCTGAGAGAAAAATAGAATAGGTTTTCTTTCAGATGAGACAGGGTCCTAGGAAGAGCCAGAATCCAATGCAGATGGATTTTTGGCAGAGGCAAAGGAACTAACCATATGAGATTCCCAGAAATTGCAAGTGCAGGAAGGGGAAACCTTTTGCCTGAAGGAGCAAGGGGAGCTAACTTTACAGGGACCAGGTAAGAACCAGAACTGCTGATGCTTTTTGATAATGTTTTGTAATTGATAATGTAACAAAGTAGCTTAATGATATAGTTTGGAACACAATTGAGATTTTAAAACTAAAATCTCAATCTATTCATTGTGGCCATGCAATTGGATGATAATCCAATGTAGAAATGAAATGCAGTTTAGGCAAGGATAGGCAGCCCAGAGAAGTCAGAAATAAAGAAATGCCCTGGCCCCTCTCTCCTTGTGCCCTTCTCCAGCTCCTGTTCATTCCTGCCATTGACCCAATCCAACGGGACACTGGTAGGGAGAGAGACATGGAAGAAGCTTTCTGTAGGGTCAGGCTTCTAGGGCACAGACTAGGACAGATGAGGGTTAAGATTGGACAGGGTGGGGGGAAGACCGAAAATGACCAGTACAATCTTGTTTTACTTTTGCACATGAAGATATCAGGGCATAGCAAACCTGAAAATTTACTGAAGTTCTCACAGTAGAAGACCGGGACCAGAATACAAGCTCAGGTCTTGGAATCACCAAACTCCAAGCATTTCTTATGACATTCAATTCCCAATGACTGCAATTTGTGGAGGAGGAACGAGAGATGTTACAAGAGGATGCATTTTTGAAAAGGGTTGATGTGAGAGTTTTCCACTTTTCTATATGGAAATTTCTAATTCTGTGTGCTTCATGGCTTACTCTTTTCCATTAGAGCGACTTGATTTTTCAGTTTTCTTTCAAACTTAACAAACCGAAAGCTGCTGAAAACACATGTACTCATGATAAGTGAAAGCTATTCAAGATTCTGTGGAACTCTCTGGAGTCTCATTCTTGAATTCCTTACTTTTTTTGAATATCTATCTTTATCTGGCTGCCTTTCTATCCATTGAGGTGGAGAAGGGAACGTTCTCAGATATACCTTGAGATAGAATGACCAGAAACTTCCAAGATAGTCTTGATATTTCAGAAAAATGGCCTCTGCAAATGCTTTGTCATTGCTAAAGCCTAATGCTAATGATTTTTATATTTATTAATCTATCTCTAGCAGCTGAAAATAATTATGAAATATTGATTTTTTGTCTCCTTTGCCCAGACTTTCAAATAAAGGAGTACTTTCCATAAAGGTATGACTCCTAAAAATTGTATATAAAGTACTTCTCTCTTTTCAAAGTCCATTTTCCCATCAACTTTCAATATATAATTATGTGTGTCAACTTGAAGCATAAATATTGCCCAAGGTGTCATAGGATCACCTAAATAACAGTATAAATTCATAAGTGTGCCATTAAAAGGAAATATTTTGCATGAAGCAAAAATTTAGGTCTCAAAATACAAATGCCAACTAATTGATCAGGGCAGTAGCGACAATTTAAACAATTTTCTTTGGAATCTCAATGCATAAAACAGATAAAAGTAGCATTTCTCTGGATGAATCAGAAGTGGAGGGAAGAGAGAACCACTCATTCAACCTCCCATTGGTCCCTGCTGATAGTCCCTGAGTAGCCTCTGCTTCCCAGGTGGAAAACCATCAAGCCTAGATTTTATGGCCAGTCACTACCTAAAGCTATGCAGAAGTTTGAGCATAAATAAGAATTGTATATGTCTGAATTGTACATGTCCCATTTTTCTGGCAAAATGGTTTTGTTGAGTGTCTCTAACATCATCCTCTCTCATTTTCCAACAGAAGTCTCATATGAGGGCACCATCTTCAGACCTCAGCTCCAAGAGGTGGCCATCAGGAGATGATGGACAGTTGGTGGACTCAGTGGTTTCTAGTAACGGCTGGATGGCTCCTCTGGACTTGTCCTCTAGAAATGTTTTCAGGTGCATTTCGGGGAGTTGAGATACTTGGTGAGCCGGTGATGGCCAGAATTAGCTATATTTCAATTGTTCCTATTGTGGTAGCTTTCTCTACAAACCCTTACCTGTGGAACCAGGAAACAGTTGTCAGGAAGCACATTGGACTAAGTAAAAAGTCACCTCTTCCCTTTTTAAAAACCAACTCAGAACATTATAAAAGCAGAACATGAAAAGTCGTTAATTGTTGAGACTTGTTCTGTCTTCTAAAGTTGAAAAACTAAGAATATATGTGCTCTAAACAGATAAGATTGAGGGCAGCTTTTGGTTTGGAATGGAAAGTTGCACAAGAAATTATGACATACAGATTTGAGGTACTAATGGGAATACAGAGCATCATTTTGATTTTCTTTTCTTTCAAAGAGAAGGGCATTCCTCCGAAAGTCGATATGAAGAACTGTTCCCACTGAAACAGATTTCGGTTAAATAAATCAAAAGTTTTCACTCCTTTCTATTAATCATGGATCTTCTCTGAATAACAACAATAATCAATAGAGAAAACCTACAGGTTCAAATCAAAAGATAGGTGAAAACCTAGTTGGTACTTTGAATATCTGCATGATCATCACAGATCATGTCTTGGGCATTTGTAACTCAGAATTAATGGGGTAAATTTGGACAACATAGTTGATCCATTTGTACTTGTTCCATTTGTATGGCCTTTTGAAACTTCAGTGAAAGTACAAAGAACACAAGAAGGGAAACAGTCTGCAGAATCTGATCATGAACTTTGAAGAATTTAGATAATTTATGTGGCAGAAAATTCAGGGTAACAATCAGACAAGGCCAGTGGTTTTACAATTAAGGAGGAATTTATATGGAAGCTACATGGAGCAAAGTCTCATTCTTACCACTTGAACAATGAGCAAACATTGTGCTAGTTATCAAAGCTGAAATAATAATGGCAACATGTTTTGACAGTTTCTTACATGACAAGCAATGTACCAAATAGTATCGCACTTAATACTTACAACAAACTAAACAGCTTGTTTATATTATTTTCACATTTTACAGATAAATAAGCCAAGATCACACAGTAAGTAGGCAGAGGAGCCCTGATCCACAAAGCCAGATCCACCCTCCCACTCAATATTTGACATGGCCCGGCATGCATGCTGTACTTCCCGGATTGACCTTGAAAAGCGATGGGGCAAGGGCAAAGTTTGGTAACGTCCTCTGTGTGGGCTTTCCTTCTCTATAGGGAGGAAGCAAACCGTGGTGGAAATTGGATACAGGCAATTTGGAGATGAGGGGGAATGTGGAGGCGTCAAGGAAAGCTGGCTGCTGCTTTTTGAGAATGGAACTCTGAATGGAAGGGTGCAATCTGTCATATTCACGTTTATCCCTCCCTTGCCTGGAATTGTGCACAGACAGGATGCTCAACCCATGTTTCTGGAATGAATGTTTATGCAAATGATTTCAAATCAAGGCTCAGTCAAGTGAAAGCCTTGAGAGAGAATCTTCAGAGGGGATGAAAAGTAGGAATCTTCCCTTCCAATAAAGGAATGATGCGGATAAGCTCTCTAATAGGGATAGCATTTGAGAAGGATTTTGAAGAGAGAACAGATGGGATGGAGGTGAAGGCTAAATGTCACCAGGAGGAGGCCCAATATGACCAGAGGCCAAATACTGCCTTGTATGAACCAAAAACTGAATAAACGAATCAACTTAATTTTCAGGACTTTAATTTCCTAAGGCTACATCCTAAGACATCACAGAAAGCCTTATCTCATCACCATTATCAGAAAGTCTTTAATAAAAATTTGGCTCTTCATGAGTGTTCAGGACAAATGATAAGAATTACCATAGTTTCAAACATGCACTCTAAAGCAGGGGTCTGCACACTGTTTTTCTGTAAAGGACCAGAGAGTAAATAAATACCTTCCTCTTTATGGGCCATACAGTCCCCGTCGCTACCACTCCCCTCTGCCTCTGTGGTGAGAAAGTAGTCGTAGAGATACGGAAAATTGTATTTGCCAAAACAGGCACCATTCCATTGTTTGCTGATTTTGATCTAAAGTTTCATATAACAAGAAGCACCACCATCACCAGTCTTCAGAACACTCTCAGAATAAGATCCATTTTTGGTCTCACATTAATGCTATATTTTTTGCTTCATGCTAGAAAAATAAAGTCAACACTTTTCAAATTGTGTTTTATACAATGTCTTTCTTCAATTTTTAACAAGAGATTTATTGAGATGAAATTTCCATACCATAAAGTTAAAATATCCACCCTCTTAAAGTGTTCGATTGTTTTTTTTTTTAATATTCACAGACCTATACATTCCTTACCTTTATCTAATTTTTACCTTGTTATTTGATGACAACAATCATTCAACAGGCATTTATTGAGTATCTTCTGTCTGACCATCCAGTGTCAGTTTGTGTTGTTGTTCATTTGTTTTCCTTTGTTTGGCTTGGCTTGGCTTGGCATAGGGAGTGGGTAGTGGGCAATGGGAGAACTGTAAGACATATTGACACCTGAAACAATCAGCTATAAGAAAATAAGCAATGCGAGGGCTAGTTTGGATGGTGTAGAGACCACACGTGCAATAGGAATTTACTTATATGGTGGTGGCGGTGAGAAGGCAGTTCTAAGTATTGAGAACTTGGATGGATGCCATGCGGCAAAAGTAGGAGTGGGTTCCAGGCTGAAGGCAGAGCAATAGGCAATGCCTAGCCAGAAGGGCTGTGCAGTATTGGGCAGTTGCAGTATTACTCTAATTGGTTATGGACCAAGAACTGCAGATCAGTTGTCCAGGGAAGGTGAACTTGGAGTTGTTGTACCTCTGGCAATGGGTTTAGCATTGATAGAACTGGCACCAAGAGCCTCAGAGTTTCCTGGTGAGGGAGAAGACCAAATTTGAAGACTGTGTTTTGAAGATGTACCTGGGGGTATGACAGACTGGATGGAGAAAGTTAGAAATGGGGACGCTTCTTAGGTGCTGATTTTGAATGTGAGGCTAAATATAGTTATTAGGCAGGGATTCTTAACTCTGGCTGTATGTTAGAATATCCCAGAGTACATTTGGGGCAGGGTGGGTTTCCAGCATTTGTATTATTTAATTAGCTCCACAGATTATTCTAATATACAGCCAAGTAAAGGACCACTACTGCAGAGGAATAGAGAGGAGGGTTTGCATTTGTTTGTGAAGATACAGCTATGTCCAGGGTTTTCTGCCTCTTTTTCTAGAATACACACATTCATAAAATCAAAATCCCTTAAAAAATATCTTCATGGCTTGGACTTTAGGAAGTAGCAAACAAAGAACTATGATTTTAAAGGCAGAGCGAATGTATAAACTGCATAGTATATTCTAGCAAGCTCTTAGAATATCTCCCTAAAATAAATCATTAAACACAAGCAAGTTTTAGACATTTCAGACTTAAAATTTAACACCACAAATGACACTGCTTGCTCTGGTTTGCATGCACAGAGCAACCTAAATACCTGTGTATGTCGGGTAAATGTTAATGTGTTCTGCCAACAACAGATCACCTTCCATGGCTAAATTACTCATTGCCATTATCTGAACCCACCATCTGTAAACCTAATACCCTCTGTGTTCCAAAATCACGAGTGACTGCTACACTATTTTTATTTTACATTCCCGCATAAATCTGTTAAGCTCAATATGTTACTGCAAATTCTCAAAAAATCAAAGGCAATCTGCTGGCCTATAAAACACCAGTTACTGAAAATCGAAGGGTATAATATGGTAGCAATTCAAACAGTCAGTAAGCATTCTTTACAGGGATGGGACCGAGCCACAACTAAGTGAACTCCTTAGCTAAAGCATGCTGTAAAATTAGATCTGTTCTTTCAATATACAGTGTGGGCTTGAACCCGTTCATGTATTTCCTATCTAATAAAAATCTGAACAGTTGGCCTGATTGGATTTTAAGTGATGCAAATTTGAAAATCAAATAGGCAAACTCCCTTTAGACTTCATCTATTTAGACCATAATTGTAAAGAACCACAAATTACATTTATCACACTATTGAATTCCCCAGAGACTCAACATGAAATTTACAGAAAAGGACAAATATTTGCAGGTGTGCTTTTTTGTTCATAGTGAATACGGTTTTCTCTCTCGTAGGATGCTTTGTCCTGATGTCGCTAAATTTCTCTTAATAGCAAGACTAAATCTTGTTTTCTTTCACAAAATCTTGATGGATCTTAAGGAATAATGTTAATCTTCTATGTGATGCTAAGTTATTTTTCAGCTGAGATTCTATATCCCTTTATCCAGTAATTACAAAGTATACATTTGTTTTTCTATTTACATTTTCATTCATGTAACTATCTTGCTTGAAGAGACACCCAGGAATCTACCCTCTGGAAATGTTTGTCTATCAGTTTAAAAAAATTAATCCTACTACAATTATGTTACTATAGTTTAAAATATCCATTTATGATGTTCAAATAACCATACAAAGTATGGGAAATAAATGAAGAGTCGGCACATGGAAGTCCCAAATTAACATTTTAAGGTATTTTAGATGTCAAAGGATCTCTTCTTTTTTTTTAATTTATTTAAATGAACCCTATTATCCTGAACTCTGAACAAACACCCACTCTGAAACTTTAAATGGTCTTCCCTATATTACATACACAAGATTAGCAATTCCCTCAGAAAGAAATGTGTCTAGAACTTTCAGATTTCGTTAGGAATATTTTCAAATATGAAAGAAGTTTACACGATTATGGATGCAATAAACCCACCTATATTATTCCTTCATCAAATATAAACCAGGCCTTGGGGCCACAGCGTGCTTGAAACTTACACTATGAAATATAAATGGTATCTAATGCAGCTTGAAATGCAAAAATACTCTAATCTGGCATATCATTTATTTCTCGCACATCTTCATTTTAAAGTTCGTATGATACCTTTGTTGTGCAGATAAGCATCTCTACCTTTTACAGGTCATATTTATAAACAATTTAGTTAGGATTATCAGACTGACAGTTTAAGTTAAATATGTGGAGCCAGTGGGCCCAGTGTGTGTACCCAGTATGTTCCTGGAACCGACATAGGATTGTTTGCTTATGGATTCCCCATCTCATTTCTCTTCTAATTCATGGCTGTGGCTCAACTCCTGCACATCTTCTTCTCTGATAAAACTAACAGAGTCAGAAGATAGCCCTGATTTCTGTGTGCCAGACAGTGTTCAAAGAATTAATTCATTTAATTCTTACAACTCTGAATAGGTACTGTCATCATCCCCTTTTTACAGATGAACAAACTGAGGAATGGAGAGATTAGTAATTTTCCCAAGACTCGCAGTTTATCCGAGGTAAGACCAAGACCCAAGACCAAGCAATGTACCTGGAGAATGTCTGTTACAAGCTACTCGGCCAGACCCCACATGCATAGCAACACATTCCCTGTAGTCACACTTCAACCCAGGAGATAACCACATTCTAATTCTACTACTTAAGTTAATTTGATGGGAGACCCTGAATTCTCCAGCTGGCATCCTTTTATGTACTCTGAGCATCCTTTGTGCCTCGAGAGGATGACCGACTCAGTGGGCAGGTCACAGGCCTGCGACCTCTTTATTCACCAGGGAAATACTGAGTCCCTAGTGTGCAGAACAGGCTATGCCACACGATGAGGGGACCACAAAGACAGCACGTGGCCCAGGCTTGTCTTCCCTGCAGGTAAGGACAGGGACTCTCAGCACCTCAGTCACCTGGGCAAACTGCACTCCCGCTCCCCACCCCATTCCTTGGGAAGCTGCCTTCTTTTCTGCTTTCCCATTTGTCATCTTCACTTTTACATACATATCAAAGCTGCCTTTTCAAGTTCATCACAAACTGCCTCCTTCATCAAGTCTCTCTGGTTTACCTTCTTACCTTTATTTTCTTCTCCCTTGGGGCACTTATTCCCCTTTATAATATGACTTTTGTCATCTCAGTGCTGGATTGTAGGCTCTGTGGGCAGGGTCTGCATCCCATAAATGTTTCCTGTACTACCCAAAGCCCCACCCCAGCCCTCCAACCCCCACAACCAACTGCACATACCAAATACCTGACAAATACTTATTTTAATGCATTATTTTATTTAAAAGAAACTTACATACACTCGAAACCAACCTAATCATGTGCTAGTTCTATGGCAATTAAATCCTTAATTTCTGTTTTGTTTCTGAGGAATAAGGGAAGCTATGCCTACTATTTTAATATTTGTTATATCAAAGCTTCTTTGCAAAATTGCAAATATATGGTATTGTTTTTTTAAATCATAGGAAACAAATGAGAGCCCTCAACTTCCACTTTCAGGAAAACCAGAAAAATAAATCTTCTAGAGCCAACTGGGGACAGAATTTACTAAAACAACCTAGAAATGGGCCCCACCCATGTGTTAGAATATTTTTCTAATGATTATCAAGGAAGGGCAGTTTCAGTGAAAATAGAAAATGCTCTTTAAGTAGTCAGATTCTCCATTGAGATTGATGGTAAACCTTTCCACAAATTACCTGAATTTATTTTAACATATTGAGTATTATCCCAGATATTTGAAAGTTACTTTTGCTTATGTAGGATTTAAAGTGCAACAAAGCAGCATTTTAAACACTGGGAAAATTTAACTTCAGCATGCTAGAAATGTTACACTGGAATTCTTAGGGTACAAGGTTCTGGATGTTCATCTATTTGTAGCTAAGTTAGTGGCTATTTCCCTGGGTCAGCAGAGCACAGCTATATCTTCCTTTGATAGTCATATATCCATGTCAGGGAACACAGCGATAAATATTAGTTTTTGGTGTTTCCACAGAACAATAGAAATTTTGACTCATTGTGTCCTGACTCTGAAAGTGACTTTCTGTTGATTCATTTCAATTCTAAGTTTCTAATAGGTATATGTCTCACTAAAAGTTACAAAGAGTTCTTAACACAGTAGAGAGCCCACTTTTGGGGTGTCATCAGAGGATATCTGTCAACATACTTCTAGCTTACAATTCCCCTTCTGAAAGAAAAGGGGAGACTGAGACATATTCAGTACAGAAGTCAGTAGCATTCTCTGGGATTCTGGCTACCTGAAGTTTTAGTGTATTTGAAATGGGACTATGCCTGGCATTTATCTGGACATCAATTGCACATATATTTTCATATGGAAGTTTAAGAAAAATACAGTTTGAGAAAAATCTCTTTTATTGCTTTCACTAATAGACTAGGTGTTCAGTTCTAATTCACGCTTGTAATTAACACAGTGAGTAATGAGTCTCAACATATTCCTAATATTGTGAAGTGTCGATCACTCCTTTCATTTGGTGTTAAATGTGAAACTGAGTGAGAAGGTTTAATTTAAACTCCATCCCTTTTACCTCCCATTTTGTTAGGATAGAGTCAAGAGGCATCAGTTCTCGCTGGTCATGTGGTTCTGGGCGTGTTGACTTCCCAGGTCTCAGTTCCCACAGGGAAATGCAGGCATTGGACTAAGTGATGCAGAAGTACTGACAATCCCACAATGTATGTCTTTTTTACTCTCTACCCTTGCCATACACTTTCCTGGCTATAATACCCTTCCCTATCATTTTCTCTAACTGTTCCAAAAATCATCCCAAACATCACCTTCTCTCCAAACTATTTCAACCCCAGCTCTCCAGGTCTAATTTGAATTTGGTTGCCTCCTTTTTTCTGCTCCCGTACCACCCTGCGTGTACCACTTTATTTGTCTGAATCATATAACAGAGACATCAAGGGGTCGCTTATGAGTCCACTTAATCGATTCTCTTGGCCATTGGATGTTTGGTTTCCAGCACACTCCAGGGGTCACAATGAATACACACCTAAGTAACTGCTGAATAAATATCTCTGGAATCCCAGAGGGCAGGGTTTTCTAATTATTTTTCATTCACCTTTGAAATCTAGCATGGTACTTAGCACACAGTATTTATTTAAAGAAAAACGAGGAAGAAAAGGATATAGTTTTATTTATTAACTTATTTATTTATTTATTTTTTCATGGGCAGGCACCGGGAATTGAACCCAGGTCTCCAGCACAGCAGGTGAGAACTCTACCTGCTGAGCCACTGTGGCCTGCCCCAAAAGGATATAATTTTAGAAACGACTCAAAAGTCTAGTCATTTGATAATTTTCAATGGAGAGCTAAGTTATCATAAGCTAAATAAGAAAGAAAGAGAAAGAAGAAGAGAAAGAGGAAGAGAAAAGTAAACAATTAGACACTGAACACAGGATGCCAACTAAGCAAAAAAAAGATAATTGAAATATTTATATGAAAAATAATGGAAAGATTTACATCAAATGCTAATCAAATGTTGCATTAAATGATATGTGGGTGTTGTCTCAACATGTAGAGTTTTTTGGCTTCTTTTCTTGCTTAATTTTATATTTTCCAATATGGGAAGCATGACCTATTTTTAAGATTAAATTGATAAATAATGCTAAGTTTATTACTGACAACAGGTAAAAATGCTAAGTGGCATCATCTGACTTTTGCATTTCCAGGAATGATAATGTAATAGTCTTAAAATCATATGTTGTCAGGCAGGCCACGGTGGCTCAGCAGGCAGAGTTTTCACTTGCCATGCCAGAGACCGGGTTCGATTCCTGATCTCTGCCCATGTAAAAAAAAAAAAAAAAAAAAAAAATCAAATGTTTCATATATGAAGCATAAGGACATGAATAAAATATGTGCTCATGAACTGTCTAATCAAACTTTAGCGGGCTTAAATGTTAAAAACAGTGATTTTGTTATGCGTAGAGGTTATTGTTTAAGTCTCTTCCTCTTTCCTTACCTATTGAACATGACAATTTCTTGTGATTAATGAATATAATTTGAAGTTTCTTACTCTTCTACTTCAGAACATTCTTCAAATGCTGAAGATGTTGAAATCATTAAAATATATCCTCATGCATTTCCTTATGCTTGGCCATTTATTATAGGCTTAAGTTTCCACCCCCAACCAACCCTTCCCCTACTGTTATTCGTGGCCTCTAGTTCCCATTCACGACACAACCTTAGCAGCGCTGCACTGTCCTGGAGTGACCCAGTGCCCTATGCAACCAATTGTCAGGGCAGACATTGCATTTGAGTAAAAGTCAGAACTCCTTTCTGAATATATGAATTATCACCTTAAAGTCAGGTACCTATCATTATTTATGGATTGAATGAATAAAGTGCCTAGTTCCCAGGTTTTGTAACAAAATGAAATAAAAGTTTACCATTAAAAAAATCTGGCTAACTGGCTTATTTCAAAGTGTTAGGACAGAATTTTCAAGTTAATTCATTAGACCATAAGGTTTATGAGGTAAGGGCAGTGCTTGTCTTATTCCCAGTGGCCCCTCCACTGCTCAGCTTAGTGCCCAGTGCCTGAAAGGCATTCAGTAAGTGTTGACTGCAGATGCAAAAATTGCAAAATTTCCCCTTTTCTGACTTGTTTTGGGTGAGTTATTTGTTTCATTTTCAAGCAATTTTAGGCTGCATCTTTCTGATTTAGAAATCAATACTTAGCAAGAAAACTGACATGTTAGTGAATGGGTAAATCTAATCTCAAAAATCCCCAATCCTGAATGTGTAGAGGTGATAGTAGTTCATTACTGGGATTATAAATCATAGTGTCATATTGAAGGTGAATTTGATTGAAAGGGGTTGTTTAAAGTCATGTATCTCACTGATTAACAATACTATAAATAAGTTCAGGCATGAACTACTACAAATGTATAATACTTAGACAAAGAGCTGATAATCGAGTTGCATATGGGGAAAAATTACCTATTGCTTGATATGGATTATATTTAACATCAACAACAATACTAAGAGTAAATAATTGGAGGGGATAAGGGATATGGGGTATTTTCGGGTTTCTTTATTTTCTGTGTAAGTGTCTATCTGTTATTTTTGTCTTTGGAGCAATGAAAATTGCCTAAAACAGAGTCATGATAATTGCACAACGAAGTGAGGGTACTGTGAGACACTAATTGTACAGTTTGGATAGAATACATGGTATGTAAATATATTTCAATAAAATCTGCAGATTCAAAAAAAAACCTTAATCCTTAAGGATATTGTACTTGAATTATATAAAAATTAATATATTATAATACATGCTGTCAACTATTTTTAAGGTGAGTATAAATTAATTATGTCAGAATTATCAATATTCTATTACTTTTATTTTTTGCACAGCTCATTTAGGAAATTCTAAAATTCTAAATTTTGTGAAAGAGGTCACCTAGTTGCTAGCTAAGCTAATATCCATCCTCAGGTCCTCTTCTTTATTGCTGTTAAAGTCCATGTATCATTTGGGGTTGCAATATCTCTAGATAAAAAAATTATACTACTCTGTATTTTCAGCTTTCCTGATAGAAAGGAATGGCCTGTGAGCTGAGAGATCATTGATGGTGCTTTGGGAAAACTTCTTTAAAGAATCTTAGTCAGATGGCAAGTGCTCCTTTTCCCTTTCCTACATGGAATGGAAACATGATGGCTGAAGCTGTGTCTATAAAGCATCCTAGAGAACAAAAGTCCATTAAGGGTGCCAGCGCTGAGAAATGGAAGGAGCCTGGGACACTGATGTTATCACAGAGCTGCTGAAAGGATTTCTGCCTTTGGCCTTCCTTTTAATATGACAGAAAAATAAACCCTTGTCTTTTAGAAACCACTGTATTGAACCTCTCTTATTAGGAGCTGAATGCAACTCCTAACTGATGCCTCTCTCCTAGAGTGAATTTGCTGGAGACACCAGACTCTTTTTTAACATCCTGAATGGTTCCCCAGGATGTCTTAGTGATAGATCCCATCCAGAATTTACTGTCTATATCACCATGAGATCTAACCCTGTGGGATTTCTACAAACCTCGAAACAATTTTATTAGGGAGTGTTTTTTTTTTTTTTAATTTATAGATCTTTCTTCTTTTATTTATATATCATATTTCTCATGAACTAGCAACCTAGGTTTTCTCTGATGAGAAGAGGATGCAGACAACCTCCCAGTAATGCACGCTGCTGCTGGACTGCCCAGACAGAGCACAGACAGAGCAATGAAGGAAAAATAAGAGTTAGCAGCCAGATTCAGCACTGATGCAAGCTGCTCTGAAACACCAGTCATGAGAGGAGGAAGGGACATCAGGGTAAATGAGTATAAGACCACACGGAAAGGTCAGCCTTCAAATGTAGGCTATGGGGAAACAAAAGCTGTTGTTGAGAGGCTGTAGCTAAGGTGAAGAGACTAATTTTTGAGTAACCGAGCACAAGAACAGGGGTCTAGATGTCAAACCTGAAAATAATGCCAGGATCTGCAGGATCCACTCAAGACAGACATACAAGCCCCCAGGTGATTCTAAATGCACGATCTCTAGAACGCTGGCTCAAATACATGTCCTTCATAGTCCTGCAATGGCTTCTGAAATTACTACCCTATGGATCATTCCTTTGCGATAAACTCTATTCTGAAAGCCCTTTGTTAAAATGCAAATGTGTAACTCAAAACCTACCCATTATTTCATATCATATGAACACATATTTTTATCACTTTATCATATGTTACCTCATACAGGACTGTTCTGATAATAAAGGAGAGAACCTTAGATTTTCAGCAGAGAAAATAAGGTGAAATTGGAAGAGGAGGTTAAAATTATGGTCAGAGGACATAGCTAGGTGGGGAACTGTAGGGAGGATGTTTCAGTAGCCAGGGGATAGCGGAATAATTAAAATTTGGCTAGAAAGGCACTTGATAGACATTTTTATAAGTATCGAGTCTTCATAGGCCATCAGGTGTTATTCTGGTCCAATTATTCTTAGTCTTGTTCATGGTGACAATGTGAAGTGTGCTCAAGATTAGGGACTGAGCCATAGAAAATCTTCATTGCTACTGGAGAGAAAAAAAAAAATTCTTAAATACCACATTGAAAGCAGGTCAATAACATTAACAAGGTCAAAAGATAAACTGTGCTTTTTAAGAAATTTGTGCAACCATAGCTGATGGTTCAATTCTTTGCAAAGTGTACATATCCCTGAGTTTAAAGGCTTTCAAAAGTAGGACACTTGCTTTGGGGATCAAAAGGAAATAAAAGTTTCCTCTAAATTTTGCCACATGATACTCTTACTTTTTTGGTAACTGATTTGCCCATATATCAGATTTGTAGCAATGGGGTTGGGCTAGTTCAGGGTTAGTCATCTTGCTTGTGGCTCATAAGTAAAGAGGTGACCCTTAAGAAATGAAACACAACTAATTAATGAGCCTGCATTTTCTGTATACTCACTGTTATGAAGATATGGGTCTCCTATGAGCCTACACATCTCATTTGAGAATGACAGAATGTGCTTTTGGGGGGTCTGAGGGTTCAGAAGCAATGCATATTTATCATATTCATGCTACTAAAATTAATGACAGTCACAACCTGCACAGGTTGAAATACTTTTGCACCAAGCAATACCTCATATTTGACACTAAGTCTTCTCTTTCTACACCGCAGAGGGAGGCCTCTAGTTGGAATAAGTCCTCTCTTCTCTGAATATCCAGTGCTTTGTCTGCACTTTTCCAACAGGGGGTAATATAATGGGTCTCGCAAAACACCTCCTGTCTCCTCTATTAGACCACATGAGCCTTGATGATCAATCTTTGGATGCCCTTCTAAAAGTAGCTACTGAACAAATATTCACTGAATGAGTGTGAGACACTCATTTAACAGCTGGCCTGAGAACCTCATGTGTCTTCAGAGTTAGGATGGTCATTTTTGTTTTGTTTCTAGGGGTGGAGCCAGAGGATCACAGGTCAGAGAGATGCTCAGTGACCCAAACTGGGATTAGCTCAGGAATCTTGGCCTAACTAGTAAAGTGCTCTAAAGAGACTCATATGCAGGTACGGACCACTTGAACATGCCAACAGGTATGTCTGAGAGGAAGGAACATGATGACAAAGTGGGAGAGAACCTGACAACTCCACATGTGCCCCGACTGAATCATGGAGCCCTTCACCTGTTGCCTGGTGACACCCTGGAGAAAGCTGACTGATTGTCACCTTTTTTCAGGTTTCTAGGCTAAGGAAGAACTCGGATGGGAAAAACGTGTGTGTGGGGGGGGAGGGATTTATTACAGGGACAATGAGTGTTCCCAGGCAAAAATTAGTCTCAAGGGATCAAACGGATATTTACCTGCAATTTTACATTTGCAGCGAGTTCTTTGAAATTAGCTCAAAAAAACAAGCAAATGAAAATTACTTCCAGACACAAAGTTCCAGAAAAGACTGTTTTTATTTTTCTTCTTTATTTTCTTTGCTTATAAATTTACTCTATAATTCATTTCTACAATTTCTTTCTCCTAAGAACTGAAACAACATGAAATCATTTCCAGCACTCTCTGTTTTACAGGGGATAAAACAGTGCAATATTAAACTGCATTAAAATAAATTAGACCCAATAAAGTGGGTGTGTCTGTAACAAAATCATGGCTTTGAAATTCTGGGAATAGGAATTATCTTTCTTCATATTTTACAACTGTCATACAAGTAAGGTAATTAATTTCTATATACCTATATCTAGGCTTGTTACTAAACATTTGTTCTTTTTTTTTAAATTTAGTTTATTGACAAATAGCTAGCAGTGGAATAAAAAATTAGGATACTGCAAATAAAGTAAAATTATAACACCCAAAGTAAAGAATATTTTTTGGGGGGGAAAGCAATTTATATGTTTTCAAGAAGAAGGATCCATAAATTTTAAGGAAAAAACACACACAGAAAATAAAATGAGTTCAGTACTTGTATTTAATAGTCATATTAAAAGAACAATCATTTGAATTTATTTATTCCAAAGTAAATGGGTGAAAAAATAGGGTAGTGGGTAAAGAGGGAATGGAAAACTGACCAGACCTACTTTAAGAAGTCACAAGTTGACGATATTGTGAGCCACTGATTGCACACCATGTATGGAATGTTTGCATGTTAAGAATGGTTGTATGTTTTTATGTTGTTTTATCAGTAAAAATATTTTTAAAGAAAGAAGTCATAACCTAGTTTTGGAATCAGAAGTTACAAGCTACTTCAACTACCCACCAGTTACATAATGAGGCACTCAATACAGTTATACACAAACAACTTGAATCGTTTTGCATGTTGTTGCTTGAATTTTTGTTTAGGAAACAATCATACAAAAACAACTGCTATATTGGAGTAGCCCTGTCAGCTTGATAAAATCCATTTCATTTTGAGTTTAAAATTCTATAATACAAGAGTTCACAGTTCCCTGGTTTCCCACTGCTTCAGATCATATGATTATGCTGGATCCTATGCTCTTACCACCTATAAAATGTCATTCCTTCTGGAATGTTCCATGACATCCTCTACTGATGATAGCTGTCTGGTCATTAATGCAAGAACTGAAGAGAGCCAAAGGCTTCATTACATTAACATGTTTTTGACCAATTTTACGTATCTACTTATCCAGCTTAACCTTAAAACCCTATTAAAATTTAAATTATCTGATCTCTGCATTCTCAACATTATTTTGAAATGAATCTAACATTACTACACACTATGCCCTAAGGTGTTCTAGATAATACTTTTCAAAAATTCAGCAAATATTTTTCAAGGCTACAGCAATCTCTTTGGGTCACCTCCATGTCGTTTGAAGAAAAATGCTTTGCCCTTATGCTAAAAATGTGTACCATAATTTTCTACATGTGATTTTAGTTATAATTTATGTGCATAAATGTGACTAGATCACTTGCTTTTCTTAAATTTTGATTCACTTTCTAAAAATGTCAGCTGAAATTGTCTGATAGTTACAAATTCCCCCAAAGCATGCACATATGTGCAAACACACACACACACACACACACGGAAAAGTATCTCAAAATTTTCCAAATTGTGACTACACTCAAAGTATATAAATGTTACATGGAGAAATCCCTTTATTTAGAACATCAATCCAAATAAATCTACACTACTGCATTTCTGCCATTCCATTTTCTGAAACTGTAAAAAAAATTACATAATGCTGATACTAACAGTTATATAAATCAAACCCTAAAGTGTAAATGTTTATTCACATCATTCTACATCTACAAAAATAATAGGCTCAATTGCTCTATAAATTGTATGCAGTGAAATACGTGGCAATGAGCCCCCATCTCCCAGGACTTCTCATCTCCTCCTTGGTCAGGGGAAGGGAAGGGAACGGAAGGCATTGACATTTTTGAGGGCCAAGCAGTGTTCCAAGCATTTTCACATATACTATCTTGTTTCATACTTTCAGGAGCACTCGGGAGTAGGCATTAGACAGGTGAAATCTCAGTAATGCAGGGAAAGAAACGTGTGATTCAATGCCTCGTAACTTAAAATTCCATCTTGTGAGTGGCTGATGGAATTCACAAGGCATGCCGCAGGCCTGCAGTAGCAACTTCAAATACCCGCTCCATCACTGATGCTTGTAGTCTATCTTAGGTGGCATCCAAATGGGATAATACATACATAGAATCACTGTGAGAGAAATTAATTCTTTCTTTAATTCTCTTCTCAAACCTTCTGATTACGTCTAGTATAAGGTCTTAGTTTGTGACCTGTTACTTCCAGCCTCTCTAGTATTTGCTCATCTCCCTTTGTAATGGAGGAAGCAGGGCTCAGGCAAGTTTTGGTACATGCCTAGTATTCAATGTCATATTTACATTTCATTATATTATTTTTGTGGTTATCTTCTATTTGATGGCAAATGATACTGATGTTCCTTTGAAGGCACAGTGACATTTATATAATCAACCTTGTCAATACATAGGATTTCAAAAGTGAGGACATTTAAAGAAATATCAAGCTATGGCAAATGCATACAGACGTGGCAGGAAATCATCAGAGAGAAGACATATGTCTGAAGATGGTGGATGTTCCACTAAAGAGCATGGAGGGAAACATGTTCTCAAGACCAGATGGCATCCCAGCTCATGTAGACTGGCAGCTTACAAGCAGACCATGTTCTCAAATTTCATTTCTAAACTTATTACTTGGAACACAGATAGTAATTTCCTTTATAAAAGTACTATATGTGATTGTTGGTTTTTCTAACCAGTCCTGAAAATCCTAACTCAGAATATAGCTGAAGTGGCATACATTTGAAATAAAAAAAAAAAAACATTCTTTAAAATAAAAATATAACTCTTGAATTCCAGATGCATATTTCTATCTGCCTGCTGAGGTCATTGTTTTCCCCTCAAAACCCAGTCTTGAGGATTATCAGTCTCTCCAAACAATGTCCCAAGTTATCCATTCTCCAAAACTGCAGTTTAGAGGAAAATTTTAACTTCTCTTAATCCTTCAGTATTGGAATCATGCTAGTTACCTAATACTTTCAAAATCCCTTAGGAGAGACTTTGGAATCTGACTTTTCTCCCTTCATTACTGCCTTTCTCAGCCCAGGTCTTAACCATCTCTCACCTGAAGAGTGATAACTATTTCCCTAAACAGTTTCTTAATATCCATGCATTTTCCCCACTGGTTCCAAAGGTAAATAAAAGTGTCACCTTATCCTGTTATAATGCTGACAATTAAACAGAACTGATAAGAAAGTGAATGAGAAAGGTCATTGTACTTATCTGAATGCCCATGTGGTATGTGATCTGCTCTGAAAAGGAGGGTGGGGGAGAATGATGAACAGACCTCTGGGGGTCAGTGGCATTATTCACCGTGTCTAATTCCATCTCAAAATGACAGAGAGCACCTTCAGGTCAAAGTCTTTTTTTTTTTTTTTTTTAACATGGGCAGGCACCGGGAATCGAACCCGGATTCTGGCATGACAGGCAAGCATTCTTGCCTGCTGAGCCACCGTGGCCTGCCCTTCAGGTCACAGTTTTGCAAGCCAGATGACCAGAGTGGTTTTGTAAAATGTTTGGGCTTTGTATTTTTATGTTTTATTTTTTTGACAGCTCACATGAGAAACAAAGGGAAGCCTGACATGACAGAAGTGGAGAGAAAGGGGAATGCAGAGAGGGGTTGTGAAAGACAGAAGCAAAAGCTAATAAAATTGTGAGCTCCAGTGTTCGTCCAACACCCCTCCCACGCCCAAGTCTTGAATTTATTGGTTATTCATAAGTTTATGTTCTTTTTCTTAAAAAGTGCCCCCACATAGTTTGAGCTTCACATCCCTATTCCTGGAAAGACCATGAGACGTCTCTTACCACAACAAAGCAGAAGTCAGTGATGGATGGAGAGGAGGAAAATATATTGACAAGAAAGCAGTGTTTACAGCTGAGATGGGTTGAAAGAGGCGTACAGAGATGGACCTGCACAGTTCCCCGACAAAGCCACGAGGGGGCGCTATAGGAAGGGTCCATCTGGGCTATCGGGTCCACTGCTTTGGGCCAGCAGTGAAAGGACAAAGGGCTGCCACTAACTCTGCCTCCCGGACGTACATTCAGGAATCGGCTTCATGAACTAGTGGGTTTTCATTACCCGTTTTGACATCTTACCAAATTAATCAATACTGTAAACTACTGACAACACTTTAATTTTATAAGATCTCTGTCTTCAAAACACTCACCACTGAAAATTCCCTTGGTGATTACCCTAGGGGGAAAGAACACCCTAACAGCAGGGGGTAGGGGTCTGGGGCGGGGGATGGAAGTAAATATAACAACGAAAAAAAACCTTAGCAACAGTGAGGCAACCCGTGCTCCTTAGAAAGAAAAATAGATTCCAACATATTTTTTTTTGCATCTAAAATACACTGAATAGAGTATATTGTTCTTGTAAACCTTTTGAATCTGATGTCTTATTAAAAATCCTGTACCAAATAAAATAAGCCTTCCATTTTATTTATTATGAAATCTCTCTTCATTGCCACTGCACAGCAGAAGCAGATTGCTTAATTATGCAGCAAACAGTTGCAGCGTGCAAGCCTGCCCTCTTCTGGGCACAGCCTTTGACAGTCTAAGGGACTGTGATTCGCAATCATTTTGATCTCAACAATTCTGTAAATAAACAAGGCTAAAAAGAAGGAAAAAAGAAAAAAGAAATCTCTGTAAGGCAAAAGGAACAGGAGGCATTATTTAACCCAGTCAGTTTTTCATCAATTTCCTTTGGAAAATAATAAGCATACCTGAAAACATTTTGCAAAAGCAATTTGCAAAAGGTGGTCATTTCCCACCCTAGCCAGGCAAATGGATTAGTCTCATGGGTTGTCTTTATATAACTACAGTGCGGTGCAGATTCTTCTATTACAAAGATAGTTACATTGCAATTTTGCCAGAGCATTGAACAAGGAAAGGCTCAGTGGGTTGATCATGAGGGTAACTAAATCCAGGTCTCTAAAAATCAACAATGGGGATTCACCGCAGGGCAGGAGTGTAAGGGGAAAGGATGGGCTCTGGGACAGGAATATGTGATCAACAGGATAATATGAGTAAAGTGTATACAGGTGTTTTATGTACTCTTTTTTTGCAACTTATCATAAGTTTGAAATTATTTCCAAAGGAAAAAAAAACTTTAAAAAGAGAGAGAATGTCTCTGGTCAGACTAGAGCCTAACTCTGACTCTGCCTCCAATGTCTTGGGATGAGACACTGAACTTTTCCGAGCCTCTGTTTCCTCACCTGGAAAATTGAGATGAGAATGTTCTGGCCCAGTGTGGCTGTCAGAAAAACCAAAAGAGATGAGTGCAAAGCACCTAGCACTGTGGCTGGCACACAGTGGCCTGTCCACAATATTCTCACTGTGACTGTGGAGGGCAAGCTCAGTTTTTATCAGGGAGACAGGTTAACCCCATTCTCCGTGTCCAGCAAATGCCAAACAAACATACCAAGCATCCCTTTGTAGCCTGAAGATGCACTCCATCTCATTTAAATAATTCCCAATGCCTCTTAATGCATTATCCTAAAATGCCTCTTTAGAAAGTGATTCTAAATTGTCTGCACATCATTTAATATGAAACCTTGTCACACTTATCCTAAATCTCCTTCTTGTATGCAATGGCACTTATATTCAGGGTACCAGATGGGACTGAAACTGCTGGGATGCATTCCTCCATTCCACCCAAGGGCCCCCTGTCCCTCCTAGCGGGGAAGAAGGACGACTTCTCTTGCTCCCTGAAAGAGTATCCCATTGGCCAGCCCTGTGCTGCAACCAGGGATGCAGGTTTCACTGGGGAAGGGAGGAGTTGGAGTCATCGCCCTAAACTACATGCCCTCCCTGCTTGGGCAGTTCTTGGGCTGCAGGAGGTAGGGTTGCCTATGGGGTGGTGGAAGGAAAATGAGCACTGGGGTCATGGAAATCTGGATTCACATGCAGGTCCCACCCAGTCAGGTTAACTCATTTGAGCCTCAATTTTTCCACCTGTAAAGTGGGGACAATGCAACAATTTTACAAAATTGCAGGGTTAAAGATAATACAGGATTTAAATGGTAGCCATATTGTTGTTTTTTTCTGTTTTGCCGTTCTTGATGTTACCTTTATAAAATATTGGAAACAGGCCAAGTTTTTTCCATCATCTTAATTCACACCCACTCAAAGTCAGAGAAAACAAAATTTCTCTAAAACATGTTTACTGATAATAGGTAAAATTAAAGTAGTTCATTTCAGCAATGTTTTTAAAGTTTTAGATACAGATTTTCATAATTTTAGAGCAGGATTGTAGCAAGCATGTAACCCTGCTTTTTCATTTTACATATCTGAAAACTATATATATTTGTCAAAACTTAGCTCACTGCATTTGTGAGCATAAAACACAGACCTCTTCTTTTCTCATTTTGGTTTCTACTATTTCATGTGGCTTCTTTAAATTTTATTTTGTATTTATTATTGATCTTACTGCATCATACACAATATTATCTCTAGATTTTAAACATGTTTAACAGCAATGGGTGTGAGGCCATGTTAAAAACAGGAGTTCCAGGATCATAAAGACTCGGGGTTAAATTTCAGTCTGATTATTGGACTGGCTATTGGCTTAAACTCTAGGAGCCTCAATTTTCTTATCCAGAAAATGAAACTAAAAGTCCCAGACTTAGAAGGTTCATTGTGGAAACATGTAACGTTCTTGGCACATAAAATGTATGCAGTGAATGTGAGTGCCCACTCTTCTATCCTTTTTTTTTTTATATGTTGTATAGCGGAGGTCACATTTCACACCTTTTCCATGTGAGTATCGTGTTATTGCAGCATCATTTGTTGAATTTTGCTGGTTTATTTTTTCTTTCTTTCTTTGCTTGTTTGTTTGTTTTGGGAAGTACATGGGCCAGAAATCGAACCCGGGTCTCCTACCAGTCAGGCGAGAATTCTACCACTGAACCACCCTTACACCAGTACCCCCATCCCTCTTTTTTTATCACACCTATGAATCTATGACCCATGGCATGGTATCTACCCAATTTATACAATAAATACTAAGTTGATGATGGCAGTGATGATGAGAGCATGGTGACCAGAAGCTCTCTAAAGCAAGGAAACACGGCTATAACTATTCAAGATATCCACAAGCAAAACAAATCTCCAGTTAGATAGGTATGAGGTCCTCTTTGATAGCGGGGAACTAACCTAAAATGACGTGTGTACATAAAAACAACAAATTAATGCCCCATGAGACACAACTTTCATTTCAGAGACCATGGAGATCAGTGCATGGTACCTGGCTACAAAGCAAGGTTCTCATGTCTGGGCATCAACAGGGGATGGCAGAGGTGACCTAGGGCTCTATGCCCCTGGCATGAGATATGAAAGAAGACACATAAAGTGTTCAGAACAAGACAGAGTGACTTGCCAAGTATCTAACCCGATACCTGCCTCTAAGGAAAAGCTTGAACATCCACCACTCCTTTAAAAATTGACCCGGCTCAAACTTGCATATTCTTGAGGATTCTTTAAGTACCAGTTATATGAAACATAAATAACTGTCTTTATTTACAATCTATATTGAGGATAATTTTAATATTACAAATTGAATACCCACAGTGTTCGTAATAGAGTGTACTTCACTAAGTAGCTCTTTAACCCTCAAAATCCAGACTGAATTAATATTTATAAACAAAAACCAAAACGGAAGGTTCACATTATCTGCTTCAGAATTAAGAGAACATGGAAAGAAAAGAAAGAACCTTACATGGATACTTCACACAGGGGGCTGGGAGGTGGCCAGGACTAGAAGACAAAACCTTTAAATCATAAGTTCACTCATCCAATGGAACAAGTCCACCTGTCTCCTCCCCCTACCCCTTGCATATTACACAGTTTGATGGTTCCCCTGCTCCCCTTTCTCTGCTGTCCATTTCTTCTTTTTCCTTCTATCATGTCCCTCCCTCTGCAATACAGAAATGCAATTTTAGAGCACGGGAAGATATCTACTGGAGGTAGAGAGCATGGAGTTCCAGACAAGCTTTCCAGACAGGATTTGCAGTGCAGACTGTGCGATCTGGGGAAGCAGCATTACGCCTTCCTCCCAGATCCCACGTGGACGGAGTTTATCTCCCTCAGGATCCTCAACTTGGTCAGCTAACCTTATAAAATAATCAGATATGTGAGGGAAGCTAATGGGTGTTTGCAGACAGCATGTATATTAAAGGATGCCTTCAGGAAACAACCGTCTCATCTAAAAGATTATACTGGGGGATTTTTGGCACCTTGACCAGGTAAGGGAAGAAGGATTCTCAGGGCAGGGGAAGAAGCTTAGATACTCAAAGTACGTTGGGAGTAGGAACCATTTAAATCATTAAGCTGACCTTACCTCTATTACCTTTGAGGTCTGTCTGTCTTTGTATGGTTTATCTGTCCCTCTCCCCACTTTTTGGTACTAACATCTGAAAGGTATAAAGCAGTATTTCTCAAACTATCTGTGGTGAGAAGTATTTCTTTTTAACTTCCAATCTATTACTGACTGTTTTACTTTTATGAAATTACTACATTCATGTAAAATTACCACTTACATATCTAAACGCTGACAGTGGCTGTACTCATTTTGTTGCAGACTGGCAATAAATAGTTTATGGACTGCCGTGGACTCAAATTACACTTGGAGAAGCATGAATACAAAACAATTGAGAAATATTCCTCATAATTACATTTTATATTTTAAAAGGTACCCAGTATTCATGAGGCAAATAAAATATATAAAAAAGACAGAATGAACTTAAATGAGCTAAAATACCAATTTAATGGAGAATTGGTTATATACCCAAGGTCTCCCAACCACTAGTGAGCCCCTGGCGCCCTGTGAGAAGTTGCATTGTGCAGGACATTGAAATGATCCATTCAATTTCATGACATAAAAATTATGTGATCAAAATCACCAGACATGAAAAAGTCATAAGGTATTTTTTTTTTAGTTACGGTGAAATAACATATGAAGGTTGAATAAAGAGGAAACCTCTGTACCTCTCTGCTTCCTCAGAAAACAGAAGCTAAGATTTGCTCTGCACAGTAACATCCTATTTACTGCTCTGGACTCTTAACAGATAGTTACGTTCCAAAGACCCGCCTACCTCTATCTTCAATGGGACAGTGCATTCCTTTAAATTTAATATTAAATAATCTGATGGTTGGAAAGAGCATCATATTAGAGTTGACTCCCAGAGAAGAATGGGCCCACATGATGAAGGTCTTTGTAGAAAAGAACTGTTTTTCTGATGACAGCCTAGGAAAATATAACCACCAGTGCAGCCTTCAGCAAAAACTTGCCCAGGAGCATCATCACTAACTATCAGTCAAATGACGTTGGCGTCTAGAAAGTCTATAGTGGTGGCCAAACTCAAAGTACATGTTAGAAATCCTAAACGGGTGTCTAGTCACGAAGGTATCACCATAATGGCATCCTTACTTGGCCATAGCTCCATGCTTCATCACAGGCACCAGGAATAGCAGGCATTACTGTCTCCAGAAACAAAGGTAAATCTAGGGAACCCCAAGGATGTGACAGCAAAAGTCAAGCCAAAGAGTCCTCCCCACTAAACAAAGAGGTACCTATAACATACATTATTTCTTTTGGAAAGGCAGAAGCCCCTTCATCTTTGCTAAATCTTAGCTAGGCTTCTTCTATCTAAGCCTCTAACTCAGCCAGACACTACCAGGTAAGCCACAAAATTGCTCTGTCAAGATATGATGAATAAGGAACATGGAGCTGAATATCATTTCCATTCTGATGATCTCAGAGCCTAAAATTCCCTCTCACTTTTCAAAGTAGCCTCATGTATAAAATGAACTGAAAAGAAACTAGGCAAGAGGCATGTGAGGGACAGATATTTTTTCCTTGACAATGATGGTGCCGACCTAAGTCCCACAGATGCATTTCTACACTATCATAGAAACAATAATGTCAGGTTGGAAGAAACCTCGAAGGTCAGCCCCTTGTCTGAGGCATCCCAATAAAACGGTCACACACTCCAGTGAAGCCCACCATCCAGAGACAGAAGCCACTAGCCTTCAAGGCAGCTCTGGTGCTTCAAGTGATAGAATTTGCTGGAGAGCTTTGGCTACTCATTTTTTTTTCCCCTTATATTGAGCCTATTTGTGGTTTTACATACAACTTTGGAATTTTACAAAGTAAGTCCTCTCTTTTCAACATAAAAGTATTTCAAATATTTGAAGACAGCTATCTTCTCCCCACTCTTTCCTCACTGAAACATCTCCATTTCTTCAAGTCTCACTACCTTAAGTCTCTACCATGCTGATTACTTTCTGATGTTCAGTACTAGAAATCTTCCTCTGGAATCAATTTATAACTACTTTTGGATAGAACGATTTAATCAATTTCAAAGCCACCACAATTCCCTTAGAGCTACCCAGAAACCATTAAAAAGAATTTCAAAAATTCTGCTGAAACCCCAATATCTGTTATCTCCCTGTCAAAGTAAAAAAAAAAAAAAGAGTTTACCTTTATATGAACCATATTTAGTAAATTCATGTAAGCTTGTAATGATTACAAATTCTTTATCTTTTAACTCACAGTCATCCCTTTAGTAATATAATAATGTGTTTAACAACAACTGTGTTGTTATTATGAAAAAGATAAATTGTGCCTCAAGGGGTATGGTAACTGCTGCCATTTTTTCAGCACTAGTCAGACAATATTTCCTAATAAGATAATTAGGGAAGAATTACATTTTACAATGAGATCTGAAACCAGAGTGAGGACATGACTCTATCAAATAAGTCTGCATTTACATGAAGCCGTTTCGTGGGATCCATTGCTCTCACCTGCTTCACCCATGCTAAATCAAATTGAGCGCAGGCTGATTGGAAATTGGGCAGACACATCAGTTTTCTCTTGTAAGTAATAGTTTCTGTCTTGGACAATAATGAATCATATTTCAACTGAATCAGATTCACCTTAACCTGCAATATACTTTGCATCTCATCATGTCATGAATATCCACAATGTTCAAAATGTAATTATCTGAAATCAATAATGATTAATGGAATAGTATGTTGTTGGACCCTACAAGTATAATTTCTTTGAAGGTCCCATCCACGGTTCATTTATTCATCTTTATTTTCCCTGTAGTGTCTATAAGGGAATTTAATAATGAGTACCAAAAACAATTCGAACACCGTTGATATAACAAATGCACCAAAAACAATTCGAACACCGTTGATATAACAAATGCAACCTTGCTTAAGTCAGCAATCTGCCTGACAGTCACAACCCCTGCTGTCACAGGGCAGAGAAGTGTCCAAGGGAGGATCCCAGGAAACAGATTATTCTTAAAGGAGATTCTCAAGTTTCTTAAGGGGTGTGTCCCGAGTTCTTTGGGGAATCCCACAGTTATGATCCTTCTCCAACACCCAAGTTGAGATGCACAAAATATAACTGAGAAAGTTAAATAACCATTTCAAATTCAATAAACTGAAGGCAGACGTCATCTACTTTTAAGGCCATTTTTTTTCCCACAAAAGTAATATTTCTCTCTTAAAAAATCCTGTGTTAAAAGTTACTAGGCACTGCAGATTGAGGAGAGAATACCCACTAAAGAGGAAGATGCTGGGGAGTCTGAGAGCCTGTGCAGTGGGGAGTCACTGGTCATGAAATGCCCCTTCTCAGCGACTCTAGCACGTGAGGCCCAAAGCCAGGCTTCCACGGGACTGCAACACACTTTATTCGAGGAACTTTGGGCAGCTCTGAATGTTAAATCAAAGGCACTAGTGGTCTATTAGATGGATATAAATAATCAGGAGATGAAGACATATATTATATGAACAAAATCATCATACGTTAGACTTTTAAATATTATTAAATGTTTTTTTTTGGGGGGTGCATAGTCCAGGAATTGAATCCAAGTCTCCCACATGGAAGGCAGGCATTCTACCACTGAACCACCTGAGCACCTGTTAAATGCTTTCTTTAAAAAAAGCATGTTGTTGATGAATTTGACCATCCTCAAATCTGAAATACATTAGTTCAAGAAATAATTAATAAATATGTCTCATGGAAGCCTAAAAGTAATGTTTCTGGTCTCCTCCTCTCTTTCCCCTCTCCTTAAAAAAAGTCAATCATCAAACTGCCTCAAATCCTTCACTTTGATCAGTTACTTATTTATTTTTCTTTCCATTCCCACTGTCCATTTCCTATTTCAACACTTTACCATCTTCTGTCTGCACTCTCCTGTCTATTAACATGTCTCCATGGCCTCCAACCTCTAGGGGGCATTCTCAAGACAAGGTCACCCAGTTCAGCCTGGGTGACTGCTCCCAAATACTGTACAGGCTCCCAACATCACTCCCAGATTAGAAAAAAAACAACACTCGATAAACCCCAGATTGCCTAACAAAATATAGCATAGTTTCTTATCCGGAATTCTAACTCTCAATAATCTAATCTCAACCTGCAAAAAAAAAAAAAAGCAAATTCATTTTTTCCTCTTTCTAACCTGAATCCTTTGCTCTAATCAAGCCAGCCTACTCATGGTGCATCATGGATTTTCATAATGAATTTTACCTCCTGCCATTGCTCCCACCTAACATCCTCTCCATCTTTTACTTCTCCTGTTTCTACCTACCTTCCAAACAGTTCAAGTGCCAACTCTGCCATGAATAATTCATTACTTCAACACAGCTCTGTCTCTCTAAACGTAATTCATAATTATCTATTTCTATCTTGCCACCTATTTTTCATTATGATTAGGGAGGGACTTAATCTGATAACACTTAAGTGCTATAAAATAAGACACTTGTTCTACTGCACATCATTCTATATTGTAAGAATTTGAGAATTTTGCCACGCAAAGGAGGACTCCAAGAGACGTTCTCTCATGCAACACGCAAGGGGTTTATTTTCCACACATGTGTGGGGCTCGCTGAACACGCAGGAACAGAGAGCCCCGAACCTAAGTCTGCAAAAGCTTTTTAAAGGGTAAGATGAGGGGGGTGGGGGTTGAGCATGGGTCACAGGTGCTGTTTTGCAAAAAGCAGATAAGAGCAGCTTTACAACAAGCACTTTTAACAGTTTCACAGCGAGCATTTCTTGAGCATGAGTCATGGGAGTGGCTATTGCAGATAGCCACAGTTTTACAACAAGTGATTTAGGCGCAAGGAGTCAGGGGGGGGAAGGTCGAGAAACAGATAACCGCCCTGGGAAAGTCTCGGATTGTTTATTTTCAACCTGATGGGGCCCATAATTCTTTTCTTTATAATTCTTAACTCACACCAAATGCATAGCCAGGAATACAAAATGACACAAATGCTTTTGCTGGATATTTCAGAAGCTAAGATATATATAAATAGCGAAATTAAGCAGGAAAAATTAGCTACTTTTAAGCTTTATAAAATTCCCTTTTACAATATCTTTCACCCCACAGACAAAATAGATGCTCAATAAATTCTTAATATTTTTCTAGTTTTAGGTATTCAACACTAAATTATATGTTAAAGGAATAAAATTTCTATTGCCTATACTGATTATTTTCTGTTACTGCAATAACTTTATATCTTAAACACATCATCCTCAAACTGTCAAATATAATTTCCTTTTTGGCATTAAAAAATATTCACTTGATTTACACAACCAATGAGTCAGCATTAGTTTTGCTAAACTGAATTGCTATAGTTCAATGTATTGAATGGGGTAGGAGAAGACTTGTAAGTTATCTATAGTTCCCAGGGAAGAAAATGTTACACCATAAGGAAAATAAATGAAATATTTCATGGAGATAATTTATAGCATTCTGACTTATTTCTTCTGTAAAATACCACATGTATACTATGATACAAACTAAAATGCATGACAATTTCTAAAGGAATTGATGAAAATGGTGAGTGCAGATTTTTTCAGACTTTCCCATCAGAATGCTGCTCTTGGCTTCAAGGGTATAGAAGTCAGTGAGTGAGGAGTGAAGCTGGGAGCCCCACAGAATGGCAAATCTGACCAGGGACTGCTAAGAAACTTGAAGTAGAAACACAGACATGGATAGATCTGTTTCTCACTTGTCTGGGGACATTATTGTACAGCTAGAATAAAGTGGTAGCCAGAAGAGTGACAGATCCCCAGGAGGTTAAGAGTTTTCAGTCCCCTCAGTACTTCAAGACAGGCCTGCCTATCTGCAAAGACCTAGGCGTCTCTATTTTATCATAATCTTCACATCCACAAGTAAAATCATAGATTGTTCAGATTCCTAAATAATTCATTTTTCAGGATTTCTTTCGTGTCAATTATCTGGCTATTTCAGACAAAATGTTTTAGGGATATGAATAAAATACATCATTATTTTTCAAAATCTGTCATACCAACAGAATCTTTTTTTTTTTTCTTTTCCCCAATGAAATTCTACATGGAAACCAAATATTTAATTCTATTAATATCAGAGTGAAGTGGGTCTGTGGGAAGGGGGCTGGGGAGGGACTCAAGAGCCCTTTTTACTCCTGCTTTCCCATCTCCCACCTACTGCCAAGGTGCAGCACCTACACTCCAGGAGTCTATGTGGTTTGAGCCTATGTGATATATGATTTGTTATTAAGCAATGTTTGGTTTAGTGAGCATTAGTTGGTAGATGTACTTATTTGCATTTAATTGAAATAAACTTTAAGGCCATGCTAATAACGTATTGGGGATATATCCGAAGACCTACCCTAATGACTGTCCCAAATAGCAATCATTTCATGTCTCTTTGTTTTCCCACTCTCTCTGCTGTTTACGACAATATCAATTGATAAAAATATCAATGTGGCTGTTTATAAATTGAATTATATCAATGTGGCTGCTTATAAATTGAATTATCAGGCAATTTGGTAGTAAAACATTCTAAGGATATACAAATGTAGGTGCTGGAATCACGCATAAAATAACATCGCAGGTGGCCAGGGCAGCATGACAGCCTCCTTACGGCTCTCCAGAGCTGCTTCCAGTTTCCAGAACTAGAGTGGCCGGCAGTGGCGTGTTCTAGGTCAATGGCTTCTAAGACCCCAACAGGATTCATCGGAATGGGCAATATGGGCTATCCATTCATTACTTATGATGTGTTCCTGACTCATGAAAAGAGTTTCAAGAACCAGGTGAACAGGTAGTGTCTTCCTCAGCAGACATAACTGAAAAAGCTGGTAGAATTATCACAACGATACCCACGAAGTCACAAAGTATCAAAGCAACTGCAGTTTATTCTGGAGCAAATGGAATTCTAAAGAAAGCGAAGAAAGGCTCGTTGTTATAGATTCCAGTACTATCAATCCTTCTGATTCAAAAGAATTGGCTCAAGAAGTTGAGAAAATAGGAGCAGTTTTCACAGATGTCCCTGTGTCTGTTGGTATGGAAGCTGCTTGGTCTGAGAACTTCATATTTATGGTGGGAAAGTCAAAGAAGAATATGCTCTCACCAATAGTTGCTGGAGTGCATAAGCTTGGATGAGGTGCATTGTGGAGGGGTTGGAACTGGGCAGGGTGCAAAGACCTGCAACAACATGCTGTTAGCTATCAGTATGATTGGAACCAATTACTAAAGGTATGAATCCTGGAATCAGACTAGGGCTTGAACCAAAACCTTTGGCTAAAATCCTATACATGGACTCAGGACAGTGTTGGTCAAGCAACACTTACGATTCGGTACCTGGGATGACAGAAGAGGTTCCCTCAGCTAATAATTATCAGGGTGGATTTGGGGCAACACTCATGGCCAAGGATCTGGATTAGCAAAAGACTCTGCTACCAACACAAAAAGTCCAAGTCTGATGGGCCAGACAGGATACTATATGCAAACGGCTACTCAAAGAAAGACTTCTCATCTGTGTTCAAGTTTCTATAGCAAGAGACCTTCTGAATTTGTCCTTCAGCCGTGGACATTACTGGAAACCAAATTCTTATCCTGGAGCCTCGCTATAGTTACTCCACAAGTAGATGGGTTTACTCAAAGGTCATCAGGCTGCTTTTGATTGTCTAGGTCACCCCAAAATTTTGCAACCATTTTTAACTGCTTATTCTTTTAGTATATCTAGCGAACATACAGTAACTGATTTTAGGTTTTTTTCTCTGCCAGTCACTAACCAGTTGATGAACTTTTTGAAGCACATTCAACTGAATCATTGAATAATATTTTAAGCAGGATATTATTTACTCTGCCTTACAAATAAAACCAAATACTTTTTCAACAGTTGAACCCCCTCTTAAAGGAAAGAAGAGAAAATGAGGTGATGAGAGAAATTAAAGAAAGTCTAATGAATTACTTCCTGCATCCCTCAGGAAGCATTGGCTTTTAAGGAAGTGGTGATGGTCTTATGTTACTGAGATTGCTGATTTGTTTTCCAGAGAGTAGACAAAGCAAGCAAGTTTGTTGCTACATGCATTATAATTTGGATTTGGTGACACTATCCCACTATGTGTCCCTCTAGTTACAACTCCCACTGCTCAGCAAATGAGATTTTTCTTTTTTTTAAACATTTTTGTTTCCTTGAACATTCTTACTACATACTTTTGGACTTCAAAAGAATGACATCTTTACACTGTTCTAGAGCCAATGATGATAGTTATTTTAGATGAGCATTACATTGTTATAAATAAAACCACTTACTTTGAATTCAAATAAATTTCTATGCAGACAGTAATAATAAATCACATGGAGGAATAAAGCCTTGATATAACAAATACATTTAATTTATAAAGTAACCTTTGGAAAACAAAAACATTTCAGTCAAATCTCCATTTACAAGGAAATTTCAGTGAATAAGGTCTGTTGCTCTAAATACATTGGCAGAGGCACGTAAAATCTTTGCAATGCTAGGAAAATCGCTGGTTGAGGCAATAACATCAGACTCAATTCTTTCTTAACCCAGTGCTATGAATCATTTGTGAAATTATGGTATCATTTATGGAACCATTATCAGTCAGTAACTAAGTCACGCTTAATACTAAGTAGACTTTAAATCAACTAAAGATTCTGAATGTCTTTATATCCCTGCATAAGCAACAAAGCCAAGACATTCCTAGCCACATTTCCTCTAAGGTCTAAATGAGAACCAGCCTGTATAATACTAGTTTTAGGAAAGGAAAGGACACTCAACTCAAAGAGCCAAGATCAAATAGATTCCCCTGTCTCAGCCTCCCAGTTCACTCTGAAAATGTGCTTTGATCATCTTTGCGCCATTCATCCACTTGGTCAAATTACAGTGAACAACAGCATGGCTCTTGGACTATGACGATGGAAGGAACCTGTATTCTTGTATGAAAAATGCAAGGCCTGGTTTCCAATGGCAGATTTATCACATACATTTGTCACTGTGCTTTTCAGAAACACCATTAAAATGACCAGAAAGCAATTTTCTTTGAAAGGGATCAATCCTTAGGAACAATGACAATAGGAGAAAACACCAGCAAGACTGTGGAAGCTGGAGAGCAGATGGAAGTACACTAAAGTATTTTGCAGGCCCTAGAAAGCTGGATCAGAAACCAATCCAATTTACACTGCAAAACCTTCAACGAAGCAGGAATTTTAGATATCAGCTGCTTCTGGAAGAAGGGAGGAGACAGGTGAGGTTAAAAACAAGATGACTGATTGAAACTCCATTTAAATAGCACTTACACTCCCAGATGCCTTCTTGTACTCCAAGCTGCAGGCCACTAGGGTTTATTCTCAGAAAAGGATGAAAGGTGGGTCTTCGGACTGACCAGTCTAGTTGAGAGTAGTCATATACCAGTGCTGTCGGTTATGGTAAAGTGCCATTACCGTGGTTTCCTGTAAGGTCCACAACGTCCAGTCAGAGACTGAAACCACAAGGGACTGCACTGTTGAAAATATCCACACATTTAGTTAGTTGTCTCCTTTATTAATACCTATGGCTCTTCTTTGGTCCTCTGCGGGAATTCTGATTGCTGTCCCATGATGCTACTTTTGTCTACTCTCTATTTGGGATTTGATAGGTTTGTGATAGGATCTCTGAGATGCATCAGAAAGGTAGATTTAACTAACCCTGTGAGATCCAAAAATGGGCAAGACATGGTAGAGAGATATGGTGAAATAAGAATATCAAGAATACATGTGTTATGTTTAGGTCCATTAAAATATAAAACATATATGGAAAGAACCAAAGAGTAGTGATGAAGAGGCCAGAAGACATGAATTCAGTTTTAACTAACCATATGATGTTTGAAATGTCCTTAACCATTTTATTTTTCCCAGATAACCTGCCTCTCATTTTCATCAAAATGACATGAAATCAGAAAATGGGAAAATAGATGGTGATCCCTTAAGAATACTGCGAGGACTAAAAATATGAAAGTAAAGAGAGGATGTGCCTTTATAGATTTTGCAAATGGATGGAAGATGAATAATCGGAGGAAAATTGAAGCAATAATAAGCATAATATTCTATTAATACTGAGAAAAGATGCAATGTCTAAGATAAAGTTCAGAGACTTCATTTGTAAGTGTCTCATAGATACAGAGAGAAGCACCTCTCCCAAAGGAAATTTTCAGGGATTAAAAGTGTGAAATAAGCCACCAGACTACAGGCTACTTAACTGATTTCTCCTAAAACCAAAGCGTGCAGAACAAATAATAAAGAGGCCAATGTTGTCTTCTTAAGTCACTTCAGATGGAAAATGGAAAGGAAATGTGCGTCTGCAAAGGTGTTCACTGAATCCATGGCAGGAGGTATAGGAGGATGCATTAGAGAGTGAAGAGAAAAAATAAATAGCATTTTGAAAATCTGAGTTATAAAACTGAGAAAAAAAGAAAATGATAACTGTCTCTGAATCTAAAAATGTTGATTAAATAAGGTGATTCTGTAATGTGTAAACCAAGGCCGGTGCTGGGCTGCAGGCTTACAGCCTGCAGAAAAATCAGACTTCCAGGGTCCATCCCTGGAGATTTTGTAGCATGCAAACTGGGGTAAGGCCCTGGAATATGTGTTTTTCAAAATCTCCTCAGGTGGTTCTGCTATGTAGGCAGATTTAAGAATCTCTAGGTCACTTAGGCAAACTGTTGCTTCTTTTCGGAAACAATTCCCTAGAATAAACACACAAAAAAGAAATTAAAAAGAAAATTCAAAGTTCCATTCAAGGTATGAACTTGCAAAAGCAAAGCTCTGGGCTGATGCAATAAACATCTCAGCTGCAGCCCAACTATTAAAGTTGGTAGAAAAGGGAGTCAGTAATTAAGCTGTTAAGAAAGAGAATTCAGAATAGTCTTCCATGAGACTGGATTTTTAATGTTGGCATTTATTGCTAGAAGAGTCCTTCCAAGGATGATACATTGTATTTTTATAAATGGGGTATGGATGTGTAGGAAGAAGAGTGTTTAAAGGAGGTGAGGGTGGAGAGTTAGAAGCTTTGAAAAACAACAGCAGCAGCAGCTACTCTTCAATTAAATCTCACCAGGAGAGGTGCTGGCTGGGATGTTTCTAAGGTATGGAGAGAGGAGATTCACCAGGCAGCACCTGAGTATTCAGGCTGAGTAATGTATGGCTCAGTAAGATTTCCCTGAGGATATCTCACTTATGGCTTCTTACAAAAGTGTTTATCTTCATTCACAAAAAGAAAACCCATCGTCAACCCATGCTGTATTAAATCTATTCTTGAGTTCATCCGCTGACTTATTACTCCAGGACTCCCCTCACTTGCCTGTTCTAAAGAATCACTTGAGGTACTTGTTAAGCCCCTTTCACTGGAGAATGTGATTTTTACCGTGTGGAGGACTCCAGAAACAGAGGGCATACATTTCAAGCAGCTGGATTATGACTATTTTCTCCCATTGATTTATTTCTGTACATTCATGTTAAAAACTCTTTTGTGTCTTAGGGAGTAATGAGTTGAGAAATTCCCAAAGTTCCCAGTCAGGCAGCAGAATGCTACAGGAACTTAAAATGGTCTGGCTGCTTTCAGCCCCTCACACACATGCGCAGAAACTCACGCCCAAACAGGCTGCTCTGTAGGAAACACTTAAAATGACACAACTAACAGTGAGCTGGTTGGTAGAACTCTTTAAACTGAAAAGCCGGCAGATGAGAAGCCCGGTATCATCTTTATCTCTATTAATAGTTACTGGGGTCAATTCAGGACTCTCTGGAAAAAAAAAAAAAAAATTACCAGAACCTCTACCCAGAGCCTTACCTCCAGCTTTATCTGTAGGGAAAGTACTGGGCACTGCAAAGGGAGGCATGAGAGAACCAAGCATAGTTAATCCCAGCTAATTTACTTACAGTTTTATCAAAATAGCAAAATACAGGAAAGAGATGGACTATTTTGTTCTATGATATGGGGTTGAATGGACACAAAACTCATGATTCGTATTTCTGCTGATGCCATGTTCTTCCTTTTCGTATTATTATAGGGGTAGGAGAGAGAATCCATTTATTCATCCCTGAATATTTATTTATATAAATGAATGAGCTAGGCATGCCCTAGGTCCGGGAGACGTGAACAAATCCATGTCATTGTTCTTGGGTGCTGATGCTCCCACAGAGGAGGAGACAATTAAAAAAAAAAAAAAAAAAAGATGAGGCATGGCAGGTGCCACAACAGAAAAAAAAAAAAAAATGGTAATGTGATTAAGATCAACATGTTTGAGCTGAAACTTGAGGGCAGAGAAGCCATCCACGAGTTTAGGAAAGAACATTTCAGTTGAAGCGACAAGTTCAAAGTCATTGAAGCCACATAACGAGCCTGATGAGTTGGAGTTGTGGACAGGAGCCACCAGCAGCACAACATTCTGTTTCTACAGTGTAACAATTTCCTAAATTAATCAAGGGCACCACTGTTCAGGATGGGGACAGGCAATGTCAGACCCAAGAAGGAGACTTTTGTTAGCTTATCTTTGGAACAGCCCATTACTGAACAAGAAACCCAAAATTCTGAGCTTCCCACATCCTCTGGAAACACAAAGAAAAGGATTTATCCAGGGTTATCCATTTGGTGCTAGGGTGTCACCTACAGTTCTCTCTAAGCATCTCTGTGAGGGTTTCTTTCCAACACCAAAAATGTCCTTCCAAGGGGATCAGGGGATGGATCTGCTGTCTAAACCGTCTTACTTAGGATGGCCAAATCAGACACTTCGGCAGCCAAACTCTGTCCGCAATCAAGGCTCTGCCAACAGTGACTGCTCACTGACTAAATCAAAGACAACTCCTTGCTATCTCCTGAAAGTTACTTGCTCTTCCTCATCATACTGATTAGCATTGTATGATTCAGAACCAATTTTCAAGGACTCAGTGAGGGTGTCTGTTTTATAAGGAGAGAAGTTGGTTAGAATTCTAAACAGGGAACTTAATTTTGCTGTCGGGATAGATTTTTTATTTCCATCTCCTGTTTCTTTTGATAGATTGTTTTCTCTCTGTCACCAAGAAGAAGAGCTCCTTATAGAAGCCTAACTTAGATTAACTGACATCTGACAGAGTGGTTGGGAAGCACCAAAATGGCACAAGCTTAGAACGAACGAACCTGAGACTCTCCGTGTTACAAGGTGGCTGCCATACAAAGAAAGGAGGCTGCCTAAAGGTGGGAGGAACTAAAAATGGCCTAAACTCTGTCTAAATGATCTAGATGCTCTCATCAGGGCCACAGGTTTTGTGCCCCGTAAGCCTGGCCTCCCAGCACCCCACAGTAGTTTGGGTACAGCAGAGCAATTCAGAAGAGCAAAAGCCAGAGACACTCAATCACCAGGTCCCCTCATCCCATTAGTTCAGGCTGGTGGCAGCCAAGGACTTCTGCCCCATTCCTTAAGGTAAGCCCAGATCCCTCAATCACCAAGTCAGCCAGTCCTGCTTTCCAAAACTACCCAGTCAATTCTGGCAGTCTCTTGATACTTCATTTCTTTTTCAATGCACTCTTCAATTTTTTTGAGTGAATTAATCATCCGTATCTAATAATTGTAGTAGTGGCACCATTCGCGGCTCTGATTCTATAATGTGTTGTTTTTGCCAACTACTCTCAATAGTGGCTTATTTCATTTTGCTTCTAGTGATTCTGGATTATCGAATTCTGTTCTTTGTAATTTTATCTGTGGAAATTCTTTGACACCTGGGTTTGAAGTATTGTCCTCCGGAGAGGATTGGTACTTCATTCTGTTAGGCACCTAGCAACCCATCAGCCAGAATTCCCTTTAATGACATTCTAGATAAACCTGAAGCCATGCTGGAATATAGATTCTGGTTCCAAACCTGAGTAACTGTGAGATTGTGGGCAGAAATTCTCAAGTGTGGGGGAGGTTCTTTTTCCCTCTGCATTAAAAGCCAGTTTTCTCTCTGTATGGAAGTTTGACTTCCTTGGATCCCTCCCTAATGGTGTCCCCCTACGGGAACCCAGGCTTACACTGGGGTCCCTTATCTGACTGGTCACCTGCCAACTGGGGCACTAGAGTTTGTCTCTTATCCTTTGCACATGTGCCCCATTTAAAACCCAAGTCTAAGCCAAGATAAATTTGAGGACTCACCTCTAGTTTATTGTTTTCTTGTTATTTCTTGCCTCTGAGCAATTCCCTTACATTCCTATGAGTTCATCAGTGCACTGAAATGTAAAGGTCCACCAGAAACAGTTGGTAGAAGGAAGAAAGGGAGGGAGGGTTGGGGGGGAGGAAAGGAAAAGAAGAGGGAGGTTGGAAAGACAGAGAGAGAGAGAGAAAGAGAGAGAGGTTCAAGCACTCCTTTTCCTCCGTAGAAAAATCAACCCTGAAATTGCTGTAACCTTTGTTTAAAATCAATCTATTATAAAACTAAGATAGCAAGCCTCATTTTGATAACAAAGACTGTTTTCCCCAAAATTTCTGCTTAACCCATTGCCACACAGAGGGCTTCACCTTTGAGAACTGGCTATAAACCAACGCTAGGTAATAAGTTTGTTGCTGGATCCCAGAAAACTTTTAAGAGCACACAGTAGAAAGAAATGTTACATGCAGATCCCTCTTGTATAAGTTCAGCCAGTCTGGGTCCTCAGATCACCAGGACGTTTGTCAAGCTTCTAAAGCCCATATCCTAGATGACCACTTTGAACCCTTCAGATCAAATCTAGCTTCTGTAAAACCACTAACAACATCTTCTAACCTCCAACAACCAACTCAAATTCCAAACCTAAGACCCAAGATCTCTGAGTCATAATTTACAACCATAGGGATAAGGCTGTATTAATACAAATTACTGGGAGCTTTTCCCAGGTTTATACTCCTACAATTCCAGGCCCTATCAGGACTTTCCACATCCATAGGAACCAGAGGGGATAACCAGTGTTCAAGAGAGAGCCCAGACACTTACCTCTCAAAAGCCTGAGAAACAAGTGAAATGAAAGCCCTCATTTCAGAACCTGTACAAGCTGCCCTGCTCTCTACCCCTGAGAGTTCAGAGGCCTGGTCCTCCTTGGTTTATCCTTCTGATTTCCCAGGACTGCCAGTTCAGGTGTTTTCTCCAAGGTCTCTAACTACCAGTTCATTTTATAAGGGCTCTCTTTAATTTGTTTACTGGACTTGTTAATAGCAATAGAAAAGGCAAATAAGAACTTGGAAAAGAACAATGAAGCAAGTATGAGTTTTCTTTGATGCTGAACTTTCCAACTGCCATTATCTCATTTAATCTCTAAGTACCCCAGCCAGGTGGCTTTGTTATCTCCATTTCACAGCTGAGAAAATCAAGGCTCCCAGAGTCTCTCTGTTTTGTCTAAGGTTACATCGTTTATGAGTTATAAAGCTGAAATTTGAACCCAGGTATTGATGACTACAAAGCAGAGGTCTGTAGGCTCTGCTAAACTATCCAGAGTCAGGAATAAAGGTGAGTTTTATGAAGGAAGGGCCAGGTAGATGGTGGGTGAGACTGCATTTACAGTTGACCTTGGTAGCCTCAAGGACACCCATCTGCTTAGACCCACTTGTCCCACGACCCTATGAATAAGTTATTTAATTGCATGTCAGGAGCTAATGATAAATAATAGCAAATAATACAAAGAACTCTAAGTCCCTTTATTAAGTCCCCACTTTGGGAGTTTGAAGACGTAAGAAGACCTGCCATGGTTCCAGCGGCTCTGGATGTTATCTACACCCACACTCCATAGCTGCAGTGGGTACGGTGTTCACATCACCCAAAAGCCAGCTATCTGCACCTGGGTCTGCCCCTGCAGCCTCTTGGAGCCAATGCACATGCTCTGTGGGACACTAGATCTCACACAACAGGTCTCGCTGTCTCCCCCTCCTTATCTTCCTTGGGAACATGTGCTGCCTGTATGGCTGAGCCTCCTCCTACAACCTGTGCCTGGGCCAGAACTGCCCACCGTGGTGCCACCCTCCATACATTTCCATGGTTTTCTGAGATCCCACTATAGTAAACACTCTTAAACATCATTAGGAAAGGAATACAATAATAATACATTAAAGAAGAAAGTAAGAAAACTGTCAGTCATCCTGAAAATGCAGAAAAACAAGATTGTGAATCCCATAATTCCTGGACAGAAAAAATAAAGCACCGTCCAAAAGACCTCCTAACCCTATCACCTTTGCCCCTGGAGAAGGAGTTGGTAACCTAATTGTACTCTTTTGATGTCTGAGCAAGAAATACCAACTAAAATAAATTTTTTAAATAGTCTCTTCTTGGGAGCAAAGGTTTTTATATGAGAAATCTAATTGCATAGATGAATTTGAAGCTTAAATTGAAGAGATGAGGGCGCTGAACCTATTTGAAGACGAGAACAGAAAGGGGAGAAGAAAAGGTACAGATAAGAAACAGGCAAGGACATTTTTCTCATCACAAGCACCAAAGTTCGGAAATTAAGATTCTCACCCTTGAATGAAGTTATGAATCCCATTAAGTCAATTCATAATTCCCCATTAAAATGGGGGTCATTATGAGGAGGTCTGGGAAACAGGGTGTCATGAGTGGGTCTCATGAGTCCTTCAGGCATCTTTAAACATTACTTTCTTTTCAACTTTAAGTTAAATTTCTAATTACAGAAATAGATAATTAGCCCAACTAATGCCTATGAATTTTACTTCCTCTTCTACATAATAGCAGGAAGGAGTGAAGATAAGTCTTAGCTAACACTGGAAACAAATGTTATATTTAATCAACAATTAGCCATATCCTTAAGTGATAAAGACTATTCGGTCTCTCTCCCCCATCTGGGCTGAAAGGAATTTAGTAGTGTAACAATTTCGATCACAAAGTCAACTCTCAGATGACACTTCCTCTCAAAAGCTCCCAGTGTATTCTCTGGTACCCTAGATCAACTCCAATTCTTAAACTTCTCAACTTGTTCTGCGACCCTCTGAAGAGTCCCACCTGTAGCCATCTTAGACAAATTTTGATAAATGGAAAGCAAATTTGCACAAAAATTGATAAAATACAGAAAAATAGGCATAAGAGAATTTTAAGTAAACCTCAGAAACTTTTAAAATTTCTTTATGTACAACATTCTGAATGCAGAAATAATTATCAGGGGGCCCATAAACCATATACACCTCAGAGCTCTGTCCTCATTGCTCTCTCACTACCTCTCTCAGTCCTGCTTTAGGGTCAAGTAGGAATTCCACATCATCAGCACAAGTCTTCCCTACTTATTTTCTCCAACATTACTCTCTAAAAGTACACTCAAAATAAATTGCTTCCAAAAGAATCATTACATATTTATATAATAAAAAGCCATGCAATCAGTAAACATTAGTTTATAGAATATTTATTGTTATGGTCACATATTCACATTATATTAAATTAAGAAAATAAAGTACAAAACACCTTTTACAATATGTCAGTTTTAAAAATATCAAGACATAATGTGTGTTTGTGTAAATATCCCACTCATATAAACTTTAAAACATTGGAAAGATATACACAAAATAACTGACAATGATTCTCATGAGGGAATGAGATTATTAGTAATTTTTAATTTTCTTTCGTTGTCTTTATCCTGTACAATGAACATGGATTTATTTTGCACTAGACAAAATGTATAAAAGCCCACTGTCTTCAGAGGTTGTGGCCCTGGCTACTGCTTCCTGTATTACTCACAAAGGGCCATGGAGTAGTAGACTGCAGCTCCGCTGTGGGGTGGGCTCCAGAACAGGGCTGCAAATGAGCTTCCTCCACATCATCTCAGTCCTCCAGCCCTCTTGAATGTTAAATTCTGCTCTACAGCAAAAGCTGTGACATTGGTATTTCAGGCACTTGAAATATGTGTAAATCTTCCCACATTAAGTTGCCCTCATGTGCTTTTTACATACACATTACGTTAATGGTTTATAAATTGTGGTTTACTAACCCCAGGGATCCACTTAGGTGGCTTAAAATGTCTGGAAAAGCTGGATTCTAATGCCAGTTTTAAAAATACATAATTTAAATTATTTTTAAAAATATGATTAAAAATAACCTGCCACATTTTAACACAGCAGGGACCATCAAATCATTGCTCAATGCCACCAGGTTCTCTGCCATCATCGTGCAAATGGTTGAACGTTAATAGTGTGACTGTTTAAGAAAATTACAGTTCTGTATTGGTGTTTAAAGAAGATTTAGAGCTACATGGGGTATAAAATTGAACCAGATTGTACAGCATCACAGCACACAGTGAGGTCCAGATTTATCTGCTCATCACTTACTCTCATCAAGGTCAATGACTGAATTGTACACAAAGAAGTAACAGGTTAATACATCTCCTTATGGTTCTGCATTTATAATTGTATTACTTAAACTATGTTTTATCTTTTTCTCCTAGAGTTCCACATTGTAATTTTAGTACTTAGAATCAGTATTATATTTTTCTAGCCTTTTATACTGATAAGAATGCGAACTGCACTTAAACATTTGTGGTGATACAACTTTGAAATAATTTTTTTTCTACTTAATTCTGCCTCCAAATGGAATCCGTCTAACAGAGTATCAGGCACTGCTGTACTACATGGAAAAAAGTAATTTCCAAATTATTACTTCATCTGAGTAAATCATCATTGTCTGTGCAATCCAAATCAAAAGAAGACAGCAAATAAAGATGTATCAGTTGTAGCTGGGCTAATAGCAACTCTCATTCCCAATGCCCAGTGCCCAGTGCCCATTTCATGCCCGTAAAACAGACACATTCTTCTCATGGATTAATTTGCAAGCAAATTTCTATTTAAAACACAGTCAGAATTTGAACATTTAGCTCCATTTCTATCTCTACCACCTAGTCTGAGTCACCTACTTTTCCTGAATTATTTCAGGGCTTTTTGTGTCCTCTTGCTTTTTAACCCTTCCCCCTGGCAGCCTGTTCTTATATCTAAGTTGTAGCATCTTTTGTCCAACATCTTCAGTGGCTTCCCATTCAACTGTAGAAGTCAAATCCTATATAATCATCCACCAGGTCCTGCTAATTTGGTGCCCTGTCACCTATTAGACCTCATCCACTGCTACCCATTACTAAATTTGCAACAGTCACAGTGGTCTCCCTGTGGCTCCTCAAACATACCAGGCACTCTCTCCAGGTCTGCAGCCTTGCTGCTGCTTCCACCTCACCTCCAATAGGGGTTTGGTCAAATGCCATCTTCTCAGGGAACCCATCCCAGCCATCCCTACTTACAAGCACACATTCTCCGTGTTCATATTTCTCTCTGCACTTGTCACCATCTGAATTAACTCTTCCTCAAAGTATTTATTTATGGTTGATTCCTCCCCTCCCAAGAGAGTGTAAGTTCCATGAAACCAGAGAATTGTATCCATTTTGCTTACTTCTGACTCCCCAGAAGATTTTAACAGCCCCTGGCACACACACAATACAAATGTGATGAATCAATCAAGTAATTTAAATAATGAATCAATAACAAAATCCATACCAATAAAAATATATATATAATTATTTTCTATCATAGGGTCTCCTTTTAAGATTACGTGTGATGAAAAAAGTCATACCACAAAAATCTGTACCCAAATTGTGAGTTCTGGAATAAAGTTTATACTTCATTATAATTTGAAACTGTTACTAGAATTCAGTATAACACCCAGATGGCACTAACCCAAATGAACATTTATAGGCCACATATACTTTTGAGAAAGAGTCTCATTATGCCCATTTAGTCTTCACATGTGTGCAATAATGATGTTACATTTAAAGGGGGATTATTTTTAAGAAACTTCTCACTTTTGCTTATATCTTAAATTAGCCGAAACAACTTATAGCCATATAGGGCTTTCCTAAAACTGTCCCTACAGGTTCCTCTAACATAGTCACACTCTGTGATCATAATTTTTGCCACACATGACTGTTCACCCAACCTATGTGTGGTGCCATGGTTTCTTTCAAGTGTACGATTTCTGTTTCAAGCCACATATCTAAATGCAATAATTTTTAAATACATTTGTGGAAACGCCTACTCTACAAGTTATACCCTCTTGAGCTCACTGTGGTCCATATAGCTAAACTACAGCCCTTGAACCATGCCAATTACTCTTTCCTCATCATCTGGTGTAGAGTGGTGCCCCAATCGCCCTTCATTTTCATCATGTTTGCCACATATATTATTTTAAAACAGCTTCAGTTATAATGAACACTCTAAGTGGAATGTTCATCAGGAACTGATCTGGAGATTTTTAAAATTCAGAAATGCCAATTATGTCATTAAAAAAAAAATCTTCTCGTCTCTGTCTAATGACTTGTTTTTCCTCATGCTACTCCCTAGTACATAAGATTAAAATCTTTAGTGTGATAATACCTTTGTATGTATACAGCTTATAAAATGTAAGAAGAGGTATCTTATACCTGCCCAGATACGATGTCCTAATCTATTGGTTGCTGTAAAATGTAACAGACTGTTCAGTCAAAGGACAGATGCATATATTTATATTAATATATGGGGTATCAAAATAAATACAATTTGATTTTGTGGCAGTATAGAAGAGCACAATGGACAGAGAGTATGAAGCTGGTATAGCTGCATCCAATCTCACCTTGAAATCATCAAAGTGTGAAGTCCAACGAGTTTATACGGTTTGCATAGAAGTCAAATAAGCAGTATTTTATTTTAAGTTTTGAACCTGAAACTTCAATGTGAAGAGAATGTGCACACTTCAAAACTTAAGCACTATACCCAACTATGTGTTATCTGAAACCGTGTCAAAATAGAAATCATGTTTTCAATGAAAGTACAAAACATTCCACATCACAAGGTTATGAACAGAAAAAACAAGCACCTGGAGTCAATAAAATATAAAAATCCATTACCTCTTCTGATCTGTACAAGTTTATATTGATAGAAAAACTTCCACTTGACAAAATTCTAGACACCAATTTAAAAATTGCATGTCACACCTCGATCAACTCACCTTTAATCACATCCTGCAATTTCTATTCAAAGGACCATACTTTTTTCTCATTTAATCACACTGAGACCTTGATCATCATTGCAATCTTGATGCTTTCTACTGTTATACTACCTTTTGTCCTACTTCCTTCTTTGGCAATAATTATGCATTGATATCAGAAACACCAGCATGCCTTAATATAAAACCAGTTCCACATACAAATCATTACACTGCTGCTATTGTGCTAGAAAATCAACAACAACAAGCACAGAATCCCAGATTTTATAAGCATTCTGTTGTAATAAATCTACTCAAAAGATTTTCCCAGACTGGGAGATGCTGGTGATTAACATATTTAGCTGTACCCTATGCAACACCCATAGACCAAAACCAAGGAAAATGTGAGCCATCCAGGGCCATTCTGCTCAGGCAGAGGTCCTCATAAGCAGCCACCCCAAAGGATGCAACTACACCCAATTCACAGTGTGCTGAAAATGGGCAAGCTTCCAAAATTAAAGAATCTAAAAGTTCATGGAAAGGAAACATTTTTTTTTTCCAATTTTGTAGGTATTTTCATTAGAAATCTTTTTGCTCTCTAAATAAAAGTTATCTGGAGACTGCGGCATGACCAACTCTCTTCTTGCCAATGCTGGCTCTTGGCTTGCATGTCACTGAGGGACACAGCTGGAAAGGATGGGATTGATGCCTGGGAGAAGGATGTAGTTTGCAGCTTTGCATCAGCATTGTCTCGAGATATCCTAACCAGACTCAATGTGTGCTATAGAAGCAAAGAGTGGCGTTTCAGCAGTCCTGCAACCTATCTGACCACTACCAGGTCACTCCTGCAGTAGAGAATGTCAAAACCTTACTTCATCCACATTTTTCCACTTTATCCTGAATTCCGTCAAACCCAGGGGTCCAGAAGAAGAGGAACTCTGGATTATTCATGGCTGCCAGCGCTGGGTCTCAACAAGGTCACCTCAGCTGAATGAATGGAACAAAGTAATATAACCATAATCCAGGGCTCTTCACAGAATATGAATTTCAGCTCTCTTTTACAGTTTTCAGACAAACAATGACCATCACATTTTATAATTGTAGTAGTGGATGGCTGCTGCATGTGATGCAAATCTAGATACCACTAATGCTTATTTAAAAACTTGGACACATGCTCTCATGGGAAATTCAAATTGCATAAAGAATCAACAAAGGTCCTCTATGCTTTACTGTAGTCAGAATTTTCCTGCCTTATTCATCCCTGTAGGAACACTTAAAAACATGTATTTATCAATAGTTCTTAGGGATGGAGATTAACATCTAAGCACTATTTTTTGTTATTTTACTGAGAGGACTTAGATCATTTTCAGTCTTTTCCATCAACCAATTCTTGAACCAATTCAACTCTTACCTCCACCCAAGCCAGACACTAAAAGGACCAAGAAGGAATCGCTCAAGGAAAAAAACCACAAAGTTCTCCTAAGAACATTTCATTCTCTACCAATCTCTTCCATACTAAAAATACATCCTGAGAGAAACCAGGTCCCAGATTCTCCCAAGGCTTTTTTTGGGTTCTATCTGACACTCCTTGTAGAACCTCTACTCTCTTATCATGCCAGGCATGCTTTCAAAGAGCCACAAGAAAGTGGACGGAATCCACGGAGACGGAAGAAGAGAGAGCCCTGGACTTACATTATTCATGTACTCGCTGAGCAGGTCCTGAAGCGCCTGTCGCACGGCGTTGCATTCTGCCACAATCCTCTCCCGCCGGTCATCGCGCGTGCAGGACGAGTCTGCCATCAGTGCCGCACCACTGATGATGCTCTCTAGCCTCTCCTCAAGGGAAGGCCGGAACCTGGCCTCGCTGAAGGTCATGGGGTCCAGGATAATCTTGTTCTGCAAGTATTACAACAAAAAATGAGCAGAGAAGTGACCACTGCCATTGCACACTGTTTGTAAGTGAGAAATACCTGAGATGAGAAGAAACCGGTTATTTAGACATATTTAAAGTGGCCTTGACAAACTACCAACCCTTTATAAAACAGTTTCCCTGAGATCTATTCTTCAGGGAGAAAGAAAACAGTACATTTTGTTGGAAGACTGTGTCCTTGTAAAGCTACTTTGATGTCTCAGCGGAAGTTTTCAAATGAGATTGTGATACTGGCTCAGCACTGTTTTAAATATGTGGCCTTCAAGAAAGATACATATTAGAGTAGCAATTTGGGGATGATGGAAATATTTTAGAGTCCCAGAGCTGGAACATGATAGGGAATCAACAACTTTTGATGCATTACCTGTGACTGGTATACATGTTATATCCTCCTCAGGAGAAGAGGACAGTATTACGAATCTTTTGAAAATTTGTCAAATAACATTCAACAGGCATATTCAAGCAGGTTAATTTTCCAATGGGACTAATATATTTCACATAAAACGAGTCTTTTGTAAAAAGCATTCTTCATGTATAAACTGTGCATGTCACAAGTAAATGACAATATCCCGAGATGGAGATAGTACAGAGAGTGCAAATTTGGTTTCGCTCCTGCTGAATTTGAGGAGCCTGAAATTGTGTAGGTGGATGGAAATATGCACCTAGCATTTAGGAGAGAAATCGACCTTTCTAGGGGTCTGAGAATTGGCAGGTGTACATGGACTTAAGGCAGTGGATCATAGCCCAGTAGAGTGAAGAGAGGAAGGACAGCAGATTAAAGTAGAAACAGTTAACACCAACTGTCATGGTCAGCTTCATGTGTCAACTTGACCAAGTGGTGGTACCTGTTTGTCTGGTTGGGCAAGTGCTGGCCTGTCTGTTGCAATGAGGATATTTCATAGAATTAGATCATGATCACGTCAGCTGCATCCACAGCTGATTCCATTTGTAATCACCCAAGGGGAGTGTCTTCTGCAATAAGTGATGCTCAGTCTAATCACTGGAAGCCTTTTAAGGAGGATTCAGAAGACACAGGCTCTCTTCAAGCTTTGGCTGGCAAGCCTCTTCTGTGCAGTTCATCCAGACCCTCCATCAGAATCATCGGCTTCACAGCCTGCCCTGCAGATTTTGGACTCTGCGTTCCCATGGTCATGTGAGACACTTCTATAAATTTTATATTTGCGAGTGTTCCCTGTTGATTCTTTTTCTCTACAGAATCTTGGTACCAGGAGTGGTTCTTAAGAATCATAAAAATGGGTTTTTATGGTTGTTTTTCTACTCTGACTGGACTCAAAGGCACTAAGGACTCTAATTCCCATAATCAGAACGACACTCCCATTCCATGGAGTGAGTTGGCAAAAGAGATAGTCAAAATATCACTATTTGATTATCCTAATGCTTCACTTGTATGAACCCAGGCTCTGGGGGATAATGTTTCTGACACCTTACACAGTTTTGTGGAAGTAAGAGGTATAGAGATGTTGGCTGGTTGCTGTTAGGTACACTGGCTACATTAAGGAGTGAAAAGGATGGGCTTAAGGCTTCAAATGAGAAGTTTAAGCGTCATCTGTCAGATGTAGACATTTCTATGAGTATCCTGATGGAAAATCTTATTTCCTATAGCCTTAGACTTGAGATCTCTGAAAATCAGACTCAGAATCTTATTGTTAGAGTAGCAACTTTACAACGTAAAGTGAAATCTCAATCTTGCATGGGTCTGCCGTTAAAGTAAGGGCATTTATTGGAAAGGAGTGGGACCCAGAAAAATCGGATGGTGACATATGGATTGATAATGAAGTCAGGGGTGAGGGTGAAACCCTAGGTCATGCTGAGTCTTCTCTAGATAACCCTGAAATAGCTTGCCCTGAGGACATAGCCGCCCCACCTCCAGCCTGCCTTGAGGAGTTGGCCACCCAACCTCCTCCTGAAGGGATCAGCCCTAGAGTGATTAGTCCTTTTTCACCAGATGAAACTGTAAATGAATGCCCTGAAGCAAATGCCTTGGAAGATATTTCTAACTCTTTTCAAGACCCACCCCCACCACCCCTCATTTCTTCCATACCTACAACTAGACTAAAGTCCCAATAACCCCTAAAGGTGAGGTACAAAGTATCACACATTAAGAGGTACGTTATATTCCAAAAGAACTGTGTGAGTCTTCCAATTTATATAGACAGAAATCAGGGAAATATGTGTGGCAATGGATTTTAAGGATGTGTGATAATGGTGGGAGGAATATAAGGCTGGGTCAGGCTGAATTTATTGATATGGACCCACTAAGCAGAGAGTCTGCATTCACTCTTACAGTTCAAGGGGTTAGAAAAGGCATTAATAGTTTGTTTGGATGGTTGGTTGAAACATGGATGAAAAGGTGGCCAACATTACCTGAGGTTGAAATGCCAGAATTGCCCTGGTATAATGTAGATGAGGGGATCCAGAGGCTTAGAGAGATTGGAATGTTAGCGTGGATTCATCATGCAAAGCCTGGTTAGAGTGGATTTATCATGCAAAGCCTGCTCTTTCACCCCAGGAATGTCCGGATGATGCACCTTTTACCAGAACTGTGAGAAATAAATTTGTGAGACTAGCACCATCATCCCTGAAGAGCTCTGTAGTCGCACTTCTCTGTAGGTCAGATATTACTGTAGGAACTGCTGTCACTGAGCTGGAATCCTTAAACACAATGGGAATGATGGGATCCCGAGTTGGCAGCAGCCAGGTGGCAGCACTTAATCACCAAAGACAGGGTAGTCGTGGCTATTATAATAACCAGCAAACTCAAAACAGGAGTCAAAATTATATGTCTCGCAGAGATGTACGGCATTGGCTAGTAAATCATGGGGTACCTAGAAATACAATAGAAGGTCAGTCTACCAAATTCTTGTTCGAGCTCTATAAACAAAAGAGTTCTAGGTCAAGTGAACACAAGTCTAACTTGAATTACAAAAACAGAGTCACGGCCCCTTAATCAATTTCCAGATTTGAGAAAGTTTACAGACCCAGAGCCCCTTAAATGAAGGGGAGGCCAAGTCACTTTGGGGGAGAACCCCATTATACTGCCACAAATTTATACTGTTAATCTTTCTCCAAGCCTTCCCCAAGGAGACCAGTGGCCTTTTACTAGGGTAATTGTGCATTGGGGAAAAGGAAATGACCAGATATTTTGGGGATTATTAGACACTGGCTCAAAAGTGACATTAATTCCAGGGGACCCAAAACGTCATTCTGGTCCACCAGTCAGAGTGGGGGCTTATGGAGGCCAGGTGATCAATGGAGTTTTAGCTCAGGTCTGTCTCACAGTGGGTCCAGTGGGCACCTGGACCCATTCTGTAGTTATTTCCCCAGTTTCAGAATATATAATTGGTATAGACATACTGACCAACTGGCAGAATCCCCACAGTGGCTCCCTAACTCGTGCAGTGAGGGCTATTATGGGGGGAAAGGCCAAGCAGAAGCCACTAGAACTGCCCTTACCAAGCAAAATAGTAAATCAGAAGCAATACTGGATTCATAGAGGAATTGGAGAGATTATTGCCACTCTTAAGGACTTGAAGGGTGCAGGGGTGGTGATTCCCACCACATCCCCATTCAACTCTCCTATTTGGCCTATGCAGAAAACAGATAGGTCTAGGAGAATGACAGTGGATTATAGTAAACTCAATCAGGTGGTAACTCCAATTGCAGCTGCTGTTACAGATGTGGTATCATTGCTTGAGCAAATCAATACTTCCCCTAGTACCTGGTATGCAGCTATTGATCTGGCAAATGCTTTTTTCTCAATAGCTGTTAGTAAGGACCACCAGAAACAGTTTGCTTTCAGCTGGCAAGGGTCAGCAATATACTTTCACTGTCCTACCTCAGGGGTATATAAACTCTCCAGTCCTATGTCATAATCTTGTCTGCAGGGACCTTGATCGTTTCTCCCTCCCACAATCACACTGGTCCATTATATTGATGATAGCATGTTGATTGGACCCAGTGAGCAAGAAGCAGCAACTACTCTAGACTTACTGGTAAGGCATTTGCAAGTCAGAGGATGGGAGATAAATCCAACAAAAATACAGGGGCCTTCCACCTCAGTGATATTTCTACGTGTCCAGTGGTGTGGGGCATGTCAAGATATCCCTTCTCAGGTGAAGGATAAGCTGCTGCATCTGACCCCTCCTACGATCAAAAAAGAGGCACAATGCCTAGTTGGTCTCTTTGGATTTTGGCGACAACATATTCCTCATTTGGGTGTGCTACTCCAGCCCATTTATCGAGTGACCAGAAAAGCTGCTAATTTTGAGTGGGGACCGGAACAAGAGGAGGCTCTGCGACAGGTCCAGGCTGCTGTACAAGCTGCTCTGCCACTTGGGCCGTATGATCCAGCATATCCAATGGTGCTGGAAGTGTCAGTGGCAAATAGAGATGCTGTCTGGAGCCTTTGGCAGGCCCCTATAGGAGAATCACAATGCAGACCCTTAGGATTTTGGAGCAAAGCCTTACCATCTGCTGCATATAACTACTCTCCTCCTTTTGGGAAACAGCTTTTGGCCTGCTACTGGGCCTTAGTAGAGACTGAATGCTTAACCATGGACCACTAAGTTACCATGAGACCTGAGTTGCCTGTCATGAGCTGGGTGTTGTCTGGCCCATCAAGCCACAGAGTTGGGCATGTGCAGTAGCACTCTTTTGTAAAATGGAAATGGTATATACAAGACAGGGCCAGAGCAGGTCCTGAAGGCACAAGTAAGTTACATGAAGAAGTGGCTCAAATATCCATGGTCTCCACTCCTGCCACATTACCTTCTCCTTCCCAGACCAGAGCTTTGGTCTCTTGGGGAGTTCCTTACAGTGAATTGACTGAGGAAGAGAAAACTCGGGCCTGGTTTACAGATGGTTCAGCACGATATGCAGGTACCACCCGAAAGTGGACAACCGCAGCACAACAACCACTTTCTGGGGTGTCCTTGAAGGACAGTGGTAAGGGGAAATCCTCCCAGTGGGCAGAACGTTGAGCAGTGCACCTGGTTGTTCATTTTTCTTGGAAGGAAAACTGGCCAGAGGTGTGTTTGTATACTGACTCATGGGCTGTTGCTAATGGTTTGGCTGGATGGTCAGGGACTTGGAACGACCATAATTGGAAAATGGGTGACAAAGAGATCTGGGGAAGAGGCATGTGGATAGACCTTTCTGAGTGGGCTAAAAACATGAACATATTTGCATCCTATGTGAATGCACACCAGAGGGTGACTTCAGCAGAGGAAGATTTTAATAATCAAGTGGATAAGATGACCCGTTCTGTGGATACCAGTCAGCCTATTTCCCCAGCAACTCCTGTCATTGCCCAATGAGCTCATGAACAAAGTGGTCATGGTGGTAGGGATGGAGGTTGCGCATGGGCTCAGCAACATGGACTTCCATTCACCAAGGCTGACTTGGCTACAGCCACTGCTGAGTGCTCAATCTGCCAGCAGCAGAGACCCACACTCAGCCCCTGATATGGCACCATTCCCCAAGGTGACCAGCCAGCTACATGGTGGCAGGTTGATTATATTGGACCACTCCCTTCATGGAAGGGGCAGTGATTTGTTCTAACCGGAATAGACGCATACTCTGGATATGGGTTTGCTTTCCCTGCACGCAATGCTTCTGCCAAAACTACCATCTGTGGGCTTTCAGAATGCCTTATCCATCGTCATGGTATTCCACATAGCATTGCTTCTGATCAAGGAATACATTTCACAGTAAATGAAATGTAGGAATGGGCACATGCTCATGGAATTCTCTGGTCTTACCATGTTCCCCATCATCCAGAAGCAGCTGGATTGATAGAACAGTGCAATGACCTTTTGAAAACTCAATTACAGTGCCAACTAGGTGGCAATACCTTGAAAGGCTGGGGTACTGTTCTCCAGCAGGCTGTATATGCTCTGAATCAGCGTCCACTGTATGGTGCTATTTCTCCCATAGCCAGGATCCATGGGTCCAGGAACCAAGGGGTGGAAATGGGAGTGGCATCACTCACTATTACCCCTAGTGGTCCAATAGGAAAATTTTTGCTTCCTGTCCCTGTGACCCTGAGCTCTGCTGGTTTACAAGTTTTAATTCCAAAACGGGGAGTGCTTCCACTGGGAGAAACAGCAATGATTCCACTGAACTGGAAGTTTAGATTGCCACCTGGTCACTTTGAGCTACTTCTGCTCCTGGATCAATAAGCCAAGACTGGGATTACATTATTGTCTGGGGTGATTGACCCTGACTATCAGGGGCAATAGGACTGCAACTACACAATGGAGGTAAAGAAGAATTTTTCTTGGAATATGGGAGATCCCCTAGGGCGTCTTTTAGTACTACCATGCCCTGTGATTAAAATCAATGGAAAACTGCAAGAACCCAATCCAGGCAGGACTACCAATGGCTCTGAAACTTCAGGAATGAAGGTTTGGGTCACCCCACCAGGTAAAGAACCACGGCCAGTTGAAGTGCTTGCTGAGGGTAAAGGGAACATGGAATGGGTAGTGGCAGAAGGTAGTGATAAATATGAACTTTGACCACGTGATCAGTTACAGAAACGAGGATTGTAATGCTGTTTTGTTCATGTTATACTATTTAAGTTGTAAGATATCAAGTTTAAGAATGAATATTACCCAAGGACTTGTACCCTATTCTGGAGAGTATTACTGTGTTTCCAGTTATATACAAGACAGTTGAGTATTGTTACGTGAAAGAAAAAAATGTGTGTTTTAATATTTACTTTTTAGAAATTAGGTATGGTTTAAGGTGATATATATAGCTGTCAAGTTGACAACGGGTAGACTGTCATGGTCAGCTTCATGTGTGAACTTGATGAAGTGTTTGTACCTGTTTGTCTGGTTGGGCAAGTGCTGGCCTGTCTGTTGCTATGAGGACATTTCATAGAATTAAATCATGATCACATTGGCTGCATCCACAGCTGATTCCATTTGCATTAAGCCAAGGGGAGTGTCTTCTGCAATGAGTGCTGCTTAATCTAATCACTGGAAGCCTTTTAAGGAGGATTCAGAAGAGACAGGCTCTCTTCCTGCTTCGGCTGGTGACCCTCTCCTGTGGAGTACATCCAGACCCTCCATTGGAATCGTCGGCTTCACAGCCTGCCCTGCGGATTTTGGACTCTGCATTCCTGCAGTCACGTGAGACACTTTTATAAATTTTATATTTGCGAGCATTCCCTGTTGATTCTGTTTCTCTAGAGAACCCTAACTAATACACCAAGCTTCAAAGGTAGACAGAAGGATGAGGAATCCAAAAGGAAGTCAGAAAGCTTAGTCAGAGTGGAAGGAGCTGAACCTGGGGATATTATTCCTAGAAAGATGGATGAAGTGTGTGACAGCTGAATGAAACCGAGAGAAGCACATTTAGCCCAATGGCTGGTTTCCACTGGGGAAGCCTATACTGCTTAAGACAAGGATGATCATTCCAACAAAGTGAACTAAGTGGAATAACCTGGGCCAAAGGAGAGCTCATCTTCACTAGAACTGAGCACTCATAAGTGCAAGGACCAGAGTAAAGAGAGAGGAATAAATGGTCTCTCAACCCTAGGATCCTTTGATGTAATTGCTATACCCTTACCATTTCCTTTGAGAGACTATTCCTTTAATGTCCATCGAACATGAAAAGAAAGATCATTAGAAAACACTATTATACCTACAAATATAGCAAGAAAGGCCAATGAGGGGAGATAGTAATACCATCATCAATCATTAATCAGGCATCTCCTGAGGAAGAACTATGTCCCTATCACTGCAGTAAGTGAGAGGATAAGAGAGACAATAAAAGACACTTTTGTGATCTTTTCATTCTAATGGGGTATAAGATAACAGATTAGTCATTATATAATTGGTCTAGCTATATGCTTTGAGACAGTCTGTCCTGCAAAGCATCCTATTAAGTATTTACTGAAGGTTGTACTGGAAGAAACAGTGCCTCTGATTATCTAATTCCCGCTAAAATGCAAATCTCCATAGCAGACAGATGCTTTCAGCACAAGGATGGTGAGGTCCTGAGGAAGGAATGCTGGCAGGTAGCCAGTGAGACAGGAAACAGGCTCAGAATTAAACACACACCAGGTCTGAAGTCCAGTGGATTTCCTAGAAAATCACTTACAAAGATCCTGCTGAAATTTAGAGGCCAAGTGCATAAGTTCTTGCAATCAGGAGATGGCTGTGCTGTGGCAGCCTCACACTGTACTCTTCCATCCTGGCCAAGGTTGGAAACGGATGTTTATTCACCCTAGAAATGCGATCCTCAGGCTTTGTGCCTTGTACCTTGGCCTTAGGCACAATCCTCCAGACAGTGTAGAAACATCAGCCTCGGTTAAATGGGTGTCTTTGTAGAGTACATCATCACAGGTCAGATTCTCCAGGAAAGCTGAGAGGGGAACACAGCTGTCCCTGCTACATCCTGCGTTCTCACTAGAGCTGTTTCTGCAGTGACTTTTTCTACCTCCCCCTTCCCTCCCCTCCCCCCCCCCTCTCCCCTTCACTCTCCTTCACTCCCACTTACTCTCTTAGTCACTTTCTGCTATTTTTCCTTTAATGCATTTATAAGACTTTTTTTTACCATGAAATATGCATTAGGCACCGATATTAAGAGCAAAAAAACCACCAATCAAAATAGGATTAGACTGCCTTCCTTAAAAGATGACTAATTTTCAAAGAAACATTTTATAGGAAAAGATTAACAAAATTCACAATGAATTCTTTTTTTATTCTGCTTGAGATTTCAGGAGACTCTCCACAGTCATGTATTAGCTGAGGATAGATTTTTCACCATACTTTTATACTGAAAACATAAAGAAGTCCTAATTTGATGGAAATATGCTGTGCTAAATTTGAACTTTTCAATAAGGGCAATTATACAGAAGTTTCTGAGCAGCACAGAGGAAAATGTGCTACTGTCATTAGAATATTATCTCCTAAATTATTTTCCATGGAACACTGAGCTTGGAAATGTAACATTTTGATGAAAATATAAGTTTCCCTTGCCAAATATGTTTCGGAAATACTGCATAGCCCAGAGCAAATTATCATATGAAGTGCTTTAGAGATTTCTGCCTTAAAAGAGCCAGTTTATTGGAGCATTTCCAAACGTATTTAAGCATTGAGGGTCCCTTTTAAAATGCATGCATTATCTATGAAAACCTAAGGAACACACTTTGGGAAATGCAGCAGGGGAGACTTTGCAGTGTCAGCCAAATGTGCTCCCAACCTGCTATGGCCCAGGGCTGTCATGAAAGTAAATGCTCTGAAACATTGAGCTTGAAACACTGTGCATGAAAGTCACACTATCCATAACATTTCTAATGGAATTATTCATTATTTATAAATCACAGGGGAAAAGCTTAAAAAAAACACTCCCTGGAAAATGAACAAATTTACAATATTCCAATCTATAGCAGCAGTAGAGATGCAGAACATTGCAATGATAGATGAGAAGGGCTATAGGAGAGAAGCACACAGGTGAGAGGAAAAAGCATAAAGGTGACAGCCAGCACGAGGGAATGCGTGCACACATGTGTGCATCTGTGCCCACATGTGTGTGCACTCACACGTATATAACAGGATAGATACAGATTGTGTGTAGGGGTGAACTGAACAAGAGTGCAAGGATGTGCACACGTGTCTGTATGTGGATTGTGGATGCATGTGTCTCAGAGATCAAACAGGCTTTAGGAAATGAGAAAAGAAAAAGAAAATTTTACAACAGAACTAAATGAAACCAGAGGCTAAAAGGAACGGGTATACCTATACTTGCAACCTAACTAGGGAAAATAAACTCCTGGTGCTGAATCCTGTGCAATAAATACATACTGAAGGAAAGTCAAAGGGGAGTGAGGGAAGAGTATTTACTTCTGCATTATCTGGCAATGATTAAAGAAAAAAAAAAGAAAAAAAAAGCAGAACGTAGGCAAGTTCTCTTCTCCAGGGCACCCCAGGGCCGTTTCAGATTCAGCAGTGACTAAGCACCAAGGAACTATCTCCTCATTTCTCTGATCAGCCTTGCCCTTCCTCACCTCTCCAGACAGCCAGCTGCTCACTTTTGCCCTCTGCTGGCGGAAAAGGGCGCGGCATCGTCATTCAGGACTAAACCTTCTGCCCTCTGGTCGCCAAAGGAAAATTTTAAGCTGGCAACATGCCAGCATCAGATGGTGAAAGGGCAAAGCCATTCCCTGCCCTCCTGTTACAGGGAAGCTGTGTTCCTGCAGAAGTATTTGATGCTGTTTCCAGCTGTACGAACCTATTTCAATCCACTGAGATTTTCTGTTTTAAATATCCAAGTCTTTTGCTTGTATTCTTAAAGCTTATGTGAATTTTTTGGTCCTTTTTATTTTTTAGTTCCAACTTACAGTGTCATTTCAGTTCATTTTAAAATTGTGGCTCTGCATTTTGTATTTGATCTTTCACTTATATCTGTTAGCTTACTTTTATTTCTTTTCATCTTTTCTATTTTCATTCTCCTTATTTGACTTACATGCTCTTTCATGTTTTTTTTATTTCACTTTATCTTATTTATATCTTATCATCTGCACTTTTAAAAATTATTGTTTTCATTTTTTTTTTTTTTTTACATTTTATGTAGTGGTAGTTAGGGAGTATGGTTTTAAAGATAGCTGCCACAATAATTCACACGTAAGTAAAGGAGAGGCTCCAATTCTGCCATCAAGTCAGTGCTGTGACAAGCTTTCTAATTTCATGTTGTTCATCTTCTACTTTCTCTAATGTTGGACTCTATAACCTGAGATCATTGAGGATTACCATACCATAAAGTTCCGTTCCAGAATAAAACATTAACCGGTACTCAGCGCACATACAAATTGTTTGAAGAGCATTGCCTTTAAATCATACCTCTAACCTATTCTCTCCATCAGGAGTCATGTGATGTAAAATTGCAGAACAATTACGGGACATTGAGTTAAGCTTGATGTGGGTTCTGGTACAACAGGAAGGAGCAGAGAGAACTCTGTTGTTCAGGTTTGAATTTGCGGGACACCCCAGAATGTCCTTGAATCCTCATTCAGTATTGCTGACTGGGAGACTTTGATTGTTCCTATGGAGATGTGACCCACCAAATTGTGGGTGGTAACTTCTGATTAGATGGCTTCCATGGAGTTGGGACTCCACCCACTCCAAGTAGGTCTTGATTAGTTTACTGGAATCCTTTAAAAAGGAGGAAACATTTTGGAAAAAGCCCCTTTCATACAGCCCATGCAGCCAGAGATCTTGGGAGATGAAGAAGGAATATGTCCCCAGGGGAGCTTCATGAAACAAGAAGCCTGGAGAGAAAGCTAGCAGACTTTGCCATGTGCCTTTCCAGTTAAGAGAGAAACCCTGAACTTCATTGGCCTTTCTTGGGTGAAGGTAACTTCCTGTTGGTGCCTCAATTTGGACATTTTTATAGACTTTAGCTTTAGTTGGGACATTTTCATGACTTTGGCACTATAAACTAGCAACTTAATAAATCCCCCCTTTTTAAAGCTGTTCCATTTCTGGCACATCACATTCCAGCAGCTAGCAAACCAGAACATCTGTCAAAGCAAGAAGTTTAATATATCACCAATGATTTGGTAGGTTCACAGTTGTACATCCTTGGTACTATTATTGCCATCTCATTGAACAAAGAAATAGATGTCAGAGATGTTTCTTGGCCAATCTAGCTAATAAATTTGACACAATGTGTCGAATTCCCCATATGCATTGGAAATAGGCCTAACAAATAATAATGGTAAAAATACATCTATTAGAAAAACTGCTGAATTCTCCTAAACCAAACATAGTGGCATAAGGGTCATCTGTCATGATGTCCTCATGTACACCATCCGGGGCATGCTGTACTTCCAATGGATAATTGAGAATATAGCCATTCATCCATCAAATAGGAGTTAGGTATTGTGGATATCTGAGGACACATACTAAATAATACTTCCTTTCAAGTAAGGATTTTTTTTCTAGTGAAAACATAAAAAAAAAATAGATATCAATTGTGACTTGGAAATATTAACTGTTAAGGGATGACTCAGTAGTGGCAATCTGCACAGTTGGGAGATTAGAAATAGTTAAAGAAGTCTTTCTGGAGGAAATCATGCCTCAGCAGAGATTAAGAGTGAAAAGTAGCTGGCCTGGCAAGAAAGGGGCACAAGATTTAGAGATTTAGAATAGGAAGTGGGAACAAGTGCATGAAGGTGAGAGAAACCACAGCCTATGAAAAGAGTGACAGGAGATCTAATGAAACTGAAGGGTAAAGTATGAAGCCACACTGTCTGCTGCCCTGGAACTGCACCACACTGTTTGCCTTCAAGAGAAATTGGCTGCCCCTTTGGTATGCTACTTTCACACAGAGGCTAAGCTTGGCCCTGACAGCTCCTAGCTAATCACTGAGCACAGTTGGGCTGTTCCTGCTCTGTGGATTCTTCCAACAAGAAAATGCTCTTTGTGCCTCTCCCTGGCCTGACAAACCCTTTCTCAGCACTAGGCTCTACTTCTTCTTGCCCAGTCCTCTTTATTCCCTGCACCACAGTCCAAAAGCTCTTCCTCCCTACATGTGCTCTCTTCACTTTATCCATCGTAGGTACTTGCTCCTTCCATGTTTAATACCATCTTGATATCTCCTTCTCTAAGGAGCTGAGCTGATAAAAATGGGAGTGGGTGACAGGTTGAGTGGAAAGCAACAGCCAGGTCAGGAAGAGTCATTTATATCCTGTTAAGCTGCTTTCCACCTGCGAGCACCTATTTCAGCCACGAAGAGTCATCAACGAGCTGAAGGCATGAGAGTGATACTGTTTGGTTTGAGAACATTCACTCTGGCACTTGGGGGAAGTTAGATTTCACAGGACTAGAGGTAAAAGCAATTACCAGGCCTTCAGAGTTGAGAGAGAAGGTAAGCATACAAATTAAGATTGTTTGTATAGATAAAGAGAAGGACACAGATTTGGGAAACACTTAGAATGTCAATCTGTCAAGATTTAGAAATTTCTCAGCTATGAGCATGAAGAAGAAGGAGTCAAAGACAACCAAAATTTCTAACATGGGCAACCATGGTATGGAGATCTGTGGTAGTCGTCCCCTATCTTGTACATAAGTTTTTACTGGAATGCATTCACACCCTTTGCTGACATGTTGTCTACGGCTGTTTTCTTATGACAATGGGAGAGTTGAGTAGTTGGCACAGAGACCAGATGGCCTATAGAGCCTGGCATACTTACTATTGGCCGTTTAAGAAAATATTTGCTGACCCCTGACACCTATAATGCAGAAGCATTATAATAAGGCAGATGAACAGATTTAATGCATGAAGATAATGAAATTCTATTTTGACCATGATGCATCTGAGGTTTATTTAGGTGGAGCAGTCTGATGGGAAAGTTGATTATAAATGAAATAAAAGCGGATGGAAATCTAGGCCCGATTTAAAGTTTTGGAATCAGCAAAAAGACAGAAGTGGAAGCCATAAGAATGGAGGTGATGTCCAAGGACAGATTACTAGAAAATGAGCCAAAGACAAATCACTGGGCAACCCTAAAGGTACAAAGAGAGGAAGAACACACAAATAAGGTGTTTTGGTTTGCTGGCTGTCGGAATGCAACACACCAGAGATGGCTTTTAATAAAAGGGGATTTATTTCATTAGTTCTTCAGAGGAAAGGCAGCTAACTTTCAACTGAGATTCTTTCTTATGTGGGAAGGCACAGGGTGATCTCTGCTGGCCTTCTCTCCATGCCTCTGGGTTCCAACAACTTTCCCCGGGGTGATTTCTTTCTGCATCTCCAAAGGCCTGGGCTGAGCTGCGAGTGCTGAGATGAGGTATGCTGAGCTGCTTGGGCTGTGCTATGTTGAGCTCTCTCATTTAAGTATCAGCCAATTAAATGAAACATCATTCATTGCAGCAGGCACGCCTCCTAGCTGACTGCAGATGTAATGAGCAACAGATGAGGTTCACAGGCCATTGGCTCATGTCCACAGCAAAAGATCTAGGCACCTTCACCTGGCCAAGTTGACAACTGACTCTAACTACCACAGATGCTAATCACCATGAGAAAAATAACAGCCATTTCCTCATCTCAGAAACTAAAGTAACAGTAGTGTATGCTTCCTTCATACTTCAAGAAAGTTTAGAAAGCACTGAACAACAATCAAGGATATAAACATTAAAATGCTATTGCATTCCACTTTTAATCCCCCACTTCTAATTTCAAACTGGTTAGCTGGAATTAAAATACATTCATTCTACTAAACAAGTAAATATATCTTGGTCTTGTGTCATTAGAAATGAACCAACTTAAATCTGAGTTTGCATCTAATTGTACTCAAAGCATTAAGTGAGAAGTTTGGCATAGCTGGTAAGATCTGGAGTTACATTAAAATCAACATTTTTTAAATTACAGTTTAGTCAGCGGAAAAGCTCTAGCATAAAAATAACATTGGTGAAGGTGGTTTTATATCCATGCATTAAGTTCCTAAGACTCTTAAGGCAGAGCTGATGATGGTGACACTTTTTGTGTGTGTGTTAGCCAAGAAACTGCTTGTTCAAGAAGAGTGGGAAAATCTTATTTATTGTTAAGTTTTTAGATTTTTCTGGTTGTCAATGTTAGCTAAACTTATTTGAGAACTACTGGCCATCTTAAATGTATACAGACTTTCCAAAATGCCAAAAAGACAACAAGGAAAACAATTGGGTAATATAAACTGTGGGATGCTTTAGTAATTTGGTTCCTCAAATCTGTTCTTATAAGTATGGAAAAGAAAAACACTAGTGGTATGTGGTTTATTTTGTTGTCTGTGACAACCCTTCAAGACAAACGTGTCCTGGGTATTTTACTACCTTCATAGTTCAGAGCAGCAACGAAGGAAAATCATAAATTGTGCGGTTCTCCCTAAAAAAGAAACTGACTTTACCACCTGCTGTCCAACATAACTATTTCAGATCAAACAAGCACCAGAAAGAATAAATGTCAACATGCCCTTATGCAGTCATTCACTTTCATTTTTCAAAGATCTCAGAAAGAATGACAGCGGAAGATAAAATTAGTCAAACTGATTCTTCAGAAGAAATGTGGCATTCGAACGTGGAATAATTAAAGCAATGATAAACAGAGAACCTAAATCATAAGTCATGTTTAAGTGAGGTAACCTTTTTAGGAGATCTCCTTGAATTATTCTGAGATTTTCCTAAGAATATGCCATATGGTGTACATCTTCACTTCCCTTCATTCTTACACCTTTATTGTCACTCTTACCTTCCTATTCACCTTTGAATATATAATTTTGTTGTTTTCCTATCTTGGGGTCTATCTGAGTAGGTTTATGTTCCACTGGCAACACAACCCTTTTTTTTCCTTCCCTTTATTCTCAACTATAAAATTCATGAGTGATTCTGGTTCTTGCTACCTGAAGAAGGCAGTACAAAATGAGGTGTCTGGAGGTAATCGTGCCTTAACTTAAGTGAAACTTGAAGATCACTGAGCATGTCTGGAGAAACTCAAGCTTTTAACTTCATAGTCCCTTCCATTTTAGATATTGTCTAGTTCACAGTAGGTCACAGAGACCTCTAGTGGGATCAAGGTTACAGGCATTTTAGTTTTATTTATTGTATTATTTTCCTGCATTGACACAATCCTTAAAAAAAGCACCAACACAAACACATAAAACCAAACAAACAAGTCCCAGAAATGCCCACTGATTAACTGTTCACCGTAGTGCTCTTAAACAAACAAATACAAATTTGATTATCTAGTTTTAGATATTTGGCTATTAATCCTGGGGCAGGCTTTCCCAGCTTTCCCATTTGGGTGCTTATTGATACAAGGGAATTTCATAGCGCTGAAAGCTGAGACTGAAAGACCTTACTGACAATGACATATGAACATAATTCTGGCTCTGAATATGTTAAATACTTCTTTTGAAGGCTGAAGTCTGAGATAAAAGTACACATCAAGACCATTTAATAAATTACAATGAAGTATCTAAATCAAAAGACATGTTATTTGTTCAGTTTTAAACATTCTCCCTGTAGTGTATCAATAATTAACAAAGATGCATTTTCATCTTTTTCATTGCCTGATAAGCAATCCCAGTGAGTATCCTTCTATCTTGACATGAAAAGTTTCTCTTGACCTATTTGGGATAGCATTTGAGAAGGAGAATACTAAGAACATTGAGTTTTTTTTGTTTGTTTGTTTGCTTTTTACATGGGCAGGCACTGGGAATCGAACCCGGGTCCTCTGGCATGGTAGGTAAGCATTCTTGCCTGCTGAGCCACCGTGGCCCACCCAGAACATTGAGGTTTTTTTTGTTTTTTTTTTTTTTATTAATTAAAAAAAGAATTAACAAAACAATTAGAAATCATTCCAATCTACATGTACAATCAGTAATTCTTAATAACATCACATAGTTGCATATTCATCATTTCTTAGTACATTTGCATCGATTTAGAAAAAGAAATAAAAAGACAACAGAATAAGAATTAAAATAATAGAAAGAAAAAAAAAAAAAAACCTATACCTCACATGCAGCTTCATTCAGTGTTTTAACATAATTGCATTACAATTGGGTAGTATTGCGCTGTCCATTTCTGAGTTTTTATATCCAGTCCCGTTGTACAGTCTGTATCCCTTCAGCTCCAATTATCCCTTCTCTTTTTTTTTTTTTAATTAACGGAAAAAAAGAAATTAACCCAACATTTAGAGATCATACCATTCTATATATGCAATCATTAATTCTTTTTTTTTTAATTTTTTTATTAATCAAAAAAAAGAAAAGAAATTAACACAACATTTAGAAATCATTCCATTCTACAAATGCACTCAGTAATTCTTAGTATCATCACATAGATGTATGATCATCATTTCTTAGTACATTTGCATCGATTTAGGAAAAGAACTAGCAAAACAGCAGAAAAAAATATAGAATGTTAATATAGAGAAGAGAATTAAAATAATAATACTAATAATATATATATATATATAAAGGAAAAAGAAAAAAACAAAAACAAAAGATACAAACACACAAACAAACAAAAAACCATATTTCAGGTGCAGCTTCATTCAGTGTTCCAACATAGTTACATTACACTTAGGTATTATTGTGCTGTCCATTTTTGAGTTTTTGTATCTAGTCCTGTTGCACAGTCTGTATCCCTTCAGCTCCAATTACCCATTATCTTACCCTGTTTCTAACTCCTGCTGGTCTCTGTTACCAATGATATATTCCAAGCTGATTCTCAAATGTCGGTTCACATCAGTGGGACCTTACAGTATTTGTCCTTTAGTTTTGGGTTAGACTCACTCAGCATAATGTTCTCTAGGTCCATCCATGTTATTACATGCTTCATAAGTTTAGTCTGTCTTAAAGCTGCATAATATTCCATCGTAGGTATACGCCACAGTTTGTTTAGCCACTCGTCTGTTGATGGACATTTTGGCTGTTTCCATCTCTTTGCAATTGTAGATAATGCTGCTATAAACACTGGTGTGCAAATGTCCGTCTGTGTCTTTGCCCTTAAGTCCCTTGAGTAGATACCTAGCAGTGGTATTGCTGGGTCGTGATCCATTCTGCCATTCTATGTCTTTTGATTGGGAAATTCAGTCCATTAACTTTTAGTATTATTACTGTTTGGATAATATTTTCCTCTACCATTTTGGCTTTTGTATTATATATATCATACCTGATTTTCCTTCTTTCTACACTTTACTCCATACCTCTCTCTTCTGTCTTTTCGTATCTGACTCTAGTGCTCCCTTTAGTATTTCTTGCAGAGCTGGTCTCTTGGTCACAAATTCTCTCAGTGACTTTTTGTCTATAAATGTTTTAATTTCTCCTTCATTTTTGAAGGACAATTTTGCTGGATATAGGAGTCTTGGTTGGCAGTTTTTCTCTTTTAGTAATTTAAATATATCATCCCACTGTCTTCTAGCTTCCATGGTTTCTGCTGAGAAATCTACACATAGTCTTATTGGGTTTCCCTTGTATGTGACAGATTGTTTTTCTGTTGCTGCTTTCAAGATCCTCTCTTTCTCTTTGACCTCTGACATTCTAACTAGTAAGTGTCTTGGAGAACGCCTATTTGGGTCTATTCTCTTTGGGGTGCGCTGCACTTCTTGGATCTGTAAATTTAGGTCTTTCATAAGAGTTGGGAAATTTTCAGTGATAATTTCTTCCATTAGTTTTTCTCCTCCTTTTCCCTTCTCTTCTCCTTCTGGGACACCCACAACACGTACATTTGTGCGCTTCATATTGTCATTCAGTTCCCTGATCCCCTGCTCAAGTTTTTCCATTCTTTTCCCTATAGTTTCTGTTTCTTTTTGGAATTCAGATGTTCCATCCTCCAGTTCACTAATTGTAGCTTCTGTCTCTTTAGATCTACCATTGTAGGTATCCATTGTTTTTTCCATTTTTTCTTCTTTGTCCTTCACTCCCATAAGTTCTGTGATTTGTTTTTTCAGATTTTCTATTTCTTCTTTTTGTTCAGCCCATGTCTTCTTCATGTCCTCCCTCAATTTATTGATTTGGTTTTTGAAGAATTTTTCCATTTCTGTTCGTATATTCAGCATTAGTTGTCTCAGCTCCTGTATCTCATTTGAACTATTGGTTTGTTCCTTTGACTGGGCCATATCTTCAATTTTCCGAGCGTCATCCATTATTTTCTGCTGGTGTCTGGGCATTTGATCAGATTTCCCTGGGTGTGGGACCCAGCTGGTTGAAAGCTTTTTCTGTGAAATCTCTGGGCTCTGTTTTTCTTTTCCTGCCCAGTAGGTGGCGCTCGTGGCGCTCGTCTGTCTGCACGGCAGTTGCCCGGGAAACCGCGCGTGGAGGTGGGGGTCGCTGGCCGCCGCGGCTTGGGAGAGTGCCGGTCCTAATTGCCCAGCTGGCCCGAAACGCCAAGTGTGAGGGGAGGGCCCCGCTATCCAACGTTCCCAGTCAGACCGGGGAGCCACGTGCGTGGAGGGGACCCCAGTCGCCAGCCGCCCCGGCCGGGAAAACGCGCGCCCCTCGGGTAGCTCACCGCAGCAGATTCTCCCTGCCCGTTCAGCTGTTCCAGAATGGGGTACGCTGTCTTTTTGGTCTCTGTCGTGACTCCGGGAGCTGTTTCGTATTGTTTCTGTTTCTTTAGTTGCTTTTCTGCAGGAGGAACTAAGACCCGCGCGTCTTACTAAGCCGCCATCTTCTCCGGAAGCGTGCAATCATTAATTCTTAACATCATCACATAGATGCATGATCATCATTTCTTAGTACATATGCATTGGTTTAGAAGAACTAGCAACATAACCGAAAAAGATATAGAATGTTAATATAGAGAAAAAAAATAAAAGTAATAATAGTAAAATCAAAACAAAACAAAACAAAAACCTATAGCTCAGATGCAGCTTCATTCAGTGTTTTAACATGATTACTTTACGATTAGGTATTATTGTGCTGTCCATTTTTGAGTTTTTGTATCTAATCCTGTTACACCGTCTGTATCCCTTCAACTCCAATTGGCCATTATCTTACCCTGTTTCTACCTCCTGTTGGACTCTGTTACCAATGACATATTCCAAATTTATTCTCAAATGTCTGTTCACATCAGCGGAACCATACAGTATTTGTCCTTTAGTTTTTGGCTAGACTCACTCAGCATAATGTTCTCTAGGTCCATCCACGTTATTACATGCTTCATAAGTTTATCGTGTCTTAAAGCTGCATAGTATTCCATCATATGTATATACCACATTTTGTTTAGCCACTCTTCTGTTGATGGAGATTTCGGCTGTTTCCATCTCTTTGCAATTGTAAATAACGCTGCTATAAACATTGGTGTGCAAATGTCCGTTTGTGTCTTTGCCCTTAAGTCCTTTGAGTATGTTCCCAGCAATGGTATTGCTGGGTCGTATGGCAATTCTATATTCAGCTTTTTGAGGAACCGCCAAACTGCCTTCCACAGTGGTTGCACCATTTGACATTCCCACCAACAGTGGATAAGTGTGCCTCTTTCTCCGCATCCTCTCCAGCACTTGTCATTTTCTATTTTGTTGATAATGGCCATTCTGGTGGGTGTGAGATGATATTTCATTGTGGTTTTGATTTGCATTTCTCTAATGGCCAGGGACTTTGAGCATCTCTTCATGTGCCTTTTGGCCATTTGTATTTCCTTTTCTGAGAGGTGTCTGTTCAAGTCTTTTTCCCATTTTGTAATTGGGTTGGCTGTCTTTTTGTTGTTGAGATGAACAATCTCTTTATAAATTCTGGATACTAGACCTTTATCTGATATATCATTTCCAAATATTGTCTCCCATTGTGAAGGCTGTCTTTCTACTTTCTTGATGAAGTTCTTTGATGCACAAAAGTGTTTAATTTTGAGGAGTTCCCATTTATTTATTTCCTTCTTCAGTGCTCTTGCTTTAGGTTTAAGGTCCATAAAACTGCCTCCAGTTGTAAGATCCATAAGATATCTCGCAACATTTTCCTCTATCTGTTTTATGGTCTTAGACCTAATGTTTAGCTCTTTGATCCATTTTGAGTTAACTTTTGTATAGGGTGTGAGAGATGGGTCTTCTTTCATTCTTTTGCATATGGATATGCAGTTCTCTAGGCACCATTTATTGAAGAGACTGCTCTGTCCCAGGTGAGTTGGCTTGACTGCCTTATCAAAGATCAAATGTCCATAGATGAGAGGGTCTATATCTGAGCACTCTATTCGATTCCATTGGTCGATATATCTATCTTTATGCCAATACCATGCTGTTTTGACCACTGTGGCTTCATAATATGCCTTAAAGTCAGGCAGTGCAAGACTACCAGCTTTGTTTTTTTTTCCTCAAGATGTTTTTAGCAATTCGGGGCACCCTGCCCTTCCAGATAAATTTGCTTATTGGTTTTTCTATTTCTGCAAAATAAGTTGTTGGGATTTTCATTGGTATTGCATTGAATCTGTAAATCAATTTAGGTAGGATTGACATCTTAACTATATTTAGTCTTCCAATCCATGAACAGGGTATGCCCTTCCATCTATTTAGGTCTTCTGTGATTTCTTTTAGCAGTTTTTTGTAGTTTTCTTTATATAAGTTTTTTGTCTCTTTAGGTAAATTTATTCCTAGGTATTTTATTCTTTTAGTTGCAATTGTAAATGGGATTCGTTTCTTGATTTCCTGCTCAGCTTGTTCATTACTAGTGTATAGAAATGCTACAGATTTTTGAATGTTGATCTTGTAACCTGCTACTTTGCTGTACTCATTTATTAGCTCTAGTAGTTTTGTTGTGGATTTTTCCGGGTTTTCGACGTATAGTATCATATCGTCTGCAAACAGTGATAGTTTTACTTCTTCCTTTCCAATTTTGATGCCTTGTATTTCTTTTTCTTGTCTAATTGCTCTGGCTAGAACCTCCAACACAATGTTGAATAATAGTGGTGATAGTGGACATCCTTGTCTTATTCCTGATCTTAGGGGGAAAGTTTTCAATTTTTCCCCATTGAGGATGATATTAGCTGTGGGTTTTTCATATATTCCCTCTATCATTTTAAGGAAGTTCCCTTGTATTCCTATCTTTTGAAGTGTTTTCAACAGGAAAGGATGTTGAATCTTGTCAAATGCCTTCTCTGCATCAATTGAGATGATCATGTGATTTTTCTGCTTTGATTTGTTGATATGGTGTATTACATTAATTGATTTTCTTATGTTGAACCATCCTTGCATACCTGGGATGAATCCTACTTGGTCATGATGTATAATTCTTTTAATGTGTTGTTGGATACGATTTGCTAGAATTTTATTGAGGATTTTTGCATCTGTATTCATTAGAGAGATTGGTCTGCAGTTTTCTTTTTTTGTAATATCTTTGCCTGGTTTTGGTATGAGGGTGATGTTGGCTTCATAGAATGAATTAGGCAGTTTTCCCTCCACTTCGATTTTTTTGAAGAGTTTGAGGAGCATTGGTACTAATTCTTTCTGGAACGTTTGGTAGAATTCACATGTGAAGCCATCTGGTCCTGGACTTTTCTTTTTAGGAAGCTTTTGAATGACTAATTCAATTTCTTTACTTGTGATTGGTTTGTTGAGGTCATCTATGTCTTCTTGAGTCAAAGTTGGTTGTTCATGTCTTTCCAGGAACCCGTCCATTTCATCTAAATTGTTGTATTTATTAGCGTAAAGTTGTTCATAGTATCCTGTTATTACCTCCTTTATTTCTGTGAGGTCAGTAGTTATGTCTCCTCTTCCATTTCTGATCTTATTTATTTGCATCCTCTCTCTTCTTCTTTTTGTCAATCTTGATAGGGGCCCATCAATCTTATTGATTTTCTCATAGAACCAACTTCTGGTCTTATTGATTTTCTCTACTGTTTTCATATTTTCAATTTCATTTATTTCTGCTCTGATCTTTGTTATTTCTTTCCTTTTGCTTGCTTTGGGATTAGTTTGCTGTTCTTTCTCCAGTTTTTCCAATTGAACAGTTAATTCCTGCATTTTTGCCTTTTCTTCTTTTCTGATATAGGCATTTAGGGCAATAAATTTCCCTCTTAGCACTGCCTTTGCTGCATCCCATAAGTTTTGATATGTTGTGTTTTCATTTTCATTTGCCTCGAGGTATTTACTAATTTCTCTTGCAATTTCTTCTTTGACCCACTCGTTGTTTAAGAGTGTGTTGTTGAGCCTCCAGGTATTTGTGAATTTTCTGGCATTCCGCCTATTATTGATTTCCAACTTCATTCCTTTATGATCCGAGAAAGTGTTGTGTATGATTTCAATCTTTTTAAATTTGTTAAGACTTGCTTTGTGACCCAGCATATGGTCTATCTTTGAGAATGATCCATGAGCACTTGAGAAAAAGGTGTATCCTGCTGTTGTGGGATGTAATGTCCTATAAATGTCTGTTAAGTCTAGCTCCTTTATAGTAATATTCAGATTCTCTATTTCTTTATTGATCCTCTGTCTAGATGTTCTGTCCATTGATGAGAGTGGGGAATTGAAGTCTCCAACTATTATGGTATTTGTGTCTATTTCCCTTTTCAGTGTTTGCAGTGTATTCCTCACGTATTTTGGGGCATTCTGGTTCGGTGCATAAATATTTATGATTGTTATGTCTTCTTGTTTAATTGTTCCTTTTATTAGTATATAGTGTCCTTCTTTGTCTCTTTTAACTGTTTTACATTTGAAGTCTAACTTGTTGGATATTAGTATAGCCACTCCTGCTATTTTCTGGTTGTTATTTGCATGAAATATCTTTTCCCAACCTTTCACTTTCAACCTATGTTTATCTTTGGGTCTAAGATGTGTTTCCTGTAGACAGCATATAGAAGGATCCTGTTTTTTAATCCATTCTGCCAATCTATGTCTTTTGATTGGGGAATTCAGTCCATTAACATTTAGTGTTATTACTGTTTGGATAATATTTTCCTCTGCCATTTTGCCTTTTGTATTATATATATCATATCTGACTTTCCTTCTTTCTACACTCTTCTCCATACCTCTCTCTTCTGTCTTTTCGGTTCTGACTCTAGTGCTCCCTTTAGTATTTCTTGCAGAGCTGGTCTCTTGGTCACAAATTCTCTCAGTGACTTTTTGTCTGAGAATGTTTTAATTTCTCCCTCATTTTTGAAGGACAATTTTGCTGGATATAGGAGTCTTGGTTGGCAGTTTTTCTCTTTTAGTAATTTAAATATATCATCCCACTGTCTTCTAGCCTCCATGGTTTCTGCTGAGAAATCTACACATAGTCTTATTGGGTTTCCCTTGTATGTGATGGATTGTTTTTCTCTTGCTGCTTTCAAGATCCTCTCTTTCTCTTTGACCTCTGACATTCTAACTAGTAAGTGTCTTGGAGAACGCCTATTTGGGTCTAATCTCTTTGGGGTGTGCTGCACTTCTTGGATCTGTAATTTTAGGTCTTTCATAAGAGTTGGGAAATTTTCAGTGAAAATTTCTTCCATTAGTTTTTCTCCTCCTTTTCCCTTCTGTTCTCCTTCTGGGACACCCACAACACGTATATTTGTGTGGTTCATATTGTCCTTGAGTTCCCTGATACCCTGTTCAAATTTTTCCATTCTTTTCCCGATAGTTTCTGTTTGTTTTTGGAATTCAGATGTTCCATCCTCCAAATCACTAATTCTATCTTCTGTCTCTTTGAATCTATCATTGTAGGTATCCATTGTTTTTTCTATCTTTTCTACTTTGTCCTTCACTTCCATAAGTTCTGTGATTTGTTTTTTCAGTTTTTCTATTTCTTCTTTATGTTCAGCCCATGTCTTCTTCATGTCCTCCCTCAATTTATCGATTTCGTTTTTGAAGAGGTTTTCCATTTCTGTTTGTATATTTAGCATTAGTTGTCTCAGCTCCTGTATCTCATTTGAACTATTGGTTTGTTCCTTTGACTGGGCCATATTTTCAATTATTTGAGCGTGATCCGTTATCTTCTGTTGGCGTCTGCGTATTTAGACAGATTTCCCTGGGTATTGGATCCAAAAGTTTGGAAGATTTTTCTGTGAAATCTCTGGGTTCTGTTTTTCTTATCCTGCCCAGTAGGTGGCGCTCGTGGCACACGTTTGTCTGCGGGTCCCACCAGTAAAAGGTGCTGTGGGACCTTAAACTTTGGAAAACTCTCGCCGTCCGGGGGGTTCGCTAGCTGAAGCGGCTTGAGCCCGCCCGGGGTCCAAACGCAGGGAGGGTTGCTGGTCGCCGCAGCCCGGGAAAGAGCCCGTCCGAATTTCCTACTCGGCCCTGGGCGACAAGCGTGGCGGGAGGGCGCCAGCGGCAGCAGCCCGCCCGAGAGAGTGCACGTTCCCCGGGAGTCACGGGTTTGGAAGGGGCCTCCCCCACCCGTCACCGTTCTCCGCGGCCTGGGGATTTCCGATTCAATTCTCTCAGTTGGTCCGGGGGGCTGCGCGTGGTGTGGGAGCCAGTCGCCTTGGTTTCAGGGGACCACCTCTCCAATTCTCCCAGCCGGCCCGGGAAGGGGGAAGGGAGTAACTCCGGCCGCTTCCTGCCCCGCCCGGTGAGGCCCGCGCGCCTCGGCGATCTCACCCGAGCTGCTTCTCTCAGCCAGCCAGCCATTCCAGGATGGGGTACGCTGTCTTTTTTATCTCTGTTGTGGCTTTGGGAGCTTTCTGTATCGTTTCTACTCCCCTAGTAGCTGTCCTGGAGAAGAAACTAAGATCCGCGCGTCTTACTAAACCGCCATCTTCCAGGAAGTCTGAGAACATTGAGTTTTAATCATCTATTTTTTTTTTTATCAAACTACAGAAAAACTCCAACTACCATTTTTGATTTGCCTTAAATTTTAAGTTGCACAGTATTTTCTTGATAAATTACTCTTTCTTCTTAGGTAGATACTTAAAAAATAAACCAATAATATAATTTATCTACTAAGGATATTATTTATAATTAAACAGTTGAGTTTCATCCAAAGTAAATGTCAAAGATAATGCTTGATAATTCAACAGAAGCTTTTATACTTAGATACTTAATGATTTTTTTTTTAAAATTCTACTTAAACCCACATTAACTTCACTTTGAAGGAGAAACTGATATTTAGAAAGACAGAGTAGTTTAGCAAAAGTAATGAATCAACCAAGCAAGGAAGTCCAATCTGAGATGTTCCCGCTAGATGGTGTGACCTTGTTTTATTCCCCCTAATTCCATTACTTGGGTGAGTTGCGGAGTTGTGGGGTATCTCCTGAGTATTCCCCCGAGCATGGAAAGAATGTCATTAAAACTCCCCTCCCCTATTCCAATCTCAGGAAGTCCTGCTGAAACTCCGTTGTCACACCCCATGAACCCAAAACTTTACAAGCTGCTCCTTTGGCATTTGTCTTTCTTTTTTTGCATAGAACACTGACTTCCATTCTCTGTCGTAATTGGGAAGAATTTTCTCCTGTCCATAAATCCCTGAATAAACTCATCTGTGCCAGGTATGTTCCATGGTCTTGGGCCTAAGTTGGGTTGGAACATTTGGCAAGCCAGCCAGGAGACCAAAGAGCCACTAGCAGTAAAAGGCATGAACACTGGGGCAGACTCCACTGGGAAGACAGACTCCACAGAGGGAGCTCAGGATGGCCTGCAACATCTATGTGGGGGTTGGGGGTGACTACCCTACTAGATGAATGAGCACTGCCAAGGGAGTGTGGGGACCCCAAGAATTCTCCATCTGGACTGTTAGTACTCCTGCAGTAGGCTGCAGGACAATTAGGATTTCATAAGAGAAAAGAGGGCTGTCAGGTTGCCATGGCTGTCACATGGCCCCTGTTAGGAGCAGTATATCCGGCCATGGGAGAGGCCTTGGTCACTAAAGCTGTGGTTCACCACCCAAAAGAATAACTTACATTAGAAAGGGATTTGCATATAGTCCAAGTAGATTTGAAGTATGCATTGAATGAGGGGCCATGCCATGAAAATAAGAGTTTAAAAATACTGGCATTCTTGTATGCTAGAGCAAAAGGGTATAGACTGCCCAAGGGACAAATGAGACATATCCTTACTTCCCCTAAAATATGGGATCCTGTTGATTCATCTTTAGATGGTATGAGCCCTAGTCTGACCGGGATATTGAAAACAAAGAAACAAAATTTGTTTGTCCTCTGGTCCAACAAAAAGTTAAGTCAGAACATATTCAGCACCTTCACCCCACAGAGGGGAAGGGTAATGCTGAGGGTGCCACTGCTGCTGCAGCTGCCTCAGTAACCCCTCCTGACCAAAAGATCTTAGTTACCATGCAGCACTATATCGCCACTGAATTACATGAAATTGGCAATCAATACAGACAAGAGACTAAAGAAATTCTGCTGAATTGGCTACTATGTCTTCAGGATAGTGGTGTGGACGGGGCATTACTTTCAGGAAAAGAAATAAGTAAATTAGCCTCAATTAGTACACACCCCTCGGTCCGCCAACATACATATATATACACACACACATACTGGCTGCCAAGCCAGAATCTAATATCCAATTCATTGATAAATTGGCTTACAACTCAATGTAGAGAAACTTGGCCCAATATGGGAGATATACCACATGCTCCCTACTGGAATATGCCAGATGAATTGCTACATGTACTGAAGGAACTAGGAATGAAGCATACCATTCATGCTGTTAATTTTACTGGACCAGACAGCAAAATCTTCCCAACAGGCATAAAGGAAACTAGCCTGCATAGTATCCCCAATCAATGGTATTGGGACTCTTGCACTCATTCTTAGTCCAATAGTAGGGCAACCCACTTCAAAAGCTGCTCAAATTGTGGCCAATTTAGAAGACTGTAATGTTTAAGGTGCTGAGAGGCCAGAGTAAGAGCCATAGGACATGCCCCAAGAGGGCATGATGGCCCAAGCCATGTACCATGCAGACAGATGTGGGTCAACCTAATGGCCACTGTCACTAAAACTGAAGATTCTGATGGGCAGTCAAATGCAGTACTTTCCAGGCTCTGGAGGAAATTACCCAAAGAACAAAGATATGCTGCACTTGAGACCAGATCAACAATGGGGGAAAAACTTGGACTAAAAGTCCCAGCCCTTCCAGTCTAAGTGGCCCTTCACTCCTCCTACTGAGGAGGCCTGGCAAGCTCCTTTTCCCCTTGCATAGGGGACTGGTCTAGATCCCCAAATAAGAGCTATATATGGGGACACTAGGGCTTTGAGGCTGGATATTGAGTTAAAGTTTTGGTTCCCTACTAATGAGGATAGGGTGCTAGAAATTGGGGAGAATAAGGTCGATTGGTGGTGGTCTTGGCTATGCAGCCACATTTGTTGGGATCCTAAGCACATGGGGCATCAGGGTCACCCAAAGTGCAAGCATTAGACCACAGTTTATATCCAAAATGTCAAAAGTTGTATATGTAACCAACCTGGGACACCCCCTCCATATCTCGAGGCAAAGTATATAGGACTCTGTGGACATTTTTTTATGACCAGGCAAACTGGGTTTGACTCCAGAAGGCTCCCTATAATTGGAGGGGGAGAAAGTGTGGTATCTAAAACTCCCTCATAGTACCCCTTCTCCAGGAACACTTCTGTGTACTAATGAAATTAAGCTTGCATTTTATTAGATCAAGATGATTTGCCTCTCATAGTTCCCCATAAACATCTTTCTTTTTTCCCTTCGCCTCATAGCCCTTTCTGCAATAGGCTTCTGAAGTGACCTATGTGCACAATAAATCTCAATGCTGAGTGTGCAGTGAACTGCCACCGTCGGGTGCCAGCAGCCTGCCTTGGAGCATGACCCCAGTAAACCGGACTGTGTGGAATACCCTGGAGGCCTGACAGTGTTTAAGACTGAAATCACCAGTCTTCATCACTTTGTAGAGTTGTTATCTCTGTGATGCTCAGTGTTCTGTTGCCTATGGATGTAGTGTCTGACCCATTGTTAGCGTTGTCTGCTGCGTGGGGGTGGATTGTGAAAAACCAGGGCCCAGGCCCTGCCCCCTCTTCCATTCTGAGAACGAGTCACTGCACACAGCTATCTACGTGACATCTACACTGAAGGACAACAGACCCCCTTGGGTGGAAAGAATGTCATTAAAACTCTCCTCCCCAAGCAAATCTCATGAGACCCTGCTGAAACTCCATTGTCACATCCTGTAAACATAAACCTTTATAAGCTGCTCCTGTGGCACTCCTCTCTTTTTTTGGCATAGAACATTAACTTCCATTTCCCAACTGGCCACCATTGAGAAGAATCTTCTGTTCATAAGTCCCTAATTAAACTCATGGTAACTCCGTGCCAGGAGTGTTCTTTGGTCTGAGGGCTAAGTTGGATTGGAACAATTAATCACCATAAAGCAGAAGAAAGGTAATCACCTTTAGTCTTACATTCCAGATTGATTAGAAAGCTAGTGTCCAAAATGCATTTATTCTAACCAAGTGTTTAAAGGACAGAACAACAATAACAAACACAAAAGAAAACAAAACTGATTTTACACTTTTGTTGAAAAATAGTCAGATTTCTCCTTCATTTTCCTTGAGCCCTCTATGGTGATTGATGCTGTTCACCGATTTTTCTTTCAGTCTGCATCCTCTTTGACCTCTGAGTCAAAGCATTTACCATATGCTTCTTAAATTAAGCTTGATCAATGCTTTACAAGCAGCTGTTTGCTGCGGTTCTCTTCCTACCCCTCTGACAATTCCTTCTTTAATCTCTTCTCCAATTCTCCTTTCTTGTAGCACTCCTCCCATTTACAGAGAGTTAGTATATCTCAAGATCCTGCTCCTTGCCTTCAGATGCTCTCTCAATATTTTCTTTCTTGGAGAACTCAACTACTCCCATGCCTTATGCATCAACTTTTATGAAAGCGAACCAAAGTTCCATAGTCCATTCCTGACTCTTTTGAGACCCTGGTCCTCATTTGCAGATGCACATTGGACATTGCCAGCTGGATGCTTTACCAGCAGTGCATTTTAGTCTAAAGCCTCTGCCTCATCTCATCTTTAAATAGATGCAAGGTAAAAGGACAAGGAAGAAAACAAAGACATGACATGAATAATCTAAGAATTGAATAATTAGCTACTGGATTATCAATGGTTGTTTTTTTTTTTTTTAAGTTTAATAACAGAAGAGACAAACTTCTTATCCTTGAAATTAGTTACACTCTATGTCTGTGGTTTAGAATGTTAAAGTATCCATTTAAAATGAAAAGTCAATTTATATTTCTCAGAAGCAATTGTAACTTAATTGCTGTTATCAACCTAATAAATTACTAGGTGATTTTCACAAACTGGTTATACACTCAAATTTCATGTCTGATGAAAGAATAATTGTATCAATATTCTGCACATCTGAAAAGGAAATTGGTTCATTGGCCACAAGGGAAATGTCTACACCTTGAACATAAACTCATCTATCTTTTCCTGTCTGTTTCTAAGCAGGCAAATTAAGATGGGGAAGAAACAGTTTATGTCTCACAGGAGTAATATGCAATATGTTAATTGCTTTTCAAGAGTTATATCATGGCTTGAAGAATAATCTTTTTGCTTAATTGGATAGCATGTTCTCTTTTGACCTCTGGATTCTGACATGCATCTGCTGCTGATGATTTAAATTATATGAATTCTTTACATAACACTTGAAAATGGAGACCTATAAAGGGTTAATTCAAACAAGAAGATAATGAATGCCCATGAGACAAAACAGGATGCTAACTGAAATATGAAATATTTATGGTGGAGAAGTTGATAGAGTATATGGCAACAATCCAGAAGGCTGAGAGGAAATTATGAACAGATGAACTAGATACCCTCTAAGATCAAAACAGTTAATATATGCATTTATGCATCAATTCAACAAACACTTATTTTGTATCTCTGTGCTAACTGTGCAGATGAAAGTACAAATGACACCTGGTCTCTGTCCTCATGTCCTCATGGAGCTCACATTTGAAGAGACAGAATCTTGAAACAGAATAATATATTTAATATTAATAGGCACAAAGTGCAACAGTAATATAGAAGGAATATTCATGTAGTAATTGGAGGCATTAGGAAAAGTTTGAGAAAATAGCCATATGTGTAAAGATGAATATGAATTTACAAGGTGAAAAAAATAAGAAGGCAGATCAGACAACAAATATATTGAGGGGGCTACAAGTGAACTAACAGCGATTTTGTATCTAAAGAATAACACACAGCAAGCTGTGGCAAGGATGTAGAATAAAAGGCAGATAGGAGAAAAGGGAGAAAAAGGCAAATAGGCCATGGGAGAGGTAGGCAGGGAGCTATTGCAATGATTTGATGTCATGCTAAGAACTTTATGATAAATAAAATCTGGCTTGGTTTCTGGAAAAGCCAACTGGCAGAGGTGATGGAATTTAGTGAGAAGAAGGTGGTGGTGGAGGAGGTGGAGCACAACTGTTAAGAAGTTGTGGCCAAGGTCCAGACAAACAATAAGAACCTAATTAAACCAGTTGCAGACACACAGGGCACAGGACTGAGCCACCGGTTGTAAAAGGGACTAAATTCATAGGAATTCAAGGTCAACCACATGAGGCATGAGAGAGGAAAGTGGGTAAATTCTGTTTTCTGGATTGAATGGGCACATTTGAAAAAGAAAAAAAAAAAAAAGCAATTCCTTTAGATAAAACAAAAGAAATAGGAAGGAGGAAGGTTTGGCTTGAGAGTGGGAAAGAAAAAATTTTGATTTAGTTTGAGAAACTTGGAGATCCTTAGAAGTTATCCAAATTAATATGTCACATCTACAGTTGGACACAGGTTTAGAGTTCCAGAAGAGGTTGGAGCTAGAGAAAATGATATGGTCCTTTAACAAGAGCAGGAAATAAATGTAATAATGGATAAAACCCTAAGGAAACCCCAATTCAGGAGGCAGGAAAGAGAAGTGAGACAAGGAGGTAGAGATATAATGGTAAAAGATACAGAAACAAACAAACAAAAAAAGGAGAAAAGAGTTGTTCATAAAAATCAAGGGAAATGTGGTTTTGAAAAACTGATGCCTTAGCATGACAAGAACTACCTCGAAATTAAGCCTACAGAAGTGATAGCTTTCTGAGTTAGATGGTTTGAGGACTTTCATTTAAATTTCTGAAATTCAGGATAAAGGACATATTCTTATTTAAACCAAAGGGCTAAGGCACATGGCAAGGAGTCATAATTATCACATTTTTTGTGCACCGCCTCAGCATCCATCTCATTTTGGCTGAGCCACTGGTCTTTGGACTAGTTAATAAGCAGCCTCCCAGTCCTGGAGAAGAAATTCCCCAGAACCCAAACCCACATGGGTGGTACCCAATCCACCTACAAGCCACAGCTGGTCCAAAATGATAAGCTCACCATTTCCTCCACCCTCAGACTTTTTGCCCCTTTCCCTTTTCCCATGCATTTGCTTTAAGCTAACCAATCCTTGGCTCCCGTGGGACATCCACTAACCTCCACCCCAGATCACAATAAAGGCACAAGCCCCAGGGGCCCACTGCTCTGCCTGCATGTGTCCCACCTGCTGCTTGAGACCCCTGAGCTGATGGAGCTTTGGTCAACCCTTCTTGAGCCCCCTCTCCTTCTCTCTAGGACCTGAAAGAATAAAATGATCCTTTTTCATGCACTATGGCCTCAGCGTCCCATTTGTCACACCTAACCTCCACTCAGACTCAAAATTAAAATACAGCTTAACTAATTTGAAACACAAGGTCATAAATACATTATTTTTAAATTTCAATTATCATTGTGGTTGTCTGCAATTTTGCACTATCAGTTCTCTCCATCCTTACCTGCAAACAACTTTTGACAGGGATCATGACCCTTCAACTCAACTGACTTACTAACCTTTCACCACATCTGCTTTCCAGATGCTACAGTCACTCATTCATTCTTTCTTTCATTCAGCAAATGCTTATTGAGAGCTTGCTATGTGTTAAACCACAGTGCTAGGCACTAGCAGCAAAATTGCTACTGTCTAGTAGAACTTTTATACAAGGATAAATTTCAAAAGGCTGAAACACCCAAAAAATGTGTGCTGCTGCTTTTTACTTAAATTTAAAGTTCCATGTGGAAAGTAGTGGTTCAGGAGTTGCTTTGAAGTTCAGAAATCTTGTTCCTTTTGAGCAATCTGCCATGTAAGAAAGTGCAGCTTTGTGAGCTTTCTTCCCTAAATAAATACTATGTATTTAAGAATGCAATACGATTGCTAAGATGTTCCTCTAGGTCTCTATTCCTTAGAGTTTAACAATTCCAGCCTTTTGTTTTATCTACAGTGTCATGTTTTTATATCACTGACAGTTCTTCTTGCTCCACCCTATCCCTCACCTCCAAAGTTCCACCCTCTCTAGCACCCCACTCAGCACAAGAATTACTGGCGTGAGTCCCTCCATGTATCTCCCTTTCTGGATGAGGACTGCTCTACATGGCATCAGGCCTGACCTGTATGAACTTAAATTAGTAAAAATGCAAGAGGATTTGAGATAGCTATTTATCTTCTCAAAAGTTCTACTGCAGATTGGCAAAGATTAATTGGAAACTTAGCTTTTCTTTAACATACTTTGCAATATTATGCAAGACTTAAGTAAGGCATAGAGAGAGAAACTTGACAAGGAATAAACAGAAAATCCCACTAGCTTTCCCCCAGCCCACCCCTGTACACAGATACTGCCTAGTGTTCTGATTTTACATTAATTACTCCTTTGCATGGGAATGTAAACAGTGGTCACTAAGGGAAGACCACTTCATAACACCTAGCAATTATTATAAAATAAAATCAATCTGTATAGAATAACTGGCACTTGTGTAATTGTAAATGTATATCCACAAACAAAAAACAAAATGGACATAAAATGATGATAAAGAACAGACTGCAGAATTAGGATTGTTGAAAATAGCGAAAGAACAGGAAGGGGAAATCAAAGTCAACTGGCACTAGTTTGGGAAATCTTTTGTTTGGAGGTTTTGGAACAAAGATGGATACATATTGGTCTATGCCGTATATCCTAGCATAGTATTTCCTAACAAACCAAGTATTTACTCGTCCGAGTGTCTAGTGATTGGATCACAACAAATTACTTATGTTTGATTATAAAAACAAAAACAACTAAAATTGGAGAGTTTACTTTTTGGGGTTGGTCAATATTAACTAGATTTATAGTACAAACTTTGTTAAACAACAAGTCTCAAGACTTAATATCTGTAGGGTTAACCAAGGTGGTTACTTCAAATAATTTTTCCAAAAAGAAATAAATTAAAGGAAAAAAAAGGACTATTTTTAAGTGCAAAAAGATTGGTGAATACTATTTGTTTCTTAGCAGTTACTGTGGCTAATATTTATTTAATATTTGCTTATATTCACTTATAATATTTAGTATTTTTTTTAGTATTTATTTAGTTCTACAAAATGTTGTTTGGGATGATTTCATTTAATTCTCACAACAAACGTATAAAGTTACACGAACCCCATGTTACACATGGCTAAATGGAAGCTTAGAAACTTACTCAAGATTAGGGAAGGACCAAGAGTTCAACGAAGGCAGCCCCACTTAAACAAAGTGCATTCAAAGAGTGGCAATAAAAACCACTCTCAAGCTATGCCAATAAAAACCAGTTCATCTCCTTGCAGTGAATTTGTACTATGGAAAGAAGTTTAAACTCCATTGTGTGAGCAGAGGGGAGACACTGCACTCTTTTACAGACACAAGAGGCATGGCAGTCTCTGATTTTGAGAAAGCCAGCTTTAGTGACAATGTGAGACGAGAGGCTGAAGGAGGTTGGAAGGGTGGAAAGGAAAGCACACAACAGGCTATTGCCATGTGGAGACACGAAGATTTCACAGAATCAACCATTTAAAAAATATATTAAACTATTTACCACATATAAAATAAAAAACCTCACAAAGCAGGGAGACTGCAATGGATTTGACCACCATGGACATCCCAGCCATCTACAGAAATAAGATCTGTATCTATAAACTTAATATGTGGTAAATTAAAAATTGGGAGCAGATTAGCCTCTGTGGCAATTACCTTGTAAATGTCAGTACAAGAAGGAATGCTCTGCTTTCTTCTTTCCTCTCTCCTCTCTTCCTTCTTTCAACAACTACAGTTTTTTTAAAAATAGAACAGGAAATTTCCCTCCAATAATGCCCCACAAAGGCAGTGGGTCCATCTGCCAAAGACGGTGCAGTGGAGTCTCCCAATCTAATGGTGGGTGACACTGCATGGCCTCAAATATCTTTCCCAACTTTGAAGTATTTTCAGCCTAAGGTCTCAAAACAAATAAACAAATAAAAAAATTGTACATTAGCTATAGAAATGCTCCTGAGAGCGCCTCTCTCTCCCTTCTCCTTCTCCTTCTTTCTCTCCTCTCCCTCCCTTCCTCTCCCTCCCTTCCTCTCTCTCTCTCTCTCTCTCTCTCTCTCTCTCTCCTAATTTTTTCCTCTCTCTCATCTACACTCCGACTCTTTTTAGTAGGGATAAAATTTATACTGCCCCATCTTTAAAATGTCATGTGTTTTCTTTATTTACATTGACCTAATGCACAATCACATTATATTTTAAATAAGTTTTCTTAAATTGAGGCTTATAAAACAGCTAATAGATAGTCAACAATATTGTATCATGATCCACCAGGAACAAACGCAATTCTATTTCATGTATTTTGTATGTGAAAATGAGAATATATAGACATGGATTAGTAGAATTTATGCTAGAGATCAGTTTATTTAAACATATAATGTCAAGAGAACACATTTTTCATGGTCATTACTGTCTAAAGTCATTATTTGGAGAGGTTTTGTTATACGCAGAGACTTCCATTAAATTAATTCTTTAACCTAGGCAAATCTAGCAAATTTGCAGTAGTTCTGTTGTCGATACTTTCATAAATCTTGAGTTCTTTTTGGAGAAAGAATTAGGGAAAAACGTTCTTCTGTTTGTGTATGTTTGTATTTGAGAAAAAGAGAAATAAAGTGAAAGGGAGAGCAAATGACCCTGCAAATGGGATAAATTATTCGTAATAGGTAAATCTAGGCAAAAGGCATTCAGAGGTTCTCTGTGTCATATTTTGGTCATTCTCAAAATATTGTAAAAACAAAGTATGAAATATTGCCTTTATTATCCTGATCTATGATTTTTGATGTTCCTATTGTAATTGTTTAGAGGCACCATGTACTGTGCCTATATAAGATGGTAAACTTAATCATTAAATGCAATGTGTTCTGACGGCACCATCTGTCAGCCTTTCCCCCCATATCTCCCTCTCCTTCAGCATCCCTAGTCCCTGAGACACAACAATAATGAAATTAGGCAATTAGTAATCCCTCCATGGCCTATAAGTGTTCGGTTGAAAGGAAAGGTCGCATATCTCTCACTTTAAATTAAAGCTAGAAAGGCTTAAGCTTAGGGAGGAAGGCATACAAAAGGCCAATAGGCCTGAAACTAGGTCTCTTGTACCAAAAAAACAGACAGCCCAGTTGTGAATGCAAGGGAAAATTTCCTGAAGGAAATAAAAAGTGCTACTTCAGTGAACACACAAATGATAAAGTGAAACAGCTTCATTGCTGATATGGAAAAAGTTTTAGTGGTCTGGATGGAAGATCAAACCATTCACAACATTTCCTTAAGCCAAAGCCCAATCCAGAGCAAGGCCCTAACTCTTCAATTTTATGAAGGTTGAGAGAGGTGAAGAAGGTGCAAAAGAAATGCCTGAAGCTAGGAGAGGTTGTTTCATGAGTTTTAATCAAAGAAGCCAGCTTCATAATACAAAAGTACAAGGTGAAGCAGCAAGTGCTCATGAGAAGCTGCAGTAAGTTATCCAGAAGATCTAGCTAAGATAATTGATGAAGGTGGCTACACCAAATAGCAGATTTTCAATGTAGATTAAATAGCCTTCTATCGGAAGAAGATCTAGGAATTTCATAGTGAGAGAGGAGAAGTCAGTGCCTGGCTTCAAAGCTACAAAGGACAGGCTGACTTTCTTGTTAGAGGCAAATGCACCTGGTGACTTTAAGTTGAAACCAGTGCTCATTTACCATTCTGAAAATCATAGGGCCCTTAAGAATTATACTCAATCTACTATGCCTGTGCTCTATATATGGAACAGCAAAGACTGAATGACAGCACATCTGCTTGCAGCATGGTTCACTGAATATTTTAATCCCACAGTTGAGATCTACTGCTCAGAAAAAAATGATTCCTTTCAAACTATTACTGCTCTTTGGCAATGCACCTGGTCATGCAAGAGCTCTGATGGAGATGTACAATGAGATGAATGTGGTTTACATGCCAGGTAACACAACATCAATTCTGCCACCCATTGATTAAGGAGACTTTCAAGTCCTATCATTTAAGAAATGCATTTTGCAAAGCTGCAGCTGCCTTAGATAGCGAACCCTCTGATGGATCTGGGTAAAGTTAAATGAAAATCTTCTGGAAAGGATTCACCATTCTAGATGCCATTAAGAACATTTATGATTCATGGGATGAGGTCAAAATATCAACATGAACAGGAGTTTGGAAGAAACTGATTCCAACCTTCATGGATGGAAACTTTGACTGCAGTGGCAGAAGTAACTACAGTTGTGGTGGGAATAGCAAGAAAACTAGAATTGGAAGCAGAGCCTGATGATGTGGCTGAACTGCTGCAATCTCATGAAAACTTGAATGGATGAAGAGTTACTTCTTACAGACAAAGAAAGAAAGTGGTTTCTTGAAATGGAGTCTACTCCTGGTGAAGATGCTGTGAGCAATGTTGAAATGATAACAAAGGACATAAGATATTACATGAACTTACTTGATAAAGCAGCAGGGTTTGAGAGGATTGACTCCCATTCTGAAAGATGTTTTATTGTGTGTAAAAAGCTATTAAACAGTATCACAGGCTACAGAGAAAATGTTCATGAATGGATGTGGCAAAAATGTTGTCTTATTTTAAGAAATTGCCACAGCCAGCTCAATATTCAGCAGTGACACCCTGATCAGTCAGCAGTCATATGCACTGAGACAAGACCCTTCACCAGCAAAAAAAGATTACGACTCAGTGAAGGCTCAGATGTGGCTAGCAATTTTTAGCAATACAGTCTTTTTTTTAAATTAAGGTATGTTTTTTATAAAGGTAATGTTGCACAGTTAACAGACTACAGTATAGTATAAGCATAACTTTTATATGCATGGAAAACCAAAAAAATTGGTGTGGCTCACTTTATTGTGATTGGTACTTTACTGTGGTGTTTTGGAACCAAACTGGCAGTATTTCCAAGGTATGTCTATTTTTATACATGCAACATACCTTTAAACAGGGCTTTACTTTTTTCAAATAATTTTCTTTTTAATCAAGGAATGTTGGGGAAAGTTCAGATTACAAGGGAAAAAATCATATTCATACCCTCACAACTCAAAGGAAGAAACATAAATATTTTTGTGGTCTAATACATTAAAATTATGTATATGTATTTAATAAAATTATGTGTATAATATTGTTTTTAATTGTTAAGATAATTAAGAAGAAAAATACAGTAGATGTGGTATAATGAAAAATTTGGCTTGTTTTTTTCTTCAATTCCTGGGGAAGTAACCTCTGAATCTTTTAAATCTTTTAGAATGTCCTGTGATTGGAGGTCTTTTCTTCTTTTTGGTGCTGGAAGAATAACTGAGAGTCACGGGGTGGGGCCAGCCTACACCTGCAGCCTTAGGGTGGGGAAAACCTTAACAGAAAGACCAACCAGGTGATCAGGGGGTTGGGACTTTGGGTCACCTCATATCAGCCCATCTTCCCCATTTCTGGAAGGGGAGGGGGCTGCACCCTGAGTTTAACCACTACGGCATTGATTCTATCAATCACGCCTCTGCAATGAGACCCCATAAAAATTCAAGACCCTGAAGACCTGATGAGCTTCCACAATTATGCTGGCAGAGTGATACATGCTGACTGCACAAGTAGGGGACACAGAAACTTGCATATGAGACCTTCTCACGCCTTGCCCTATTCATCTCTTCTTTTGGCTTCTTCTTTGAATTATTTACTATAATAAGACTATAATCTTATGCACAGCACTTTTGGTGAGCTCTGTGAGTCATTATAGCAAATTATCAATCCCAGAGGAGTGATGGCAAACCGCAGAATTAGTAGACAGTTTGCCAGAAGTGCAGCTGGCCTGGGCCTCTGAACTTGCAGCTGCTGCTGGAAGGGCAATATTGTCTATATTGTAAAGAAATGCCCTTCACTTGTGGAGTCTGGTCTAACTCCAGGTAGTTGGACTCACACTTGAATTAGATTGAGTTGTTGCAGTATTTATAATTGGTGTCAGAAGTTGTTGTGGAAGTTTTTGCAAAAATTGCACAAAAGCTCATTCAGGTTTGTTGAGTGTTTCACCAGAAATTTATTTCTTCATATCTACTTGCTGGAGGATATGTAATTTCTTAGGTGCTAGAGATAAGTTTGCTTTTGCCTGTGTCACTTTAGGTTTATTTTACAATCCTAGCTTTTGATAGTAATCTGGCATTTAGGCTTAAGAGATTCTTGATATAAAAACAGCATGTACTTTCCATGTAAACAAACAAACAAAAAAGCATGTATTCACTTGGAAAAGAGCTGACACACTCTGGGGGTTTGTGATAGATCATGTACATTTATCTTTTCCACCTTAAGCACTCTTCAGAGCCTTAAAATCTCTACAAATATCATCTGCTTCAAATCTATTACAGGCCTTTATATAAAAGTGTACTGAGGAAAACTTTTTTCTTCTTCTGGTTTGTGACATTTCCATGCTTAATTTAAGCACTTTGCCAAAAAGAGAATGTATTTTGAAAACTGGGATATGAAAGTTTTTGGAGAATCCATCCCAAATTAATTAGTGCAAATCTATATAGTGTTATGGGTCTCAAGTAGTGCAGCAGCCTAGAAGACTGAACCATGTATTTGTTTCCAGGTATAAAGAACTCTTAAATTCAATGCAAATCTGTTCAGTTTTGCTAGGCAAGGAATGTATTTTAGGGATTGCTATAATTCTGACCTCTCAGTTATGAACTCATTTGGACCTTCAAGTAATATATATTATTATATTCTGGAAGAAATGAAGCTATTTAGGAAGACAAAAGAAAAAATAAATACTAGAAGGAAAGATCTGAGCTTATCTTGATATAGAAAAATTATACTGCAAAAGCTTATTATCATTAACTTTTAAAAAAATGTCAAAAATAAGAGAAGGGGAATACATATCCCATATTGGTCACCAGCAAATTCCTCAGTGTTCAAAATAAGCTTACGAAGGGTGATTAACGTTACAGAAGATGACAGGAAGAAATCTTCAAACAGACAAATAGAAAATGTTCCTGGTCTTTCCAAAGGATCTATTAAAGAAGACCTGGAACACAAGCAGGTCAGTTCCAGAATTTCTTCACAGGATGGCCTTAGGGAGGCGGTCCAGTTGGAAGTGAGGCAGGTCAGTCTTGAAGCTGTATTTGCATAGCAGCAAATTCTTGTATTTTAGATTGCACGATTTTGGGGGGTATCTTTAGGGGTTTGATAGTGATTTTGAGGGGATAACACCCTGTAAACCATTTTTTTCCAATGCCAGAAATTGAAAGATTTATATTCTTATAACTATTTTTATGACCTTAAACAAAGTATTTGGCCTCTCTGGACATCACTTTCAGCATTTGTAAACAGGGTAATTTGGATTAGACAGTAACAGGAGGTCATTTTGTATCAGTGATCAATGACTCTGATAGATCCTGAAATTGGAAACTCCCTCTGATTTAAATGTGTATGTTTGAGCTCAGGGATTATTCATTAATCTACAATGCAGGGAAGTCCCACTTCACAATACACCTGAGTGGTCATTCCTAGAGTTTTGAGATAAAAAAGTTGAGCATCAATCAAAGGAAAGATTTAACACTGTCTTTTCACACTATTTTCTTTTTCCTTATCTTTTTTACTAGACTTTTTGAAACAAGTGTCATGTCTTATTTATTGACTGTGCTGGAAAGATACTGTTTAGGCAGGACAGGTGGTTGTAAGAAAATAACTCTGTGGGTGGTGGATTCAGTAGGAACACCAGCCCATATCCCTATGACATTTCTCCAGTTGATTCCCTTCTTCCAGTTACACTCTGAGAAATCTTCAGAGTCTGACAAACCAGAAGAAATCTGCCATTTACTGTAAAGTTAAAGGTGAATCTCCCTGCATCGGAAGCAATAAGCAGAGCTGAAAATCTCAAGTCCTTAGTGTTAGAACTCTTAAGTGAAATGGGACCACACTTCAGGAATCACTCTTGTACCCATTGGAAACTCAACTTCTGTTTGGGATTTTCCCCTATAGAGCAGAATTACCTGCCTCTCAAGATTACTTTATGCTTGGGCCAGGCTTTCACTAGAGGCTGCTGTGCATTTGGGTATGGAGATGGCCCTGGCAGAGCACCAGCATTCAGTCCTGGCTGGGTGAAGCTCACGTTTACATTGATTACCTGCTGTCCTGCATGCATTTGTCGGAAACTAGTTTCCTACAGCCTCAGCTCAATGAATTTATGTGAATCAGAACAAAACTGGGTATTAGAGAACATGTGGGGAAAGGAAAAAGGGACTGAAAAGGTTATAGTAAAGTTTATAGAATGTGCTGCTGGAGAAGAATTTTAGGGAGTTTGTTAAGGAGTTTGGCTGAAGAAAAATATAAGTTAGTATTTCAGGGGGAAGGGCAGGATTTGCCCATGTGCGTGCTTGTTTCATTGAAACAAATTAAATCTTAGAGCATTAAAAAACTAAATAGTATTTTTCCAGTGCTATGCCCTTGGAAGCACACAAAAAGAAGCAGGTGTAATCTTGGAGGGCTGGATGAAGACAAGCACTACTAAAATAAGAAATCATAACAGAAGTAAGACTAAGGAGTTAAATATTTTAAAGAAAATACACTTTTTACCTAAAAAGCTCACTATATAAAATGATTCATTTGGCTCCCAAATTTTAAAGTATGACTAATAAATAAATGGTAAAATTATTTTTACCATCCCATGTTTAGACAATTAGAATATGATAATCAATTATATCAGTATTCACTGTTATATTTAGTACTAAATATTTGAAGCAAAGGTGAACTCATACCCAAAGGATCTGTCAATATTCACAAAAGAGAAGATTATTCAAGTGATTCTAAATGAGAAAAGTATAGATTCTTACATTTTCCCTGTCATGGCAAATAAGACAAGAAATGAGATCATTTTGATTAAACATTGATGAGAAGCAAAGATTTGAATTTCAATTACCTAAAAACAACATTTTAAATCTCATTCTGTTATTTGTTCAACAATTTTTCAAGTTCCATATTCGCTGATTGAGATGTAGAAGAGAAAATTAAATTGCTTTAGGCTATTTCCTTGGAGCAATTATGAAAAACATGGTAGTAAGGTAAAAGATACCATCACAAAATACCCCTAATTTCATCATATCTTAGAAAACTAAAACCTGTTGGAAGCAAGAAAGACATGGAAGCTGTCAATAACTTAGAATACGATTTCAGGCAACAGATGGTATTGGATCAATGGGTCCTGGGGAGGGATAGGTGGCTCAGAGTACAGGCAAGGACATGTTGTCGCTGATGCTGGCTGCTTCTGCCCCACAGCCCCCAGCAGGTCACACTTGCCTTGCCCTGCTCTGCCCTTCTGTGCATCTGCATCCATCCTTACCATCTTCCCGGGGCTAGAAGTTTTTCCAAAAGGGACTTTCACTGCAAATAACATTCATACCAAAAGGTGCCATTAGCAGATGATAGATCTCCGAAGGCAGATTACATGCTACCCAAATTTATATCCCCTAGATTGTGAGGCCATGGGACATACGTATGTTTTACTATGTTTACAGGTATACTAAACCCACTGGAGTGTTTTTTTAATGTTCTGTTTGGCCACCAGATGTCAGTGTATGATAAAGAATGGCATAACATCATGGCTTGTTTCTAGATAGAAAGGATCGAAAGTCTATTAAGACGAGCTTAATTTGTCAGTGTGGAAAAGAGGTGATAGATTTATTAGCTACTCCACTGGAGAAGATATGGTGAACATTTCAGAATTGCTGGGTCATACTAAGCCCCAGTTATTGCCAATAGGTTCTACCAAGCATAAAGGGAAAATCTGTTTCCACTTTCAAAAACATGTGTTTAATTTTTGTTTCCTTTCTCTAAGAAATAAGTTAAGCAAAATGAGCACGCTAAACACGTAGTAGGAGTTCAATTAAACACACATGACCTAAATGAGAAAGGACATATATATTGTGGAATTTGGTTTTACATGTTCAAAATATATAATATCTGCATAAATTACTATGTATTAAATGGTCGTACTGATGGCTGTGTAAGTACATTAAGAGCCACCCCCCCAACATAAAACCCATATTATTTCAATTAAGTTATATCATGAAAAAAAATCACATTCTCCTTAATGGACTGAAAATTCTCAGGATGACTTGATTGAATTTATAAAAACTGGTCTTATTAATTGACTAAAGCTTGCTCTACAAAATATTAACCATTTTCACCTATGAATACAAAACGTACAGTCCACACGGTGTGCCGATTCTACCTCTTCAGTATGGTTCAGCTCCATCCACTTCTCCCCATTACTAACCCAACAGTAAACTTCAGCTATGCATTATCCCTCACCCTAATTGGTCCCTTTTCCTGCAGTTTTGCCCCTTTCAAGTCCATTTTACACCCTGCAGCTAGAGGGATTTTCATAAACCAAATCTGACCACCTCACCCTCACTGAGCAATTTCCTAAGTGATTTCAGGATAAACTCCAGTCCCTTGCAAGGCCTGCAGGCCCCTCCAGGATCTGCTCCTGCTCATCCATTTAGCCCCAGAACTAAACTTTTCTGCTCTCTCTCTCCCCAGCACGCAATAATGTTCTTTCTGCCTGATACATGCACTCATTCTCACTTCATTGTGGTAATTGCTACTCACCTTTTAGATTTCAATCAAACACTACCTCCTTCAGGAATTAACCTCTGGATTTATCCTCCAAAATCCATCTGTCACCAGACCCCGACTGGGTTAGGTGCACACTGTATTTATATATATCGAAATATGCATACTACAGCACTAATGCATTGTAGTAGCTATGGTTGTTTATTCATTTCCTCCTTTAACCTGTCATTCTTACATCTCACCTGGCACATGGTAAACTCTAACCTCTGAATCCTGTGGTTAAACCTTATTCTAAGAGATATAAACATCAGACCTAGAGAGGTTTTCAGAATAAACCAGGTTCATGTATACTTAGCAATTTATAGAGCTTGGGGTAGTAGCTGGACACCTGAATCCAAGTCTTGGGTTCTCTCCAATATCCCAGGCTACTTACAAATGCCATTCAGCAGGAACCACTTCACAGGCAGGAAGCACAGAGAATAATCAAGGGATATAAATGAAGTTATTAAAGAAAAAAAGAGATAGGATATTAGAAAGGTGTCAAGCACTCAAATGAATTGCCATGAACGCAGGCCCAAAATACCTGAGCTTCCCTGCTCCATAATTTTTAGTCCCTGAACTAGGAATCTGAGATTGTTTTTCTGAAGCTGAATGGTTCTGGATTTGCTTACTAGTTTTCCTTTTTTTAAAAAAATATATATGTTTTTTTATCATCACTTTTTTCTTTTTTGTGAAAAATAACATATGTACTTAGTTTTCCTTTTTTTGCAGTCAGCTTCTCCCTTGCTATTTGCTTTAGAACACCCTTTCTAAGTCTTGCAATTTTCTCATCAGTCTGCTCACAATACTTTCATGCGGCCCTGTCCTTCCCTCTCTCCATCCTTATTCTAAATATCATGTGAGATATGGGAAACGTAGAGCATCTTCATAATGTGCTCTGGAAGTGCCCAGATGTCTGCATCAGAATGACTTCATGGAATGCCAAGAAGGAGATAAGGCCCAAGGTAAGCCTCCCCGATACGTGAGGCATTCCAACATTCCCATCCACTGAATACCAGACCAGAAAGAGAACTGCAAATTGATCAAGAATAGGAGAAAGAAACGAACAAATAAAACAACAGCAGCAGCAGCAAAACATTTTTAGGAAAACAAAATAAAGAAGAAGAAAAGGAAGATAGCCTAAGAAGTTGGGATAGGAGGCATAAAAAGTTAGGTAGACACAGGACAGGTGACTCTCATACAGAGTTATGTCATGGTGAGATTTTAGCTCAATGTGGTTGAGAACAGACTGCCTGATTTCTCAATCACAGATATTTAAATTTCCCAAGTGCTATCAGAAGTAATCAAAGGAAGCAGAAAGATGGCCAATAGCAAATGTCCCTTCCAAAGCTGAAGCATTTGAGAACCAGAAAATAAAAGTGTATGGATTTTGTGAGTGAGAGGTCCCTGGAAACCCTCAGGTATAACCTCAGAAAGGAGGGACTGAAGCACAAGTTAGATGACAAAGGTGAAAAGGGAAGAGCTAATCAGTGGCCAATATATGGAAGCAAGGACTAGAAAGTACTTCTGTTAAGGAAAGGAAAAAAAAAAAAATAGTGCATATATAAAAATATAGTAACTGTGATAGTCTAATGTTTTCATTTCTTTTCTTTTTAGTTTTTAGGCCAGGGACAAATTTTTCTGTCAGCTGAGGGTATGGAATGAATGGAAGAGAGATTAAATGTGCAAGAAGATTCTCAGAACAAGTAGGAACAGAGGAAGCAAAAGTACAAATAGAAAGCTTAAAGTTAGAGGAATTTGAGATAACTTATTTTCTGATCCAAAACTAAGAATAATTTTAAAGGGAAATAAGCGTAGATTATAGAATTATCAATGGTGCTAATTTCAATTTTTCAAAAGTATCTTCAAATACAAAAGAAATCTCCAAAAATGAGACACAGGCATGAGAATATGAGCTACAGGCTCTTCTCTTTAATAAAATTATAAAATATATATACTGCGGGAATAGCACTCAATTTTCTTGTCTTCCACTCTTGAAAGTTTTTTGGCAGTTAAAATTGCTATTATAACATGATTTACTTCTGAGCAGTCATTACATTTAAAAGAATTCTTCTCGGTATTCCTTAGGAGATAATTTCATCAGATAAAATTAACCACTTTAAGCTGCCACATTTAAGCAGAGGTTGATTTTTCCATTGATTAGCAATCATTTTACTTTCTGCTACTGTATCATAAAAACTCTCCTGACACTTTCAAGAATACTTTTAAAGGTTTCTTTCCTTATTCATCGGCTTCCTAAATCACTACGTCATCCATCCATGGATGTGAATAGAAGTGACAGAAAATAGTCACCACACACTGAACCACAATTATAACTACTCAAATAGAAACCTATAATTTTGAGAAAATGAATATAAAAATGCATTGTCCTTAATCTACTATTCAACTCTCAGTCATTTCTACAACACATCCTCCATAACTCTGGTTTAGACACACTCTCACGAGTATTAATATGAAGTGTGCTTTAAATTCTATTTTAGATCATCTTGGTCATGCTGACTATGTAAACATCTTTTATATTTCTATAGTTCCTTTTGCTTCAGGACCTCAAAGACACTACTTATTTAAAAGCTTCATTGCATTGGTAAGCTATTAAATCAAGCAAGAGGAAGGTATATTGCAGAAAAGTAAATAACAGGAAGTTTAATGGAGTTTTTTTTGTTTTTTTACCCAAAGTGACATTAATGCATTTAGTATCTGAGAATATCATTTAGAATTCGAGACAGATGTTTGTGAATTCTAAATCAATTTAAAGTCAATATGCCTGCCAATTAAAAAATATCCATCCTGTAACTATAGAGCAGGAATTTATAATTCGGTTACAAAGTATATAGAAACAATATGTATATAGAAATGATATTGACAGAATATCAAATATGACTAAAGGCTGTCTAGATATCCTAATATCAGAAATGATGGAAAATCTACAAATGGTTAATCACCTTATATGCTGTAATATTCAATAATATTTTACTAGCATTGCTAATTTTAAGAAAGCATTGAATTTAAGTTGCATTTACTAAATAACAATTTTTAGGGAACCGTTCCAAATGGGACTATTGTCTCTTTGAATTACTAATTTAGGCAAGTCCACATATTTTTTGTCAAGGGTTGAAAAATAAATTTACAAAATCATATTAATATTCCATGCAATCTTCATGGCTTGAGAACCAGTATACCAATAACAATGAAATACTATTTCATTAATACATTGCTTTTTGAGATTATGACTTGGATAGTTAAATCCATGTGCTAATCTCCCAAAGCCCTATTTGTCCAGCATGAGAAGTTATCATGGTAGCAAGAGAGAAGAATTGAAACTTCAATGTCAACATAATCTGCAATAGATTTTCCCCACATGGTCTTATGTGTGATTTTATAAATCCAGTTCCTTTTGTAACACTACAGTGATGTTCCCGCTGTTGAATTCACAGGAGGACAGAGCTCCTTTCAGTGGAAATGGTCTGGATGCTAAGAGAGAATGGGAAACCGGGAATTCTCATGCTCCTGGGCAGAAGGCAGCAGCAGCTAAAGAGACTGAATTATCACTCAGGAGAGTTCTCTAGATTCTATAACAATACTCTATAACCATCTCTCCACGTTTTCTCCTTTACATTTCTGATTATAAAATAAATGATAATTGTTGAAATGCAATGTCCCAGAACCAGACTAAATAGTGCACTGCTTATTTAAGCCTTCTAGCCTCCTATATTCTTGGAGCAGCTAGAAGGAAAAATCTGAGAGCATCGTATGGTAGCCATGACAAACTCTGGGATCTGTCCTGTAACTACTTGTTGAAGAGTGCTTTGAAAACTAAAACTTTTTTCTTTGCTTTGTATATATGCTACACCATACAATAAAAAAGTTAAAAGAAAAATAGTCCATTGCTTTAGTTTCCCAGGTGCTAAAGCAAATACCAAATGATGGATTGGCTCAACCAATGAGAATTTACTGGTTTAAAGTTCTGAGGGTACAAAAAGTCCAAAATCAAGGCCTTGGCAAGGCAATGCTTTCTTCCCAAAGACTGTAGCATTCTGGGGGTGGCTGCCGGAGATCCTTGCTCTCTGTCTTAAGTCACCTGACAATGCACATGGTGGCATCTTCTCCCTTCTCTTCCATGTTCCATTGGCTTCCAGCTTCTGGCTCCCCATGGCTTCTCTTTCTTTGTCTAATTCCCTTTGTTTTTAAGGACTTCAGCCACATTGAACTAATGCTCACCCTAATTCAGTTTGGACACAGGTTAACTAATAATATTTTCAAAGTTTTTATTTATAAATGGGCTCACACCTACAGGGTGAGGGGCTGGAACCTGAATCTGCCTTCTGTGGGAGGCATGATTCAACCCCCAACATCCATCATTTTTAAACTAAGCTTTGAGTGTCATATAAGTATTTGGTATTTGAGAATGTTTGTTATTTTCTACCATGTTTAATTGACAAATTCTAATTCTAATTCTGTTTTAAGATGAATGTGGCATTCTAATGTTTTAATATCTGAATGCACTGTTTTTCTTTAAAATACAGTCTCATTCATTTCTATTTCAGAAAAAGCTTCATCATCACTCTGCCAAATTCCAAAAGTTTAGCCTCAAAATTTTTATTGAAATTGCCTGAATATAATAAAAATTGGCAGGGTCAATAGCTTTCCCACTGGATGAGGATCTCAGGATAGTGGTACCATTTAACAATCAGAAAAACTTACCTCAGTAAAGTTATCAAACTTTCTGGGTTCTTCACATCTATGATAGACAAGGTAAAATCAAGTAATGAAACAAAGTTAAATTATTTTTATTCCTTATTTTGTGAATTGGATCTCCTTTCCCGTTATTCTCATTTTTTCTGGCACTATGGAAATCTAGTGACTGTTGTATGTTTATTTTATAATTGATAACTTTACTGAATTGTCTTAGTTCTAATAGATATTCAGTGAGTTCCAGAAATTTTGTGAATACAATTATACATTATTAACTCCCAATTTCTGTGCTAAATGCTTTAAATGTAGTATCATATTTTAATCTTACCGAAACCAAAACAAAACACCTTAAACAACAGCAAATGATCTGAGTTCAATATTTATATTTTGGGTACTGTCTATAAAAAAAGGGTAAGAGATGAGAGTCCTAAGAGAACTGCAAAGTGCTATTTGTATACAAAGCGTTACAATTATTCCCAAATCATATCATCCACTCCCTGCTGTTAGCAGGCATTACTTTGTTCCAAATTTGCTTTTCTAGCAGCCAGCCAGCCACCTCCTGACAAAAATTTGGGCCAAAGGGGCCAAAAGTGAGCACCTCATCTTTCTCCACAACCATCACTACTCTATTTTTCTCTTACACATTCTTATAATATCTGTTTTATCACTTAAAGGATGTTGATTGTGTTACATTTGTCTTATCTCCCCTATAAGAAATAATAACCTTTGCAAGCAGATGGATTATTGATACATCTCTGAATCCCTCACAAACACCGAGGTTCTCAGTTAACATAAGTTGAAATCCCCTGAGTTGCAGCATCTCTCAGGCAGCCTCATGCCCTGACGCAGTGAGGTGAAGGCTGCCATACGGAGATGCTGATGCCATCACCCCTCCCACTCATTTGGATGCTCGGGCTACATTCCCAGCACAGGGAGCCAGCCTACTGCTTGCCTCGTGGGACCCACTGCCCGAAGTAGCCGGTGGAGAATGTGGGTGTCAATGCGGCTAGAATAGGCACTTAAACAGAGGCACCCGCTCTGCCTTTCCTAGAGGGACCTCTGCCAGAGCGAGATGGGCTCGTATGTAGCATCAAAATCCCACATTTTGAAAATCCCACATTTGTCACAGATTAAAACAAAACAAAACAAAAAAATTGAAGGCAGTTCTTCACCCATGCATGACATACAAGCAATCTACGCCTCAGCTGACATAATATTTGCCTCTCTAAAAATAAAGACATATATCTGTGTAACAAACAATACCCCTAAATAGTCCACGGAATCAGAAAGTTAACAGTGTACAGGGTTTTAACTCGAATGGCATTGAGATGCTTAAGCAACAGTAAGTAGTTTCTTTAGGTAAACTCGGGTCTATTGCTACTTCGGATTTTTAATAATAAAAAAAAGTATACATTCCACCTTACTATCAAAGACCTCCTCCAAGAGGGAAAATAAGTGTGTACTACCATGGCCCAGGATCCCCAATAAAGTGTTCTTCAAGGAAAACGTATAGCCCCTTGTGTACGTCACGCGGATGCTTACGTCAAACTCATTCAGAGCCGCGGCCAGCTCGCCGATGCCTGTGTGGGCCTTGGCTTCGTCAGTGGGCGAGGTAGCTTGGGCAGCATTGGAGATGCCAGCAATGGCCTCCTGGACTTGTTTGAACACATAATCTCGGTTCGCTCTTGTGGCGGCCACGTCTGGGTGGCGGAGAAATGCTTGGGAGGCTGTATAGAGCATGGTGGCATTCTTCTTCAGAGCCCCTCTGGCAGCTGCCATCTCATCCCGACAGTGGGGGTCTTTCAGCTCCTGTGTGCGGAAAGCACAAACCTGTCACACACACGAGGTCTGCCATGAGGCATCTGTAACAGAGTTTAGAATCGCAGATTCATAGAACCAGACTGAATTTTAGAAACCAACTGCTTTCTCTGCACTCTGGTCCATCTAGCTGCCAGGACCTTACACATACTGTGAAATGTCTGAGAACTTTTCTTCACTCTGTCTTTTCAGTAGCAGGAACCCACTTGCCTGGCACATCTTTCTAGAGCTCCCTCTGCTCCCTGCTGTCTAAGCCGTGTCCCCTTCCCCTGTTTCTTTGCTCAACACAGCAGTCAAACTTTGTCTGCATGAACTTTCTCCCAATTTTTCAACTCATTCCAAAAAAACTGTCAAGGCTGACAAATTCTGGGTAGCAGCGTGGCCAGGTTTCCACTGAAAACATTGTACTGACACAGCTTTTATCAGGGCTGTCAGTGCCGTCAATTTTGCCAGAGACAATGTCCAACGTCAGGCTTCACTTCACATGACCTCTTATGCCATTCATAAGAGTCGGTCACTCTCTCTTTCTTGAACTCGTTCTTCATTTGGGGCAATATCCTATTCTGAATTTCCTCCTTTCCCTCAACCAGTTCCTTCTCCCCATCTCCAAAGTTGGCTAACGTCCTAAACCTCTAAATATTCGAAGGACCAACATGCTCAATCTGTCTTCTGTTTCTGCCTTAAATTAAACAGGAATGGCACACTTACTGTTCCCCGCCACTCCCAATCCAGGTCATAGTCCCAGTCATTCCCCAACTGGATTTCTGTTTTCCCTCTCTCTGTTTTCCCTCTTTTGCCCACAGTCTATTTTGGGGGACAGCATCCACAATGGTATTTCAACAATAAAAGTCCAATCATTTCTCTGCTCAGAACTCATCAAGAGTTTATCACCATGCTAAAAGTAAAACCCACACTTCTTATCCTGACCTTCAGGACCCCAAAGGCTAACACTTTGGCTTCCTTCTCCCTCACACATCTCCTTCAGCCCTCTCCTTTTCCTTCACTCTGCTGAAGCCTTGCTAATTTCTGCTGCTCCTCTCTGGCCATTTTTTCTGCCTAGGGCACTTCTTCCTGGATCTGTGCATATCTTAGTCTTCCACATAAATCTTATCTATCCTTCTAAAATACAATCTCTCTCTTCCCAGGACTCTCTCTTTTCCTTGCTTTATTTCTCTTTATAGCTACCTCTCTATATGAGACAGTTTCCTATTTGTTTATTTACTTCTGTGTGCTGTGCCATGCAGGTGGAGAGGATTCAGGTCTCCAACCTTCATCAGCGTGACTCTCCGCCTCTCCTGTCTCAATGGTCTTCACTATCATGTGCTGTGGCTTCATTCTTACACCCCCCCCCCCCCGGCCTTCCTCTTTACTTGGTTAACTTTTGTTCCTCTCTTCCATAAAAGTTTCCCTCCATATGGTGCTTATATTGAGTGTACATAAGCATGGTGGTATTCACAAGCCAAGTTGGGACATAGAGAGTGGAAAAGGTGACGCCCAGAGAACAACTATAAGCCATGTCACTGGGAGCTGTTGAATTCAGGAACTCTTCCTTCAGTACCCAGAAAGGCAGTGTGATTGGACTAGCAGGTGGGAACCACCCTGCCCTACTCTAAAAAGGCAGGGCCAGGGAGCAGCCTGCTGCCCACAGCGTCAGCACTGGCCCCAGAAGAAAGTGGTCTTTGTAATCACAGGTTTTGGGGGCATTTGGTAAAGAACAGATGTAGTTGATCAGCTGTTCAGGCCTCCAAAGCTACAATGGCATTTACAGTCACACACTTCTCATAGTTTTGAACAGTCTTTCCCACCTGTTGTCTTCTTGCTGCTACATAGTTTAGTTTCACCATCTCTTTCCCAAATTCTTTAAAGCGATTTGCAAGGTCTTGTTCATTGGTTGCATTTTTGACAGCTTCCAGGGCCTCCTCCACCTGAAGTGGCAAAAAGCAATATTTATAAGTGGATAGCACTTAGATAAGATTAAACAACTAAGCCCCACTGGAAATGTTAATTCATTAAAAATTAGCATCTATATACATTAACATTTAAATGAAATATTAGAGGAAAGTATCCTTAGCAGTCATTTGTATTCAGATTAAAAATTTACTCAAAGAGTACAGAATATTTAAATTATAAAAGATGACAACTGCTGAATATTGGAGCAATATTTATTGCATTTTATTTAGTTACCATTTTAATAAAGGGATACAGTCTTTGAATTTTATATGATAACATAAAATAAGTATATTTAAGAACATTGAATGGAATTTAAAAATAAATTCTAGAAATAAGCAGGGGAGGAAGTGGTTCACAAACAAAGTGGAAGTAGGGGTTCATAAACAAAAGTTTTGGAGAAGTTCCCGGATTGCATTAAATTTAGGATTACTGTATTTCCAATCTTCCAAATCTCTTGGCAACACCTCTAGATCTGGAAAGGCAGTGTCCTTTTAAGCTATGTTTACACCTTATCATTCAAAGAGGAAACACTGAACCGCTGCAAACAAATGAGCCTGAAATATTCTTGTTGTGGAATGTGACACGATTGGGGGTGGGGCAGGGTGGACAGAATGACAGCTAGCATGCCATCCTAATGATGGGTCTTGTGTCTCAATTTCTGGAAACTGTTTCACTGAACTTTTCCAGAATGTCTTGAAATTGAATTATGGGATTTGAGAAATACTAAAGTCTCCTCCCTTCCGACATGCTCTCATCGTAATAGATGAGAAATTTCCACAATTAGAAAGTCTTTATGGTTCAAATACCTATGCACTCATTAAAATAAAAATTATAACATCAGGGTAACATCAACCATTAAGTTATCATCAATCAGGTGGCATTTTTGTAGAAATAACTTCATCAGCTCAAATAGTCAAAATCATAGTTCTGGGTGAATAAGGCACAAGATAGCCAGATACCGGCAAAATCAAAATTTCTTAAACATGAAGAGAACCTGGCAGGGAGGCCCCTGACCAGTACACCTGGGTGAGGCAGCAGAAAAAGAGAAAACATGGCTCCCAAACAGCGGCGAGAAATGTGGCGTATATATGGAGTCTGTTGCTGAATTCCCACTGGCTCTTGCAATTTGGAGCCAAAGGACAGTGTTCAGATAATTCACTGCGAGAAAGAGTAGAAATATTAATGACCACTGAAATGGCCAGAAAAAGCCATTTTCTCAATCAGTTCTGAGCCATGGAGATGCCTTTGTTTAAACTTGGCACAGCCACAAAGGTGGCCAATGCAACTTCCTTATCAAGTTTCATTGAGTGAAGGGAGACAATCACGTATACAACCCAGTGAGAATGGATATCGTCCAACTTCAACCCATGGATCTGATAATACCATTCGTTTTAATAGAGGAGCTGTTCTAAATAGACTGATTTAATTTTTAAAAAACAGAGTTATAACAAGCCAGGGAGTTATTTGGAATTGAGTGTGGGGTGGGCTTCAATCTAGAGTCCATATATATTACATTTTCTCTTTCAGCCTCTACAGAGATTCCATGTGTTAATTTCCTTCCTAGTTGCAAAACCATAAAATGATAATTTAACCACTCGATATGAGTCACTTCCAAAAACCCATCCAAGCTCTGATCATTCAAGGCAAAGAAGGAAGTATAGTTTGCAGCGGGACTGTTGTACGTTAAGATTTTCATGTTCTGCTTTTTTTTTTAGGCATTCAAACCAAATTACATTTCATGGTATGGAATGTACCATTTAAAATGTTTTCAATAGAAATATTTTACCTTAAATCTTTAAAACAACAAATCCAGTGATGTCTGACTTCTTAATAGATTTCTAATCATCTTGATGTGGCAATCTCCAGCCTCACAGAAGAGATTGCTCTTGGCAGTTAATTTGTTCCCGCTGCTAATCTGAGTTGTAAATTTTTTCCCAGGACATAAAAACTGATTCCAGGGAAGAGCAAAATAATTATTTGCAGGGAGCTAAATCTTGGACTTGTTTTTTAATATATATATATAATACATCATATATATATATACATGTATAATAGGCTTTTCAACACTTGTTAATCAGACCAATTTGGTACATTTTTTTGCTGTGCTACACATAACTTATTTTTCACAATGGTTTCTGTGGGGAATCCGATTGTTGAGTTGAATTTATATTTCTATTTCCATGAAGTTCTTTTGAAAAGAAACACCAATGACTGGAGTCTCACTGTGTAAAGGTGGACTGAGTCATATACAGAGTTTTAATTTAGAAGGATCTGAGCGGTCACCTAATCAAATATTCTTACTACAATATTAAGTATTCTTAATGTTAATTAAATAATAATGCTTAATATTAAATATTCTTACTAGAACCATGGTTCAGAATGAGTCTAAGTTACCACAAAAACGGAAGAAAATGGACCAAAGTCCAGAGGGTGGGTCCCTGACAATAGACAGATAATTGATAGATGATGATGAGAGAGAGAGAGAGAGAGATGTAGATAAATAGCATGTTAAAGGGGTGTGGGAAAGGGAAAAAGAGGATGGGCAGTACCCAGGCATTTTTGACAAAATCAGATTTTTACTTTAAATCAGAGCCAATGATCTTTCCGTATGTGTGGGAAAAAGAAACCCCCTTCTACGATCCAAAAATGGGCTTTTCTGGCCACTCAAGTGTCCAAAGCATCAGATCAGCAAAGGGTAGTTCTTACCCACCTGCCCGGGCCCACCATGAACAGATCTGCGTGTGGAGGGAGGTCACACCAGTCTGGGTGTGAACCCCGCAGCTCTGTTGCTTATCTCTGTGATTCAGAACAAGACACGTATCCTCTCCAAGCCTCAGCATCCACATCAATCAGATGAGGCTAATAGCATCACCTGACCACATAGGGTGGTGGTGAGAATCAAAGGAGATAAATGCAAATTGTAAAATGCCAAGGACAATGTCTGGCATGAAATAAACGCTCCATAAATACAGATACTGACCTCCTCGGTAGCATCAGCCTTAGGGGAAAACAAGACCTAAGTGATTTTCAGAAGGAAGAGGTTAATTTTACTTTCCTAATGTCTGCCTGCCTATGACAGCTTCTCGGGGCATGGAGGGAACTCTGAGGACAGGATGCAGGCAGCAGCCACTGGGGATGCTTTGAGAAGGAGGGTCTTGCTAAAGGAAGAACTCTTTGATAAGGGGGAGGTTTGGGTGACTATGACCTGGACTGGGAGAGGGCTTCTTCTAAGTTGATGTGAAGGGACCCCTCAGAGCAAAGCTGGCATCCCTTCCCCACTGAAAACACCCTCAGAGAGGGGGCAGGGCTGTGGAGACTATGGGATGAGGAAGACTACAAACACCAAAAGCAGGACCCCTGGCTGAACCAGGAATCCCTGCTCTTAGTTTTTTGCAGCCGGTGCAAAGATACAGCTGAAAAGTCTAAAATTTCCAGAAAACAGATTCAAATGTGTTCCCTAATTAGTAGATTTAGATCCAATTCAGGGCTTGTCAGTGAAAATTCTTAAAATCTCAGTCTTCTCACAGAGTTTGTTCAAAAGAGCCCGCTCCCCATTCTGAAAGCCTGCCTTGCCTGCCTGCACTATCATTTAGTCGACAGCTTTGCGAAACTGTTCGAGACAGAGTTGTTAAATCAGTCCCTATTTTTCCTGGCTGAAACTGCCCTAATTTGGTTGTTTGTTAGACAAGGGAATGAGAATTCCTTTATTTATCGAATATTTACTGAGCAACTTCTGCAAACCAGCAGACATGAGGGGGTAGAGAAAGTGTTGAACCCAGATATCTGCTCATTTCCCGTGGATATCCACTGCCCATAACCAGGGCTATAATTCACTACTGTTATGAGCATCATTTCTGTTTGGACAGACTAACCTCACTCCAGGGTCCTGCCAGTGATGAACTTGTGAATACTGATGAAACTATTTAATGAGCCACATATAACTCTCATGTTAAGTTCTGCTTTCACTGCTAAATTAAAAATATCTTTGAAATATAAGTGACTCAAGTGAATGAATGAATGAATGAATGGGTAAACATGAGATCCTACATCTAACTTCTGGGCCCATTTAGCCATCCACCCTGGTTTGGTCTAGTGCATCGGCTTTATCATACTTTGAATTTTTCTGCTTTCTAATGACAAGCCAGCTTTCTTGATTAAATGTTCTCTCCTTGATAAGATAGTCTTTTTGATTAAATGTTCTTTTTCCTCGATAAGCTGGCCTTCTTTATTAAATTTTTTATTTCCTTGATATCGTGTGAGGATGATGATTAAATCAGAAAGCAAGAATGAGTAAATGCTCAGATCATTTATATGTAAGGTGCCATGTTTTATAAAGCATAGCAATAATATGTTATACTATACTCCCATAGTTACTTCAGTTTGTGTTAAAATAGTTCCACTAGCCAATATCATTAACTGATCCCTCTACGAGAAGGTATACTAAAAGTTTTCATTTTCTAATTTAAACCTGAAAAACAACTCTTTGAGACTGGCAGTCTTCTTATTCCCACCTTACAGATGAGATGTGGAAACTAAGATGAGAGGAGTTACATAATCTGCCAGTGGTCCCACAGATAGAAAGTGTAGGAGTTCTGATTTGAATCCAGAAAGTTTGGCCCTGGAACTCATATTCTTAATTTCTAGCCTATCTACCCAACTTTTCAGAAGCCATGGGTTCGTAAAGTTGATGGAGTTTGAGTTTGGGATACACTGAATGGCTGGTTATCACGACACAGGAAGAGCCATCTGACCAGTCACCAGGTTTTATCAGTCTACTCCTTAACATATTGCCTTTTATTTAGCTCAGCTTTTCATTTATTCATTGGCCTGAATAATTTCAAAGATCTCTAAATCTGTCTCTTCACTTTGGAATCACATCTCTTGTAATTCATCCTCCAGGCTGCTACCAAAATTATTTCTCTAAATCAAAAGTTACGTTCTAATGCTTAGAACTATTCAATGACTCCCCATAATTTTACATGGTAAAGTTCAAAGATATCATCATGTTATCTAAGACACTCCTCATCTGGATTTTACTGTCCGCCTTTGTTACTGATTCTTCATCTTGACAGCTATGCTCAAGATTCACTTGCATTATTCTGCGAACTGCAAGTCCCCTTTCTTTCTCTCATATCTTTATTCCTTCCTTAGTTTGTGAAGCTTTCTATAAATGACATCTGCTTCCTGAACTGAATCCATCCCCCTTCTCATTACAATGACACCTCCATTTTCCTTCAGGAGACCTCTCTTCCCCTGGGCCAGTTATCAGTACATTGCTTTTCAGCTCCAAATTCATCCTTTTTGTCTATTCTGTGAAAGCCTAGATGGGCCCTTTAGTTTTCCTTTCACAGCTGGTCCTATGTTAAGCGTCTTCAGTAGATGGAGCTGGAGAGAAATGCAGGGAGAAAGGTGTTGCTTTCCTCCTGTCACTGTGCTCATTGCTGGATAGGTCCTTGCAGCATCGTCTGGCTTCTCCAGGACCAAGCAGCCAACAGCTTCCCACAGGACCTCTTGCTTGGGTGGTTTTGTAGCAAAATACCACCAGTGGGACACCTACCCATGAGCAATTTTCCTCAACATTCTATAGGCATATTTCCAGAAAGTTCCACTGATGTGGCAACTCAGCAACTTCTCCATCATCCAGTGAGCTATGGCTATGCCCCCCACCAAGGTTCTCATCTCAGCCCTGGTGGTGAGGGGGAGGAAGCTCTTTCCTTGAGTTCTCAGCTCAGTCCTAGGGGTAGAAGCTACTCTGCTTATACTTCAATCCCTCGTTACTCCAATCTGCTTTTAGGGTCAATAATTATTTATATTAAACTTCCCTTGTGCAGTTACTGTGTGGTTTCTCTCTTCTGATTGGAACCAGAATGATACATCCCCCAGCTCTTTTGATGGGGACAACTGCTTTTCAATCACTCCACCTCCCATCCCCCAGGTTCAGGCTTGGGTTTGTGACCCAAGACTGTTCAACCTGGGTCCAGAGATTGGTTTGGAGAAAGTCAAATCTCGTTTAGGTCAAAGAGACCGAATCCTGAGACCCCATCTTCCCAGGCAAATCACCCTTCCTCATATGATCCAGAAGTAACCAACGCTACAATTTGGAGTGAATGTGAATAGATCCCATCCTTACATTGGCAGAGAAGGGAATTCAATTTAAGAATTCAACACACCTTAGGCCCCTCTGAGTCATTTTCTCAAAGATAAGCACATGATGCAGAGGCCACCAAGGGTTAATGAAATTGGGGAACTTTCGTTTGAGCAGTTGCAGTCTTTGATCTTGGAACTTGTAGTCTTGAGAATGGGTGGCAGCTGTCTTGAGAAGATGAGGGAGGGGTGTACAGAGAACAGAGCCCTCACCCAGGAAAAGGAGATACAGACCCACCACTAGTCACATCGCAAACACCTTGATGAAGATTTTCCTGAAGGTACTTGCCTCTGTATTTTTAGTTTACTGAGCCAGTATGCTCTTTTTGTTCCTTTAAAAGTTTTAAAGGAAAGTTTGAAGGCAGGTTGAACATTGGGTTTTCTATTATTTACAACTAAAACATCTTTATAGTTTCTTTCTAGGTGGGGTCATAGTAATTTGCACACCTCTCCAATAAGCTTTGTGCTGTTCCTTAATGTCTCTCCCATCAGAGTATAAAATTTTGAAGGTAGAAGCTTCTTTATATGTATCCTTGAAGTGATATATATCGGCCCAGCGTCTTGCATATGTTAGCAACCCAATAAGTATTTCTTGAAAAAAATTTGAATAAATAAATATATTCCAGACAATCCAACTGGTGAAGTTAGTGCCATGATAACTCGGGCAGGAAAAATAGGCTAAGAACCTAAACAGTGACTTCTACATTTGTAATTGGAGACAAGTCTCTTTTAGACCCACTGACTGATGTTATTCAAACACAGGGCCATAGTCAAGCTGTAGACTAAACAGCAGATTATTGAGATATAATCAGCCACTCGGACACTCAAAATTATTGACGTCCAAATCACAAGAAACAACAGTAACAGCATCCTGCCTGATCAACGGCCCCAAATGATATGACAGCTGTATGAGAGCCAGTCTCTGTTAGCTAGAAAGAAAGTGTGACATCCCTAAGAAGAGTACTAAACGATTTTTGTTTTCTATCATGGTATCCTACTTTTTAGAGCAAAATTCTTAGATAATTGAGAACATCATTATTCCAGGACCTAGCCTGAGGATACAGAAAAGCTGATTGTTTTCTCTGGCACACATAGGCCTACACAAGTTTATATGTAATGTCATCCCCAATGCTGAGAACTGACAATGTAATCTGATGACATTAATTCAGAGCCCAGGGAAGATGAAATATCACTCTTTATGATCACTGATTGAAATGCAGGATTTCTTTAAAACTCTGCACACTGTCAACTGATTGCAGGATACACCAGGTGCCTGGCTAGGGGTTCACACACCAGCCACTTCCACAACGAAAGTGATTCTAACTTAGTATTTTGTAACGATGTCTGATGTGCCAAAGACTACTTTAGTCTTGCTCAGGAACATCAAATCCTGACTTGGACACCAACTCTGCTTTGGAACTACACAGCAGTCACTTTCATTGCTATCCTCCTGAATTTGAAACACCATCAGCAAAAACCTTTTATAGTCATGTGGATCCTTAATAAAACATACCCAAGAAAGAGCTCAATAGAGGAGCACAGACAAATACTTGCATGAAAGAACAAGCAACATAATAGGGGTAACTAAAGTATCACTATGAAATATGGCGACTCCCCAGCCAAACCAACTTCAGTTTCCAAATACAATTTTAAGGTAGCAAAGAGCTATAAACAGCCAAAACAGATGGCCTCTTCAGGGCTCCAGATTCTTCACTCATTTTTAGAGGCTGAGTAGTATTTAATTATTGTTTCTTAATTTGGCTACAATTAGGCATGGGGGTGCAGGTCAGAGGATGAAAGTGAGTATTATAAGAACATGAATTTGCTATCTTTTGCTATATTTTGCTATCAGTGAACTATTGATGGAAAAATATGAATGCAGGTTTCTGATAAGAGAGCAGTTTCCTCTGTGTTCCTATAAGATACTCAGAGATGAGAAAAATCAAAATCTAGAAAGAATTCTAATAAAAATTTGGCACATGGCCTAAGAGATAAAAAGTAAAATGCCTAAAGGTAGAATAGCTAGGTACTGGTTTTTTTCATCCTGAGTTAAAAAAACAAATAGCTGCTTACAGGTAACAGTTTATCGTTTGTGATAGAATTTGCTTCTCTGGAATGTCATTAAATGGAATTGTGTACATTGTTCATTTGTAATGGACTGACAGCATGCTCTTTTTCTGATGGGGTCAATACCTGCTGCTAGGAAACCCTGACTGACCTGAATCTCAAGTGTTAACCAGGACACAGTGACCCTGAGTGATTCAGGGGTGGCTGAAGCAGGCTGTAGTACCGCTCTGTTTCCACAAGATAGCAACCTTCCACCACAGCTGCTTGCAACGGGGCCTGTGCTCTAAGTAGGACAAATGTGTTACTTAGTTTACAACCATTTTTAAACTTACCACTGACAGTCTGACAGGACTACTTAATATTGCTGGGTTAACCTTTTCTATGATTTTGTGCTAAATCTTTTTTTTTTTTTCTTTAACTTCCCTGAATCTGTTGTTGGGAAGAGAATATGATTGACTGTATTACAGCAGGCTACAGTGATATTAGCAGCCGAAAGCCCTGGTCAAAATAGGTGAGTGGAGAGGCAACCACTGGTACATACATCACAGCACAGGTTCAGATTTAAGGTGCGATCTCCACAGGGGTCTGTTCAGGAGGACAGGTAGCCTGCTATCAAACCCAAACTTCGCTGAACAGAGCCTTCCAGAACACATAGAACAAGAATATATATGGGACGCAAAAAAGTTGGTTTCTTTAGGTTCTGTCCTATGGTCTTCCTTGGGTAAAGGAAGACAGTGCATCTGGAGAAAGACCTTTCTTAAAATGTTGACTTTGAAGACAGAGTGGTCTGTAAGGAAAAGATAACAAAACCTGTTCTCCAACACACCTGAGAAGGATGTTACTGTAGCCTAAAAGAGGCCTATAAGAGAGCTGGGGCCAGAGGAAAGAGCCAGCACTGCAGGATGCAAATGGTACTAGTGTTACTGCAAGGGCCACAGAGTGGCCATTTACAAAACACTCGCTGGGGACCAGAGTCTGTGATAAGGGCCTCATAGGAATTTCTCCCATTTTATCGTCCCCATAACCCTGTACTGTCATTAGCCCCATCTTAACGATCTGTCCAAGCTTTATAGAGGTGATGTGTTGGATTATGATACAGCTGGAAGTGCACACCAAATCAAGATTAAACCCAGCTGTCTGACACCAGTAGCCCAACAGTTAGTCATAATGCCATCCTGTCCCTCAATATCCTCTGAAATAGGCAGTGTCTCCACAAACTGCTTAGCTCAGTCAGATTACACGAGCCTTTGCTGACTTTGGAGGCCTATTCTCACAAAGTTGATATCTGAGCACAACCTCCCAAGAAGTTTATGCTTTGGGTCCTTGGCTCCTCAGGTACCTGCAGCAAAGTTGTGAAGAGCTGTAACTCACATTGCTGCTTATGATCATGGAGTGCAGGCTGGTGGTGTAGGAATTGGAGGCCTTTTACAATATTGGGGAATTCACACATGGAAATCTTGGCTCCTTTACTGAGGCCAACTCAACCTAAAAGACCCTTCCCAACCTCTTTATCAGAGAACATTTATGACTCGTGAAATTTCCTGATGACCTCAACCAGTGAACAAATCTGAAATCAAAGGTGAAATGATAGCAGACTTTCATTTTTCATCTTCTATCTCATCTGCCTCCATGTCATAACCTGTTCTGTTTCATTAACAAAGAAAAAGCTAAGACCTCTAGGGTTGGCAGATAGGGAAAGCCTGAGCGAGGCAATAAAAGTCAGCAGTGGGTTGGCTCCCCAAAGTGAAAAGCCCAGAGTTGACATTACCTCACTTAAGGATCTTGAGATCCAGTCTGGATTGGTGTCAATTATGTTAGAACCAAATCCACTGAGGACATGGAATTAGGAAGAGACAATATTCCTTAGTTATTGAGTTGTATCATTTCACTTCAAGCACTGAATTAGCCTGGTTGCAACTACATACTAGTCAAAAACTAGGAAAACAGAGGAATGCCCAGATGTTAAGAACTGGGCAGCTTTTCATGGTCTCTGGTTTACTAAACTGTGTGATCAGGGTAGCATTCTATTTTCAAAAGGGAACTCAAGAATCAAAAAGAACCATGAAAAGCAAGGCATGTATTGTGGGGTTCTATGGGTTGCTGGGTCACATAAGTGCCCAGAGACCCAATCCAGACACATTAAATGGCAAGCTCAATGAAGCAAGATTAACTCTAGTTATGGATGGCAAGGATAGGCCTCCTTTTTATTGCCAGACAGTGATGGGATCAAAGTGTGTCTAGCTATAAAGGCATATGGTTGGACAAGTAATGAAATAGATTCACCATATGATCCATCCTCGGGTATGCACAGGAAGCGTGCAAGCCCTAATTCCCACAGGGGACAGGACTTCTCTTTATCTAGAGGGAGAACAATGGCACGTGCTCCGCCTCCAGCTTCTGTCCCCTAAAAGGTTGCACTGTCATGCAATCCATGAAATCAGGGAGAATCCAACTTTCGTGTTTTGGGTGAAGGAAAACAATTTAAGTTTGTCATATAACTTTTTTATGTGCAGCATTGAATGTAGTTTTGGGATAAGAAAAATCAGGAGTGTACCACGTGGGTGAGAAACCAAGTATCTTTTGCCACACTGCTATGGCAAATACCATGTGATGGGTTGGCTTAATAACAAGAATTTATCGGCTCACAGTTTGGAAATCTAGAAGTCTGAAATCAAGCTGTCATCAAGACTAGGCTTTCTCCCCCAAATCTGCCATGCTGTGGAGCTGGCGGTCCACCCTATTTGGGTTCCTTGGGCCACATCTCTGCCTCACAGGACGGTGGTGACCTCTCTCCTTGACTGAAGCTGCTCTTCTGGCTTCAGTCAACTTCCAGCTTCTGGCTCCTCCCCATGGATTTCTCTGATTGTGTTGAAATTTGTTCTGCTTATAAAACACTCCAGTAACAGGGATTAAAGCCTAGCTAAGCTACACCTTAACTAAAGGTAACATCTCCAAAAGACCTGATTTACAAATGGTTCACACACACAGAAATGTGAATGAAGATCAAGAACATGCTTTTTGTTGGGGTAACATAATTCAATCTACCACCCCAACAGATCTGATAAGTAAAGAAACATTTAATTTACAGATCAACACTGTAACGGGCATGTTCCAAACTGTCACCCACATAAAGCAAAGTTTGAAAAATTCCTCATACGTACAATTTTCAGATGAGATAAAAGTCTCATGACATCTGCCATGTCTGCCAGGATGAGTAAGCGTGTCACAGCCGAGAGCAAAGCCCTTGCCGCACGCACCATGGTGCCACGCTTCACGGATGAGCATGGGTCATCAGCGAACTCCGAAGAAGCGATCCTCATCGTTTCACCTGGAAGACAAACATGGAAAGGCACATGGTAGACAGGGGGCTTTGGGGCCAGTGGATCTGTGGATGGACAATTATTGATCTTACTGCAAAACTCTGATGACCAGTTGGCACTTCTGTCACCTCCAAGGCAGCAGAGAGCCTTTCAGCACAAGTGCCTATGAACAGATGCTGTGGACAAAACGTGGTGTTCTTTTCACACCGAAGTGTGCAGTTATGCTTTTAGTTAATGCCACTCTTTTAACAGTACAGATGTAGTCTCCTTGTATTTAATCACCCTCACTCTTCCTTTCCCTGGACATCACAATGTTTACTACTAGATGGCTAGTTGAGATGACTTCTGGTTGAGGCAAAAAGTTAACTGCTCCACACGGGAAGGAAATTGAAGATCTTGACCTCATTAACACTGTAGTCTTGATTGAGCCAATTAGACAAGAGACACACAAGATCTATTCTTTCAATCCTCTGCTAGGAACCCTTCTCTAATAAAAAGGGCATTTATAATAGAATTGAACGAATTTCAAAAATGTTTATTAAGCACACACTTTATCAGAGTGTGGACTAGGCTCTGGAATAACAAAGCTGAAAAAGAACAGGCTTTGAAGAATGAAGAGAAGTTCACTGGGAAGACAAAGGTGGAGAAAGCATCCTTGGTGTGGGAACTTTTTGCAAGGTTATGAAACCTAGAGCAGCTGCCAAGATCAGGGAACTGCAGTTACAAGATGGCAAGGTGAGGAGGGGTAGTGCATGGGGAAGGGAGGGGGTAATGCCTAGAATCCCATGTAAAAGATCTGGATTTTACACCTAACAAATGGGTAACCACTCCGCAGTCTGAAGGAGGGGCATGGCATTCACAGACATTTATTTCTGGAAGATGATTTTGGCAACATTATATAAAATAAACTGGAAAGGATAACGCTTTGGGAGACAAACAAGTTACTAGGGCAAATTCAGTTATAGTTGGAGAGAGTCATGACCCGGGAAATAAGACAATTACATAGAGAGAAGAAAGGGATATAAGTGAGAGCTGGATGATAGAAGAAAAGGATTTGAGGATTGAGTAGATAAGGAGATGAGAGAAGATGGAGTTGATGATGAATAATGTCACAAAACAATAGTTAGGAGCATATTTGCAAGCAGGGAGTCCTGTATAACGAAGCAAAGGGAAATAGTTAACACAGGCCAGTGGGGTGGCCATCCATGAGTGGTAGAGAGGCCTGGGTGAAAGCATAATGAAGCTTCACATCACAGAGCATACACAGGGCATGAGAGCTGCAATTAACTTGAAGAACAGAGTTAGCAGAACATATTAAATAGTTCACAATTATAAAATTATTTTTTTAAAAACAATTAGTTCACTTTTATTTAGATAAATGATTATTATTCCTCATCTATTAATCAAAACCTAGTTCATGTAGAGGAAATCAGTGATATCATTGAAATTCTTTGGGCACCCCATAATTTAACCTAAGATACAAGGGAAATAAAAAACACAACTTACCACCTTATAAGCCGATCAGAATATAACATAATTACTTCAATTAGCATTAAAGTTATTTAAACACTCACAGTGATGCTTTTTATATTTGGGAAATGTGAATGTATAAGGAAATATATTATACTATTGGATTTTTAATAGAGGCTACCATCTAAAATAAATATTTATATTGCCTACCAGCTCAGTCTCTTGTGCCTAGGCACAAAGAGCTTGACATACAACAGTCTGTGAGAAAGTTAAATATTCATTACTACGCTAGCACAAAAGTGAATTTTTAAGATGTATGATCCTAGAGGACTAAATAAACTTTAAGGAAGGGCCTAGCAGTTAAGAGATACCTATATTCAATCCAAGTGTCCAACCCTTGCTACTGACTTACATAAATCTACTTTCTAGGGTAATGCCTAGAATCCCGTGTAAAAGATCTGGATTGTATACCTAACAAATGGGTAAGATTACCCTAGAAAGTAGATTTATGTAAATCGATATCTGTGTGATGGGGAAAAGGAAGTTGCCTTATTCTCATTCTGTACAATGCAGCTAGAAAGAACATTATACATGAGGGCCAATCCAATGTAGTGTTGAGAGGGGTCTCATAGGCAAAGCTACACAAATGTCTTTGTACTGTGAATGGGGAAATGAGCCACTATTGGAATTGATCCACTTGCTCAAAGGAAGGAGAAATATATTATGCATACAAACCTAGTATTTAACCAAATTCTACAGATTAAATTAGTATTAGCCTTCCAGGCAGAGGCCCTGAGGTGGGGAATTCAGTCTCACTTCCTCCCCAGCCTGGAGGGGCTCACTCACTACTCAAAGAACAATGCCTAATCAAACTGATTTTCATAGAGTAGGTCAGCTTAATGGTAGTTCATTTAGATATTGACCACAGGTCACCAGTACAGCCACAAAGTAAGTGGGTGACATGTATCAGTATAGAAATCTCAGGTGGAGCAAATGAATCTGGGGTGTACAGCAAGTGCCCCAGGAAGCCACTCAGCAGATTTACCTGCAAGAGGAAAAGGGAGGCCAACGTTAATACACGCGACTCTGGAAATGGAAAATTCTGAGAATGTTCCAAGATAAACAAAAGATGATTTAATTCAATTTAAATTAAAACTAACAAGTCAACAGATTTTAAGCAGATACACATAATTTCATGTCAAATATTTCAAAGGAAAGGCATTCTGAAGTCAGCTTTCACTTTAATGAGTCTTCTATCCCTAAAGCCTTAGGATTACTGAATTGAAACGGAAATCCCTATTATGAAGTGATAAGCAAGTATATCAGCATAAAATTAGCCATTTTCCCAGGGAATTTCTTCTTGTAAAAGACTAAAATATTCAGCCAAAGAAATAGCATGCAATTGTAGGAGAGAGAATAGAGCAGTGAAGAAAAGATAACGGATATCTGCCTGTTCTTTTGAATTTTCTCTTGTTTTCAATCTCATTTACTGGATAATGGACCTAAAATAATACCAGTGGGTATACAGTGCTTCTATATAAAGCCTCATTGTTGTAAGTGCTTTACATATATTAACTTCAGGTTAAAGAAAATGAGTTATTAAAGTCACAAAGCCTCAGTTTAGATCCTGAATCCATCCCAAACATTAGTGCACATGGGGGTTTTGCACTTACTCAACTTGTGCTTATCAATTCCTCAAGTGTAAAATGGAGATGAAAATAATGAAAACCAACTCACAAACTGCTGTTAGCATCAAAGATTAGAGTTTTGTGCCTTCAAAGGATCCAGAATAAAACTCATACATTGAGTGGCTTGACTGCTATTACCAGTACACCACTGATACCCCTAACTTTACCATCTTCCCAAACCCAACAAGAGTAGCTGATGAAGTGTGGAACAGTTTTGGAAGTGTAAATATCTGTTTGGTTTCACACCTTATGCCAGTGATAATTTAGGAGCAATAAAAAATCTAACCAATAAAAGTGCTTATTATTGTTTTAAGTAGAATACACAAAAACCAAACCAAACAAAAAGGCTAAATGATGCTTGGCCTTCCAGTGGGTGCTAATATCAGTTCCTGAGCTACCCTGTAAGCATTTTTCAGGATGCAAACTTGTGCATAAGCTTGGAGTAACATCAACTGAGATGTGGATTTATGCAGACCAGTAGTAGTAAAGAAGAGAGGGATAGCATGCAGAAGGGGATAGAACCTCTGAGATGAAAAAGCCACATGGGAAGCAGAGCATAAACCCAAATGGCATGGATGGAATGTGGATAGTTTAATGAAGGGTAGGTTTGGATGGAAGGAAAGCACACATAAATACTTGAAAAATAAACACAGGAAGACCTAGAGAAGTAAGGAGGAAGTTATGGTAATAAGCCAGGCTCAGAGATTACAGAGTAAAGGAAAGAAAAATAAAAAATGTTGATGGTCCTAGATGCTGAAGAGGATTAACCTGTCTTTACTTTGCACCCTTTCACCAATAGTAGGTACTGAATATGTCCTGTCAAATAATGTAGGATGGTACTAGAGAGAATTTCCATGTACCTACTATACTTTGTATGGCAATTTATACTTTCAACATTTCATTATAAAATAAAGATATGTTTCTTATAAGAATTGAAAAATACAGAACATTAAAAGGAACAAGAATAGCGTCCACAGTTCCAATATCCAGAGACAATCACCAGGGAATATTTGATGAGCTGTCTTCTAGAAACTTCTCTATGTTTTTAATCAGCAATTATCATCTATAATATCTACAACTGTATATTCTCCTTTGTTTAATTATATAAATTCTACTTTGGCTAATTATGTAACTTATCAGATAAATATTGCTTGCTAATATCATTGATATTTCCCTTCCTATTGGAGAATTCATGGAGAAAATAAGGGAAAAAAAGCAGAAATTTACAATCAAAAAGTGAACAAGTTGTTCACGTTTCATGATAACCTATGCCTGCCTCAGAAACTTTTTCACACATATATTCTTTGAGTTCTGAATCATAAAGCATCCTGAGAAATCTATCCTAAGAGCAGTGCAGAATGTAGAGTGTGTTTTTAAAGAAGAAAACAAGAGTAGTGAAGGATAATAGTTGACCACAGCTTCCCAAAGCTTGGGCCAGTTCTGCCACCCAGATTGTGCATTGTCATTGAGCCACACACAGATACAGTGCAGGAATAAACATAATTAACATAATTTAAAAATGGTATTTCGTAGACAGTACACAGCCTTTGAATCTCTTATTAGTTTGATTATTTGTAGAGTTTGTAAGGCAATGTTATCCTTGAAAAACTCCTTGCTGTTCCAGTTAACTAATTTTCAAAGAATGGTTGGAAAATATCTTCACTGAAGAGAAAGAAATAGAAACATTAACTCAATGGCCCAGGTTTCGAAGGTTGGGGAAGCCACAAGGTCCCCAGAGGGGATCTTGACTCATTAACAACATGCTTCCATTTTTGGAAGACTTTGGTAAGCATTCCCTTCACCAGAACCATCTAGAGTTGGCTAATATATAGCAGAGGAGGAGCTAAACAGGTGGTTGATTTAGCCAAGGACCTCTGAACTAATTGCACAACAGACACTAAGGAATATTCTCTTCTGGGATTGTCCCAGAAGCAAGCAGATGGTATTAACAGGGTGACTCAAGATTCCTTCCATTTGCGGACTCTTTTGGTTGGTGTCTATTTGGACTTAATATGTTAACCTCTGGATTTCTCACCTGTAATAGGAATGGTCCTATTTTACTTAGGAATCATGAAGAGCCAAGTTCTGTTTCAAGAACTTTACTTGTGCTAACTCACTGCTCAAGAGAACCTGATGAATTGTCACCATTCATACCAAAGGAAACTGAAGAAAGAAAGGTAAGAGCAAGAGTCCTGGCCTAAGGCTAGGTAACTGGTTAATGGTGGAGCCAGATTTCAAAGCCATTGTAGCTAGAGTCTGTGCTCTTACCAAAAGTGCTTGAGAAATATCTCTATTTTGACATTCTGTTTACTGTATTGAAATAATTTATTTGTATGACTCTGCCTGATTCTAGATGAGGAGTTATGATTGGTAAACTATTTTATTTGGCTAGCAGAGTATTAAAAAGAAGAAAACAATAGTAATTAATATTTTAAAATTTTAACTTATGTGGGAGACTAAAGCAAAATGTTTATTTGGTACAAAATTTATATTTTGACTAGTTCATTTCCTAATATAATTTATGTAGACAGCTTAATTGAACACCATAAGTACATGGGTCCTTGAGAAGGGCATGAGATTTTGTTGGTTTGTCCAGAGTTTGATGCCCTGATATATCCCAGAGTAATTTGAACAGTGAATAAAAATGTATTTGCATTGTCCCCTTGGGGGAATGATGAGAAAGGGGGAAAATTCAACTTCCCCAAGTTGAATTCTTGATATTCTCACAAGCAGTGCAGACAACCAAAGCAATAGGCTGAGCCCCCAATCTTGGGGGTTGTTCACATGAAACATAACCCTACAAAGGAGAGGTGAAGCCTACTTAAAATTAGGCCTAAGAGCCACCCCCAAGAGAGCCTCTTTTGTTGCTCAGATGTGGCCTCTCTCTCCAGCCAACACAATAACAAACTCACTGCCCTCCCCCTGTCTACTTGGGACATGACTCCCAAGGGTGTGGACTTTCCTGGCAATGTGGGACAGAAATCCTAGAATGAACTGGGACTCAGCATCAAGGGACTGAGAAAAACCCTAGAATGAGCTGAGACCCAGCATCAAGGGATTGAAAAAACCTTCTCGACCAAAAGGGGGAAGAGTGAAATGAGACAAAATAAAGTGTCAGTGGCTGAGAGATTCCAAACAGAGTCGAGGGGGTATCCTGGAGGTTATTCTTACACATTAAATAGATATCACCTTGTTAGTCAAGACGTAATGGAGAGATTGGAGGTAACTGCCTGAAAATGAAGAGCTGTGTTCCAGTAGCCATGTTTCTTAAAGATGATTGTATAATGATATAGCTTTCACAACGTGACTGTGTGACTGTGAAAACCTTGTGTCTGATGCTCCTTTCATCTACCTTATCAACAGACAAGTAAAACATATGGAATAAAAATAAATAATAGGGGGAACAAATGTTAAAATAAGCTTAGATTGAAATGCTAGTGATCAATGAAAGGGAGGGGTAAGGGGTATGGTATGTATGAATTTTTTTCTGTTGTCTTTTTATGTCTTTTTCTGCATAGATGCAAATGTTCTAAGAAATGATCATGATGATGAATATGCAACTATGTGATGATATTGTGAATTACTAATTATATATGTACAACGGAATGATCATATGTTAAGAATATTTGTGTTTCTTTCCTGTCATACTTTTTTTTTAATTTTAGAAATTAATAAAAAAGAAAAAAGGAAGGAAGGAAGTAAATAAAAGCATTTCTCTAATTATTCACAAGCTCCATCATTCCCCATTATCTCACATCATAGTTGATTTGTGCCTGAATGCATCTGAGTCTTCAACCACTTCATGACTCTAAGGTTTTTGAAAGTAGGAACCACAATTTTAGCCTATAATATATTTCTCATATTTCTTAGCATATATCTAACAAGATGTTATGGTCATTCAGCAAAACCATATCAAATTGATACTGAAGCTGGGAGAAAGAGCAAAAGAAATCTCAAACACTATGAATTTCAGTAACAGATATAACAGGAATTTTTTCTTCCTTTCATTTTTTTAAGTAGGTCTAATGCTCAGAAAGTAATAGGGAAGGTATAACATTTGAGGAAAGCAGGTACTGATAAGTCCAGCTTTTTTGCATCTCCTTCATTTCACCCTCATAACCATTTTCTCTTAACTGAGATAAAGTCTTAAAACTTTATTTTGGAAATAATCTAAAACCTGAGAGAGTAATGCAAATACAACATTCCAGGGTGGTTTTGACTCAAACCCATGACCAGGAGAAGTTGAGAATCAGCATTTTCACCCCAGCCTCACAAATGATGAAATCCTATATTTTCCTAGGTAAAAACTGCATCAAAATAAGCTACTTAGCTCTTAGCTAACAGTCAAGCAAGATGTCATTGCAAGATGTTCCAAGGTGACAGTCCCCCACAGAATCTCGGAAAACTAGCAAAAACTGAAAGAACAATTTTTCTTGGAATTCTAGAAAAAACTTAAATGGTTTCAGAACAGTGAAAGTAATGAATAAAAACTTAAAAAGAAACACACAGAAAATATGGCAGGAAAAGTTAATGGTCCCATACAGGCCCCTTCCAGAACCCCTCCCCAGAATGGTGTGGAACCAGCCTGTGCTATTATTGTGGGTCCCTGGTGTTCCTGAGGAGCAAAGCAACCCAACACATACACTACAGTGCCTTCACATCACTACCGATCTATCAGGTGACAGCATAAAGACTGAACCTGGAAACTCCTCAATGGCTCACCATACCAGAACCTGCCCTGTAGGCAGAAGCACCTTGAAGACAGCAAAAGCAGTGTGAGAATCAGTTAAGTCAAAGCAGCCTGGGGCAAAGGAATAGCTGCTTTAAACCTTATAACAGAGAGCCTGGGGAGTGGAGTAGAAAATGTATTTCATAGGGAGTAAAGGGGGGCATTTAAATTTAAATGGAGTAATCCTTAAAACCATGAACAAACACAAGCTCAGGATAAGACACAGACTCAAATAAGATGAAGAGGACACTGCATTTGAAATTTGCCTAAGGATAATCTTGATAGGAGGGATAAGCTCTGAAGGAGGGCACCTAAAGCAGAGACAATTTGCAAAGACTCTGAATGCTGTTTTTTGTATCTCTTTGCTTTTATTTGCTCCTGGTCCTCAAGTAAATCTCTGTCATATTACTAGCTGGATACAAAAATAAGGAACAGACAGCTCATGAGCTAAATCCCAAACTTAAGACTTTAAAACATTAAAAGGTACAATGTGCAAGAAGAGTGAAAGACAAAGAAACATGAAATGATAACCCACCCAAAGAAACAAGATGAAAATACAGAGACATTTGAAGAAGAAAAACAAATTTGGGGCATTCTAGGCAGATACGTTAAAAATGATCCTAAAATACTTAAGGCAATAAAGAAAAATGCAGAGGAAGAACTAAAGGATATGAGGAAAATGATGAATGAAAAATATGAGAATTACAGAGATAAAATTACAAAAGGGAAGAAAACAGAATTACTGGAGTTGAAGATCATAATAACTGAAATGAAAAATTCTCTAGAGGGTTTCAACAGTATAATGGAACTGGCAGAAGGAAGAACCAGTGAACTCTAAGACAAGGCAATTCAAATGATCACGCTCAGTCACACAATGGTCAAATTGTTGATGCTAAGATAAAACAGAGAGAGTTTTTGAAAGTTGCAAGACAAAAGCAATATGTTATAGACAAGGGAGTCCCAATAAGATTGGGTGGTGATTTCTCATCAAAAACCACAGAGGCAAGAAAGGAGTGGGATGAAATATTTTAAATCCTGAAAAACTAATTGCCAACCAAGAACTATGCATTAGATGAGATTATCTTTCAAAAATAATGGAGATGAGGTACAAGGGTAGTTCAGTGGTAGAATTCTCGCCTGCCATGAAGGAGACCCGGGTTTGATTCCTGGCCCTATGCACTTCCCAAAAACAAAAAAAACAAGCAAAGAAAGAAAAAAAAAACAAACAAACAAAAATTTAACAAATGGTGCTGCATTAATGGGCTACTCACATGGAAAAAGAATGAAATGTTACCCCAGGCATAGAGCATACAAAAATAAATAAATAAATAATGGAAATACAAAGGCATTCCACAATAAACAAATGCTGAGGGAGTTCATCATCACTAGACCTTTCATACAAGTAAAACTAAAAGGAGTTCTTCAGACTGAAGGAAAGAATACTAGAAAATGGATTGAAACAGCATAAAGAAGTAAACATTTCTAGTAAAAGTAAATGCATGGGTAATTATTATAAAGGCCAGTATTTCTAAACTCTATTTTGGCATATAACTCCACTTTTTACTTCTTACAGGCTCTAAATGCAAAGGCATAATCAATAGTGATAAATCTGTGTTTTTGGACATATAATGTACAAAGATATAATCTGTAACAAGTACAACATAAAGATGATGGAAAACAGGTACAATATACGTGTGTGCTATTAAACTTAAGTTGGTATCAAATCAGATGTCATTGTTATCAATTTAGGATGTTAAATCTAAGTCGCCTGATAACTAAAAAGAAAAGATCTGAAAAACACGTAATAAAAGAAATGAAAAAGGACTGAAAATGGTATGACTCAAAAAAACAATGAATAAGAAAGTAGACATTAACAAAGGAATAGAGAAACAAAAGTCATAAGACTTACAAAGACCAAACAGCAAAAGGGTAGAAGAAAGTTGTCAGTAGTTACTTTAAATGAAAATGGATTAAACTCTCAAGTCAAAAGGCCAAGATCAGTAGAATGGATTAAAAAAAAGCATGACCCAACTTTATGCTCTTTACAAGAGACTCAAATTCAAAAACACAAGTAGGTTGAAATTGAAAGGTTGGAAAAAAAACACATACCATGCAAACAGCAAGCAAAAGAGACCTGGGGTAGTAATAATATTAATATCAGAAGAAATAGACTCTAAGCCAAAAACACTTACAAAAAACAAAGACATTTATTATATACTGATAAAGGGGACAATTCAATAAGAAGATGCAGCAATTATAAATATATGTGCACCTAACAGCTGAGTTCCAAAATATATGAAGCACATACTGATAGATTTGAAAGGAGAAATAAGAAGTTCAACACTAACATTAGGGCACCTCAAAAGATCATTTTCAATAATGAATAGAACATTTAGACAAATGATTAATAAGGAAATAGATGATTTGAACAGTATTATAAACCATCTAGACATAACAGGAGTATATAGAAGACTTAACCCAACAGGAGCAAAATACAAATTCTTCTATAGATCATTCTTCAGGTTAGAACATAAACTAGATCACAAAACAAGTGTTAATAAATTCAAAAATATTGAAATCATAACATGTATATTCTTCAGGGAATTTTCCAGGAATAACTGGCAAATGCATAATTATGTGAAAATTAAGCAACACACCCTCAAACAAATAATGAGTCAAAGAATAAATCACAAGGGAAATTAGAAAATAAACTGAAGCAAATGAAAAGAAAACAACATTCAACAACATATGAAATGCAGCCAAAACAGTTCTTAAAGGAAAATTCACAGCTATAAATGCTTACATCAAAAAAGGAGAAAGATCTCAAATCAGAGACCTAGTATCATACCAAGAGGGTCTAGACAAAAAGAGCAAACTAAACACAAAGTGAGCAGAAGGAAAGAAAGAAAATATTATAATGGAAACAAACAAAATAGACAATTAAATAACAAAACAGAAACAGCAAAACAAAAAATTGGTTCTTTGAAAAAATTAAAAACTTGTCGAATATTCAGCTAGAATGGTAAATAAAATAAAATCAGAAATAAAAGGGAAGGCATCACTATCAACCTCACAGAAATAAAAAGGATTATAAAAGGATACTTTGAATAACCATATGCTAACAAATGAGACAACCTGGATGCCACAAACAGATTCCAAGAAGCACACCAACTACCTAAACTGACTCAAAAAGAATTAGACCTCAACAGAAAAATAAAATAGATTAAATGAGTAATCAAAAACTTTGTTACAAAAGTTTTTTTGTTAAGGACCAGAAAGCTTAATGAATTTTACCAAATATTCCAAGAAGACATAACACCAATCCTGATAAACCCTTCAAAAAATTAAAGAGGAAAGAAAACTTCCTAACTCTTTCTGTGATGCCAACATCACCCTAATCCCAAAATCAGATACATATATTACAAGAAAGGAAAATTATAGACCATTACCTTTTATAAATATAGATGCAAAAGCCCTTAATAAAATATTAGGAAACTAAATCCAACAGGACTTTAAAGAGTTATACACCATGATCATATGAGATTTATCCTAGTAATGCAAGGGTGGTTCAACATAAGAAAATCAATTAATTAATACACCTCATTAATAGAATGCAAGAAAAGCCACACAATTATTTTAACTGATACAAAAAAAGACAACTGACAAAATCCAGCACCAGGTTTTGACAAAACTATTAGAGAAACAGGAAAAGAAGGAAACTTCCTCAACATGATAAAGGGTATAAATAAAAAGCCAAAAGCTAACATGATAGCCAATAACGAAAGACTGAAGACTTTCTCTCAGCATCAGGAACAAGGCAAAAATGCCCACTGTCATCACTGTTGTACAACACTGCACTGGATTTTTTTAACCTTTTTTATTGTAAAATATGACATACATACCAAAGAAAGAAAGAAAAAAGGAATAATTTTCAAAGCACACTTCAATAAGTAGTTACTGCACAGATTCCAGAGTTTCTCATGGGCTACCATTCCACCATCTCAGATTTTTCCTTCTCACTGTTCCAAAACACTGGATGATAGAAAGATTATTAATATAATAATTCAGAAGTCATACTCATATGTTAAATCCCATTTTCTGTTATACCTTCTGCTTCTCTTTTAATCCTTCTCCCAAGCATAGGGATCTTTGGGCTATGCCCATTCTGACTTCTTCATGTTGAGAAGGATAGGAGGATAAAATTCTTCTATATCCCTCTACTATACTATTAACTCTGTCCATTTTGAACCATTGAAATAGTTCATGCAAGAACTTACTTATAATTGTAGATTTAATCAGTGGGATAAGTGGCACTATACATTCCCTTTCAATCTTATTCACCTTCAACACAGCAATATTACTTATAAATTCACTAATTGGTTACCATCACTTCTATCTGTTCCCATTTATTTAGTTATTTTGAGTGCACAGTGCAGGAAGTGAACCCATTCCCTTGCATTTAGATTTAACCTCTGTGGGTAGCCTTACCTCCATGTCTATCTTTTGTGTACCTCTCGGTCTGTTATATTCTACTGTGTAACTTCTGAGACTACCTTTAACAGAGTCATAATGGTGAAATCATTCAGTATCTATCCTTTTATATCTAACTTTTTTCACTCAGCATTATGTTCTCAAGGTTCATCCACCTTGTCATATGCTTCAGGACCTCATTATATACAGCATAATATTTCATCATATGTATATACTACTTTTTGTTTATCAAATTATCTGTTGAGGGGCACTTGGATATTTTCCATTTTGGGGCAACCATGAATATTGCCACTATGAATACTGGTGTGAAAATATTTGTTCGTGTCACTGCCCTTGGCTCTTCTGGGTATATACTGAATATTGGTATTGCTGGGTCATAAGTCAACTCTATATTTAGTTCTCTGAAAAAAATGTCAAATTATTTTCCACAGCCGTTGCACTATTATATATTCCCATCAACAGTGAGCAAGTGTCCCAATTTCTCCAAATCCTCTCTAACATTTGTAAATTTCTGTTTGTTTGATAGCAGCCATTCATATAGGCGTGAAGTGATATCTCATTGTTGTCTTAATTTACATTTCCCTTACAGCTAATGAAAATAAGCATCTCTTCATGTGCCTTTTAGCCATCTATATTTGTTCTTCAGAAAAATGCCTATTTATATCCTGTGTCCATTTTATAACTGGCTTGTTTGTTCTTTTGTTTCTGAACTGTATAATTTATTTATGTGCAAAGAATATCAAGCCTTTATCCAATATGTGGTTTCCAAATATTTTCTCCCATTGAATTGGCTACCTCTTCACCTTTTTGACAAAATCCTTTGAACAAGAAGCTCCTGATCATAAGGGGTTCCCATGTAACTATTTTTTTTTTTTTTTTTTTTTTTTTTTTTTTTTATACAGAGAGAAGGAAGGAAGGATAGAAGGAAGGAAGGAAGGAAGAAAGGGAAACATTTTCAAACACTTTCTTGTTTTATTGTATTCTGCTTCTCCGTTTTTGTTACATGGGCTGGGGCCGGGAATCGAACCGAGGTCCTCCGGCATAGCAGGCAAGCACCCCGCCCGCCGAGCCACCGCGGCCCGCCCCATGTAACTATTTTTAATTTCACTGTTCGTGTTTTAGGTGTAATATTTAACAAATTATTTTCTATTAAGAGAGCTTGATGATGTTTCCCTGCATTTTCTCCTAGGAGTTTTATGGTATTGACTCTTATATTCAGGTCTTTAATCCATTTTGAATTAATGTTTGAATAGAGCATAAGGTAGGGGGCTTTCTTTATTCTTTTGACTGTTGATATCCAATTCTCCCCTTCCCATCTACTGAACAGACTATTCTGTCTCAGTTCAGTGGATTTGGGGGCCTTGCAGAAAATCAATTGTCCATAGACATGGTGGTCTGCTCCACACTCTCAGTTTGATTCCATTGGTTGCTACTTCTGTCTTTCTGCCAGTACCATGCTGTTTTTACCACAGTGGCTTTAAAATGGGCCTTAAAGTCAGAAGTGCCAGTCCTCCCAATTTGCTGTACTGGATGTTTTATTCCACGCATTTAGGCAAGAAGAAGAAACAAAAGGCACTGAAATTGGAAAGGAAGAATTAAAACTTTACCTCATTGCAGATAACATAATTCTCCATACAGAAAATCCTGAACAACCCACCACAAAACTAAAAGAGCTATGAAAGAAATTCAGCAAAATGATGGGGTACATAATCAACAAGCAAAAATCCATGGTGTTTCTACACATTACTAATGAACAATCTGAAGATAAAATTTAAAAAATCCAATTTTGATAGCACCTAGAAGAATCAAGGAATATATCTAACCAAGGATTTGAAGAACTTGTACATGGAAAATTACAAAACATCACTACAGGAAATCAAAGAAGAGCTAAATAAATGGAAGGGCATTCCATGTTCACGGATTGAAAGAATAAATATTATTAGGATGTCAATTCTATACAAAGTTATCCACAGATTCAATGCAATCACAATCAAAACTCCAACAGCCACCTTTGCAGAAATGGAAAAACTAACCATTAACATGAACCATGAAAACATCATGTTGAGTAAAATAAGCCAGACAGAAAAGGATGAATATTGCATGTGCTTACTGATATGAAACGATTAGAATAAATAACTTCACAGAGTCAGAAGCTAGAATACAGATTATCAACAGCCTAGGGGGGATAGGGAATGCGAAGTTAATGTTTCATTGATACAGAGTTCCTGTCTGAGGCAATGGAAGAGTTTTGGCAATGGGTGATGGTGACAGTAGCAAAACATTGTGAAAGTAATTAACTGCATTTAATTATATATTTGATGGTGATTAAATGGGGAAATTTTAGTATTTATGCTATTAGAATAAAAATTAAAAAAACAGAAGACTCTAAACAAGTGAACTCTAATGCAACTATGGACTGTAGTTAATAGTACAGTTAAAATAGTATTCTTTCACCTATTGTAATGAAGGCACCACATTAATGCAAAGTGTTAGTAATAGGGAAAAATGAGTATGTGAGGGAGGTATATGGGAATTCTGTATTTTCTTCCTGTTTTTCCTATAAACCTATAACTTCTCTTCTAAAAAATAATAAATTATAAAAAATGAACTTCTTATTGTGGACACTGAATTCCAACCCTGAAGAGTCTACAGTCATGAATGACACAGTTCAGGTTCTCTGGTTATCAAAAAGCAAGATAACAATGTAAACCATCGGCCTAAATGTGTAGTATTCAGAAGAAGTCTACATCTACTTATATCTAAAAAAATAACCTATCATACAAACCACCTCAAAACCACTAACTACTACAAAAACTAGAAAGTAGCATGTCCTCTGTCTTTCTACTGAAAGTAGTGGTCTCCACGGGCTTTTTCTCATTCTTTGTTCTCCCAAGGAATTCTGAGAAAATAAAAAATCAGGTGCAAAATGATAGAAAGTTGCTGGGGCCACTGTCTCTGGAGTGACTGCAAGGCTGGAGAATTTCAGATACAGATGGGACTTCCACAGGCACCAATCAGCAAGCACCTCAATTGCATTTTATATAGACAAAGAAGCTCAGGTGGAAAGCCACCTGGTCAGGTGGCATCAAGGTCCTTGGCCACAGCCCAAGAATATCTGTGAACTGACAAGGCACAATATGACATCAGAAAATCAAAACTTCCTCACTTATCAAAACCCAAATATCCACATGGCCTAGTCACAGCTCTGCTACAGTGGCTCGAACAGCTCCAAGGACAAATGTGTACCTTCATTTGGTTAGGTCCAGTGTTCCTTCCCATGTACATAATTGAGTCTGCTCCAATGCCATTTACTCCTATTGAGATACATGCACTAGGTAAAAGTACTACAAATGTCAATACCTGATGATTAAATGTATTACATATTATAAGCTATTAAAAACATCGTTAGAGACAGTAATGTGCCACCTTGCAAAATGCACAGATCATTAAGCATATGGATTTTAATTATTTCATCTGTAGCTTTTTCCTGGGTTGGGAGGAAGAGAATTTTATGTTGTTGTGACCAGAGAGATTAGCAAGCTACAATATGACATGCTTCAGGAATGAGACCTTTGCAAGGACCTGTTAAATGTAGCAATAGCCACATTCCATAAAGAAAAATGATTATCGTCCTGGGCTCTATTGCAATGAAAGGCCATAAACCTGGAAATATTAAGCAGTGATGTGCTAGGCTTAAAAGAGAAAAATGGAGTACAGACGATTGATACTGAATCTAGTTTTGCTAAATATTTTTATACAATAAAGAAAAAAAACCTGATGACATGAATTTTATTGGGCAATAAATGCATTTCTGAGATGATAAGTCAACTACATCAAAATACATAAAGAAAGCCTATTGTAAATTAATTTGTACAACAAATAAGCAACCAATAAATATGGACTTTTGGTATAAATAAAAAATTTCAATAATCTTGTGTATGAAAGATTTTTTTCATACACGTATACTGCTGACTTATATTCTTAAGTCAATAAATGTTCCTGTTGATCTCTATCCTTCTACAACCATAATGCAAATCAAAACCCCCTGAAATAGCAGTAGCCTGATACAGTATTTAGTAGCTGAAATGTGACTTCAAAGACCTTTTAATATAATGAAGAAATGAAAAAAACAATGTCATAACCTGTATCTAACTAGGACAGGAGAGATGAAATGATAAAAAATGCCAGCATCTAATTGTGAATAAAGAGGCAGGTAGCTTCATCCATCCACATTTCAATATGAAATGAAGAGGATACCTCAGCTTCCTCATGCTGTTTAATAATTGTACAAGTACATGCAGAGAAAAGGGGCAGGGGTGAGTTTTATATTCTAATTCCAGATTTTAAGGTTATCTTGGAGGATGTCATCTGCTTAAAGCTTAGGGGCAATCTGGGTGGGCCCTCTAGGACAGAAAACCTCTATTTTCTAAGGAAGAACAATCTAATTTCACACAACTCTACTCATCAGACATTTTTCCTTCAACTATTTGGTCTTTCATAGGCCCTTCTGAATCACTCATGAAAATTTAATCCTCTCTTCAGTAGAGTAGATCTTAAGAGATTTTTTTTTACATAGCGTTAAGCAGAAGGAAAATGTCAAAACTAACATTCATTAGTCATTACCCCAAGAATTAATGCCACTTTCAGATTCTGAAAAGAACAATTAAGATAAAGAAAGGAACAAACAACTCTTCCCAGATTTCCAAATGTTCAATACCTACTAACAAGTCATTCAGGTGGGATGACTTGTTTGCTTTTATATTAACTTTTCAGCATTTAAGCAAATTAGTTGGAGCATAGAAGGTGTTGCCAATGCTTTAGAGGGGGGAACCTGGTTTCTAGTGAAATATTGATGAGGTAATCACTAGTAACTCTGATTTATTTCAGGATATAAATTGCTACTTATACTTGAAAGAAATAGAACAAGAGCTCATGGTTGGAGCCCAATTCCTCAATGTTTGTGGGGTGAAGACAAGTATAAAGAACCTTAAATGAATAGAGTAGAGATTGGGCAATTGGTGCTGAAAGAACACAGATTGTGCAACAGGACTGACTAAAAATTCAGAAATGGCTAGCACAATATTACCTGATTGTACCACAATAATATAAGTATAATGAAGCTGAATGTGTAAGTATAATGAAGCTGAATGTGAGTATGATAGAGGGAGAAGGAATGGGGGCACATATGAAACCAGAAGGAAAGATAGTGGATAAAGAATGAGATGGTATAATTTAAGAATGCTTAGAATGTACAATGATGGTGATTATATGTACAAATTAAAAAATGTTTTTGCCTGAGGAAGGATAAAGGAATGTCAGTATTGCAATGTGTTGAAATAGATGATATATGGGAAAAAAATACAACCAATGTAAGCTAGGGTCAATAGTCAACAGTAACATTGCACTATGCTTCCACTGAATGTAACAAATGCACTAAACCAAAACTAAATGCCAACAGGCAAGGGGATTGGGAAAGGGGTATGAATTCTTCATGGAAGGAAAGGAAATATCTTCAGATAGAGTATGGTGGTAAAGGCATGTCTATATACTTCGGTTGGATTGTATGATGTGTGAATAAAATTATTTAAAAATGAACAGAGAGAAACAAGTGCTAGAGAAAATGTAGAGAAAGATATGTACTTCTCACTATAGGTAGGAGAATGAGAGGTGCAACCCCTTGAAAGGCAGTGTGGTGGTTCCACAGGAGGCTAGGCTTGGGGTTGCCATATGATCCTGAAACCCCATTGCTCAGTATATACCTGGAGGAACTGAGTGTGGGGACATGAACAGACACTTGCACACTGGTGGTTATGGCAGCAGTGCTCATAATTCACAATGAATGGAGGTGGCGTATGTTGAGGTGCAGTTGTTAAGAAATCCATGCAGGACAGCTAGTTAAAGCTTAACAGATTTATTAAAGGGAGAAAGCAGGTGGGAGAGTGAAAGGGAAAAAGCGACAGGGAGCCTGAAAATGGCTTTCACCTGGGGAGCAAACAGAGGGAATGAAAACATGTCCGACTCTCTTTTTGAGAGCTGTATTTTTTAAAGGAAAACCAGGCTGGGAAGGGAGGGTGCCCACTAGGCAGTGTTCTGTCCTGGATTGAATGGGAGTTTGTTAACTTACGATGTGATCGGTTGCTGGGGTTCTGACGCACTACTTTCCTTTGACGTGTAGCTGCATGTGCTGACAGCAGGTTGCCTTCTGATGGGTGCAGCACCGGCATGTCTGGGGCTCTCAAACATCTTTCAACCACAAACCTTGCGATTTCTATCTTGCTGCAAATTCTGGTTCTGCCAAAGAAGCTGAGGGCCCCCTGAAAAAGACCTATAAAGTTCTTTTTCTTGAGACCTGACAGTCTAAGGGTATAACAACTGAGGAGTAGAAGGGGGAACTATGGTATATTTATACAATGGACTACTGAACTGCCACAAAAAGGAATTAAATTGTGAGGCTGGCAACTAGGTGAATGAACCTTAAGGACTGTATGTTGAATGAAATGTCAGAAACAAAAAGACAAATATTATCATGCCTCAATCTTATGAACTAATTATAATATAAAAATTTGGTGAACTAAAGTCGAGAGTGTGGGTTATCAGATCGGGGCTTACTTTAAAGCGTCTTAGAGTATAAGCTCTTACAGCAGTCACGTATACTCATGAAGTGTAACTGTTAATTCTAAATTCTGAGATATTGAGCTGTTTGTATATAACATGGTCTTTCCCAGAAACTTTTGGTATTTATGTGAAACCTGAAACTCAGAACTCTGAAACTATGAAAGTCAGCAGTACCCCATATAGGAATTGTTTAAAAAGTTGAAAAAGTGATCAGACATTGAGTAGACAGATGAATGAAGCTGATCTGGACTAATGTATGTCAGAAGACTGGGTAAAGGATGATATCATCCATAATTTAAAACTTAAAGGGAGAGATGTTTATTTGATGCAAAATTTATATTTTGGGTAGTGCATTTCCTAATTTAACTTGTATGGTCAGTTTAATTGAACACCGTAGGTACATGGAATCTTGAATAGGTCATGAGATTTTGTGGGTTTGAATAAGTTAGTGTGATGCCCTGATAAATCCCAGAGTGATTTGGACAGTGAATAAAGAAATATATGCAAAGTCCCCTTGGGGGAATAGGGAGAATGTGGAAATATTAAACTTCCCCATTTGGAGAATTTCTTATATTTTCGTAAGCAGTGGGAACAACCAAATCACCAGGCTGAGCCCCAACGAAACTTACTCCTGCAAAGAACAGACTAAGTCTACTTGAAATTATGCCTAAGAGTCACCTCCAGAGAAACCCTTTTGTTGCTCAGATGTGGGCTCTCTCTCTAAGCCTATACAGCAAGTAAACTCACTGCCCTTCCCTGTCTATGTGGAACATGACTTCCCTGTCTATGTGGAACTCTCCCTGGCAACATGGGACAGAAATCCTGGGATGAACTGGGTCCAGCATCAAGGTATTATGTAAATCTTCTTGACCAAAAAGGGGAAAAGAAAAATGAGACAAAGTATCAGTGGCTGAGAGATTTCAAACAGAGTATTCTTACACATTATATAGATATCCATTTTTAGTTTATGGTGTATTGGAGTGGCTAGAGTGGAGTACCTGAAACTGTAGAGCTGTGTTTCAGTAGTCTTGTTTTTTGAAGATGACTGTATAACTAAATAGCTTTTACAACGTGACTGTGCAATTGTGAAAATCTTATCTTATGCTCCTTTTATCCAGGGTATGATCAGATGAGTAAAAAACATGGAATAAAAACAAACAAACAATAAGGGGGAAAAAGGTTAAAATAAATTGGGAGCATGGTGTATACGTTTTGTTTTTTTTTTTTCTTCCTTTTTTATTTCATTTTCTGGAGTGATGCAAATGTTCAAAAAAATGATCATGGTGATGAATGACAGCTTTGTGACAATATTTTGAGCCACTTGACTATACCATGTATGAAATGTTTGTATATTAAGAATGTTTTTATGTTTGTATGTTAAGTTTTATCAATAAAAATATTAAAAAAAATAAAGACTCTTAAGTGGCTTGCTCAATGTTCACCAGCCAACTGACGGCAGAGTCCAGACCAGAAGCCTGGTGTTGTGACTGAGTTTTGTGTTTGCTGCATTTTACCACTGTACTACATTGACTTAGAAACATTCTCTTGTTGAAGAGGTTTCACAAATTCCGATTGAATGTGCCCAAGTTATTACATACAATTTAAGCTCTTTTTAATACTAGTCTTGTTGTTTTGGTATTGTGCTTATAGCAAATGTTTTGCAAGTTTCAATGAAGTTGTCATTAGGAAAATTAAATAATGGTTGCATCACTGATTTCATACCAACTAACATATATATATACAAAGCAAAGCAAATTACAGGAATTAGAAAGCCATTATATAATTTGCATCTTACAGGCTGCAGTCAAATAAAATGCCTTCGTAATTGCTACACAGTAATATAACAAGTCACCCTAACTTTTTCTGAAGGAATCTTTGGCTAAAAAAAAACACACGAACAATTCTCATAATGAGAAAAGTTGATTAAGGATAGAAAATTCTAACAGGCATTTCAAAATTAGAAACAAAACCAAAAAATGTTCCAAGTGACTGGTATGAACATGATAAACAGTGCTATAATATCAAAGCTCAATTGAGTTATATTTTCAATGAAACATGGAGAAAACTGAATTTTCTCCACTACTGGTTTGAGAATGAATACAACTAGAAAAATCAGATTCTAGGACTTAAATGGCATAGTGTTTGCTTTAATTTCTAATCTGTCATTAATTTACCAGTTATCACAGAAAATGGCAGTCTTTTAAATGCAATTAACACCATGAGTTCCCTTTTCTAACTGATAGGGGGTGCATAGGTCTCAACCATTCTGCATCCCACATTAAGAGTTCTTACAAGAAGGCACTACATCTAAATCAACATGAGTATATCAATTACAATTAAACACAGATAATACAAATATGTCCGTGCATCAGAAGGACTCAGCCATAAATAATGAATCTAAGGTAACTCAAAGCCCTAAACCCAAAAAGGCCAACTGCCAAAATTTGCTAATCACAGCTTCTTCACTTCCCTGTTCAAAAGCTTGTCACTAGGGTCATGACACATCTCAGACAGACTTCTCTGTTTCAACTCAGTGACATATTTTTACAGTAAGTGAAATTAAGTTAAAACAAACATAAACATTGAAAGCAAAAAAAAAAGTCCCACAGAGTGACACCCAGCTTTAGGATTTAGGGGTAGAAGAGTGGTAGCCCTGGTTACACTGCCTTAAGTTGCAGGGCTAATCATATGAGCATATCTATAAATACGTGTTCATGAGCAAAGTGTATAAAATGTTTTATATCATTCCATTAATGTGTTTACCTATTCAATAATCATTTATTGAGCACCTATTATGTGGCAGATACTTAGTAGGTCCTAGTCAGATGAAGCCTTGGTTTCTGACCTTACTTCCAATCTGCTGGTTCCAAAAGACTCACCTAATGAGTTGTTCATTTTGAAAATGCAGAGTATCCAGAAATGTACACAAAGTAGGCATTTGGAAAATCAAGAGAAAAGCAGCAGCTATATTTAGGGAACTGGAAATCATGAGTATGTAGGGGTGCTTAGTCAGCCAAAATAATAAGGGTGTCCAAAAAGTACGTATACAGATTGAGTTTAAGATTGTCCTTCTTCATCTTTCTAATGGTTGCTTTTAGCCATGACCCTGAGGGATGCTGGAGGTCAGTCAAATATTCTCCCTCTCCTCATCCCCCAACTCCACCAGTCTCTGTTCCATTGCTTAAAAAAAACAAAAAAGAATATAGTTGAGAAGTCACAAGCAAATACATTCTTCATCATTAATTAGTTCTTCAGCTCATACTGAGGACATCTGACTTCAGGTTCTCTCTAACCTCTTGACTTCTAGACCAATCAAAAAGTGGACTTCAGGGGTTCTGGACTTCTATCTCTTGGACACCATTTGGTTACCTATTAAGATTTCCAAAGCCAAGGGACCCTTCTTATCACATGAGTTGCATGAAATTGGAGAGACACATATAGAGAAGAACAAAAAATATAAAGATCACAGGAAGTCAGTGAATTTCTTTTCTCTCTTTTATCTGGAAACATGATCTTCGACCACAGGCGACCTAATGTAAGGTGTCTAATACAACTTATTTATTTTTAAGTATTTCAAATAATAAAGCTTTCAAATAATATGATCAATCTTTTTTTTTCTTAAATCTCCAAACACCATTTCTTATGAAATACATTAAAATTCAAAGAAGGGATTCACAGGGGGCCAAGATGGCGGCTTAGTAAGGTGCATGCATTTTAGTTCGTCCTCCAGAGCAACTACTAAATAACCAGAAACAGTACAGAACAGCTCCCGGAGCTATGACAGAGACTGAACACACAGCATAACCCAGTCTGGATCAGCTGGACCGGCTGTGAGACTCCGCAACAGTGAGTTTCCCGAGCCGCGCACACTTTCCCAAGCCACGGTGGCTGGTGCCCCTCCAACACAGGCAGCTTCCCGGACCGGCTACGAGACTCAGAGCAGCTAGGTTCTCCAAGCCGTGGCGGCCGGCAGCCAGCGCCCCCCCCCCCCCCCCACGGGCGGCTTCCCGGAGGGAAAGGAGGGAGTCTCCAACAGTAGCAAGGTCTGAGTCCGACCGAACACCAATAGTGGCATTAATAAACAAATTCTGACTACTAAAAATAGGCTCCCAGCTCAGGTGAAACTGATCAGGGCTGAAGTCGCCTATTGCGCTGGCTGGAAGGGAGGAAAGGGGATGAAACGGAGCCTTCTGCAGCTGTTGCTATGGAGGCTTGGTTGTCTCTGGTCTCAGCGCCAGGATTACACAGGCTGTAACTGCCCAAAACGAAGAAACAGGCTGCTTTCAGGGCTGTCTCGCATCTGAACCTTCCCCACGGGAGGGGTGAAACAGAATTCAAGTGGAATCCCTCTCTCAAGGAATACAGATCCCAGGACTTTGCAATTTGAAGCCATTAAAACCAGCCTTCAACCTTTCCTCTGTCTCCACCATGCCCCCAGCAGGGAGAGCCTTCCAAAATTAAAGGAGCCACAACATACTTTTCTGGTGGGACCCACAGACAGACAAGTGCCACATACTGGGCAGGATAAGAAAGCAATCTCCAGAATAACCTAATTAAGGTAATTAAATGTCCAGACACCAGCAAAAAATTACAAATCACACCAGGAAAATTGAAGATATGGCCCAGTCAAAGGAACAAACCAATAGTTGAAATGAGATACAGGAGCTGAGACAACTAATTCTGAATATACAAACAGAAATGGAAAACCTCTTCAAAAACCAAATCAATCAATTGAGGGAGGACGTGAAGAAGGCAAGAAATGAACAAAAAGAAGAAATGGAAAGTCTGAAAAAACAAATCAAAGAACTTATGGGAATGAAAGATACAGTAGAAGAGATGAAAAAAACAATGGAAACCTACAATGGTAGATTTCAAGAGACAGAGGTTAGAATTAGTGAACTGGAGGATAGAACATCTGAAATCCAAAAAAAACAGAAACTATAGGGAAAAGAATGGAAAACCTTGAGCAGGGGCTCAGGGAATTGAATGATAATATGAAACGCACAAATATATGTGTTGTGGGTGTCCCAGAAGGAGAAGAGAAGGGAAAAGGAGGAGAAAAACTAATGGAAGAAATTATCACTGAAAATTTCCCAACTCTTATGAAAGATCTAAAATTACAGATCCAAGAAGTGCAGCGCACCCCAAAGAGAATAGATCCAAATAGGTGTTCTCCAAGACATTTACTAGTTAGAATGGCAGAGGTCAAAGAGAAAGAGAGGATATTGAAATCAGCAAGAGAAAAACAATCCATCACACACAAGGGAAACCCAATAAGACTATGTAATTTCTCAGCTGAAACCATGGAGGCAAGAAGAGAGTGGGATGATATATTTAAATTACTAAAAGAGAAAAACTGCCAACCAAGAATTCTTTATCCAGAAAAATTGTCCTTCAAAAATGAGGGAGAAATTAAAACATTTTCAGACAAAAAGTCACTGAGAGAATTTGTGACCAAGAGACAAGCTCTGCAAGAAATACTAAAGGGAGCACTAGAGACAAATATGAAAAGACAGAAGAGAGAGGTGTGGAGAAGAGTGTAGAAAGAAGGAAAATTAGATATGATATACATAATACAAAAGGCAAAATGGTAGAGGAAAGTATTACCCAAACAGTAATAACACTAAATGTTAATGGACTGAATTCCTCAATCAAAAGACATAGACTGGCAGAATGGATTAAAAAACAGGATCCTTCTATACGCTGTCTACAGGAAACACATCTTAGACCCAAAGATAAACATAGGTTGAAAGTGAAAGGTTGGGAAAAGATATTTCATGCAAATAACAACCAGAAAAGCGCAGGAGTAGCTATACTAATATCCACAAAATTAGACTTCAAATGTAAAACAGTTAAAAGAGACAAAGAAGGATACTATCTACTAATAAAAGGAACAATTCAGCAAGAAGACATAACAATCATAAATATTTATGCACCGAACCAGAATGCCCCAAAATACGTGAGGAATACACTGCAAATACTGAAAAGGGAAATAGACACATCTACCATAATAGTTGGAGACTTCAATTCCCCACTCTCATCAATGGACAGAACATCTAGACAGAGGATCAATAAAGAAACAGAGAATTTGAATATTACAATAAATGAGCTAGACTTAACAGACATTTATAGGACATTACATCCCACAACAGCAGCATACACCTTTTTCTCAAGTGCTCATGGATCATTCTCAAAGAAAGACCATATGCTGGGTCACAAAGCAAGTCTCAACAAATTTAGAAAGATTGAAATCATACACAACACTTTCTCAGATCATAAAGGAATGAAGTTGGAAATCAATAATAGGTAGAGTGCCAGAAAATTCACAAATATGTGGAGGCTCAACAACATACTCTTAACCAGTGGGTCAAGGAAGAAATTACAAGAGAAATTAGTAAATTTCTCAAGGTGAATGAAAATGAAAACACAACATATCAAATCCTATGGGACGCAGCAAAGGCAGTGCTAAGAGAGAAATTCATTGCCCAAAATGCCTATATCAGAAAACAAGAAAGGGCAAAAATTTGGGAATTAACTGTCCACTTGGAAGAACTGGAGAAAGAACAGCAAACTAAACCCAAACCAAGCAAAAGGAAAGAAATAACAAAGATTAGAGCAGAAATAAATGAAATTGAGAACATGAAAACAACAGAGAAAATCAATAATACCAGAATTTTGTTCTATGAGAAAATCAATAAGATTGATGGGCCGTTAGCAAGATTGACAAAAAGAAGAAGAGAGAGAAATGGAAGAGGAGACATAACCACTGACCCCACAGAAATAAAGGAGGTAATAACAGGATACTTTGAACAACTTTATGCAAATAAATATAACAATGTAGATGAAGTGGGCAAGTTCCTAGAAAGGCATGAACAACCAACTTTGACTCAAGAAGAAATTAATGACCTCAAGAAACCAATCATAAGTAAAAAAAATTGAATCAGTCATTCAAAAGCTTTCCAAAAAGAAAAGTCCAGGACCAGACAGCTTCACATGTGAATTCTACCAAACATTCCAGAAAGAATTAGTACCAACCCTGCTCAAACTCTTCAAAAAAATTGAAGTGGAGGGAAAGCTACCTAATTCATTCTATGAAGGCAACATCATCCTCATACCAAAACCAGGCAAAGATATTACAAAAAAAGAAAACTACAGACCAATCTCTCTAATGAATATAGATGCAAATATCCTCAACAAAATTCTAGCAAATCGAATCCAGCAACACATTAAAAGAATTATACATCATTACCAAGTAGGATTCATCCCAGGCATGCAAGGATGGTTCAACATATGAAAATCAATTAATGTAATACACCATATCAACAAATCAAAGCAGAAAAATCACATGATCATCTCAATTGATGCAGAGCAGGCATTTGACAAGATTCAACATCCTTTCCTGTTGAAAACACTTCAAAGGATAGGAATACAAGGGAACTTCCTTAAAATGATAAAGGGAATATATGAAAAACCCACAGCTAATATCATCCTCAATGGGGAAATATTGAAAACTTTTCCCCTAAGATCAGGAACAAGACAAGGATGTCCACTATCACCACTGTTATTCAGCATCGTGTTGGAGGTTCTAGCCAGAGCAATTAGACAAGAAAAAGAAATACAAGGCATCAAAATTGGAAAGGAAGAAGTAAAACTATCACTGTTTGCAGCCGATATGATACTATACGTCGAAAACGCGGAAAAATCCACAACAAAACTACTAGAGCTAATAAACGAGTAGAGCAAAGCAGCAGGTTACAAGATCAACATTCAAAAATCTGTAGCGTTTCTATACACTAGCAATGAACAAGCTGAGCAGGAAATCAAGAAACGAATTCCATTTACAATTGCATCTAAAAGAATAAAATACTTAGGAATAAATTTAACTAAAGAGACAAAAGACCTATACAAAGAAAACTACAAAAAACTGTTAAAAGAAATCACAGAAGACCTAAATAGATGGAAGGGCTTACCATGTTCATAGATTGGAAGACTAAATATAGTTAAGATGTCAATTCTACCCAAATTGATTTACAGATTCTACGCAATACCAATCAAAATCCCAACAACTTATTTTTCAGAAATAGAAAAACCAATAAGCAAATTTATCTGGAAGGGCAGGGTGCTCCGAATTGCTAAAAGCATCTTGAGGAAAAAAAACGAAGCTGGAGGTCTCACGCTGCCTGACTTTAAGGCATATTATGAAGCCACCGTGGTCAAAACAGCATGGTATTGGCATAAAGATAGATATATCGACCAATGGAATCGAATAGAGTGCTCAGATATAGACCCTCTCATCTATGGACATTTGATCTTTGATAAGGCAGTCAAGCCAACTCACCTGGGAAAGAACAGTCTCTTCTATAAATGGTGCCTAGAGAACTGGATATCCATATGCAAAAGAATGAAAGAGGACCCGTATTTCACACCCTATACAAAAGTTAACTCAAAATGGATCAAAGATCTAAACATTAGGTCTAAGACCATAAAACAGTTAGAGGAAAATGTAGGGAGATATCTTATGAAACTTACAATTGGAGGCAGTTTTATGGACCTTACACCTAAAGCAGGAGCACTGAAGAAAGAAATAAATAAATGGGAGCTCCTCAAAATTAAATACTTTTGTGCATCAAAGAACTTCATCAAGAAAGTAGAAAGACAGCCTACACAATGGGAGACAATATTTGGAAACGACATATCAGATAAAGGTCTAGTATCCAGAATTTATAAAGAGATTGTTCAACTCAACAACAAAAAGACAGCCAACACAATTACAAAATGGGAAAAAGACTTGAACAGACACCTCTCAGAAGAGGAAATACAAATGGCCAAAAGGCACATGAAGAGATGCTCAATGTCCCTGGCCATTAGAGAAATGCAAATCAAAACCACAATGAGATATCATCTCACACCCACCAGAATGGCCATTATCAACAAAACAAAAAATGACAAGTGCTGGAGAGGATGTGGAGAAAGAGGCTCACTTATCCACTGTTGGTGGGAATGTCAAATGGTGCAACCACTGTGGAAGGCAGTTTGGCGGTTCCTCAAAAAGCTGAATATAGAATTGTCATACGACCCAGCAATACCATTGCTAGGTATCTACTCAGAAGACTTAAGGGCAAAGACACAAACGGACATTTGCACACCAATGTTTATAGCAGCATTGTTTACAATTGCAAAGAGATGGAAACAGCCAAAATGTCCATCAACAGAAGAGTGGCTAAACAAACTCTGGTATATACATCCGATGGAATATTATGCAGCTCTAAGACAGAATAAACTTATGAAGCATGTAATAACATGGATGGACCTAGAGAACATTATGCTGAGTGAGACTAGCCAAAAACTAAAGGACAAATACTGTATGGTCTTACTGATATGAACCGACATTAGTGAATAAACTTGTCGACATAGTGAATAAACATTAGTGATAATGGGTAATCGGAGCTGAAGGGATACAGACTGTGCAACAGGACTAGATACAAAAACTCAGAAATGGACAGCACAATACTACCTAACTGTAATGTAACTATGTTAAAACATTGAATGAAGCTGCATGTGAGGTATAGGTTTTTTTTGTTTTTTTTTCTCTCTATTATCGTTTTATTTCTTTTTCTGTTGTCTTTTTATTTCTTTTTCTAAATTGATACAGTTGTACTAAGAAATGATGAATATGCAACTATGTGATGATATTAAGAATTACTGATTGTATATGTAGAATGGAATGATTTCTAAATGTTTTGTTAGTTAATTTTTTTAAATTAATAATAATACAAAAAAGAAGGGATCCAACTGTTAAGCTAAAAAGGTACAAAAGATAAATTGTTTTCCCTATGTCGCCAGACTTTATGCAGACTCCTTGTATCTTTGTATCAACAATTGGACCCATTCTCAATTTCTATTGCCAATCTCAGAGTCTTTGTGCCTTTTGCAGGCTGTCCCAAAGTGAAGGGAGTTCCATTCCATGATTTTTACTGTTTAATTCCTTTAAAGGAAAAGTGGGAAATTAGTGATAAATGATTTGAAAGTTGCACTGTGAGCATTTTCCAGTGAATATACTGTCTGAGCCCTTGGGAAATTTAATTTCTCACTGCAAATTAATAAACTAGTATCGTGAGTGCAATTTGACATTCCTTGTAGGTCTGCCTACAGGGAAATAATATTCTGGTCATGCTGATGCTAATATTATACTCTGTATGACAGTATAATAAAGATTAATAATCTACCATGAATTTTTAAAGCAAATGCACATTGTCATATAATTCTTATGTCACCTGCACACTCTCGAGTTAGAGTGCCTGAGCAGCTATGGCCTTGGGGAAGGGCTGATGGGAGTTTGATGGTAGCAGGCATGGTAACTGTTTTTGGACAATGGAGAGGAGTCCATTTTCAACTCCTACTTTGAGCAGGTAATGGCTCTTCTCTCAAGTAGACTTTAAAGGAGAGATGAGGGAAGAAACTGCATATGCCAAGGAACTTGGCAGACACAACGTACTTATGCTTTAGAGATGGAGAACTGATGTATTACTGATCAATAACTGAACTTAAAAAGTAAACTATAAGCTGATCCCAGTTGAATTTCAGAACATGAAGTAAGAAGCAGGCATCTAGAAGATAGTGACAGCCTGGACATACAGAATGAAATCGTGTCCAAGCCTACTCAGAGACCACCACCATGGGCACATTGGTCTAAGGATGTTGGCAAGGTGGTAAAAGAAGCCACTCAGGACTCAATCAGGTGTATCTTACAGGATACCCCCATAAAAACAATGGATAATAAATTATATTTAATGCTTACAACTTTACTGAGCATGGGTTCAGTAAATTTCAATATATTTGTTGTCATCACATTAAAAGTTAAAAAACCCTTTCAGTATAAATGCACGAGCATACAAACACATGTCACATAAACTATGCATCAAAGAGCATCCAATTTAAAATATTGCAGTTAAGGGGTTGGCACGAAGAATTGGCAAAACCAATAATTGGCACCATTCATAAAAGCCTGTGTGTGCGATATAATATAATTACATTTGACAATTCCCAAATCTAATATTTTCAATAATCAACAGATGCAGCTATAGATTATTGCCGAAAGTGGTAGCTTTGCAACAATCTGTTTTGTCCTCTTCTGCACGGATCTCTATGTAAATACACACTATCTTCTTACCTCTACTAACCGTGAGCACATCTCCCTCTTCCCCAGACTCTAAGACTAGATGACTAAATGATATCAAAGATTGCTTCCCAAACAGGATACTACAATGCAAAACATCATGCTCCAAGCACAGTGCTAAGCATTGCATATACATGATCACACAATGAGGTGGATGACCTCAGCTCCATTTCAAAGATGAGAAAATTGTGGCTTAGCTTAGAAACAAGTTCATTAATTTTTCTGATGCCACATAGCTAGTCAGTTTCAGACCTGAGATTTGAATCTAAGGCTGCTTGATTCAAAAGCCTAAGTCTGTGATCATAACCACCCTGATACAAGGAAAAACTCTAAGCCAGTCTACTGGCAAAAAACCAAAACACAATAAGACATAGAATATAGGAACGATGGTGAGGATAGTAATGCTAATGACAACAGTAAAAGTAATAACGTCAGCTACCCCTGACAAGTGTTTAATTTTTGCCAGATATTAATCATAACATCTATTTATTTCAGCTTCACAACAAATCCTATGAGACAGGTACCATTGCCATTTCACAGATGAAGACACTGAGATACAAAAAGGTGAGTAAATTTACATACAGCCAAAAAATGTTTGTGATTGAACTGGAATTTTAACTTAGAAAATCTTGCTACAGAGGTTGTACTTTCAATCATATCTAGGACAACATAACACTTTACATGCCAAGCAACAAATTTAAAAAACAAAAAATTCAGTAATAATACCAATGGAGAGAAAGCTAACAGATGTCACCATGGGCCCTCCCAGCTGAGAGAGAAAACCTGAACTTCACTGCCCATTTCTTTTGAGTTAAGTTGTCTTTCTCTTGACACCTTTATTTGGACGTTTTCATGGCCTTAGGACTGTAAACTTGCAACTTAATAAATTCCCTTTTATAAGGGCCGTTCTGTTTCCGGCATATTGCATTCCAACAGCTTACAAACTAGAGCACACAGAACACAAAACACACATCCCACACACACATATTTCATATCAAATATTAAGAGATTTATTATAGGAATTGGTTCATGAAACCATGGGCATTAGAAAGCCCAAATTCTATAGCACAGATACAAGTTCAGAACACCAATGAAGCTTTCCATGAATTCCATAGGAGGAGCTGCCTGGCTGAAGTAGAGACAGAAATTCATTTTGACAATGGAAATCATCAGTTGTCCCTTTGAGGTCTTCAACTGATTAGGTGAGAGTCCTCTCATTGCCAAACGCAATATCCTCTGTTGACTGTAGATGAATTAGCCATAGATGTTGTCAACTGACTAATAATTTAAGTCAACAACATACCTTCACAGTAACCATCAGACCAGTGCTTGCTTGACTAAACAACTGGACCCCATAACCCGGCCAAGTTGATGCATGAACTTAACCATCAACATTAGCTTTAAGGCATTCTACCAATTATCTTTCACTCTGGTATGAGAAATCTTTCAGTTTTCACAAAGCACAACATTTCTTTTCCTGCCTTTATGGGTTATTTCCCCACAAACTAAAACTATTTCTAAACAATTTACTTTTAAAATATTATTTCTAATTTTCAACAATAAGGAAAGAAAGGAGGGTGTGTATTGGGGTGGATATCACAATAATTAATGGGCTAGAAGAAGATGAAAGAGACATTTTCCCCATTTGCCCTATCCAACCCCATCTCTAAACCATTATGCTCATTTGAGGGTCCATTGACAAAGGGAGATACTTGCATCCCATTTGTGAGAAATGCTGCATTTTAAGCATATTCTTAATCTATTCTGTGCATGACCTTTGGTTGTTAGATTGCTGAACAACTGTTATTCAACCATTATGATGACCTACAAAAGTCTGAGGATGCAGATGTCATTAAAATTTACATTCACTGTAAATCAGGCATATTCCAGGAACCAGCTTTCCAGAAGCTTCTCTAATGAGTGTTCACCCCAAGTAAGTGTGGTTAAAATGTAAGCAATTTAAAGAGCAAAAATAGTAGTGCCCTGAGTGCCCAGGAAGAGCAACATATTTCCAAGTAGATTTGATGCTCCAAAGTTTCACCCCAGTGGGGCCTGTGTGGCCATTGTGTTCAGACTACCAGGAATGGTTTGTGAAAAGTCAATTCTATCATGAAAAGAAGTGGCAGGAGAGAGAAACTTTCTACTTCATCAAGAAAGTAGAAAGACAGCCTACACAATGGAAGACAATATTTGGAAACGACATATCAGATAAAGGTCTAGTATCCAGAATTTATAAAGAGATTGTTCAACTCAACAAAAAAAGACAGCCAACCCAATTACAAAATGGGAAAAAGACTTGAACAGACATCTCTCAGAAGAGGAAATACAAATGGCCAAAAAGCACATGAAGAGATGCTCAATCCTGTTGAAAACACTTCAAAGGATAGAAATACAAGGGAACTTCCTTAAAATGATAGAGGGAATAGATGAAAAACCCACAGCTAATATCATCCTCAATGGGGAAATATTGAAAACTTTTCCCCTAAGATCAGGAACAAGACAAGGATGTCCATTATCACCACTATTATTCAGCATCGTGTTGGAGGTTGTAGCCAGAGCAATTAGACAAGAAAAAGAAATACAAAGCATCAAAATTGGAAAGGAAGAAGTAAAACTATCACTGTTTGCAGCCGATATGATACTATACGTCAAAAACCCGGAAAAATCCACAACAAAACTACTAGAGCTAATAAACGAGTACAGCAAAGTAGCAGTTTACAAGATCAACATTCAAAAATCTGTAGCGTTTCTATACACTAGCAATGAACAAGCTGAGCAGGAAATCAAGAAACGAATTCCATTTACAGTTGCATCTAAAAGAATAAAATACTTAGGAATAAATTTAACTAAAGAGACAAAAGACCTATACAAAGAAAACTACAAAAAACTGTTAAAAGAAATCACAGAAGACCTAAATAGATGGAAGGGCTTACCATGTTCATAGATTGGAAGACTAAATATAGTTAAGATGTCAATTCTACCCAAATTGATTTACAGATTCAACGCAATACCAATCAAAATCCCAACAACTTATTTTTCAGAAATAGAAAAACCAATAAGCAAATTTATCTGGAAGGGCAGGGTGCTCCGAATTGCTAAAAGCATCTTGAGGAAAAAAAACGAAGCTGGAGGTCTCACGCTGCCTGACTTTAAGGCATATTATGAAGCCACCGTGGTCAAAACAGCATGGTATTGGCATAAAGATAGATATATCGACCAATGGAATCGAATAGAGTGCTCAGATATAGACCCTCTCATCTATGGACATTTGATCTTTGATAAGGCAGTCAAGCCAACTCACCTGGGAAAGAACAGTCTCTTCTATAAATGGTGCCTAGAGAACTGGATATCCATATGCAAAAGAATGAAAGAGGACCCATATTTCACACCCTATACAAAAGTTAACTCAAAATGGATCAAAGATCTAAACATTAGGTCTAAGACCATAAAACAGTTAGAGGAAAATGTAGGGAGATATCTTATGAAACTTACAATTGGAGGCAGTTTTATGGACCTTACACCTAAAGCAGGAGCACTGAAGAAAGAAATAAATAAATGGGAGCTCCTCAAAATTAAATACTTTTGTGCATCAAAGAACTTCATCAAGAAAGTAGAAAGACAGCCTACACAATGGGAGACAATATTTGGAAACGACATATCAGATAAAGGTCTAGTATCCAGAATTTATAAAGAGATTGTTCAACTCAACAACAAAAAGACAGCCAACACAATTACAAAATGGGAAAAAGACTTGAACAGACACCTCTCAGAAGAGGAAATACAAATGGCCAAAAGGCACATGAAGAGATGCTCAATGTCCCTGGCCATTAGAGAAATGCAAATCAAAACCACAATGAGATATCATCTCACACCCACCAGAATGGCCATTATCAACAAAACAAAAAATGACAAGTGCTGGAGAGGATGTGGAGAAAGAGGCTCACTTATCCACTGTTGGTGGGAATGTCAAATGGTACAACCACTGTGGAAGGCAGTTTGGCGGTTCCTCAAAAAACTGAATATAGAATTGCCATACGACCCAGCAATACCATTGCTAGGTATCTACTCAGAGGACTTAAGGGCAAAGACACAAACGGACATTTGCACACCAATGTTTATAGCAGCATTGTTTACAATTGCAAAGAGATGGAAACAGCCAAAATGTCCATCAACAGACGAGTGGCTAAACAAACTGTGGTATATACATACGATGGAATATTATGCTGCTCTAAGACAGAATAAACTTATGAAGCATGTAATAACATGGATGGACCTAGAGAACATTATGCTGAGTGAGACTAGCCAAAAACTAAAGGACAAATACTGTATGGTCCCACCGATGTGAACCGACATTAGAGAATAAACTTGGAATATGTCATTGGTAACAGAGACCATCAGGAGTTAGAAATAGGGTAAGATAATGGGTAATTAGAGCTGAAGGGATACAGACTGTGCAACAGAACTAGATACAAAAACTCAAAAATGGACAGCACAATACTACCTAATTGTAATGTAATTATGTTAAAAACTGAATGAAGCTGCATCTGAGCTACAGTTTTTGTTTGCTTGTTTGTTTTGTTTTTTATATTTTTTTGTATTTTTTATTTTTATTTTTCTCTATATTATCATTTTATTTCTTTTTCTGTTGTCTCGCTATTTCTTTTTCTAAATTGATGCAAATGTACTAAGAAATGATGATCATACATCTATGTGATGATATTAAGAATTACTGATTGCATATGTAGAATGGAATGATTTCTAAATGCTGTTTTAGTTAAAAAAAAAAAAAAAGAAGTGGCAGGAGGCAGAGGAAACAGAATACAGGAGCCTGAAAAGGCAGGAGAAAAAGGAACAAGAAACAGGAAAATTTGAGATCTGCAATGGCAACAATTAGAAATTGTTCTGGAGCAATGAGCAGTGGACACTGCAGTGTGTGAGTCATTGATGAGAGAAAAGTGCCAAAGATAAAGAGAGGAAGTTCTGCAGCACAGAAAGTATCAAATGCACTTTAGTTCTCAGTCATCTTAGAGACATCACTGTCCCTGGGACACAGGAATACATAGGTAAACCATATAGCATATATAGGTAGATGTGCAAAGAGGTATGGACCAAAAGCTATTAAAGCCTCCACTGTCCATATGAGCATTGGGTTTCAAGCTAAGGGATTACTATTTATGAGCTTACTGAGTAACTACAGAAGATACCTGAAGAAGACTCAGTAAAGACTACAATGTTCAATCATTTTCCTACCTATGCCAACTGATATATTCTCTACAAATTTCATTATTATTCCAAATATTAAACTGTACTAAAATACTATCTCGGGGAAAATAGATCCATCATGCATTCAGTATACAAGACTTTTAAAGAAATAATTCAAGGATAGAATGTTTAATTCAATTATACTTCTATTGCATATTAATTATATGTCAGGCACTATGCTAGATGATAATTATAGTGTTCTAATATTTCACATATGTCTACTGCCAAACATCCTTAAGGCCTGATATTTAGTAGGTTCTGAATCAGAGTAGACTGAAAGGTATCCCAGGGTCCAATAGTAAAACTGAAAGGACAATATTCAAAAAGGTGCTGCATTTAAGAGTAGCTGATTACAAATGTAACTAAGTGATAATTTTCTCAAGATAAGAATTATCACTCAGATAAGCAGCTTTCTACAGTATTTGAGTCACTGCACAGGAAATATGTGTGAAGCATTCTACATGAAATATACTTATATGAAAAGAAAAGAAAATGATTTAAAAGTGAATTGTTATCAGTCATTACAACAAGAAAGCAAGTTCCAGGGCAAATTCTATAACTAATATCTGTTTTTGGACTGCATTATTTACATATGTAACTAAGATAAGAGTATATCATGATAGTTCATATTTGTGATGATGTCCCTGGGGCATTAAGAAATTGTTTACAATATGAGAAAATATAAATTTTTAAACTGCAATACCAGTTAGAAACAAAATAAACAAGCCAAACTAAAAGTCCCAAAGAATGAAGCTAATAAAAATGATCCAATACCTTTATGGAGAAAATTATAAAACTATTGAAACATATAAAACAAAACATGACTAAATGGAGAGATAAAACCTAATGATGATTGAAATGTAATTACATTAAAAATCCCAACAGTGTTTTCTTACACAAAAATTGGGAAGGTGGTGCTAAAATTCAAACTTGCGAACAAAGAGCCAACAATAGCTGTATTAGTTAGGGTTCTCTAGAGAAACAGAATCAACAGGAAATATCCGCAAATATAAAACATATAAAAGTGTCTCACGTAATTGTGGGAATGCATAGGTAAGGCTGTGAAGTTGACAATTTCAATGGAGGGTCTGGCCAAACTCCACAGGAGAGGCTCACTAGCCAAAGCAGGAAGAGAAACTGTCTCTTCTGAATCCTCCTTAAAAGTCTTCCATTCATTAGATTAAGCATCACTCATTGCAGAAGACACTTCCCTTGGCTGAATGCAAATGGAATCAGCTGTGGATGCAGCCAATGTGATCATGATTTAATTCTATGAAATGTCCTCATAGCAACAGACAGGCCAGCACTTCCCCAACCAGACAAATGGGTACCACCATCTGGCCAAGTGGTCAGGTCACATGAACCTGACCATGACAATAGCCAAGATGATTCAGAAGAATAACAAGATGAGGAAGGGTTTTTTTCCAACTAGAAAGTGATATTTTTTTTTTTTTTTTAAAGGAAAGACAGAGAGAAGGAAGGAAGGATAGAAGGAAGGAAGGAAGGAAGAAAGGGGAACATCTTTTTAAACATTTTCTTGTTTTATTGTATTCTGTTTCTCCGTTTTTTTTACATGGGCTGGGGCCGGGAATCGAACCGAGGTCCTCCGGCATAGCAGGCAAGCACTTTGCCCGCTGAGCCACCGCGGCCCGCCCTAGAAAGTGATATTTTTAATAAGCTATGGGAATTAAATTAAATTATATTTATGCATAAGCCTACCAATAAAATATAATAAAGACACCCAAAACAGCAAACTTATATATGTGAATATGACATATGACAAGTGGGGGATGGACTGCTCAAAAAGCTGTGTTAAATATAGAATGTGGATAAATAAAATTATAAAACCAGATCTTAATTCACAAAATAAAAAGAAGGACACAAGGACATAAACATCAAAGCAGCAGTGAGGTCATCAATATGATGACATAAGACATCCCCTGAAAAAAACTTCCTCAGAGATTCAATGAATCTCTGGACAAATTCCACTTGCAAAGAACTCTGGAGGATGCTAGAGACTAGAGAAGGACCCCACAAATGCTGAATCAAATAAAGATATAAATATCAGGTAGGATACCTCCATCCCAGATCTCCTGGTCCTCTCCCCACCCCCTTACTATGTCTCAAACAACTTGGAGTTCTCCAGAAGCAGAAGCCTTGGTCCCTCCCATGAGGGACACAGACGATAGAGTCACTGCAGTGAGTTAGAACCCCACAGATATCCTGGCACAGGGACACAAGTCTTCAGAGACCATAGGAAGAACACCAGCGCTGAGTGCTGCACACAAAAGGGCACCTGAGGCAGGGACAGGAGAGAGAGAAACCATGGCAGGACAGTGACCAAGTGCTGTACTCACTCAAGCCAGTTAGTGTTGATGGAACTTCTGAAATACAAATAGATTTTCTAGAGTAACATATCTTTCTGAATTGACCCCACCTAGCTCCCCGTGGTAGAAAAACCTAACAGGGAAGAAACAGAGGCAGAAAAGACTCACAGAGAAAAAGTTTAAAAAGAGGGATTAATTGAACTGCTTTAAGACTGGAGGGTCCTAGAACTGAAAAGTATAAGGAAAACAGGGCACTGAGTCAGGGAGAAAATTTAAAGAAATGAAAGGAGTTGAGGAAAAAAGTTTGCACAAAAAGCAAACAGAAAAGATCTAGATTCCGAAAAGAACAGAGGAAAGGAAACATTCTCCTGGAGGTGAAACAACTAAACAAAAAGTTCAGTCTTAAAAATTTGTGCATCTGTTCAGAGCAATAAAAAGAAAATTTGAGAAAATCTGATCAGTTAAACTCTAGCTATTCTAAAGATTCTTAATAAATTAGAACAAACATCAAAAAAGAGCCTTAACCCAAAACCAATCAATAATAAAACCCTAGACAAGAGGGAGAAACTGACTTTCAGATTTAACTCATCAAGATAATCAGATGTTTAGACATCAGTAAAAAATACAAATCATACTAAGATGCAGGAAAACATTGATCAATCAAGGGAAAAAATTAGAAATTCAGAGAAGACATAGAATTTGAAACAAGTACTTAAAGATTCTCTGATAAATCTCTTAAATCAATTCATGGAAATGAAGGAAAATATGCATAAAATGATATAGGGTATTAAGAAGAAATTGTGTTAGTATGAAGAAGAATTTGAAAGTATAAAAAGAAACAAAATAGAAATTATGGGGATAAAAGGCACAATAGAAGAGATTAAAAATATACTTGAAGGGCAGGTAATGGTGGCGCAGTGGCAGAGTTCTCGCCTGCCATGCCAGAGACCAGGGTTTGATTGCTGGTGCCTGCCCATGTAAAAAAATAAAATACACTAGAAGTATATAACAGCAGATTTGAGCAGGCAGAAGAAAGAATCAGTGAGCTAGAAGACAGGGAAATAAAAATCATCCAGTCAGAAGAATAGAGAGAAAACAACAGAAAAACTTGAGCAGCGCCTCAAGGATTGGGTGATGGCATGAAGCTGTGCCAAAAGGAGAAAAGAAGGGAAACAATATTCAAGGAAATAATGGCTGAAAATTCCCCAATTCTTATGAAAGACATAAATATACATATTGCAGAGGTGTAATATACTCCAAATAGAATAAATCTCAATATGCCTAGTCCAAGACACATGCTAATCAGAATGTCAAGTGCCAAAGATTAAGAGATAATACTGAGAGCAGCAGGAGCAAAGTGATTTATCACACACAAAGTATTCTCAGTAAAACTAAGTTCCAATTTCTCATCAGAAACCATGGAGGCGAGAAGGCAGTGGTATGATATATTTAAGGTAGTGAAAGAGAAAAACTGCCAGCCAAAAAATCTTTATCCTACAAAGCTGTCCTTCAAAAATAAGGGGGAGAGATTAAAATTTTCACAGATAAACAGAAACTGAGAGAGTTTGTTAACAAAAGGCCTGCCTTACAAGAATTACTAAAGGGCGTTCTGCAGGTTGAAAGGAAAAGAAAGAAACGAGTGGCTTGGAGCAGTGTGAAGTAAAGAAGATTCAGAGAATATATATGCTATATAAGATAAATTGGTATCCTTTCAAATTAGTATTTATAGACACAGCCTGTGCAATATGAGCCACGGGGTAACCACAAGGAAAGTTCTTAAAAAATACACAGAAAGAAGGAAGGGATCAGTCAAACACATGACAACAGATAACCTATACAGAAAAGGAGGTTGCAACAAAGGAAAACAGAGACAAAAAATACATGATATTAAAAAAAAAAGGAAAAAGTTGCCGAAGTAAATACTACTTTACGTAATAACACATTGAATGCTAATGGGTTAAACTACTCAATCAAAAGACACAGATTGGAAGAAGGAATTAAAAAAAAAACATGAACTAACTATATATTGTTTACAATAGACTCATTTTAGACCCAAAGACATAAATAGGTTGAAAGTGCAAGGATGGAAAGGATATTTTTAGTAACCAAAGAAGAGTTGAGGTACCTATAATAATACCAGACAAGATACATTTTAAGGCAAAAGCTCTTATAAGAGACAAAGAAGGAAACTATGTATTAATAAAAGGGTCAATGCACCAAGAAGAAAAAATAACCACAAATATTTAAGTACCTAATCATGGTGCTCCAAAATATATGAAGCAAACAATAGCAAAACTGAAAGGAGAAAAAGACACTTGTACAATAATAATGGAGACTTCAATACATCACTATCATTGATAGAACAATAGGATAGAAGGGCAATAAGGAAACAGAAACCTGGAATAAGAGGATAAATGAACTAGACATAACAGACATATACAGAACATTTCACCCCCAAACAGGAAATACTTTTTTTTCAAGTGTACAAGGTCATTCTCCAGGAAAAAGCACGTTGGGTCACAAAATAAGTCTCAACAAATTTAAAAAGATCAAAATTATACAATCCATCTTCTCAGAACATAATGGAATGGAGGTGGAGGTCAATAACAGTTGGAGAAATGAAAAATCCACAAATATATGGAAGTTAAATAACACACTCTTAAACAATCAGTGGGTTAAAGAAGAAATTGCAAGGACAATCAGTAAACATCTTGAGACAAGCAAAAACAAAAATACAGCATGTCAAAACTTAGGGGATGCAGCAAAGGCAGCGGTTAGGGGGACATTTGTAGCCATAAATGCTTGCATTAAAGAAATAAAAGAAGAAAGAGCTAAAATCAAAGACCTAATGGCAAACCTGGATGAACTAAAAAAAGAACAGTAAACTCCAAAGTGGAAGGGGGAAAGAAATATTAAAACGATTAGAGCAGAAATAAATGAAATGGAGAATAAAAAAAAAAAAAAGAGAATTAACAAAACCAAAATTGGCTCTTTGAGAAGATCAATAAAATTGTCAAACCCTTAGCTAGACTGACATTGAAAAAAGAGAAAAAAAAAACAAATAAAGAAAATTACAAATGAAAGGAGGGACATTTCCACTGATACCACAGAAATAAAAAGGATCCTAAGAGAATACTAAGAACAACATGATGCCAACATATTAGACAACCTAGGTTAAATGGACAAATTGCTAGCAGTCATAAGTAAAGAGACCAAATCAATTATCAAAAATCACCCAACAAAGTAAAATTCAGGGGCAGATGGTTTCAAGGTGAATTATACCAATCATTCCAAGAAGTATTAATACTAATCTCGCTTAAAGTTTTCCAAAAAAATGATGAGGGAAGAACACAAGTCTAAGAGACTAACACCACCTTAATACCAAAGGAAAATAAAGACATTACAAGAAAAGAAATTAAAGAAGAATTTCTCTTATGAATATAGACGCAAAAATTCTCAAGAAAATACTTGCAAATCTAATCCAACATCACATTAAAAGAATTATACACCATGATCAATTGAGTTTATTCCAAAAATGCAATAAGGGTGGGCTACATAAGAAAATCAAGTGATATATCACATCACACTAACAAAACAAAGGAGAAAAAAAACACATGACTATCTCCACTAATGCAGAAAAATGCATTTGACAAAATTCAGCATTCTTTCTTGATAAAAACACTGAGAAAAAGAGGAACAGAAGAAAACCTCCTCAACATTATAAAGGTCACATATGAAAAGCCCACAGCAATCATACTCAATGGTGAGAAACTAAAAGCTTTCCCTCTAAGATCAGAAATAAGACAATGATGCCCTCTGCCATGACTGTTATTCAACCTTGTACTGGACGTTCTAGATAGAGCAGTTAGGCAAGGAAAAGAAATGAAAGGTATCCAACTTAGAAAGGAAAAGTAAAACTTTCACTACTCAAAGATGACATGATTCTATACACCAAAAGTCCTAAAAAATCTGCAATAAAGCTATTAGAACTAAGAAATAAATTCAGCAAAGTGGTGGAGTACTAGATCAAACCCTCCAAGTCAGTAGTGTTTCTATACACTAGTAAAGAGCAGTCTGAGGAGGAAATCAAGGAAAAAACTATTTTACAATAACAATTAAAATAATCAATATCTAGGAATAAATTTAACCGAGGATATAAGGGACTTGTAGCAGAAAAATACAAAATGTTGCTTAAAGAAATCAAAGAAGAACTAAATAAATGGATGTATATTCCACATTCATGGATTGGAAGACTAAATATCCTTAAGCTGTCAATTCTACTTTATATGATTGATGGATTCAATGCAATCACAATCCAAATTCCAACAGCCTACTTTGCAGAAATGAAAAAGTCAATTACCAGATTTATTTGGAAGGGGAAGGGACACCAAATAGCCAAAAATAGCTTGGAAAAAAAAAAACAACAAAGTCAGAAGATTCACCTTTCCTGACTTTAATATATATTACAAAGTCAGATAGTAAAGCAGTCAAAACATCATGGTACTAGCACAAGGACAGTTATATTGACCCATGGAAACAAATTAAGATTTAAGAATAGATCATCACATTTGTAGCCAATTAATTTTTAACAAGACTGCTAAATCCACTTAACTGGGAAAGAATAGTCCCTTCAACAAATGATGCTAGGACAATTGAGCATCCATATGCAAAAGAATGAAAGAGGACCCTCTCTCATATCATAAGAAAATTTAATTCAAAATGGATCAAAGATGTGAATATAACAGCCAGTACTATAAAACTTCTAGAAGTAAATATAGGGGCATATCTTCAAGATATGGTGATAAGAGATAGTTTCCCACACTTTGCACCCAAAGCACAAGCAATGAAAAAAAAAAAAAAAAAGATAAATGGGCCTGGCTCAAAATTGAATATCTCTGTGCTTCAAATGACTTTATCAAAAGCATGAAAAGACAGACAACACAATGGAAAAAATATATGGAAGCCAACATATCCAAAAAGGGTTTGATTAAAAAAATCTATAAAGAAATGCTAAAATACAACAATAAAAAGATGAACAGCCCAGTTAAAAATGGGCAAAAGACATGAATAGACATTTTTCCAAAGAGGAAATACAGTTGGCTGAAAGGCACATGAAAAGATGATCAGCCTCACTAGCTATTAGGGAAATGCAAATCAAAACCATAATGAGATATCACTTCATGAAAATGACCACTGTTAAACAGGAAACTACAAGTGTTGGAGAGGATGCGGTGAAATAGAAACACTTATTCACTACTGGTGAGAATGAGAAATGGTACAGTCATTCTAGAGGCTGGTTTGATGGTTCCTCAGGAAGCTAAGCCTTAAGATCAGCAATCCTGCTACTTCAGACATACCCAGAAGATATGACAGCAAGGATGCAAACAGACATTTGCACACTGATGTTCATAGCAGCATCATGCAAAAAAAAATGGAAACAACCCAAGTGTCGATAAACAAATGAAAGGATAAATAAAATGCAGTATATACATATGAAGGAATATTATTTGGTAGTAAGAGGGAATGAAGTCCCGAAGTATGTAACAACATGGATGAACCTTGAGGATACTATGTTAAGTGAAAGAAGTCAGACACAAAAAAACAAATATTGTTTGATTTCACTGATATGAAATTATTATAATGGGAAAATTCATAGAATTAGAACCTGGATTATTGTTTACCAGGAAACAGATACTTAATTTGTATTGAATTTCTTTTTAGGTTGATTATAAACGTTTGGAAATGGATGGTGGTGATTGTAGCATAATATTGTGACTATAATTAATAGCACCAAATGTGTAGGTGAATGTGGTTAAAAGGTGAAACTTCAGGTTTTATATATTAGTAAAGTAAAAATTAAAAGATAAAACCTAGAACTGTATAACCCAGTAAAACCATATTACAGATGAAGGATTATAGGTAATATATCCTTCTATCAATAAGGATTAATAATATAAGTATAATGTTTCTACAAGTATAAGAATGATCTTTCATGGATTATAACATATGTATGACACTAATACAAGGTGTTAATAATAAGGTGGTATATGGGAAAAAATATACCTAATGCAATCCATGGACAATAAATAGCAGTACTCTTTTAATAATCTTTCATCAATTATAACAAAGGTAACTACTTTTATAGAAATGTGCAATTACTTTAAAAAGTGCTATTATCAATTGTAACCAAATTTTCACATCAGAGCAGGGTGTTGGCAGTGGGACAGTTTATGAGAATCTTGTATTTTATTTATGATTCTTCTGTAAATCCACAACTCTAATAAAAAACAGAAAGTAAATTTTAAGGACTCAGAAAAAAATTAGAAATATGTATTTACTGTATTGTAATAAAAAAGAATTTCTTTAATAGAAAACACAAAAAACACACAATGAAGAAAAGATCAATATGATAAATTATTAAAGTTAAAAAAACCTTGTATGAAAATAGGCATGAATAAAATAAAAACAGTAGTCACATAATAGTAATAAATATTTACGAAAACATAAAATATCAAGATTGAGTTTCGAAAATATAACTATTTTAGAGGAAGAGGAACAAACAACACATTGTAAAAGAGGGCAGAGAAAATGAAAAAACAATAGCAGGCTCAAATGGCCAATAAATATATGAAAAGCCTGTAATCAAAGCAATGAAGATTAAAATAACAGTAAGATTAATTTTGCACCCATTAACATTAGGGAAATAAACTAAATACTCTGGTGATAATGAAATTTAGCAAGAATGTTGGAAAGACTCCAAATATATTACTATGAAGAGTGCAAACTGTTAAAACAACATCAGATAACATTTTAACAGCATATAGTAAAGGTGAAGTGTAGATACTCTAGGACTCAGCAAATCAAATTTTAGTCTGCCTATATGAGAATAAAGACTAAGACCTAAAAGACAAATTTCTGGCAGTTATTATCCCAGGAAGGTAAGTTTCAGTAAAACGGCTGAAATTATGCCTATTTATGGGCTGCACTAGTATTTAGTAATTCTACTTTTAGGTATATACCCTCAAAACACTCCTGCATTGTCCATAAGATGTGCACAACTATGTTAACTGCAGTTCTATGTGTTATAGGTAAACATTGGAAAATCCCAAAGGTCCATCAGTGAGAAAAGAGCTAATTTGTGAGTTGGTAAATGATATTTCCAATATAATACCACTAATGCAAATATTAAAGAAATTTCAATAATAATATGTATTTTTATGAATGGATGTCTATATTGTAAAAGGAAATCAAAGGAATCTTCATGGCTTTCAATATTTGTTTATATTGTTTTGATGGTTCATACTTGGAGTATTGGTTTGAAAGGACTGATAGACCCCAGAAAACCCATAATCTAATCCTAATCTAATCCTAATCCAGTTTTATGGGAGCAACTGCTTCTCTAAATCCCTATTCGATACTGTAGGTTGGAAAATCAATTAGGTTATCTGCATGGAGATGTGGCTCAATCTTGTGGGTATTAAACTTGATTAGATGCAGACATGTCTCCACCAATTCCAGGTGGGTCTTGATTACTTTACTGGAGTCCTTTAAAGGAGGAAGCATTTTGGAAAAAGTTTGAGATCTAGACAGCCATCAGAATGATGAAGATAACGTAGCCACGAGAAGCATAGTCCACCAGCCTGCAACCTTTGGAGATGAAGAAGGTAAATGTCCCTGGTGGAGCTTCATGAAGCCAGAGGCTTGCAGAGGAAGCTAGCAGATGTCATGATGTTCTCCATGAGCCTTTCCAGTTGACAGAGAAACTTTGAACTTCATCAGCCTTTCTTGAGTGAAGGTAACCTCAGGTTGGTGACTTAGTTTGGACATTTTTATAGACTGGCTTTAATTGGGAGATTTTCATGGCTTTAGAACTGTAAACTAGCAACTTAATAAATTACTTTTTTAAATAGCTGTTTCATTTCTGGTATATTGCATTCTGGCAGCTAGCAAACTAGAACACTTGGCCAAAAAAGGCTGATACAAGGAACCATGATATTAGCAACCTGGCTTTTCTGAATGACATCCAATGAAGAGAAACAAAGTCAAGCCTGACTGAGGGTAAGGATCCCTCAACCAACCCCTCCTTGTCCTCTGAGAAGGTTTCAATCCCCAAGCCTTTAATTACCTGAAAGGTGTGTTGTCTAGAAGGCTTAACCATTACTGGTGAGAGTTGTTCCTACTTAACAATTACCAACAAAATTCACTGTCTATGAAGAGAGAAGGGTGCGTTAAACACTTTTGATCAAACACAGAGTCTGACAAAGGTAGCAATTTCTGTGTAGTTAAGCGAAAGTAAAAACAGAGAGTTCCCAGGCTATTTCCCATAAGAAGGGTGGGCAGGAGCAGGGAGGACAATGTCCCTGGAAAATAATCTTCTGTTCACTAGTTTGCCTTGTGCCAGCCTGCCTGGATCTAATGTACTTTCAACCTCAATACGGACTCTCTTAAAATCTATGGAAAGGAAAATATATTTATATCAAGCTTTGGAGTAAAGTCTCAATCTCTAATGTCAGAGGAGAGTCCAGGTACTCACAAGCCCGTGATCTTTCCTGTGCATATTTGGCGAAAGCTCTAACTTATATGTACCTTAGTAAGTTTGCAATTTATCTTTCTTGAGGGCTTTATGCTGGCTAATATTTAAATTAGTTTTGTTTCATGAGAGTAGAAAAAGTGAAAATGGAGAACTAGCATCAGTAGCAACAGAAAGCAAAATGAGATGTACAAGAATTGTAAAAACACAGCAGTGAATGGGAAAATGCCCACGAATCTCTTGATCTGCTCTCATCTGGCACTGGTCCTCTTGAATAACCATCGCAAGTCCATGTGTGGCACAAGGGGAAGCCACCGACAAATGCTCACACTGACTCAGGACCACGTGTATTGTGACTGAATGTTGGAAATGAAATCACAGACAGGCCTGCTTTTCTTTGGTTGCACATGAAGACAAAGACACTCAATCTATTTCAGTGTCTCTTCCAGCAAAGGAAAGTATGATACAACCAACAACTGTGCTTGTCAACATAAAGATAATGGCAGAAACTGCAAACCTGAAAACTGCCAAGTTTGTGGCAGACAAGGAAAGACAGAAACCAGGCAGTATCAATGTAATGGAGTAATATTTATGAAGGGGAGCATGTTTACAATTTAGGTGCCATAAGAAATAACTTCTTTAGTTAAAAGAAAGTTAAGGGGGGAAAAGTACAAAACATAAGTAACTCTTTGTTAATACTGCAAAATCTGCCACTGGATTAATAAATGCTTTTTAAAAATCAGGGAGGCCTGGATTCCAGTCAGAACATTCACCAAGGGGAATTAATCATGTGTTGTTTCGGGTAATAGCTACGGAACATTTTCAAGTTCCTCTAGGTAACAGGAATGTTTCCTTTCGCAGTTCCTTGAATTACTGGGTGTGTTCATAGGGTTTCTAGGCTGTCCACTTTAGGAATCTGCCAAGTGTTATAAATGAGAAAGAAGCTGGGGATGTATCACACAGAGAGTGAGTGCCCAAGGAAACTGAGACACTTAACAGGAAAATGACTATGGACATTTTATTCTAGAACCAAAGCTTGAGGAAAAGCCAAATGTGTTAAGAAATACACACACTACAATTTGCTTTCATATGCCTAAGAAGATTATGGAAAAAAAAAAAACTGGAGATGTTTGAGTATCAAATAGAAAATGAAACCAGAAAATGCAGAAATCATTAATCATCTGCCTGAAATTTACTGGAGTACTTCTAATGAAGTAGAAGACCAAAATAAGTAAGTAGGAAATAAAAGAGAAAATATTGGAATTCAACCTTCTTTCCTGAATTGAAGGGTATAAGATTGAAATTGCTCTGATAATGATCAAAATAAACAAAAGGGTACTCTCAGAGAATAAACATGGGGAACAAAAGAATCCATCTATTAAAGTGACAGTGGAAATTGGAAATGAGGCATGAGAAATACTTGAATTACCAATTACCTGGCAACAACCTTTCTAAAAGAAAAAGTGGGAGTACTACACAAATGAGTTATCACATTTACTGACATGATTTTAGAGTGGAGTAGTATTAAGGGAAAATCGAAGGAAGGATCAATGCTTCTTAGCTAAGTAAAACAAGTATTGAAAAATACCTTGTTTACCTAAAAATCTTGTTTTAAAAAGATAGGTTTGAAAAGGAATTTCAGGCTGTTAGCATTAGGAGCTGACTGATGCAAGGCCTTAAAACCAAAACATTGTAAATATTATTATATTAGACTAGATTCAAGAGAAGAAAAAAGGTAAAACAATTTAAATGTAACTATGTATATTTGAAGGAAAATTAGCACTTTCCTCATTTCCAAATTTCTTTAAATATGTATATTTTTTTATTTAAGGATTAAAATCCAAATTTCATAGCTCTTTTTTAAAAAAATCTTAATTTGCTATGATAAACTTATAAATTTGTTGGTAAGGATAAAACAGAATTATATATATATATATATATAGAATTATATATATATATAGATAGATAGATAGATATATAGATATATATATATATATTTCTAAAACAAGATTTTTACACAAAGCATAATAACTTGGCCTGGTAAGTAGGCCTTGAAAAAAAAAAAAAAAAACAGAGACAGTCAGTGATTTATGGTTTTCAAAATTATGCATTTAAAACAGAAAACAAGAGATGTGGGATTGGGGGCTGGCAATATGTCACATTTGTAATGAAAACCATTGATAGACAAGCCAATTACCACTAGCACCATTTTCAACCATGATTTGTTAACCATTTTAAATATTTTATGACATACACATCCTACCCTATTCAAAGCTTGGTATCCTAACTGGGGCAAATCAATAAAATATCATTGGAGACTCCCAGGGAAACTTTCTGGAAAGTGTCAGTACATGGTAATAGGAATGGGCTTCAGGTCAAACCTGAGCAGGCTGCATTTAATTTGTAGCCTCCAGAGACACCAGGGCCATCCATTTTTACAGTCTGCATTTGTGATTGTGAACGGAAGCCTGAGCTCTAGTTTTCTGCTTCCTGCTTCTGGGTCATCCTATCAACCACTTCAGGCAAGGAGCCATATTGCTTTCATTATATTCCTGGGGTGGATCACAGTGTCAAGTGCAGATGGACATTAAATGAATGCTGGTGGAGGATGAGTGCCAAGATCATGCCTGGGCAAACTGTGAAGGAAATTTCCCTTTGGGAGTCCCAGGATTTTTGTGTGTGTGTATGTTGTTATGTTTTATTTTGTTGTTTTGTAGTCCATTACACATCCCCTTTAGGCTTATGATTCCCTACCGTATACCCACTCCCTTAGTCACTTCCACCCTGCAGAATGTCTTAAGATGCAAATTATGTACCCTGATCCTATTCCCACAGATTCAGTCTTGTTCTCTGTGTCAATCTGGTTCCAAGACAGCACCAGGACACCTTCCTGTGGGCTTACTCTAGACTCCAGAATGGAAGTGGCAGAGAAATAATATTAACTCCATACTCTCCACCAACCCATAACTAATGGTGATAGGGATTTGATGGATAAATACTTGGCTCTCCAGTAAGATAACTCAGGCATATTTTAAGTATTCCTTAGAGGTTCCAGGTACACACAGGAGCTGCTATTGGCTTCCTGCCCTTGCCTGTCTCCAGTTCACCATCTGGGATCATCTCCTAGTGGGATTCTTTCTGCAAGGTCTGCTTCTGTGGGAACTAAAACACATACCCAATTCAAAACCGGGTATCATTAAATAATGGAATAAGGTCACTTACACCTTAGAACGCATTTATGCTAATGTATTTTAACTATTTTTGAATAACTTGCATCTTAAGACATGCAAATACAGACTCTGCTGTCCTTGAAAACAGACATGAGCAAGCAGGTGAATATGAGACACTTTATAGGAGCAGTCCTTTACCCTAGAAATGAGCATTTTCCCATTCTATTCTGCCTACAGAAGTATCTCTGATCATCAAAATGGAGGGTTCTATTGCTTGAACTAAGGATGCTGAAGTGTTACTTTTCAAGATGTAAGATCTCAATCCTTCTCATCTTCAAGAAGAAACTGGCCCTTCTGAAGAAATTTGGGGGCCACAGAAATACACTTAGGCACATCGGCAGGTTTACACAGGAAAGACTCAGCTCACATTGAAATCTTTTAACAGTCCTTCAGTCACTCTGGACAATTTGGACAAATATCCCAATTCAGACCAGTACTTCTCAATCTTGAGTGGGGACTGGAATCACCTGAAAGGCCTAGGAAAATAGGGTGTGGTTCAGTATGTCTGGGGTGGGACCTGACAAGTTTCATTTCTAAGAAGTTCCCAGGTGAGCCGATGCACATCAAGTCAAGATAACACACATTGAAAACTACTGCTGTGGACAATTCATGTATATTCCTTCTAGAAGGAGCTGGCCATTCAACAGACTTTCCTACACTTCCTTCAGTAAACAATTAGCCCACTACCCTGACACATTGTTCCTAGGAGTTCCCTCCCTTTGGCTTTTCTGGCTGCTGGAAACACAATGCCATTATTTTACAACTGATCCTTAACAGAGTTTTTACAGTATTTTGTCTTGCCTGCTAAACTCACCTTTTCCTTGAAGCCACCACACTGTACAGTATAAGTAAATTCTCTACGTTATTTCAACAAAGAAGGTAATTTCCCGCCAGGCAGTGAATATGACAGACATGGTTCCTACACTAAGTTGTATTTGCATTATATCACACTAAATTAGAAGTGAGACAAAAAAGTCACAGTAATCATAATGCTTACATCTCAAAAATGTTGCACTGTAATTTAGTTGGCAAGGATAGTTAGCAGTATGTTGAAAGTATCTCTGTGGAAATGAGATATTAAAAAAAGAAAGAAAGAAAAAACAGGTTATTTTACAATAACTATTTGATGAGAAGAAAATCAAATGTATAAAATCTTTAATAAAAAGAACTAATGAAAAAGGGCATTACTTTCTCATAGTGTCACTTTAACCTCATATGTTAAGTTAATGATTATCCTCTATATTACCCTCAATATATAATATACTATAATTACAGTACAGTATAATATAATAAAAGGGCAATTATTTAGGTACAGACCAACAAAAAAGAAATGTATGGATTTATAAAAAGCATTATTTCCTTTAGTTTCAATATTTTAGGTAGATGAGATAATAATTATAGAAACATAATTTGTTTTTTTATTAAACAAAAGAACAGACTAATACCAAGCTATTTTGATATAACTCCATCATCAATACATTACATAGGGTTGTTGATCTGGCAGGACTGTACAAGAGTGTCATCATTACTGTCACTCAGTTCAGATGCATTTGTTTCTTACTCCTTCCCTTCTATAAAGTACCTCTTCTTCTGCTGAAGCACAAAAATCATGTTTATGGCCAAAGCTATAGAATGATACATATTCCTTTCCAAATATCAACAGAGTTGCTTCCATCTACAGAAGAAGTGCATGCATGTGAGCTGTTGGCTAAGTCCATTTCACATTGCAGCCGTCTCTTCAGGTAGGTGCGCAGCATTCCATCCAGCATTTTCCTTGGTTATCACCCATATGTAGGTCCACTGCTCTCTAGACAAAAGGTTTATCAGTTTATGCTTTGATATTAAAGAAATGAGTCTCCATTCTTCCAGGCCTCCTAATAGCCTGGATCACCATTTATTGGTTTTCCCTCTACAAGCCAATTGCATTTTGTTCAACTTTCAGGTTGTGTTCATCAAAACCTTTGCTTTAAAAAAAAAAAATACACTCAAATATTTATTTATTTATTTTTGGCTAAATAGTTTTAAGACAACAGAGCACTCTGAACCTCAGGTATCCTTTTGTGCCTATCAAAACATAATATCCTTGAAAAATGTCATGTGGCTTTATACCATAAGCTTGGATGTCTTCAATAAAATGAACAGTGTCTTTGAGGCCATTGTAGCGACTCCTCATTGTCTTCCTGAGTCTGGATGTGATCTAATTTTTCTGAAATCATTTCACTCTTAAAGTCCAAGTGAAAGCTTTCCTCAATAAGCTCCTATTCTCTTTCCTTAATAACTCTGTTTGGAAGTGATTGCACCCAAAACCTCAAAATGTGTCTGCACGCTGAGCTTTTGTAAAGAATCAACGAGGTGGAAAACAGTGGAAGAAGCTGACATTTGTCTAATAAATCTCTCACAAGCGCACATGTCCAGATGCATGTGCATGTGCACACACACACACACACACACACACACACACATTTTCCAGTTTCTTGCTTTATGATTTCTGGCAGGAAAGGTATCATTTCTTGCTGGGTCACAGAGAGCACCTAGGTAGGAAGATGATGGTAGTGGTAGCTGCTCCAGAAGGCTATGGGTACTTAGTAGGGTTGGCTGAGACTAAACCTTTCTTGCCTTGGATCCCTATAACTTCACCCTACTCCTCTCACCAGGACTGTGCAGCTGTAAGGAAGCCCAAGTCATATGGTAAGACAAACATTTACTGCCACCCTTACCCTCCAGCTATATAACTTGTTTCTGATCCAACTGTATCAACATAATTTTATCTGACCATTATCAAATCTTCTTAGGGGAATGTACATCCCCTGATGTTTTCAACATACTTTCTTTCTCAAAAAAGTACTTATTAAAGGAGAACTACACCATGTCAATTTTCAACTATAGAATCTGAATTATCCAAATAATTGCTGTGTTTTACTGTTTACTTTGCATTGAGAACTACAAATAATCAGAGTAATGTATGGTTTAGCATGTCCAACAGCTAATTATTTTATCGACTACTATTGTCATTTTACGTCTAGCATATATTTCATAATTTCATTTCATATTTTAGAAAAGTGAGACTGAGACAAACAAAATGGCAAAGAGAGTTATTCTTCCATTATGGGATAATGTCATATTGCATTAATATATTCACATAAAATAGTATTACTGTATCAGATAATGAAATATTGATCTTTTGTAACATTCTGCTATGATACAGCAATCTTCTCCGAAGTAATGAGAATTAGAAGATTTGTATCCTCCTCTAAATGGTGGAAACCCTCAGGGCTCAGTCTTTTTCTTTCACTTCTGTATTTCTACATTCTTTGTCTAAATCATCTCAACCATCCCTATCACTTTAAATATCACCTACGTGGTATCTCTTAAATGTATATCTCCAATTCTCATCTCGTCTCTGAATTACAAATTCCTATCTCCAGGTATGTATTTTATATCCTCATTTTTACCTCATAAAACCAGGTGACTCTTAATCCCAAATTGAATTCTCCATTCCATCTTCTACATCACTGCTAAAATCTATTCCTCACCTTGTCTTCCCCATTATGGTAATGGCACCACCATCCCCTCAGTTGCATAAGCTTGGCAATTGGCAGCCATCTTTTGTTTTTCTTTCCCCTTTCAATTTCCATATCTCATAGACAGCAAACTTTCATTAGTAACCATGGCCACCATTCCGATGCATTTCATCTCTTGAGCAGACTATGAAAAGAGCATCCCAAATGATGCTCCACCATTACCCTCCAACCCATTTTCCAATATCATAGACAGGGTGATCTAGAATTTTGTTTTATTCAGTTCTATTTTGCTTTGCAAGTATCTTTTATTGTGAAAGGTTTCATATCTACAAAAGAGGGCATAAAACATTTATCTTTATGTAAACATTTACATTTTAAAGAAGAATAAGTAAATGGATACCCATGCTCCCATCACTCAGCTTAAGAAATAAAGCATAACTAGTTCCTTAGAACCCCAGATTCACATCCAGAATTTTCCACTGTTCATTCTCTTACTTTTCATAATAACAGTAACACATGTATGAATCTTAGTCTTGTCAGTTTTTATTTACATTATAGCATAAAGTATGAAAGTATATATATATATATATATATATATATATATATATATATATATATATATATATATATATATATGAGAAAGAAAGAATGCCACTGGTTCCTGGCATTCTTTTTTTTTTTTTTAATTAGAAGAGTTGTTTACAGAAAAATCCTGTAAAAAATGCATCCTTCCCATATCCCTTCCCTGCTCCCATTAGTAACATTTTGCATTAGGGTGGTGCCTTTTAAAAGTTCATCATCACTTTACAGTCCTGCAGACTGAATCCCTGACCTGCTGAATGCATGATTCACCTCCAGCTGCCTCCTTCCAGCTCACTTTGTTACTTTCTATTTCACTCTCTCCTACTCCAACAACAGGCAAATCCTAGAACTCAAGTGTTTACCTGAAGGTTTTCATGCTCAGGCTGTTTTCTCTGCTCTTGTCCCGATGGGCTCTTTCAATCATGAGGTTACATATTAAACCACCCCTCTGACTTGCTGTCTCTGATCATCTTCTTTAAAGCTGTTCTCACCTGTTATACACAGCCATAGTATCCTACTCATTTCATTTACCTTAAATATCACCGTGCTCTTTGTTTAATGGTTCACTGGCTGTGACTGTTCATCAGTTGAAGCTCCCGAACAGCAGAAGCTATTTATGCTAAGTTCATCACTGTCACCAATTGCCAGCAAAATGTCTACCATATAAGAGACATTTAATAAATAACTGTCATATAAGAATGAGCATGAGTATGATGATGATCATAACGAGATCCATGTATTAGCACTTATTAGGGGACAGACACTGTTTTAGGTATTCTGTGTGTATTAATTCATTTAAAGAGATATGTACTAGTATTTTCATCCTTTTAGAGAAGGTGAAACTGAAGTATGGAGAAGTTAAATAATTGGCTCAGTTATAAAGAGAGCATGTAGCAGGGCAGGGATTCAAATCCAGGCCCTCTGGCCCTACCACCCACACCTGAAACCACCCTGCTACATCACCTAGTAAAGCATAAGGGTGAACAAAGTTCAAGGAATCCAAAGACACTAACAAATCCTTAATGCAAGGTATAACAAATGAAACACATGGGTTAACAAAGGTGAAGGAAAGACAAAAACAAACAAACTATACTTAATATAAAACCCTACACCCCAAACAGTTTTTGTGTTGATTTAGAAGGTACATCTGGATCACACAACAGCTCAGCTCAATGAATTATTTGACTTGTGTTGCTGCAGAAGTTCAAATATGGGCCCATATCACTTGACCCTATGGAATATCCTACATTTTAAAATATTTTTTTCTGTAAAAACACTCAGATCGGTTTTTACTTTTACATAAAAACAAAGACAAAGGCATTTGTTTGATCACACTAGGCTAAATATTTTGAGAATTCAACGGTATTACTAATACTGGATAATTATACTCACTGCCATGAGGTCAGTGAGCCTGCTTCTTGAAAGGCAATCTGAAAATACAAGACACAGTTCTCACTGTTCTCAAATTGATGTCTCATCCTGAGATTGATTGTGATATTCTTGAAAATCACCATACAACTCAAACGAAGTCCCACATTTACTCATTTATTGCAGCATGCAGCTACTAAAACTTATTCCCAACCATGGTGACCCATACTTGAGGCAGGATAACTGCAAAATAAATTGGAAAAAAGAAGAAAGGAGGATGGTATTTGACCTCTGGGTAATTCAGAGAAACCAAATCAGGCACGAGCAAGTTGTGAAAACATCATTTATCAGCATCAAAACCAGATGGACTCCAGGGGAGATCTGAGATAGAGACCATTATTTGGCCTCTCAGATGTTCAAAAGCTGAAGCACTCTAGATTGCCTGAAAGGATAAAGACTGGGAGTGCCTACTTTCATTTTTCCCTACATGCTTTCCAAGATAGTATCTCATTTCCTTTACCTCTTTTTAGCATGATTTCTATCTCCTTTCCTAAGTAGACATAGCTCCCTGGATTTAGCTCTATTTTGGCTTCTTGGAAAGTTTTTATATTGAATCTTCAAGGGTAAATAAACTTCTTCAATTGCTCTAAGTAAGAGGAAATATAAAATCTAGTAGTAAGGTTGTTACCTAGCCAGAGTAACTGACGGTATTTGAGAGGTAGAGTGTGTTAGAGCATTTGAAAACAATAACCTTACTTTCTATGTAATCTTCTATAACATACAAACCACAACATATCAATTTTATCATAATCATGAGGATATAATTAATTTGTAGCTGATGGAACTTTTTAGGGTTACACTTGAATTTAGAAAACAGGAGTTTGACCACATAATCTGGGAATGTTTCAGCTCAGATGGGTTAGGAGAAATACAAAAGGCATACTGAGTAGAGATGGGTTGGTTTGTCTCTTAAATATTCATATCCTAAGACTTTAAAATGTAAAGCCCTTCATTATTCATAGAATCACCAGATTTTTAATAATTGCCATTATATACTTCCTACTATGTTCTAGATCTTGGCCATAAAACAATGAATAAACACAGACATGGCATAGATCCAACTGGATCTTAACATCTGTCATGGTCAGGTTCATGTGTCAACTTCTCCAAGTGGTGGTACCTATTTGCCTGGTTGGGCAAGTGCTGGCTTGTCTGTTGCGATGAGGACATTTCAAAGAACTAAATCATGATCATGTCAGCTGCATCCACAGCTGATTCCATTTGTAATAAGCCAAAGGGGTGTGTCTTCTGCAATGAATGCTGCTTAATCTAATCACTGGAAGCCTTTAAAGGAGGATTCAGAAGAGACAGGCTCTCTTCCTGTTTTGGTTGGCGAGACTCTCCTGTGGAGTTTGTCCAGACCCTCCATCGGAATCGTAGGCTTCACAGCCTGCCCTGCAGATTTTGGACTCTGCGTTCCTGCAGTCACGTGAGACACTTTTATAAATTTTATATTTGTGAGTGTTCTCTGTTGATTCTGTATCTCTAGAGAACCCTAAAAATACATCTTGGTACTAGGAGTGGTTCTTAAGAAACAGAATCTGAAAAATAGGTTTTTATGAATGGTTTTCTACTCTGACTGGGCTCAGAGACACTAAGGACTCTGATTCCCGTAATCAGAATGACATTCCCAATCCATGGAGTAAGCTGGCAAAAGAGATAGTCAAAATAGCACCATTCGATTCTCCTAATGCTTCGCTTGTACGAAGCCAGGCTCTCGGGGATAAGGTTTTTGATACCTTTACAGAGTTTTGTGGAAATAAGAGGTATAGAGATGTTGACAGGTTGTTGTTAGGTACACTGGCTACATTAAGGGGTGAAAGGAATGGGGTTAAGGCTTCAAACGAGAAGCTTAAGAGCTGTCTGACAGATGTGGACGTTTCTATGAGTATCCTGAAGGAAAATCTTATTTCCTGTAGCCGTAGACTTGAGATCTATGAAAATCAGACTCAGAATCCTATTGTTAGAGTAGCAACTTCACAACGTCAACTGAAATCTCAAAGTTGAATGGTGTCTGCCATTAAAGTGAGGGCATTGATGGAAAGGAGTGGGACCCAGAAAAATGGGATGGTGACATATGGATTGATAATGATGTCGGGGGTGAGGTTGCAACCCTAGGTCATGCTGAGTCTTCTCTAGAAAACCCTGTCATAGTTTGCACTGAGGACATAACTGCCCCACCTCCAGCCTGCCTTGAGGAGTTGGCCACCCAACCTCTTACTGAAGGGATTAGCCATAGAGTGATTAATACTATCTCACCAGATGAAAACGCAAATGAAGGCCCAGAAGAAAATGGCTTGGAAGATATTTCTAATTATTTTCATGACCCACCCCCACGACCCCTCATTTCTTCCATACCTACAACTAGACTAAAGTCCCAATAGACCCCTAAAGCTGAGGTACAAAGTATCACACATGAAGAGGTACGTTATACTCAAAAAAAAACTGTGTGAGTTTTCAAGTTTATATAGACAGAAATCAGGGGAATATGTGTAGCAATGGATTTTAAGGGTGTTGTATAATGATGGGAGGAAGGTAAGGCTGGATCAGGCTGAATTTATTGATATGGGCCCACTAAGCAGAGATTCTGCATTCAATGTTACAGTTCAAGGGGTTAGAAAGGATATTAATAGGTTGTTTGGATGGTTGTTTGAAACATGGATCCAAAGGTGGCCAACATTACCTGAGGTTGAAATGCCAGAACTGCCCTGGTATAATGTAGATGAGGGGATCCAGAGGCTTAGAGAGATTGGAATGTTAGAGTGGATTTATCATGCAAATCCTGCTCTTACACCCTAGGAATGTCCAGAGGATGCACCTTTTACCAGAACAGTGAGAAATAAATTTGTGAGACTACCACCATCATCCCTGAAGAGCTCTATGGTTGCACTTCTCTGTAGGTCAGATATTATTGTAGGAACTGCTGTCACTGAGCTGGAATCCTTAAACACAATGGGGATGACAGGATCCCAAGTTGGCAGAAGCCAGGTGGCAGCACTTAATCACCAAAGACAGGGTAGATGTGGTTATTATAATAGCAAACTCAAAGCAGGTGTCAAAATTATATGACTCATAGAAATATGTGGCACTGGCTAGTAAATCATGGGGTACCTAGAAATACAATAGAAGGGAAAGTCTACTAAATTCTTGTTTGAGCTATATAAAGAAAAGAGTTCTAGGTCAAGTGAAAAGAAGTCTAACCTGAATTACAAAAACACAGAGTCATGGCCCCTTAATCAATTTCCAGACTTGAGACAGTTTACAGACCCTGAGCCCCTTGAATGAAGGGGAGGCCAGATTCCTTTGGGGGAGAACCCTGTTACACTGCCGCAAATCTATACTGTTAATCTTCCTCCAAGCTTTCCCCAAGGATACCAACAGCCTTTTACCAGGGTAACTGTGCATTTGGGAAAAGGAAATGATCAGATATTTCAGGGATTATTAGATACTGCTTCAGAAGTGACTCTGATTCCAGGGGACCCAAAATGTCACTCTGGTCTACCAGTCAGAGTGGGGGCTTATGGAGGCCAGGTGTTCAATGGAGTTTTAGCTCAGGTCCATCTCACAGTGGGTCCAATGGGCCCCTGGACAAATTCTGTACTTATTTCCCCAGTTCCAGAATGTATAATTGGTATAGACATACTAAGCAACTGGCAGAATCCCCACATTGGCTCTCTAACTCATGCAGTGAGGGCCATTATGGTGGGAAAGGCCAAGTGGAAGCCATTAGAACTGCCCCTACCTAGCAAAATAGTAAATCAGAAGCAATACTGGATTCCTAGAGGGATTGCAGAGATTACTGCCACTCTTAAGGACTCGAAGGGTGCAGGGGTGGTTATTCCCACCACATCCCCATTCAATTCTCCTATTTGGCCTGTGCAGAAAACAGATGGGTCTTGGAGGATGACAGTGGATTACTGTAAGCTCAACCAGGTGGTAACTCCAATTGCAGCTGCTCTTCCAGATGTGGTATCATTGTTTGAGCAAATCAGTACATCCCCTGGTACCTGGTATACAGCTGTTGATCTGGTAAATGCTTTTTTCTCAATAGCTATTAGTAAGGACCACCAGAAACAGTTTGCTTTCAGCTGGCAAGGTCAGCAATATATTTTCACTGTCCTACCTCAGGGGTATATCAACTCTCTAACCCTATATCATAATCTTGTCCACAGGGACCTTGATTGTTTCTCCCCCCCACAAGACATCATATTGGTCCATTATATTAATGATATCATGTTGATTGGACCTAGTGAGTAAGAAGTAGCAACTACTCTAGACTTATTGGTAAGGCATTTTGTGTCAGAGGATGGGAGATAAATCCAACAAAAATGCAGGGGCCTTCTACCTCAGTGCAATTTCTAGGTGTCCAGTGGTGTGGGGCATGTCAAGATATCCCTTCTAAGGTGAAAGATGAGTTGCTGCATCTGGCTCCTCCTACAGTCAAAAAAGAAGCACAATACCTAGTTGGTCTCTTTGGATTTTGGTGACAATATATTCTTCATTTGGGTGTCCTACTCTGGTCACAGTGGTAGGGATGGAGGTTATGTCTGGGATTAGCAACATGGACTTCCACTCACCAAGGCTGCCTTGGCTACAGCCCACTGCTGAGTGCCCAATCTGCCAGCAGCAGTGACCCACACTTAGCCCCCAATATGGCACCATTCCCCGAGGTGACCAGCCAGCTACATGGTGGCAGGTTGATTATACTGGACCACTCCCTTCATGGAAGGGACAGCGATTTGTTCTATCTGGAATAGACACATACTCTGGATATGGGTTTGCTTTACCTGCATGCAATGCTTCTGCCAAAACAACCATCCGTGGGCTTATAGAATGCCTTATCCATTGTCATGGTATTCCACATAGCATTGCTTCTGATCAAGGAACACACTTCACAGTAAATGAAGTGCTGGAATGGGCACATGCTCATGGGATATCTGGTCTTACCATGTTCTCTATCATCCAGAAGCAGCTGGATTGATAGAACAGTGGAATGGCCTTTTGAAAACTCAAATACGGTGCCAACTAGGTGGCAAAAACTTGAAAGGCTGGGGTAATGTTCTCCAGGAAGCTGTGTATGCTCTGAATCAGCGTCCGCTGTATGGTGCTGTTTCTCCCATAGCCAGGATCCATGGGTCCAGGAACCAAGGGGTGGAAATGGGAGTGGCACCACTCACTACTACCCCTAGTGATCCACTAGGAAAATTTTTGCTTCCTGTCCCTGCGACCCTGAGCTCTGCTGGTCCACAGGTTTTAGTTCCAAAAGGGGGGTGCTTCCACCAGGAGAAACAACAATGATTCCATTGAACTGGAATCTAAGGCTGCCACCTGGTCACTTTGGGCTACTCATGCCCCTGGATCAACAAGCCAAGAAGGGGAATATATTATTGTCTGGGGTGATTGACTCTGACTATCAGGGGGAAATAGGACTGCAACTACATAATGGAAGTAAAGAAGAGTTTTCTTGGAATATAGGAGATCCCCTAGGGTGTCTTTTAGTACTACCATGCCCTGTGATTAAAATCAATGGAAAAATGCAACAACCCAACCAATGGGTCTGAAACTTCAGGAATGAAAGTTTGGGTCACGCCACAAGGCAAAGAACCATGGCCAGCTGAAGTGCTTGCTGAGGGTAAAGGGGACATGGAATGGGTAGTGGAAGAAGGTCGTGATAAATATGAACTACGACCACGTGATCAGTTACAGAAACAAGGACTGTGATGCTGTTTTGTTCATGTTATACTATTTAAGTTGTAAGATATCAAGTTTAAGAATGAATATTTTGACCCAAGGATTTACACCCTATTCTGGAGAGATTTAATGTGTTTCCAGTTATATACAGGACAGACAAGTATTGTTAGGTGAAAGAAAAAAATGTGCATTTTATTGTTTTTTTTTATTTAGAAATTAGGTATGGTTTAAGGTGGTATGTGTAGCTGCCAAGTTGACAAGAGGTGGACTGTCATGTTCAGGTTCATGTGTCAACCTGAACCTATTTCAAGTGGTGGTACCTATTTGTCTGACTGGGCAAGTGCTGGCTTGTCTGTTTTGATGAGGACATGTCATAGAATTAAATCATGATCATGTCAGATGCATCTACTGCTGATTCCATTTGTAATCAGCCAAGGAGAGTGTCTTCTACAATGAGTTCTGCTTAATCTAATCATTGGAAGCCTTTTACGGAAGATTCAGAAGAGACAGGCTCTCTTCCTACTTCAGTTGGCAAGCCTACAGATCCTCCTTCGGAAGTGTTGGCTTCACAGCCTGCCCTTCAGGTTTTGGACTCTGCGTTTCCACGGTCACGTGAGACACTTTTATAAATTTTATATTTGTGAGTGTTCCCTGTTGATTCTGTTTCTCTAGAGAACCCTAACTAATACACCATCTTTTGTAGAAGAGATACAACAGGTCAAATTGTCACCACTAATGAAAAGTTGCAACGGGAATGGCAGCTGCTCTGCTATGATGCAATAATGGGAGGGTATGACACAGTAAGGTTGACAGGGAATGATCTTTGTGGAAATGGCATTTTACTGACATCTAAAAGATGAGTAGAAAACTGGATAAAGAGGAGACAAGAGAGCATCCCAAGCAAAAGAGCCACATATGGCAGGGGAGAGCCGTCTAGGTCAAGGGACTGAAGAAGACCTGTATGACTTGAGTGTGATGGAGGAGGGCAGGGAGGCATGAGATGTGTGTGTAGAGATGAAGGAAGACAGATCAATCATGGTCTAACAAGCCACGTCCAAGAGTTTTATGTTTCTCCTATGAGTAAAAGGAGCCTCCTGAGATGATTTGAATCAGGAGGCCAAGGAATCAGGTGTGTGCCCTGTAAAGAACCCCCTGGTGACTGTGTGGAGAAGAGATCATAGGGGCTCAAGCAGATGTAGGAAGCCTGGTGAGGAGGCCACTGCAACAGTTCAGAGAGCAGGCAGTGATTCAGACCACAGGTCCTGGCGGTGGATAAAAGCAGAATTATCTGAGGGATATTTACAAAGCAAAATCAGCCAGGTTTGGGGGCTGATTGCAATTCAGGAGTGAAGGCAAGAGAGATGTGGAGAATAACTCCTGTTATTGTTCTTCATATGATCTAACAAGAATTTCATTAAATCATACACAAAGGTATTGTTGGGAAATAGTATGACAACATAGGGCTATACTGTTAGATCTTTATATTAAATATAAATGTTCATAGCTGCATATAAGAATGAAGTACTTTCTTAGACTTCATTTTATTTCCCCTAAATAAGAAAGAGATTTTAATGAATAAAAATGACCACTGAACTAAAACATCCACATGAAATATAGTGACTTCATCAACAATAAGTATGAGAAACAAATACTAGTGATTTTTTTAATGTAGAAAATTAAAATTAATATAACATCAATTTGGTAAACAGGAATTTTCTTCTAATTAACCACTGACCAAGAAGGAAAAAAAAGCAAAAACTGGAATCAAATATCAACACCAACATAACTGACAAAAGAATTCTCATTAGTGTTTTTCTAACTCTCAGAAACAAAGCTACCAAAAAATAGGCAGATGCTTTGTTTTGAAATAGAATGGCTGGGCAGTGATAAAAGCAGATACATCATATTCTTTAATGTGGCATAAATTATAGCTGAAATGATTAATGGAAAAGGTAAAAAAAAAAAATTATCCCAAGGATTTAGTTAACCATTGCTATATTTTTCTATGCATAAACCTATATTTTAGATTTATAAAATATGTACAGGACTGAAATAGAGTTCTAGGCTTCAAAGTGTATCAAACATCAATTCAAGTTATCTTGAAGGTAATGGATACAGAATAAACACCAGATAACAAACATTCCATTCAGACTCTTGTACCATGGTCTCTGTATGGAAAATCTCTTTGAATTCTTATGTTATTTTCTTCAGAAACTAATTTCAAAATTAATTTTTCTAGTAGTTTACATATATTGCTTTTTTCTTTAAAATTTGGTATATACTACAGATTGTATTGTATACTCGCTAGCTTTTGTTCTTTCATTTTTATATATCTCTTCTGTTCAATTAGGTTTAAGCACTCAATTTTGTTTCTCACGTATTCTTTGATAGAGCATTCAGTATCTAAAAGCACTTAATTAATACATAGTAAATTAATTAATGAGTTAATTAACTCTCTTTCATCTTGCAGAGAAGTTACTAATTACCTTTCTTTCTTTTAAAACAAACAGGATCTTTGCAAGAAACTAAAGGAAAGCCTGGAGTATTCTTAAAAGAAATGAATACTTTGTGTATTGGGTTTGCTTTATGTGATATCTGTCATTGCATTTAAATCCTCAAATGTGTGATACAAATTTGCAGCAAACCTGAGAACAGAACCTAATACAAACTCTGTATACAATCAGCCAAGAGAAGAACTTGGACAATAGAGGAAGTAAAATCTCATGATCCCAGGGTTTAGGAGCCCTTGGTGCTGCCTGAAGGTTACCTCACTAACAGTTTTTGGATAAAATTTGCAATACACATTCTAGAAAAATACTAAGTATGCTAATTATTTTTGTATAGTTCATTCTTTGTAATATTAAATTATGAAAAATGAATAACAGGAAAGTGAAAGAAATGAACATCTTAACTAAATATATTTTATTCTGCTTTAGTTATATAATTGCAGACATTATTTTTAAGCTAAAGAGTTCTCAGAAAAATAGATACCTAGGAGCAGTGAGAAACTGTGTAAAAACCTTGGGGACAATGCAGCTTATTGAAAAGAGAAAATTAGAAATATGAAGCCAAATATGAAGTAGAGTAAATGTGATTTTAGCAGAGCAGCATAACACTTAACACATATTTTCAAATAGTCCCCCTTTGTGGGGAAAGGGTGATTTTCACTGATGGTTTAATATGATTATGAAGGAATGACCCTCTGGTGGGATGGTTTATCTTCTTCTTTAAAACTCCTTAGCAATTTGTTGCTTAGCAACCTTCTGGTATTGTCTCCATGCCTTTTTCCAAATTACCTGTTTGTCTCCTGTCCCTTTCACATCTTTGGCAAAACCCAATGCATGTTTAAGGTGAAGCTCATTTTGGTCTCACCTGTGGTGATTCACACACGACCTCATTAAAGAGTTCAGAAGAGGAGGTGATAGTGAATTGGGTGCTGAAATAAGAGGGATCACCAAGCACTAAGAGGAAATCCATCACAGACAAAGGAAAGGAAAAGACTGAGAAGCAACACATAGTTGGGTGTGGCTAGAGTATAGGCAGGAGGGTTATGGGGGGGGGGCGCGCAAATCTGGGCGTACATTGAGAGAGGAGGCAGGACATGAAGACAGGAGCCTGGACCCATGCTTGAATGAGTCATACAAAATCACTGAGAGGTCTGAAGCAGGAGACTGATGACATTTGGTCACTGACCTGAGAAAAGGGTACATGCAGGAGGGAGAGAAATGGATCACTCCAAGTTTTCTGTTTTGGGTGACCAGGAAAATGTATCCATTTAACCCAGTCAATGAGAGGGGGAAAATGAATTGATCTAGTCAGAAAGAAAAAAATTCATTTGGGGATACGATTAATGACTGAAAAGGGGAAAACTGAGAAGTACAGATTATGGCAAGGAGAGCCAAAAAGCTCTTATTTGTACACATTAGGAAATGAGTTGCTTTTCACCTGGTAGATATGAATGCTTACCTATGGCAAGCATACTATTATTCTCACTATAAAATAGTTCTGCTTCATAGAGTGCTTGTGAGGTTAAAATGAAAAGCGCTTTCAACTGTACATAGAACCTATAAAGATCACAAATGTTAACACTTTTTGTGACCAGCAGCAGCATTGTCTCTGGTCAATGGGATAAACTCCAGTACTTTTTTTACATGACATCTCCATCGATGATTAAACTCTTTTTTTCTATGGGTCCTGTTTCAGTTTCCTAGGCTACCACAAGCAGATACCATGAATGGGTTAGCTCACAGTTTGAGGCTGAAAAAATGTCTAAATCAAGGCATCACCAGGGTGATGCTTTTTTTCCCAGGATGCTGTGGGCAATCCTGGGCTCCTCTGTCACACTTCAAGGCACATGGTGGCATCTCTTCCAGGTTCTGTTGATTTCTGCTTCTTGCTTTCTTGACTTTCTATCTCTTTCTATGAATTTCATTCTCCTATAAAGGACTCCAGTAATGGAATTAAGACCCATCCTGAATGAGGTGGGTCATATCTTAAGATCCCACTTACCAGAAATAAAAATGGCTAAAAGGCACAGGAAAAGATGCTCAACTCCACTGGCTATTTGGGAAATACAAATCAAAACCACAATGAGATATCATCTCACACCCACTACCATAGCCATAATAAAAAAACAAAACAAACAAACAGAAAATGACAAATGCTGGAGAGGATGTGGAGAAAGGGACACACTTATCCATTGTTGGTGGAAATGTAAAAAGGTACAACTGCTCTGCAAGGCAGTTTGGCAGTTCCTTAAGGGGCTAAGTATAGAATTGCCATATGATCCAGCAATCTCATTACTCAGTATATATTCAGAGGAACTGAAGGAAGGACACAAAAAGATATTTTCACACCGACATTTATAGCAGCATTATTTACAATTGCCAAGAGATGGAAACAGCTCAAATGTCCATCAACGTACTAGTGGCTAAACAAGCTGCAGTATATACATACAATGGAATATTATATATCTGTAAGAGAATAAAGTCATGAAGGATGTAACAATGTGGATGAACTTTGAGGACATTATGCTGAATGAAATTAGCCAGAAACAAAAGGACAAAATACTGCATGTTCTCACTATAATGAACTAACATTAATGAATGAACTTTGAGAGTCAATGTTAAGAACACAGGTTATCAGGAGATAGAAACAGGGTAGAGATTGGGCATTTGGTGCTGAAGGAATACAGATTGTGCAAGAGGACTGACTGTAAAAATTGAGAAATGGATAGCACAATAATTCCTGACTGTAGCACAATAATACAAGTATACTGAATGAATCTGAATGTATATATGATTGAAGGAGAAGAGCTGGGGGCACATATGAAACCAGAAGGAAAGATAAAGGATAAAGATTGAGATAGTATTACTTAGGAATGTCTAGAGTGAACAATAATGGTGATTAAATGTACAAATAAAAAAAATCTTTGCATGAGAGAGAACAAATGATGTCAACATTGCAAGGTGTTGAAAATGGATGGTTTACAGGAAAAGCACAATCAATGCAAGCCAGGGTATATAGTCATCAATAAAAGTCTAACAGGCTTCCACTGAATGTAACAAAGGCATTATGACAAAATTAAATGTCAATGGGTGTGGGTTGAGGGGGGGAAGATTCTTTGTGGAAGAAAATGAAATGTCTTCATATAGATTATGGCAGCAAAGGCATATCTATTAGGTTGGATTGTATGATGTGCAAATAAAACTGTTTAAAAATGAACAGAGAGAAGCGAATGGTAGAGAAAATGTAGACAAAGAGATGCAACTATTCTCTGTCAGTAGGGAAATTGAGTGGTGTAGCCCCTTGGAGGGTAGTGTGGGTAGTTCCACAGGAGGCTAGTTCCACAGGAGGAACTGAGATTGGGAACAGGAATGGGCATTGGCACACTGGTGTTTATGGCCACAGCGTTCATGATTCACAATGGATGGAGGTGGCCTAAGGGTACAACGTCTGAGGAATGGAAGGGGGAACTGTGGTGTATCAACAGTGGATTACTGAGCAGCTACAAGAAGGAATGAAGTTGTGAGGAATGCAACTAGGTGAATGAATCTTAAGGACTGTATGTTGAATGAAATGTCAGAAACCAAAAGACAAATACCGTCATGCTTCACTCATATGGACTACCTACACTGTAAAAATTTGGTGAACTGATGTCCAGAGCATGGGTTATCAGGTTGGGGCCTATTCTAACAGGTCCTAGATTGTAAGCTCTTACAGAAGACAAACATATTCAGGAGTTGTAACTGCTATTTCTAAACTCTGAGATACTGAACTGTTTGTATATAACCTGGTCATTCCCAGAAACTTTGTGTATTTCTGTGAATAAATATCTGAGATTCAGAATTAGAGCTCTGAAGCTATGAAAGTCAGCAGTACTCATACAGGAACTGTTTACTTGAAAAAGGAATCAGACTTCAACTAGAAGATATGAATGAAGCGTATCTTGATAAGAATGGGGTAGATCAGAACACAGGATAGAGGATATCGTCCATATTTTAAAACATCAACTTCTTTGTGAAGCCAAAGGGAGAGATGTATAGTTGATACAAAATTTATATTTTGGGGGGCACATTACCTAATTTAACTTGTATGGTAAGTTTATTTGAACACCATAAGTACATGGAATCTTAAATAGGGCATGAGATCTTGTTGGTTTGTCCAAGTTAGTGTGATGCCCCAATATATCCCAGAATAATCTGGGCAGTGTATAAAGAAATATTTGCAAAGTCCCCTTGGGGGATTGGGGAGAAAGGAGGAAATGTGCAATTTCGCCATTTGGAGAATTCCTGATACTGTACAAGCAGTGAGGACAACCAAATTAGCAGACTAAGCCCTAGATCTTGGGTTTCACCTCATGGAACGTATTCCTGCAAAGGATAGGGTAAGCCTACTTAATATTATGCCTAAGAGTCACCTCCAGAGAAACTCTTTTGTTGCTCAGATGTGACCTCTCTTCTAAGCCAACTCAGCAGGTAAATTCACTGCCTTCTCACTTTCGTGGGACATGATTTCCAGGGATGAAAATCTCCTTGGCAATGTGGTACAAAATTCCTGGGATTTACCGGGACCTTGCATCATGGGATTGAGAAAGCCTTTTTGATCCAAAGAGGGAAGTGAGAAATGAGAAAAAATCAAGATTCAGTGGCTGAGAGATTTCAAACAATTGGGAGGTTATCCTGGAGGTTAGTCTTAAATATATTATTGATATCCCTTTTTAGTGTATGGTGTATTAGAGAGGCCAGAGGGAAGTACCTGAAACTGTTGAGCTGTGTCTCAGTACTGTTAATTCTTGAAGATGACTGTACAACAATAAAACTGTTACAGTGTGGTTGTGTGATTGTGAAAACCTTGTGTCTGATGCTCCTTTTAACTAGGGTATGGATAGATGAGTAAAAAATATGAATTAAAAAAATAAATAATAGGGGGAACAAAGGTGAAAATAAATTGGGAGATGGAAATACTAGTGGTCAATGAGAGGGAGGGGTGAGGGGTATGGTATGTATGAGGTTTTTCTTTTTTATTTCTTTTTCTGGAGTGATGTAAATGTTCAAAAAATGATCATGGCTATGAATACACAACTATGTGATGATATTGTCAGCCATTTATTGTATACCATGTATGGAATGTTTGTATTTCAAGAATGTTTGTGTGTTTGTATGTTGTTTTATTAATAAAAATATTAAAAAACCAAAGAATGTATCTGCTGAGGGTGGAGGTTGAGTAATGGTAGGTTTATTGCAAGAAGGCAACTGCTGGAAGGTGAAGGAGATGCGGGCTGGTGTGGATGGGGGAGGAAAGGCTTTCTGAAATATTTGCCAGGGTAGGTCACATCAGGCAGGGGGGAAGGGGTCCTGTCCAAGGCCTAACTCTTCCTACTCGCATAGGAACTCCCACACTAGTCCCACTCCCTGACCACAAATAAAACACCGAGCGGTCTTCTTTCCTCACTTTCTCAAGCCATTTCAGATCTGACATGAGGCCTTCCCTGCTCTCCCCAGAGACCTCAATTTTGTAAGTAATAAATCCTTTCACACCAACTTGGTATGCATGTGTGGTGTTATCAGTCTCAATATCCCAAACACATTTTATGTGCAGGTGACCATAACACTGACAAAGGATTTGTACCATAAAAATATAAAAGGCTTTTACAACTCAATAAGAAGAACACTAACTCAACAAACTTGTAAGAAGATGCTATGCATCATTAGTTATGAGGGAAATGAAAATAAAAACCACAATAAGATACCACTATATATCCATCTGTTTTCGTTTCCTGGCTGCTAAAACAAATGCCATATAATTTTTTAACAACCCATTATCAACCCATTTATCAGCTCACAGTTTCAGACGCTAGAAGGCTTGCATCATCCCAGGATGGTATCTTCTGGCTGGCTGGCAATCTTTGTGGTTCCTTGGCTTTTCTGTTACATGGCAATGCATGTAGTGGCTTCATGTGGGTTCCACTGACTTCCATCTTCTGATGTTTCCCATGGCTTCTCTTCCATGTCCAATTTCCTTTGCTTATAAGGAATTTCAGCCATACTGAATATAGGCCCACATTCATTCAAATTTGAAAAGTCTGATAAAGCCCAACTCATTTTATGAGACCAGCATTATTCTGACACCAAAATCAGACTAAAAAATTAAAAAATAACAAAACTACCAACCTATTTTTCTTTTTAATATGAAGATAAAAATTCTTAAGAAAAATTAGTAAATTAAATCAATCAGATATAATACAACATGATCACGTGAGATTTATCCTGTGACTATAGACTGGAGATTGGTTCAACATTAAAAGCACATTTAAAGTAATTCATCATGTCAATGGATGGAATGAGAAGACCATACGATCATAGCAATAGATACAAAAAATGCATTTGAAAAATTCCAGCACCCTTTGCTGCTAGTTGTTTAGCAAACTAGCAATAGAAGGAAACTTCTGAAACCTGATAAAAGACATCTACAGATGTTCCTTTTATATAAGTGTATGGACAGATGAGTAAAAAATATGGGTAAAAAATAAACAAATAATAGGGGGAACAAAGGTTAAAATAAATTCGGTAGATGGAAATACTAGTGGTCAATGAAAGGGAGGGGTGAGGGGTATGGTATATATGAGTTTTTCTTTTTTTCTTTTTTCTTCCTTTTCCTGGAGTGATGCAAATGTTAAAAAAAAATGATCATGGTAATGAATATACAACTATGTGATGATATTGTGAACCATTAATTGTACACTATGTATGGAATGTTTGTATGTTAAGGATGTTTGCATATTTGTAGATTTTCTTATCAATAAAAATATTCTTTAAAAAAAGACATCTATGTAAAACCTGTAGCTAATATCTTACTCATAGGCAAAAGGCTGAATGTTTCCCCCTAATATTAGGAACACAGCAAGGATGGCTCTACTCACCACCCCTATTCAAAACCATAATGGATCTCCTAGCTAATGTAATAAGGCAAGAATGAGAAAGGAAAAAGAATATAGATTAGAAAGAAGAAATAAAACTATATCTATCTGGAACTGGCATAATTGTCAAAATAGAATGTCACAAAGAATCTATCAAAAAACAAATCAGCTTTGTAAGTTACAGCACACAAGGTCAGTTAAACAAACAAAAAAAAACTATTATATTTCTGCACACTAGCAACAAACAATTGGAAATTGACATTTTTAAAAAGTATCTTTTTAAACAGCACCAAAAATATCCCAGTATATATCTAACAAAATATGCACAAGATTTGTATGCTGAAAATCACAAAATAACTGAAGAGAAATTTAAAAAGACCTGAATAAATTGATAAATACACTGTTTGTGGATTACAAGTCTCAATATTGTTAAAATGTCAATTCTCTCCAATAGATCTATAGATTCAATGCAATCTCAGTCCAAAACCCAGAAGAATTTTTTTTTTAGAAATAAACAAGCTAATTCTAAAATTATCTAGAAAAACAATGTATATATAGAGAGAGACAAAAACAAAGGAACTCAAATATCCCAAAACAATTTTAAATTAATAAACTAAGTCGGAGGACACAAACTATAATTTAAGACAAATAAATACACAATAATCAATAATGCATTGACAAAAGAATAAACACATAGATCAATGGAACAGAATAGATTCTAGAAATAGACACTCCCATATGCAATCAGTTCACTTTTGGTAGTGGTCCAAAGACAATTCAATATTGAATTATTTTATTGAATACTTTTTTAAGCAATAATGCTAGAACAATCAGACAACTGAATGGAAATAAAAAAGTTACCGTAACCCTTCTCTTGCCCATATGCAAAAATTCGATTAAAAAGAATGAATGACCCAAATGCAAGAGGAAAACTTAGGATAAAATAAGTTTGATCTTGGCAAAGGCAAAGATTCCTTAAATACGGAAACATAACAGAAACGAAATTGATAAATGGAATTAATAAAAATAAATGTCTTCTCTTTGAAAGACAATGCTTAGAAAATAAAAAGATGAGTCACAGTTAGGTGACAGCCTCTTGTTTCAGATCCTCTGGGATCCAATGTTGCCTTCAAAGTAAAGGAATGCTTTTCCCAAGCAGTTTCAGCCACTTCCTCGGGCCTGGGATTTCTGCTCAACGAGAAATTCCTGTGCTGGGCAGTTTGAGCTCTGGGACTTCCTAATCATTTGGCCAAGACTTCCCAGTTGCTGCACTTCAGTTTGAGGGTCTCCCTATCATACCTGCCCTCCTTCTCTCTTGATACAGGTGTCAGTCCTGCACCACGGCCTAAAGGTTTCCCATGACAACTCCTATTCTTTTCTCTCTTTTGTCTTTCAGAGGCACAACTCCCAACAAATCTCTTGCGTTTCTAATTCTGGAAGACCTAAACTGGCACAGTGGCTATGGACTCAATTTTATAGGGCCTAGTAGTCCATTGCAAGAATTTGGAGATGTGCCCCCTAAAGAGAAAGTACTCTGAGATGCTTTAAATTATGCCCATGAGCATTTCAATCACAAATAATACACTTTATAAGGTAAGTACCATGTTAAAAATAAATCTTTTGTAAGGGTAGTTTTAACATCATAAATTATGATAAATCCTTAAAGAGAGATGGTCATGCAATCAGCTCTTTGAAAAAGCTAAAAAGTGATGCTAGTTTTCAAGTTTAGGTTATTCATTTATGATCTCCTGATAACAAAGTAATAAGTATCATAATGTATAAAGGACAGGAAATCTAGTCACTAGCCTAGAAAAGTACAATTTCCCACTAACATACTTAGCTTTCTTTTTCTCAGAGTAATATCTTAGGATTTAGTATTCACATAATAGCACTGTACTTTTTAATGCCAAGTGGGACAGCTCTAACTTCAATAAAAGATTTTAAATACATCAGCACTTTTCTTCTTTAAATGTTTAATGTAGCTTCTGTTCATTCAATGTAAGCACTTTAATTCATTTTTACAAAAGAACTTTAATAACTTTCAAGGAACTAATATAATGTTTGAACACATGAATTAAATATAATAATCCAGTAAGTCTGGAAGAATTAACAAAGCATTAAGTCAAGTGAAATTTAATAGAGCATGTTTTCAGTTGCTAGGAATAATCAATTTAAATGATTTCTAAGCAGAAAAAAAATGCCTAGAATTAAGATGAGAAAATATGTTTTCAATATGCAAAAATGCAGATTAAGACAAAAGGCTAATATATCAAAATGGTAAAGAAACCATAAACTTGATTTTAATTCTCCATGAACATCACTTTTTTTTTTTTTTTTTCTTTTTTTAAAATTATACTAGTACAAGTCAGAGAAAAAGCAAAGAGGTAAGTAATGAGTTCTATTTTTGGGGGAAAAATGGAAAGAACATTGGGTGATAAAAATCATTATTCAGCAGAGACGAGGAATAAGAGGAAATACAACAAGGAGGGAATTCCAAATCTAGCGAAAAAGATGAGCAAACCAAGAAATATTCATATGAGTATGTGTTCTTTGGTGATCAAAGTGAGAACAGTTTTCTTTAGAATGATGTTAAAAGAAGGCAGCCTGGGGTGGTGCGATGGTGGTTCAGTGGCAGAATTCCCACCTGCCCTGCCAGACAGGTTTGCTTACCGGTGGAGGATGGAAGAGGAAAGGTGATAGGAGAAAGTGGGGAAAACTAAAGTATGGAAGACTCCATTTGGTACTGACAGGCTTCAGAAAAGTGGAGGGAGCTAGAACTAGAAAGTGGTTTTATTTTAGAATAATGAATGCTTGAGACTATCATTCACTAGCAACTCCATAGGACCACTAGTGGGAAGATGACAGATGAGCGCTCAGCCTGGGTAGGAGGTGCGGAAATCACAGTACTGAGGGACAATGAGGAAGTGTGGTGATGGATGCGGCATAGTGCCTTCAGTTTCCTCAGGAACGGCAGGGAGATCAAAACCATCTGTGGACAGTGAGAGTCTCAATGGGTCCCTGTCATCTTCCTCTCATTCTTCCCAGCAACTATGCAATCCCTCCCTCCTCGTTCATGCCTTTAGAAGACAACTTCATCCTTTATGCTCCTGACAGATTGAAGCGCTTAAGTATTTCTTTATCTAGACTCTTACATAAGTCCTTTAAAGCTTGCTCCATTCTCCTCCTCTTCAAAACATCCTCCATGTTGCTTCCAAAGTAGTATCCAAAACGTAAAACTGCTCCCTTCACTTCCCTGCTTCAAAGCCTTTCAGTATTTCCAAGATGTCTGTCTATTCTACTAAAAACTAAACCTTAGAAGTGGCCTTTACTCCAACTCTATGCCCGTAACGATGCCAAGTTCACTACCTGAATGTTCATTTGAATCTATGTGTATTTAACTAAAGATTTTAAGGAAGGAGAATGTTTACTGATACCACAGGGAAAACTTACCTCATGTCAAGTGATAAATTTTAACCTATTGCTCTTTTGCTGAAAGACATGGACAATTTTTCCTCTTTCTTACCACCTATCACTTCTGAACATTTCTACTGTTGGGGAAATGCAAAACAGACGTCTTAGCCAAAACTCGAGTTCTAATGAATGAGCCCACTGCCCTGTTCTGGTCATTAAAGCCCACTACGTGGTGGAATAGCGAGTTGCACTGTCTAGACTTCCTGGGCTTATTAAACAATAGTCTAACTAAACTGGCCTCTTCTAGCAAAATCTTCTCTTTCCAGTCTTTTCTTAAGCCATGCCATAAAGCACACTTTCTGCACAATTAATAGTGTACTTTCCATGTCACTTATGGACATGCTGACCCCAAACCATGATGCCTTCATTTCACCCAGCTCACTCATGCTCTCCTCCAAGGCTCTCCAGAAGCGATCTCCCCCAGGCACTTCCCCTGGCACCCCCGCTGTGTATGGCTGCGAATCTTGTAACTGTCTTAGTATTTTCTTAAATTAGCTTTAAAAACAATCCTCTCCCTACCTTCCAGAAAGTGCTATAACCTTCATTTTAATTTATAAGCATCTTCAAGGGAGATATAACTCAGTACCTAATCCAGTGCCTAACTTTTTTTATAAACAGTAATGTCTTTTTCAAATCCTTCTTATTTTGCATATATTTGTATAACTTTATTCTTTTGGTATAGGAAGAGCATTTGTCACAATCTTTTTTATCATAACTTACTCATCTTTCAAAATATGGAAGAAATCAATCTATAAATTCCACTCATTTTGTTCAACTCTAGTTCTTAACCTGAAGATTTGCTTCAACTTCTCATCAGAGAAAAAAGTTGCTCACTGCTGCAAAGAATATTCATCTACTCCAAATAGGAACATACATTTTAATATTGCTTGAATTATCTTCACTTTGCTCAAAAATAAGGGTAAAAACATAGTAAGTTGTGACTATGCAATTGTGATTCTGGCCAGACAGAATAAATGCAGGTAATATATTTTTTCATCTGGTAATTTTTTTTCTAGCAGTTCAGTAGATGTTAAAAAATAAGCATACATCCGTAAGATTAAAAACTAGAAATAGATGAAAATAGTTTTTGTATAGTCACTACATGATAAAAAGAAGAAAATATATACTGAAAAAATCAAGTGTGTAAAGAAAAAAATTTCCTATTTCTGGAACATTATTGAGATTATATATTTTATTTTCCTTTTGGGAAGAAATGAATATTTCTGATGAATTCCTTAGACACTTTTTGATGAACTACTATGAAATAAAGCTTGGTTTGGAACATCAGCCAGTCAGCTGCCTCTCAGTCCAAGAGCACAGGGTTGTTTATCCAGACATTCATTTATTTCTGTATTGGTCTATCAATGATTATCCAACCATTCTCCTAGCCTGTAAAATATTTCTACCAAACATGGTTCTTTGAATTAGCCTCCTAGTGTGCTCTCTCTTGCATGCAAAATTGCAATGAAACAAACACATACTCATAATCAAATTGTCTGAAAAATTTTCTTTAGCCAAACCAAATGAATTCTAAGCAACCAAGTCACAGTATAAGGCATTTTATTAAGCCCAGTTTTTTCAGGATTACAAAAGAAAAGCATGAATGAAGAAGAATATAAAATCAATTATGTGCGAGGGAGACAATTCAGGTAAGATTTAACTAGTTGAAAATGATGTTAACCAAACACACTGCAAAATTTTCCATGGAAAAAAAATAAAACACAAATAAATACCAATCTAAAAGAACTAATTACCAACAAAGTCTACATTTTAATCATTACATTATATAGAATATGACATTTCTATAAAACTTATTGTTGAATAGCGTTTAATTTTTCAAAATGTTTCGAAGCCATTATTCCATTTTGTCTCATTTAGCTATTGTTAAAACATAACTCTTTTTCTTGTATATTAAAAATTAAAAGTGTAAAGAAAGGATAATAAAGCCTCAAGGTAATTTATAAAGCATTCTTTGTTGTTGTTAGAAGAACTAACATTTCATAAACAGTAGAACATGAAAAGGCATGGAACCAAGTTATCTGCCATACAAGTGAACATACTGTCACGTTGCATTTCATGCTAAAAAAAATGGACATTACTCTCCCAATTCTGCCTCATATTTCTGCTTGGGTCTTTTTCCTTTAACTACCCCTATAATGACAATCTTTATTATCACTTTTCTTCAGAGACATTCCTGAGGTAGGAAAAACCCTTAAATCCATCTGCATAACAGAAGAGTTTGAGCCGGAAGCAGCTCAGTTACTCAGTAAACCTTCGGTTCCTCAGCCCCAAAATGTTAGCAGGTACCAGAGCTCTGGCAAGGACTGTGAAACAAGTGAAGGCAAACTTTCTAAGCATGCTTGACTAAACTCACTTGGTTATGCAATGGCACCACCCATTTGGCAACATCACTCTATTATTTAATAAGTATATTCAAACTGCTATAGCTGTACTTTGTAGATGACAGAATACACGGTATGAGGGATGTGGCTGGTGATACAATGACAATATGTTTAAAACATTAACTCTTTGAACTGGGAAGAAGGCACCATGAGAAAATCTGCGACATGTTTCCCAAGCAGGTGTAAAAATCACTCCTGCTCAGTAAGACTGTTTAGAACAGAGTTTGTTCCAACATTTAATAGAATTTACTATGAAAGATGCTCAATCTCTTTAGTGTTCAAAGATAGGAATAAGAAAAGCTACGGTTTATTGAACCACTCCTATGGGTCAGACACAATTCTAGCCCCTCATATAGATGACTCCATTTAAAAACAATTTTTTAAAGGTAGAAATGTATGTCTCCAGCCTTCTGTAAACCACTAATGATTTATAATTGATCACTCCACTTTTAAAAAATGTCTTCCTGGTAGCATGCCTTCGAGGCTTCATCCCTTGCTATTGTATTGTTAATCCTTCTCCCTCTCTCTGTACTTGCTCGTCAGTGACTTGGCCCTAAGAATTCTCTGCTGTGGAAGGCATTGGCGGGTCCTGCACTGCAGTTCCCCTTTGGGCTTCTCAGAGAACCCACCCAGCATCCTTAACCATGGCACATGTCTGCAACACTGGGTCATATGTCCTGAGCTGCAGATTAGCCACGATCCTTTTTTTTTTTTTTTTTTTTTAAGGGTGATAGAGGTAAAATAAGCAGTGATATGAATGGGAATCACAATCCCTATGTGCATTGGGTTTTTGCTGATAGACTAACCTAAGAATTCTTCCTGGCATACCACATTATCTCTCATTTATCTTAAACTGGGAGGAGGGAACAGGGCTTTTATTTGTGTTTTCCTAACATAAACACTCTTTTCCACAAGTCAGAGAATAAATTTGAGGATTTTAATCACTACTAAGAATATTCATCCCAAATTTGCAACCCAAGAATCAAGAAACTTAGCACAGAATGGCTCTGTGAACCCCTGGACCCACTGTGAGACAATGAAAGTAAATCTGATGCCCCTGAATGCCCAGGGTTATCAATCTCTTGCCTAACACAGCAAAAGAGTCATCATGTCTTGCAGAGTAGTTTCAAAGCCTCAGCCTTAAGGTCTGCTTTCTAAAGCTACTTGTACCAAGTATCTTAGTCTGAGTTACAGATAAAAGCAGGCCCTAAGAAAAAGGTTGGTGTGTCGGTAATTTATTTTGGAAAGCAATCCCAAAAAGAACTAGGAAAAGAGAAACAGTGAAGAAAAAAACAATTCAATGGTGTGTTGAGCTGATCCCCACTGCGCAGGTTTGGGATTGATATTGCTAGAAGCCTTCTCAGAGACATGGAGCAGGCACCACATCACCATCTGGACAGGGCTCCACCGGCTCCAGTGCCTCCATCTGTCAAGTGGCATCCATGCTCTGGGACCTCCAGTTTTATGTGCAACTCAGAATGTCCAGGTGCGTTACCCCTGGAATCCTGAAAGCTAGTGGCAGAGACATCCCCTAGGACAGAAATCAAGAGAAACTGTATATGTTTATATGTTTGAGCCTTTAGATTATATCTGGGGAAACTCATTACCATACAGCCAGAGGATGTAAGGCGGAGCATGAGCAGCATCCAATATATTTTCCCATTCTGTTGGAAAACAACTCACCCTCTCTAATAAACTGAAATTTAAAGAAACCATTCTCATGCCCTTTTCCAGCTTCTCTAAAGAGCTTTTATTGCTTTTTTTTTTTTTCTAAAGAGCTTTTAGTTCGCATATAAATTTCCCACTGATACCTTTGCTTGGATGACAAACAGCACAAATCTGGATGTCAGGTATTGCTGGGTTAAAAACGTCTTCGTAGTTCCCCTGATTTACTTATCTGGAAACATCAGCTGAATATTTGTTAAGGTTATCAAGGACATGTTATTTTAAGTCAGTCTTCACGTACATCTTCCCAACGTTACAAAGTGATGTGAGCCTTTCTGACCAGATGCAAACAAACATGGGTTAGCATCACATTGCAACCACACAATAATCAGTTATCATCTGCAAAATCCCACAAATAAGCATCAGGCTGCAATTTGCTCTCAGCAAGCAAGTTACCAAAAATCATTCAGATTATTCAGCACTGACCTCCTCTTCTGCTGCTGCATAAAGGGTGGCCTCGGTGGGTGACCACCACCATCCCTTCCTAGAACTGGGACTCCTCCCCTTGGTGTCTGCCCCTCTCTGCAGGTGGAAGGAATCTGTGTTTGGGACCTGCTGGGAGACTCTCCTAAATGCCACAGGACATCAGCCAGCTCTCCACAGGAGACAGATAATGTTAAGACTGCCCGAGCTGAAAATTTCTTTGGCATCTCCCTTATTTTTCAATACTGGAAATGCATTGCTGTCATTCTGACAAAGAGGATGGGTAAAACTAACAGCAAATGAGAATCAGAAGTGGGAGCCAATTTTTAATTAGAGAAGGAATCAGAATTGAGTGGAGTGAGAGTGTGCATATGTAAATACCTTAGAAGACATTTGCTCGGAGTTCAAAAAAGAAGTGAGAGCAAGAGCTATGTGATTCAGGATAGTTAACAGAGAAAGACTTTGTGTGATTCAATACAAGCTCCAAAAAGGATGGGCTATTTTTTTGCTTTGTACTTAGCATAAGCATGGGCAAATAGTAAGCACCAAAAAGCCCAACCTTTTTTTCCCTTCCACAATATAATACATTCTCAGATTTCCTGGAAATTCTTAAGGTTTTCTAAATTTCTCAAATACTTTAAAATCTCTGCCATAAAGACCATTATATTTCCAAATTTGGATTCTAGTCACCACACCCCAAATCTTAAAGAGTTCTCTCTTGCTTGATAAGGTTATAACATTCAGCAAAATTTGAAATGTTGGCCTACAGAGTTTAATCCACTTATGGGTGTGAAGATCCACAGGAGTAAATCCACAATCTTGTATAATGTCTGAAAATTTTCACCAGTCATTTCACATTCATACCATGTGATTATTTCTCTGTTACTACTCGGGTCTGCATCCCTGAACTTTCCCCTTCTAAGCAAAACTGGCATTATTATACCATTCCATAGAGTAAGTTATTACCATGACTACTGACCTATTATATCCTTGCCTAAAATGTTGCTTTCTTTATGACAGATGAAATAAAATATGGTTTAATAATGATCACTACCATAGCCCTGTGGAAAAATAGATTAAATATAGTTTATAAAATGAAAAGTGTATGCTAATGTGACATTAAGACTGGGAATTTGAGGCTCCTTTCAGCTCAATGGTTCTAAACAAGTTTAAGAAAAATGTGAAAAGCTATAGTAATAAATCTCTTACCCTTTTTCTTTCTAAGCTTCATTATTCGTTTCCAAGACATACTAACTAATATCTCCTAATATTTCCTAACTAATACCTCCAAATCTTTGTTATACACAGTAGAATGGTGGGGAATTTAATTTTCTGCAATATTCTTGATTGGTAGGGCAAGATGAGATTCTTCCACTGAATTAGTACAGAGTTTATTTTGAATGTATAAAGAAGGCAAGGAGAGTTTAGGGAGTAAAAACCTAAATGCCCCCAAGAAGGTCCCTTTTCAACCTCCCTTTGTGGAGGTCAACCCTAAAGAGTGCAATATTGTAGGGATGGATGTGAGAGAAGAAGGGAACACCCAGTGGAAAATGATAACGCGGCACCTAGGTAGAGAAGTGCATTTGGATATAACTGAATGCATGCCAGAAAAAGGGAAATAAGGGCCAGCAGCGTTAAAAGTAAGGTGTGAGATTACAACAGAATTATAACGAAAGCTGTGATTCAAACCTGCTAAAAATTACAGGCAGGAACTGTTTCAGGAAATGTTCCTTGCTGCACTTAGTCTTAATTGGCTGGAAAGCAAATAAAGGCTGTGGCTCACCAGAGGAATAAGAAAACAGAATGAAAGTGAACTATATAACTGAAATGTATACTCTTTTCTTCAAGAATAAATTAGATCACCTAATTTTTTAATGTTGGCCACCAGCACATGGGATGCCAATTACCACTCTTGCCATCAGAAGGTTCAGACATTCAGTGAGGGCTTCAGAGTCTACTGTTTTTCATATTTTCAGTAAGGGCTTGAAAACAAACACCATCACTGTCTGTGTAAGATTTTTTTTTTATAAAATTCTGTTACTCTAAATTGATAGCTGCAAAGTCTTATTCAAAAGTCCTACCTTCTAGGAAATCATGTGAATGATTTCACATTTGCTTTCATTTTTAGATATTCAAATATTTGTCTACTCTCCTCAATTAGTGATGCAGACATCTTTCTAAGTTGTCTTTGAAATCTCAGTTTGGTTACATCACAATTTCTAAATAACTCGATATTTAGGCACAGGTTCTAGTGCTTCTCCTATGTTGCACTTTGTGTTTAAAACATTTTAAATCTTCAAATAAAAAATGAAAATATCTAACCTTTAAAGAAAAAATGCTTGATATGCTATTAGAAAGTTCTGATCAATTTGGAAGATCTGTGAGAATGAAAAGGTCCTGAAACCCACGAGAAGCCATTTAATCATCATGTTCTTTACAAGAAGCTCAGTATAGTGACAGAAGTGTCAGAGGACTAGGAAAATCATGCCTTGAACCTATACCCTGTCCTGGAAACATAAGAGTTGAACTACACCAGTGGTTCAGAATCTTCTGGAGGCCTTGTTAAGAACAGATTGCTGGGCCTTATCCCAGAGTATCTGATTCAGTAGGTCTAGGCTGGGGAGGAAAATAAGCATTTTATCAAATTCCCAGGGGATGCAGATGGTGTAGGTATTGGGACCCCACTTTGAGAACCACCAAAAAACTAACTGATGCTAAAGAACTCCTCTATCTCAGGGAATATTTGCATTAGAAAAAGGGTAAATGAGCATCAGTGAGAGGAAATGCAAAACCCTACATGCAAAAACTGCTGCAAACTTGAAGAATAAACACATAAGAATGTTTCACTAATTATAAAACACACCAGAGAATAATACAATCTTAAAATACCTAATAACCAACTGTTACTTTCTACAAATAAGGGAGTCAGAACGTATTTAACTTAAACATTTAAAATGTTTTAATTGCTCATCCAGAATTCCTTTTATATGTCAAGAAATTTACATACATAAACACAAGAAAAAAAGGCATTTTTTATTGGATGAAGTCACTCTTTCTTCTAAGAAAAGTTAAATTTCCCAATTAAACAGGAAAAACAAAACCACTATCACCTGCCTTGGACCTGCTCCTGGGCCAGGCCTGTCCGGGCGTCCGCAGGACTTCCACACGTCCCCTCACTTCTGTCCTCCAGCTGAGTTTATGCCCGATACGAGCTCAGTCACTGTCTCATTCTAGCCCCTGCAATACATTCTGGCACAAAACCAAAACTGAACAAACAAAAACGCCATTTCACATCACTCTGGCATTAATAGCTCCTATCGATGATGTTTTAAAATTTTAAGGCATGTTTTGTTTGTACTTTCAAAGTTACCTTTAAAAGCACAATGCAATAACCTTAATGAGAATTTTGGTGCCAGAGCGTTAAGCAGGAGAGGAAGAAATCCCTTCTTTTGAGGCTCTGCAAATCACGTTGAAAGTGATCAATTTACCCCATATACGAGATTGTGAGCTTCACGAAATGCATCTGTCTCATTCTCCGTGGTTTCAACTCCAGGAAAGTTAGTTCGGTACTGGGCATATCGGGAATCCTCAATAAAGACAAGGCGGATCATGCCTGAGCCACACGGGGAAGGATCTTCGCATTTGCATTCCTGATCATATGCTGTGGTCATTACTCTTTTCCTAACTGATGCCGCCATAAGCACCTTTCTACCCAAACTGTTTCCCTTGCAATAGCTTGAAACCCTGGACTTGCCAAGGCCACCCCATCCCTGACCACCACACGTCCGGTCGGTCCACCCACTGCTTCCAGTAACTCCATCTCTCTGTCCTGTTACGCACAGCCATAGCCGCGTGTCTCTGTAAGGCAATCTGCCTGCCTTACAGGGTCAGCAGTTACTTCTGTGTGTGAGTGTGTGTGTGTGTGTGTGTGTGTTTATGTTGCTATTTTGTTCTTCTGTTTGTTTGTCCAACAACAGGGGAGGCATACCACTGTCTATCAATTTACCACCAACTCAGGCATAATTTAGATAATTTAAAAAGAGCCTTTGAAGCGACTGTGATGTCAAAAGCGTTATTATGTGCCGTAAGGATCTGTTTTCTTTCTATTTTACAAGGTCTGCCTCTATCTCAAAAGTACTCTTAGAGGGACCCTGAAAAACATTCCTTCAGAGGAGCCACATATCACAAATGCAGAAAAATATAAACATATTAAAGAACTCACGGCGACCTTTGTCACTTGGGGTCTGGTGCAGTGCAGCTGTATTCCTGGACACCCATACTCACGACTAACACCTTTTAGGACCAGGAAAACCCTTCTCCACACCTACTGCAAAATATCTTCAAAACCAAAGGCAACTAGTGTCCAAATGCTAAACAGTCTTATGTTGTCAGACAGACACTTATCCAGAGGACATTGAGATCTGAACACAAGATGTAGTTATTTAACAGAAAAGACAAATTAATTTGTCCTTCAGTATGAATGCAATAGATCCTTACATAGCAAAGTTTCTTTTCACAGTAGTGTAGAATGTCTCTTTTTTTTTTTTTTTGCTTCTATTCCTTTTTTGAATTGTCCAGAAGTTGTTCACAAAATTGAACAGTATTCTTATCAGTTGTATAGGGGCAGAGAAGTGTTCTGAAATAGTAAGCAATTTAGATTACTCTCAAGTTTGTATATATGTAGGCCCTGATGCAACAGTGTAAAACATGAAACAGGTTCTTAATTTTAGCAACTAGAAAGCCACTGAATACAGCAATTGCTGGTAGATTCCTTTGGTAAACATATTTAATAGGATTTAGTTACATTTTAAGAGATTAAAAATTTCAGTTTTATTAAGATAAAATTGATTTAAAATTTTAAAATTCATTAAGCATATTTTATATTCTTTCTTATTTTAAGAGTTGATTTTGAACATTTTAGATGAAAAGCAATTTTTAAACATGTACGTAAATTTTTACAATTTTCAGACTTTCATTTTAATTTTTAAAAAATACAGTTAATTTTTTACACTTTGAACACAATTCCATTTTTTAATTCATTTAGACCATGACTCTCAACAGAACACAAATTATGTGAAAACCATTATTACATCAACATAACTTGTGACTCTGCTGAAATGAAGATAAGAAAAATAGATTTTATGGAAAAATATATCATAATTTATATATGTTTATAAAGATATATTTATTTTATTACATATCCAGTCCATCAACAGATGGCTAGACGGAATAATAATAAACTTAGTTGATTTACCATACTTAGTGGCTATGATTATTAAATGAATTGCTAAATACAAAATCTCTACCACAGTGGCTGATCCATTGAAAGTACTCAAAAAACAATAGTGATTATTACAATCATTTTATTACATCATATTTATTTATTTACATATATCTTCCTTCCCAATAGAACTTAAGGTTTCAAGAATTCTAAAGGATCTGAGATGCTACCCTGCTTGTAAGCGAACAAAATAGCCTGGCACACCTTCATGGGGGTTACAGAGACAGGCTCAGATGCAAGCTTGCACCCACAGTGGGTTGCACTATGGGGAGGCCTCCAAGCTTAGGGAACCTGCATTTTTTTGGTGGGGGGGTGTGTGCATGAGCCAAGAATCACACTCAGGCCTCTCACCTGGAAGGCGAGCATCCTACCACTGAACCACCTGTGCATCCAGAATCTAAAATTTGTGTTTGTTTGTTTCTTATAATAGATAGCAAGCATACTTGCCCTCTGCTACAGAGAGAAATATTTTCTTTATTACACTAGATAGCATCCCCCATCATCTGCTCTGGGGCTGCCTTTCAATCTCTTTCTTCAAAGGATATAAGCAAATCCATCCTTTGCTTTACCTCACTGTACAAACATATTTGAGAAGATAGTTTGGAATAAAGTTGTGAACAGTGAGATAAAAAGAATCACATGAAGAATGTCTAGGAGAGGAATGGGAAAATGAACCTAGATTTCATTGAAGATCTCAGAAATCTCATGAGACCATCATTCTCACAACTTAAACTGTGATCTCCTTGTCCATTAATATCCCAACATCCTCTGAATACCAAATGACAGATTTCCGATAGCCTTTTTCTGTCTGACAATTAACATGGAGACTGAAAATGCTATTTAAATAATTTTTCAATTCTACCAATGACGGTATTGAGTGAATTGTACATCTCTGCTCAGTAGACCATACTTTGTACACCATACATTGAAGAATCGTACACTCAGGTTTCAAAAAGTTCAAATAAAAGACGCATTCAACTCCCAGAAAATAAAACAATAAGAGGCTTAATCAGTCAGCTCTAGCTAATATTCACTCCCTAAGTTTTAAATCATCAGCAGAATATTAAATAATGTCTATTTCTCTTCTTAGGAAGAAGCAAAAATGAACATAATTTTTTTGCACTCGTATTTATGGTTTGTCTGAAATGATCACTTGTCTTATATGCACTTTGCCAGTCTATAGGATGATTAGTGTTGGAGACAACAAAGTTCATCCCATCTATGCTTAGAGCAAGGAACTGTTAACACAGCCAAAACTGGAAATTGGAGAAATAATGTAAGAACTGAGGATAAGTACAACTGTCTTTTTCAGGCCCCAATAATAATTCTCTGGCCTTAAAATCTGATTCCTAAATAATTCCATGTAAACATCACAGCCCCATGTCATTCCTGACATTATACTGAAGTTAGTTTCAAATTGGTTTAAAGGACATTTATTTGATAAATGACTATTTGTATCTCCTTTCAACTGTTTATAGTCGTCAACTCTGATTTATGCCTAGACCCATTCTCTTTGGAGCTCTACACTTGCCATTAGAAGCAAAGGGCTCTCACAAAGGTTACCAATTAGTTTAATTGCCAAAAAGCAATGTCCCACCATTACCTCACCTACTGTTTCTGTGTCCTTCAACATACTGTTAACTATACTCTCCCTCTTGGGTCTTTCTCCTTCATTGGCTTCTCTGTCAGGATTCTTTTGATAATTTCCCTAACAGCACTATACAGTCCCCCTAGCTGAGATTTTCCTTCTCCTTTTCCCCAGGGTTCTAATTGTAGCTTTTACTGCTCTCCTTCAACAGATTCTACCTCAGATATAGAACCCCTCATGATTTCAGCTACTGCTGATAAACTCATGACTACAAAATCAGTATCTGTGATTCTCATTTGTGCTGTCTTCCAGAAGTACATTTCCAAACATAGAGAATCCCGGGGCTGCCTTTTCTTGGCCCTCATTCCTTCTCACACGATCTACTCTCCCTAACCGATTTGCTTACTGCAGGGTTTAATTTTTACCTATTCATCTGTGTGTTCAGCCCAAATGTCTTCTGAGCTTTGGGTACATATAACCAAGTGCCTACTGAGGCATCTCCACCTGAATATACAGGAAGCACGTCAAAACTAACATATCCAAATATGATTATACATCTTCCCCAAAGTTTCATCTATCCTCTCCCAATCCCTACCTTGGTGAGTGGCTCCACCATCCTCAAGGCTGCTCAAGGAAGAGACCTGGACATCATCCTTTCCTTCCCAGGTTCCCTCACTTCCCAATTCCAACCACAACATCCTAATAATTCCACCATAGTAATGTCTCACATGTTTGTTCTTCCTCTCATCAGCAGTGCCACGACATAAGCTCAAGTTTCATCATTTTTTTTTTTTTTTTTTTTTTTGTCTAGGCTATTGAAACAGGCCTCCTACTCTTTTTCATGTGTCCTGTCTTCTTCACCACCCACCAAAACCCCAAGGACAGATCCTTTCCTCTGTTGCAATAAAGGTCCTACCAAAATGCAAATCAGATCAGCTCACCATCCAGCTCAAAATGAGTCAAGTCTTCCCATCAACCCACATGACATAAAATGAGCTCCTTACACCAGGGCTACAAGGCACTTTGCCATCTGACTTCGTTGCTTCCCTGACAAGCTTCATCTGTTTCCATTTTCCCTCTGGCATATTAAAATCTGATACATTTGTAATTCCCAAACACCTCGTGACTTCTCAAATCTCTCAGCTTTTACAAATATGGTTCTTCCTTTGAATGCATTCCACATTTATAGAACTGCAAAACTTATCTCTGAAGTCTCATTTCAAGAGTTATCTCCTCCATGAACATTTCCCTGTCTCGCTTAGATGTTATGTGACTAGAAATGTTATACATCAACTTTTCTTCTGCAAGGCACTTTTTTTACACACAGTGACTACCTCATAAGACTGTGAGATTTAATCAGATGACAAATTTGAAGTGCTGAATATACTGAGATCTTAATAGTAAATCTCAATTAATATTAGCTAATACCATTTTACCTAACTGACACAGTGTCTCATCGCCTATGCATGCCCAATCCACTGGCCAATAAACAGAGCAAGAATAATATCTTCTCAACTTTTTATTGCAGAGGACTTTTGTTTTCTCAATGGCTTTATTTTCCTTTTACCCTATCAATAAGAACAGGCATGAGATGAGAGCAAAGCAAAATTCTAAAATGTGTTTGGATCTGTATAGACTGAAATGCAATTTGCATCCCAAAGAGCACTTCAATCTGGAAATGTTGCCCGTTTTTATTATTTTACTTTGGTTCCTAAAGTCAGTGGAAGCTAGAATGTTATGCAGGTGTGTCTGCATATATAAACACATGCAGGCCTGCAAGCACTCTCTGGAATCCTCTCTGAAGTAGGTATTTCCCAACCTTTCCAATTATGCCAAAGTACATATTTGCAAGTTGGTATGCTTTCTATAGCACTGCTGCAAGCATCTGGCTCCAAGCCTGGTACTGGCTTGTCTCATAGGCACCAGTAACTGAGTATATTCGAACTTTCAAGTCATCCTCAACACTCTTCCTTTGCCCTAAGCCCTCCAGCTGAGTGAGCAGTCATTTCAAAATTATCTCTTGATTATCTGGCTATATTCCAGTTCCACTGCATCTTCTTTTTTTGACTTTAAGCTTTTCATCACCTCAAGTCCTGGCTGCACAGCTTCCATTCTTCGGCTGGATTTTTTCTAAATTAAGGAATTGATCAGGTTTCACATAAGCTTAAAAATCACTGGTGGTTCACCATTGCCTAGCAAATAAAGTTTGCAACCTTGATGGTACACAACAGAAGTTCTCAAGCTTTTATTTTTCTCTGCAGAAACATATAGGAGGAATGAAACCCACCCATCCACACTCTTTGGTGTGCCCAGGGTTAGTCTTTCCATATTCATTCATGTACAGGGATTTCTGCACATTCTAGTTCAGGGGTTGTGGTAAACAGAATAACAAACTCCAAAGATGTCCATGAACTAACCTGTGAACATGTTATCTTACATGGCTAAAGGGACTTCACAGATGTGGCTGAATTAAGGATCATGAGATGGTGAGTTTATTCTGGATTTCTATGTAGACCCACTGGAATCATGAGGGTTCCCATAAGAGGGGGGGGGGAGGGAAGGGTGTCAGAGTGTGAAGGCTGAGATGTGACTACACAAGTGAGGGTGGGTGTGGCACCACTGCAAGGAAAGAGTCATGGGACAAAGACAGTAGGCAGTTCTAGAAGCTGGAAAAGGCAAGGAAACAGTCTTCCTGAGAGCCTCCAGAAAGAACCAGCCTCTGGCACCCTGACTGTAGTCCAGTGAGACTTCCATAAAGAAATATGATTGCATTGTTTTCTGCCACTAAATTGGTGTTAAGTGTTACAGCAGCAATAAGAAAGTAATAGAAGGATAATCACTGTAATTATAAATAAAAAAAAAGTTGTACATTTTGTTTTTCATGAGTAACACAGAAGCCATCTATTTTCTGAGTTCATCTTTTACCATTTCTCCATTATGTTCAAAAACATCTTGAATAGTTCACTAAGCTACCCTTAATGGAACAGTACTTTAGTGCTATAAGTTGACAGAAAACAATCTCATATTTGTAAGAATATGTCAAAATTCCAAGTTGGGAAAAAGTGATACATATATAAGAATAAAAGCAAATACATTGCACAATAAAAAAATAAAAATAAAAATCAAGGCAGTTTGGGCAGTGCACAGTGGCTTAGTGGCAGAATTCTTGCCTGCCATGTTGGGGACCTGGGTTCGATTCCCAGAGCCTGCCCATGCAAAAACAAAAACAAACAAACAAACAAACAAAAAAATCAAGGCAGTTCAAGGTAAAGTAGTGATTACTACGAAGCTACAATGATTTTCAGCATGTTTCATGAAGGTCACCTGATTCATTTTTGGTGTTGGACACTTAATTTCTCATAAAATAATCATACTGAGAGTTCAAAGAGGATGAAGAATCCAAACTCATGAACGAGTATGCTTATTCAAGAGATAGTAAGGGATTGGTTTGGGGAGATAATTCAAAGTCTTTAGGAGACAGATGTGCCCTTAATGATGAGAAGGGAGCAAAACAAAATTCCAAGATGGGAAAAAAAGCTCTGAAGTGGGAATGTTCAAGTTTACTTGGTGACATGGGGTTATGGGGTTGAAGAATAGGAAGACAGTAGGTTTGTCAGATAATGGGAGGGAAAGCAAGAAGTATCAAGTTGGAGAGTTGTTGTAAGAAATTGTCATAATATGACACTTTTGTTAATAAGTAGCAAAACTAAACATCTATAGAACATTACCACTCTAGGAAGTGTTCTAGTACTGTGTGAAGCAGGAAAGTCTTAGGTAACTGTCTTATTGTATTCTAAGGTGGCTTTGCAAATCTACTGTCATAATAAAAATGCAGGCCTCATTTCACCTTCTTATTTTCCTAGTTGAAAATATGTTAATTCAGACTGTGTATTTATGATCAAATCCGAAGACTATTTCCTAATTATTCTTTCCATATTTGCTAATGTCCATGTATAAAATCAGATGATTATAATCAATGTTTATTTTATGCCTTATTCTGCTTTTCTAATTAAACATAATTTCATGTTAACCTGATCATGTTTTCTATCTGTGGTAAGTCAAACAGAACTGCTTGCTAGTGTTCCTCACCCATTTCAGATGTCACCATGGTGGGAGAGGAATCTTCCAATCAGAAGCAACATGCCTGTCCACAGAGTGTGTCAGGAAACGCCACAATAGGGTGATGAGCTTTTCTGCAAATCACACCCTTCCCACCTGTAGAATCACTAAGTTCTCCCTTTTGTTAAGCATGTATGTATGGCCATTGAGCAAAAACTTGAAAACAACATTATGAAAGAAACTGTTTTTACTTTTTTCACCCTGTGGGTTATATTTGCAAAGTTAGAAATATGAAATCATAAGACCTAGTTAGTATTATAATCCCTGTCAGTTTGCTTTCCAGGAATCATAATCCCTGAACTAGCACACCTGCTTCACATAAGTTTTTATCTACTCAACAAAAACTACTGAGATAAAAATATGCATCAAGTATTGCTCTAGATGAAGATACAGAAAGGAACCCACCATATGAATAAACACCAAAAACCCCTGCTCTCCTGAATTATATTACTAGGAAATACAGAACTGTAATAATCAAAATAGAAATGCATACTTTGTCACATGGAGATGTTCTTGTGAATGAAAATGGAGTGTGTTTCACTGGATAGAAAGGTTAGGGTGCTAATTTGTACAACATGGTCACAAAAGGCCTGACTGGTAAGGAAGCACCGGTGCAGAAGTCACAAAGGGAGCAAACATTAGACATGTCTCGGAAAAGAACATTTAAAAAGTGGTAACAGGATGTCACAGAGTTCCTGAGGCTTTAGGGGATTAGCATCAGGGAACGTCAGCACCAAGTGTGGCGGGAGCCCAGTGAGGAAGGGGACAAGTAGGAGAAAGTGAATCCAGAGGGTTGGAGATGGACAGGAGTGGGGTACCAATCAGGTGTGGTGTTGTAAAACCTTCAGCTTTTACTCTAGCTACAGGTATGAAGTGACACATCTTAGTTTCCAGCCCACTATGACAGATACTACACAATGGGTTGGCCTGAACAATGGGGATTTATTATCTCACAGTTTGGAGGCTGGTGCAGTGCAGACATCGTGTGGCTCCTGGGCTTTCCTGACACGTGGCCATATCCCCTCCTTTCTCTTCTGCGATCACACTGGCTTCCAGTTTTCGGCTCCTCCCTGTGGCTTTCTCCTTATAGAGGATAAAACCCTTCCAGATTCAGCTGGGTCATGCCTTACTAAAAACAGCATCTTCAAAAGGTCCTATTTACTATGGGATCACACCCTTAGGAACAGATTAATATTAATAATATGTTTGTTTTTTTTTTCCTGGGATAGCACTTGATATAATCAAAGTTACACTTTTTCCAAATATATATGCAATTGGAGTCTGCAAGGAGGACTGGGGGCTCCTTAAATATTTAAAGAAATAATGGCTGAAAATTTTCCAAATTTGATGAAAACTATAAATTCACAGATCCAAGAAACTCAATGAAAACAAAGAATGATAAACATAAAGGAAAGGAAACATAAAAGAAATTACACCAAGGCATATCACAACCAAATTAGTTAAAACTGGTGCTAAAATGGTACAAGCCAGAAGACAGGAGAATATCTTTAAAATAGAGGAAAAACAAAACTGCTAATGTAGAAATCTACATGCACCAAAGATATCTTTCAAAAGTTAGGAAACACCTCACATGCCCAAAAGCTGAAAGAATTCATCACCAGCAGTCCCTGACTACAAAATGTTAAAAGGATGACAGGAAGAAATTGATGCCACATGGAAATACAGATCCACACAGGGGAATGAAAAGTACTGGAAACATTCCTTCTTGTAGAAGGAAACAGACAGGAGCTGCACATTTGGAACATGGATAAAAGGAAGATGAGGGAAAGGAGAAGTATCAATACCTCCTGGGTTTCAGCATATCTGTTTAAGGATTTAAAGTCCAGAATTCTGGCTTGAATAGAGTATGATTTCTCATGAAATTTATCTACATCTTACCTTAGGTCAACTGCCTAGACTTACTTCTAATCAAGGGAAACACAAATCCTTTCTGAAATTTGTGTCATTACACGATACGTTACATAATCAGGGCTAAAATTCCTGAATTGATTCCTGAATTATGTAATTTAATCAAGAAATCATAAACAGCGATGCTTCTCCCACAGCAAATGTAGTAAGCAGAACATTTAAGCATCTCTAAATGGATGTCACGCTGACATGAGGAAGTAGAAACTTATTGTCAAAGCACTTCCACAAATGCATGCTGGGAAGCAGCCTACCCAGGCTTCTGTCAGCTCAGCAGGCGGGACACAGCCTTCACACCTCTCCTTGGCCAGAGCTAGATAGAACGGTGGCCACTGAAGCACCAGGCAAACTCCAATGCCCAGTGAAACTGAGAATGGGACGTTTTGTTCTTACTCTAAAACTACTCAAATGCAATGAATTTAGGAATTGAAACTTAAGACAGATGGAGAGACAGCAAGTTTCTTTTGGCAACTTGAACTCACTCTATTCCTGGGATTAGAAAATTATAAAATTAAAAACTAAAAACTGAAAAGAAAAGTAAAGTACCAAACTATATAAATAAACATGAAGACGCGATGTGAATGAACCTGTGGGACATTTGGTAAGGCAAAATAAGCCAGAAACAAAAGAGCAAATAATGTAGGATCTCATTTAGAAAATACTAATAAGAGAACTGGGGCCTAGGTTGTAAACTCTTACAACAGTCACATTTAGTCTGGAGCAGTAATTGTTATTTCTGGATTTTGAGGGGCTATTTTATATATGTACAACCTGGTATTTAGAGATACGAATGAAGCCAACCAGGTCACGATTAAGGAAACTCAGAATATAGGGGTAAGGAAGACATTGTCTGCATTTTAGAATTTCATCTACTCTTTGAGACAAAAATAAGAAAGGTTTATTTTGTCCAGAACCTAAATTTTCTGTAGCACATAATCGAACTCAATCTGTCTGGATAGATTATGTAAAAAATCTAAACATGGGAGCCCAGAATAGGAATGAGAGCTTCTAATCCTGTATAGCTTAATGTAATACTTAGATATACCCCAGAGTATATTAAGCAGATAATCAAAGGTCTGGAATCAGTGTAAGAATACTTGCCTTCCATGTAGGAGACCTCCTAAAAAATGTATTAGCAAAGATCCTTGAGAGATAGGAGGAAAAAAATATGAAACTATTAAACGTTACCACTTGATCTTGATGCTTGCTCTTGTAAAACTTACAAATGAAGTGGAGAAGCTTAGCCTACCAATAGGTATGCCTAAGAATCACCTTTGGGGGACCTCTTTTGCTGCTCAGATGTGGCCTCACATTGTCTAAGCCCAACTCTTCAAGTGAAACCATTGCCCTTCCCCCTATATAAGACATGACATCCAGGGGGTGAAAGTCTCCCTGGAAGCATGGGAGATGACTCCCAGGCATGAGCCTGGCCCTGGCACCATGAGTTCAACAATGTCATCCTGACCAAAAGGGGAAAAGAAGTGTAACTAATAAAGCATCAGTGGCTGGGAGAGTTCAGAGTCGACAGGTTACTCTGGAGCTCACTCTTATGCAAGCTTCAGTTAGACAGTTGATAAGTTATTGTTACTTATCAAACCCCAACCCGGCTGCACACCAGGATGGACATCAGTGAGGGGCTCTCTAGTGTCTGTGTGTCCAGTCTGTCCCCAAAATTCAGAAACTGGGAGAGCGAAAGGGGCAGGATCTTGATCAGTATGCTCTTGGGAGGGTGAGGCTGTTGCAGGAGTCCAGGAAGGAAAGACTGGTGCTGTTCTCTGTGAGGGGGACAAGGTAACACATCTCTTCTGCCACTTGAGCATGGAGGGCAGTGTGCCGATGCCCAAGCCCCCCATGTCAGTGCTTGGGGAAATGGGTTCAGCCTGCCCCGGCTGCTCTGGCTTAGGTCCGTGATGGTGTGGCCATCCAGGCGGTACTTGGTCATTCTGGGCAGTAGGCCAGCAGGCTGGCTGAGCACTGGTGCCTGCTGCAGATGTGGTGCCTGGGACTACACTGGGCTACCGCTGTCACTACCCTCTGCAGAGGGCTACTCAGGGAGGTCGTATTTACTCAGGTTCCATCTGGCATTGTTGGTCTGACCCAATCAAGTCCAGGGCTTCGGAAGTCTGGCCCCCACAGCAGGGCTAAGGAGGTTGGTGGCCTCCTCCACCCACTTGTAAGGTAGGCTCATTTCTGTTGGGAAGTACTGCTGGCCTTCCTGCTTGGGGAACTCTTCCATGGGCTCTGGTATCCACACGCCATATGGCTCTGCAGGGATAGATCTTTGCTCCTTAAGTGGCAGCTGCCCAGGCTTGCTTTTCACTGATTTCCTCTTCCTTCATGGCCAGGGGTGCCAGGGGCCAGATGGCCACAAGACTCTCCTGGCCTCCCATGGGGTGGACACTCATCCTTTCCCTTGAGCTCCAGCAGCAAGTACACAGGTGACTTGCAGTCTTTGGACTCACCAGGAAGCCTCCTGTGCCCACCTTTCTTTTGATGACGGAGCTCCAGTGATTCTTCCCAGCATTGTCTGTCCTCCCGGGCAGCATCTTGGCAACCTCAGCCTAATGGTTGCTCAGCACCTTGTGGGCTTCTTACAGATGATGCAATCCTCCTCCTCAATCCAATAGGGCTTCTTAACCTCAGGGTTAGGGTGGTTGCACCAGCACTTACAGCACTGCTTCCCTAGCCCACCCTTCAGGTGCGTGGTGACCAGCGTCTACTACTTTGCGCCATACTTCTTGACTAGCTCAATGACCTTTTAATCTTTCTCTTTGGTTGAAGGACCTTTGACAAGGTCTGGATTCAAGACCCTCAGACACCAGTACTGGCATTGCTGGTCAGTGTGTTCAGCAAAGTGGCTGGCCAGGAACTTCTAGTCTTGCTGTCCAAACTGCCTGACCAGGGCCCTCAGTTGCTCATTGTCCTTGTGGGTCCACTTGACCTTGCACTCGCTGTCCTGGATTACTCCAGCATGTCTGAATCGGTGTCCTGGTAGTGCAGCTCATCCAGCTCTGCAACCTGCCTCTCCAGACACATGGCCCTCGTCCAGGCGGCGCTGTGCCTGCCTGCCTGCCGCCCAAGCCAGGAGCCAGGCGGAGGCCGGGACCCCCAGGCCAGGCTCCAGGCTCAGCGCCGTCAGCTTGTCTGCAGGTCCCGTCGCCCAATGGCAGGGGCTGCTGTGCTGCAGGCACACTCAGAAGTATTTTCCTATCTGTCCGAGTTAAATGTTTTTAAAAGTTCACACTGGCAAAAGGCTGTAGGGAAGCCTGTGTGGATGCAGGAAACCAGCTAGGAAACCACTGCCAGGATCTAGGCAGGAGAGGATAGAGATTGGATCAAAAAGGCAGCAGAGCAGACCTATTATTTCTTATAGAAGCATCGAATGCAGAAAATTGGGCATATCACAAACTAAACATCCTGGGAGCTTCCCCACAACTCCTCCTAGTCACTAAACCCCAAAGGAAACCTGACTTCTAATAGAATAGATTTGACTTTGGACTTTACATAAATATCCTAGAGTATGTACTTAAATGACTGGCATCTTTCAACATTATATTTTGTGAGATTCATTTATATTGTTACTATCAATGTATACAGTTCATTCTCATTGCTACATAATACATCATTGTGTGAATAGATCACATTTTACATGTAAATCCAGGATATATTTAGAAAGTTGAGACAATAGAGTTGGAAGACAGATGGGATATGGGGTACTAGAGACAGGAGTTGAGTATAACTCTAAATATGTTCTAAGGAATTAGAAATGATATGTAAAAAAGGAGGAAGAGCAGATTTGGGGAGAAAAATCAGAATTTAACTTTAAACATATTAAGTTTCAGATTTCTATACCATCCTGTTTTAGTTTCTTGGCTGCTAAAACAAATACCAAGCAACAGGTGGGCTAAACAACAAGAATTTACCACCTCACAGTTTCAGAGCGCAAAAGACTTTCTTCCTCCCAGGTTTAGCATCATCTTGCTGACTGACAATCCTTTGGGTTCCTTGGCTTTTCCATCACACAGCAATATACAGGGTGATGTCTTCTTTTTCCTTTGGGTTCCCTTGACTTCCAGCTTCTGACAGCTCCCCATGGCTTCTCTCTCTTTTAGATTGTCACTCAGTATTCAAAGGACTCCAGTAATCTTTAAGTGGATTAAAGCCTAAGTTGATTCAATGGGACCACACTTTTACTGAAGTCACTCCTTGAGAAGATCTTATTTATAATGGGGCCACACCCACACAAAAGCAGATCAAGACTAAGAACATGTCTAATCCGGGGGTACACAATTTCATCCGTCACACACCCCAACAGAGATATGTAGCAGGCAGTGGATATATGAGCTTAATGTTCCAGGGACGGTACTGGCCATTATAAGTAGGAGAATCACCAGGGTAGAGCTGGCATATTACATACATGGGATGAGATGAGCTCCCTGAGAAGTGAGCATTGCTAGAGAAGCTGCCACATAAAGACTGTGCAGTGAAACATTATAGCCTTTAGGGTCTAGAGAGAAAAGAAAGACAACTATAACTTAGAGGCATTTGAAAAAGTAGGTCTTTAACCAAGAAAGTATATGTGGAATGTAAATATTTAGCAGCGTAATGCCAGCTCCATTTTGGGGAAAGTACATTTTCCTCACAATTGTCACTGGAAAGGAGGAGGGGACAGGGTGAGGATGGAACTAATCAACACATTGTTTTCTAAATGATGCTTCTGTCTACATGAACCTTGGTAAGAAGTTTTCTACTTCATTCACTTAATTCCTTATGACCATAAGGAAAGTTGAGTCTGCACTTTAATTTAACAATAAAGCTAAAATATCATTGCTTAACATTATTAGAATTTTAAGGCATATATGTTTTGTTTTGTTTTTTTTTACATATAGCTGTGGTGAAGTGCACACTGTAAAAGCTCAAACATGTTGCATGAATTATACCATATGCAATTCAGACTATTTGGTGACAACTACATGCATTTTATTGTACTACATCTGATGAAGTTATGAACCTTCCTCCTCAGGAAGCTAGTATAGAACTACAATATGACCTGGCAACCCACTATGAGGTATATACCCAAAAGAATTGAAAGCAGGGACTCAAACAGATATTTGCACATCAGTGTTCACCATGACATTATTCACTGTCAAAATGTAGACACAACCCAAGAAGTGTCCATTAATCAATGAACAGAAAAGCAAAATATGGTATATATACAATGGAATATTATTCAGTCATTAAAATGAGTTAATTCCTGATACATGTGACAATATGGGTGAACTTTGTAGACATCATGTTGAGTGAAATAATCCAGACACAGTAGGATACATAACATACGATCTTATTGATTTGAAACAATTAGAATAAGCAAATTCAAAGAGTCAGAATCTAGAATATAGGTTACCAGGAGATGGTATGGGAATAAGGCTTAAAATACACAGGGTTCCTATTTGGAATGATAGAAATGTTTTCTTAATGGATGATGGAGATGGTAGCACAGTTAACAGCATGGAAATAAATATCTGAATATGATTAAAGGGGGAAATGTTAGATTTAATAAATGTTGTCATGGTCAGGTTTATGTATCAAGTTGGCCAGGTGGTGGTGCCTTGTCATCTGGTCAGGCAAGCGCTGGCCTATCTGTTGCTATGAGGACATTTCAGGGACATAAATCATGATTACATTGGTTGTATCCACAGCTGATTGCATTTGTAATCAGCTAAAGGGGGTGTCTTCTGCAATGAGTGGTGATTAATCTAATCACCGAAAGACTTCTAAGGGGGATTCAGAAGAGACAGTCACTCTTCTTGCTTCAACTGGTGAACCTTTCCTGTGGAGTTCATCTAGACCCTTCACTGGAGTCACCAGCTTCACAGCCTGCCCTATGGATTTTGGACCCTTCCATTCTCAGTGTTGTCCAGCCAGCCTCTCCTGAGAGTTCACTGAGGATCTTCATCGGCTACCAGCTTATGGCCTGCCCTATAGACCTTTAACTCTACCTTCCCACGGTTATGTGAGACACTTTCATGAATTTTATATCTCTGGATATCTCCTGCTGATTCTGTTTCTCTAAAGAACCCTAGCTAATACATATGATAAAAGCATTTTTTAAAATCCATGGTAATGTACTAAACGAATAACGAACCCTATGTTAAACCACGGACTATCCATATAACCTACTTGAGGAATGAACAAATTCCTTTAAAATTGAGTTATATAGACATGCTTACTCCGTGTGTGTGTGTGTATGAGAGAGAGAGAGAGAGAGAGAGAGAGAGAGAGAGAGAGAGAGAGAGAGAGAGAGAGAAAGAGAGAGAGAGACTTGAGATGCGGACGGGGAGATACATGTTCTTACCTGGGAAACTGACCTGCTCCTGAGGGTAGGAATCATAACGTCATGAGAAAGATAGTAAACCCTTGAAAGACTGCAGGGTAGAACCCATGTTCTCCTGTCTTGACCACAGGACAGCTGAGAATCTCAAGGCAGCCCATGAATTCCACTGACTGTCTCTTTATGAAGGCTAGAAAGCAAGGACTTTGGGCAAGGTGATGGAAAGTTGAGGCAATTTTCCTCAAATTTGGAAACAGTACTTTTTTTTTTTTTTTTTTTTAATCCATGCACTATCTTACTGTTCTCCTTCACTCAGCTAAAAGAGAAATGTGCCCATGGTTGATAGGGAAAGAGCCTGAGGGAGAAACGAGAGAGGTGGGAGTGAACTTATGGAGGCCAGCCTGACAGTGACAGCAGTAATTGAATTTCAATAAAAATTAAGATGAAAGTGAAGGTTAGGAGACAAAAAGGTGGGCCACCTTCAAATTCAGGATTATACTGCAGAGTTTAATAGAAGGAATGGCACAAGAGAGTGTGTGATGTCTTGTCAAGTACAAAGAATTAAATCTACAGAAGTTCAGAGTAGGGAGAAAAACTTTCACATTGGGAAAGTCAAAAAGGGATTTCTTGAAAAGGGGCTCTTGCAATTTAAGAGGGGCTGTGAAATCATAACACACTAGAGATTTCAGTTTTGCAACCCTACTAGACATTTCATTTCTGTTAACTAGTGTTAAGTAAAATAAAAGCCCTCCTGAATTGGGCATTGCTGGTCAAAACCCCTTTTGAGAAAGGGCTTTCCCAGAAGATATAAATAACTGATTGCAGGGAATTACTGAGAAAATGGAACACACCCTACAAAACTTCAGATAAGCAATATCTGGTAAGAAACCATTTTTGGTCCAGTAGAGAGAGTTTATCAGAATGGACAAGCATACTGGTCAATGTAAATCTGCTTCTCACTTTGCTAGACCCTCCCCACGCCGACCCCTCGCCTCAAGTAAAATGGAAATTTAAAAATGTCAGCCACTACGAATATTTCCTCACTTGTTTCTCTGTGCTCCCTATATGGGTTTCCAAGAGGAAGCTCAGTGGAGCACTCTTCCACTTCTTAATGGGATGCTTCCTGGTTTGGGAATCACGCAATAAAGTTGGGAGATAGTAAATTTAAGGTTTTTCTTTTAACACTAGACATGCCAGCAAAAGGCCAGCAAATGTTTTATTTCCTGCAATTGTCTGGGACATAAAGGTCATTTGACTAAAGCTAATTAACCTGATCCAGTCCCTGGCCTCTTTCTGGCACAGGGTTTCTAGCCCCTGGGGGCCAGCAGGTTCCCTGAGCTGCTCTTTCTCCCCCAGGCAAGTTAGAGAACTTGTATCAGGATGCTCAGGGGGACTCCGAATGTCAACATGAATTCTAAACACTCAAGAGAAAATTATGGTTGACATCAGATTAGAAACCGCAAATTACTGAGCACAATAGCAGACAATTCAAGGAATTAACTTGAAAGAGGGAGGGAAACTGACAGAAGAGCAAAGGACAAACCCTATTTAGATCAGAGGAGGAAGGGAGGTGACATGGACATACTGAGAATGTTGGTGTAGTTCAAAAGCAAGATTTAGAAGACCTAGAAGTTCCACTGCCTGTAGATCACCAAATCCCTTTCCTGGGAAGGGGCTACCATTTGTTTTCATGCCAGCTTCACACCATCTACCTTCTACCACTCACCAGCTACTGCCTTTTACCCTGGAGGCAGTTACATGCCATTGTTGGGCAAAGCAATTCTTATGTAGGTATTGAACAATTAATTACTTAGGTATCTTGCCCATGAAAGAAAACAGTCCATATAATTTCACAGCATTTGTGGGGGAGAGAAGAAATTTTCTCTTCTACAAAGTTAAATTGAAAGATAAAAATCTTGAAGCTGAGTACACATTTAAAGAAAGGTAGGAAACAAGACTTTGTTAGCTAAAGCTTTGATACTAAACTCTGTTAGCTAATGTTTTTATAAGGTAGCTTGTAAGCTGTCATTTTATATATAAAATTAAACACGGAGAATTATTTCAAAAATATTCTAAGAAAACTTAAGATGGTTTTGCAAGATGGTTTTGTTGTTGTTGTTTTCCATTTCATCCTCAATACCACTAAAACAGAATACAATTTATGATTTCACTTCAAGCACTCATTATAAATCAACGTACAAATCAGAAATTTCAAAGAAAGGCTTTTTATTTTAAGCTAAATAGAAGAGCTTTAATAGCAAAATGATTTGGTAATAAAGTTCTGATGATTTTTAGATTCCCATTAAAATATTATGGAGTGTGAATAGCTTTTACAATGTGATTGTGTGATTGTGAAAACTTTGTGTGTGATGCTCCTTTTAATAAGGTATAGACAGATGAGCAAAAAATATGGATAAGAAATAAATAATAGGGGGAACAAAGTTTAAAATAAATTGAGTAGATTGAAATACTAGCAGTCAATGAGAGGGAAGGGTAAGGGATATGGCATGTATGAGTTTTTTCTTTTTTCTTTTTTCTTTCTTTTGCTGGAGAGATGCAAATGTTCAAAAAGATGATCACGGTTATGTATACACAACTATGTGATGATACTGTGAGCCACTGATTGTAACCATGTTAAGAATGTTTGTATGTTGTTTACAACAACAACAACAACAAAAAGCCACTAATCTACGTTTTATTCTATAGATTTTTCCATTCCAGATATTTCATATAAATGTGATCATAAAATACAAAAAAAAAAAAAATATATATATATATATATATAATGGAGTGAACAATAAAGAAGAGAATAGATTTTAGGTTTATTTTTGTACAGCTTAAATCGGGTTTTGCAGTTCTCTAGATCCCTTCAGTTTGGGAATGTATGCTTTTGGACTAAGCAGTTGTCTGTTTTGCTCTGAAATAAAGCCGATTCAGAACAATTACAAGAACTTCCAGAATTCTTAAAATTCTGATCAGTTTTGCGTACAATTGCCCCAGGGTTTCCTTAAATTTGAATTCTGTCAGAAAGCTGTTTTCTGTTATTCTTTACTTAGTTCTAATTCAGATACTTTCACATAAAAGAATAAACACCTTTGCAGTCTCTACATACTTTTTGACCTTCCAAACAGTGAAAAAAATCAAATCAATTATAAGTATTTAAGAAACGGTTAACTACTGTTACCATGCAAAAGTGCATCTTGTGCTGTTTTGACAAATGTGAAATACACTAAAGCTCCTAAGACATCTGTATCTTTTTTCTTTTTAAATATTGTTTCTTTTAAGTCCATGGTTGAGTGAAAAAAAAATAAGAAAAAGTACCTTTATATCTTCTCTCTTGAAGTTCCTGAAACTGTATATTGGATGCTTTATCATAGGAATATTTATGCATAACATTTTGAATCAAATGTGGACAAAGTATGAAGTGGATACATTTTATGAAGTGAAAAGATAAGACACTTCCTGAGTTAGAGTAAGTTCAGAAATTTGAAATAATTTACAATTCATGATGTTGACTTTCTATCTAAACTAAGAAAAAGGACTGCTTGGGTTAGTGTCTTAACCTTCTTAAGCCATTTGCTTGGGTTAGTGTCTTAACCTTCTTAAGCCATTTAGGGAACTAGACCAGATAAGGGATTCCTAAACTGAGTTCCAGGAATGAGAATTAACTCAAGGGAGTCCATAAAACTTTGAAATTCTATGTGGTTTCCATTGGAGTGTATGTGCTTTTCAGTACATTTCTGTTTTGGTAGGGAAGAAAATCCTTGGTTGTCATCCAAACCTTGGAGGGGTTGCATTCTCCCTGCAGAAGTTTAAAAACTGCTGAGTTAAAAGATAAGATCCTCAGATAATGATGACAGCCATCTGGCAATTTCCTTTTCTGAACATCACATCCAGGTTGGTCAGGGGGAGCACGAAGACTTTACAAAGTCCACCATATTCAGGTTGCCTGCGACACAGAAGCTCTTACAAAATTTGGTGATTTCGTGTATGGAGTTAAATCTTGTTCCATAAGTATGATAAAAATAGCAGGGATGGATGGAGAAAGAATGAGGTCAGAGTTAATGACAGACCAGAAAGGGAGGAAGAAAAAAAAATGAATCTTGTCCATTTGTCACCCTGCTCCTTTTATGAATTAGAGAGAAGTCAAAGTCATCTGGAGCCACCACAATCTCCTAGTGGACAACTGTCTACCAGCTGCCTTTGTTTCGTCCTGCCCTCTCTCTCCTGTCATAGCAGAAACAAGTAAGGGAGACGAGTCCTTCCAAACTTTCCTAAAGCCAGTCAACCCTAAGTTCTCCAGGAGGATTCCTTCTGCTGTGCCACATCACAAACACTTGAGAAAATGCTTCTTCTTAAAAGACAGCATTAACCTCAAAATCATTTTTTCCCATTGAAAACATCTTTCAAATTAAAATCAAATAAATGGGAACATATCATTTCAGACATAAATGTCCACTCTTATCTCTGTTGGAAATATGATAAATGAGCAGAGTGAGTTTTCCTTCTATGTGAAGGGAACGACTTCCTCTAATTAGGGGTTTTTGTAGAGGTAGTGATGACAGGAGACCCATTTTAAATGTTCAGCCCACTCCTGCACACACACAAACAAAGCAGACATCTGTCACTGTAAAGGCCTAGGACAGCATATTTGCCTACCCTTGGCTGGAAGTAATTGATTTTTCTAAGCAAGGGAAGAAAGGCCATGTGTGTTGGTCCAAGACAGTGTGGTTGTAAACTATGGCCTGTGAGCCAAATCCCACTTGCCACTTGGTTTCTGTTTGTTTCTTTGTCTGTTTGTTTCATTTTGTTTTCTTTATTTTTCTTTTTTTGCATGGGCAGGTTCCAAGAATTGAACCTGGGTCTCCGGCATGGCAGGCGAGAATTCTGCCACTGATCCACCATCACACCACCTGCCCCTTGTTTTTATAGCACTTGAAAGATATTTTTATTACATTTTTTAATGGTTGCTGTATAACTAAATAATACCCTCAATCTTGCCCACAAAGCCTAAAATATTTCTGGCTCTTTAGAGAAGGAAAATCTGCTGACACCTGTTCTCTGAAATACACATGATAGAAAAGTTAAAGACAGAGAGAGCATAAGAGCAATAAAAGAAAATAAATTTAGTTTACTCCTACATATCAACACAGATACAAACATCTTAAATAAAATAACAACAAAAAAATCTATCAAAGTATCACAGATACATATTCATCATGACCAGGTAGAATTCTTCTCAAATATTCAAGGGTGGATCAACATCAGAGCATTTAAGAATGGAATTGTCATACTAAGAGATTAAAGGAGGTAAATTAGAAGTAATACAGGAAATGCATCTAATAATATAATGGAATATAAAATAGAAGAAGGCTATAAAGTGAACAAACAAGACCATTGCTTGATTCTAACAGAGCAGGCATTCACATGTCATTTCGTTCACTCTAATGTAAAATATATATATTATATATATATCATTTCCTTTTATTCTTGTCTCTGAAAAAGCAAAATCAAAAATCAAATAAAGCTTAGACCATCTCTTCCTGACTACCTGTTCTTGCTATCTTGATTCTATATATATCAACTGCTTTTAGTAAAGTTTTATAGGTTAGAAATGAGGATGCAAATTTGGGATTTTCCTCTTATAGGAGAAAATAGACTGCCAATACATAATGCATTTAATAAAATCAGGCCTGACTTTATTTTGCTTTGGGAAAGTGGGAATTAATGCCATAAGTTCACTCATTCATTCATTCATTCATCTATACACTATGGAAGCCAGGCACTGGTTGCACAGACATGTTTTATCCCAGTTGGTGCTCAAGCAGGACTCACATATACAAATCTGGCCAACCTGCATAAATCATGTTGTGAACTAATTTCAAGGGAGTGTTTTCATTATCTGTAATGGACTACTCACAGAATATGCTCTTAGCTCTGCAGAAAGAAGCAATTAAAAATTGTACTGATGTGACTGAGCTCTTTAAAATACTCCATGTAGCTTTGGCACAAATAACTAAAAGGGTTATAGATTAAGCTAATTCTTTTATCTCCTAGGGTACATAATCGGCAAATGTATTATTTCTGGAATATAAGAACAACCATCTGTCCTCAATTAAAGAAAAATGCATGATATCACTGCAAAAACATGATGCCATTGTTTCAGAGTTCCTGAAATATGGTTAGCAAACCAGTGAAAGCTGAGACATCCATTTGTAATTTTAGAATTGTTTTATGTATGGGGAATTGATTTCTTGGATGTGCATATATATCTGGCAACAATTCCACCACAATTGAACTGTTCATGGCTTCTGCCATTTCCCAATTTTCTGAGTTATTGCTTTTCATTTTTATGGTGCTTTTTTTTCTGCCCTGAATATTATATACTTAACTTGTCTTAGAAATTTAATGTAGCTTTTAAAACAGCATAAGTTTGGAAAACTTTTCATTTATCATGGAAGATAATTCTGCCTCTGCTACAATGGTAACTGCTTTGGTATTCTCCAGGCACCATTACACAAAGCAGCATCACATGGTACCTTTATAACTTTGTATCCTGGTTTTATACTTGTTTATTCAAACAAATACATAAATAATAATACAAAATATTTACTGTAGCCTTAGCCAGTTGCCAGAATTCATTGGGCACTCAACAGAGACAAATATAAACAAAAACTATAAAATAAATGGCCTTGTCCTTTCCTTGAAGGAACCTCAGGTATAGCAAAGACCATCCTGTGAAACCAGTGATGTAAAAGAGGCTGGTCGGGTGAAGAGGGCACAGATGATCCATCCACTAGGTCTTGGTGATAGTAGGGAACTACATTTACATGATTTGACATTTCCACTTTAAAAAAATAAAAAATAAAAAATTTAGTGGTCTTCATTCATCTTTCTATTTCAAAGTACATCTCTGAAACTTGTTGGACTCTAATTTTCCAAATCTGCATATATTCATAGGTGAGAATATAATCACAAGGTTCTTGCCTATTTATAACCATTGAGTGACTCTAGGAATATACAAGTGGATAAAGCTCCCTCCACTCATGGCCTTAACATCCCTTGTTTAGGTAACTGTAAAGAGTCAATAATAAAATTATTTATATCAAAACTACAATCTCAAAAAGAAATGCTTGGTGGAAAAATAATGAAATGCAACCTGCCACACAGCATACAAAAAAAAAGCTAAACAAACAAACAAACAAAAAAATGCGTAGTGTCTTGAATTAAAGATTCAAGTGTTTTTTTGAATTACATGGAGAGGAAGATTTGTGAGATTTCTCTAGCAAATTAATAAAATTTAACAATAAATAAAGGTGTCACTACCATGCCAGAGTGGAAGTGGGCTGGTGGGAGATATGGTGGTGGCGGTGTCCATGCACTCGGCTAACACCAGGACAGAGACTCAAGGATAGAGGCAAAAAACACAACACACACATAAAAAAATAAAATAAAATAAAATGGCAACTTTTGCTTTTAGAACATCAAACATGCCCCAAACTTCATCTATTCCACCTGCCCTCTAACTGTTAAATCTCATTGGGCCTCTGTTTTCATTTTTAAAAAATGCTACAGCTTATTTAAGTTCCTTTTAAGTTCCAAAATCCTGTTATTCTTTGTATTTAGTTCATTTAATTATGACCTCGGGACAAATGGCAAAAGAAATGATGCCAAATAATCTCTAATAAATCATGAAATAATGGTTCCAAGACTGAAAGATTTTTTTTAAGCAGAGAGAAAATAAAAAGTTAAAGTAGATACACAGCAGTCTGTATCTTCTACTACCAAAATACCATAAAATGCAGAATCTTTAAAACAGAAAATGAAAAGACCCAAGACTTTAGTTCCTTCTATTGCAATTGCTTTCCAACAGTCATTCATAGCCTGTGAGCCATGCAAAATAACAGAATCACAGCCCTGTCCATCTGTCAGCAGCTGCTGCTATTGTTAAGTCTTTCCTCTGAATACTGCCTCCATGCCAAGAAGTGGTCTAAATAGATGAGCTCAGCATTATTAAAGATATAGTCAAATCACAAATGGATGGCTTTTAAATATTTACTAGTGATAAACACAAACACTAGTGTTACTATTTTTTTTAATTTTATTTTAAACAATGAACAAACATAGAAACATTCTTGACATAGAAATGTTCTTGACATGGTTACAATCAACGGTTCACATTATCATCATATAGTTGTGTATTCATCACCATGATCATTTTTTTGAATATTTGCATCTCTCCAGCAAATAAAAAAGAAAAACTCATACATGTCATATCCACTACCATTTCCTTTCATTGACCACTAGTATTTCAATCTACTCAATTTACTTTAACCTTAACACTAGTGTTATTGATACAATCTGAATTATAGGAATAACTTACCCTTTAAAATTACATATACTGATATGGGAGCTTTCAACAATGAGCAGGAACTGGCAGAAACATCTCTCTCAAAGCTCCAGAAAACAGTTGAGGAATGCAGTGACAGGACAAAGTCCAAATCAAGGAAAATGCTACTTAAACCACAGTAGTATCTCCTGGAGCCCTGACAGGCCCCTCCCCCAGCACCCATTCATACTCCCAGTTCAGATTCCTGGTGGCTTCAGAATCTACATTCCAACAATAATACTAAAATATCAAAATGACCAGGTTCAACAAAATGTCACATACAATGAAACAGGAGGTGATGGCCCAGGCAAAGGAGAAGATTAAAGTATGAGAAATTTTCAGTACAAAAGACCAAACCTGGCATATACCAGCAAAGACTTTAAAGAAATAGTCCTAAATATGCTCAAAACCCTAAAGGAAAACCTGGACAAATTGCTAAAGTAAAACAATAGAAAAACACAAAGATAACAGCAATAGAGAGATATTAATTATGAAAGAAGCAAAACAGAATTGAACACCACAGAAACAGAAAGTAAAAATTCCCTAGAGGTCTTCAAAAGAACTTAGGACTTGGTAGAAGAAAGAATCAGAGAACTTGAAGATAAGAAAATTGAAATTGCTCAAGGCTAATGTCTGAGGAGAAGAAAAGAGAAGGAATAAAGAAAAATGAACAAAGCCTGAGGAACCTGTGGAACACTATCAAGCATACTTCTATATGCATTGCGGGAGTCTCAGAAGAAGAAGAGAGAAAGGTATATAGACAGGATTCAGATAAATAATGGCTGAAAACTCCCCCAATTTAATGAAAGAAATGAATATATACATCCAAGATATTCAACAAACTACAAACAGGATAAATCCAAATACATCCACACCATGGCATATTATAATCAAACCGCTACATGCCAAAGAAAAAGTAAACTCTGAAACCACAAGAGAGAAGCAACATGTCACATAAAAAGGACTTCAATAAAAATAAATGACAGTTTCTCATCAGAAACCGTACAGTGGAATGACATAAAGTGCTGAAAGTGAAAAATTGCCAATCAAGAATTGTCTTTCAAAAATGAGAGAAAGATTAAGATAATTCCAGATAAACAAAAGCTGATGGAGTTTGTTACCACTCAACTGACCCTATAAGAGGTGCTATAGAGAATTCCCAAGGTTGAAAGGAAAGAACAAAAAACAGTAGAAGGAAGTCGCATGAACAACACAGGTCTCTGGTGAGGGTAGCAACATAAGTAAAATATAAATGTCAGTACTATTGTACATTTTAGTTCCAACAGGATAAAAAAGCAAATGCACAAAATAAATGATAAACCAGTGGTTTTGGATTCAATGTATAAACATGTTATTTATAACAACAACTTCATAAAGGTGGAGGGACAGAGGACATAGGAACTTAGTTTGTGTATATTGAGTAAAGTTGGTAATGAGGCAAGTGAGATTGTTATAGATTTAGAATGTTGCATTTAAGTCCCATGGTAACTACAAAGAAAATATGCAAGTTCATGAAGACAGAAATCAGGGTATAGAATGTCAGGTGCAGGGCAGAGGGAATGAGGAGTTAATACAGAATGGTTTCAGGGCTTATGTTTGAGGATAAGGGACAGTTTAAGTAATTGAAGATGGCAAGGGTGCTACAATATTGTGAATATCATTAATCCCTTAGAATGTTCTGCATGGGAGTAGTTGAGATGGGAAAGTTGATGTATATAAGTATTCACAACTTGAGAAGAAAGAAAAAGAAGGTGAAGGGAAAGAGGAAAGGGAGGGGAAGGAGAGAAAGAGGAGAAGGAGAAGAAAAAGAACTAAACAGACAATGAAAATTAAAAGCAATGAAAGATTCAGGATGGGATCTGGCATGTGAGGAGAAAAGACTCAAAGGGATATGATCACAATACATGAAAAAATTAGAATGCAGACTGTAAGCTCTGTATTAATGCTAAACCATCTCTTATTCTTAATTAGAGAAATTAATAGGTTTCCAAAAATATCTTGCAGAGAATACGGAATTCCCATATACCAGCCCCATTTTAACATTTTGCATTAGTGTGGTCCCTTTGTAACAATTCATGAAAATTAATATAATTTCACTATTAGCTGAAATGCATAGTTGAATTAAGGTTCACCTTTTGTGTCATACAGTCCTTTCGTTGCTTTTATTTTTAATTTTTATTATAACAATATACATACCACCTAAACATTTTCCCTTTTAACCACATTCAGATATACAGAATGTGGTTAAAAGATGTTTTAACCACATTGACAATATTGTGTTACCATCCCCACTGTTTATTATCAAAACTTTGCTATCACCACAAGCAGAAACTCTGCACCAATGAGAAATTAATTTCTCAATCTCTATTCCCACCCAACCCTTGGTAACCTGTATTCTAGTTTCTGACTCAATGAACTTGCTTATTCTAATCATTTCATATCAGAGAGATAAAACAATATTTGTTCTTTTGTGTCTGGCTTTTTCATTCAACATGGTGTCTTCAAGGTTCATCCAAGTTGCCATATGTATCAGAACTTTGTTCCTTTTTGCAATGCTAAATTTCTTGAACTTGGTAACTGTGGTTAAGGTGGATACATAAGTGAATAACTCATTTCTTTAAAAAATTTACATGACAGCTAAATGTTCAAGAAACATGAAGTATGCAAGCTATATTCAAGTGCTCAAAATGTATTTATAGACAGATAAAAAGATAGAGGTATGGATAGAATGCATGAGAGAGCAAATGTGGCAAAATGTTAAAACTGGTGAATCTGGGTATCTCGTGTGGGGGTAGGGGTGTTAGAGTTCTCTGTTCAGAGTTTGTTTTATTTGTGTATTTTTTGCATTCATATTTTTCTTCTGTAAGTTTGAATGTATTTCAAAATAAAAAGACAAAAAATATTTATTAAAAAATAACAAATGCACTGGTGCACAGGTGGTTCAGTGTTAGAATGCTCGCCTGCCATGGGGGAGACCCCAGTTGGTTTCCTGGACCATGCACTCAAAACAAACAAACAAACAAACAAATGTAACCCACAAATTTGCTCATCATTATTCACTAAATAATAGGTGTTAGTTTTAGGGGGGAAAACAGTTTGTCTTTCAATGAAAAGAAGTAATTGTTTAGAAAGTTCATGGGGTTAGAAGGCATTCAGCTTGATTTGGATTTTAACTCCTGCTTTGTCATTAAATAACTGTGTTATTGGTAGTTCTCTTAAATCCCCCAAGGTGTTTTCTTCATCTAAAAACATTAGGTAGATTTTATATGTTAGAAATTTATTCTATTGACTTTGAAGTGAGAACTGGGTTTGAAATCAAAAGCGGCTCATGACTAGCTATCATATCTTCAACTGGCAACTTAAGCTCTCTGAGCCTTATCACCCTTAACTATTAGAAAAGGAAAATTTTATTTAACTAACAGAGGGTAGAAAAGAAAAAATATATCTCTATTTGTATATATGTATACAATATATATGTATATTGGTATACATGCAATGAGTGATATTTTCTTACTTTTGGCTCCCTACATTGCAAACACTGAATATTTATATTGACTTAATAATATGAAGGAATTTACATGTATATTGAATATACCTCATTGTGTGCAAATATCATATGGTACATCTGTCCATCTTTAGGTTTTCCCTTTCCTTATTGCTGACATATCAATGCTACTGTAGTTTACTGTACCAGCCACCTTACAAAGATTATTACTTTACTGCAAAATATGGGCAATAAGTGCAGTAGGGCATCCAATAGGGGGATTATTTAAATTTAAATTAATTAAAATTAAATGACATTAAAACTTAATTCTTCAGTCACAGTAGTCACATTTTAAGTGCCCAGTGGCCTCTTGTAGCCAGTGGCTACCACACTGGATGGTACAACTATAGAACATTTCCATCACTGCCATAAGTTCTATTGGAGAACTTTAATTGAGATCAAAGGAGAACACAAAATTGCAATACTAATAATGGAAATAATAATAATGGCACCATTTCAGGATCTCCCCTGTGGTGTACATAATAACTGCCCTGAAGATTTGTTCAAACTTTAATTCTGTAAAGGCTTCCTCTCCTCATCAGTTAAGGAAGGATTTCTAAGAAGTTCATTTCACGAGGCCATTGAAATGAAATGCAATTGTGACAACAACGCTTAAGGATCATTGAACAACCACCTTCACAAGTAATTTCTGGCTAAGGACCATAGTGAGGATGCTGGGGTGTTGGTCAATCTTTGCTAATGGCCAATTAGGAAGAAAAAGGGACACACTTCGAATAGGCAAATATTCCAAGAGGGTCTAGAGACTTGGTTTGGTTGAAGGCATCACAGATTCAATTTTTAAAAATGACAAAAACAAAAGCAAGACAAAAAAAAAACAGCAATAAACACAAGGTGAAAATGTCAACTGAGCCTATGGAGGGTTTCACTTACAGAAAACTCAGAAGTGGCCAGTAAAGTGGTGCACTGTGAGCTCATCGGTCCTCTGAGCACCTTAGTTAGTTGGCTAAAGGCACCGTGATTGATTGATGGAAGGACCCTCCTTGGGTCTTCCACATGGTGAGAAATCTACATGAGGCCACCTTGCACAATCAAGATGGTCAGGACAAACCTACATCAAGACTTCTGGATTTTTATTAAAGGAAAAAATAAAGAATCCTAAAAGAATATGCAGATGGTCACCGAAATTTATACTGCCTCAAGCCTCACAGAAGCCTGAGCTGAGCTCTTCTTGAATATGATGTGAGTGTATCTCTGTATGAGTGTATGTGATTGTATGTGCGTGGGTGTGGGGAAGATGCCTTTGTGTGTATGAAGCTTAATAATTAATACATCTCTTAAAAACACCACTAAAATTTACCCCTAAACCTTAATCTCTGAACTGAAGAAATAATCCTCCTTTTAGGCATATGAGGCTGTTATGGATTCACTGATACAGAAGGAAGTTATCGAATGCCTACTACACCCTGTTTTAAGACAAGATGGTAATGTCCCAATAATGAATTCACTTAAAAGTAAGTTCCTATTAAACATAATGCATACACTCACCATTGAAATATGCACAAATGAGGACAACCTCAGAATGGAAGGAGGAAAAAGTAATGAAAAGAACCCTAATGCTAGGCAGGATACAAAACACACTATTAGATTCACAAAATGGTAAAGTTGTACAGAAAGAGAAAGATCCCATCTCACTGTGGACATTCAGGGCCCTTTCTGCAGTTGGCTTTTAAGCTCCATCTTGAGGATTAAGTACAATTTCACCAGATTCCTGTGGAAAAAAATTCTATACCAGGCAAAAATCTCACCTTTAATGCAGGGTGATGAGTGCTTTTGCTTGTGTTTTTTGTTTTTTTTGTTTTTAATATGGCCAGGCACTGGGAATTGAACCCAGTCTCAGGCATGGCAGGCGAGAATTCTGCCACTGAGCCACATTGCACCCCCCTGGGTGAAGAGTGTTTGTTCTGAATTGCATGTACATGCAAAGAAGTAGGGACAGAGCTGGCTGGACAGATAAGGCAGACTGATATTCAAGTAACAGCTGTAAGCATGCTTTTCTGTTGTTGCTGTTTGCTTTTAAATAAATTTATATTTTAGCCACCTTCCCAGGCAATTCTAATGCATATCGAAGTTTGAAATCCACTAACATGAAGGAAAATATGAAGTCAGGGAATTCAATTAATTTGACTTCCTTTGTGAAAACAATGTATTAGGACTCATGTATCTGAAAACTACTCACAAACAGAGGAGATACTCCTCTTCTTCTCCTATAATTTTTAATAAAAATGCAACTGATTTCAACAAATGGTCAATATATATTTATGGAAACCAACACAGAATCAGGTACTTTTACATATATTACTTCACTTCATCTTAATCACATTGTGCATAAATACGTTTCTGAGGATAAACTGAAAAATTAGAAATCTTATTGAAGGGTGATGGAGAAAATAGCTCCAATACTCAATTTCCAAGTTCTTCCTGACCCCTACCATAAATTCTAATTATTCCCACTATTTTAAACATATATATGCCTATTACATGCCATAAATATCACAGGAGGACCTCCAAGAAATCTCATGCTGGTATCATCATGGGTTCTCATCCATATCTCTTCCTAGCTAGGTGGGTCTTATGGAAGCCTTTTAATGATCCCTTTAGCTTAAGTCCTACATACAAGACAAGCAGTGCTTTGCTCTTGCTTTTATCCCCTGAGACCACATTTTGCTTTTAGTCTTCCTAAGGAAAGAGCAAGCTAAAAAATGCACTGTGAAGATCTTAACCCTAAAGTTCCAGGGAGAAACTGTCACTTCCTCCTTTTTCTGTATCACTCCTTGATCTCAGAGCCCATTCTGCACTTTCCAGATGACCTAAAAGCCTTTTCCTGATGGGTGCTAAAACTTACCAAATAATGCAAAACCTGTCTTTGTTTCCTATAGAAGAGTTATTTTTGTTTTTACAGATGCAGTTTTATGAGTTTTAATTTTAATGTTCAGTTAATCAGGGCTAAATGCTATAAGAAATATGTAAAATCTCCAGGACTTAACATAATAAAGGTTTGTTTAACTCTCTTGCCATAGTCTAGTGGGAAAAAGGGGGTTAGCGAGACACATTCATTTTAAGCATCTAAATCCTTTCATCGAATGCCTCCATCTTAGCCTTGCACTAAATATTCTTCACCATTCAACAGGACAAAAGAGAAAATAGAAGACGGCGTGGGAATTAAGAGCTGGGCTTAGAAATGGCAATATCACATGTGTCTACATTTAATTTCCTCCACCGAGTCACAGAGCTCACCTTCTGCAGAGAAGGGAGGGAAATGTAGCTTCCTTCTGCATTCAGGAGGAAAATCAAACCACTTGCCTAGCCGACTGCCCCAGTGCATCCTCAGTGTTCATAGCTGCTATTGTGCATTCTGGTTATAAATCACTATTTCTTTAGCTGCTTCATTATCAATTCAGTTTGTTGTGGCCATTTGGATAATGTTGGTGATGCATACTTTTTCAATGTTATTTTGTGCCTATTCTAAGCATGCATATGTATTTGTTACGATTCAACTGATTGTCCCCATATTTATCATTAATGTAAATACACAATGTATATGTATTGGTTGAGTAACATGTAGTTAGCAATAGTTTGCCTGTGGCTCTGTGCTAATGAAATAACTGGAAAGAAGCAAAATCAATGTACTGAGTTATCTTTAAATTTAGAAGATGTTTTATTAAAACATTTATTAAAACTTTGTTATTAAATAAAAGGTAATTAAATAGTTAACCAAAATTAAGTATAAATTGTTCAATTCATTCCTTTCCGTTTTTCTATTTGCACACTTATTTTCTCTTACTGGAGAGTGGGAATTCGTGGTATGGGTGAGCTCTGGGGACTTCTGAACCACCAATGTGTGTGGCCTACTAGAACAGTCACCCATGTATCCCCAAGGATGTCATCATGCCATTTTGTCCTGGACCCACTTCAAGGGGGGAGTGGATGGAGTGGGCTGGTAGCTTAATACTAAATCTAATGCATTCCAAGTATCACAGTATAAACAAGGTTTTAAACACAATGTACATCAGTTTGAGTATGGAACAAAGATTATCATACCTGAAAATCCATATTCTAGTCCTAATGAATTGTGGAATCTAATGCAGGTGATAGGCTATTAATAGGAGCCAGATTCTTCACCTATAAAATATGAGCAAACAATGCAACCCCCAAGTTCCTTTTCAAAAATTATATGATTCTGTGACTGTGACTTTATTATAAAACAGATACATGTTATTATTAGATCATATTAAGTTGGTGATGATTAGTATAAAGATGAGAAAAGGACGCTGCTATGCTGAGATGTTAGAAAGCCATATAAAAAATAATAAGAAGTTTAGTACTTCCATTGCATATATAACTTTTTACCTTGCAGTGCCCTTCGAAACAAAAACGAAGGATAGGATATAAACAGACAATATTGATAGTCAAGAAGAAGAAAAAAAAATAGAAGTCATAAAGACCAAAACAGTTTCTGGATGGAAAAGACAATAGAGGAAAATTTACACAGAAAGAATCTGGGTATCAAAGTGTGCAATAAATTCAAACCAATTTCTGCTGCATGAAAGAAAAATATCACGGCCTGTGCCAGATGTATACAAAGTTGAATTATTCAACAATACAAAGAAGAGTCATAGCAACATCACTCTTATTCTATGCCTGGAATAACTGGCTTTTGAATATAATTTTATTTTGTTTTAGAGAGATGCACTAATCAGACTAAAAAATGTTGGTATAGGCTTGATTAAGAAAGAAAGATAAATGGGGAGGTCCAAATTATTATCTACATTATCAATCACAAGACTATCATATAATCGGACTATAAAATAGAAACACTAGAGTAAACCCCCAAATTAATTGCATATGAGTATTTAAATTAGGAGTATTTAAGTTAAAGTTCTAGTTTTCTAGTGGCTGATCCTGAAATGCATTTTGTTCTGACCCTTTTTAGAAGTCTTACTAAAATAAGTTTTACTAAAATACTGGGGTACATTTGGGGTGGGAGATCCTTGTTCAAAACCAAAATAAGCAACATAAATTGTGTAGATGCATAAGATATGGATAATATTAGAATTAAATGTATGGTGATTAATATTAAACTCACATAACTGTATGTTTCAGAATTTATCTTATTTTTGAAAGCTGAGCATGCCAGGTAGAAAGGGCAGAAGAGAGATTCCCAATTATCTTAGCGATTACATACATTTCAATTCAGGCAAAACATTATAAAAGGGGTGTAAAGGAAGTTGATTCTAACCAGGTTTGTTTAAAATCTGCTGCTTCTGTTACTTCTTTTGTCTTTGGTGTTTAACAAACACCATTTGCAAACACAATGGATAAAACCATGAAATCATCTCATTGTCTTCAGTTCATGATCTCTAAATAGTGTAGTGATGGTATTTTCCAACACTGAAGTTAAAGAATCACAAGGAACCTCTGCATGGCAGCTAAGTTTTCTAGCAAGTACTATATCTTGACTTAGTCCTGTATTCCAGTGTCTTCCCCTGAGCATCTCTTGCCTTTGCAATTTGAATGGAAGCTCCTCAGGGGCCAAACCATTTCTTGGATGGCTCATTAAAATCTAACATGGGGCTAAGCATATTCACTATTTATTCTTTATTTTTTCCTTCTTTTTGTAAAAGGTAAGACAAAAGTTTATGGTTGAAAAATAGTAAAGTTCACCTAATTTGAAGGTTGTGTTCCTTATTTGAGGAATTAAGACCAGATATAAAAACAGAATCACTCAGAGTTGCACAACTTAGCGGTGCAGCTGTTCTACTTTCCTTCTCTTAAGGAAAACAAACAAAAAACCTTGGAGTTCTCAGGAGATTATTACACCAAAAAGAGCAACCATTGTTACTTAGAGCTTTTGGCACAGAAGAGAGAAATATCAGTTATCATAATCACATTTATATTTTAAAGGCCATATTTTAAATGTATTAGGTAATATAACAGATGACTGCTATGGTTTCTATGCCAACCCATAGAGAAATAGGTCAACATTTTTAATTCCGACATTTAAGGAATTTCCAAAGCAGGAAGATCATAAAGCTCACAATTGGAAGTAAATCAATTAGTTTCTTTCTTTTCTGCCTACACCAGAAAGATTATAATCTAATGAACATAAATATTTAATACTTTTGCCTTAAATACCCCCATACAAATCTGTACAAGAGAAGTATAATGCAATCATTATAAGAAGCAACAAACTGCAGCTCATTCAAATGTGGCCCACATTTTGGGGACTTTTTAAAAAGGCAATGCTATTAAATACTTTATGCTCTACAAAGACAATCATAACTTGAGCTTAAATTTCATTCTATACGTGAAACCATAAAAATTACAAACAGAAACAGCATAAACATTAAAAAATTCTTTATTTCTATAATATATGGACTTTAGATAGTAGTAATTATTGCAAACAATTCAAAGGAGTGGACCAGATTGGTTTAATACCACCACAAAATCATAGTTAATCCTACGGTTGTTAAAAGTTAAAAAAGTATATAAAATTTCAAATAAGTCATGTTGACAGCTCATTAATCCTACTGAGCATTCCCACTGAAATGATATGTGCTTAAAACATAAGTATAACAGAAAACTGAAAATTTATCTATATATTTATTTAACATGTACAGCTTTTCAGCTTATCTTCAACTTCTAGTATTATAAAGCAAACATAATGACTTCAAAAGCAATTAGAGAATGTATATATTTTCAATTTGAAAATGCTTCATGTTTTCTCAAATTCTTTCATTCTGATAAACATCTAATTTTTAAAATTTTATCAATTAGATGGCACTGGCATTTTTATTTGACAAATAGGAAATCTGGTACAAAAAGACTAACTCATCTGCACCAGGTTACCCAGGGGTTGATTAGCAGAACTGAGGCCCCACTGTCCCCAAAAAGCACATATGGAAATCTCCAGGGGCCTTCTTCTCCAGCATCTACATCACCATGGCCACCCTTTGGTAGGGTGAAGCTTTTCCAAGAGAAATACAGATCAAGTGGAAACCTATCTCCAAAAGCAAGCCCATGAACACTGCATAACAATGGAGGTTTAGAATATTCTCTAGATACACTCCTGTCTATACACAATTATTTCACATTCACAAAGAATCATTTACCAACTATTACTTATTTTCTCTTTTGAATGGCTTTATAGAAAAATAGGAGAAAATATGTAGCTTCCAGCTTCTAGAGTCAGGGAAGGTCTATCTGAATAAGCATCTTCAATTAATATTCATATATTACTTACTCTGTATCAGCTATTGTTTTAAGCACCTTCCTTACATTAACATCCACACAATGAGCTAGGTACTATTCTTATTCCCATTTTACAGAGGATGAAATTGAGACCTATGTGACAGTAAATGACTTGCCCAAGGTTACACAGCTAGGTAATGGCAGAGTCAGGTTTCAAATGTAGGTTGACGGGTTCCATAATCTGTGCTCTTACCAATTAGGACACATGGTCTTAAAATGGTTGGGTTTAAGATACATTTTGAAGATAACTTGACAAAATTAACTTCTGGCTTTGGATGTGTGGAAGGAAGAAAAAGTGAGAACAAAGTCCTAAGCTATTGATTTAACTAACTGCACTGCTAGTCCCATTCCTGAAGAGGGGGTGGGAGAGGATGAGGGGAAATGGATTCAGGTTTGGATGGAAGCAATGTTGCATAGATAAGTTTACAGCTAAGTGCCAAAAGTAGAAATTTGGAATTGTCAGCCTACAGTGAGATGATAGACAGAGAAGAAAAAAAGTCCAGGCCAGAGGAACAGGGCGATCCGTATGTAGAAGTCAAAGAGGGTGAAGGAACAGAAAGAGGTGGGAGGAAAGTAAGGAGATTATGGGAATGCCGAAGTCAAGAGAGGCAAGAAAAGAGGATGTCTGGAGGGGTGGGTACAGGGATCAACTACATGTGGTGCTATTGAGAAGGTGAGTGAAGATATAGACAGAGATGTGGCCAAATATGATCAATGGCTAAACCCAATGCCTCAGACCAGAGTAGGTCCCATGGAGAGGTAAGCCTGAAAGCCAAAATGGTGTGGATGAAAATGTGACCGTTTATATGTAGCAAACGTATTTTAAAAATCACATGGGAGACAGATCTGTGAGACAGCACGTGAAGCAAAATTTTAAAGACCAATCTAAATGGTGGTTTTATAGGTATAGTTACCTTCTGTAAAATTCATTCAACTTTGCTACATGTTTGAACATTTTCATAATAAAACAATGGAGAAAATGCATGGAGACTATGTGCACCACTTTCAGAAGTATGGTACTCTGTTCAGAATTGGGCAGTGGGGGTAGAGAGAGAGAAGGAAATACAGGCATTGAAGAGTAAAAGGTGGTTTCCACTGCTCTAGCAAAGCTTTATTAATTAAGCATTAATTACTTCTCATATTTTGTGCATTTTATATTTCACAATATACAGAAACTAAGTGAATGCACATAATTAAATCGCAAGTGTAGATTATTCTTTGTAAAGTTTTTTGTCTTGAAGCAGAAAAACTGGGCAGTTGGAGGTGGGCTGCAATTGTGTAAGGCTCCTGGTTTAACACAGAATATGTTTACATGCTAATTGGATTATTCCAGTGGAATAATGGAAAGGAAGAAACTGATAATTCCAAAAAGGGGTGAAAAGGTGATAGAGGAGGGAACCAAGAGCTCCAGTGAAGAGATCAACCTTTGGGAGAAGCAGCAGTGGCTCTTCACTGTTTTCTAAGAAGAGAAGAGTGAACAGTGCCAAGTTTCCTGATTCTCAAATAGAGGTACTTCACAGTCCTGCCCCACCTTTAATATTGGTTCTTTTCTTTCTATTTTAACAGGGAGCTTATGTCATCTTCCAATAAATATGATGCTGCTGGGGTGCATCTTCATAGTTTACTGAAGGTCTGAGGTGTATCTTCCTAGTTTATTGAAGGTCTGATTTTAAGATATTGTCTATAAATCACTCTAGAGGGCTGGTCCTCAGGGTCCTTTTATTAGCATACACTTGGCAAGACTTACATGATTTTAGAAGGCTTTTGTCTTGCCCCATTTATTTTGCTTATGAAAAGGACAGTCCATCGAAAAACATCCTCACTCAATCTCTGTTTCAGAGCTAATGAAGACTTCCTGCATTGCATCAAGTTACCATCATATATCATAATTAGGAATACATCAGAGAATCTGCTGCATCTTTGACAATCTTATCATGTTAGTCAAGGATATTTACATTAAATCAGTTGTGGACTAAATTACAGTCTTAACTTTTAGAGAGGAAATGCTTGGTAACCAGGTTTCTTAATCATCACGCAATAATGTAGAATATTTCCCTGTATGCATATTTGAAATCAGATATTTTATTTAAGGAATCTTCCTTATAACAAGGTGAATTTCAAACGAAATAAAAGTGGCCTATGGTTTAGTGATCTACCTGAAAGCTTTTTTCATTGTATAATTAAAATATCCTGTTGTCATAAACTTGATATTTATAATTAGTGTGCTAGAAAGCATAGGAGTCTAAGTTAGTTTCCTACTTGTAGAAAGTACAGTGACAATGATGATAAGAATGGAACCGGGTTTTCAGAGCCTACCGTGTTTAAGCTTGGTGCTAAATGGTTTGCATGCATTCTGTCACTCACTCTTCTCAGTATCCTGGGAGTGCATGACTGGTCACACCACTGAACTCATGAACACAATTAGTAGAAGAGGATAAATAACTCACCCAAATCACAGAGCAAACTCAAGATGAAAACTGCAGAGTTGAAATTTGAACCTGGGTCCACTGCAAAGTTATTTCCCCAACCATTGCTCGCATCCTGCCTGTGGTCCCATCTGCACAGAACACCTATCCCCTAGCCAATCTCCTGGCTGGACTCTTGGTCCCTGACCTCACTTTTCTTTCTTCTTTTCTATGAATTTCTATTTCCTTTATCTTTTTGCTTTGTATATCCTTGTAAGCCTCTTTAAGTCTTTACTGTGAAAAATGAAAGCAGCTTAAACCAGGCTGACAGGAGTGGACCTCAATAAAAGGTATTTAAGGAAACAGTCCCGAATTGGCTCCACTAAATGAGATGTCTCATTTTATTTATACAGATGTGCAAGTTATCATGTCTTGCAAGTCAGTTTAAGAACATTTCAGTATTTACACTTGTGTTTTTCTTGCCGTCTTGCTAAGCACATCAGCAGAAGGGCTTGTTACTGTATTTTGACAACTGCATACTCAGCTCAATTAATAATGAATCAATATTGATTCATTAAGTATAGTAAAATTTCCACACAAATGTAATAATAGTAGGAGAACTGTGGGGAAGGTGGATATATGAGAACTCTTTGTACTATCTTCTAAACTAAATTTAAACCTATTCTAAAATTTTAAAAAATTATTTAAAAAATTGGAACAGGATTAGGTGATTTTCTATGGACATATTTTTAAGTCGGTGGAGTAATTACCGAGAAATATGATTATTGTGTTGTATGGTAATTCTATGTTTAGTTTTTTAAGAAACTGCCAAGCTATCTTCCAAAGTAGTGTCTGTACCATTTTGCAACCCCACCAGCAGTGAATGAGAGTCCCCATAACTCCATACTGAAAGCATTTGGTATTGTCAGTTCAGGTCATTTTAGCCATTCTAATTAGCATATAGCAATACTCATTGTTTCAATTTTTATTTCCTTAATGACATGTGATGTTGGACATCTTTTCATATACTTATTTGCCCTAATATATTTATTCTTTGGGAAGTGTTTGTTCATATACTTAGCTTACTTTTAATTAGTTTGGTTTGTTTCTTACTACTGACTATTAAGAATTTTCTGTGTATTTTGGATACAAGTTCTTTAACAGATACGTGATTTGCAAATATTTTCTCCCAGTATGTGGCTTGGTTTTTCATCCTCTAAACACTGTCTTTTACAGAGCAAAAGTTTAATCCAGTCCAACTTGTCAATTTTATCTTTCATGGACCATGCTTTTGATTGTTTCATTTTTAATTGCACATCTACAGCCTGAAATAAATGTCTCCCTTATAATGTTTTTAAATTTATTTATTGTGTGTCTCACCTCAGAATGCAGTATTTATGCACACAAGGAATTTTCCATTTTCTTAGTTCTATATTCTCAGCACTGAAAATCACGCTTGTACATAATAGATACTTAATGAATATTTATTGAATTAAGCAAGTAACACACATGGAGATCTTATGCCTCAGTGTTATCTTATATAAAATAGGCATACTAATATTCAGTTGAAATGCCTAAGTAAAGTTTTGAGAGAATATATGCAAAGTGCCTTTATTCACTTATTTACTCAGTCCCACTCAGTAAATAAGAGCTGATGAATGTTGTTGTTTTCTTGCTGAATGACACTGCAGGAACAAAGGTCAAGGGCTCCAAAACGAGGGGTTAGATGAAAGAATAATCCATCCATCTCCCGATCCCTTCCAACGATAGTCACACTTAACTCTGTGCAGACGTGGGATATTTTCAGGTCCTCAACCAGTGCAGTTCAGCAAACAAATACACCTTATTGAACAAAATATACAACATCTAAAACTAATACACATGCTAAAATTCACATTAAGAAAAATCCTAAGGTATAAGAATTTTCACATTTGTGTATATGTTCTTGATATTTTCATATCAATCTTCCTTTTGACCTTCATGAATTGTATGTATCCCCAGGTTTTTATGTTTACTCAAACTTCTGATATTAAAGTTTTTGACAATTTTATTCCAAGATAGCATACTCTTAATGGAAAAACAAAAACAAAAAAGGCTCAATACTTAAAGATGACATGTAAAAGATATAATAAACTTAGGCTAGTAGTGATTCTCAAATGTTGGATGCATAAGATTCTCTTGGATTGACATCTAAAATGTAGATTCTTCAGGACACATGAATTTAGGGTGGAGGCGAGACCAAGGAGTTTGAACTTTTTAGCTTCCTCTCCCATCCTCTTACTCAGGTGATTCTAGACCAGGTAGTTTGGTGAACTTCACTCTGAGAAACAAATATAAAAAGAAATTCTAGGAGGAAGGGGATAGGGGGAAGATGGCTCACTGGAGACCCCAGCCCTTCCAACTTCAATGTCTGCCCTTGCTTAATCTGATGAACCTGTGCTTTAGTATATTATTTGAATAATATCATTAAAGAGATTTTGGATCTATAGCAACATGCAGACTCAAGAATATGAGATTCATAGAAAGAAACAAGTTCTCTTTCCTTCTCTAATCTAAGATCTGCTTCCCCAATTCCCATTTTCTTTCCTAGAATTTCTTCTTCCATTTTGGCTACTGCCTTCAGTGGAGAATTGGCTTCCCAATCACACAGGAGTAAAGACTCACCCAGTGCCCTTCAGGACCCCACATTAGAACACAATGAGACACTATCCAAGTAAAGGTACCCAAGAAGTAGCAGAGAATCAGTCTGTTGTACAAAAAAGGAAGCCCAATATCTCTGGGACCCTAGCATTCTGACCATGTGCAATAGAGGCATAAAGCAAGGGATGTCTGAGAAAAGGACAAGTAGAGAAGTAGTAGAGTGCTCTCAATAGTCCCAGCTCTCCTTCTCCTTAGAGAGAGAGGATAACCCCTGATAGAAAGTACTCCAGGTGTGAGGTCAACCACTTATCCATTCTGCTTGGGTGATGCTTTACATATTTATAGGGCAACTGGAGGAGGGAACAGGACTCTATGGCAGTAGAAGCATCCTGGCCATCAAAATCACATCTCAGCCAAACCTAAGCTGGGGAGTTCATCCATCAGTGATCAGTCCATCAACACCACACCATCAAAGGGAGGGAAGGAGAGAGGCTTTCCAGCCGGCAAGCAAGAAAGGCCTAAGTGGTGAGTTGGATGATCAGTGGTTCCATGAGGAAGCCACCTCGTTTCTCTAAACCTTTTTGTCACCCTACTCCATGAGATTCTCTTAGTATTGGGCAAAGGTCATATACATCTCCTCTACACCCTGGCCCAGCATATCTTGGTGGCAGGGTTACGCCCCCTGTTTTGTTTCGCCATTGTGCATACAGAGAATGAGCAATCAGGGAATGTGCTATTGACTGAAGGTTGGGAACCCAAGCAAGTACTCCAAGACTTAAGAGCATGTGGAGATATAATAAAGGGATAAGAGGGGAGAAACTTAAATAATGCACTGTAAGCTCACTGGACAGAGTCAGTTGTTGGATAGCATTACTACAAGCATCTGGTTATTGGGCAAACATGAAGAATAGTGTCTACTATACAAAGCAGATTTTGAATCTGCTTCAAATTTAAGAAGAGTCACAAAAGATGGTATGTAAGCATCACATTGCTAGCAGATGCTGTTGCCCACCAAACAAGCAAATCTAATTTTAAAAAATCTCAGACAATTAAGTTCATTATAAATTGGACTTTGAGCTGCACCCAAAGGAAGGAATAATATTCAGCTGTATTTAATAAATAAAAATCCCTTAAAATCATATGGGAGAAACACATAGATGACAGTATGAGAAAAATATAGACAACATCTTCAACAGAAGTCATACATCTGATATCAATGGTCCATTAAACCACCTCCTATTTGTTAAAAATAATTGAGATCATCCCAAATAATTTGTTTGGCTCTTGTCTGTTTTATGAAACACTGTTGGATACATCTCTCCTTCCTATTTGCTTTCCAGAGAAAGGAAGGTCCTTTCTGTATTATCTCATACAAGCACCCTGAGCCTTTCCCCTGGCATCCCCAAGTGCTCTCACTGGTGACCATCCTTCTTCATGTATGCTCTGAGCTCCTGATTTGGACTGAAAAAATTAAGCAAACAAGCTAACAAACAGTCAAATCTTTGTTTACCCTTAATGCTTTCTCCAATTGCTCCACTGCCTTTCTCCTTTCACTCTGTAATAATCTTCTGAAGCATGCATTAAGTACTTACTATTTGCCAGGCATTGTGACAAGCTCGAAAGATACCGAAAACAAAAACACACAGTCCCTTCATTTGAGAACCAGACTGTCTCCAGGGACAAAAAGAAATATGTGCAGTGTATAGTACAGTGATGATTGAAGGAGGATATGGCTATCATTCTAATATACATTCATTAATTCACCATCTATTTTGTTCCTTTAGCAACTATTTCTCCTTTATAATTTTTATTACAGAAGTTGTGGGTTTACTGAATGATTTATGCATAAAATGCAGGATTCCCATTTACCACCCTATATTAACACCTTGCATTGGTGTAGAACATTTGTTTCAACTGATGAAAGTACATTTTTATAATTGTGTTACTATTAAATTTCATCCATGGTTAAATTTAGTGTTCACTGTGTAGAGCAATTCCACAGAATTTTTTTTTACAAATTTGCATTTTATTTCTTTTTACCTAGCTATTGTCATTATAGTTTTATGAAATGCAGTTTTGAATATAATTAATGATGTTTTGTAGCAAAATCCAATGGTGTTTCCTCATTATTCATCCTCAATGATCTCAAAAGCATTTTACATGATTGCCATTCTATAGTCTTGACTGATCACTGTCTACTTTGCAAAGTATCCCACATTCTTGGATTTCAGTAATCAGTATTTTGTTTCCTGACTACCGTTCACGGCCTACTTTCCCTCTTTATATCCAGTCAGATTTCTATTCCTAATTCAGCCATTCTTTCAAAATTAAGGCCACGTTTCTCTACTATTCTCTATCTATTGGCAAGTACTCAAAGAAAGTGCTGTCTCTGAAAGCTTCATTTATCATCTCCAAAGACTTTGAAATTTCTCATCTCCCCAAAGCTCCATTCCCATAGCAATAGCCATCTGCTAGGCAGTTCCTCTCATTCATCAATGCTTCAAATCCAACTGTTCCCCCTTTTCCTGTTCCACTTAAGACTTCCCAATTAAGTTGCCTAGAAGGAAAAGCTTAAAATAAATGTTAACTCTGGCTTTTTCCTTTCAATAAGTTCACAAATATCTCCTATTGTTTTTGCAATGCCTGTTAATGCCTAGTTTGTTGTCTCTATCCACATTTACACCAACCCGATCCTGGACCCTTAAAGTATGCTGTTTTCCTTTGTTTCCCATGCAATATCACAATTACAGCAACCTGTCTGGGTCCAGTCTTTCTCTGGCTCAGTTTTCATGAAGTTGAAATATCAACTAAATGGGTAGTGTGTTTGTTCAATTATGTATCTCAACAACAGTGCTTGTGACTCTCTGTGTGTTCATCAATTGTAAACAGGATCTTTTGAAGATGTTATTTTTTTTAAGAGAGGAAAGCAGCACTTTGTTTTTAAGCATTTAAATAAATACGCAAATTATATATGTGTAAAAATATATTTAGTATAAATTTAAGTTGCCTATTAGTAAAATGAGTACCTATGAACCCACCTAATACTAGAACACTACCAATATCTCTGTGTCTTATCGTTACTTTTTTCCATCTCCTTCCCTTGCCAAATATATTCCCATTTTTTTTTTTAGTTCTAAGTCAGGATGCTGAAGGCGGTGGTATTGGTGGAAATGATTACAACGTGTTCACTTTGTGTGTGCTGCTTCCCATGTGCCAAGCACTATTCTTGTTACTTTTCTCACATTAACTCAGTAAATTATAAAACATAGAATATCTTTTCCTTTTCTAATCATTTTGAAAATTCTAATAATTTTCAAATTATTTTTCTTCTGTGAGCTTTAAATACAGTGTGAAACTGCCAAGCCTACCTGGTTACAAATATTTCCTATAATTGATTTTTTTATTGATATATTTCAGGCATTTATTATTCATCCTTAAATCACCTTGATGAAATATATTTCCATTTTTTGTTATTGTTGTTTGGCAAGGGCATGCTCCAGGAATCAAACCCGGGTCTCCAGCATGGCAGGCTAGAACTCTGCCACTGAGCCACCATTGCCCACCCCATCTCAGGTTTAAAAAAAAACATTTTTTATTGTGAAATATAGCATATATTCAGAAAAATGATAAATTTCAAAGTACATTTTTAAAAAGTAGTTATAGAATAAACTTCAGAGTATTATGGGTTATAGTTTCACCATTTCAGGTATTTCCTTCTAGCTGCTCAAATACACTGGAGATGAAAAGGAAATGTCAAGATAATGATTCAGTAGTCATATTTATTGTTCAATCCTATCTTCTCTGGTACAACTCCTCCCTCTCCTATTTCTCTGTTACAACTCCTCCGTCTCAAAATCTTTAGGTATGTTTAGGCAATGGCCATTCTATCTTCTTCATAATTAAAAGGAGGTGTAGACATTATGGGGTAAGAGGAATAGTTGATGTTCTTGGAAAGACTGGTACTTCTGGGTTTATCTGGCACAGGAACAATCTGGAGGTTCTAGGTTTCTAAAAATAAAATGTTTGAAACTATTAGAGAATCTCAGAGAGAGTCCTAGGTATTCTTTAGGGTTTTCAGGAAATTCTATTGGTTGAGGCTTGGCATCCTGTGGCAATTTACAATAGCTGAAGCTTGCATAAGAGCAACTTCCAGAATAGCCTCTTGACTGTATTTGAAATCTCTTAGCCACTGAAACCTCATTTTATTTCATTTAACTTCCCCCTGTTAATTAAGAAGGCATTATCAATCCCATGATGCCAGAGCCAGGCTCATTCTTGGGAGTCATGTCCCATGTTGTAAGGAGACTTACATCCCTGGAAGTCATAGTAGAGAGGGTAATGCGTTTATTTGCAGAGTTAGGCTTAGAGAGGGAGAGAGAGAGGGCATGTCTGAGCAACAAAAGAGGTTCTCTGGAAGTGACTCTTAGGCCTAACTATGGGTAGGCTTAGCTTCCCCTTTACAGAAGTGAATTTCATAAAAGCAAGCCTCAAGATCAAGGACTTGGCCTATTAACTTGGGAGTCCCTAATGCTTGAGAGAGTATAAAGAATTTATCAGGTGGGTAAGTTTTATAGATTCATATTTTTTTCTCCAGTCCTCAAGGGACTTTGTAAATACTTTTTTAATTATCTTACCACATGCTCTGGAGTATATCAGGGTCTTAGATTAAACTATACAGGATACAAGTTCTAACTCCCTATTCTAAACTCCATTGTTTGAGTTGTTTTAATGAACTGGTCAGACAGGTTAAGTTAGATTTTGTGATATTTAAATTTCGGACAAAATAAACAGCTCTTCTTTTGTCTTACACAGAAGGTGAAGTTTCAGAATATAGATACTGTCGTCCTTTATCATGTATTCTGATTTACCTTAGAACCAACCAGGTCAGCTTCATTTATTTCTCTAGTTGAAGTCTGATCCCTTTATCATCTTCTTTAATGGTTGCCGCATGGAATAATCCTGATCTTCAGAGCTACAGAACTCTAAATCTGAGTCTTAGTTGTCACACAAGTACTCAAAGTTCCAGGAAAATACCAGGTTATACACATAGAGTACAACATCTCAGATTTAGAAATAACACTTAAAGCTCAGGAAAAATTGCGACTGCTGTAAGAGTTTACAATTTAGTCCCAAATTTTCCTGTAAGTATTTTCTAAATGAGATCATGCAGTATTTTTCCTCTTTGTTTCTGGCTTCTTTAGCTCAAGATAATGTCCTCAGGGTTCATTCACCTCATTGCATGCCTCATGACTTCATTCATTTCTGTAACTGCTTAATATTCTCTCATATATAGTTTATCCTTCTGCTCCACAGTTCATCCTTCTGCTTCTCAGTCAATGTACCTTTTGGCCACCTCCATCCATTAGTGATTGTGACTAATGCTGCCATAAGTATCAGTGTGCAAATATCTGTTCAGAGTCCCAGCTTTCAGTTCTCCTAAGTATATTCCTAGTAACAGGATTGCCGAATCATTCACGACCCTTTATCTAGCTCGCTGTGGGTTCACTACATTACTCTACAGAGGGACTGCACCATTTTGCTACCCTACCAGCACTGAATAGGTATATCTTGCTCTCTCCACATTTTCTCTAACACTTGACTCTTTCTCTAACAATTGAATCTTATTTATTTATTTAGGATCTGCAAATTTGTTGAGATATATTTACGGAGCATATGTTCTATACACAATAAACAATCAACATTGTGCAATATCCTCACTTATTTGTAAAATCATCATCATTCTCAAATTCAGACAATTTTCAGTGCTCCAAAGAGAAAAATAACAGATAAATATAGGCACACCAAAGAGTAAACCCCCAAGTCCTTTTAACTCTTATCCCCTCCATTATTTGCCCCTAGTATTGTTGCAGTACTAGTGAGATATTCTTGTTAAATACAGTTCATAGCATACAATAAGCAGTTTTTCCCATAGATCCTTCTATTATTAAGTCTTTGCACAAGTGTCTTACCTTTGAAGGAGTTCCTGCAATAACTTATTTATTTTGTTGTGATACTCGGTGAGACACGTGGCTTTAAACAGCCCTTTGAATGACATTCATTTTCAATACAGCACTACTGCTTATAACCCCATCAACAATTTACTATTACCTCTATCCATTCCCAAACATTTAAGTTCAACCTCATTAACAAGCATGGACATACTAGGTAATCACTAATCAACCTTCTCTAGCTTCTGTCTATGAAGATGTCATTTTTTAATTAAAGTGTGGCCAACTGAAATAGGGACAGCCTTAATCTGGATGACTAGAGGCTTCATAAAGAGGACACAGAAGTCACAGAAGTTAGAAATAGAATACTTCATCATGGACAGGAGGCAGAGATACAAGCCAAGGTACCTCACAGATTGTTGGCAGCCAATACCACAACCCTACTGTCTTTTGGGAGAAAGCAAACATTGCTGACATCTTGATGTTGGACTTCTTGCAGATTCCAAACTGTGAGCTAGTAACTTCTCTTGTTTAAACCAACTACTTGTGTGTTACATGATATGCATCACGGCAGCCAGGTAAACTAAGACAGGTTGGAACCAGTTAGGAACCAGTCAGCTAACTTGTTCTCTCCCTCTCTCCTATTGACTATAGTGAGCATAGTTCCTTAACTTTTCCCAAGCTGGCCCTTTTCCATCATCTACCACTTTTCTTACTATGCCATAATATGAAACTTTTCAAATTAGTACATTACAGTTCACCTCCCAATTATCAGTATCATTTTATCTCTTTGCTTTTGAGAACTGGGTGACTTAAACTTCAAATGCTTACACTACTACTCTTCACAAATTTTTAATCAATGCTCAGTTAAGCATCACCTCCTTATACTAATTCCAGCTAGAGACTTTTCTTTTTTCCACAATTTCTTAAATACATTAATTGCCTACAGTAAGCTCCTTAACTTATACCTGAACACATATTCCCTGAGTGCCCACAGAATGTCAGACTTGGTAACACATAATTTAGCATAGGGTATATCTTCTCAAATTGGCTGCACAATGGAATCCCTCAGGGCACTTTAAACATCTCAATGCCTGGGTATTACCCTAGAGATTGATTTAATTGACAAGCAGTGAGGTTTGGACAGAGAAGTTTCAGAGTTTCCCACATGGTTCTAATACCCATTAAACTTTGAGAAACCCTAGATTAGTCCATCATATGGAAATAATTTTCAGTCAGGGAACATCTTGACAGCAAACATCAAAAGTTTTGGCCCTTCTCAAGCTTTCATTTGTCTTAATCTACTGAAAGCATGATTTGAATAACTCCTTTTGTATTTGTCACGGTCACGGATCCCATCTATGCATGACTGGCTGGCGCTATCCACCATGGTGTACTGAGATCAATTGTAACTACCAACACTCAGAAAATCTGAGGTCATTAATTTTCTTTAGGAAGACTACTAGATGCTGATTCAGCAACCAGAATCTTGCTTGGAAGCACCAAGAAGTGCTCATTAATATCAAGGCAGGGTGTTGTCATAGATAATACAGATTGATTTTATAAATTGTAACTAGTAAATCAACACCAGCATCTAACCAGCATTTACGTTATTTTAATGCTCTGTAATCTCATTTAGTAATACAACCCAATGAGGCAAATGCAGCAATTATTGTCTGCAAATGAAATATAGGGAAGCTGAGACCGAAAGTGGTTAAGTAATTTAGCTTAGTCATCTAGATACCCTCCAAGGTAAAGGAGAAATCAGATATCTTAACCAGGTGTCCATGTTCTGCTCCATTCAGAAGTAAACTTCCTCCCTGAATAGCATCTGCCATGTGCTAGAGCACTTTGCAAGGCGCTTTAGAGTACAAAGAAATACACCCACATCACTGCTTCTATCCTGATGACGTTCAAATTTAAATTATAAAGATAATATGCATAAATGAAATTATTGTAGCTATGTATACCATAACACACCAGCACACTCATAAACACACACACACACACTCACACATCCCTATACACACCCACACAGCCCACCTGACCAGAACAGGTAGTCTGTGTTCACCCAAGCAAGTCTAAATTAGCGTGGCTCCAAGTTTGAGTACAATAATTTCTCTTCTTTATATACATTTTAATCATTTATTTTTGTGACTTGTTTTAGTATAAATGCTATCATAAGTCTATTGAAATACATTTTTTTTGCCATCTAAAACTTAGATATACAGGATAATCTTGTAGTGGAGTATTCTAGTATAAAAATATAGTTACCACTCATACTAAGAACTTTATAAAATTTGAAATGGAGCCTAGACTTAAAAGAGATAATACATTTTAAAAATTATACAGACAATTCAAATAACACTAAGTTTAACCATAAGAGGCAAATCAACAGCACAGTTAAATACATAATTTCATGTGGAATTTTGCCAGATTACAGTAATTATAACCATGAATGCTATACCATGAAACATCTAAAAACAACAATCAACTGTGCAGAAAACAGAGATTTATGTTATTAAAACTGCTGATATTTACTCGTGCTAAAAATAAAAAAAGTGGCAATGCTTTTGATTTGATTTAAAAAAAAAAAAACACCACCACAATAGTAAAAGATCACCTCTTAACAGATTTTGTTTCCCAAGTGGATATCATTTAATAAGACAGCCATAAATGGATGCTGGATGCAGCCTTAAAGGAAGCTATTGTTTCCAAATGCCAGTGTTTCCATAAATTCTGAATGTCATCTTTCATACTAGAAAGTAGATTTCTATAATTCAAGAAAAGTTACTGTGTTTTAAACTTTCCAGTGACTACATGACCTCTATCCTCTTTCACCCATGTTCCTCTACAACCTCTTTTCTCCTCACTTCACTCTGAAAATCAGCCTCAGGCTCTCCGTTATGAATATGATCTAGGGAATGAGCAAATGGGGAAATGGGTAAAGCCAGACAGGCTAAGCAGATTGCCGAATAAAAAAGCTGAGATAGAGAAGGGGAAGAAAGGAGACAAGGTGGAATGACGGACCGGAGGGTTTTGCTGTCAGGGAGGAGAGGGACCTCTCATGCCTGACGGGTATCTGAAGTGTAACAGACTTTTCAGAGAAACTTCAAAGAGAATTTAAAGGTTGTTGGCAGTAAAAGTTTTATTTTGAATACCGCAGTAACGGTTCCTTAAATGTGACACTATTTAGGAAAAGGTCCATGTGACAGTTAACGTTACACAGGCAGCATGCAGGCATCACTTCTGATATGTAATTTTTCTGTAACAAGAAATGGCTAATATAGAGGAAGTTGCAAATATCCTCTAGAAGAACCATCAGTGTAAGCTGTCTTAAATTGGCGTCTTTATAAAACTTTTATTCTAAAACCTTAGGAGTCTGGCCAAGGACTATGGTGGTTATTATATTAAATCCAAAAACAAAATTTCATATATTAGGCACCTCAAAACTTAATGGAAGTAGGTAGAGTATAATTTAAATATTCACTGAATTTCTGAATTTTATATTTGTACAATCCAACCATAAAAGAATGCTGTCTGAACACAGTGCAGGCCATAATGTTACCTGATTAAACACTATGCCAATGTTTCTTGGATTGAATAATTTCAGATATCATTTTGTTTTCATTTTACATAGAAGTAGAGTACCCACCCACACATGTGAATATAGGCCAATAAGATGCAAGTGAATCTTTTTCTATTAGAAAGTAAGTTCATTATATGGCCCACTGAAGAATAACTTTTCTATCCTTCTAGATGACTGAGGAAATCAAACCTATTTAAGAAGCTCCAAGAGAAGTAAAATATTCATTTCCACAGAATGTGTGAAAAATAATTTCCAAGGAATAAGAAAGGAACCACTTGGGGAAATTTATCACATTAAAATGTAAAAGCTTCTGAGAAAAGGCCTAGCAACCAGCATGTCAAAACACTATCCACTGTTGATAAGTTCACTGTATTGATTGTGTTAGTGGTCTCATGAATGTATACATTTGTCCAAAGTTATCAAATTTTCATTTTAATATGTACAATTTATTATATGTCAATCCAACCTTAAAAGAAGCAAGCAAATATCCAGGCTACAGAGGCATGAATACAAATAAATGCTCGCCTGTAGTTCAGAAAGAACACCAGATTTCAAAAGCATCTGAAAACTTGGAAGGTTGCATACGGCCCAAATACATACACAAATATTCTCCCATCACTCGATGCAATGGAGGATATATGGGAAATTTACCACTTTAAAGTAACAACTTAAATTAGCATGATAAAACAAAATTAACATTTGGAGTAAAGAGGAGGTTGAAGAAGAAGATGGAGCATGGAGAATGGCTGCTGTTGAGTGGAAGTGGTTATTTCCAGGGATGGGTTGCCAAGTTGGGAATTTGAAGTGATAGTTTCCAAGAAGAAAGGGGACAGAAATTGCATCCATCCATTCATTCATTCAAACAAATAGCTCATGAAGTGTCGTGAATACTAGCCATTGGAAGTCAATCAGCAGCAGCAGAAATGATTCTAGTCTGTGCCTTTACTAACTTAAATGTGGCAGGGAAGGAAGTTATCAATCAAGTCATAAAATTTTAATATTTAACTGGCTTGTGAGCAGAGTAAAAAAATAATAATAATATATGACAGGAGTGTAAGGGAAAGTTTTCCTGGCAAAATGTTCTTTGAGCTGGGATGTGAAGAACGAGTCATGCTTAATTCTATGAAAGAGGATAGCATATACAAAGGCCGTGAGGCAGGAAAAACATTGTGCTAAGACAGGAAGTGGCCCAGTCAAGAGTTCAAATCTATGTTACTTTCTGAACTTTTGTATTTGTCAGAAGAGGCAAGTAACAAGAATGACATCAAGATTTCTGAAGTGTGCAAGTGGATAGATATGTTTGTCATTCATTGAGATAAATGCAGAAGGGAGGCAAATCTGGGGGAATAGGTGTCCTTATTCTGAATCTGCAGTGCCTTTGAATTTTCTAGCTAGAATGCTAATAAGCAGCATTAGATATTGAGATAGATAAATAAAGATTGGTGAGGAAAGCTGTTGAATGGAAATATAAATTTGGGAGTCATACAAAGCAACAAATATTTCTTTACACCACTTTACATTCTTCTCCTCCCTTAATCCTTAAATCCTGGTTTTTCAAGGATTTTACAAGTATGAGCTCATCTTGTCCCATTCTCCCTAAAGCCTGAGATTAATAACCCAAGAGTCTGTTTTCATCTACCAAAGTAAAACAACTTGCAGGCTTTTAAAAGAACAGTAGACATGGAATGTTTGTAGCTGTGCTATACTGCCACAACAAAAATATCTTTAACTGCGTGTGTCCCTAATTCCAGCAAACATGAAAAATGACAAGTGTCAACAGAGAGGAAAAATAAGATTTCTTCTTGAAGTAAGTATGCATTGACTGTGGAACAAAGTCCATTGTTTGCACGTCAATATACAATCCTCGTGAATGGTATTCTGCCTACCTTGCTTGCGTACATCCTCTACAGCAGCAACCAATTCTTCTTTGAGATCTTGGCTCTCCTTTGCGATCTGTTCACCCTTTTCCAGGAAGTTCTGAGTGGCCTGCTCTACAGAAGCTGCCAGTACATGGGCTTTCTTAGACCTCCCTTTCTTTTTACCAGAGGGGCCTTTGTTGCTTGTGTTGACGAGGGTCGTCACCTTAAATATAAAAGAAAAGCTGTAAAACTACTCTGCACAACTTTCCAAAAGTAAAACCTCATCATCTCATTCTTGTTTTTTTTTTTTTTTAATCCTTACTTCCTTAAATCATGAATGCACATCGCATAGCCTCATCTCAAGGTAAGTGTGGGATTATACGGCGCCTATAAATAAACAGCCATATAAATTTCATATAGAAAAAAAAAAGCTTATACAAAAGTCTAAAACAGACTTGCCAGTAGCTCAAAGATTCCAACTCATCTAGGCTTGTACTTTCTCAGATTGACAAGTAGAACGTTCGCCAGTGTTATCAACTTCAGGGAGGCAAGAAAACATGGGCAAATGAGAAACCGCCTCTGAGCACTGAGTTAGGAGATGCAATTTCCAGTCCTGCGCCCCACGTGTCAGAGCAGTTAAAATAGTGGGGGCCCTCAGCACCCATTACTTATGTGTCACGTACCAAGGAATTTTGAAGATTTTTGCTATTTCCAATTTCAGTTTATAAAAGCAAAATGGTAATTTTGATCTAAGTGTTTCACGCTTGACGTTTAGTCATCCAGCTGAAGTTTTCAAAATAAAAATTAGATTTGCATTTGTTATCACTTCTTTCTACATATCAAAACCTGGACATAATTCTCAACTACTAAATTTCTTTTAGCACTACATCTAAAGCTATTTAATTTGCTAACAAAACTTTTAATATCTCTTAAGCTATTATCCCCTATAGACTTCTGTATCTTTGTTTTCCATCAGGGAGAAGTTTGGAATAAAAATATATCTTAAATGTGACTTAAAGTTTGCCAAAATTCTGCTTGGCAAAAATGGCCAGTCATCTTTACCTCTGTATTTTTTTTTTTTAAATCAATGTCTTAAGAATGTGGGTGCAGTTTACTTTCATTGACATTTGTCCTGGTTAGCAGAGAAAGATGTCATTAGAGGTTATCAATAAAGCCAGTGCACAGAAAAGTTCCACATGCTATAGCTTCTGCTGTTTGCTCTAAATCCCAGGGCAAGCAAAGTGATTAATCAAAGTCACAATTAATGTCTTGTCAGTTTACAGCACAAGAGATAACACCAGAAAGAAAAGTATTGAATAATGTGAACTAAGATGATGCATATAGATAGAAATAATGTAGAAGAGGTAGTTAATGGGGCTGTCATATCCAGTTCTCTTTTGATTGTAAAATAATTAGATACAGTGAATTAAAGAAAGACTCTTTAAGGTACAAACACTAGAGAAAAAAAGAAAGGGGAAAATCACTAAGAATAAAATGTCAGATAACGGTGGCTTAGCTGGAAAATGTGTATGTAATGAGGAACACAGTGTAGTCTTTTCAATTCCATCCACATTCAGGATATCACAAAGGTTGCTTTTCTGAAGGACAAGAGCGTTCTCCTTAATAAGGATTTCCTCTATCATATTAACACACCACTCTTCCAGGAACCACAAGTCCCCAGAACAGCCAGTACCTGGAAACCACACATAAGCCCCCTGGCAAGCAGAGTAATCACCTCAAAATCTCAATTTAGATTAGGCACTTCATTTATCAGAGGAAATTCCCCTTCTCTTGGTGAGATCCAATTTATTCTTATTTTGCACAGATTAGAAGTCTTGTGATTTAACTTCTTAACCTTCTAAAATTAGAAGAAATATAGGGTGGAGGAAGCTGTTAATTTCAGGCACACTGACAGTTTTAGGAAGTGAAAGCTCATAATGAATCAACCAAAATAGCTAAAGGACTATATCCTGAGTTAATTATTTTACTGGCAAACAAATTTCCATACTTCTATTATCTCATGGTGCATTACCGCATCAAGAGTACGTTAGGTACCGCTCATAATAGCAAGTCTGGTAGGAAGCTTCAGTTATAAGGGAAAAATAATCATGGGGCATTATCAGGAAGTTGTTAAGAAAAATGTGATTATTTCAAAATGAAGCAAGTCAATTCAATCCTCTTTTAGTAAAAGCTTTAATTTATTCATGGGTGGAGGAGGATGGAGGGAGGAAGGAGAAAGGAAAAGAAGGAAAGATTAAGCCTACATAAATGTTCATTCCTTAGTCTATTTAGAATAAAAGAAACAACTGTAACCTCTCACCATTGAAATTCAGTGCTTTTTTGGAGGATAAGGTTCAGACATTCAACAAGAATGAGCTATAAAAGTATTGGAAAGGTAGACACTACATTATGTCATTATTTGTAGAGATATGATTGTAATGAGCAAATGCAAAATAATTAAAAGACAAATTATTAGAAATAATAGAAATAATAATATAGAAGAGCAAGGGGACTAAAGACTAGATAATAAAAATCTAACGGAGCAGCAATAGCCAAAGAAAAGTGGATTTTTATATTCATAACAACCATAAATTGACTTAAAAACACAAAATGTGTAATATTCTATGGAGAAAATTATAACATCTTAATGAAGGATATAGGTGATCACCTGAAACATAGAGAGAAATACCATGTTCATGGACTCAAGATTATAAAAATGTATTTCTGCCTAGATTACTCTATGATTGGTTGTTCCCAGGAGTTATATAATAAATTGTCAAGGGAGTTTCATTTTTCTCAGTTCAGCGTTCTTTCCACTATCCTGTTACAAAGTGAATGCAATCTTAGTAAAATAGAAGAAGACTATTTTGGACGTGCTATGTAGGATCTTTGCTATTCACCTTCTGGTGATCATATTAAAAGATGGGATAGAAATAACAAAAGCAGTTCAGAGCCAAAGTTATAGGAGAAAGAGGGGTCTATCACCTTAGGTTAAACTTCTCAGGAATTCTCAGTCTAGTCTTTACTACGAAAATTCTTTGATTAGATCCCATTCTCCAGCTGGAAGCCATCACTTTGATCTCGATGATAAACTCTTCAATCTTCCTTGGGCTCGTGAAAGTTAAAATGTACTATCTCAGTTCTACCCTAGAATTTACAGATGAGGAAATTGGACTTGGAGAGGCACCACCAGTAGAACAAATCATTTTCTTAAGTTCACATGGCTCAAGAGAAAATAGAAAGCAAATTATTCCTCTGTTCCATATTATACTTTTGGAACTCAGTAGTCCCCTCTTAGTTTTAACTGAACGTGAGGCTGTTATGGGGAAATAGAATCTTCAAATATATTTATCCTCCAGATATGCTTCATTACATTTGTTATTTGTATAGTATTGCTTGTGTTTTCATTCAACAATGTTATTTAGATATCATAATACTAAGAATGTACTTAACAGCAGTGAGTTTTAACAATACCCAACCTAAAAGGATGCTCAACTTTTCTCTGGCTCCATTCCAAATGCTTCCAAGGTCTCCCTACCTCATACCTATTGCCTTCTATGTGTTCAAGCATTTTAAGCTGAACAAACATATAGAGGCTTTTTTGTGCCACATGAATGTAAAAGGCAGTAGTAAAAAATCATGCAACTAACCGAACAGTACAGTTTTGACTTCCTATGTGACAGCCCTTCCGTGGGTAAAATAAAGAAGAATAAAGGAACTTGTTCAATTGTGAACAAACAAGACAAACTAAATATTAAGGATCAAAAGATTTTTAATAAAAACAAACACTACTTAGTCTTACAGCTCTATTTACCACATCTCAAGTAAATTAGAGAATATCAGAATTTTCCATTTTAATGCATTTTCCATTCTGTTTAAGAATGTAGTTGAATCCTATGGCTTCATTCAGTTCAGCAGGAACTCATTCAGATCAAAAGGCCACAGTTACAGAGGCAGCCAACCCTAGGATTAGAGGGATTTATGCTTAAGGTTTGACATACATATTGACACAAGGTCTCAAATAGGTGGTACTCACTGACTTTTAAGTGCCTGGTGAAGCTTGTCTCTATCATTTGAGAAATGACTTATTCTGTGAAGATCCCTAGTTGAACCTTATGCCTCCTCTTACCTTACCCAGGGACTCTCTAATCTTCACTCTCAACTTTCACCAAAGGCAAGACACACTCAATATAGGCATTCACTTCTTTGATCACATACAATTTGCAAGGACTTTTTTTTTTTTTTGGTCAGAGCAGGAAATAAAAAAGAAAAGAAAAAAGAAAGAAAGAAAGAAGGAAAATATAAAGTTCCAGGTTTTCAAGTAATTAACAGCTTTTATAGCGAAAGATGCAGTGGAGATAGAAGAGACTAGGAATAAAAGCACAAATACTGACACATGTAGAAATGGACATGAGGTTTTCAGAGGCAGTAAGTAGATCAGTTCTACTTGATAAGAAGGCTGAATATGAATGATATGGAAATTATGGTTAGATAGATGTGGTGGAAGAAAACTTCATAAAGTTTTAAAATCTAGGTGAATGGGTGGGCCACAGTGGCTCAGCAGGCAGAGTTCTCGCTTGCCATGCCAGAGACCCAGGTTCGATTCCCAGTCCCTGCCCAAGCACCCCCCCCCAAAAAAAAAAAAAAAATCCAGGTGAAGGAGTTCAGATTTTGTTAGTCACTGTCAAAAACATTTTAAGGATAAGTACAAGTTAAAGGTGTCAATTTTCTCTTTCCAGTCACTGAAATTTTGTATTCATCCCTGCCACTCCTGTACCAGAGTCTTCACAGACTGATTTCTCACTAAGGTAATATAAGTTGCCAAATTCAAATTATGTTTATTTTATCATACCACTCTGCTGCATTTAGCACCATTGACACAATGTTACTTCTCCTTAAAAAAATGTCTCCTGGCTAATTCTCTTAACTATAATCTTTTTCTCCTTTGAACTACTATAACTTTAGAAAGGATATACATTATCTACAACAAACTTATTTCTCTCTGCCTTCATCTTCACCTCCTCCCTCCTTCCCCCAGGCTGACACCACTATCCTTTAACTGAACCCTTGGTCAACACTCCAGAATCTTGCCTCATTAACTATGACAATGTCCCCCTAATCACTAGACTCTCCCTCTCTGAGGTTACTCAACCTCAGCCTAAAAGGATGGTCAACTTTTCCCTAGATCCATCCTGAATGTTTTCTCAATCTCCCTGCTTCTCATAAAAGAGAAGAAATTCTGCAGCTGACAGGTGCAAATATAAGTGGTCTAGGGTCCTATGGAAGGAAATGTCAGAGAGAATGAGACAGAATAATTTGAGTATGATTTCCCCAATGAATCCTGATCAATGAAAAACCTCAGCAATAGACAGGAAGGGTACTATTATTCCAGATATGATGATGATGTGACCTGAGTTTAAAACTCTGAGACCCAGGCTGGTATGGACTGCTCATCATCTAATGTCCTAAGAGTGGACTAACTATCCCCGCACAATGGCAGTAACACATGCCCAAAGATGTTTCATTCTTTTCTATTTCTTTCAATCTAGTTTATTTAAGACCATTTATCTATCTGACTATGATGTTTGAGTTGTGCCCTCCAAACAAGACATGTCCATCTAGGCCCTAACTCCTAGTCTTGGTAATGTGGTCATGTTTGGGAATAGGGTGTTTGAAGATATTACTAGTTAGGATAACTCCAGACTCAGTTAGGGTGGTCCTATGACTGGCAGCTTTATAAGATGGAGAGAATTGGACACAGACAGAGAGATACAAGAGGGGAGACACCATGTGAAGAGAATGACAGAAGAAGACTGCCATGTGAAGGAAATGCATCTACCAGCCAAGGAAGCCCTGGGGCCACCGGAAAACAGGAAAAAGACAATGAAGAGATTCTTCTCCAGAAACATCAGAGATATGGCCCTGCCAATAATTACTTTTGTATTTATAGCCTAAGAAAATAAATATCTCTTCTTTTAAGCCATTCAGTTTGTGGTATTTTCTTACAGCAACCTAGCAAACTAAGCAGTACCATGATTCTTCTCTCACTTGAATAATTCTCTGAATCTAAGATCAGAGCTCAAAGATGTAGACTATTTGCTTCTCCAAAACAACAATAAGCAATAGTGAGACCACCAAGGCAATTTGCCTTGGCAAAAGTGTCACAGATACCTGAAACCAGCAATAGTGTCGTTTGTCTAAGCCTTACCTATGGAGCAATTGAAAACAAAAAAAAAAATAGCACCTTGCTACTCCATGTGAAGTATGCAGAGCATCAGTGTCACCTGGGAGTTTGTTAGGAATGTAAACGCTGAGGGCTCACCCAGACCTACTGGATAAGATTCTGCATTTTAACAAGACACCTGGTAATTCATACACACATTGAAATTTTAGAAGCACTTAATTCTAGAACAATGGTTCTCAAATTTTATTATATCTAAATATCACCTAAAGGTTTGTTAAAAGCCTCTAATTAGGTAGGATTGAGCTAGGGCAAAGAAATCTGAATTTTACAATCATAAGAAATTATAATTATTTGGATTACAAATTTTCTTTGAGAAACATTTCTCCAGCAGTCTAACTGAAGCAAAGACAGCAAGAAAGCGATGTCTTCTAACAGACAAACTCTACCTCTCATTGCAAGTGTCTTGACATTATGAGTCTTCAAAAACAATTTATGGGTGAATTGATCAATCGACTCTGAGTGGAAAGACAATCTTCTTGATAAAGTAATCAAAAGAAAGTTGGACAAGTGAGAGTGTATAGATGTGAATATGGCAAATTAGCCAGGTCTTTGGGCTCCCCAGAAAATCAATAAAAGAACACCAAGAACTGAAAATATAGACAACTCATGAAGTTCTATATATAATCTCAACAATTAAGTGAGCATTTTTTGGAGATTCACTTTTTCTTGAAGAAGATAATGCCAAGAAGTAGAGTTCAGAAAGTATCACAAAAAACATTCTGTGATTGGTTGTTTAGTTATGATCAAGGTAAATAGCAAATTATACCTATTTTAAAATATTTCTAGACTAAAGTCTCTGTAGCTGAAATACATGGAGAAGACACTAGAGCATCCATCCATCTTGTAAGGGAAAATAGTTTCAAATTTATTTTCTAGGATGTATCTCAGTAGTGACAGTAGGCCAAGATGAAGTAAGGCAGCCTTTCCTTCAGGCACATGCTCTTTAGAGAAAATTTAATTTTCCTTAATGGATATTAAACTAATATTTTCTCCATCCTCTGCTAATGCATAATGCCTCATATTTATGTAGGAGCACAGAGAAACTCCATTCCCTATATCTTCCAGGGAATACGATCTAAATTTACTACCAGACAAAAAGCTTGTCTAAGAGAAACATTTAGTTTGCTTCAAAGATATTCATTCCCTCTCTTCCTGTACTCATGATAAAATCCCAACCAATGTCATCTAAAGCACACAAGCAAAGTCAATCCAATCAGTTGAAAACTTTTAAGAGAGAAGAGAGACTCTTTCAGTGCTTCTTCAGCCAGCAAGCCTCTCTTGTGGAGTTCGTCCAGACCATTCATGATAGCCATAAGCATTACAGCCTGCCCTACGGATTTTAGACTCTTTCATTACCATAGTTGTGTGAGACACCTATGTAAATCTCATATTTACAGCTCTCTCCTGTTGGTTCTATTTATCTAGAGAACCCTGACTAACACAGCTTGGTACCAGGAGTGGTTACTGAGAAACAGAACCTTAAAAATGGGTGTTTACAATTGGTCTTCTACTTTGACTAGACTCAGAGGCACTAATGACATTGTTTCCAATAATCAAGACAGCACTGACAGTCCATGGGGTGAGTTGGTAAAAGAGATACTCAAAATATCATCATTAGATTCTGCTAATTATACACTTATATGAGACAAGGCTCTGGGTGATAATGTTTTTGACACCTTTACAGAGTTTGTGGAATTAAGAGACTTAAAGCAATTGGCTGGCTGTTGTTAGATACCCTGGATATAGTGATAAGGGATAGGGATGAGCTGAAGGTTTGAAATTTGAATCTTTAGCACTGTATGAATGATGCATAAATTTCCATGTTTGCCCTGAATGAAAATCTTAATTCCTGTGGTCACAGATTTGAGATCTCTGAAAAACAGGTACAAAACCTCATTGTGGTGTTCGCTTCAGCAGCACATAGACTAAAATTGGAACAATGCAGAGAAGATTAGCATGGCCCCTAAGCAAGGATGACATGCAAATTTGTGAAGTGTTTCATATTAAAAAAAAAAAAAAAAAAAACCTTATTGTGCTAGTAGCAGATTTACAATATCAACTAAAATCTCAACCCAGATTTACAATATGAACTAAAATCTCAACCTTACTGGATGTCTGCTGTTAAAGTAAGGGCTTTGATTGGAAAATAATGGGCTCCTGAAACTTGGGATGGTGACATATGGCTTGATAATGATGGTGATGGGGAAATGGGATACCTGGAATCTGCTGAGCTTTTGTAGGTAGATCTGTAATGGACTGCCTTGAGTAGGGAGCTTCTAGACCTCCAGTCTGCCTTGAGGAAACAGCTTCCCAGCCTCCAGTCTCCTCAGAAGAGTCTGCCATCCAACCTCCAACTAATGAGATTAACCCTGCAGTACCTGCTAACCCTGTACCCACTTCTTGGGGGAAATAGCCCTCACTCCTCTGTCTAGAAAGACTAATCCTGTTTCACCAATGAAACAGCAATTGAATGCCCTGTTCAATTGTAATTGGCTCGAAAGACACTCTATTACTTTTCATGACCCACCCGCCCCTACTCCTCTTTAATTAAAGACTTGTTACTAGACTAAAATCCCAATAGTACCCAAAAGGTGAGGTACAAAGTGTGACCCATGAGGAGGTATGCTATACTCCAAAATAACTACATAACTTCTCCAATCTACACAGACAGAAATCAGGGGAATATGTGTGGGAATGTGTATTAAGGGTGTGGAATAATGGTGGAAGGAATATAAGTTGGATCAAGCTGAATTTATTGATATGGGCCCACTAAGCAGAGATTCTGCATTCAATCTTGTAGCTCAAGGGGTTAGAAAGGGCAGTTTGTTTGGATGGTTGGCTGAAACATAAATCAAAAGGTGGCCAACAATATCTGAGGTTGAAATGCCAGAACTGCCCTGGTATAATGTCGATGAGGGGATCCAGAAGCTTAGAGAGATGGGAATGTTAACAGTGGATTTGCCATGGAACACCTGCTCACACACCTGAGGAATGTCCAGAGGACACATCTTTCACCAGAACCTTGAGAAATAAATTTGTGAGACTAGCTCCATCACCCTTAAAGAACTCTGTAGTCACCCTTCTCTGTAGGTCAGATATTACTGTAGGAACTGCTGTCACTGAGCTGGACTCTTTAGACAGAATGGGGATAATCAGATCCCAAGTTGGCAGAAAGCATGTTGTGACAGATCATCACCACAGAAAAGGTGGGTGCAGCTACCAAAATGGACAATAGATTCAAAACACCAGTCAAAATAATCTCACTCACAGAATCTTGTGCCATTGGCTAGTAGATCATAGGGTACTATAAATAAAATAGATGGGCAGTCTACTAAATTTTTGTTTGAGGTGTATAAGCAGAAGAATTCTAGGTCAAGTGAACAGAAGTCTAACTTGAATTACAAAATAGAGAGTCATGGCCCCTTAATCAATTCCCAGACTTGAGACAGTTTACAGTCCAAGAGCCCCTCAAATGAAGGGAGGGCTGGGTACCTTGAGGAAGGATCCTTTTGTACTGCCTAAAATTTACATTGTTAACCTCCATCCCAGTCTTCTTCAAAAACACCTATGGCCTTTTACCAGGGTGACTATGCATTGGGGAAAAGAAAATGATCAGATACTTCAGGGATTATTAGACACTGACTCAGAAATGATACTAATTCCAGGAGACCCAAAATGTCATTCTGTTTCACCAGTCAAAATAGGGGCTTATGGAGGTCAGATGATTGATGGAAATTTAGCTGAGGTCCATCTCACTGAGCTAAATGACCCATTCTGTGGTCATTTCCCCAGTTCCAGAATGCAAACTTGGAATAGACATACCCAGCAACTGACAGAATCCTCACATTGGTTCTCTGACTCATGGAGTGAGGGCTATTATGGTAGAAAAGGCAAAGTGGAAGCCATGAGAACTGCCCCTACCTATCAAAATAGTGAATCAGAAGCAACACCATATTCCTGGAGGGACTGCAGAGATTAGTGCCACTTTTAAGGACTTGAAGGATGCAGGTGTGGTGATTCCCACCACGTCCCCTTTCAATTCTTCTATGTGGCCTATACAGAAAACAAATGGGACTTGGAGAAAGACAGTGGCTATTGTAAACTTAAAACAGGTGGTAACTCTAATTGCAGCTGCTGTTCCAAATGTGGAATCATTCCTTGAGCAAATCAACACATCATCTGGTACCTAGCATGCAGCTATTGATTTGGCAAAAGTTTTTCTCTCAACAGCTGTTAGTAAGGAGCACCTTACAGCACAGTTTGCATTCAGTTTGCTGGCAAGGCCAGCAGTATACCTACACTCTCCTGCCTTAGTGGAACATCAACTCTCCAGCCCTATGTCACAATCTTGTCCACAGTGACCTTTACTGTTTCTCCCTCCCACAAGACATCACACTGTTCAAGTATATTGATGAGATCATGATAATTGGAGCTAGTGAACAAGAAGTAGCAACTACTCTAGACTTTTTGGTAAGGCATTGGCATGCCAGGGGATGATAGATAAATCCAACAAAAATACAGGGGCCTGTCACCTCAGTAAAATTTCTAGGTGTTCAATTGTGTGGGACAAGTCAAGATACCCCTTCTAAGGTAAAGGATAAGGTGTTGCATCTGGCTACTCCTAGGACCAAAAAAAGAGGCATAATGCCTATTGGCCTCTTTGGATTTTGTAGACAACATATTCCTCATTTGGGAATATGTTGGGTGCTACCCCAGCCCATTTACTGAGAAACCAGAAAAGCTGCTAGTTTTGACTGGGGACCGGAACAAGAGGTGGCTCTGTGACATGTCCAGGCTGCTGTGCAAGCTGCTCTGCCACTTAGACCATATGATCTAGAAGATCCAATGGTGCTAGAAGTGTCAATGACAAATAAGGATGATGTCTGGAGCCTTTGGCAGGCCCCTATAGAAGAATCACAATACAGACCCTTAGAATTTTGGAGCAAGGTCTTACCCTCCACTGCAGATAACTATTCTCCTTTTGAAAAAGAGCTTTTAGTATGCTACAGGACCTTAGTAGAGACTGAACGCTTACTTATGGGCCACCAAGTTACCATGAGATCTTGCCTATTATGAACTGAGTGTTGTCTGACCCACCAATCCATAAAGTTGGGCATGCACAGCAGCACTCCATCATAAAACAGATATGGTTTACAGCCTGGTTTACTACTGATGGTTCTGCCCATAGGCAGGGCTCATCTGAAAGTGGACAGCAGCAGCACTACAACCCCATTCTGGGACGTCCTTAAAGGACAGTGATTAGGGGAAATCCTTCCAGTGGGTAGAACTTCATCAGTGCACCTGGTTGTTCATTTTGGTTGGAAGAAGAACTGGCCGGAGGTGTGTTTGTGTATTAACTCGTGGGCTGTTGCTAATGGCTTGGCTGGATGGTCAGGGAATTGTAAAGAACATGATTGGAAAATTGGTATGGAGAGATCTGGGGAAGAGGCATGTAGATAGACCTCTCTGAGTGTGCAAAGAACTTGAAGATATTTGCGTCCCATGTGAATGCTCACCAGAGGGTGAATTTAATAGAGGATGGTTTTAAAAATCAAGTAGATAAGAGGACCTGTCCCTGTGGCTAGAAGTCATCCTCTTTCCTCAGCCACTTCTGCAACTGCCAATGGACTCATGTAATCAAAACTAGCAGCTTTTCTGGTTTCTCAGTAAATGGGCTGGAGTAGCACCCAACATATTCCCAAATGAGGAATATGTTGTCTACAAAATCCAAAGAGGCCAATAGGCATGGGCATGGTGGTAGGAAGGGAGGTTATGCACGGACTCAGCAACATGGACTTTCATTCACTAAGGCTGACCTAGCTATGGCCACTACTGAGTGCCCTGTCTGCCAGCAGCAGAGACCCACACTCAATCCCCAATATGGCACCATTACCTGAGGTGATCAGCCTGCTGCCTGGTGGCAGGTTGATTACACTGGACCACTTCCATCATGGAAGGGTCAGTCATTTGTTCTAACTGGAATAGACACGTACTCTGGATATGAGTTTGCATGCCCTACATGCAGTGCTTCTGCAAAAACTACAGTTAGACGACTTTCAGAATGTCTTATTCAGTATCATGGTATTCCACACAGCATTGCTTCAGTTCAAGGAACCCGTTTCACAGCAAATGATGTGTGGGAATGGGCACATACTCATGGAATTCCCTGATGTTACCATGTTCTCCATCATCCAGAGGCAATAGGGTTGACAGAACGGTGGAACAGCATTTTGAGGAACCAGTTACAGTGTCAACTAGGTGGCAATATCTTGCAGGGCTGAAGCAATGTTCTCCAGGAGGCTGTGTATGCTCTGAAGCAGCATCCACTCTATGGTGCTCTTTCTTCCACAGCCAGGATTCATTGGTCCCGGAATCAAGGGGTGGAAATGGGAATGGCACCACTCACTATCACCCCTAGTGATTCACTAGGAAAATTTTTGCTTCCTGTCCCAGAAACATTAAGCTCTGCTGGTCTACAGGAGTGTTCCTTCCAGGAGACATAACAATGATTCTACTGAACTGGAAATTAAGACTGCCAGCTGGCCACTTTGGGTTTCTTATACCACTGAATCAACAGGCACAAAAGGGGATTACTGTTCTGTCTGGGGTGACTGATCCTGACTATCAAGGGGGAACTAGGACTGCAACTACACAATGGAGGTAAAGAAGAGTTTTTGAGGAATGCAGGAGATCCCTAGGGCGCCTCTTAGTACTACCATGCCCTGTGATAAAAGTCAATAGAAAACTGCAACAACCCAATTCAGACAGGACTACCAATCACACAGAAACTTCAGGAATGAAGGTTTGAGTCACCCCACCTGGCAAAGAACCACAGCAAGTGGAAGTGTTTGTTGAGGGTAAAGAGAACACGGAATGGATAGTAGAAAAAGGCAGTGATAAATATAAACTATGTCCACATGATCAGTTATGGAAATGAGGGCTATAATTGTATAAATATTTCCTCCTTGTTTTGTCATGGGTATGTAAGCATTTGTACATAAGCAATTATCTTGTATTCCTCTTATCATATGACATAAGTTGTATTGTTCATATTATAGTATCTATTTATAGCATATGAAGTTTAAGAGTGAATGTAACCTAAGGACTTGCACCCTCTTCTGGAGAGACACAGTACATTTCCAGTTGTATGCAGGACAGTTGAGTATTGTTAGGCAAAACATTATGTCAGTTATTGTGTTCTATTTGGAATTGTGTGTTTCAATGTGATGTGAATAGCTGCTAAATTGAAAAGAGGTTATCTGTGATGGTTAGGGTCTACTGTCAACTTGTCCAAATGATTATGCCGAGTTGCCTGGTCAGGCAAGCTCTGGCCTGACCATTGCTGCAAGGATATTTCATGGCTGGTTGATAAACTAGAAGGCTGGTGCATTAACTCATCCATTAGTTGATTACACCTGTGACTGATCACATCTGGGATGATCTAAGACATGTCTTCCATAATCAGATAATTCAATCGGTTGAAGGCTTTTAAGGAAGAAGAGAGACTCTTTCACTGCTTCTTCAGCCAGCAAGCCTCTCCTGTGGAGTTTGTCCAGACCCTTCATTGGAGCTGCCAACTTCACAGCCTACCCTATGGATTTTGGACTTTTCCATTACCATGGTTGTGTGAGACACTTTTATAAATCTCAAATTTATATATCACATTTGTAAATACAGATCTCTCCTGTTGGTTCCGTTTCTCTAGAGAACCCTAATTCAGCAAGCCTTTTTACTGCAGTATTTGGCTGGCAAAGGCACTTGGTTCACATTTTCCTTCTTCAAGTTTAGTGGCCTCCAACAGAGAATGCACACATTTTAGGAGGTATAGTAGCCAATCAGCAGGAAGTAGGAAAAAGACTCAGCACTTTATTTTTCTTTGTTTTGTCTAAAAATTAAAAAAAAAAAAAAAAAATTAAGCCTGGCTCGTGTTTGGCATATGGATTTACACTGGTGCCAACACCCATTCCTGCATTAGATGGTCACGTGTCACATATGAGAAATGGAGTATCTTGGGGGGGGGGGCACAAAGCCAAGGACTTGGCAATGGTGCTCTTATGCTTTAATGCATGCCGCGTTGGGTGGGTTTAAGGATTATATTATCTGATTTTCACACAGACACATGCACAAATACACACACACACTCAGAAAACAGACCAGAGACTTAAGAAGACGCCTGCAAAAAACTGGAGCAATAAGACAGTTTAAGAATGCAAGCACAAGTGAACTCTAAGAAAATAGCTTAGCTGACACCCTTCCTACTACTAGTAAAAATTCTTAGCTACATTATAAAGAATTTTTAAAAAGATGTTATACTTAGAGCCGAGAGGTAGAAATCTGTATTTCCATCTACCATTACTAACATTGAGTTTTATCACAGTTTCCTTGAGATTTTAGCTAATGATAGTCTAATGATTTGCAAAAGTTAAAAAGATAAACATCCAGAAAAGTAACCATTTTAGTGGTACATTTACGTATTGATTTGTTTGGTTTTTGTGATAAGGTTTTTAAACTTTTTTTCTAAAATTATTATTGTAAATGGAGAAGACTCCTAGATGCCACCAAAAACCACTTCATTTTCCTGCTGTGCTAAGACTGTAGTTTCCCAGCCTCCTTTGGCTTTAATATGGTCATTTGACTGGATTCTAGCCAATGGGATGTGAGCTGCAGTGACGTGTGCCCTTCTCAACCTGGTCCATTAAAATTTCCTCCACGTTTTCACCAAGCTGACAACCTTGGTACTGAAGATGGTAAAGCCACAAGATGGAAGGAGCCTAAGTCACTCAGTTTGTCCCTTGGAGGCAAATGATCCATAGATCACAAACATCCATTAGGATATTAGGCAGTGAAAGGAAACTACTATTATGTTAAGCCTTTGAGGTTTTGAGGCTTATCTGCTATAGGAGCTAACAGTACCTACATCACTGTATTGCTTATAGTTAATACATAAAATGTTGCTTTAAAATTATTTATATCATTCTTAATAATGTCTACTTTTATGTACAACTTAAATAAATGTTTTTATGGCTACTACAAAGAAATGTTCAAGTCCTACTCCTGGTCCTGTGGATATGAACCCATTTGTGAATAGGATCTTTGAAGATATTATTTATTAAGGTGAGGCCAAACAAAATCAGGGTAGACTTTAATCCAATATGATTGGAGTCCTCATAAGCAGAAGAAATGTGAGCACCAAAACAGGAGAGGAACCATGTGATGGACACTGAGATTGAGTCATGTATTGCTGGCAAGCCATCCCTGGAATGCTACAGACCTCATAGAAAACATGATCCACATGACACCTTGAGTTTGGGCTTCTAGACTCCAAAACTGTGAGAAAATAAATTATTATGTAAGCCAACTAGTTTGTGATACTTTGTTACAAAAGCCCTGGCAAACTAAGATATACATAATATATTGTTAGTTCAAGAATGTACACTCATTTAGAAAAAGAATACACATACGTAGGCACATACATATGTGTTATTTTTCCATTTGAGGTTACAGTTATACCATTTCTATTAAAACATTTGGCAGATAAGGTGTTGGATGCCAGTCTCCTGCTTTTTAATGCACCTCTTATATACTTCTTTCCATGAGTTGCTGTTTACAAGTTTCCATTTTCCATTTGGGAAAGTTAAAAATGCCAAGCCTTGGTTCCAATACAGTTTCAGGAAACTACTCTCTTCACAACATTTCAATGACCTGGGCATAATCTAATTGCCACTCGGTGGTATAGACATCTCACAACAAACATAGAGACTAAAATCCTGACTCTATCTTTTCAAGTCAGATCACAAAAGTTTTTCTGAAGGTAAATATCCAAGTGCTGCAACTTGAAAAATGATTAAATATGAAATTCCAGGGAGCTGGTTAATTTCTTTAGCAAAATTGTTACAATGGCATGAATTTTGTTAACTAAGTCAATGGACACAGCTGCACATAATCATTAGTATACAACCCAATGTATTTACAAGGACTTTTAAAATGTTCCTTGTGGCCCTTCAACCATTTACTCTTTAACAATTTAAGGGGAAGATAAGTGTGATTTTTCCTAATGGAAAGACATTGATCTGAATAGTTATTTACACCCTTAAAAAGGTGAACTGCAGTCAGTGGCAAAGGGCAGGGATATAGCATAGGATATAGTACTCCTTTTCAATTTGAGAGAACATTAAGGATTCATTGTCAAATGGTTGGAGATATCCCAAATGTCAGGATTTCTGCCTCAATACATCTAGCTCCAATGCACCTCACTGAAAGCCAATCAAAATCTTCCAACCACCAAAATCCTTTCCAAGCCCCCTGCCAACTGTGAATTTTCTATTTCTGTTTACCCGTAAGCCTCTTAAATGATCCCTTTCCTTTAAACGAAAATTCTAAGCAAAACGCTATGTGTAACTGAACATAAGACTCTCTGGAATGGACGAGTCTGTGGCTAGCCAGTAGCTATACCTTCCATTATCACTGACACCTTTCATGGGTCCAGTAATTTGATTATTGCATGCAGGAAGGCATGTTAATCATTTTGAGGAGTTAGAAAAATTATTCGGAAACAGATTAACTGTTCAGCCAACATTAGAGGCGGCAAGAGAAATAACAACCCACAGAGACAACACTTCTAGTAAGTATTAAATAAAATCATAGTTGAAATACAGGAATTCTGTTACTTAATCGCTGTGCTCTGTCTATTCTTATCTTCTTTGTAAAGCTAACATTTATCCCCATTAATTAAATTGGTTTAGAGGCAACTGACGAAAGTAACAAATTCCAAAACAAAGAAACCTTGTGGTAACCTAAAACACATCCAAATTCTAATGCAGACCAGGAGATTTTAGCCTAAAATCATGGTGATTTCAAGATAGAAAATAAAGTAGAAGAGAGTTAAACTTTCAGAAGCAAGGGCACATGATTTTAATTTCTTTATTATTATCTAATTTCTTCAGTGGATTTAAAGAAAACTCTCTAGCAGGAAACTAAGAATATAAATCTCTTCTTGTCAAAAAAGGAGTTCCTCATTTTCTCAAACTTTTTGTGGTAGCCATTAAATTTAACCCCACTCCTTCCCCACTCCACACCCACACACAGAAAAAGTAAGTGCAGGCTAGAATAACTACCTTAAATATCATGCTTTTTTCATATGACATATTTAAAAAAATACTTTGTCAAATTTGAGATTCTTATGTTTAGAATATATTTAAAACAAATTTCAAGCCATCTTTTGGAAGAACTTAGAAGAAACTTTAGACTCAACACAATAAAAAAAGAACAAAACAATAGCTAGAATCAATAGTAAAAATGAGAAGATGTAAGGCATTAGCATTTCTTGGAACAGAACCAATATTACTTGTCATATACAAAGGGTGACAGTTGGAGCCACAGGGGAATATGTGTAACATAAAGTTAAACTAAGTTCAAGGGAGCAACTATGTTTCTGCACCAACATTTATATATATAAACAGTGTTTGCCAAAAAATATGATAAAAATATCCTAATAAATCTTCTCCTTTCTGTTGCTGCTTAGTTTCTACTCAAGAAACTAAACAAATTGTGATAACAAAGTCACTTTTCTCTCACCTTAATAAAACCTTATATACCGAGTGCTCTCCCAATACACACACAGCACATGTACTGAGAATGAGCAAGGAAAGCATCATCCCTATTATCCATACGAGGACCTAAAAACACTGAAAAATTAGCCCACCAGAGGTCATAACAAGTAGCAAAGAAAAAATATTCAGGTTTTCATTTGTTCCTATAATTCTCACCACATTCTATGCCTCATTTTGCATGCAATACAAATTTATAAAGCCAAAATCAACTGTATTTATGACAATAAAACTTGATGGCTGCACAATTTCATTAGGGCACACATGACATACTCCTTCTTAAAGTTTCCCTCATTTTTCAAAGAAGTAATTTTATCATCCATCAACATTTTATGATTTGATCCGTAAGTGTACGTTATCAGTCTCCTATTCAAGTACAAAGAGGCTTACTATACTGCTGGTGAAATGCCAATGACTTAAAGACAACACTGACATTTTCTTGTAGGGTCATCATCTTTACAGATGGAATGTCAGCCTTCCACTTGAATGCTCTGCCTTAGCATATGGCTGCATTCCTCAACCTTCAAGACCTGCTCACTGGCTTTAAAGCATAGGGAATTGTTGACGGAATAAAAGGACAAATGAGCAGGTTATAATTATACTTGTCAAGGTCTTTCTTGCGACTCTTTATTTGGACAATTTAAGGGAAAAGAAAGCAGCTCATTTTCTAATCCAGTATATCATTTCTCTTTAAGAACTGTATGGGGACAGACTGATAAGCACTGAAGCATTCCATTTTTGCAGAGTGAAATGTCAGAAAAAGGAGGCAGCATGTGGTAGTAGAGAGAATACAAATTCTGGAATGTGCCATTTTTTCAGTGGGTATGAAGTTACTGAATTGAGACTCAGCTTCCTACTTTGAAAAATGAGAATCATAATACACAGTTACTCAAGATGTTATGAGACTTAAAATATGACAGTTTATTTACTCATTTAGCTTTATAACAAAAGGGGATGTTCCAAAAACACATAACTATGAGGGAGAAAGAGTCCTGGAGATGAGGTCAGATTATATGACTCTGAGCCTCAGGCCAGGCATTTGTAATCTGTGCAACACTGGGTAGGGTAATTAAACTTTCTGGGCCAGAACTTTCAGCTATAAACTAAAGATTGCCATTGATCTTCATTATTCACAGTTTTATATTTGTGAATTTACCAACCCACTAAAATTTACTTCTGACCCCAAAAGCAAACTCGCAACACTTTTAGTATGTTACAACAAGTGCAGGGCAAAGACAACTTCAGTCACCCAACATGCACAACCCTACCTGAAGTTGAACAAGGCAATGCTCTGCTTTGTTGTTCAGTTTTCATACTACACACAAGTGTTCTTTTCACAGTATATTTAGTGCCACGTTTTTCACATTTTTATGTTTTCTGTTGAGGACTCTGCAATTTAAAATGGCCCCCAAACCTACTGCTGAAGTGCTGTCTTGTGTTCCTAAGCACAAGAAGGCCGTGATGTGCCTTACAGAGAAAATACCTGTGTTAGACAAGCTTCGTTGAGTCATGAGTTACAGCGCTGTTGGTCATTTGTTCAGTGTAAACGAATCAGCCATATATTAAATAAGGTGTCTTTCAACAGAAGCATACCTAAAACAAGGTTACGTATTGATCAGTTGATGAACATGTTGTGACCTGAGTTTCACAGGAACTTATCTTGCTATTTTTCCTAGGAGTTAATGGTTCAGTGTTAGCCAATTCAGTGTTTGTAAAGACTTTTAAGAATTTACCCACTCCATATTACAAGAATCAACTTCAAGTGCTCTAAACTCTGACAGTCTGCATGCCACGATTTTAAATAAAGTTCTTGAATTCTGATTCATATTGATAAGTTTTATGTACAAAAATCTGAAAGCATTCTCTTTATCTATTGAGATAAGACAAATAGGAGAATATGCATTTAACAATTAATTTTCTGATGTCAAAATTTAAAGGAGGTAACCAAGGAATATGGCAAATCTCCTCTGTTTGAGATCTTTCAAAGTAATTTAGGTAATTTAGCTGGCACTGCACTGGAGCCCAAGGGGAACTCTTCTGATCTCGCAGTAGCAGCTCCAGACTTTTACCAAAGAATTACATGGAATTCCTCAATCTGTCTCAGTCTTTCCTTTTAGATATCTGCCTTACTATTTCAAAACACATTTTGTAAACTTCCAAGCTGAAAATGTCTGTGTAATTTCATTAAATGAGCTTAATCACAAAATCTAATCTTTTTGTTTTAAGCAATGCATACTTCGCATATATTTTCTTTCCTTTTTTTTGTAGAAAATGTGGAATATAGTCTCACAGTTTTTGAAATTAAATATTTTTATTCTCCAAACTTGTATTTTTAGCAATGTGCTAGGGATTTTGATAAGCCAGGGCTCTGCTAAGGCAGAAAGGCTCAGGCAGGTGTTTAATTGGACTAATTAAGCAATTTGCAGTCACTTCCGGTTTTCCATTTGCTCTTTGTGAATGCAGATAAGCAGCACAACTGATTGCCTAATTAGACTATTTAAAATTGACTCACTTTTTATAGCCAAGTACTTTTTTAAACTACAATAACAAACTCAACACAGAATATACGGTCTGAGATTTTACATATTTCTTGCTCTAACCACCATTTTTTAACTTTAAATTTATTTTTCACATTATTTTAATAATATTAGCATAGGAAATCAACAGTAAGGAAATGTGCCCCATATATTATGGGCATAGAGTACTATATGCCTTACTGTTCTCCTAGTTTTCCTTAGCAAGAGTAAGACGTATCTTCTCTTGTCTAACCCACTCTTACTTAGAATTGATGTATTTTGTTGGCCTAGGGATCAAATCCGAAAGTCTGGTCTCATTAAAAGCATATCCAATTAAACCAACCAGTTATAAATCTTTGTGATTATAAAACCTCAGCTGGAGAAGGGCAAATCAAATTTCTTCATTCTTTATCCGTCTTTTTCTTCTACCTGAAGACATTAAGGGATGTCTCAAATGAGCCATTTTAAATATCCATGCTACCAAAAAAGAAAAAAAATCTAAGTCCATGTGGAGGCCTCAAATATTGTCTGTTTTTCAGGCTAATACAAAAAATTAATAAAATATAAAAGAAAATGGTCATTTAAATATTTTTATTTCTGTTTATATGCCCTCAAGTAGTATAGTGGTGTCTGCATATTGAGAGATACAGAGACATTTCAGTGTTTTCTAGTGATCAGGATTTTGCCAATCTAGTGTCAAAGGTTAAAAGTTTAAATTTGTCTTCTGCAAATGCAATAGGCTCATTTATGGCAAATGAGCCTCAGCCCACATAGGGGAATACTCACACCTGTGTGCTTTATTACCTGCAGACCCACAGATCCCTTGAACATGGAGAAATCCCCAGGCAGCTAGATTCACATGCACTTTCTCAGCAATAATGACAGCCTCTTATCTTTCACTCACTGGGCTTTAACCACTTCTTCCTGGGCTGGTGGAACATCTCCCAGCTGGCATGGGAGAAAGAGGCATTGTAAATGATCTATGGTAAATCCAGGATTGAGATTTTACAGCAAAGAATGGTAGAGAACCTCTGAGGCATTAAATAGGAGGAGACATTCATAACACAGTGCATTGACAATTAAAAAAGGGAAAATGTGAAGCATAGAAAAGTACAGGAGGCGACAGGAGGCAGACTTTTACAGTAATTGGGTTAGGTTTTCTTAGATACTTAAGTATTGTTAAGAGATCCAAGGGAAAGATTTCAGATCATACTTAATGCCAAGCTTTATACTATTTTTGTTATTAACATAAGAATGTTGGAAAATACAAACTAATTTTCATCGACTGGCCCTTCAGCGTGGGAGGAAAGGAAAGGAGATTCTTCGAGCACCTGCTCTTTGACAGCTTTTTTGCTGGGTACCTACTATACTTTCTCTCCTTTTTCGGGGGTAGTTACAAACTGATTTTAGTTGAAGAAATGCCACAAATAAAAAAATTTAGTAAATGTTGATGCACCTTCTAAAAAAGGTAAACCCGATATGCATGCACCGAGGTTCACAGAAACTTTACCTGTGGCCATGGACATCACCCTTATGGCTCTGGGGAAGCAGCCCCCAGCTTAGCTCTGCTCATCCCTCATTCCCAGGGTGTGCTTGTCAAAGAGAGACTCTGCCAAGCCAGCATCCAGGGCTCCATTTTGCACAAGGTAGTTACACAGATACCTGATTTCTTTGACGGCTTCATCTGCTCATTAAGGTAATGAGTCTCATGTCTCTCAGCTTTACAATGCTACCATACTCACTTTCTTTGAACTTATCTGTGTTTAAATAAAGTCTCTAAAAATTGTCAAAATCTGTCTTCCTATTCAAGCAGAAAAATGAACTATGGTCAGGCTGGAATGAGGTAGTAGAAGAGAGTCAGATCTCTTATGTGCATTCTAGCAATGCAGGTAGAAAGATGAAGACTTAAAATACATAAATATAACCTAGTCAATCAATTTGTGGGGATCACTTTTGTCAGTGGCCAATTTGTGCAATTTCAGTAGTGGCTGATTCACCCATTTTTTCAAGTGTAACACACACTTTGCTCTCCCCGTTGTGTCATTTTGGCTTCTCTATATCCTGAAGGAAGATTTGGCCACCTCTTTACTTCTGCAGCTTCATAAGTTTCTCAGCAAGTTTCCTCTCCTCATGAGATTGGTGAAGAACTTTGGTGGCAGCCTCTGAGTCCTGGTTGGAGTTCTCATGTGTCTGCGATAGCGACATGGTCGTCAGAGCGGGTGGCCAAGGAGGGGCTACGGCAGAGGGCTGCTTGGGGTGGCGGGCAGACAGGGGAGAGCACCGGATCGATTCAAGCACTGTGGAAGCTTGAATAATGTGTTCAACTTTACACCAAAGAGGAGAATTAACCTCAAGCTTATTCTTGCTTCAAGTCACACAGAAGTCAGCAATATGGCCATGGTTTGTAACCAGATCTGACTCTCTCTCTATATCACTCCGGCTGACCGTACTTCATTTTTCTGCTTGAATAGGAAGACAGATTTTGACAATGTAGAGATTTTATTTAAACCAGATAAATTCAAAGAAAGTGAGTATGGTAGCAGTGGTAGAGATGAAAGCCATATAACGTTTTGGAATTGCCACTGCAACTTCTAACTGAATGAAAGTTAATGCAGCACACTCTATGGGCCTACATTCTGTAAACAGTCTGCAGTAAGTGTATTAGACGGAGGTTTTTCCTTCTATGGCCCATATAGCTGTGATGTGCTATACCACCTTGCCACTGAGCTGGTGAAAGCCAGACAGGCAGGGAGGCACTATTTCCAGAGAATGGGCACCACAGAGTAAAGTATTATATGGACAAGCCACCCACTCCACATGACTGTGTCATTATTTCTTTAAATTGGTACTAGCATTGAACACAATATCTTCAGGAACTTTCACGCAGTCTACTCCATCCCTTTAACACCTGAAAAAAGCAGGCCTTCACATGTCCTCGTGAACGTTTCCAGAGAAATCATCAACAAAAGTAAGAAGGCAAAAAGATCTACTTCCTGGGATTCACAGATGACAGATCCTAAAACAAATGTCAGTGTCTCTAACTTCTCCCATCCTGTTCCCTTTGTCCCCCATGAAGTGTCCCTTGTCACGCACTCATCAGTAACACTCAGTGGGGCCATCCAGGGTAGGGGTGTTAGTTGAAGTATTTCCAGGCTGCCAGTGGAACTGTTAGTTCAGCAGTTGATGCTGTTATAATGATGGTGGTGATTGCTGTGAAGCAATCTGTCCTTCCAGGCCACTGCAGAAGGGGAAGGAACTGGAGGCAAGATCCAGTCTTCTTCGGCTAACTACCTCTCCATGCTAACTGCAAGCACTCTTTTCAGAGCACTATTATCCTCAACTTACACTCCCACTCTCAACCAAAATAAAGGAAACCAAAGCTTATACCTCAGCCAATAAAGCACGGCCATCCCTCTTGGTCACACTTTGGATGCCCATTTTGGTATCTGGTTTATCTGTTGCATTAAATTAATTCTGACTTCTTACGGGTGATGAATTCTTGCCCATCATCACATCTCAGGGCATCACCCAAAGCATGGTCCACAGTAGACATTCAGAAATGGATGTTGAATGAATGAATCATTACATGTGCTCCTACTAAATATTTGTTACTTACTTTTTAGAAAACTGAACCAAATTCAACAGTAAAAGACTGCTGCAGAACAGCCACAGGAAAAATTGAGTTGATATTTTATTACCCAATCTATTCCCATTTTTATGATTTTTTGTAATGAGTTAGCTAAATTTGGGCCTATCTTCAGTGTCCTTACAGTGTCTTAAAACACAGAAAACATTTTACTATTATATTACATAATTTCTCAAAAAGGTATTATTACCTCAAAAGCTCATTCAAATATATTAATTTGAAAACTAGAATGTACAATAGTGACAGCATAAATTTCAAATAATAAGTATCATCTTTGTTTGGAGTATCAAGTTTGAACATCTTCAATAGAAGAGCTGCTACATTAAAAGGATTTGACATTTTCTGTTAGCAGTCAAAATTATTAAGTACCTGTTATAAGAAAGCTCTTTTGGTACATAGTATTTGGTGAGTAAATAGGGTTGTGTGTGTGTTGGCAATATCATTCTTCAAGCAATGTGTTAAGCAGTAAGACAAAGCAGGTCTGAAACGTGCTCAAGCTCAGATGTAAAGGAGAAATCTCTGAACACAGAATAGAGAAAGCACTGGACTGAAAAATATGTGAACCAAGTTCAATGAGTGATATCTTGGTTTCACCTAGAAACATGATGTGTTTTTTGTTATCACACTTTTCTGAGCCATTGAGAACACCGGAATATCGAGAACAAAAAGAGGTTCTCTGGTAGTGACTCTTAGGCATAATCATAAATAGTCTTGGCTTCTCCTTTGCAGGAATAAATTTCATAAGGGCAAACTCCAAGACTGCCCTAAAACTTTGCTGTCCATTTAGTAACTTTTCTGTTGAAAGCATTAGCCATTTCAGACAAAAACCTTGGTCACAAATTCACACAATCACTCAAATTAAAATAATCACAGTTACTTTTTAGATATATGTGTTGCCTTACCTGTTCTTTATAAACCAACAAACCTCGCCTTGCCTTCTATAAGACAACAAAGAAGGCAACAAAATAGCATCCAAGAAAAAAGAGATGCCTTCTGTAGAAGTGAGGTCTAATTTTTAGGTACAAAGCATTCTCGAGGTGCTGCATCTTCGAGTCACAACTTGGATTACATGGCTATTCTTTTAAATAAAATTCATGGATAAAGGTAGCAAAAATCCAAAGTAGGAGACAGTGGAGACTGATCATTTTTATTCCTGTCAACTGCCTAACTCAAGGGAAATTTTAAACTTTCAGAATTAATGAACCAATCGCATTGAGAACTAATTTATTAAGAGTGTCAAATTTTATGGTAGGCACATCAAAAGTCTCTCATATATCCACAGTCTAGTGAACATGATTGTACCGATCTCTTTTGGGTTGTATTATTATGAAATAATAATTCCTCTCTCAAGAAACTGGATCAGATACCTCAATAATTGACTTGCTAACTTCACCTAGAAGCAATAAACATTGTAACACAGAATAAACCAGGACATGTAGTAAGAAATGAGAGAGATGATAATTTTACTACAAGTAGAAGTCATATCTGCTGCCTTGTTTTTCCATCTATAGGGACAAAATTATTCCCCAATATCAGCCCTGACCCAAAAGAATTTTCCAAAATTTCTAAATCCCTCAAGAGATTCCATAAGATCTCAGTCCACAGACAGCCAAGATACATTACAGGAATGCCCATGTCCATCCCAGACTTTGTGGATGTGCCAAGATTCCTTCACAACCCTGAACCTCTTCAGACTCAGAGCCAACCATGCATTACTTTTAGAATGGAAAGTAGGGCCTAATTTAGGGCCAAGAAGAAATGTATAACCTCCAGGCTCTGCCACTACTATGCCCCATATAGTCTTTGAAGTCAGCCCGACCCTGGAAATTTTCAGCTTTAGATACCTGCCTTGCCACAAATTTTGAAACTTTAACTAATTTTCTGGGTCTCATTTTCCAGTTATTCTTGGAGCACGTTTACTTCCAATTTTCTCCTACTGTGTGACCAGTTCAGGTCTGGAATCAGAGTCACATCTTTAAAATCGCCTGACAGAATATGTAAATTGCCGTCTACACAGCCCAGCACCTCCGGATCTTAGCCATGAGTGAGTCAAGCTGCCAGCCACCTAAGAAATCCCTCCAGGAGCTTCTCGGCTGCCTCCTCCTTGGCCCAGCAAAACCAGGCCTTCATTCCATGGCCTCAGTCCTATTCTAAGAACCCCCATGCCTGGGCCATGGTGCCACGAGTAGGCTGAAGACAGAACCAAGAGAAGTGTCATGCCTTTCACTATCTCTTCTCACAAAAAAAAAAAAAAAAAAAGTCAAAGGAAGCAAAACAGAACCGAGGAAAAGAGTAAGGAGAAAAGCTCTGCTTGAACCTTTCTAAGTCAGGAAGCTACCTCATTCCCAAGGCAGCCTGTACATTTTCCTCCCAATTAATATTTGCATTCAGCAAAATAAGACATGTACACAGTTAAGTTTCAATAATTTCTTATGTTCAAACCAGCAGCCTTGTAACTCCAACCTTCCCCCTCTCCAGCCCTCATAAATGCAAGCAGAAATGACGTTCGGTTCTTAACTGTTTTTCTGCTATTCCTCTTCATTTTTCCACATCACATGCATAGACCATAGTAATTAATTAATTTTAAATATTTCCTGTGGCTTCCTATGAAGATAATGATTTTAGCACTTTCATTCCCCCCTTTTTTTTCAATACTGCATTCAATTTATCTTAAAGTCAACTTATTTTCATTGGTATGACTTTGTCAACATTTTCTACTTCTGGAACAAGTAGTATCATTACATTTTCTTGTACATCTTTTTTCCACAAAGTTTTTATTTGCTCATTTAATTTTTGTTTGAACTCTTGGCTAAGTCTTCCTAATCCTTCAACAGATCTCTAAAATTTCCACATAAACATCACAATTTCCATTCCAACTCATTAAACAACCTATTAATCCCTTAATTTTTTTTTTTTTTTTTTTTTTGTCACAGAGAAATCCCTCCTAAAGCTCCCTGACCTCCAATTCACTTATTTTTTCTGTCATCCTGGAATCCCCTCTACTTTCATAGCCTTCTTTGCTGAATATCCTGTTTCTTGTATATTCAAGCTCTCTCTTTAATTTGTTTACCACCTCATTTTGGTGAAGCACATCCTCCACTAGCTACCTAACAAAAGATGAATATTTTTGTCTGAAAGTGTCTCATTTTTCCTATCCTAATAGTTGGTTGATTGGCTGGATATCAAATTGTAGGTTGAAATTTATTTTTAGTCATAATTTTGAAAACATGAGTGCATCTTGTGGGCATTAAGACACGTAATATAATTTTTACTCTGTAGTTTTTTAATGAAACCTGTTCTTTCTCAGGATTGCCAATTTTTTCTTGATGTCATACATTTACATGATAGTATATATTGGTTTAAATCTTTAATCACTCATTCTTTGGGGCATTTAGTGGGCTTTTTCAATAAAATGAAAGATTTCTTTCTCTCTGAGGCAATTTCTTGTCCAATTAACTTGAACAATATCTCCCCAAAGTTTTCTCTATTCTTTATCCTGGAATTTATATTGGGAGATATTAGACCTTTTGGAGAGCGTCAGTAATTTTTCTCCAATTTCAATTTTCTTGGATGTTTTGAATGTATATTCTAAACTAGTCACAATTTTTTTTTTCTAAATTATGGCTGTCTATTTTTAAATGTCAAGCTCTCCTTCCTTGATCAGATCTTATAAAAGCATCTGTTCTTTAATAGTTATAAAATCTTATTTCTCTGAAAATATTAATTTCAGTTTCTTTGCACTTCTGTTACTTGCAATGATACTCCAAATCTCTAACTTTTTATCTATTTTCATTTTTTTCTACATTTTAGGAGTTTTTCTTGATGTTATAGTCCAACTTTTACTGACCTTTTAACTTTGGACTTCATGTTCTACATTTCTAGGATTTCTTTCCCTTTTCTAATGATTCCTTTTTATTTGGATCCCTGTTCTTATTTCATGAATGCAAACTCTTTTATTATTTTTTTTTTTCTGTTCTCTTTGTGTTTGCTTCCTTATAATGGCATTTGACTTGTGTCTGCTTTCATCCCTGTTTTCAAAGCTGTTGATCCTTGGTTGTCTTTTCAGGTTTAGGAGTGAATTACAAATGGCAGCTTGGAAAAGACTGTGCAGGCATAATGAATACTTAATTGTCTTGTGTTTTCCCTTTCATCCTACAGAATGTCCTTTAGCATTTCTTACAGGACTGGCTTTGTGGTGGCTAAATTGTACAGCTTTTGTTTATCTGAGAATGTCTTATTTCCACTTTCATTTTTGAAAGACAGTTTGCCAGATATAGAAGTCTTGGTTGACAATCTTTGTTTCATCACTTTAAATATGCCTTCCTGCTGCCTTCTTGCCTCCATGGTATCTGATGCAAAATCGACACTTTCTCTTACTGAGATTTCCTTTGTGGGAGGTGTTACCTCTTCTTGTGGCTTTCAGAGTTTTCTCTTTATCTTTGGCATTTGACAGTTTGACTTTAACATAGCATGCTATGGGTCTGTTTGGATTTATTCTGTGTAGTGTTCATTGCGCACCCTGGATGAGTATATCCATGCCATTTGCTATATTTGGAAAGTTTGGGGCCACTATTCATTGACTATTCTCTCCTCTCCTTTCCTTCTTCTCCTTCTAGGCATTCACAATGCGTACACCAGTACACTGGATGGTGTCCCACAGGTTTCCCAGGCTCTGCTCACTTTTATTCATTCTTTCTTCATTCTTCTCCTGAGACCGGATGATTTCAATAGTCTTATCTTCAGTTTCATTTATTCTTTCTTCTGCAAGTTCCATTCTGCTGCTGAACCCATCTGGAGACTTTTTAACTTTGGTTAATGTATCTTCAGCTCTGTTTGGTTTCTTTTAATAATTTCTATCTATTGATATTCATTATCTGTTCATCCAGCTTTCCTGATTCCCTTTAGTACTTTGTCCATGTTTTCCTTTAACTCCTTGAGCATATTTAGGACCTGTTGTTTCAAAGTCTTTATGTGGAATGGCCCATAACTGATCCTCCTCCTTGACTGTCTCTAATGCTTCAATCTTCTCCTTTGCCTGAGTCATTGCTTCCAATTCCTTTGTATGCTTTGTAATCTTTTGTGGAATTATGGACATTTCGATATTTTAAGGCATTATAATTGGAACGTAGACACTGAAGTATCTGCTCATTAAGCTTCTAGCCAGCTAGTGTTATGACAGAGCTTTCCTTGAATGCCAGGAACTAACTATACTATCTCCCCCACACACACACACACACACACAAAGGAAGAAAGAAAACACCTTTCCCATACAAATAGTTTAGAGAATCACTCCAGGTCAAAGCATCATACCCTCCCTGCTTCTTTCGGTGCATGTCTTGTCTTGGGCATGTATGGTTGGCTTTAGGAATTCCCCCATTTATGTCATACAACAACCCCCTCTTCCCTAGAATATACTTTCCTCACAGTCCCAGGCACAACACTCTAAGTTCGAAAGCCAATGATCCATTGCCCCAAGCAACCACTTGATTGCTCTCCCACAGTATGCTACTGGAGAGCTCTGTGAGCCACCTTCTAAGGGCAGGACTAGTTTTGGTACAGCAAGTGCCACAGGCCAACACCAGAGAGACTGGGCCAGATATAAATACACCCTGTATCTACACAAGGGTTACTCTGCCCCCTCCAGAATCCACACTGGGATCATTGGCAGGCTTCATGCCAGGAGTATATGAGACTCTACGACCTTTAAGTAGACTTTATCTTGATTTGTCACTTGCCTTGTTACCATAAACTGGAGCTTTAACTTTCCTGGACCTTTGAGAAAGATATTTCTGCCAGTTCTTACTGCTTATTCAAACAGTAATTTTGTGGGGTTAGAGTCCCAAAGCTTCTCACTCAGCCATCCTAATTCTTTTTTTTTTTTTTTTTTTACATGGGCAGGCACCGGAAATCGAACCCAGGTCCTCTGGCATGGCATGCAAGCGTTCTTTCCGCTGAGCCACCATGGCCCGCCCTGCCATCCTAATTCTTGAGTATATATTCTTAATACCTCTTAACTGTATACAGCCCATCTTGTTTTTTAAAAACCAACTCATCCACCTTCCATGTGGGAGACCCAGGTTTGATTCCTAGACCATGTACCCCCCCCCCCCAAAAAAAAACTCAAACCAAATGTTTAGGGAATTCTTCTCTGATTTGTGTCATTTTGTCATTTTCCACTGTCCTTCCTAGGCTGTCTCTTCTTTTACAACTTGTATCATCAATTTAAACAAAACCCTTTCATTTGTTGGCATATTGCCTTAAAACTAGACTCTTGAATTTTTTTGTGTGAATTTTTACCTTTCCAATTAGACAATAATATCAATGCATATAGGTTGTTAGAGATATAAAAAAACTTAATGATAATTTAATCCATTGTGTTTTAATGAAAATTTTCCAAAAGCTATATGGCTTTTTAGAACTTTCAGAATTGCATGAACTATAAAACAACTGCATGGCTATAGAAAGGTGAGAATGACACTTCAGTTTTTACAGATGAGGAGACTGAAACCCTAAGAAACTAAGGTTTTTGCTCAGGTGGTCTGCATGGACAGGTAGAAGCCAAACACATTTTTTTTTTATTTATCAGCAGTGTGATATTGGGAAAGTTTCATAACTATAGTGGACCTCAATTAGTTTTCTCAACATAGAGCTAATACAATCTGATACACAACTGCTTTGAACAAACAATGAGATTAGATGTATATAATTAAAAATATATATAATAAAACAAATGCATACAAAGTATTTGGTACAATGGCTTGTAGACAGCTAGTGCTCAGTAAATGGTAGCTATTGTCCTTGCTATTGATGGCTCAGGAACATGACAGGCTCTTCTTAGCCAGGAATTGCCAAACTACAGCTCCTGGGCCAAATCTGGTCTTGTGTTCGTGTCCATATGCTCCACATGGTAGTTATGATTTTACATTTTTTAATGGTCAAAAAGTCAAAAGAATAGTGCTTCATAGCACATGAAAATTACACAAATTTCAAATTTAAATGTCCATAAATACAGTTTTATTGGGACACAGTCATGTTTATTTGTTCATGTACTGCCAGTGGCTGCTTTCACATTACAATGGTGGACTTCAATAGTGGCCAGAGGCCGTATGGACCACAAAGCCTAAAATATTTATTATTTGTTTTTTTACAGGAAAAGTTTGCCAACTACTGTTCTTCACCATCAAGCTAATTTTCTGGTCAGCTGTACCTGAGTCAAGGTTCCTTATTTGTATATACTCAACCTCTTACTTAAAAGAAAATAAGGAGTGAGGGTGACATGGGAAAGATAAAATAATTGGCTATTATTATGATGTTATGAGTATCTGTGCTATTCTCTCTGTCTTTTGAATCTATTGATTTTGTCTCATCTCTTCCTTCCTTCTGAGAGAGAGAGAGAAAGAGAGAGAGAGAGACACAAAATTCAAGAGCTAGTAATCAGATGATAGCACAGAGACGTCACGCTCTGTCCTCCTGCAGTGTATATGGAATCTAAGCAAAGCAATGGCAGAAGGAAAGCTAAATGCAGTGTCAACAACAGTCTTTGGACCACTTTATCTCTCAGGCTATTCTTATTGCCCGGTGCACAGAGAAATAAAGAATATATCAGACGGTATCAGAGGCCGTCATAGATTTTCTCATTTCAAACAAAGGTAAAACTAAACTACAATCTTTGTGTTCCACTTTACAGCTACATACAGTCAAAAGTCAGTATCTTGAGAATGTGCTTTTGCTTAACACAGTTTTAAAAACTATACCTAAACTTTAAAATAAAAAATGAGACTATGAGAGCATTTTATAATAATGTAAAATCTCTTTTCTTCTTTTTCACCCAGAAGTAGTATGCATGGCTGTGTTTGGTGTATAAAAGTATTACTTTGGTAAAAATACCTCAAAGTATGTCCAGTACATAAAGATTATGAACAAACAATAGCTCAAATTGAAAAGGGACACAAAACATAATGGCACTATCCAAAATATATATATATATATAATGGCACTATTGATGTGGGGGTTGAGACTTCCTAAATTTTTCTTCTAAAATAGAGAATGTGAACATTGCTAACTAGAATATTTATACTCACAGACAGAACCACACACACAACACAAAGATACACAACACACACACACACACACACAAACATACACACAAATACTGTCTCCTTAGTTTGGGTTGCCTTGTTTGAAAGCTTATTGGCTTGTGGCGAAAATGTATATGCATTGGGAAAGCTTATTGGCTTGTGGCGAAAATGTACACACATTGGGAAAACTCTTAACAAAATGGAATTGAGACATAAAAATAGAGTTATACTCTACCTACTTGTTGGGCTTTTAATATTGTACCCCACAAAAGACATGTTCAAGTCTACATCCTCGTTCCTGTGAATGTGAGCCCATTTATAAATAGGACTTTTAAAAATATTATTAGTTAAGCTGTGAAATCCTTTGGGAATAGAATCTTCAAATGTCTCATGTAGAGGAGGCCAAATTGAATCAGGGTGGGTTTTCCTCCACATGAGTTATGCGGAGAGAAAATCCAAATCCAGTCTGTTAGAAGAAGCCAGAAGCAAGAAGTCAGAGAAAGCCACAGGAGCAAGCCAAGGAGAGAGATTTCCCAGAGATGGAAATGGAGATGCAAGCCAAGGACCCCAAGAATTGCTAACAAGCAAGTATCAGAACACTATAGTCTCCACTTGATTTAAGGCATCTAGCCTCCCAAACCATCAAGACAATAAATTCCTGTTACTTGAACCACCCAGCGTGTAGTATGTCATAGCAGCTGTGGCAAATGAAGACAATGCTATAATCAGGTTTAATATATTTCCCACTCTCAAAACAATCTTCCACCAACAAGTACTTCTATTCACTCCCCTCCCCCCACGACTAACAGATAAAATGTTAGACCCTAACTATAGAATGAGTTGCTATTTATGTATATCCTGGTCAGACATGGTGATGGAGACCTAAGCCAGGATAGGTTCTCAAAATAGATTTTGAGCATTTTTTTAATGGTTTGAGCCAGTGAATCAGTATAACCATATTAAAAATTATAGTGTGATAAGATGTAAATAAGTAAGATAATCAATAGCTGTGATAATATGGATGAAAATGCTAGTAACAGGGCAAGCCACAGTGGCTCAGTGGCAGAGTTCTTGCCTGCCACACCAGAGACCTGGGTTCGATTCCTGGTGCCTGCCCATGTAAAAAAAAAAATGGAAAATAAAACACTAGCAACATTAAATATTGTATTTCGCTTTTTCACAGGATAAGGCCTTATCCATCTCTTAGATAAGCCTTAAGAAGAAACATAACTTCTCAGGACTAGTGAGGCAGCTGTCAAGCTCACAGAAAATCAGGGTCTCTGCTGTCATTCCATTAAACTCAGCAGGTGACTCAGAGAAATATCTGTCTTTATGTGCACAGGTTTTCTGAATTCAAGAGAGATGAATATCGGAATCCTTTCCTGTTAAAGTGCTACCCCAGGGGGAAACGACCAATCTAATGTGTGCAGCTAGTGGGTGCCATTACTGCACTTCAAAGGTGGCCTGCCCAAATCAGAACTCAGTGCGCCTTCTCTCCTTTGAATGTGAATGCACGTTTCTGATCTGGCATTTTCTGTTCCCATTGATATTTTTGCCATCCTACCACTCACTCTCTTGGCCTTATAAAAGTGGCTACAACATATTTTATTTCACGCCCTTAATATATCTTACATCTTTCCTTTCTTTGGCCCAGCCCCCCTAATCCCAGCTTAGGTCTCCATCATCATGTCTGACCAGGAACATCACAGCCATCCTCTAACTCATCTTCCTGCTTCTCGTTTCTGCCTTTGATGGATTGTTCCCACCATGCTGAGCCTATTGACAGTCCAGCAGTTCCTTCTGCTCACACACCTCCGATGGAGCCCCACTGCCTGCAGAGAAGGTCTAAACTCCCCAGCCTACGTTCATTATTAGTTGTGGTAATGTCAGCCACAAACTTTTCATTCCTGAGTGACAAACACTTTATATTACCACAATCCTTATGGTAACACTTAAGGCAGACATCTAATCGCCATCCTATGGACAGAATCAAGCTCAGAAAAGTGCAGTGGCTTAACCATCACCCCTAGACCTTGCTGTAATTAATTTTATGTATTCAATATACTGCAAGCATTTATTAAATAATTGGTTGTCTCTCCCTCTTCCCTTCTCTGACCCTTTTCACAATAACCTTAGCACAGAGGAAGCGACATGCTTCTTTGTCATATTCTTCATACTCTGTGCCAGGTTCAAATATAAGAGCAATTACCATCCCCAGGGTCAAAACTCACTTGATCTTAAGACATAGAAGGCCCTTACTAGCCTATATTGCAATTTAAGGCCCCTGCTCTAATTTATAAGAACTGATGAAGAAAATATATTTCATTTTACTTTTCTATTTTATTCCAATCTAGCTGCCTAATTGAAATGGAAATCCTCCGATGAAACATTTCAGACTATAATAGTCAAGTATATCAAGGACTCTCTCCTAGCCTTCACTCACTTTGAAAAAGGACAGAGAATTTTGTACACTGTTACAAAGTACATAATTACCTCTGGCCAGGAAAACTGCAATAATTTCTATCCACCTGTTTGCCATCTCTTGTGGAGAGGGAGAACTAATCTCAAACACTGGTATGTGTACAAGTATTTTAATCAAGATAAATGCCATAACTATTAATTGATAAATTATGACACTGAACAAGGACAGGTAAGTGGTTACAAGGACCATATGGTTTCCTGAAAATTTATTTTCTTATCTTTGCAAAATGATTCTTATAATGCCTACAAGATGTAGTTAGACGAGGTTCATCAATTTTTAATTTCATATAGTATATAATGGCCCACAAATTTGTTTGAACCTCTTTAACAAAACATTTCGTAGTTATAAATTTTAATCATTCTGAATGTTTGCTTATGTAAGTAAAACTTAAAAGTTTTAAGATATTTAACATGGCTGAGCAGAGTGGGACACCTCTTGAAAACCAAAGCAGAGATCTTATAAAACATGAAAGGAGAGACTGAATAAAGTAAAACAGAGGAAAAAGTTCTATTCAACAAAAAAGCACATCAAAGAAAGAGAAGGACGAATATAAATCAGATGTAGAAGTTAATAATCACACAGAAGTTCTTACCTACTGGATGTGAATAATCAACACTTTGTAATGAAGGAGGCAAAGCTTAACACAAGAAATGCTTATTTCAGCTTTCAAAAGGGCAAAGAGGACTAATAAGTGTGAAACACTAGAATAAGATTAATATATTATAAATGCACATAATATACATGTGCAATAAGAATGACAGAATGGCATACATAATGCCCATTTCAGCTACTTGAGTGAACACAATCAGGAGTGTTACAGTGATACAGTTTTGATTTTGTAAAGTTAATATTATTACAAAACTGGACAAAAGAGAAGAGAAAGAGCCATAATTCAGTTAACTTTCAATACATTTGTGGATCAAGATAGACCTGGCAATAGGTTTTTTCGAATTTTAATGTAAAGTTTTACCTTCACTTTACATGTCTGTTCTGAGGCATTGCCCAGTGTATCCAGAGTGAGATGCTAGCCACAAGAGCCAGGCGATTGGCACAAAGTAAGCTCGCAAATTCTTGTTGACCACTGAACAAAAAGTAAACACCCAAGTGTCTTGGGGAAGGACATGTGTTTAGAGAAGATACCCAGGGATCTGAGAGCTGTCCTCAGAGCCCCTGCAAGCTGGAAACCTTCCTTACCTGTCAGAAGCTAGAGGTGGATACAATATACCCATCACCTCACTCCCACCACCTTCGTGGTTAGAGTGCATCAGGATGCATCAGGTGCATCAGGATGGGTTTCCATGGAGTAAGACAGGGCTGCAGCACCATGCAGATATAGGAAGAGTGTAACAATGCATGCACATAGCCAGTACTTCTTAAAGAGCAGGCTGAAGGTGAAAAACTGCTTTAAATGCTGTGGTTGAACTTAGAAAGACACTCTCCATAACGTGTGGCTACGGACAGATTCAGAGAAATTACTCCGGGTGGTAATAAAGGTCCCAGACAAAACAATAAAGCATGCCAATGCAGGCAGCACACAGACCAGAACCAAGGAATTTACCTGAATGACACCTGTCAGGCTTTCCACTTTCTTAGTGAGGTTAGGTTGAAGGTCAATAACAGCCACAACTGTACAGATACACATGGACACACACACACACACATACACACATACCCACACATGATCTACAATTTAGGTTATAGCACTCAATGCAACCTGTCCAGGCCCTGCATGGGATAATATAACACAGTCTATAGTCTGCCCAAACGCATCTGGTAGAAAGTGTATGAGTAGGGCTGAAATCTATCCCACCTTCCTTTCCTCAAGCCAGCAGCTTTGACCAGCAGCCCTGGATTGGCTCATCAGAGGAAGGAAAAAGGGATGCCTTTTTCTTCTTGGTGTTCTCAAGGATTCCCTTGGTGGGATTCATAAAAAAGTCCCAAATGTACAACTGATGACTCTGATCCTTTCCATGTTCTACAAGGTTCAAATTAAAGAATGCCTCCAGTGCCCTGTGTTAAATTTGTATTTAACCAAGTAGCCTTTGCCTGACCAGCCCTGTGCAGCTGGGAGTCTGTAGCTGGGTGGTTAGGCCAGGTAAACAGCACCCCACAGTCCTGGAAAAGGTCTGGTCATTCCTGTGTAGGTAACTAACTTGGAAGAAACCACACACACCCACATCCACAACTACAGAATAACACTAGAGCACAGAGCTCAACTGGACAAAAGGTTTGATCACAAAACAATATTACAAGACCTGCCACTCAGAGTCTGTGAAATTAGGAGTTAGGTACCCTCTGACTTGGTTGCCGTTCCACCACCCCAAGTTTTCTCATCCTTTCACATCCCCACCAGACTCACCCACAGCTAGTTGCTCAATTGTCTGAGAGTATTACTTTATGAAACATTTCTCATTTTTACAAAGGACAAAGTTGGGTGTACTTTCTTCCATGTAGTCCCTTGGAGACATAAGGGGTTAGAGATGCATTTTCTCTTTAAAGAACACAGGAGGAAAGGAGAAATATTTCAATCAAATGGAAGGAACATACAATGAAACTTGAAACACAACGGCAAATGTTCTCCCCACAATTGTACTTTACCTTCACCTCACCCCAATTAGCCAAATTGCTAATTAGGTTACATTATCATCATACATTAAAACACTTTGATTTTTCCAAGGCCTTTTGGCATCTGTTACCTGTGAATGCTCTTCTTCTCTTCTCTTTCCCATCTGACAAACTCCTGTTCATCCTTCAAAACCTTGCTTCCTGTTACCTTTTCTCTATAGCTCTCCAGTCCACTTCCAGGCTTAATGGCTCCCTCCTCATTTGTGGTTACATATCGCTTTAAAAATACTTTACAAATATTCAGTACAAAATTTATTGATCTTGTCCCTCAATTATTGATTTATCTCTCAAGCAATCTCTCCAACTGAACAGTTCCTTGCAAACAGGGATACTATATTTAAATTTTTTGTTACAGAAAGTGTTATGGATAATAGACAAATATTTACTTTAATGAAGTCACTATAAAATGTTATGCTTTTATATTTACATTTTATTGTTGCTATTTTATTTTTCAAAATGACATTTCGTATGGATCATCAGGTAGAGGAGAAACTGCATAAAATAAGAAATTCAAGTCTTGAACTCAAGCATGAAATAAACTGTGTGACTTTAAGCAATTGTCCCATCTTACTATGCACAGCTTCTTTCTCAGCAAAGTCATGAACTGGTCTAAATCAGGGTATTTGACTTTTTGGGCCAGATACTTTTGTTTGCTGGGGAATCTCCTGTGTACTGTAGGATGTGTCTCATCCATCCAGACATGCCAATCAAAACTTTCTCTGGACACTGGCAAATATCCTTGTGGATTCAGGGTAAACTCACCCCTAGTTACAAGCCATTTGTCTATACCGAGGTTTTACATTCTTTTGAGCATCAGAATTCTATCTTCTAAAGAAATTTCACCAATTACATGAACAAACAACATAGATAAAATGTGGGCTCTGCCATAAAAGGGCTAGAGGAAACACTATTGAAAACCCTTTAATATCTATGATTCCCTGATTTTACAGAAGCCCAGGTAGATGTACCCAACACATATGCCAGATGTCTGCCCTGCAGTTGCTCTAAGATATTTAGCCTGAAACATTGGGATTTGAAAAGACCAAATTGAAAGTATGCACCAAAGTTTAATATTAGTCATACAGTGGTAGATTATGAAGTCAAAATATTTTTATTAATCCTTAGGAGGGGATCCTCTGCTACAATCACAATAAATAAGAAAAAGCAGTCATATATTCGTGGCATCCAGGAAATATGAAGTCACAAGTAAAATATCCACTAGACAATGAACCTCTTAAAGGCAGATCTAAGTAAGAGTTTCACAACTCCAAAATTTATGCTGCATTTAAGAATCATTTATTGCTCATGCAAAACTATTGGATTAAGCCAATTATGTACTAGTTCCTAGATGCTAAGCATAGAGTTATGGATACATATATGTATATATAAATGTATATGTACATACATGATTGCATATCGCATTATATATATCTGTATGCACATACATGTATGTATATATATAATTTCTTATACCAACTTTCTATTAACTTTAATTGCAAAAGCGATTTAAAATGTATCACTTAAAAATTCAATAATAAAATTACATATGTAAATGTACAATGAAATTATTATTAGGTATACCTATATATGCATTCATTAACTGGAATAAAAATGTATCTAAACTGTTAAAAGCTTTAATCATTGATTTTTTTTCTTGCACTCACCAGAATGCAATATTTTAATTCAAGGACCAGAAAAGTTTTTCTAATGCTTAAAAGTAGATTCTAAATTTAAAACTTAGGCCACAACCAAATCAATATAAACATTCAGTTCAAAAATACTCCAGGTTTAATAATTCTGAAATACAAGAAAAAACTAAATACAGCAGAATAAGAAAAGGTACCTAATCTGAAGTCAGTAGATAAAACATTCTGAAAGGAGAATTCAATGTAAAATTTTAACAGTAGGAACAACAACAAAAAAAGGAATAGTGCCTCCCACATCAATTGTCTATCTTATTTTTTGCAACGGGAGCAAAAAAATCTCTTATTCTCTTACATCCCCAAAATCTCATACTTTCCAAAGGTAAGAACAAAGACAAAATTCAGAAATGTTAACATAAGGAGAAAACTGAATGACACATTTTTAATCAATTATAATCACCATATTCCAAGTTTGAAAACAACTAATGTTCAGTTATAATCTTTTAAGTTACTGATATCAAGTAATAGATTTTTGAACCACTGCAAGTCTGTGTTTTCAAACAAGATGTTTAACCCATAGGTAAGCAATGTTTTCAAATAGGCATGCAGATTAGAACTTCCCCATCTGTCAAATGGAGGAGAAAATGGCCTCTCTGCTAAATTGCAGATGGATTAATTGTCCCTATAGAGCTATGACAAGCTCTCCAGATTTCTTCTGAATTTCTAGAATCTAGATGTTTGGGCACAACTGTTCTCAGACTGTGTCTCTGCTTTTACTTCACCAATGCTTCCTTCTGGATAGAATGTGTTTTCTAAAGATAATCATGAATGTGTATGACCAATGATAACCACTGAACTGAGCTCTGCTGCATGGTTGGAGAGAAGAGAGAAGGAACCATTTCATTAGGACCCACAAGCTAATATCAGCATTAAGCACACAGGCTAGCCTCAGAAGAGAGGTTAAGTGCAGGTCTAAAATGGTAATGCTGAGTCCTCCCCCAGTTGCAAATGGAATTAAGTCTTAAACTCATTTTGGACAAGTTCTATATTACGAAAGGGGCGATCCATGAATGCTATGGATGCTATTATACAAAATTACAGAAACAGGCTAAGAGACACAGACATTTATTGTAGGTCAAATGGGTTTCCCAGAAAGCTAAGACAAGAAAACACAAAGGGAGCAACTGAACTAATAGCCAAGCCGAGAAGGTTAAACTAGCCCATGAGGGTTTTGGAGGGCTTTTTTATAGGATGAGTTTAGATGGATGGACACAGCTATTTAAGTGGATCGGTATGTGGTAATACTTAGAAGAACATGTCTTGACATTAAACTACCTGTGTTTGAACCTTGGCCCCAACACTTGCTAATTATGTGACCTTGAGTGGGTTACTGAAGCTCTTTATACCACAACCTTGTCATCTAGGGGTTACAAATGGCATTATTTCATAAGAACTATATGTGCTTATACTACTAGAAAACACTGCCGGACTCACAACAAGCCTGACTCACAATCGATAAATCTTCACTATTATTAGCTCTGACAACAGCCAGAAAGGTTTCTATTTTCACAGTCCTGAAGATTAAAAGTGGGAACCTAGATTTTTCAACAAAGTTATTGACTCACTCCCAAAATAATTTGTGCCAAAGAACCAATTTGACCAGGCAAATTGAAACAAAATATAGAAAAAGGATTTCTCCTTAAAATCAGAGTCCATACAAATAAACTATACACATATAGTGCTCACCATCAGAATTCTCACAGGGTATCAACATAATTTAAATAATGAATGTGCAGTGTTGATGATTCCATTGGATGAACCTTATTAAAGAGAGAGAAAAGGAGGGATACTTTCCCTATAGGACAGCCTAAACCTCCCTCTACCACCTCTGTCCCCTCAATTCCTTGGCAGCAGCAGTGGACGAGATCTGGGACTAACTCTGGAACAGACATGTGGGCCTTTGGCTTGAAGATGTCACTAAAGTTGCATGATGGTGTCTTAGAGCCTTGTGTCCTTTAACTCATTTTGTTGCATCCCAATATCTCCACTTTCTTTCCATTCAAAGGAAGGTAGCCAGTAACAAAGTTTATAAGCCTCTTTTTTCCAGTAGGGTGGAGTCCACATTGTTCATATTGAGCAAGAAGGGACTAGAGATACCCAGTTCTACATGATGACTGTTAACACCTGACTCTTCTAGAGCTGACACCTGGCTCTCACAGCATTCACACTTGACTTTCATAGCGCTGACATGTGGTTTCCATAGTGTTGACACTTGGCTCTCATAGCATTGACATCTGGCTCACATAGTGGTCCCATGGTTTTTATATACCCGATCCCTCTCTCTTTCTTGGGTTTTTGTTGTGGTTGAATAGAAAGCAGTATTGGAAATGACATTAGGTTAAAACACTACTGTGTTAGGACATTGGAATGAAAATGCAGTTCTCATTGTTAGCGTTTCAAAAAATTTTATGATGAGTATAATATTGCCTGAAATAACATGGTGAGTAGTTATTACACAGATGTTATACAGAGAAGGAGCTACATTAATATTTTTACTAGCTAGTTCATTGTTACTGCTACAAATGTATGCATATCGATTACTAATTACACTTGAATAAAAAAAGAACTTTTCAAAACTGACTCAACACGGAAAACCGCCTGTACTGAATAAGGATCACTGTATGTTGACCTTTGACCTTGAATTAAAAGATAGTTTTCATATAATATTATTTACAATTACAAGCCATTATTTATTGAGCCCCTATTATGTCCCACCATATGTGTGTGTGCCTGGGTGTTTGTCTGTATAATGCATTCCTTAGAACAAAAACAAATAGGTTTGCATATTTTTCATACACATTCTACAGATAGAAAGACAGAAACTGAGAAGTTAAGTTCTTTACCTACAGCCATACCGTAGGTAAATGGCAGAGCCTTAACTGCTGCTTGTTAGTTCATAGGTCTTTAAAGTTTCCTACTTAGATTTAATTTTTTTCCTCATTATATTTTTTTTTCAGGAAAATGGAAAAGGTATGCTGCATTGTGTCATACAGGCACATTGGAAGGGTGCGTTTTTTTAGTTTTGCAGCCAGCAGTACATTTTCCAGTCCAAATTTCATTTAAGATAGCGAGGCAAAATCACAGTCTTGCAAACAAGTGCAGAAAATATTTCACTGCAACCAAAATTCTGTTCACTACCCAATTTAATCGCATAGGAGGATCAAATAGAATTAGATGCTTTCTACTCGCTTTTGATAAACTTCAGCAAATATGTCAGGTTAGTAGAAAACTTGCCTTCCCCACGGTATTGCTGAGATAAATATCCTGAGGGAAATCTTCCCAGCCAATTTGATCTTAGCTTCCTATCCTCAAAATGAAGGTTCTGTTTATCATGGCCAAAGCATAAAACAAACTACATTACTGTCACGGTCAGGTACATGTGTCAACTTGGCCAAGTGGTGGTACCTGTTTGTCTGGTTGGGCAAGTGCTGGCCTATCTGTTGCAATGAGGACATTTCGTAGAATTAGATCATGAGCATGTCATCTGCATCCACAGCTGATTCCATTTGTAATCAGCCAAGGGGCGTGTCTTCTGCAATGAGTGACACTCAGATTAACCACTGGAAGCCTTTTAAGGAGTTCAGAAGAGACAGGCTCTCTTCCTGCTTTGGCTAGCGAGCCTCTCCAGTGGAGTTCATCCAGACCCTCCATCGGAATCATCGGCTTCACAGCCTGCCCTGTGGATTTTGGACTCTGCGTTCCCACGCTCATGTGAGACACCTTTATAAATTTTATATTTGTGAGTGTTCCCTGTTGATTCTGTTTCTCGAGCAAACCCTAACTAATACAATTACTCTCACGGCACATGCACACACCACAAAGGCATACTCACACCCCCCCACAGCTCCCCCCCCCCCCCCACATATACACATGCACACATCCCTTTTGGGATCTTGCTTTCTGCTTCCTGTTTCTTAACTCCCTCCCAGAGGAACACACGATCAGTGAACTATCAAATAGTTCCTCCCAATAATGAGAGAGAATTACTCCCAAATATTAATTCTTCCAAAGAGGGGCAAACTTAGTTTGACACCACCTGGAATAGACACCATCCTACGTACCAAAAAAATATATGGCATGCACAAACATTTTAGAATTTGTCCATATCAAATGCAAAGAGTACACCTTGAAGTTCACAAATCTGTTTCACCATTTACATTGTAAACACAAATGAAACTCCAAATGGTTACATGAAATGAATGAACTGAAGTGACTCAAGTTCTGTTTCTTGGTTTTTACAATCACTATACTCTCAATTGTGCACTCCCAATTTACTGTTGAAATATAGTGCCACAGTGCTGAAGACACGGGCTGCATCCTAAGGGAAACTGAATGGTTCCAAACTGTTAATAACTTACTTTTGAAACAAACACATATATATTCTATGAGTCAAGTGTACAATTGGGCATTCCCCCAAATGAACTTTCATGTGAAATATAACACTTTTCAAAGTCTAATTAAATATATTAATTCAAAGTTTGCTTGAATATTAGTATGCATCAGAAGTAACCACAGCAATTTTTTAAAACTTTTATTTTTAAAAACTATTTCCCCTACCCCAAGGATATTTTGTCACTAACATTGCTTAGGATTGAGATCACATGGTACGACTGAAAAGCAGATTGACTTTCATGCTTGCTCTAACCAAGCAGCCTTTTGCACCCCACTGACTCTAAGAAAAATCTGTTTGGTGGGCTTCAGCTGAAACATGATATGCAAGTGCTTTATTTCTTGTAAGTTGTTATAACCATATTACTTTTTTAAACAAGAAATTCTGGAAGAATGAATGATCTAGGTTAGGAACCAAAGAAATGGTTGTCTCTTTTTTTTTTTTTTTGATGTGGTATGACAGGGGTCACATTTCATTCTTTTTCCATGTGAGTATCCCCTTATTGCAGCACCATTTGTTGAATTTTTATTTGGTTGATTTTTCATTTGTTTGTTTGTTTGGGAAGCGCATGAGTGGGGAATCAAACCCGGGTCTCCTGCATGGCAGGCAAGAATTCGACCACTGAACTACCCTTGCACTCCCTAAAAAGATTCACTCTTGCCAAAGTTCCAGATGCTTTTAAGGAGCAAGAGATGTGCTTGAGAATGAAGCCTGGCACCCTCAGCTTAGTGCCAAGCAAGGCTGTCTGAAAGGTTACTGAGTACTTCAATCACACACTGAAAGATTATCTGAGTATTCTTCTCCACAACACATTTTAGAAAGTAACCCAAAGATGTAATCTGGTTATATATGCTCAATTTCCAGGAAGATGCAAGGAACAGAAAAAGTTCACTGATTGGTTGTATGACCTTGGGCAAGACAGTTCTCTCTGCCCCCAAGTTCCCTCATTTGTAAAATGTGGGCTTGAATTTGACCATCTCTGACCCTCCAACTCTATAATTCTTTAATCTATGTATGCTCTTATATACCAAATAGCTTGGAAAAGTTAGCAGCTAACATTTGTTGCATGCCTGTCTTACTTCAGAGAAATCTTGAGCTCCACTGAAATTGCTTTTCCTAGTTCAAAGGCCACATTGATTTGCAAAAAGTAAACTACAGGACAAGAGTCTTCCTCGAAAAAATGATTCTAATGATTTAAGTTTGGTTTTCTGATTGTTCTAAATAATACAATTTAGAAGATCCATATGCTAAATTGTTTTCAAGATGACACCTCTGCCCTCACCACCCAACCTTCAGAAATGAATTTCCATGACCTTCAAAACACAATAGATTTGTGCTTAGCAGCTATTAAACTTCTAAATGTACTTAGTGCTTTTTCAAATGTAATATAATCTAAAAAAATGTAGAAAAGCATATTTTCTTTCTTTGCCTAAATTACCTAAAAGAATAAGTAGGCTTGGTTTAATATGGCCCTGGAGATCCTGCTAAATGATGACACTTTAGGCTGATACAAAATAGGTAATTCTCCCTTAACAACAGATGCCTTGCATTTTATTCCTTGCATTTGCCATGAATTAATATAGGTTCCACAACAAAATAAACGGGAAGATGTTCCTTTCTTGACTCCCTGCCAATTTTTTTTTTTACTACTTCTTAAAGGCAAAGTGAGTTTTCAGAAAACTATTTTGTTCTCAAATTTACTTTAGTTCTTTATATTAGCACATCATAGTTTCCAGAACAAAACTGAATTAATTTGACACAGCAGGAAAACAGTGAGTCTTTCCAAAACATCCTCACTGATATCCAGCACACCAGTATCCTTTTATGATGCTAGCAGAATCACTATAGATGTTTCAAGGCTTCTATAGTGCCTGAATTTCCCAATTTAATATGTGAAATTATTTCCCAGTGTAAAACAATAGCAATGAGGTTAAATACTAGGTTTTATAGAAGATCCAGAGTTAAACTCAAATAACTGACAAAAAAAAAAAAAGTAGTACATATTTTGACCTACCTCATTTAAAATAAATGCTTCTAACACACATAGCTAGAGCCATGGATGCAATCAAAATGCTGTACAATCAAAGCCAGAGAATCAAATGGTTGAATATTCTCTTAGTATATTTCTATTTGCTTGATAGTCCAAACAATTTTTTTTTCTTTCTGAACTTCACTTAGCATAAAAATGATATGAATATTTTTCTTGCTTCACGGCCACTTACCATCTTCCTTAAAACTGAAATCTTAAGTGCAGCATCTCTAAGTTGGGTGGAGTTGACAGTACTATGAAAAGTATGAACTGTGTGGGTGCTATGGGGTTATCTGAGTGGGCAGAAGAGGTCCCTGTCCTTGTCTTTGAATAATACTCACTAACACATTGTTATTAGGCAATATGTATAGATGTGTAAAAATGCATATGAATAATAAATTATCTGGAAAATGCACTGTCCTGAATTCTTCCCAATTCCACAAATTGAAGTTCATACCATGAGAAAATATTCAAGACCACAAATCTCAATTAGGTCTCTAGGATGCTCTAAAATCCGACTCTCTTATTTATCCAATAATTACTCATATCTTCTCCTCAGTCTTCAAAAATCTAACTCTTTCTTCCCTGACTTCATTCACAGCTGATAACCTCCTTGCAGCTTAATACTTGAGGGCGAGGGGTGGGGGATGGGTGAGCAGAAGCAATGAGAATATCCAAACAACCCACCATGCCACTTCTATCGCTTGAGCACCTGTAACAATACTCTGGATTTCCTCCCGTGGAACCGTCCTCCCGATAAAGTGCTCACATTCCGACCAAAAGCCAAAAAAACAGCTTCATTTTCTCACTTGACCCCCACTCTTCCTGACAATTCAAGGACCTTGTTCCAGCAATTATCCCTCTCTCTTGGAATCATCATAATTTCTCCTCTTTACTGAATCATTCCATTAGCATAAAAACATACTGTATGCACTGATATTTGCAACTTCAAAATGCAAAAAATGGAATGGCTTGAAGGACAGATAAATGAATAGATACAGCAAATATGAAAACTGCTTTGAATTAGGTGGTGGGGATATAATATGGACATTCACTGTCAAATTCCTTCAACTTTTCTATATTATTTCAAAATTTTCTTAATAAAATATTATAAAAATGATCATTTAATTTCGCTCAACTTAAAAAAAATATATCTTATTGACCTCTAGCACCAACCATTATTTTGTTTCCCACTTCTTACTACAAAGCATTCCCTTACTTCCAGTTCTTCGTTGCAAAAGTTTATGATATAGATTGGAAAGTTTTTCTATAGAGATACATATATTTTTGGCTTCTCAGATCATAAAATCTCTGTCACAGCTACTCACCTCTGCCTTTGTACCAGGAAAGCAGCTGGAGACAATATATAAACAGATGGGTCTGAACTGTGTGGTTGTGTTGTGTTTCAATAAAACTTTTCACAAACAGGTCATGATGAGCCCGGTGTATGTATGTGTGTGTATACATATATAGTGTACAGTTTACATACCTAGAAAATGAACATTAGCATACTTGCCATGTGTCTTTAAATATAGCACATTACCATTATTTTAAAATTCCCATAAATCCCAAATCAATTGTATATCCCTTTCCTCCTCCCGAAGTAAACCCTATCATGAATTCAGTTCTAACAACCCCTTGTTTTCTTTATAATTTTACAAAAGTTCTATTTATGTCTAAATAATGCAATGTATGATTTTGCCTATTTTACTCTTATTTATTTTTAATGCAATTTCATTGAACCATATTCACACGCTGTAGCAACAATCTGAAGTATACACTCATTGGCTTACATCATCATCACATACTTAGGCATACCTCCCTATGATCAAATTTAGAACATTTTCATTACTCCAGAAAATAAGTAAAAAGAAAAAAGAAACCCCAAGCCCCCCCATACCTCTTATATCCCTCTATTATTGACCCATAATACTAGCAGAGTACATTTGTTACTGTTGATAAAAGAGTATTAAAATATTACTGTTAACTACGTCCATAGTTTGCAATAGGCATATTTTCCCCATATACCCCTCTACTGTTAACTCTTTGTAATAGTGTCATACATTTTTTTCTAGTTCTTGAGAGAACATTTTTATATTTGTACAGTTATCACAGCCACTGTCCACCACAAGATTCACTGTGTTACACATTTTCTTGTTTTAACCTCCAACTTTCCTTCTGGTGACATACATGACTCTAAACTTCTCCCTTCTGCCACATTCACACATCATTCAGCCCTACTGTTTATTCTTACAATAACATACTACTGTCACCTCTGTCCATTTCCAAATGTTAAACTTTAACCTAGTTAAACATTCTGAAAATATTAAGCAACTACTCCCCATTCTTTAGTCTCATTCTATATCCTGGTAACCTGTATTATATATATATATCAGTGCGTGATCCAGTAATCGAACCCAGGTCTCCCACATGGAAGGCGAGCATTCTGTCACTTATATTCTACATTTTATGTCTGTGAGTTTATATATTATAAATAGTTGAGATCAGTGAGATCAAACAGTGTTTGTCCTTTCGTTTCTGAGTTATTTCATTTAACATAAGGTCCGCAGGTTCAAATATGTTGTCACATGCCTCGGGACTCCATTCTTTCTTACTGCTGCATAATAGTTCATATAGTTCATGAACTATTATATATATTATATAATATATATAATAGTTCATATATATTGCACTTTTGTTTATCCATTCATTTGTTGATGGACACTTCAGTGGCTTCCATGTCTTGGCAATTTTGAATAATGCTGCTATCAACATCAGTGTGCAGACGTCTGCTCCTGCCTCTGCTTTCAGATCTTCCAGGTGTATCCTGAGAGAGGGAATGCCAGGTCATAAGACAACTCTATACTTAGCTTCCGGAGGAACCACCAAACCAACCTCCACAGCAGCTGTACCACTTTACCATTCCCACCAGCAGTGAATAAGTGTTCCAATTTTTTCACATCCTCTGCAACTCTTGTAGTTAGTTACCTGTTTGTTTAATAGTGGTCATTCTGGAAGGTGTGAGATGATATCTCATTGTGGTTTTGATTTGCATATCTCTAAAAAGTAGCAAAGCTGAGCATCTTTTCATGTGCCAATTAACCATCTGTATTTCCTCTTTGGAGAAATATATATTCATGTCCTTTGCCCATTTTCAAATTGGGTTGCTTGTCTATTTATTGTTCAGTTACAGGATTTCTTTATACATTCTTGATATCAAACCCTTATCAGATACCTGGTTTCCAAATATTTTCTCTCATTCAGTTGCCTTTTCATCCTCTGACAAAGTCCTTTGACGCAGTGAAGTATTTGATTTTGAGGAGTACTCATTTATCTTTTTTTTTCTTTTATTGCTTGTGGTTTGGGTATAAGGTCTAAGAAACTACTGCCTACCACTAGATCTTAAAGATGGTTCCCTATATATTCTTCTAGCAGTTTTACGGTACTGATTCTTATTTAGGTCTTTGAACCACTTTGAGTTAATTTTTGTATTGGTTGTGAGACAGAAGTCCTCTTTCATTATCTTGGTAATGGATATCCAGTTCTCCCAACACCAAGTTCTGTCTCAGTTGAGTGAACTTGGGATCCTTATCAAAAATCAAATGACCATAGATCTAAGCATCTATTTCTGAACTTTGAATTAAATTCCATTAATCTATGTATCTACCTTTCTGTCAGTACCATGCTAGTTTTTCTTTTATTTTGTTTCGTTTTTGGCATGGGAAGGCTCCAGGAATTGAACCTGGGTCTCCAGGATGCAAGAATTCTGCCACTGCGCCACCACTGCACTGCCCTATACCATGCTGTTTTGCCCACTGTGGCTTTATAATATGCTTTAAAGTAAAAAAAAAAAGTCACATGGCCTCCTACTTTATTCTTTTTTTCAAGTGTTTTTGGCTCTTCAAGGCCCTGTATCCTTCTAAATAAAAATGATAAATAGTTTTGTACTTCTGCAAAGAACAGTGTTGGAATTTTAATTGCCATTGCTTTGGATCTGTAGATCAATTTGGGTAGAATTGACATCTTAGTGACATTTCACCTTCTAATCTATGAACATGAAATGCCTTTCGTTTTTTTTTTTAAGGTCTTCTTTGATTTCTTTTAGCAATGTTTTGTAGTTTTCTATGTACAAGTTCTTTACATTCTTGGTTAAGTTTATTCTTAGATATTTTATTCTTTTAGTTGCTATTGTAAACTGATTTTTTTCTTCCTTATCTCCTTGGATACCTTATTACTACTCTATAGAAACATGATTAACTTTTGCATGTTTCTGGTATCCCACCACTTTCCTGAACTCATTTATTAGCTTAAGCAGCTTTTTTGTGGGTTTTTTCAGGATTTTTAAAATATAGGATCATGTCATCAGCAAACACTGACAGTTTTACTTCTTTCTTTCCAATTTGGACATCTCATGCTTCTTTTTCTTATCTAATTGCTCTGGCTAGATCTTCTAGTACAATATCAAATAACAGTGCTGACAGTGGGCATCCTTGTCTTGTTTCTGATCTTAGAGGGAAAGCTTTCTGTCTCACACTGTTGAGTATGATTTTAGCTGTGGGTTTTTCATATATGCCTTTCATCATGTTGAGGAACTTCCCTTCAATTCCTCCCTTGAAGTGTTTTTTGTGATGAAAGGATGCTTAATTTTGTCAAATATCTTTACTGCATCAATTGAGATGATCATGCAGTTTTTTCCCTTTTGATTTGTTAATGTGGTGCATTATATAAACTGGTTTTCTGGTGTGAGCCACTTTTGCAAACCTGGGATAAAACCCACTTGTCATGGTGCATAATTCTTTTAATATGCTTTTGGATTCAATTTGAAAGTATTTTGTTGAGGAATTTTGCATCTGAATTCACTAGAGAGATTGGTCTGAAGTGTTCTTTTCTTTTAGAATCTTTATGCAGCTTTGGTATTAGGGTAATGTTGGCTTCATGGAATGAGTTAGGTAGCCCCCTCTAATTTTTTTTGAAGAGTTTCAGCAGGAATGGTATTAATTCTTCTTGGAATGCTTGGTAAAATTCAACTGTGAAGCCATCTGGTGCTGGGCTGTTCTTTTTTGGTAGGTTTTAGACAATGGATTCAATCCCTATACTTGTGTTTGGTTTGTTGAGGTCTTGTAATTCTTCTTGACTCAGTGTTAAGCTGTTTGTGTATAACTAGGAAGTAGTCCATTTCATCTACGTTGTCTAGTTGCTGGCATACAGTTGTTCATGGTAACCTCGTGGTTTTTTTTTATTATTTCTTTGGGGTCCATGGCAACTCCTTCCCCTCTCATTTTTTATTTTATTTGTATTTTCTCTCTGTCATTGTCAATCTAGCTATGTGTTTGTTGATTTGATAGAGCTCAGTGAACCAAGTTTTGGTTTTATTGATTCTTTTATTTTTTTATTCTTCATTTCATTAATTACTGCTCTAATCTTTGTTATTTATTTCCTTCTGCTGCTTTTAGATGAGCTTGCTACTCTTTCTCCAGTTTTTCAGTTAGGTCACTGGTTTTAGATTTTTTCCTTTTTAATGTAGACTTCTAGGGCTACAAACTTCCCTCCCAGCACAGCCTTTGTTGCATCCATAAAGTTTTGATATGTCGTGTGCTCCTTCATTCATCTCAAGATATTTACTGATTTTTCTTGCAATTTCTTCTTTGACCCACTGATGTATAAGAGCATTTGTTTAACCATCATATATATGTGTATCTTCCAGTTCTCCATTGTTATTGATTTCCAGCTTCATTCCATTATGATCACCGAAAGTATGTTGTATAATTTCAATCTTTCAAAGTTTATTATGACATGTTCTGTGTCCCAGCATGTGGTCTATCTTGGAGAATGTTTCATGTGCACTTGAGAAGAATGTGTAATCTGCTGTTTTGGGGTGAAATGTTCTAAATTTGCTTGTTAGGTCTAATCCATATTATATAGGTTCTATATTTCTTTACTGATCCTCTGTTCAGATGTTCTAGTTATTGAACAGACTGATATGTTGAAATCTCCCACTATTATTGTATAGTCATCTATTACTCCCTTCAGTTTTGCCAATGTCTGACTCAGTACTTTCAGGTACCTTGATTAGGTACATAATAATTATGCCTGTTAGTTCTTCTTGGTGAATTGTTCCTATTATTATTATATAGTGTCATTCTTCATCTCTAATAACATTTTTTCATTGAAAGTCAATTTGTCTGATATCAGTATACCTATCCCAATTTTTATTGTTGTTGTTTTTGTTACTGCTTGCATGGAATGTCATTTTCTAACCCTTCATTTTCAATCTATTTGTAACTTTGGATCTAAAATGAGTCTTTTGTAAGCAGGATATAGTAGATAATATTAATATATCCTTCCAATCTATGTCTTTTGATTGGGAAGTTTAATCCATCAAAATTCAAAGTTATTATCTTAAAGACAATACTTTTGTTAACCATCTTATCATTTGGCTTTTACTTGTCAGATCTATTTTTTTTTTCTCTCTTTATATAGTCTTAGTTTCCTGAGTAATACTCTTCAATTCTGTACCCTCCTCCCAACCTCTCCAATCTTGTCTTTTTAGCCATCAGAACTCTCCTTGGTAGTTCTCATGTGACTGGTTTCTTATTAACAAACTCTCTCAGCTTTTCTTTATCTGTGAATATTTTAAACTCTCCTTCAATCTTAAAGAACAGCTTTTGTGGGAAAGAGAATCATAGCTGGCTATTTCTCTTTCAGAATCTTAAACGTATCATGCCACTGCCTTCTCTCCTCCATGATGTCTCATAAGAAATCAGTACTTAATCTTATTTGGCTTCCCTTGTGTATTTGTTTGCAAGCTGTCAGAATGCAATATACAAGAATTGGAACAGCTTTTATAAAGGAAATTTAATAATTTACAAGTTTACAGTTCTAAGGCTTCAAAATGTCCAAACTAAGGCATCCAGGGAAGAATACCTTAATTCAACAAAGGCCATTTGAGTCAGGAACACCTCTCAGCTTGTTAGTCACGTGGCTGGCATCTGTTGGTCCTTTGCTCCTGGGCTCCATTGTTTTCAGCCTCTTTCCTATGGGGGTTCCTCACTTTGCTTCTCCAGGATTGGCTTTCATTGCTTCCCTTGGCTCTCTCCAGGTTCTGGCTTGCCTAATATCTCATGGCAATGTCTGCTGGGCTCCAGGCATCTCCAAACATCTGTTGTGTCTCTGTTCTCCAAGTGTCAGTAATTGTGTCAGCTCTGTTTAAAGATTCTGTTAGCTCTCTCTCTGACAGCTCTTAGATTTCTGTCATTTCTGACTCTCTCCAAAATGTTTCCTCTTTTAAAGGATTCCAATAAATGAATCAAGACCCACCTGAATGGGTGGAGTCACATCTCTAGCTAATCAAAATGTCACACCCACAGTTGGGCATGCCATATCTTCATAGAGATAATCTAATCAAATGTTTCTACCTACAATATTCAATCAGGATTAAAAGAAACAGCTGCCATCACAAGATTTAATTAGGATTAAAACATGGCTTTTCTGGGGTATATAATATTTTCAAACTGGCACATCGTGCAGGTGGTGAATCACTTTTTCTTGCCCCTTTCAGAATTTTCTCCTTCTCTTTGGCATTTGACAGCCTAATTACTATATGCCTTGAAGTGGGTATTTCGATTTATTCTGTTTGGAGTACACTGGGGCTTCTTGTATTTGCATATTGATGTCTTTCATAAGAGTTTGAAATTTTCTAGCCATTATTTCTTCAAATATTCTTCCTGGCCCCTTTTCCTTCTCTTCTCCTTCTGGGACACCCAAGATGCATACATTTGTGTGCTTTCTATTGTAAATCATATCCCTGAAATATTGCTCAGAGTTTTCCATTTTCCCCATTTGTTCTTTTGTCTGTTCAAATTTGGTTGCTTTGTCCTCTAATTTGCAGATTCTCCTGCCTCTTTAAATCTGCTATGTCTCTAGTGTACTTTTAATTTCATCTACATTGTCTTATATTTTCATAATTTTTAAAATTTTTATGTAATCTTTCAAATTTTTCTCTAAATTCTTCTAGTATCTTTCTAGTATCTTTATTTCTTTAGATACATTTTCCTCCATTTCTTTTAATCAATTCAGGAGATCAGTTTGAAAATCTTTGATTAGTTATCACAGATTCTGCATCTCCTCTAATTTTTTTATTTGTTCCTTTGAGCCATTTCTTCCTGTGTTTTAGTGTGCCTTTTGATTTTTTCTGCTATCTAACCATCTGCTTGCTTGATGGGACTATTCTGAAGGTCAGTTTCTCTCTTTTGTTTAGGACTTAGTTTGTGCCTAGGTTTGTATTAGGGCACTACTTTGACATTTGGATCATCAGTATTTCTCTGCAAAACAGGGCTGGTTACCCATGTATGGTGTGAAAGGCAGCTTATTTTGGCCTGGGATAAGGTCTGGAGAAATTCTAAAAAGCCCTGCCATTTTCACCTGCACTTCCTAGTGCGCCCAGCAAATGGTACTGTTCTGTGACTTAATCATCCTCAGAAGCTGTTTACCTCCTGTAGCCCCATCAGTGTCTGAGAGCTGGGACTGAAACTGCAGGTTCCTGTGCCCTCACTTCTACAGCCAAAATCTGGCTCAATATGGGGCTGTGTCCTCCACTTTTCTGGTGGTGGAGGATTGCCCCAGCCACCCCAGTCTACAGCCATTCCTTAGACAATGATAGGGCTGCCACTGCTGTTTCCCTCACAGGTAGGGGAGGGGCACAGAACCCAGGGCTGGAAACACAGTCTCTGTCCACCTTTTCTAAGACTCTTCATCCCTCACTGACCAGGGCCTTGAAATTTGGTCCTCCAACAGCGGATTCAGACAGTTTCTTCCTGGCTACTTGGTGCTTTGGAGGAAGAGTCTGCGGTTCGCTCCATAGTCCTCTGATTGGAAGCTTTTCTTGCCCTGTTTTTGTATTTTTCCCACCCCCATAGCTTAAATCCTGCCATGGGTCTCAAGTGGGCTTAGGTCTCTGTAACCCCACCAGGTGGGAATCTGTCTCAGCTGTGAGAGATTTTATAATCTGTCCAAGTGGGAGGTGGGACAGCTGCCTCTTTTGCCTTCCCAAGGTGTGTGGGATTGAGTGAGGGGGAAGGGAGAGGACCAGGTGACCCAGGGCACAAGTTCTCTACCTGATATTTTCCTTTCTTCAATTCAGCATTTGTGGGATTCTTCTCCAATCTTTAACTTCCTCCAGAGTTCTGAACAACTGAGAATTATTTTTTTTTCACTGAATCATAAAAGGAGAGGTAATCAGTAGCTGTCTTTCATCACCATGTTCATGATATCACACCTTAATTTATTTTTAATGTCCATAAAATCAATTTGTTATTCAACTTTTCATAACTAAAATTGTTAATTGTATTTTTTACTCTTTTTAATAAACTTTCAAGGGAGTTGGTTTGCTAGTCTATTAAAAATTAAAATTTGCCTTCATTGATCCTCAAATGAACCTATTTTTTCTTGATTCTTTCATTTCTGCTCTTAACATTATCATTTCCTTCCTTTTACTTTGGTGTCCTAGTTTGCTAGCTGCTGGAATGCAGCACACCAGAGACGGATTAGCTTTTAATAAAAGGGGATTTATTTCGTTAGTTCTTTAGAGGAAAGGCAGCTTACCTTCAACTGAGGTTCTTTCTTACACAGGAAAGCACAGGGTGATCTCTGCTGGCCTTCTCTACAGGCCTCTGGGTTCCAACAACTTTCCCTAGGGTGATTTCTTTCTGCATCTCCAAAGGCCTGGGCTGAGCTGTAAGTGCTGAGATGAGGTATGCTGAGCTGCTTGGGCTGTGCTGCTTTGAGCTCTCTCATTTAAGCACCAGCAAATTAAATCAAACATCATTCATTGCAGCAGGCAAGCCTCCTAGCCGACTGCAGATGTAATGAGCAACAGATGAGGTTCATGTACCATTGGCTCATGTCCACAGCAATAGAACTAGGCATGTTCACCTGGCCAAGTTGACACCTGAATCTAACTACCATATTTGGGTTTGTTTTGCTATTCTGTTACCAAGTTTCTGACCTGAATTCTGTTTTACATCTTTCCTTCATGTTTCATACATACACTTACTTTATTAATTTCTCTCAAATTACTTATATAGACACTTAGAGTAAACTTGTGCAAACCTAATGATAAAATAAATGTGTAAATAGAAAAAAATTGCCATGTATTTGTAAAGAAAGGGCAATAGTACCCAAATAATAGAATTAAATCATAAAATTATTTTCATCTCTGTTGAGGAGAGAAGACATAGTTGAGAATTCGGTGAAACAATATATTTGATAAATTTGATGGTTTGATAAATTTTACCTGGAAAACAAAACGTTGAAAATAATAAAGAGTGGGAGATTTAGTCTATCAAAAGTTAAAATACATTTTTAAGCGATAGCATTTATAATAGTGTGGCACCAGTGCAAGAATAGATGGAAGATAAACGCAAAACAACAGAAAGCTTCCAGCACAGAATATATCCAAGTGAGAGTGTGTTTGTATGTGTGTATGTGCAACAAAAATATTTTTCCCTATCTAAAGGAAAATGCCTAGTTTTGGAAAGGATGCTGGGTACTTGGCCTTCTCATAAACTAGTGGTAGTGGTGAAAAACTGGTGTCAGCTCTCTATAGGAAATTTAGTAACTATTAAAATATATATATTTTATGTGCGCATATCTATATATGTATAAATTTGCAAATATTTTGCTTATTAATAAGAATGTCAACTTATCAACCAAACCTAAATTTCCAACAACAGCTAACACATTAGGGTATTTATTCGGTGCCAGGCACTATTCCAGGAGCTTTATTTGGACTGACTCATTCACTTCACAACAACCCTATGAAGTAGAAAAATTATAATCCACATCCTATAGGTGAGGGAATCATGTGGAGACAGGTAAGTGTTTTGCCTGTTGTTATGGGTTGAATTGTGTCCTCTAAAAAGATATGTTGAAGTGCTAATCCCCAGAACCTTCAAAATATGACCTTGTTTGGAAATACGGTCCTTGCAGAAGGAATTAGTTAACTTAAGATAGAGTTACCCTGGGGTAGGGAGGGCCGCTGATCCAATATGCCCAGTGTCCTCACAGGAAAGGCAGAAGAGCTGCAGAGGCAAAGAAGGACACCAAGTGATGACAGATGCAGAGCCTGAAGTGGGACAACTGCAAGCTGAAGAGCACAATGGTCAACAGGAAACAGCTGCAGCTAGAAAGAGGCAAGGGAGCCCCTTTGGTGTTGCAGAGGGAGCCCGAAACACTAACATATTGATTTCAGATTTCTCACTTCCATAAATGTGAGACAACTTTCTGTTGTTTTAAGTCACCCTGTTTGTGGTCATGTGTCAGACCAGCCCTAGGAAATGAACACACATCTAGGATTCAGTAAAGAGGGCTCTGCACTGGCTATTCTGGCTCCACACTCTGATCCAAACAGTTATATTTCTACCTATAGCAGTCAGAAACTCTTCAGAATATATTTTCTCTGAACAACAAAATATCAAGGAGCATGGAAATAGTTCACAAAAACATACATGATATCATCTGCTTTTAAAACAATGCAAATATGCATGGAAAATACTGGAAGAATGTTCACCCAAGTTTATGTGTTATATCTGGGAGGTAGCGCTTGGGGTTGTGTTTATTTTCTTCCTTATGTATTTCTATATGCTCCTTTTAAAAAACATATATTATTCTTCAGACATAGATCAATTTTATATAAAGAAAAAATGCTGTTTTAATGTATACAGAGGTATATGTATGCACCTGCTTCCTGAGAAAACAGGCTATCAGGCTATCATCACAAACTAGGGGAATTGCTGAGCCCTGCATCTGTTAATGGTGTCTAAGTGTCCGCAGAGGTAGCTCCATAAAAGAACACTGATGGGAAAGGAAAATGACTTTGGAAAATATTTTGTCAGTTTCTTATGAAACTAAACCTGCACTTACCACATGACCTAGCAATTACACACTTGGGTATTTATCTCAGAGAAACGAAAACCTGTGTCCACGCAAAAAACTTTTACACCAATATTCATAGCAACTTCATTAAAAATGGCCAATACTGGAGGAAACCCATGTCCCCTGTGATGGTTTGAAGCTGTATGCACCCCAGAAAAGATTAGGTTCTTTTAATTTATTCCTATGGGTGTGGACCTATTGTGGGTGGGAACTTTTGAATAGATTGTTTCTATGGAGATATGACCCACCTCATTCAGGATGGGTCTTAATCCTTAGTGGAGTCATAAGACAGACATTATTATTCAATATTGTATTGCTTCTGGTCAAGAAATGTATTAAGACTAAAAACTTTATATAATTAAAAAAAAAAGACATAAGACAGAAAAAAAAACTGAAGAAACTGAGAGAGGAGACGCAGAAAACATATAGGAAGCCACTAATGCAGAGACTGAAAGCAACAAAACTGGGAGAGAAGGACTGGCAGATGCTAGCTGTGTGCCTTCCCAGGTGACAGAGGTGCTCTGGATGTTGGTAGCCTTTCTTCGGAGTCCAGGTAACATCCTGTCGATGCCCTGAGTGGGACATTTTCAGGGCCTAAGAACTGTAAATTGTAAGTTAATAAATCCCCATTGTAAAAGCCAACCCATTTCTGGTATATTGCATTTCACCAGCTTTACCAAACCAAAGCATCCTTCAGTAGGTGAATGATTAAATAAACTGTGGTACACCCACACTGTGAAATAGCACTAAACAATAAATAGGAAGGAACTACTGACACAGGCAACAACTTGGATGAATTTTGAGGAAATTATACTGAGTGGGGAAAAAAGCCAATTTCAAAACATTTCATACTGTATGACTGAATTTATATAATATTATGGAAATGGTAAAATCCTAGTGATGGAGAACAGATCAGTCATTGTAAAGGATGACACTGGAGTTACTAGGGTTATAGAGACACCATTACAGCACATAGGGGAAGGTGGTAGCCAGCAAGAACTATAGAACAAAGGGAACTGTGAGCCCATCATTGAAAACTGATGCTATATACATAAATCATACAAGTTTAGAGCCTATATTCAGGTCAGCATCCTGTGGTTGCGGTTAACTGCATCCTGCTTCTCTGGTCAAGTAGAAAAGCTGGATTCAACCAGTTGCAAACACAGGTGCAGAACCTCCAAACTGCCTTTAAAATGACCTTATTAGCATAGTAAAAGACACAGCCAGAGGTGGAAACTGTCTCCTATTTTTGAGTATACACTGTATGAAATAGTATGTAGATAACATGGCATTATATAACCCTACGGACATGTTCATTAATTAGTAGTCAACAGATAATTATACACGCAGATAATGCTAGCTTTGTGTGAAACACCTGACCCCAAGCTACACAAGACTATATAAGCCAAGAATCCGATAGCTTAGGGCTTCCAACTTCTGGATGAGGGATGGATCCTTTTCTCTGCAGACATAATTAAACTCTTTGAATTGCCTACTTATGTCATGGTTCTTCTAACTTGGAGGTCACCGTTGGTTTTCCTAAGAGGTTGGTGGTTTCCCAGCCTAACACCAGGGATTAAGAATGGGGTGGGAGTTGTGGAGAAGGATGGGTATGGCAATAAATAAAGGATCTTTGTAGAGATGGTACAATTCAGTATAATGACTGTGGAGGTGCTTACACCAACTTATATGTGATAATATTTCATAGAACCAAACAGATACACACACACATACACACACACACATGAGCATATGTAAAACTGATGACAATTGAAAAAGGTCAGTGGAATGCACCAATGCCAGTTTCCTGGTTGTGATATGGACAACATATCATGCAACATATTACCCTTAGAGGAAATTGTGTGAAGAGTACAGGATTTCTCTGTTTTAAATTTTGCAACTGCTTATGATTTACAATATTTTCAAAAATTCCTCTTCCTCTTCCATCCTGCACAGTCTTGAGTCTCATCCAGGCTCCATACCCCGGGTTCTGACTGCCCCTCTCCTTGGATGGTCTGGAGAAGTAACAACTACTATTGGAGCAGGATGCCATAAGGAGCTTCTCCTTCAGAGAAAGCAGGTCCCATTTCCCTACACCTATCTCTATTTCTTCATATAGAAACAGGGATTCCAGTTGCATCCCTAAGAACACAAAGACTCAAAGTGCTTTTCAAATCCTGAGCCTGGTTTCCCATCCCTCACACCCCATAGATGGTTACCTTTGACTGCATGTGTATGTGTTATAGATGCATTTCCTTCGTACCTGAAAAATGTCAACCACTGGGAAATCTCTCCAGGTTGTGTAAACTTCAATTCCAAACGTCATGAGTTGAATGAGGGAAGCTGAAACAGTAAAGCAAGGCAGTGTGGGGAGGGCAGAAATTTAGCAATGTCCAAGGCCATTTGGCAGGGAGCCTTCCTGTGGCTAAAATGTGGCAGGGATCTATTTATCTTTATAAATCAAAAAGTGAGAGCAGCCAGCACATGCTCTCCTCTGAATGATGATGACTGAAGAGCAGTCATATGCAACAGAAACACCACTTCTAAGCAAAAGGGGTCTGTCGACATGATGCTAAAGTCATCCCAGTATCTCAAATTACTTTATTTTTTGGCTCACAAAAACTAATGGCTTTGGTAAAATTTACACAGGAAAAAGTATAACTGCAATTGTTTTGTATGTTGTCATATAACTAAAATAGTAAAGAACCACTTCCCAGTATAGGTAGAACCACCAGAGTCTTCATGAAGAACCAAGGAAATGAGTGGAGCTAATGTCTGAACCAGAGTTTCTCAAAGTGGGGCCAGTAAGCACCAGATCCAAAGCCACCTGGGGTATGCAGGATAGGTGTGGTGCTGGGCAGGCAGGGAGCATGTGCCTTGGAGGTCTGTCTCCCAAAAGGATGTTCAATTTCAGGGCCTACATATATTCCCATTAAAATGAGTTAACTTATGACATATGAAGTGGTTAATTGTAAGTGACCAACCAAGACATTTTCCAATTCATAACTTGCAGGTATAGATGACACATAATGTTAATTATGTATAATAGTATATGTTATACTATAGGGTATATAATATATAATAATGCTTATATGTTAACGAATGCTATTTATAACATTTTTCCTTGTAATTTTTACAACAATTCTTCTGAAAACCATGTGGATAGTAGTATTTATACTTTTGCAAATAAGAAAAGTAATACTACTCTTACTAGTAAGTCAAAAGTTTATTTTCCTTTTTTAATATAAGGCTTACATACAGATCCAAAGGCAGCTATGACAATTTAGGGAGATGTAAAAGAAAAATCAAAATCATAAAGCACATGTACATACCTATTTTTTTCCTCACACCAGAAACAAAAAGAAAGCACAGCTGTACAAACGTTATAAGCTTGTTTTAAATTATTTAACAAGTCTCTCATAAAACCTTAAGAAGGTTCAAGCTCGAAACTATATATGAATTTTCCACCTTATACTTCATGACTCATTTATAATTCTACATTGTTGAAACATTTTTAAATGCCTTATTTATGTTGTGGGGTTTTGTGAGCATTTTTAAAATTGAGAGCACGGCAGTACCTTTTGTTCACACTTGACATCTGAATCTCACCAAAAGAATGGAATCAAATTACTTCAATCCAAACCAGTTTAGGTTTGGATTTTTCATGCACATACTTAGCTGTAAATACTTAAATTAAAAAGTGCTAAAGAAAATCTGTTTCATGTGATAAACAGAAAGGGGATGTTAATTCAGAGAAATCCAGTCCTCAAACATTTTTACACATATGCATTTATTAATCAGCATCTTATAAGATATAGGAACAATGTCACTTTCTACAGAGAAATCAGACTGAAAATGTGATTTGTTAGTGCTAAAGAGCTCCTGGTATTCTTCAAAGATATGTTCCGGAACCTACTGAGGAGGCCTTAAAGAATTTTCTCTCATTGCTGCCACAGGCCATACCATTTGGGTTATTCAAATGATGAGCTAAGCAAATATCCAGTGGACTTAACATGTGGCCAAGTCGAATAAAATTCTCAACATAATTCTCTTCTTCTCTGAAGTAGTAAATTTTTCAATTCTACATTCCATGTTACCTGTGCTTACTGGATCTTCTTATTTGTATAGAAACCATATCAGTATTAATGAAGTTAAGCATAAAATGAGGGGACAGAACCATGTAATGATGCCCTAAGAGATGTTTTCACCTGAAATAAAAAATCTGAGTAAAGGATTTTGATACATGTGATTATATCTGACATGCCTGAATGGACCAGGTCCTTGCTGCATCCTTCAGTTCATTTTTTTAGTAATACACTGGCACTTGTGGGCATCTATTGAGAATCCGTATTCTTTGTGTTTATCTCATAGAACCCAATGAAGTCTACAACATTACAATCATTTTCCCCATATTACAGGAGAGGAGACATAAACTTAGAAAGGTGAAGGAACTGCTGTAGAAATCCAGCACTTGGAAGTAGAGGTCAGTGGGTTCAAATACACAATAGTGTAAGGCCAAAAGCTGTACATTTCACAGCTAAACTGATGTGTGTCAGGAACAGAAAGGAAGGCTCCATAAAAGTTGGGGAATTTTCAAAATGGAGCATCTTCAAGGACTTTGCATTGGGTCTAAACAAATTCCAGAATATTATTAAATGTGTGGTCTGATAGGAAAATGAGTCTTGCTCTTTGTTAGCTTGTTTTAGCATCTCCAGTCCTTCGATCCTCTGTGGCTCTCCCAAGGCTTCAAGTCACTGACTTCTTGACTCTGCAGGGATGGCCGTGGTCCTTCAGAACAGGGCATGAGGGCAGCAGGCCCACAAAGTTTTGCCCGGCCCAAAAGCCCGGTTCCCCCTTTGCAGAGTTTCATGATAATCCCCGGGCAATAACAGTAACAGCAAAAATACATCCTATTTATGTTAACACTTCACATTCCTGAAATGACTTCTGGAGGAAATACTTCAAAGACTGACCTAATAATTTCTCCGAGGACTTTTTTGAACCAAGAATACATATTTGATGAACTTCCATATCAGTGGCTTCCTGATATCTAAAGGTGTTCCTGGTGCTACAAGAAATCAAAAGCTGAGGAGACAAGGTCCTTCCACCCTGTAGCTTAGCATCTCTGCATGGAATAACAAGGAAAAGGTTTCACTTCAGGTATATATTCCACCCACCCACCTTTTTTTTTTTTTTTTGTCTTTTATGAAATTGCATTTTTCAACTGGAAAATAACATGAGAAATGTGAGCACATCACACGCTCCCCTCCTCCTCTAAGAGGCCTCTGGCAGGGGAGGAGAAACCAGAGGCAGTGGCCTTTGTTGATTTGACCCCCAAACTAAAAATAACATTCAATTAGCCTATCTCTTCAATGGAAAGGAGTTAGCTGCCTCTATCATGTAAATATTCACAAAAGGAGAGCAATCCTAAGGGAAGGCATATCTCTAAATCCTTGAGACTTTCCATTTCCTTTGTTTGCTGCCTAGTTTGAAACAACACCCTTCCAAAGCAGGAATGTTCTCACTCAACTCTCTCCTACTCAACTCTGCTCTCCCCCTCCTCATTCTGCTACACTCCAGTGTGTGACATGATATCTGGGAGAATCTCTAAGTTTCAACAGTTAGAATGGAAAGAACCGAATCTAGATGCTAGTGTTGACCTGGAGATGGGATGCTGTGTAGACTCTCATCTCTGTATTGAAAGGGGTGGAGGAACAGAAGATGAGAGAACCTCTTTTCACACTGTGTTACTTGACAGTAAACTCACCGAGAATGAGAAGAGGATTAAGCACACCACTGGCCGCTCTCAGATTACCTCCACTCCCTCCCACATACCTCAGAGGGAGGTTTTGCAAGTCAACAGTGAAATGGTGAGAAAGGTCTTTGGACATTGAAAGAGTTAAAACATTAGGAACCCAAATCAATAGGCTAAGCCCTTGATCTTAAGGCTTACTCTTCTGAAGTTTATTTATATAGCAGAGAAGCTAAGTCTACCTATAATTAAGCCTAAGAGCTACTTTCGGTAAATCTCTTTTGTTGCTCAGATGTGGCCTCTCTCTCTCTAAGCCCATCTCTGCAAGTTAAGCATTATCCTCCCCGCTACATGGGACATGATATCCAGGGGTGAAAGTCTCCTTGGCAGTGGGAAGCATGACTCCCAGGAATGAACCTGGCCCTGGCACCACGGGATCAACAATACCTTCCTGACCAAAATATGTAAAATAAATGTAACAAAATAAGGTATCAGAGGCTAAGAGAGTTCTAAAAGAGTTGGGAGGGTATTCTGGAGGCTACTGTTATGCTAGTAGCTTCAGCTAGATATTGCTAATTACTAGGGCTTGCCAAACCCCAATCAAAACCATTTCTGTCAACCCTAAAAAACACCTATGGCTTTATCTGAGAGTCTTCAAAAGTTCCACATGCTAAGATTACTATCCTGAAACCTACAACTTCTGGATGGATTCCTAGACCAGATAAATTCTGAAATCCAGAGGGCCCAGCCTCTTCAAGAGTATCACATAGTTCTATCCCCTTATCCCATATTATCAACACCCCTTTTCAACATGAAAAAGTTAGAGTGGGCATAGCCCAAATACCCCATAAAGATTGGAAGAAGGATCAGAAAAGCAGAGGAGTTAAAACAGAGAAGATAGGAATTATAAATGGGTATGATGGCTGAATCATACTCATATATTGATATTTCTTTCAGTCTCCAGTGCCTTGGAGCAGCTAGAAGGAAAAAATTTAAATTGCAGAACTGTAACCCATACCAGACTCTGAAATCTGTTCTACAGCTACTTGTTACAATGTACTTTGAAATATATTGTTTTTTAGTATATATATTCCATAACAGAAAATGTTAAAAAAAAAAGCCTAAGACAATACAGAATCCATCTGAGGCACACCCAGACTGAAACATAACTCAAAGGGGAAAGTAAAGTTCTGTTCTACATTATTGTCTGGACTCTACATGTAGCAAAGTAGTGAAAGTTTCTTAATGGACTTAACCTCAATGCCCTTGAAGTTCTTACCAGATTTATTACTAAGGGATGTGGGTGTTGTCTGTGTGTTTCCAGAAAAAGTTCAGAAACAATATATATCAAAGTGTTAATAGTAGTTATCCAAGAGTGGTTAATGATGCATGCTTTTTATTTTCTAAGTTTTGCTTTTCCATGTTTTCTAACTTTTTCCTACAACAAACTTGCAGTGTTTTGAATAAGGAAAAAAAAAAAAAAACACGAGGAAAATTAGAAAACAATAATGAAGCAACTACTTACCCTAACTCAGCTGGGTCATGCCAGCTGCCATGCAGCAGGAGAACCCCATAAGGAGATAGAGCCCAAGGAGGCATGCATAGGACTCAGAGATGCCAGAAGAGGCTCCAGCAAGGCGACACTGAGCAGCATGAAAACCAGGGCTGGGGGCAGAGGCACCAGAGCAGCACATCTTCATGACTGCCACAGTGTAGGTGTGAGCCACCCAGGGTCTGCACAGGGAAGGAAAGGACTAGGGAGGTTGGTGGCAGGGTGATGGAGTGAGGAACAAGGAGGGCTGCCAACTAGACCTGCAGTCGGGCTTATTAAAAACCCATACGTTTGTTCTGTCTTTTAGGTTGTGGCCTCGGGAATATGTGTCCACCAAAAATAGATAAATAAATAAATAATTATTTTCCTTTAACACATTATTTTCTAAGTGCAAATCCAAATCATTTAAAGAATGCTAAACTATATTTTAAACACACCAGAATGCTAAACTATATTTTAAACATACCACGGAAACCCACTGTTTAAAGTAAATTACCAATGAATGCTCTGGAAAGTAAAATACAGTCTTTTATAGTTCTAGTAATCACCTCTTAAGTTAACTATTTTCCAAGTATGGATTTCTGTGTCTTAATTTCCTGGCAAGTATGCCACACAGCTATAGGTCATGTTTCGTGTTTGTGTATCGCTGAACCACGATGAAAATGAAAACCTGAATAGAAGAGGGAGAAGCCAGAGAAGGCACTGGTGGCAGAAAAAGGCCCTTACAGAAGCAGGAAGTGTTGGGGGAATATTCTCTAAATTTTCATGCATTGCAACTTGTTACTCATATGTTGCCCTTAAGAGAAAGACTCTATGCATTTCCTATGGAAGAAAAGAAAAAGTGAGTTGAATTTCAAGAATGCCCAAAGGCTTTAGAAAAATGTGAACTTTTCTTTGACTCTAATTTGAAACATGTTATTCAACAGGACACCGAGAACTCTGGGCCCACAGTTGTGCCTTCAAAGATGCAAAGAACCAGAAGGCCGAGGCCAATGACTCCTTCGGGTGAACCTGGTCAGACAGAAAAGCATCTGGAGCCAGAAAAGGCAGTAAACCCAAGGGCTCCAGGACACACAGGGCTATATCCTATCACTGGGGCTGTAGGAGGAAAAACACTGAGGATAGAGACACTGCCTTAAGGTATGGTGCTGCCTTGAAATTGGAGTGCTAAATTAGGAGATAACTAACTGAGGAACTGCTGTCCCATAACCAAGCCATGCAAGGGAGCGCTTTGGGCCAAACATAGTGGACTCTGAAAATAACTCTCTGCCTTTTCTCTCTCTCCAGTTTGCTTTCTGCAGCCAATTTCCATGTCAGGCCCTCAGGAACCACTACCACAGTGACAGACAACACAGTGTCACTCACTGGGCACTTACTATGAGCCCAGTACTATGCTGTCATCTTGTTCTTTCATTTCATCGATTCCTCAGGGAGCTGCAAAAAAAAATCTAAAATGTCTTTCCTGAGGATAAGCACATGGCAGAGATATTTGGAAAGAAGGCCTATTTGGAATTGGAAAGTTGGGCTACCTAATCTCCAAAGGTCCTTCATACCCTAAACTTGATGATCTTATCATGAAAATTAGAAGAAATCTTAGAGTTCTGGTATTTTCAGATTTGAACAGTAGGTCTGTGAGTAGTTGAGTTGCTCAAGGTCACATGGTTCAAGAGATATAATGGGTCCATGTCAAAATGTTAATGTGTATGGGTGAGCTTATCACTTAGTACCCCATTGGACCATCCAAAGCTTAACAGAAAACAGAAGGAGTAAAAGAACCCTAGGAAAGGATTCAGTGAATAGAATATAGAATTAGTGGAATGTGAAAGAAGATTACAAATTAATCCATCCTAAGACCAACCATCCTTCAGACAGGACTCTGCATCCTGGGAGAAGGCAGGGAGTATGAAAGTAGAAGAACTGCTTCAATTATAATTTAACCAAATGTGGTTTGAGATTTGAGCAAATTTCAAAACAAACAAAATTAAGCAAGAGTCAATTAAAAGTTCTAGTACTATTAGTACTGTCAACAGTACTAATATACTATAGGAGATGGTCTCATAATTAAAGACAAGCAGAGGCAAAATGTTTTTTTGTAAATCTGATTTATGGTAACAGATTTCTAGATATCTACAAAAAAAATTTGGAAGGAATAAACTTAAGGTAGGCATTAAAACTTTCTGAATGTGTCCTATTATGCAACTGTGCAAATAGAATTTATCCCTAAGAGTACAAAAAATAACTTCTAGATTTATAAATTTAAGATGGTGTGGTTCAATAAAAGTATTTAGGTTTATAAAAAAAAAAAAGAAGAAGAAGAACGTTGTAATATGTCCTTAGTCCACCATCGTGAAATGAAAGTGCAAGAGCCTACTCAGCAGAAACCTGGGCAGGCTGCAAGCTGGGGACCAGTCAGTTCAATGAGCATCTCTCAGGATGCCTTCATTTACATATGACCCAACAGGCAAGATAGCCCACCCAATGCCTGGGCACCACAGATGCACCTGAGACTTCAGATTTAAATCAAGCAGAAGCTGGGGGAACCTACAATTAACAGAGAATAATTTTCTTCCTCCCCAGTAGATTAAGGGGCTCAAATAAAAGTTAAATTTTCTTACAAAAAGTGAGGAAAGTTATATTTCTTAAATCCTTGTAAAGGTAATAGACAGATTCATTCATTCATTCATTCCAAAATTGTTTATTGTGCAACTACTATGTGGCATACACTGCTATAGGCCCTAAAAATTCCCTAACAAAATAGAGATCTGAATCTCCTGAATTTCATCAAGTATATTAAATAACAACCCCCAAAAGTATCTTATCTTTCATAACATAATTGCATACTTTGATAAATAAAAACTCAAAATTAAGAATGTGGTACTAAAATTATATCTAGTTAAACCTGCATTTCATGTATGTTTCAGCAATTAGATAAAGCGCCATATTTGTTTTTTAATAAGCTATAGAACAAAGATATAATTCCTAGCACCCATACAGTTTTTCTGATTTGTGTCCCCAGCATTTGTTTTTTCTTAATTGAAGATTAAACGGCTTATTTCAACTTTATCTAGATGTGTTTTCTATCCTCTTGACCAGAATATTAAGTCCACTAGTATTCCGAGAAGAAACATGCATCATCACTGCCATAAAACTAGGCGATATCAGTTTCTTACAGTTGGAATCAATACCAGTTATAACCTCAAACCAGTTCTCTCTATCATTATAATGGCTTCTATTCAAGTATTAAGTAACCATTCTCCCCATTTTTCTTCAGCTAAAAGTAAAGTGTGAAGGAATCAATCTTTAATTCTTGACATTTATTGCTTTCCCAGATTTTACATCGCAGAATAGTTGCTCAATAATGAATAATGAATAGTTGCTAATCCAAGGAACATGCAACTGAAAACAATTCACTGATAATGTTGTTTTTTTAACATCCAACTACTATCCCATACAAGATATTTTAAAACAAGAATTACTGTCAATGTAGTTTGCTCACAACTAGAATGATTCACCATAGCTTTTAACAAAAGGCATCTAAAAATGTTTCCTGTGAACTTAAACTCAACTGGAAATAAAATACAGTTATTTTGAAAGTAAAACAAACTTTCAGAACCAAATGATGTTAGAGAGTGGGAGACTGTTTCGTGAATTTCCATTGGGTTTGACAATAATAAAAAGTGTCAAGTGAAAATGTGGTGGTTCCACTGCATGATAATTTATCATGGGGCCCATGCCACTTAGAGCATTCTTACCCATTCTGTTATTTCCTGTGAGCTGTCTGAACAGTGGCACACACACGGACAATTTAGGGTAGACAACAGCAGAAAACAGGCAGTCAACATGTTCACACGTGAGCAGAAGTTTCAGAGGTGGTACCAAGTAGGGAAGATGGAAGGCAAAAGGCATCAGGAACACACTCTGTGTTTCTTTTTATCTATCTATCTATCTATCTATCTATCTATCTATCTATCTATCTATCTATCTGTCTGTCTGTCTGTCTGTCTGTCTGTCTGTCTGTCTGTCTGTCTATATATTTATCTATCTATCTATCTATCTATCTATCTATCTATCTACCTACCTACCTATACTCTGTGTTTCTTTTTATCTATCTATCATCTATCTATCTATCTATCTATTTATCTATCTATCTGTCTGTCTGTCTGTCTGTCTGTCTGTCTGTCTATTTATCTATCTATCTATCTATCTATCTATCTATCTATCTACCTACCTACCTACCTACCTACACTCTGTGTTTCTTTTTATCTATCTATCTATCATCTATCTATCTATCTACCTACCTACCTACCTACCTACCTACCTACCTACCTACCTACCTACCTATCTATCTACCTACCTACCTACCTACCTACCTACCTACCTATCTATCTATCTATCTATCTATCTATCTTGAGTTCATGGTCCTGGAATTGAACTTGGGGCTCCCACATGGAAGGTGAGCATTCTACCACTGAACCATCTGGATGTGAACTTCTGCTTACTCTCAAACAAACCAAGTTCTACCCTCAAGGCTCAGCTCAATATCAATCATTCTGCAAAATAGGCCATAATATTCTCACCACTATCTGAAAGTCAAGTTGTCTTATTGCCAGTGTGGTTTGGGAATCACAGGCATCAGCTCCCCGAGCAATTGTTAAAAATAGATTCCCATGCATCGACCCAGACTTACGGAATTTTTAACTCAGGGAATGGGGCCCTGGAACTTCCATTTAAATGTGTTCCCAGAAGGTTTCCCCTTTGTGCCATAGTTTAAAAACCACTACCCAAGAGCTTTCAGCTTAGATCTATGCACATGTTTGAAGTTCAATAAGTAGTGACTGACTTAATGTCTGGGGTCACAGATCAGAGGGATATGTTTAGGAAAGGAAAACATGACAATAAGCTTTGAATACACCTCATTAGAAAATGGAATACAGAGTAGAGACAGAGGCAGTTTTAGGGAACAGAGAAAGTAGGCATACAAAAATGTAAGTGATGGTGTTCTAGTTTGCTATATACCAGAAACGGAATGGCTTTTAAAAGGGGGAATTTAATGAGTTGCTAGTTTACAGTTCTAAGGCCGAGAAAATGTCTCAATTAAAACAAGTCTATAGAAATGTCCAATCAAAGGCATCCAGGGAAAGATACCTTGGTTCAAGAAGGCCGATGAAGTTCAGATTTCCCTCTCAAGTGAGAAGACACATGGAGAAAACAGTCAGGGCTTCTCTCTCATCTGGAAGGGCACGTGGCGAACATGGCGTCATCTACTAGCTTTCTCTCCTGGCTTCCGGTTTCATGAAGCTCCCCGGGAGGTGTTTTCCAAAGGTCGCTGGCTGGTAGACTCTCTGCTTCATAGTGTTGCTCTCTCTGAATCTCTTATTCTCCAAAACGTTTCCTCTTTTATAGGATTCCAATAAACCAATCAAGACCCACCCAAATGGGTGGAGACATGCTGTCCCTTAATCCAGTTTAACAACCACTCTTGACTAAATCACATCATCCAGGGAGATGATCTGATTACAGTTTCAAACATATAGTATTGAATAGAAATTATTCTACCTTTAGAAATGATATTTTGATTATAACATGGCTTTTCTACGGGGCATACTTCCTTTCAAACCAGCACAGATGGCAACCACATAGAAAGGGAACATAGATGGACTGAGATGCTCAAAGGAATGCTGCCAAAGGGGAAAATATATACCAATTATCACCACCACAGCCAACATCAACAAAAAAAAAAAAAAAAGAGAGAGAAAATTCATTCAGATGAACTGACAACAGAACTGATTCCTATTATAACAGGCAAATGATCATTCTTTCATTTACAAATTCACAAAAAATTATATTACCCAACCTAAAAACGCTGAAATAGACAACTGAAAAAAATCTTTTCTCATCTTGTATTCAGAGGGGAAAAGCAAGCAAAATATTCTTTCAAGACACGGTCAAATGGTCAAGTTTACAAGGAACAAAATCACTATGTTGTGTGGTTGGGTTTTTCCCCCCAATTCCCTGTATACAATTTCGACACTACATTTAATTTGATTCTCCTAAAGAACTATCATTTAATTTTGCATTTTAAAGAATACTAGTACAAGGAAATTGATTTGTATTTACAAAATAAGACAAAGTACAGGTAATCAACTCTAAAAGTGATATATTCTATTATCCTCTCCAAAACTTTGTTTTCCACTGTAAGATCTATTTTTCTTTCCTTTTTTTGTGACATCTCTATAAAAATGGCAGATCTTCTTAAAAGTGATTAAAATAAAGGGAATAATTGCACAAATCTACCATGTTCTAGTTTATTCCATTTAACCTGAATAAGCGTGCCTTAATGGTGATTATTGCTACTACTTACGAGTGAGTGATTTCTGAAATTCTGTGGGTTTTTTTTAACTAAAATAATATATTTCCTATTAACTTTCCACAGTGCCAAGAATAACATATGCATTTAACACTGGCTGAATAACTATGAACATTAAGACTCTAACCATGGGTCACAGTCTTTGTAAGCCTTCAAGGAATATAATCTTGGCTATGAAGTTTTTGATGATGATCAACTTGGAAAACATATTTGCTAAAGAAAGTTTTTGTGATGGAGTATGAATATTTGTTGAGATCATAAAATATGGACGAAGAGAAAATAAATTTGCTCTTTGAGCTAGCCTTGTGCTCATTTATCTTCCACTACACATGTATGAGCTATTAGTGCATTTACAAAATATAAAGCATTTAGATGATGGAATCCCTTGCGGTACATCTGACCCACACGCAGTTATGGAAGCCCCTTTCCTTGGTGACGCAGGAGTCCCACCTGTGTAAACTGGGCAATGCTGGAGTTGCCTGAAGATCTGATTTATCTTAAATTTATACTAGAAATCACATGGCACCTCTCCTCTTAATCACGGCAAATTGTATTGAGCATTTACTATGTGCTGAGCCTTAAGAAGTCCCCAGGCATTCTTTCCTCTTTTTCTCACAAGAACCCTATTTACATGTAAAGAGACCAAGGCGTAGAAAGATTAAAGTCATTAAATGGGTAGGGAAGAGCGAGCAGCACTCTAATTTGGCTCTGGGCATTTTAAGAAAAGAAGGTGCTTAACTTCAAAGCCCTATCAAACATTTGGCCAAGGGCTCCCCACCTCACAACCATGAATTTGGAAATTTGGATTTTGTAAGACAAAATACTTGTCAATGCTTTGTTTTGTTTACATTGAGAATACATAATTAAGCTTTCTATTTTTGTAAAACTTTGTATCTTCTGGCATTTAAAAAGTTTGAAATTCCTTCCTATTTTAAAGAAAAATGTTTTAAATTAAATCTTGATTTCCTGCTTTGTTCAGTTTTACTTTCTCCTATTTTTCCCATGAACTATCCAGTTCAGAACCTTGGTCAGAGGTTCTCACCATGCTTTGTTTCGTTTTATTTATTTATTTTTATTTGCATGGGCAGGCACAGGAATGGAACCCGGGTCTCCAGCATGGCAGGTGAGAACTCTGCCACCGAGCCACCATGGCCCACATTCTTGCCACTTTTTTAGACCATTTTCAAGACAGTCAAATGGATAGGAAGGAAGCAATAAGCTGAATCCACATGCAGCTGAGAAGTGAGGATCTAAGGGATGATTATGATTACTGAATCATTATATAAATATTCCTTTTTGCTTCCTGGCATATTGGAATAGACAGAGGAGAAATTCCTGAAATTTCTAAATTGTAATCCAGCTGCCTTGATTTCTGATGATTGTATAACCCTTATGATCGTAAAAACATTATGACTAACCTTCATTTGTATTCAGTTATCCAGTTTTTCAGCTTTAAAGTCATGTAATCACTAAAGACAGTCCCCAACATTTATTAATGAAGGGTCTTGGGTAAGCCCAAAGCTAACCCACTCCAAGCCCAAAGTAATCTTGGTAACCAAGACTGGATCTAATGAAAATGGGCCGGCCTGACATGCACAGTAATTTAGACTTTAACCTACAAGTGACCTATACCTCATTTCTCTAAAAACTATCAGAATTACTACAATTTGGGCAGATATATTTCGGGCTGGTAGGCCATCTACTCTCCTATTATGTGCCTACTAATATGCTCTTTCTCTGGTATCTCAGGAATTGGTCATTGAGCACATCTGGCAAAAGAAACCATGGCCTTTGTCCAGTAATGCACAGGCAGCGTGTTTGGAAAAAACAGAATCAGTAACTTGAATATGAGACTAGTATGAAAGCACAGAAAGAGTACACGCTGTCACTGATCTGTCCTATGCTGAGTTGAAGCAACTCAAAATGCTCACCAGGGAATCCAGCCTTGGCCCTACCCCCACCCTTGTCCTGTGGAATTTTAACACCAAAGGAGGTCATTAAGGCACAGTATCCTGGCTAAGGACGGAGCACACAGGGCACTGTCTCTGGAGGCACATGATCATCCATGTGCCCACAGGGGCACTGAAGCAATCGATCTTTACAGTGAGCAGTCAACACTGAAGTTCCTGTTTCTCAGGGGTGGAAGCAGGGGGGGCAGATTCACTTACACATATTCCAGTTTCCAGTCTTTTATCTACTAATATGTCTTTTAAAATGGTGCCCCACCCCCAAATAGCATGTGAGAAAACTGGTGTATAATCTTGTTTTGAGGGTAGAAAAAAATACATATTACTTGGAGGGCAGGAAATAAAAAATGAAGCATTTTGAAATAAAAATTAATTCCAAAATACAAGCAAACAGAACATGACAGAAATGGAACTAAATACGTTCTCCAAAGCCAAAAGCCTCAACCACAATATTCTACTTCAATCAACCAAACTCAGGACGTCAAAAACACTGTTTTGATATACTGCTTTAACAAAAATAAAAGATATTACTACTTTAAAAATTAAGATTACAGTGCTACAGAGAAATCATTTTAAAATCCCCTAAGGAGCACATTAGTAGAATAAATAAGGCACCAAAATCTGTGAGCCACAATTACTGTAATAAGGCTACATTTATTTATTTATTATTCAGACTGTCACAAAATAAGACCAACTTAAAAGATCCTTCCCCCCCCTTCAACATGCTATGTGTCAGTGGAGGGTGGCAATGGGGAGAAACTTGAAACATTTGCATTTTTGGTTTTAACCACAAAATATTTGAATGATCCTATTACCAACATTTTTCCCGTTATTCTTGATTCAATAAGGTGAAAAATGATTGTCCGATCTCATCATGCCATGCTTAAAGACAGGGCCTCAGGGGGTCTATATTCAAAATAAAATAAATGATTAAATATTTAAAAAGTGATTACTACTTTCAACTGGAACCAGGGTCTGTCAGTACATCTCAAGGTTTTATTTGCAAGATCTCCTGGTCAGATACTGCCTACATACCTCTAGCGGTGCGCTGGGATTTCAGATGGGGATGGAGGGAGACATGCTAATAGCTACACACCATTTCCCAATCTGTACAGATTACACAATAATCTAGTCCTTGTGGTTAAATCTTCTACATTCCTTCTGCTACTTCTTTCGGAGGTGTTTGGTTTAAATGATCATACAATACTGGCTATTTAACAATTTTAGGTCAGCACAGCAACTCATGATACAAAGCACCACATATTATGCTCCAAGAACAAATACACAATTTGCAGATAGTACATCTATATTCTCAAGCAATAGGTATTATTTTCATTTTTTTTTTCCAACGGCAAAAGCTCTTTCTCTCCTGCTCTTGCTCTCTTGCTCTCTTGTTCTCTGGCTCTCTAGCTTTTCCTCTTGCTCTCATTGTCACTCTTGTTTTCTGTTTGTTTTTTTTTCTAAGAAAAGGTGGAATTGTTGCAGGGGTAATGTAAATTGTGGCTCCCTGGTGTCCAAAAGGTACATGCCCTTCATTAGAAAAGTATATAGAGCATTATCTTGAGAAAAAAGAAATATTCAAGCAGCTGATTCTCATCCCCTAGGACCTGGATTCAAAGCTATGCTAAATGTTAATGAGAAGCAATGTCATTATTCACTGACAAAGATGCATAAGTGGGAAAGGTAAACACTGGAAGCATTTAGAAAACCAACAAGAGAGTTTTAAAACATGAAAGAAATGAATTAGCTAATGCATTCTTCCTAAATGCTTTAAAAATCTAAATTATTAAAGGTCTACCTGGTTAGAAACTAAGGAAGGATAGAAATACCATGAGTTTCCAAAATGACAAGAAAAGAGAAACAGGTTAACGTTTTTACTATGACGAATTTTTGCTGGTGTAGGACTGCCAAATAATGTATGGTTAATTAAAATACAACAAATCACGCATTAAAGTTTAATCACCCCTTTCTATAGTTTTAACAGATGTGCTTAATTTGCTATGCAAACCTGAATACATGAATATATGTCTTCTGGAAATAACTCAATATCTAGTAACCACTCTATGCTAAGATTGATTATGCTTCTACATGAGTAGCTAGTAATAAAAGAACTTGCTATCAGCATACAAGGGTGCAATTCATTTTCACGTTATAGAATGACATGACGTGAACTGTATTCCATTTTCAGAATTTACTCTTTGTGTACCTTCCTACTATATATATTGACCTTAAACCATTCCTGCCAGATTGCATTAGGCATACAGACTCTCATTTATTAAAAAAATTCAACAAGCTTAAAATAAGTTTATATTGGAGTAGTACTTTTTAAAAGGAACTTCAAATACATGGTAGATGGCAAAAAAGAGTCCTCTAGGAAATGATAAGCTACTGAAAAGTCATTTGAAATATAAATTGTATCTAGCCCTCAGAGAGTATGAATAAAACGATACTCCAGGAAAAAAATAAAAGCAAAAACATGAAAGTAAATCTCAAAAGTTCTTGCCTTTGTGATTTTTCACAAACACATAGGAGGCCTGAATATTTAGATGGGCCCAGAGGGACTAATCTAAAACACGAGGGTTGCCACCGTGGGTAGGATACTTGGCCCAATAGGGTTACTTTATTCTCAAGAGAAAACTTTATATTAAATCTAGCCAAAGTTGCTTTTAGTGGTTTCCTAAGTAATTTAATTTACATTGCAAGAACCCTGCTTTAAGGTTGCAAGGCAAAAGCATAAAAGAGTGACCTTGTGCTTCTTTCCTGGGACTTCCTGATGTTTCTCCCTGATTTCAAGTTTTGGTAGGTGTGGTGGTGCGATTGCATCACAACGTTGAGAATGGAATTACTACCACCAAATTATAAGCTACAAATGGTTAAAATGGAAAATTTTGTGATATATATATATATATATATATTTACCTCAATATTTTTTTCTTTTACAAAAAATAGAAATAGATCTGACTTGCAAGCTCAGATCTCTGGCCTTTCCCTCCTCCTCTGGAGGTTTGTGGAGGAGAACATTATACTTGAGCAGCAGCCATTCTGTGCCCATGAGGATTAGGCCAAGTAAACTATGGAAATGTGACTCTGGGCCCTGGCTCTGCAGCTGCTGAACCAACCCAGGTTTCTGTGGGCAAAAGAAACCTCTATTGTGTAAGCCACCTTCATTCGGGTATCCGGTTATGTTCAGCTGAAAGAGTTTTACTAGTATTTCAACAGAAACTGTTTTCCATGCTTTAACCCTGGTGGTCTAGCTTATTTTATTAGAGTAAAAGCACCAGACAGCAACCAAATTTATGGAGTTTAAAGAAGCAAACTACACTGGGAAGCAATTCTAAAGATGACTCAAAGTTCGGGGGGTGGGGGCGGTTAATAATCGTTTCAGTGACAATTTGACTTGAGCAGAAAGCCGTCTCAGTGCAACTTTTCTAATATCAGAAGTACTGTATTCTCATTCCACAGTCCTCTCTCCACCTAAACAAATAATTACAAATAAAACCAGTGTCATCACAAAAGATTCCTCTTGTAAGAAGGGCATGACTCAAGTGCATACTTCATAGAACAGATTCCCACTTCCCAGACCCCATGCAACACAGGTGGGCAAAATATTTCTATCTAGCTAAGACTTGGTTGTCTTTTCCTTTTTTATCTTTTTCAGTGTCCATTAGAAATTTGGTCCATCATCACCTTCCAAGGTTGCACAAGTTATCATTTACAATTTTACCTCCCGAATGCTTATTTCCAATACATAACAATTCTGCACAAATTTTTCAAAATTTTCTTTACTTCTTTTACTTATTCTTTATTATCAAATTTATTTTTCTATGCATCTTTCATATATGCTAATGCCCACTAACAAGGTTTAAATCCTAATCACTCTAATTTTTTCTCACATTAATCTTTATTTGAAATTAACTGATTTTTTCTATTCAAGTTGCTTTTTTTTTTTATCAACAAAAATGATGGATCATTTTCTACAAGCTTGAGGGAAAGTGAAAATACAGAACCAAGTGGTGTCCTTTTTGCTCTGCGAATTGCCCACCCTGCAATTTTAGGGGAAGCTTAGGAGAGACATGCTTGTGTTGGTCTCTCTTTGACCACATAATACCTTGGCACTAAATGAGGCATCCTGTTTCTGATTACTGCATGACAGGTTGCTCCTAGTTGTTCTTTGTACCTCAGTAATCCACAGAATTATTGCATCACTTCAAGTTCTAATTATGCAACAGAATCACAGAGTTGAAGATCTAGAAGTCTCCAGTGCAACCCAGGCTGGAAAAAGACACAGTCCAGCTATCTCAGTGGAGTCTTAGTGACATCCAGGAAATTTTGGAAGTAGAAAATTTAAGTAAGAGAGTTCAGGAGTACAAGGTTAATTATGGATATCAAAGAACTCCAACATATTCTAGAATATTCCTACAACAAAGTTGACTAGGTTTCTTGAGCCACACACACTTATGTTGGCTTAGTTGTGTGTGAGGCATTTTAAAGGAATCACTTTGCCTTATATAGGAAGGAATTTCAGGAAAAATAGGTTCTAATCATTTAATCTTATACAAAGAACGTAAGTAATTTCCCAAAGGTCACATATCTATGAGCAGAGGTAAAACTCAGACCAAAATATTCGGATACACAGACTTCTATAGAGGACCTCCGTGGAGCTGCCTGTGACCTCACTTGTGATAGATTCAATTTGTGGGCTAAGCCTTGCATCCAATTCATCATCTTATCTCTACAACTATGTTTCATAAGTAATTACCAACAGACTCAATGAATTCTAGCATCTCCTCATGGTCATTTAAAGGTGGATCGTAATGGGAAAGAAATCTCGTGCATTAGAATAGCTGGAGCAGCGTGGGTCTCCAGGATCCAGGCTGCAGTTAATCCATTCCCAGAGATATGGCCCTAAAATGCACTGAGCTATAAGACATGTGGTGGAGAAGAAAAGGATATAAAATGGAGAGAAGCAAACCTGGTTCGGCATAAGCAAAGCATAAGAATAATCACACCAACTTTAATACAGGTGCTTTTTTTTTTTTGAAATTCAAGTAATAATTCTAATTCACCAGTATGTAATTCAAGGATAAAATATCACTGTAAAGTATAATAAAAGAAAATAAGTTCTGCTCAAAATGAGAATACAGGGAATATCAGAGAATACAAGATAAGAGAGAGAGATCAAATCCAGGCCCAGAATAAAACACATTTCCTTCCTCCATGTTCCCATAGAATTTTCTTTCCACCAGCCTTAAGCTACTGATCATTTTATAATCTCTGTATCCTTTAGAAATAACTGTAGGATGAAAGAATTAAATGAACCATCCATTTTTTCACTCAAATTCAGGAAGCTTGAATCTAAGAGAGTCAAAGTACAAAAGAGCTTTCATCCTGAGAAATTGCAAATTACATTTCCCTGGACTTTTAGGGTTATGAGCTATATGAAGTTAATAAATCTCATGAACCGAAAAAGTCAAGCCTGTCCTTAGATCTCACCCTAAAAAGACAACTCTCATGCTCAAAATTGCTTCAGCTTAACTTCAGAAGACACCTGACCTTGTAGAGAGAAATTACAAGAATAATATATGTTACAGTTAGTATTTTTCTGGTCTGGAGCAAATCCATCTTCTCCCCACAGGTGTTTTGAGGAAGGGTTCTAAACTTGGCGTTGGTATTTGCTTTCAATGCATAACCACAATTAGGTTACTGGTAATCTCTACATGGGGACCAGGATCTAAACTGAACAGTCATGAAGTGAATGCTGGAATGTGTTTTTTGCTTGAATGGCAAAAGTAGCAAAACCTATCAGGCTGGAGGCTTTAGGTTCTCAGGTGAACACCAAAAGTCATTTCAAGAACACATGCAATGGAGCTTGCTAACAGTCCCACATTATCCATTCTGTCCTTCTTCCTTTTAATAATAGAAGTACAAAGTATATGCCTCTCTTGCAGCTGTGGCTATGTGACTATGTTCTTACAATGACATATGAAGGGAAGGGATATGTAGATTTCCAGACTGTACTCCTAAAGAGAAAGGAATACACTCTGTATTTCTTTTTTCTCTCCTGGAACAAATGAAATATGGATATGTTGGCAATGAGCAATCTTATGCCATGAAGAAGAGAGAAAACAAGGGAATGATGGATGGCAAGATGTCTGAGAAACATGGAAGATCCTTGCATCCCTATCCTTTCTGCAATACATGCTCACATGAAGGATAAAGTTTGGAAAACACTTAAAAATGTGCAAGTCACCAAAATACACTGAAGTTTTTAATAGTTTGGGAAAAATCATTTTACCATGCTTCAATAAGACAGCTAAAGGGATTTTTGTTTCATCTTTGTAAAATTCCCTTTGGGGATGAAAACAAGCTTGAGAAGTTTCAGTCAACAGTGTAAATTGGGAGTTCATGTTAAATAAGCCATTGAAAACTGCAGTTTAGAATGAAATTACCATCTCAGCCATTAGCACAGGAATCCATAGTGCATTTGCAATAATAGCTGTATTCTATAATAACATCATATCCAAGGAATTTATACTTTTTTCACTTTCAAAGTTAAATAACATGCTGCAGGAAATCTTTTAACAAATCAAGCATCTTTCTGCCTTTCATTTTTCTAAGCCCAGATAATAATATGGTAATAACTATCAATACTCTTGGGATGATAAAACACAAAATTACTAGTAAAAATTCTGACCAGATACCAGTAAAGAAAATACTCTCCTAAGCCCATTAATTTTTTAAAAAATATACTTTAAAAGGATGGTACAAATGACTAAATAATTACAATTGAGTTGCTCCCTAAAACCAAATCTTAACTCTGCTGAATCTGGAATCTTGTATTACTGGAGAGAGAGCCCGAGAAAGGAGGAGAGAGACATGGATCCCAGTCCTAAGAAGAGGGCACTGTGTCAACAAAGAAATCATCATTCATTTATTTTTTTAATAGAAATTTACTAAATGACTATTACAAGCCATGCCAAGACAAGACAAGGCTGTACAGAGAATGGAGTGTATGTTCTTAGGGATAACAAAGATGACACATATAAGCATGTGTGCTTATGAAAACACACACCAAAACACAAATACACACAGACACACACAATCACATTTCGAACTAGGAATTGTAACAATAAGGGAAGATACATGACAGGAAAAGTGCAGGATGCTCTGGGAACACAGTAAAGACCAAGCCTTGTTTTGCAGGTGTCAGAAAAGCTCCCCGAGGCAGGAGACATCTTAGATCAGAGCTGAAGAATGCACACATGCTAACCAGTGGAAGGGAAGGAAAAGAGGAGAGAATGTGCAGGCACAGTTGAAATGAGAATTCTGAGAGTTCGAGAGTTTGAAAGGTCTTTCTGGTTTGAGGGTGGAAATTGAGACATAGCAGGAGTAGCAGGAGATCAGCAAAAAGAAAGATTAATGGGGAAACACCTTGGAAAGGAATTTTAGCTTTAAGTGCAACAGTCAAAAATTACTCTGGAAATGCAGTATGCTTAATCACTAATGCTTCTTTCCTGTATTGCTAACATAATCTCTTGAGATACTAAATTAGATATTATCCAGAATTTACTAAATTAGCAGTTAAACCAATTCTAATCTCAGAGCTGAAACAGATTTTCAGGACGTTCCTGCCTCTGTGTTTACAGAAGTAAATAGATATATGTTGTGCTCCTCAAGAGTTTTGAATTTGTACCTGAACTTCATCACCTCTTTCTATAATCACCAAACTTTCTTGATTAAGTGATCTAAATTAAAACAATTTGTATTTCATACGAAATTCCAAATGAGCACAAGGGAAAAAGTCCAGAACTCCAAGAGTCGGCATGGGATGTTAGTCCAAAATTAAACATTTGCCAAAGGTCACCTAAATAAAATCAGATTCCCTTTAAGTGAAACTTAATTATCTGAAGTAACAAGTTGTATTATCTCTCTTCAGAAACTCCAAAATAAAAGAACTGTGAAAATAGAGGGAAGCTGTGCATCAGTCCTAAACAGAAAGAGAGAAGGGAGCCACTGAAGTTTCTGAAGTTTCTGGAAAGTTCTCCTAAATACAAATGGAATAAAATAGATAAAAACTCTCATAGCTGATTTAGAATTCTTATCACAACCCCCCAAAAATCCAGCACTGTCTTTAAGAAAGCAGGGAAGACCCTAAACACTGCTTATACTGACATTCCTTATTATCACCATAATTTATTTGTATGAAAAGCCTACAAAGTATGGTGCTTGGCACTCTGCGCCCCATAAAAACATCTTTAAACTTAACCCTTTCCAATGGGTGTGGACCTATTGCAAATAAGATCTCTTCAAGATGCTACTTCAGTTAAAATGGGTTCCAAATGAATCAGAGTGAGCTCTAGTCTGAATTACTGAAGTCCTTTATAAGCAGAATGAAAGACAGACACAAAAGCCAGAGGGAGCAAACAGAAGCTCAAAGTCAGTGGAACCCAGAAGAGAAGGGAGAAGACAGCAGAGGCTGCCAGGTGCAGACAGAGGAACCAAGGGCCAAGGATCACTGGCAGCCAGCCCCAGCAGACCAGTCTTCACGAAGAAAGCATTGTCTTGATGACAGTTTGATTTGGACTTCTACTACCCTCAAAACTATGAGCTAATAAATTCCCATTGCTTAAGCCAAACAATTGTACAGCCTTTGCTTTAGCAACAAGGGAACTAAATCACAACAGTAAAACATTTTACGTACTGCCCATCATATATATATATCCATACATTATTCCCACTTGCCCACTTCCCTTAGCCCCTTGGAGCTTCATGAGGTCTGATCACAAGTGTCATCTTCTCCACAAAAACCTGACCAAAAAGGCATTCAGGATAGGCAGGAATGTCATTTAAAATATAGGACATCTGGTTAAATGTGAACTTCACATAAACAACAAATTTATTATTTTTTTAACAACAAATTTCTTTTTTATTACATCTCAAATATTGCACTGGGCATAATTACTCTAAAATGATAATTTTGTTCTTTGTTTGAAATTCAAATTTCACCAGATGTCCTGTACTTTTTCTTTGCTAAATCTGGCAAACCTAACCAGGAGGCAATCAATGGGCTTTTTTTGATAGTCAACTAACTGTAACAGCTAAGCACACACAGAACCTATATCTCAACTCCAGTGTGAACAACAGAAAATGCATTATTTTTTGAGAAACTTTAATGAAGATCATTTTGCTCAACATTATCCTTGAGTCTCATAAATGCTTCTGAACATAAGTAATTGAGAGAAGGGTTTCACTGAACACAAGGTCAAGCAAAATTATTTTACTAAAGAAAATTTAGACTATTTAAAGACAGTGTAAATGCCATGCTAATTTTCTCTATGTGCACACATGCTTATACATATATAACACATGCAAAATGTTGACTCTCTCTCTCTTCATATATATATACTCTCTCTTTTATTACAAAGATAAAATATTGCAAATGAATATGAAAAAATGAAAGCAAAACATTATTGCTTAACTTGGTCACACTAGTTATTAAAACATTGATACACACTCTTTTTTTTTTTTCTTAACTTTTTTTGTTTTTTTTTTAACATGGGCAGGCACCTGGAATTGAACCCGGGTCCTCGGGTATGGCAGGCAAGCATTCTTACCTGCTGAGCCACCGTGGCCCACCCTGATACACACTCTTAAAAAGCTAATGAATATTTTCACCCTTGAAATCCCATAACAACAAACAATTATTATAATTGCCAAACTCTTCATAAAATAAATACTGCAACAGATAATTACCTTTTTACAACTAATTAATTTGGGGAGAATGAGAAAAGCAAAAAGAAATGTACAAATTGCATTTTAAAGTAGGAGGTTTATTTAATCATTGAATAAATATTTATCAAACCCTTACTATGTCCAAGGTACTGGGGATAAATGTGTGAACAAGACTGAACTGATCCCTGTCCTCATGGAGATTTTCACTTCGGGGAGGAGACAGACAAAATACAAATAAATATATAAGACAATTACAAATGGTAATAAGTGCTCTGAAAGAAAAAAAAACAGATAGAGCATAGTGAATTTGGCTGGAAGGCATGTAATCTAAAAGGTGCTCCAAAATGCCTCTGGGACACCAAGGGAATGATAAGATGGGAGGTAAAATATGCGAGGGAGCCTGTCTTGGCAGAAAAGATGGGACATCATGACAGGAAGAGAGAGCAGCATGTGCAAAGGTACTGAGGCAAGAGAAAACTTGTGTGCAAGAAACTGAAAGGTCTTTGTGGCTTGAGCATAATGACGGAAGAGCCACAGATACTATATGATTGGGGCAGGAGAAAACTACGACATGGTTAGGAGTTTCAATTTTCTCATAAAATGCAACAATTGCGGGGTCATACACAGGGGAATTGTAAAACAAAACTATACACTGTTTTAAATGAGCAGTCTGGCTGCTGGGTAGAGAACATACGGGAAGTGAGGAGGAATGGACTGGGGGATTGCTCAGGAGGTGAATGCATTCATTGGTCATGGTGAAAGAAGGCACGAGTTTGGAACCACAGATTTAATAGCGGAGTTGGGAGAGGTATGTGGTTCCAGCGAGAAAAGGAACCAAAGAGAACTCTCAGGTGTGAGAATGGGGCTCCATGAAAGGTATGGACTGAAGGTACACATTTGAATGTTGACAGCAGACAGATGATGCTGAAGGCCATGGGGATGGGTGAAACTTCCTGGGGAGAAAATGCTGAGAGAAAGAAAAGAAGGAGCCCAAGTCCAAGCCATAGAATACACACACAATTCAAGCGTGGGCAGAAACAAGACATAGCAATGTTCGATAACAGGCCAAATGTGCCTATAGTTAGAGAAAAGACTGAGAGTTTTGTTTCCAAAATGAAAGAAAAATAATTGGTTACACAGTCCATTGCTTTTTCTGGCCTTCCCTCTTTCCTAATCATGTGAAAATGAAACATATCTTCTGTACTTTCAATGGAATGACAAGAACCAGAAAAGCAGGTGTGCTGGCATTTCAGGATCCTTTATTTCAGATCCCTGGCAAACTTTAATTGGTTTGCTAACTGAGGGCTTCCTGAGTTGATGTTACTCTGTCACTTCATAGGAATTCTCATGCTTGGTATAATGGAGTTTTTGGCCTCTGGCCCAGTAATATTTCTATATTGTCCAAAATAGTATGTGCAATTTTGCTAGCCTCACCTACTACAACCTCTCCCTGGAAACTTTTGAATTAGCATGCATAAGATTTTAACTGTCCTGTTTAAAGCACATTAAAAAAAAATCATTATTCTTCCCTGATATTACTTTCATTTTTTAAAAATTTGGTTTTAAATTCCATTTTTCCATTTAAAATAGTTGTTATTTACTCTCTGACATGGAAAATACAAAAGGGAAATTGTTTTTAAGGCTAGAGTTTATTGTTAAACATTAAAAAACGAAGAAAGTTACTGCTAAGTTTAGATAGACATATGCAGTAACCATTTAACAGAGAAAATGTTTTTAGTTTAATTTGAATGTTAAGGAATTCCATGTTGCTAAACGTTTGTTTCAGACAAAATGTAATTGATACAAACAAGAAAAGTTACCAAATCTTACTGTATGAGTAAGTTCTGTCCTCTCCTGTTTGTTCCTTTTTCTCTGTCTGTTTAAAGCTGGTAGTTCTCACCTCTTTCCCCCACCTCCAGTTTATTCCTTTTCTCGGTTCCCTTTTCACCCTATACAATCCTTCTGGTTGATGAACTAGCAACTTACCATTTGGCTATGTTTTCCTTAGTAGTCCCAGTCCTACATAGTCTGCAAAACTCACTTTAGATCATTTATTACATAACCTAAGTTCCTCTTTTATCATCTGTAAAATGGACAGATTTGATGTAAGGAGTAAACGAGAACTAAGAAATACCTAGTATGGCATCAAGCACATAGTAACTGCTCAAGAAACATTTTGGGGCCTCATTCCCCTTTACCCTTCGAGATTCTAAATTATCTGTGGTCAGTTAAATAGGAGTGGAGCGGAGCTACAGGATTCTAATGAAAGTAACACAGAGCATTTTATTCAGCAACTTAAACCACCCATACAGGTGAACCCCCAAGCATTACATGATAGAGAAACCAGGACAGGTAAACTGGATCTTAGTCAAGTGTGAAGGGGAAACCAGAACCATCCTCTTTTTCATTAAGTACAAGAAAGTAAGAAATTCAGGTTGCATATGGAGCACTCACTTCACAGTGCCTAAGTTTACGTTCTAGAAGAGACTCATTTTGTTAGAATTGATCAATAATCACTGTTTAAACTACAAATTATTGAAAATAAATATTTTGATGGAAGCCAGGTCAGTTGTGTCATGACTGTTATACTGTATTCTACAATCATAATGATCTTTTATAACATAACTTCAATTCTCCTTGGCTAAGGAGAAGGAAACAGAGGCTGATACTGCCTGTTAATCGTGAGTTTATTTATGCCAAGTAAAGGCAAAATGATGCCAAGGTTTGTCCTGAGTAGCTGTAATCTGCAGTATTTGGGCATAATACATAATTTGGGAGGGAGAATCAACTCATCACATGGCACAGGTGGGGAGTGTCTGCCAGTCATAAAGACCGTGGGCTACAGCTGCCACCATCACATTTATATTGGGTGTAATGATTTTAAGTTCTGCAAAGCAACATCCTTCATCACACTAATGCTAATTTTCATTTTTTAAATTTTGTATTTTTTCATAATTATTTTGTAGGGTTACTTATTTATAAACATACATGTTTACATGCTTCACATTTGTGCTACTATAATTCTATTCTGAGATTGGAGAAGGATTTCTTTTTCCCTATTTAAAGGTTGCACAAGGTTTGAAACACAAAACAGTGACAAAACAGCTGGCCATGTAACAAAAAGAGCATCAATCCCATCTGGTGGCAGACATCAACACTTTAACCATGATCCCCAAGCAGAAATTAATCTAGTTCATATACTAGTCAAAAAAACTCCCTTTTCAGAAGTGACAAACACAGTAATTGTCAAATAATCTACTGTACGATCTCAATGCAAATAAGCACCTCCAAAATATTAACTACTCTAGGTACATGTATTTACTATAAAAACATACCATTTTAAGAAATCTTACTCTCTAAGGAATGAATCCATATTCTAAAAACCATAAAAATGTTTCATATTCTTAAATTAAATATGAATATATATTACAGAGGTAAATTCTTAAATCACAACCTGTATCCAAATTTTGATATTAATAAACATCTTATTTTTCCCTCATTAACAAGTAAAGATGCAGAGGCTTAAATATTATAGTATTTTAGTTAATTCACTCATGCATAAACTTTTCTATTAAAGATGAATATACTGAAACACTTTTCCAGGCAATAACAAAAATATCTTCCAAATTTCAAGATGGGATTTGGTAGAAAAATAATTAAGAAAAAAATTGAAAACAGGTAACCACACTAAACAGTTATTCAAAGAATTAAATAGGGTTAATGGAATTCACACCATTTGCTTTAAGCACATTCTTTACTTTACATAAAACTTCCATCCTCTGACAAAGATGCACAAAGCTTATTTTAGCATAGTGTTGCCATGGAAATCACCCAAATGTACCAATCTCTGAATCTCGTGAATGAACTATGAAAATTGAGGTGGTTCTCAATAATGATATTCGCTGGGTAGCCTGAAACAAGGTACAAAGATACCTCATTTTACCATATGCTTTCTTTGGTAAATTCATATATAAAACACTCTGTTTTATAAATTGTGTAAGAAAGTGCATATTACAATGAGAAAGTCACTGGCTCAATGCTCAGAAGTTACTTCATTTCACTGAGCATCAGGTTCCTCATCTCACAAATAAAAAGGATTGTCCTAGATTATTTCTAAAATCACTTTCGGCTCTAAATCCCTTTATTTCCTGATTTTAAATGCATCGAGGGAATTAACTAATATTGTGAGTCACAAAAAGGTGACTTCTTTAGTAAAAAAAAAATTGTTTAGAAGGGGAAAAATCATTAGTTTAAAAAATAAGCATATAAGTGATTTTTTTAAAATTTAGAACAATATTGTAAGTATATAAATTTCTAATTAGGTAGCATTTGAGATAATTAGCTTTTGAGTAAAATTTAAGATTATTCAACCACAGAGTACATCAGAGTCTAATAATAGGGCTTTTGGAAGTCACTCAAAATATTATTGGAAATGATTAGAGAGTTCCTCTTAGTTTGTTCTTTCACATCAGGCAAATTTAGAACAGCACATTGAACATCAATGATATCTTTTATCAGATAGTCTTATTTCTAAGTTGTAGATGCATCTTTCTAAATAAATAAGGAACAGAATTATAGCAAATTCCATCATGTCCTATTTTGATGGTCTATGCTTATTAGCTCACTGAGAAGTGATAGTTGATTTTCTAATAACTTCAGAAGTCTCTGCTTCAGTTACCTTTGATAAATAATAGGAAGATCATAGCTTTTCTGAATTTGCAGAAAGTTTGTTCTCTAAAATATAACCAGATGTATCTGGACATACATTATGTATGACATTTATATTCTAATAAGTGGGAGACACTTATTTATATCTATGTGTAAAGAGCAAACTTGTATTACTATAAATATAGTGGATGACATTTGCTAATCACTTCAAAGCATCATCTGATTTGACCTTTCAATATTCCTGTGAGTTACAAATTATTATTCATATTTTACATCTGAGCAGAGGTCAAGTAACTTACTAAAAATCTCAACATGAATTCTCAACTCATGCTCAAGCTTTCCTGGTTTCAAAGCTTGTGCAGACTTAATATCTGCTCCAACAATGAGCAAAAAATTACAAAATTGTCATAAAAGTCAAACCACAAACTTAACACACAATAGGAAAAATAATTGACCCTCAATTTTTGCACTTACAAAGAAAATATTTTTGCGTTTTTTTCTAGCAGCTTACAATAGAGGAAATTTAGTGATATGTGTATATTTATCTTATATCTAGCCACTTAATCCCATTCTCATATTAATTTTAATAATATACAAGCATATCTCTAAAAAAAGTTTTTATCTGTTCTATTCCAAGTTTACATGTGCATTAAGTTTCCTCCTTATGATGGTTAATTTCATATGTCAACTTAGTTAGCTTATGGTATCTAATTGTTTGTCCAAATGAGTACCAGTCTGATTGTTATTTGAAGGTATTTCAGATATGGATTTGCACATATCATCAGTTGATTCCATTTACAGCTGAATTCATCTAAAATCAACAAAGGGGAGTGCCCTCAGCCATGAGGGGAGACACTTCATCCAATAAGTTGGAGATCTTAAAAGGCAAAAAGGAGAAATTCAAAATCAGAAGGAACTGTTGTCTCTACTTCAGTTAGCCAGTTTCCAGGGGAATTCAACTCCACCTTCATTGTTATTTCCAATTTACATTCTGCCCTACAGATTTTGGACTTGCCAATCCCCACAGCTATATGAGCCAATTCCTGTAATAAATCCTTCTCTAGATATATCTGTAGATATAAATGATATAGATACATATAGATATACATATAAATGTATCTTACCTGTTTTTCTGGAGTACCCTGAATAATATACTCCTATTCTTACTTAAAGTTTTTATTGGAAATAATTGCAAAATTCTGTCAAATGGCTTTTTAGAATTTAATTTATTATAATTTATTTTTGTAACTTGATAGTAAACCATCATTAAAGTCCTGAAAAAATCTTATTTGATGACACAACTCTATCTAGATATATCTATACCTGTATCTATAGCTATACTGACCTTTGATATAGTGCTGGGTGCTATTTACTAATATTTTCAGTAGTTACTTTTCATTTAAGTTAAGAAATGAGATAGAGCCATCATTGTCCATTTTTTACAGGTATATTAAGATATTTCCAGATACCTTACTTTTTTTTAATATTAAAACTATGTTCTTCAAAAATGAATGAGGAGATTTCTCTCTTTTTCTGTGACTAAAAAAAGTTAAAATAGCATTACAATTATCTGTTCTTAAAATGTAGATAATATTCAGCTGTGCATCCATATGTTCTCATTTTTTTTCAGAAAAAAGACTTTAAACACCTTTTAAATCTTTATTATGACTTATTCTGATTTTCTACTTCCTCTTGATATATTTTGGTAACTTAAATTATTCTAGGAATTCATTCCCTTCCTCTAGGTTTTCATGTTTCATTGGCATAGATTTGCATGTATTATTCTCTAGTGCTGCTTTTAATCTCTCCTGTTCCTGGGGTTATTTCTGCTTCTCATCAATAAACTTCTATACTCTTGTACTCTATATTTTCCATAATTAGTGTCTTGAGGGATTTTATTGTCCATTTGAAGGATTAGCACAATTTTGAATTCATTTCATCTTTTTACTTTTGTAATCTACTTCAAATATTCTAGCTTTCAAATTTATTAAATACTGGTTTACCATTTTCTTTTGATATTATTTGTCTAATATCTTAAGATGAGTATATAGTTTGTCTTATCTTTTTCTTTAATAACAAAGACATTGCAAGTTATAATTCTGTACTGAGCACAGCTTTTACAGTGTGCTGTATAATTCATTATGTAAGGATCTCCTTTCTTGTCTTCTCACATGCAGTTTGTAATTTTCATTTAATTCCAACAGTTAGTATCTAAGGATGCTTATTAATTTCCTAATAAAGTATTTTTAGTTAACTAATAAAGTTGCATAATCAAATGTTTCAGTTTCCTAATAAAGTTTATTATCACAGAAAACAGTCCTTTAAAGATCCCTACTTTTTTGAGTTTATAAAAATTTCAGGCACCTTTACAAAGGACTAACCTGTCTTAAAATGAATCCCTTCTCATTTGCATTTTCATGATTTCCATAATGTAAATTTCTCCAAAAGGAATCTTGCCATTTCCACATTGTAAGATAAGCCGTAGCCCTCATTTATGTTGTTATTAAAATGAGGTAAAACTTTGTTGGCTATGTTAAATATTTATTAACAGTAAATTCTTAATGCCACTCTTTCTTACGACAGCAAATGAATCTTACCATGAATTCCTTAACTACCAATTTTATTTCATCTTTCATCGACTTTTAGAAGAAATGAAGGTACACTGAGTCTCTGAATATTGCTATAATTTTTTAATTCGTAAAGTCACACGTGTGAGTGCTTGATACAAATGGAGCATGTTTTTATTTTTTCTCTCATTTACACTTTTTAAATGTTGAGCATGGTGTACATATCAGGTATTTCATCATCTCTCCTTTCATAGAAATCTGCCCTCCAAAGTCAGCATTCAACCAGGTTTCATTCCAGGGGAAAAGGGGGGGTTAGGAATGTTAGCACAGCCATAATATTACAGGGAAATAGTATCATAAAAAGACAAGTCTTTAAAATCATGTTTCTCAGATTTTCATTATTTTTTTTTCTAAATTAAGATAGGAACACCAGGAAGAAAGATAAATCACCCATGAGTTATTAGATAAACACAAGAGCAAAATATAAATATATGAAAATTTTAAGAAATAAAAGGCAGTAAAAGTATGATATTCATGCTAGTCCACACCTAATCCACTCACATCCTTCTCATTGACTTATAAAATATTAGTTTATTGGCCAGTGTAAACTTGAATATATGGCCATCAAAAAAGAAAACTGGAAACTCTATTCATTCATATCAAGCATTATGGAAACTCTATTTAAATGTATCAAGCATTATTTTTAAATATTTTGCTTCAATTAATCCTAAAGAAAAGGGTTAAATGTATTCACGTGTACACTGAAGTGAGAACCTGAGACCAGGAGAAGCCCTCTCAGCCTTTCACTCGTCTGGCAGAACTACAGTTCAGGCCAGATGGTTCTCACCCCAATTCTTTCCTCAGCAGTCCCTCTAAAGCTATCTGTAAAGAGAGATCATATTTTTGGTATTACAACTCTCACAAGCCAAAGCTCTTTCAAAATAAAATAAAAATGAATAGTTAAAATACTTGAAAAGATACAAAGATATAAGTCCAAATTTTGATTTTCCTATTTGAAATACAAAAAGTCAACATGTCAAATTGCTATCAAAATTCTAAAGTGCTTAATCTCAATTTCTGTACTTACTGAGGATTAATAACAAACAATTTTGTGGATCAGCCCCAGTCTACAGATGACAATCTGAGTGATCAAACATCATGTTATTGGAAACTCAAGGAAAGGGAAGCCCAGTTACATAGTGGCAGAAAACTTAGCTGAATTTCGTCCTTCAGTTAAGTGGACAGCAGACTTATAACCAGTGAAATTAGATGTTGAGCAGATGTTCACAAGTAAAATGTTGAAGTTGTGGCCTGATCTTTTTCTGCTGCTTATAGTAAAATATGAGAGGAAAGGAATAAAAATGAGAAAACTGCTAAGCAAAAAGTAGCCATGATGATAATTTGGGGGATTCCTGGGACATCCATATTACAAAAACACTAAAATTAGAAGACTCTGTGAGGAAAGTGTGCTTTGGATATAAATTCAAGTGTGTATCTAGACAATGTCTTGCTAATGCCTTGGATGGATAGAGCTCAGAGACTGAGTCACACAGACAGCTATTCAAAGAGAATATTCATGTGTATAGTGGGTTCCTCAGCCATTTCAGCAGAAGACAAAAACAGAGATAGGATTATTCAGTAAAGATATGCAGATAAGCCTTCTGACTAATGGAATGAATCCCCAAGACACACACGGGAGACCCACAAGGTTCTTGAATGTTATATCGGCAGAAACATTGCCAGTTTGTACTGAAAAGGACAGAGAAAGATTGAATGAAAGAAGACTTTTGGACTCCCCAAATTCTGTAGGCAGCTAACAGGTTGCTGAAACTACTCAGTTGCAAACATGTGCTACCCTTTGTGAAAAAGCAGTGAAGACTATGAGAGCAGAACCAATAGCCCAGAAGTAGAGTCCCAAGTGACACAGAATTATTCCAAGGGCAAGAAACCTAATGAGTTCTGCTGGATTTCTAAATTGCTTGATACTGGTGACTCCCTTTTCCCTTCTGGAATTGGAACCGCTAAAACTGTTGTTCTGAGCCAGTCCCACCGTTGCATTTTGGGAGCAGATAATTTGCTGTCTGGTTCCTTAGGTAACCAAATGGAGAAGAATTTTGGCCCAGGATTGATTACAGCCAGGGCCTCTCCCATACCTAATTTAGATGACTTAGAACTTTTGAGCTGATGTGACTCAGTGAGATTTTGAACTTGCACTGACACTATAATGCGCTGGGGTTGGGAATCCTGGGATGGAGCTATTGCGTTTTGTACATCGAATAGACATGAATCTTCAGGGCCCAGAGGGCGGACTGCAGGAGGCTGAAAACGGCCTCCCCATGGCGCCCACATCCTCATCCCTTGAAACTGTAACTGTGTTAGCTAAAATGGCAAAAGGGACTTCACAAATGCAACTTGGTCAAAGACATTAACTGAGATAGGGAGACTATCTTGTGTTTTCAGGGCCAGGCCAAGGCAATTGCAGGGCTCCCTTATGAGAGGAAGCAAGAGGGGTCAGTGTCAGAGATGAGATATGAAGACAAAAACAGAGGTCAGAGACAGAATTGAAGATGACTGACTTTTGGCTTTGAAAACAGAGGGGACCCGTCTCAGATCAAGAGTGCAGTAGCCTCTAGAAGCTGAAAAGGCAGGACAAAGGATTCTCCCCTAGAACCTGCAGATGGAGCAGGGCCCTGCCAACACCTTGGTTTTAGGAATTCTGACCTCCAGAATGCTAAGGTAATAAATTGGCATTAGTTTGTAATAATTTGCTATACCGGCATAGGAAACAAATACAAAGGGCCTCTACTCAATTTGATATAATAATTTTCCACAAATATACCATAAAACAATCTCAAATTTTCACATCCCAAGAATTTCAGAGTTAAGACGGCAAATAATACATGTCACAAGACACTGAAAATCAACTTTCAAGTGTAAAATTACTGAAGATTTTTTTTTTCTGTTGACAGTCATCTTGTAGAATGTGGCAATGGTGCAAAACAAAAATGGAATACCTCATTCCAACAGGATGAATTCTGCTTTATAAACTGAAGCAAAAATAATTCAATAAATATACTTTGCTGTTAAATATTCAATACTGTTCTTCCTAACTTCATTAGCATTTGAAAGTGAAGGAGGAATGGTTTATTTAGATTTTGGATTCATTACTGCAAATGAGGACCCCCTTCACCAAGGCCCCTCTCTTCAATTATCTCATCAACTTAATTTCAAAAATCACATGTATGACTTTTAAAAGGCACTTCAGATCTTATAGGGCAATGAAACTGTCCAAAGTTTAGGCAGTAAAATACATTTTTTAATCAGCAAATGGCGCACATTATCCTCTTTTAAGGATTTCTCAGTTTTTGGAGACTCAGGAAATAATCACGAGAGAAATATAGAAAGGTAAGAGAGTGTTTCATAGTATTCCTTACCTGTGTAACAAGTGGCTCCAATAGCCTCTCCACTGTTAAAGTCCGTATTTCCAAGCTTTTGGGGTCCCATTTTAAAATGATAGGTGAAGTAGCCGAAGTCATGCTCCCTGTGGGAATACATGTTATCAGTCAGAAAAAGGATCCATGAAATAAGCTGTCATTTAAGACACAAAAATTAATAGATCACTGAAATATAGGTGAGATTTGGAGATTATTGTCTGGTACAACCTCATACACTTAGAGATGGGGAAATCTGACCAAGAACTAGGTGAGGTGGCAACATTGGAATCAGATTAAAAAACGAGGGCTCTTGAGAGCACCTGTACACATTAGGTAAACCCTAGGGACCTGTTTGACCCTGCAATATTTCATGCACTCAACATTTAGTATGCACATCCATCTGCTCTATGCTGGGAAAGAGTTGGACCTTGCCCTGATGTAGCTTATGGTAAAGATAACAAGGACAACTAACCATTATACTTCAGTATGATATATACTGTGATAAAAGAATACAGAGAGACCTATGGGTGAAACTGAGAAAAGGACACTCTAGTCATTCTTGGGGTACCAGCAAAGGCTGCCAGGCAGTACCATCAATCTAGCATGATCATCAGATAAGGAACCTCCTACCTTAGACAAAAGGCTACTTTGTTTCCTTCAGATCACAACTGATCACTGAAGATTATCATATTGCCTGTGGCAGCAGAGTTTCATTCTCTTATATAGCAAAAACATCTTGTAAACCAAGGGCCAAATTTTCTGAAAATTAAATTACTGCTATTTACATGTTCTCTGATTACTCACTGCATTTACTTGCTTATCCCATAAAATCAGTGTCGGAGAAGTCATTTACCGTATTCTAAAGCAATTCCTCTTACCTGAGAACCAGTGACCTGCAGGGAGAATCCTTCTACATGTCAAGTGACAAACATGTCCTTGGCCTCAAAAGAACAATGATTTATTCTATCACTGACAAACTGATAGGGACTAGTACAAACACACCTCTTTACCACCCTGCTACAGATCATCTTTTTGCAAAGAGCCACAACCAGTTTGGTTGAAAAAAGAAATGCAAAGACACAGTGTGCTCTTATTTAAATTCTCTGCAAATGCCATGTTTTAAATAAACTAAGCATAGCAATCCAACCATACAGACCAATTTAGATTTGGGTTCCTTCACAACAATAATAGTTGGCACTGATAAGCTGCCCGTCCTCCAGAAACCTAAACACATATTACACATTTCCCATTCACTCTGCCAACTGCGACATAGCAGCTCTGCCATTCGCAGGATTCTGTTTCTGGGAAGCCCACCTTCCTGCACAGAGGAGGGATAAAGACAGCAGATAGTTTCTATACAGAACAGGTACATTAATCCTGGCTGAAGTCAGATCTATCTGAGTGATCTTGACTCAGTATTTATGACAATTATTTCAAAGTCCTGTCTAAAGAATCTCCCTGAGAACTTTTTCAAGTTTTGATGGTATAATAACGATGATGAATAAGGAAGTCCTGCAGCAAAGCTGGATAACTAGCAATGAAGTAATTTTAATACCATACTGAAAGATACTGAGTGAATACATAAAGGATTCTAATGATTACATGGACATGTTTGTGCATATAGGGTGTTGGAACAAAGAAGGCAGGTAAAATCCTTTATCAACGTTCTCATGCATAACTTATTTAAAATGATGCTCAAAAATGATGATTTAAAAAAATGCTAGGGTAGTCACATTAATGATCCTAATTTAGCATGCATCAAGCAGAAATGGAGGGTCACTTCTTGAACAAAGACCACAATCTGACTATGAGCAAAGGAGCAGTTACACAGCCTTGAGCCCTGAAGGTCACAAGGGACTTCTAAATCCAAAATTGAAAGGACAGGAGTTAATCAGAACAATTATTCCACCTAATAAACTGGGGATCAATCTTCTCAGCTATGTTTTGTGACACACATAAAATTCAGCAAAAGGTGAGGAAAGATTACATGGTACTAATTTATTGAATGGAAAAACTTGGTCACAGAAACTTTAAGTGCCATTTTCTTAGCCATGCTGATTTTGCTACAGTTGTGACTAACATTGTATGTTCTGAAATCCACTCCTTAATCTTTTTCACCATTTGGTTCAGTACCCAAATTAGCACGGGGGTTGTATGTGACTGTATGCAACACCCTGACCCCTAAACCCAAGATGTGGATATCTAAAGTCCCAGTAAATTACCTACAAGGAGCACGTTAGCCTTACATGACCTATGGACCAGGGGACAGAGGAAAGGAAGAAACTCCTCTGAAGGCAGATTACCTGAGCTAGTGTAATCCTTGGGATCTGCTCGTTCTAGGGCAAGTGTTTTGGGCCTGCCATTTTAAGCACATTTAATTGCTTTCTACTAGTATAGACTAGAGCTCTTTTAGAAATATTTCCTTATCAAAACCCTCAGCCAACTGAAATTGCATACCATCAGAAAAACAGAGATTCCATTCCAGGCTAGTGTTCATGACCCCAGGCCTCGAGATGCACCTATTGATGGTCTTTGCCTCCAGAGTTCTAATAGGGATGAACGAGGGCAGAAAAGAGAAAAAGGGTCAGGCAGCCTCTAGAGCAAAGAAAGAGGGTTATTATCAGTAAACAGAAATGACAATTTGGTATGTGACCCCCTCACAAGAGCACACAAGATGGCTGACTCTCAAACAAGAATATCGTCCCACTTATACTTTCAATATTCATAAATTATCAAGGCCAAACAGAACACACTGACTTGTATTTTATTTATTTGTTTTATTCTTTTATTGCAGAAGTCGTAGGTTTGCAGAAAAATCATACAGAAAATATAGAGTTCCTGTGTTTCTGTCTCCACACACATAAATTTCCCTATTATTAATACTTTGCATTAGTGTGAACCTTTGCTACAACTGATAAAACAATATTATTAAAAATTATACTATGAATAATAGTCCACAGATTACATTAGAAACCACTGTTTGTTCCACAGTCCTACATTTTTAAAAATGTTATTCTTGTAATATATATAAAACCTAAAATTTCCATTTAACCAGATTAAAATATGTAATTCAGTTGTGTTAATAACATTCACAGTATTGTACTTCTATGACCACCATCCATTACCAAAACTTTTCCATCACACCAAACAGAAACACTGCATTCTGCTGCTGTTGGGTAAGGTGTTATATCTGTTAGGTCTAGTTAGTTTATAGTATCCTTGTATATAGTATCATCAAGTCTTCTATTTCATTACTGATCTTCTGTCTAGAAGCTGGATCCATTGTTCAATGTGGTGTATTGAAGTCTCCTACTATCAAAGTAGAACCATCTATTTCTCCCTTGAAAATTGTTAATATTTGCTTCATATATTTTGGGGCTCCGTTGTTAGGTACACAAATATTTATAATTATTATGTTTTTTATTGAATTGACTCTTTTATAGCATAGAGTGGACTTCTTTGTCATTGCAACAGTGTTTGACTTAAATTCTATTTCTTCTGATCTTAGTACAGCAACTCCAAGTCTCTGTTGGTTACTATTTGAAAGGTACATTTTATTCCATGCTTTTACTTTCAACCTACTTGTGTCTTTGGATTTAAGGTGAGTCATTAGAAACAGCAAATAATTTCATCATGCTTTATTTTTATCAATTCTGCCAATCTCTGTCTTTTGACTTCAGAGTTTTATCCATTTACATTTAAAGTAACTATTGATAATGACTTTCTTCTTCCATTTTGCTACCTGTTCTTTCTTTAAAAAAAAGGTCTTTATACCTTTTATATCTCTTAATTCTTATGCTAATGCCTATTTCCACATTTGACTTTAGTATTTCAGCATTTTCAGTCCCTTCTCATTTCTTTCTTTATATATTTTTCAGATATCTTTGTGGTTATTAGGATTTAACGTCCTAAATCTGCAATAATTACATTAGATTTGATACCAACTTTACTTCAATAGCATACACAAACACTGTTCTAGACTCCTCTATGCCCCACTTTTTTATTGTACTTATTACATATTATATATTCATGCATTTTATCTCCCAGATGATAGATTTAACATTATTTTTTATGCATTTGCATTTTAGAACCTGTAAGAGGTCAAAAGTGAAGTTACAAATAAAAAAAATGAAAAAATATTCGCATTTACAGTTATCTATATGGTTACCTTTACTAGAGATCTTTATTTCTTTATGTCACTTCAATCTATTATCAAGTGTCCTTTCCTTTCCTTTGAGTCTGAAGAACTCCCTTATCTTTGTTTGTAGGGCAGATGTAGTGTTGATGAACTCCCTCAACTTTTGTTTATCTGAGAATATCTTAATTTCTCCCTCATTTTTGAAAGACTGACTCACTGGTTATAAAATCCTGGGTTGGCAATTGTTTTATTTAAGCACTTTAAATTTTTGTCTCACTCCCTTTTTGCCTTCTTGGTTTCAGATGAAAACTGGCACCTAATATTATTGGGACTCCTTTTTGCATAATGCATTGATTTGTCTCTCGCAGCTTTCCTTGTCCTTAGCATTTGACAGTTTGACAAACACAGATGATAGTTCAACATTGGCATAGCTCTCTTCTAGTTTATCCTGCTTGTGGTTCATTGAGCTTCTTGAATGCATATATTCATGTCTTTTGTTAAATTTCAGAAGTTTTCCTACAGTATTTCTTTGAATGTTCCTTCTACCCTTTCTTTCTTTCTTCTCCTTCTGGGATTCCCAAAATGCATAGATTGGTACATCTGATAGTGTCCCAAAGGTCTCCTAGGATCTGTTCACTTCTTTAAAACTATTTTTCTTTCTTCTCATTAGTCCGAAGATAAGTGTTCTATCTTCAAGTTAACCTATTCTTTCTTTTGAATATGCTGTTGGAACCTCTAGGGGATTTTTTTCATTTCAGTTATCTTTGTCTTCAAATTTGGTATTTCTGTTTGCTTCCTCCTTATTGGGATTGCCATATTGTTCATTCATCCTTTTCCTGCTTTAGTTTAGTAATTTATCTGCTTTCTCCTTTATTTCCTTGAGTATATTGAAGCTTGTTTTTAAAAGTTTTTGTTTGACATGATCAAAGTATGGTCCTCTCTGATGATGCCTTCCGAATTGACAGAGATTTGCTTAAGTTCCAGGAGCTAATAAAAAATGTTCCAAAGCAAAAAAAGCAATATTCAGAGTCTTGACAAGCTGCCTCTGCTTTGGCTCTCCTTCAGACTTTGAACCTCCTGTTAAGAAGATAAACCTGAGAAGAAGAAAGTTAACTGCAGTTTCCTCTTATCTCTTTTTGTGGATGCACCTTGTCTTGAGCTTGTGCTTGTTTGTGACCTCAGGAATTACTACATAAATAGGACTCCAAATAACCACTCTACTCCCTGTGAAACAGGCTTCCCACCTCTGGGGTTCAATTATGTTTCTCAAAGTCAGTAATCCATTGTCCCAGGCTGCTTTGACTTAATTGTTTCTTATACTGCTCTTTCTGCCTATAAGCTATTTCTCCCTGTAGTGCAAGTTAAGTGAGGGTGAGCCAGAGATGACTTTCTTGGCTCAGTCTTTGAAATTATCACACAATATGTTGTCCTTTACATATAAGCACCCAAGTATGTACACAGGGGTTACTCTTCTCCCTCTTGAAAGGGGCCAGGGGCCCACAATGGGAGCAAAGGACAGCTCCACACCATGTCTAGGAAGGTTTTGGGGATGGACCAGCAAGTGCACAGCAAGACTCTCCTGTCAGGTTTAAGGTTGCATTTTATTGATTTCGCACCCGTCCAATTACTACAGCCATTTATTTTCCAGAGTTTTGAGGAAACTACCAGTTATATCTAGCTGTTCAAAGACTATGTGCACTAATGGCACCCTGGAACATTTTATGCCACCATCTTGGTCTGCAGAAGGCCAGAAAGCATATAGATTTTCAATAGTTATGCTATATTGGATGACTGTACAGTAAATATTTTAACTCTCTCCCCTACCCCTCACCTCCACAAGAAGAGAATTCCCAACCTGCAAATATACATGCTCTGCAACGCATCACCACACTGATGTGCACCACCCTGTACCCTGCATCCTGCTACACGTCCACCCCACAAACACAAGGCCTTAGACTACTGAAGGAAATCAACTCCCAAAATAAATAAATCAAGGTATTTATATGGGATGAAAACAACAGAAGATCACTAAGCATATCACAGTGCAGACAGATATACCTAAACAAACAACCAAATGAAAACACCAGAGGAGACACAGACATTGGAACAACTAATCCAAGATGTTGTAATAAAATAAGTGGGTGGCTAATGACATAAAGAAGATCAAGAAGACAGTAGAAGAGCATAAAGAAGAATTTGGAAGAAGAAATAGAAAAACAGCATATATCACAGAGATTAAAGACTCTGTTGACCAAATAAAAAACATACTAGAGGCACACCACAGCAGATTTGAAGAAACAGAAGAAAGAATAAGAGATATAGAGGACAGGATAACTGATTTTGAACACTCAAAACAGCAAATGGCAAATAAAAAAGATGGAAAAATTTGAATTGGATCTCAGGGAAATGACAGACAAAACAAAGCACACAAATAAAAGAATCACTGGTGTCCCAGAAGGAAAAGAGAGGACTAAAGGGCTAGGAAGAGTAGTTGAGGATATAATGGAGGAAAACTTCCCAACCTTTATAAGGGACATAAATATACAAGCCAAAGAAGCCCAATGAACTCCAAACAGAATAAATCCAAATAGGCCTTCTCCAAGACAAACACTAATAAGTTTGTCAAATGTTGAAGAGAGAAGTAGAAAATTCTGAAAGTGACAAGAGAAAAATAATCTACTACATATAAGGGAAACCACATAAGACTGAGTTCCAACTACTCAAATAGCACCCTGGAGGTGAGAAGGCAGTGGTATGATATATTTAAGATCCTGAAAGAGAAAGATTTCCAGACAATAATTCTGTACACAGCCAAATTGTTCTTCAAAATTGAGGGAGAGAGATGCTCCTTTTATCTATGGTACAGACAGATGAGAAAAACAAACAAACAAACAAAAAAAAAAACTGAGGGAGAGATTAAAATTTTCACAGGCAAACAAATCCTGAAAGAATTTGTCAAAAAGAGACTGGTCCTACAAGAAATACTAAAGGGAGTTCTACCAATTGAAAGAAAAAGACATGAGAGGGAGATCTGGAGGGCACAGAACTGAAGAGTATCATCAGGGTAATTTAAAGGATAAAAAGAGAAAGAGGGAAAAATATATAGACCTGACAAATAAAATTAAAAAGATAAGATGGTGGAGTCAAGAAACGTCCTTTCAGTAATAACCTTGAATGTTAACAAACTAAATTAACCAATTAAAAGATACAGATTGGCAGAATGTATTAAGAAATATAATCCAGCTGAATGCTGCTTACAAGAGACTCATCTTAGATACAAGGATACAAGTAGATTGAAGGTGAAAGGATGGAAAAATATTTTCCATGCAAACTATAAGCAAAAGAAAGTGGGAATGCCTATACTAATATCAGACAAAATAGACTTTAAATATAAAGACATCACAAGAGACGAAGAAGGACACAATATATTAATTAAAGAGACAATTCATCAAGAAGATATAACAATCATAAATGTATATACTCCTAATCAAGGAGCTCCAAAGTACATGAGACAGACAGTGGCAAAACTGAAGAGAGTGATAGATGTCTCAACAATAATAGCTGGAGACTTCAATACGCAGTTCTCCTCTACAGACAGAACAACCCAACAGAAGATCAACAAGGAAACAGTGAAGTTAAACAACTTGATAAACGAATTAGACCTAACAGATATATTTATGTTATTGCACCACAAAACACAAGGTTATGCATTCTTCTCTAGTACTCAGGGAACATTCTCCAGGATGATCATATGCTGGGGCACGAAACAGGTCTTTACAAATTTAAAAGCATTGAAGTTACTCATAGCACTTTCTCTGATCACAAGGTAATGAAGCTGGATCTCAATAACCAACAGAGAATAAGAATATTCACAAATATATAGAGATTAAATAACACATTCTTAAACAACTAGTGGGTCAAAGAAGAAATTGCTAGAGGAATCAGTAGCTATCTGGAAACTAATGAAAATAAGAATAAAACTTATCAGAACTTATGGAATGTGGCAAAGGCTGTGATGAGAGGGAAATTCATTGCCCTAAATGCCTACATTAAAAAACAAGAAAAGGCAAAAATTGAGGACTTAACAGCAAACCTGCAGGAACTTGAGAAAGAACAGCAAAATAACCCCAAAGCAAATTGAAGAAGAGAAATAAAAAAGATTAAAGCAGAGTCAAATGAATGGGAGAACAAAGAACAATAGAAAGGATCAATAAAACCAAAAGTTGGTTCTTTGAGCAAATCATAAAATTGATGGGCCACTAGCAAGACTGACAAAGAAAAAAATGAGGGGATGCAAATAAACAAATCAGAAATAATAAGGTGTACATTACCACAGACCCTGAATAAATAAAATGAATTGTAAGAGGATACCACGAACAACTATATGCCAACAAACTAGACAACTTACATGAAGGGGACAAGTTCCTGGAAACACACAAATAGGCTACACTGACTCAGGAAGAAACAGAAGATCTCAACAAACCAATCACAAGTAAAGAGATTTAATCAGTCATCAAAATCTTCCTACAAAAAAAAGCTCAGGGCCAGATGGTATCACAGGGAATTTGATCAACATTCCAAAAAGGACTAACATGAATCCTACTTACACTTTTCCTAAAGGTTTAGGAAATAGGAACTTTACCTAAGTCATTTATGAAGCTAAAAACATCTTAATGCAAAAACTATGTAAAGATGCTGTCAGAAAGCTAAACTACAGGCCAAACTTTCTAATAAACATAGATGCAAAAATTAGCAAATCAAATCCAACAATACATTAAAAGAATTATACACCACGATCAAGTGGGGTTTATACTAGGAATGAAAGGATGGTTCAATGCAAGAAAATCAATTAATGTAATACAGCACATTAACAAATCGAAAGAGAAAAATCACATGATCTTCTTGATGGATGCTCTAAAAGCATTAAAAAAATTCAACATCCTTTTCTGATTAAAAAAAAAAAAACTCCAAAATATAGGAATAAATGGGAACTACCCCAATATGATAAAGGGAATATATGAAAAACTATAGCCAGAATTGTACTCAATGGAGAGAGACTGAAAGCTTTCCCCCTAAGATCAGGAATGAGACAAGGATGCCTACAGTAACCATTATTACTCAACATTGTGCTAGAAGTTCTAGCTAGAGCAATCAGGCAGGACAAAGAAATAAAAGGAATCCAAATTGGAAAGGAAGAAGTAAAACTTTCATTATATGCAGATGGCATGATATATACTTGAAAGATCCTGAGATATCTACAACAAAGTTACTTGAGCTAATAAACAAATTCAGCAAGGTGGCGAGACATAAAATTAATATGCAAAAATCAGTAATGTCTCTATATACAAGCAATGACCTAACTGAGGAGTCAGTTAAGGAAAAAAAAATCCATTCAAAATAGCAACTACAAGAATCACATACTTAGGAATGAACTTAACTATGGACATAAAGGACTTGTACACAGAAAACTACACAAAATTTCAAAAATAAATCAAAGATCAAAATAGGTGGAAAGACATTTCCTGTTCATGGATAGGAAGGCTAAATATAGTTAAGATACCAATTCTACCCACATTAATCTACAGATTCAACACAGTACCAATCAAAATTCCAACAATCTACTTTCAAGACATGAAAAAGCTAGTTACCAAATTCATCTGGAAGGGAATGAGATCCGGAATAGCTAAAAAGCATCCTAAAAAAGAAGAATGAAGTGGAAGGATTAACACTTATTGACTTTAAATTCTATTATAAAGCCACAGTGGTTAGAACAGCATGGTACTGGCACAAAGATAGAAGCATTGACCAATGGAATTGAATCAAGAGTGCAGAAATAGACAACCAAATCTATGGTCAACTGATATTTGACAAGGCCCCCAAATCCTCTGGATTGGGACAAAACAGTCTTGTCAATAATTCAGCATGGAAGAACTGGATATCAATAGTCAAAAGAATGAAAGAGGATGCCTATCTTATACCCTATACAAAATTAACTCAAAGTGGATCAAACACTTAAATATAAGAACTAGCACCATAAAGTTTCTAGAGGAAAATGTAGGGAAATATCTTCAAGACCTAGTAATAGGAGGTAGCTTTCTAAACTTTACACCCAAAGCACAAGCATCAAAAGAAAAAAATAGATAAATGGGAATGCCTCAAAATCAAATGCTTTTGAACCTCAAAAGAATTTGTCAAGAAGATAAAGAGGCAGCCAACCCAGTGGGAGAAAATATTTGGAACTCACATATCAGACAAAGATTTGATATCCTGTATACACAAAGATATCATACAACTCAACAACAAAAGAACAAACAACCCAGTTATAAAATGGGCTAAAGATATTTTTCTGAAGAGCAGATACAGATGGCTGAAAAGCGCATGAAGAGATGTTCATTTTCACTGGTTATAAGGGAAATGCAGATCAAGATTACAATGAGATACCACCTCACACCTATAAGAATGGCTGCTGTTAAACAAACAGGAAACTATAAATGTTGGAGAGGGTGTGGAGAAACTGGGACATTTATGCATCGCTGGTGAGAACGTATAATGGTGCAACCATTATGGAAGACAGTTTGGCGGTTCCTCAGGAAACTATATATCGAGTTGTCCTATGATCCAGCAATAGCGCTACTTGGTATATACCAAGAAGAGCTGAAAGCTATGATACAAACAAACATTTGCACACCAACGTTCATAGCAGCATTATTCACAATTGTCAAAAGATGGAAACAAACCAAATGCCCATCAAGTGATGAGTGGATTAACAAAATGTGGTATATATATATATATGATGGAATATTATGCAGCAGTAAGATGAAATTATGTCCTGAAGCACATGACAAGATGGATGAGCTTTGAGAACATAATGCTGCGTGAAACAAGCCAGACACAACAATATATACTGTATGATTCCACTTTTAAGACCATGGTAAAGGTAAAATCAGAGGCTTATAATAAAGAATATAGGGGACTTAGAGATACATAGAAGCTAGATATGGGTGAATAGTTAGCAAATGAGGTTGAAGTGCAATGCAAGGGAATACTTAGAAGTGAAGGTGGTTCTCTAGTGAGTCTATAAGTAATAAACCATACTGAAGGTGAACAGGATTGAAAGGGGTTGTAGAGACCTATGTATCCCACTGATTAACACTAGAAATATAAATTAGTTCTTGCAAGAACTACTTCAAAGGTATAATTAATGTACAAAGCGTGCTTAAGTCCAGGGTATGGAGGAAAACAGCTATTGCATGCTATGGGCTACAGTGAAAAGGAAAACATCAGCACTGCCACAGCAACAGAAGAAGTAAATAATGGGGAGAGGGACAAGAATTAAGAGAAGGTTTAGATTTTGTATTTGGCAAGGGTGTGTTTATTGGTTTTCTTTCTCTTGGGAACAGTGAAGTTATCTAAAATTGAGAGTACTGATGAACTGAGGACTTTGGGCACTATACATGATCCCTGATGAATGCAGGCGGCTGAAGGATGCACTGACTGAGAAGTAGATTGGCAAATGCTGGTGTATACTTATGAACAAATGTGCTGCTACAAAAAAGGAATGAAGTTGTGAGGTAAGCAATGATGTGAATGAATGTGTGGGACATTTGGTTTAGCAAAATAAGCTAGAAATGAAAGAATGACTATTGTATGATCTCCTTTAGAAAATGCTCACAAGAAAACAGGGGCCTAGATTGTAAGCTTTCATAGTGAACACATTTAGTCTGGAGTGGTATTATTATTTCTGGATTTCGAGAGGCTGTTTTATATATATATATATATATATATATTCTGATATCCTGATATTTAGAGATATGAACAAAGCTGATCAGGTTGGGGTTGAGTTAATTCAGAATACAGGGGTAAGGAAGTCAATGCCTATATTCTGGTCTCATATTCTTTGAGACCAATGGAAGAAATGTTTATCTGGTCTGAAACTGAAATTTTCTGTAGCACATACTCTAACCTATTTGTATAGCTCATTTGAGCAATTGCAAAACAGGGAGCCCAGAATAAGAAAGAAGTCCTTTAATCCTGTATAACTCAATGTAATGCCTGGATACATCCTAGAGTATATTAAGCAGGTAATCAAAAAGTATTGGCAAAGTCTCTTGAAGGATGGGAGAAAAAATATGGAACTATTAATCTTTACTATCAGTAAATCCCCTGATATTGTGTCAAACTATAGGGACACTCAAATCAATAGGCCATGCCCTTGATTTTGAGGTTTATTCCTGTGAAGCTTATGTAGGTAGCGGAGAAGCTTAGCCTACCTATAGGTATACTCAAGAGTTACTTCTGGAGGACTTCTTTTGTTGCTCAAATGCAGCTTCATTCTCTCTAAGCCCAACTCTACAAGTGAAATAATTACCCTTCCCTCTAAATGAGACATAATATCTTGGGGTGAAAGTCTCCCTGGTGGTGTGGGAGATGACTCCCAGGGATGAATACAGTCCTGGCACCATGGGATCAACAATTTCATCTTGACCAAAAGGGGGAAAGAAGTATAACTAATAAAGTATCAGTGGCAGAGAGAGTTCACATAGAGTCGAGAGGCTACTCTGGAGCTTGCTCCTACACATGCTTCAGTTAGACATTGTTACCTATCATAACTTGCCAAACCCCAAACCTGTACCATTCCAGCCACTCTTAAAGCAAACCTAGGGCAATATATAAGATTGCACAAGGGTTCCATGCTTTAGAGTAACTTTTCAGAAACCTACAAGATGGGTCCCTGAACCAGGTAAGTCCTAAAATCTAGAGGGTCCACGTTCTCCAGAACATCAAATAGTTCCATCTCCCTACCCCATATTAGTGACAGACCCTTCTAAAATGAAAAAGTTAGAATGCCCATAGCCCAAACACCCTAAAGAGATAGATAGAAAGAACAACTTGATGGTGGAGTTATACATAGAAGATAAGATTTAACAAATGAATATGATTGCTGAGTCATTAAATTGATACTTCTTTTAGTCTCCAATATTTTACAGCAGTTAGAAGTAAAAACCTAAATTTGTGGAATTGTGACCCATGTCAAACTCTGAAATATGTTCTACAACTAATTGTGGTGCTGTGCTTTGAAATTTATTGCTTTTTTATATATGTTATTTTTCACAAAAAAAGAAAGAAAAAAGTCGATTGTGGTGATAAAAAGATATTTAAGCCTTTTAGCCTCCTATATTCTGGAGCAGCTAGAAGGAAAAATCTGAGAGAATCGTATGGTAGCCTATGACACTCTGGGATTGGTCCTGTAACTTCTTGTTGGAGAGTGCTTTGAAACCTATTGATTTTTTTTTTATTTCTTTGCTTTGTTTATATTTTATACTATACAATAATTTTTTTAAAATCATATTTCATTTTTCTTTATTAGGGAGACTTAGAATACTGACCCATCATAGCAAAAGAGTGAAAAACAAGGATTGTGAATAACAAAACATGGTAAATTATGATTCATACATCACAATTTTACAACCCCAAGAGAAGCTCTTAGTAATTATTTAATCTCTGAGAAGATTTTCTTATTGAAAAAGTGTCAAAATGCATACACGTAAAAGGTGATATGACAGCCTACACAATGACATCTTAGATAATTTGAGACTTGCTCTGTGGTGGTGAGGAAGAGGCATGGGTGGCCAGGATGCTAGAGGTTATTTCTCACTCAAACCTGACGAAGCAGAACCTGACCAAAAGACAAGCCCATGTGAAATGAGCTTGCCAACGGATGGCCAATGAACAAGTGCCTTGTGTTTTCAGACAGTGCCCTGATAAACAGAAAATATCTCGAGGCTGTTACTCCAAGGATGTTTCTCAAGTGACAGATATGCTCATGCAGTGCATAATTCACTGCAGAATTTCTCCTTCATAGTCCGTTTTGGGAAATGTATTTTGAATCCTCTGCTTGACCTTTCTGAAATCTGTTTCTTCTACTCTTCTTTTGTAAAGCCATGATCAGGATGCTTTGTAGTTTTTCAGGGGGCACTCAAACCTGTCTTCCTCCTCAGTGCTCCAACTACAGATTCTCACCAATCTTTCTCTTTACCAATACTGAAACTACTGCTATTGAAATCTCTAAGGTTTTATAAGATCACAGGCTAGCTTTAGTTGATATAGAAATTCAGAAGTTTATGGCTGATAATGGGTTCATTCTACTCTCTCCACACAAATAATGTTCAGTGAGTTAACCTTTGCTCAAGGTCATAAAATTTGAATCATCTGTCTCCATTCTATACTCATAACCACTATGCTCATTGCTTCTAGAGGAAAATCTTAGGCTTATGCCATCTAGGTCGCTGGAGGAACCATGAAAAGAAGACACAGATATGGACAGTGAGGTGAAGGAATACTAGATAAGATGAGGGAGACACTGATGGCAGGAGACTTGGACACAGGTAGCACTCAAGGGAAATGTGGCTAATCTTCTTGGTAAGGCAGGTCAGGTCCTCAGTTCAGTTCCCCCAAACCACCTTTGGTCCCATGTGGAAAGAGTGGGATGCTGGTGAGTGGGGTTGGGCCATGTACTCAGCAATGCAGGGATTGGGCAAGGCAAGAAAGGGACCCCACAACCAATTATGCCAAGCTAGGTTGTTGCAGGCAGAATTTTGGCCCCTATGACCTTGGCCCCTTGTGCTACATTCATGAATATATATGATATTACATGGCAAGGGGACTTTGCAGATGCGATTAAGTTACTAATTAGTGAACCTTAAAATGGGGAGATTATCATGAATTACTGGGAGAGCTCCATGTAATCATATTTGCTCTTAAAAACACAGGCTTCTCCCATTGAAAGTAGAAGAGGGAGTCGTGGAGATATGGTTGAAGAGGACATCAGAGAGGTAGGGCAGGGAAAAGCAGAGGGACTTGAAATGTGGCAAGGACTCAACCCCATGTTTCTGGAGGGGGTTGCATCAAAAGCACAAGAAGGAATCTGAGCAGGCCTCAACTGAGAGCCGGCATGAAACTGGGACCTCAAATCACAATGAACTAAGTTTGGCCAATAACCTGAATAAGGTTAAAAACAGATTTCTTCCCCAGAGCTCCGGTAAGGAACACAGCCATATTAACACCTTGATTCCGGCCTTGTTAGATTCTAAGTAGAAGTGTCAGCCAAATCCAACTGGACTTCTGACCTTCAGAAAATATGAGATTAATGAACTTGAGTTGTGTTAAGCCACTAAATTCATGATGATTTTTTACAGCAGTAATAGTAAACAAACACAAGTGGTTCTCAAATCTGTGTGTGTATATATCACAATCAGATAGGGGACTTGTTCAAATACAAAGTCCTGGGACCACACCAGGGTTTCTGACTCATTAGTTCTGGGGTGAGACCAGAGAATCTGAATTTCCAATAAGTTCCCAGATGTTGATGGTGATGATGCTGATCCAAGACCCCACTTTGAGAACCACTGCTGTAATCACAGCCCATCACCCCATGTGCCAGCAGGGTAACAGTGGCCAGGAAGGTATGCAACACCTCTGCTCATCTTGGTTATCATTACAATTATAAAAGTTATTGTAATCTGTGAAAGGTATTTATACTTTTCTAGGGGATCCAATGTCTTAAAGATTACATTCTCAATAGGGAAATAGAGTGCCACATCAGAAGCATATGTGTCTTTTCAAAGCATATGTTCACCAACCCCCAATCTCCTAGAAGATTCTGGTAGTGCCCCCAGAAGGCACCTTCTCTAGTTAGAAGCCTGTCATATCAGTGACTACTATAAGTAACAGTAAGATCACTGTAAGATCACTGTTGTTAAGTAACAACAGAAAGAGTCACAACCCTGGATGTGTAATCACTGGCAGCAGAAATGTAGGTCAAGAAATACTTCTTTGATAGAGAATATTCTTTTTCCAAAGAAGCTGTGTTCCTATTAAATACTTTGAGATTATTTGGGGGGGGGGGGTGTTAAAAATTAGTTAACCAAATATGCTATCTGAAATACGGTATTACATCTAATTTTCTGTTCTTCATGAAGGAAGTTACCTCTAATATCCGGGTACCCTAGTTAAGTGTGGTTTTTTTATGGAACTGAAGAAAGTATGTGAGTAATTATGCATCAGGGATGAACACTGAGGAACAACACAGAGGAGGGAGTTTTTAAAATATTCTTCTAATAGCCCTAGAAAGTAAAAGCCATTCTGATTCCCATAGAAATACACTCATCTACAACAGAACCAGGTCCAAATCCAGGGGTATGGAGAGAAGAGGGTATGGGGACTCTTCCTGGTGATTCTGTGCATATGAAAATGGCTGAACCTATGGGAAAGTTCTGCTCCTTATTTTCATCCCTAATTCTGTTCAAACTCATTTTCTCTTACTTTGACCACAAGGAGGCAGGTATCACCTATCACAGTCCTCTACACAAAAATTCAAAGCCCTGGCTCAGTGAACTGAGAGGTGACCCAAAAATGCAAGTTGTTGCTGCAATTTTGAATCCATCACCACTGTTATCATAACCGAAATCCTATTTAATTTCCAAATGATCTTTGCTATTTGCAATAGATGGCAGGGGTGAGGGTGGGGGTTATCTCTATTCCTGTTAAAGATAACTAAAACACTTAAGTATCACATTATTAGCAAAAATTCTATTTATGGTAAAAAACAGCTTTTCATAAGACAGTCCAAGAAACACTACTGAGCAAAATATCACTCTAATACTTTGAAAGGGATATACTAACACTCCATGCCTAACATAATTGCATACAAAAGAATACCATATTAATTATAAGGAAGCGCATATTAAATATGACTTAAACTATTATATCCTCTTAAGAAGCTCATTTTTCTTCCACCTAAATTAAAAACTACCACAAGGAAATAAACGAAGAAAGCTCCATAGCCTCAAGATTTTCAGGGTGGCAGCTCAAGACTAATAATATATAGCTCTGGGCAGATTAAAAGGAAATAACCATGCCCATATTCTACTGAAATGTTTTTCTTTTTTTTTTGAAAAGTGTTTTTATACTTATTTTTATACTTAGAAAAGCATACTCCTCAAATTTAAAACCATGTGCCAACTTGATAGAGAGTCAGTACTCCTGGAGCATGCTAATAAAAGTCAGTAATTTGAAATTCAAAATGAAAGCAAGTATCTGTCAAACTCATTTCCTTGATTTTTACTATATTCATATGCTCATCATATAAATTCATTTTGAAAGCATAAACAGATTCAATCTCCGCCTAAATCATGGTTTGTTTTCCATTTGGGTGTGACTGTATATGACAAACAGGTAGGTTTATATCCAAAGTCCCAATGGAGGACATTGTTTTCCAAATGATACTTGACCAAAGGTTAACATTGTTCTATCTCACTACCCTTTAACAAAAGTGCAAATCAGTTTTGGACAGGAGATTCCAACAAAAGAAAATCTGAACTATTACATATTTCAGTTAATCTATTTTAAGGAACTATCTTTTTAGCCCAAGAGTAACTTCAAGTTCTTTAATATGAACACTTCTTTGGTACTGAATTTATTCCCTGTCCCTCTCTAATCTCCTGCAAAGTACAATTCCATATGCAATGATGACATAATGTTAATCTTTGCCAGAATCTCAATATTTCATATTCATATTACAGCAAAAGTCACCAAACAGTGTTTCCTATCTCTGTTTTTGTTGTTAATCCAGTCCAAAGTAATTATTCCAAACGTTCCTTTTATGGGGAACTAAAAATGACTACTTAACTCTCTTCCCCAGCAAGCTGTACATTCTCTTTACAACCACCCTAACTCTCTACCTTCTGACCCCACTCTTTTGGATTTTATTTCTGCAACATAAGTCTTCTGTTCCAATCAAGCTTGGGCCATATTATAGCACACACAGCTGATGCGGTATCCCAAAGTCCCCACCTGGAACACTTTTCTGTTTGTCCTCCAACATCCAAATCTAGCATCCTCACATTTTGCCTTCTCCATAGCCTCTAAATAACCACTGTATTTAGTTAACAAATGCTCTTACTTCTTTCTCAACTGGATCTTTGTCATGAAATTGGTTTTAGTTTTAAACACTAAATTATAAACTCTAGGTTATAAACTACATTATAAACTCATTAGGGCCCAAATCAAGTTTTTTACCTCTTTTCTATCTCCCATAGACAGTAGCATGCTCTTAGGTTCTCCATAAATGCTTTATTAAGTATGCACTTGTAAATTAAAACAATTTTAAATATCAATTCTTTACCTCTTCAATTACGGAGTCCATTTCCTAGGGAGTAGTAGTCTATAAAATATTTTTCAGAAATATTTTTACATGTAATCATCACTCACTACTTACCAGAGACATAAAAGAAATGACAGACTATAATGGTTTAGAAAATATATTTTATATTCAGTTTTTTTTTCAGTTTAAGTATTTAAAAAATACAGAATTTCAGTACTAATTTTAACTGGTTCATAATTTTTATTTATTGTAATTTTTTTTTTTTTTAACATGGGCAGGCACCGGAAATCGAACCCGGGTCCTCTGGCCTGGCAGGCAAGCATTCTTGCCTGCTGAGCCATCGTGGCCTGCCCTATTTATTGTATTTTATAATGCTATCATGCTATTGTTTTTTAATCCTTTTTATTAAATAAGTTGTAGTATTACATAATAATTATGCATAACATACAGGATTCCTATCCACCCCACCCCACCACCAACACTTGCATTGGTGTGGAAAATGTATTACCATTGATGATAGCACTTCTTTTGTAATTCCATTTTTTTAATAGTAGTTACATTTGTTACAATTAATGAACGATGAGTAAGATAGCACTGTTAACTACTCTCCATAGTTTACACAGGGGTATTTGCTTTTGTTTGTTAAAGCTGCTGGAATGCAAGATATCAGAACTGAACAGCTTTTAAAAAGGGAAATTAAGTTTCAACTTTACAGTTCTAAGACCATAAAAAAATGTCCAAACTAAGGCATCCAGGAAAAGATACATAGACTGAAGAAAAGTCAATGAATCCAGAACACCTCTTTCAGCTGACAAGGCATGTAGCTGGTGCCTGCTGGTCCTTTGGCTTCCAGTTTTCAGAGAGCTACCCCATGGGCATTTATTTTCTGCATCTCCAAAAGTCTGGATCTCATGTTAACTCTGTCTACTCTGTCAGTTTGAAGCTTTTTCCAAAATAGTTCTCTCTCAGTGGGCTACAGTAAGCAACCCATCTTGAATGGATGAAGACACATATCCATGGAAACCATCTAACCAAAACATCCCACCCACAATTGGGTGGGTCACATCACCATGGAAACAACTTATTCAAAAAGATTCCATCGAACAAGACTGAATGAGGATTAAAGAACATAGCTTTTCAGGAGTATACAACAGTTTCAAATGAACAGATTCCACCCTCAGGACCCCCAAAAGACATGTTCTTTCCATAGACAAAACACATTCTTTCCATTACCATATCACTGAGCCTTCACCAAATTCAGTAACAATACAAATATAATATGAAGTCAAAACCAGTACAAAATCTCATCAAAGTCAGCCACAGTCATGGTCTGTCCTAAGACAAAATTGTTCTTTGGCTCTGAATCTGTAAAACTCAGAACAAGTTATCGGCTACTAATATACAAAGGAGAGAATCATAGCATAAATACTCTCCATTTTTATAGGGAGAAATTGAGAGGTACATGGGGCCTTTGGACCCAACAGTTCCTTTTCGGAACATGTTAGGGCAAATACCATTAGATTTCAAAGTCTCAGAGTTATTTATCCTCAGGACTTTAGAAAGCAGCAGTCCCACCTTTTCCAAGTGGACTTGCTCTGTCCAAACACTGTGGTGAGGGTTGCAAGGCCGGGATTCATCTGGGAGACCACTTTTTTCTAAGCTCCACCCTCTCTCAACATAAGGGCAGCACCTGGGCTCTCTGTCATCTCTGGGGCACGTGTTTAATCCCCTCAGAACAACGGGGCAATTGGTAGGCTCTCCCTAATCCTGGGTTTATGTGCTCCACCCTGTCCAAGGCCTGGGGCACCAAAACTCTTTCTGAGCAATGAAGAGGAAGGCCCACCCCCTGCTTCTGGGGCAAATTCACCCTCTCCATGAGTATGGGTGGGCCCCCTCTAATGGCCTGAGGTTCCTTGGCTTCAGACCTTTAATATCCATGGTTCTGCCTTGGAAGTTGTTTTTCCTTCAATACATTCCTTTTCTGTCACTTTTAGTCCAGACTGGCAGTGGTTCCACTTATAAAGATCCCACAGCACTCTTGCTGGTTTTCTATGTAGTATGCAGAGATCATAACCATCAGACAAAAGGATATTCCAGGAATCCTTCCTGGATAACTCCATTTCCAATCTGGGCTTTTTCTGAAATGGCTGACTGGTTCCATGTTTGGTGAAATCTTCACATGGGGTACCTTTCTCTGGGGTGTTCCTTTCTGGAAGGACAGAATTTTCCAGATCATCAATTTCTGGCTTCTTTGTAGCCAAGAGTTCAGTTCTCAGCTTATCTCTTTCTGTACTAGTTAAGGTTCTCTAGAGAAACAGAATCAACAGAGAACAGTCGCAAATATAAAATTTATAAAAGTATCTCACGTGACCGTGGGAATGCACGGTCCAAAATCTGCAGGGCAGGCTGTGAAGCCAATGATTCCAATGGAAGGTCTGGACAAACTCCACAGGAGAGGCTTACCAGCCAAAGCTGGAAGAGAGCCTGTCTCTTCCAAATCCTTCTTAAAAGGCTTCTGGTGATTAGACTAAGCATCACTCATTGCAGAAGACATTCCCCTTTGGTTGATTACAAATGGAATCAGCTGTGGATGCAGCTGACATGATCATGATTTAATTCTATGAAATGTCCTCATCACAACAGACAGACCAGCACTTACCCAACCAGACAAACAGGTACCACCACTTGGCCTAGTTGACACATGAATCTGACCGTGACACTTTCCTATCACATTTTGCTATAAGCTGTAAGGATAAGCCAGGCTACCTTTTCCACATTTAGTTTGTAATTTTCCTCAGCTAAGTATCCTGAGTCATTGCCTTTAAAATTTAACTTCCATCCAACAGGAGTACTCAACTTGGCCAAACTATCTGCCATTTTAAAACAAATTCCAGTTTGCAATGAAACATTCCTCATTTCTGTCTAAAGCCTCATCAGAGGTATCTTTAGAGTTCACATTTCTACTGACAGTCTCTTCATAGCATTCTAGGCCTTTTTTATCAGGATTCTCCAGACTCTTCCAGATTCTTACCCTTATCCACTTAAAAGGCCACTTCAACAGGTTTGGTATTTGCAAACTGCAGCAACACCCCATTCTTGAAATGTAAATGTATTTTGGTTTGTTAAAGCTGATGGAATGAAATAAACCAGAAATGGAATGGTTTTTACAAAGGGAATTTATTAAGTTGCAAGTTTACAGTTCTAAGGCCATAAAAAAATGTCCAAACTAAGGAACTGTCCAAACTACCTCAAGAAAGGCCAAGGGGTCTGAAACACCTCTTTCAACTGGGAAGGCACATGGCTGGCATCTGTCAGTCCTTCACCTTCTTTTAGTTTACACAGAGCTTCCCCGGGGCATTTACTTTCCGTATCTCCAAATATCTGGTTCTCAAGTCGGCTCTGAAGCTTTTTCCTAAACGGTTCCCTCCTAAAGGGTTCCAATAACCAACTGGGTGTAGAGACATCTCCATGAAAGCCACCTAATCAGAAGGTCCCACCCACAATTGGGTGGGTTGCATCTCCCCACCCAATTAAGTTGTACTTAAAAAGATCCCAACCAACATTATTGAATTAGGATTAAAGAACATTGCTTTTCTGGAGTACATAACAGTTTCAAACCAGCACAGTATTAGTTCCCATATTTGTTGGGAGATTTTTGACAACTGGCTTAATCTCTTTACTAATAGGCTTGTTGAAAAATTCTATTGCTTCTTTTTTAAAAAAATGCAACTTTATTGAGATCTATTCACATACCATATAATCATGCAAAGTATATAATCACAATATCATCATATAGCTGTGCATTCATCACCATAATCAATTTTAGAATATTTTCCTTACTCCAGAAAAACTAAAGATATAAATAAAAAAGAACATCCTATACTCCTCATCCCCCTGCTATTTATTTTTTCTCTCTAGTTTTTTACTCATTTGTTTACATAATGGAAAAAGGGAGTTCAGTCACAAGGTTTTCACAATCACACAGTCACTGTAAAAGCTATATAGTTATACACTCATTATCAAGAATTAAGGCTATTGGATTGAACTTTAACAGTTTCAGGTATTTCCTTCTAGTTATTTGAAAACACTAGAAAGTAAAAAGGCATATCTACATAATGCACATGATTAACTTCCAGAATGACCTCTCAACTCTATTTCAAATTGCTCAGCCACTGAAATTTTATTTTGTTTTATTTCTTTTTCCCTTTTGGTCACAAGGTTTTCTCAATCCCATAAGTCAGGGCCATGCTCATCCCCAGGAGTTATGTTCCACATTGCCAGGGAGACTTACACCCTTGGGAGACATGTCCTAGATAGAGGGGAGAGTATTGAGTATATTTGCAGTCGGCTTAGCGAGAGAGGTGACATCTGAGCCACTAAAGAAGTTCTTTGGGTTGGGGTTGACTCAGGCTTAATCATAAGTAGTCTTAGTTTCCCCTTTGCAGGAATAAGTTTTATGAGGGCAAGCCCCAAGATCTATGGGTTGGCTTATTAAATTGGTAGCCCCTAATGCTTGCAAGAATATCAAGAATTCCCTAGGTGGGGAAGTTTTAGTATTTTCACATTTTTCCCCCAGCCACTCAAGGAACTTTGCAAATACTTTTTAATTTTACACTGGGATGAATTGAGGTGCTACATTAATCAGTCGAAACAACATCTCATTTCCTGCTCTAGGTTCCACGCAATTACATTGTGTGAATAAACTGACCATGCAGGTTAAATTAGCTAGTATGCTACCGAAAATACAACTCTTGCACCAAATAAACACCTCTTCCTTTGGTTTCACACAGAAGTTGAAGTTTTAAAATCCAATCAATATCATCCTTTACCCTTTAGTCTGATTTACCTTAGTCCTAACCAAATTAGCTTCATTCATATTTCTCTTGAAGTCTGCTTCTCATGTTTTGAAACTGGGTTCTATTTTTTTTTCTTTCAGGAAAAAGTAACTTTGGAGCTTTCTTCAGAAAATTCATGAGGTCTACTTTGATGTATGAGTCACATCTGAGTTCCACAGGAGGAATTTTGTGCAAATGATAGTTCAAACTCTGCAAGTTTGCCCAGTTTTTCCTTCTCTCCATTGGTCTAAACTGTGTTTGTCTAAAAGACCATGTTGAGTCCCACTTTCTGCATGTTTAGAAGTCTCAGTGATTTTTCTTTCTCTAAATACCATGGGCCCTTAGAATGACTACCATGTAATGCTTAATCTGAATACAATCTGCCTTGTATTGCTCCCTCTTTGCTTTACTTAAGTTTTATCATCTTTCAGATATTCAGGCAAAGGGACTCCTTCCCCTGCACAAGGATTAAAAGAGTCCTAGGTTTTTAGTGAAAATGCTGTTAGTACTTAACAGACATGATTCTTTATCAGTCATGTCTTGCCATCACAAAAAAAGCAGGACTATAATTAAAATACAATACCAGTGCTTTTATGCAGAAAAAGCATATCAACTCAAAATGTATTACTTTAGATGTGCTTACCCAAAAAAGAAAACAAAATGTCATTTTTTCCCACAAAATGCATTCAATATTCCATGGAGAAGTTGAATCCCATCACAATGTCATTAAATATTAAGTCTGCTCTCTCTTCCTACATCTATTTATCCATGCACCATTCATTCAACATGTAGGTACAAACAACCAGCTGAGCTCCAGGCCCAGCCAGGTGCTCTGGGAAAGTCAAGGTCAATCAGACTTGCTGAAAGCAGATTGCTGAGATGAGACTCATTTTGCCTCATCAGGTTATAAAAGCAGAAACCATGTGCCAAGAGAGGGAGCCCACAAATAGAGCTCGGGTGCAGGTGGATGCCTGTAGGGCCATTATATCATCCCATTTCCCATGGACCACTTGCATCACAGGTAGAGAGGGTTCCAAAGCAATGAAGATTTGAATGGATGGCTAAAAATATATCAGAATGACATCAAGTAGTTTGTACACAAGAGTAATGGGGAAGTCAACACCTTTTTTATTTGCTGTCAGAAAAATGCTAGAAACAAATATGGGCAAGATTTAAGAAGGGTGGTTATTCAAGTAACCTCAGGATGGAGAGACAGGGAGACAAAATAATCATAATATCAGGATAGGATATGAAAAAGAAATGTGAATAATTAGCTAAGAGCTGTTTTAAACTATTAAGTGATTATAAGAATGCTTAACTAGTAATTAAGGACTTGCATTTTTTAAACCTTTCTCTATTGATTTACTACATTTACTTTAAAAGTCAAAGTTAAATCCACAAATGAGTTGGTGACTTAATAGGAAATTAAGTCATAGAAACTCAAAGAGAAAATAATCAGGCCTAATATCCCCGCTTTTTAAAGTGGCTTATTTTCCTGGACCAACAAAAATCAGGCACTGCTGTGTATCTAGCTACAGTAAATGAAAGATAATTTGCCAGCATTGTGTTAGCTCTGGTCCTTTAAATTGAATTAAGATACTTGAAAGGTCTTAATACATTATAGCAATTACATTTGCTTAGAAGTCTTTTATGGTGAGGAATGATAATCCATCACCAGGGATACTCAGTATATATGCCCCTGGAAAAATTACCTTATGAAGTTTGTTGATATAGAAATCACATATGAAAAAGAGAAACAAGCACCCAGTTTCCTGCAGACCATCTGTGGCATTTAATTTTGTGTTTATGAGCCAGAAACACCTCAGGTGATATGCTTCTGCAAATACAAAAATAAATGTGCCATGGCATTTAGGAAATACTAAGGAGGCTCCATTAAATCAGTACATTTCAAGGTAGCAATCCTTTTCATGTAGTTCATGATATTGACATTTCACCAGGACAAGGATTTCACTGAATACTCTCAGCCACTGGTCAGAGTCTGTTCTCATTATTAACAGTTTCCCATTCCTGGAGTGAATGGGCACCCTTAAGTGCAAGAGTGGCAACAGGTACAAAAGGAAGTACTTCGGGAGCGTGCTGAATCACACTGTTGGCTCACTCTGGGCAGCTGCTGCACAGGCATTTTCCACAGATCACCTTATGCTATCTTCACACTGCCCTGAGACCAATAGGATAGAACCCCAATTTTATAGTTAAGACAGCAAAGCTCAATGATATTAAATTGCTTCCCCAAGATTAACAATACTCCATCAAAATTTGTTCCGATTTTGTGTTTTCTCCCAACATACAATGAGACTCTCCCAACTATGTTAAATAATTCATCACTTCACAGGTATTCAGTCTCAGGGGGCAGAAAAAACTAAAAACACACACATACACACACACAGCTTCAAGTAGTGTCAGAGAAGACAAGCAGAACTTTCGAATGTGCATCTCTTGGTACAGCACCCAGGATACCAGTGAACAGATAATGGATTGAATTCAATATGGCTATTCCTTGGTTTATTTAAATTAAAAGAGGCTTTATCAAGTAACTGAATACATATGGGCATCCACTACCTTCATTTTGACGTGACCCTTCCACAAATTTATCAGCATCTGCTTCCAACCTCTTACCTCCTTCTCAATTATTTTATGGGAAGATGACCTTCTCCTTTGTGTCCTCAGTTTATCTTACTTTTCTGCCTCTTTCCAGCCAATAAAATGTCTTGCCCAGCTAAGAAACTAAAGTACAGTTCTTCCTACTCCCCTCTTGTCGTTCTGCAGGTCCCTTCACAGCCAAACTTCTTGAAAGGGTAGTGCAAAATGACAGTGTCATTCCTTACCACCCACCATCTCCTCCACTCACAGCAATCTGGTTACTACCCTCACTGCCCCACTGAAATTACCCTTGCGATGTCACAAATGATCTCCTAGATGCTAAACTTGATGGCTACCATGTGCTTTTTCAGCTTATATACTAAAACTGGAAAGATACGGAGAAGATCATCATGGTCTCTGGGCAAGCGTGACAACATACGCATGCAGCATCCCATATTTTTATGCTATGAACTCATTCTGCTATATACAGACATACATCTAGATATAGAGAAGCATATATGCATATAGAAAAAGTCTGCAAATATAAACATGACAATTTTAAGAGTAGTTAGGCTGGGTGTTGGGATTTACGATGGTTTTTAAATTACAAATAGTTATTTTTGTGTTTTTCTACCAGGCAGATATATATACATACATCTCTTCACCTTATTTCATGATCACGCATTCTTTATTAAGTAAAAATAAACAAACATATCCCCTTGAAATACCCAGGGGCCCTTTTTCAGATCTTATCTTCTTTGACCTCTCAGCAGTAGTTGACAATATTATTCTCTTCCTTTGGTTTCCATGACATCACACTCTCCCTTCTTCCTTTACACATCTGGCAACTTGTTCTTAGTCCTCTTTTTGACCTTCTCTTCTATACCCAGCCCTTTATGTTGCTACTCTGAATTCCATCATTGTCCTTCTTCTCGCCCTGTTCTAGAACTCTTCTCTGGGTGGTTGCATTCACGTCAGTGGCTTCCAGTAGGCTGAAAACTGTCAAACAATTTCCTGTGGTCCAGAACTCCTGCCTGGGTTCCAGCCACCTATATCCAACTACTTATTGGCTTTCTGCACTAAGGATTCCCAGAACTTCAAAGTGAACATCCTCAAAAGCAAACTCATCACCTCTTCCCCAAACTTGGTCCACTTCTTATAGTTACATGTCAGTGAATACCTCCACTACCTACTCAGTCAAGCCAGAAATGTAAGAAACATTCCTGATTCTTTCCTTTCTCTTACCTCCTCCATCAAAATGATCATCAAGTCTAATGGATTCTCTCCTAATATATTTCACCTCTTTTTTTCTCTATTACCACTATGATTATCAAAGTTCTCATCATCTCTTCCTTAAAATAGTCAAACAGCCTCTTGAGTGGTCCTGCTTCCCTTACTCTTATGCCTTTCCAAACCCTCCTCTATTTTGCAACCATAGTGTTTTATACAAAATATAAATAACATCATTATAGCAATATAATCACCCTCCTCTTGCAAAGCATCTGTTGACTCCCACTGACTAAAAATAAAGTTGAAATTATATTAATGCCCCCTACCCCCAGCTACCCAAATGACCTCATCACTCAGCACTCTTCCCACCTCATATCTTAGTCTTTGTGAATTCTTGACTCGGTGACCTGCAGTTAGCTGTTCTCCAGACATCCCATATTCTTTCATGCCTCTAAGCCACCCTTTCTGCAGGGAAGCGCCTTTGCTTCTTTTGTCTACTTAGTTATCTTTTGAAACCCAGCTCCACTTAGGCATCATTTCTTAATCTGCCCAGACTCACCCTTGCTCTAAGAGCACATCATGCACCCCTCTGTCTCTTCCACACTAGAGTGTGACGTCTTTGAGAACAGGACTGAATATAATATTTTAAAAATAAAAATGTAAGTAAATGATTGACCTTAAAGCAGCAGTCATTTCCTAGCTGATGTGATGGGAGGGAGATGCAAAATAAGATCTCCTGAAGAAATCTATTCACAAACTGTTACAGTGTCATTCTTCAAAATCCTTTCAGTAAATATAGTTTCATCAGAGGGAATTTGTTCACTCTCAAAATCAACAGCTCAAAGAGGTCAAAACTCAGAAAGAGCTCCAGAGAAAAAATTCAGAACTTGAGCAAAGGCCATCTCTACTGACAAGTATAAGGTCTTTCGAGTAAACGTTTGTTGCAGGAATATCATGATCTAATGCAGAGAACACTGGATATGAGGCGGAGAGACCGCTATCTTTACTGTCCAGCCAGCCAAACACCTCCGCACATTACCTACCTCATCTGAATTTGGGGGAAGCACCTCTGTAAGCCTGAAAGAACCAGATGGTGTCCTGCACTGCCTTTAGCATTAAAATAAATATTTATAGCATTTCAGTGAGAATGCTTTTCAATCAATTGTTTTTAATTCTTATAATACAACCAGATGATATATTAACTAGGAATGATTACTGTGGGCTTATTTAAGAGGTCCCTTAAGGATTACTGAAAACTCCTTGCTAACTGAGTTTAAATACTGTCTTTCACATTACTGACCTCATAGGAGGGCATGGACTCTGCACTGGTTCTTCAATATTGGAGAGATTAGTTGTGATTGATGGGTAAAATCTTGACACACCCTCCTCCCTCTCCACAAAGATAGGATGCATGGAATGCTCCCTTTGACTATATGGAAAGCAGAGGGATATACATGATCTCAAAAAGCACTGAAGACAGAATTCTATTCAAAAGGTAGGACAATAAACATGGCAATACTGCTTTGCATTGATATCTCCCACCATAAACCTCCACATGCCCACTGCCCTTTCTTTTAAACATAATCACAATTCATTGAAATATTGAACTTTTACAGATTTGGAAAGAGTCTAGATCCTTCCCAGCCCAAGGAGGAGAATTATAATTATTCTGTGCCATTATGTGGAATCTTTTTCCTTTACCATTTCTAATTTCAAAAGAGCTCAGGATCAGAATAGAAGAATGGAAAACACTGAGGCTTTTTGTGACAGCAACACAATCAGCCAACACTGCAACTACCTTCCTTTAGAAACAGTACATATGATTTCATATTATTTGCAGCTCCCAAGCCTCCCAACAGATAAAATAATGAATGTTTGATTTCCAAGTAACATTCTTTACGTGTGTTCAAATTGGTGGGCTTGTGCTACATATGAAGGGTTGGGAAAACTATTCCTTGCAGGCTAAACCTGCCCAACATCTGTTTTTTTTTTTTTTTTAAAGAAAGCTTTATTGGAACACAGCCATGGTTTTTCTTACCATCTATGGCTGCTTTTGCACTACAAGGGCAGAGTTGAGTGACTGTGACAATGACCACCTAGCCCACAAAAGCTGAAAATATTGACCATCTTGCCCATTACAGAAGTTTATTGACCCCTACTCTATACCAGTGACTTTCAACTAGGAGCTGTAGAACCCAGGTAATACTTCCCAGGGGGCATTTGGAAATATAGTTTTGGGTCTCCCAATGATTGTGAAGTTCTACTGGGCTAGGTGAGGTAGTCCCATACAGCAAATGATATGCCACCCTAAATTACCCAGAATGACCCTGTTGGGAGGTATTGCTCATAGATATTACAACACTTCTTAATATACATCATGGTGTACCTTGGTCTATCTACATGAGTATTTTCTTACATCAACAACCACGGGTCTGGTAGAAGCTTTGCCAGCATAAGAAGCAAAGTACTGAATGCGCTATTGATCCTCATTAGATATTTGTTGTTTAGTTATAGGAAATATATTTATTCTTAGTTTGGGGAATATTTTCCATAATTAGAATTTTCTAGTTTGGGGCTTGATTTCTATATAAACACAGCATTCCAAGTTCTGTTTTAAAATACAAGTTGGCTCTGCACACAGTTTTTTTTTTTTTTAACTGAAGCATACTTTATTTTCTATTCATGAATTTTTAAATGCATTCTCTACTCAATTTTACAGAGCTGATTATAATTTCTTTGGAGTTTCTTTTATATTAAGCAGTATTTTACAAATTGTTGTAATTATTTAAATTCCTGCTTTAATAAAAAGATCTTAAAATATTTTATTGGAATGAACTAAATTAGCCTCACCATGGGAATCCAAATTTGAAAGAAAAACATGAGCACCTAAGACTATTGCCACTGCTTTACAATTGAGAAATACTTATTCTTAACTATATATTCTTCTGAAAACATATGAAAATTATAGGGGTTTAAAAATGTATGAAATATCTTCATGAAAAAGTTCAAGGAATATACAAAAATCTATCCTCAGTGGAATGAACTTAGTCCCCCCAAAAATCACAAGTCACCTAGAATTGTTATTTCAATCAAGTGAACACAAAACTAACCACCAGAAAAGCTAGTCTGAGGCACTGCTTCACTAAGACCCAGAAGATGAAGGAGAAATGGCTTGGTCCTTTAGAAAATAGCCAAATAGCACTTCAGCTTCTCAGATGTCAGCCAATTGTTCTTGTCTATTTTTCAGGGACTACAGGTAAGAAGTAGAAGGCTTTAGGGTGCTTTGAACCCCATATGCTGCAAATACATTCTCAGTTTACTAAATCCTTTCATGTGCTCTGAGATGTATAATTGCTTTTATGTTTCTAAAACAAAACACCTAAAGGTTTACTGACTCTTCTCATAAAGGTTGCACCACATACATAAAAATGATATCTCTGTCACAACCCCTGATGACATAGAAAACATTGCTAGAGTGCTGCTGCCTGGTAGACGCTTTCTGCTTGAACACCAAGAGTGAATGACCCTATATACAGTAAAGGAGCTTAAAATATCAGGACACAGATCCAAGAGAGCAGGTAGCAGGCAAAGAGATAACAACAGGACTACCCATCCAAGTAGAGAGAGAGAGGCACTTGGTTGAACAAATACACAAAAGCAGAAGTAGGAATTAACCCATAAGACATACAATATTATGAGCACAGCACATGGGAGGGAAGGAAAACATTGCTATCTACTGTTATCTATTCTTCAGTACAATTAAGTGTTCATAAGTCTCAATTTAAAACATGAGCCAAGCCATTGCCCCTCAAAATATTTTGGCTGTAGAAAGAAGTTGAAGACATACTCACCAAGCATTGTAAAAAGCAAATATATGTTCCTAGGACTGGTGGATCTGACATCACTTTCAGAATCAAGCCTCTAATGCCCAAAGGGGTGAAAGTCAGGTAAGTGGCATTACACTTTAACTAGGTTTTGAAATCATATTAAGTGCAAAAGCTTAGGAAATACAGATAGACTTGAAGACAAGTTACCTTAAATTTCACTCTTAACATTTTGCTGTATTTCGTGCCACACTGTTTCTGTTTTTCACACTGTGTATGTTTACAGCTTTCATACACAGTTAGGATTGGAATATGCATACTGTTTTCAAAAACTTGTGTTTTATGTTTTCATTTGTTGAGTCTTTTGATGTCAATATATAAACTTCACTATAAATAGCTACATGGTAGTTCGTTTTATTTTGTTTTCCCACCCAGTTCTCTGTGGTTAGACATATCTACTGTTTCCCTATACATATAAGTTCCCACTGAGCTTCCCTACAACAGCCTCCCCTCTCCTCCATTGCCTTTCAAGGGACTGGCATTCAAACCCATAGATAACCAGTGTGTCAGCATCTCGTTCCCACCCTTATTTACCTCACCATCTGGTAGGGCCTCAACTTCCTTGTGTTTGAGCCATCTAGTAGCCCAACCTCTGAGGTCACTGGCTTTTCTTTTGCTTAATCTCACTCATACTGCCCCATAACCACATCCTGCACTTAGCAATCACCAAAAGCAGCACCGACTCCCAAGGGCAGTGCTGGGAACCAAAATGCCAAAGGCCTCATCAAGTGCTCAGAGAATTATTTCTGAATAATTTATCAACTCAAAGGTAGGAGCTTTGTAATGGTAAAAATATAAACAATAAGTCATTAAGATCAAAACGTTTGAAAGCACATTGGTACAGGTGTGGGAAAACAGGCACTCTTCCGCATGAACAGTTGTTTTGATGGTGAGTTGAGTTGGTACTATACTTTCAGAAGGCAAATTTATCATATCCAAAAAAATTTTAACCTGCATTTTTTAACTCAGAAATTCAATTTCTTAAAATTTATTCCACTGATAAAATTTAGTAAAATTTTAGTAGCATTGTAATATTTGGGAAACAGAAAAAAAGGCAATGTGGCCAGACCAGAATGGAATAGCAGGGGAACAGATGGAATTAGAGAACTAGGAACAGGACAGATCATATGTAAACACATAGGACAAGGTCAAGAATCAGGATTTTTTTTTTTTTTCGGTGCATGGTCCAGGAACTGAACCTGGGTCTTCTGCATGAAAGGCGAACATTCTACCACTGAACTACCCATGCACTCAAGAATCAGGATTTTTATGTTCAATGTGACAGAAAACCAATGTAGGGTTTTCTGCAGTAGAGTGAAATGACTGGATCAACTTAAATCGATTTTATTACCTTCTTCACCATGCACATGGCTACTCCAAAGGCAATGTTGGTAGATTTCTGAAATTTGAGTGTGAAGGGGCACAGCAGTGAGAAGTAGAAGAGGGGAAGAAAAGAGAACAAAGCTGCTGCTTCTGAGACAAGAGAGTGAAAACTCATGAAAAAATGTACAAGGAAAGGAATGTCATTATAAAGTTAAAGAAAACAAAATTAATAAAGTAAGTGTGAAAGGAGTGAAAAAAAAAAGTGTCAAAGTTTGTCTTAATTTTCCAGAGCTGCTATGACAAATTCTATATGATGAGTTGGCTTAAAAAACAAGCATTTTATTGTCTCGCAGTTTTGAAGATGCCCAAAATCAAGATGTAGGAAAGGTTATGCTTTCTTCCAGTCAATGGAATTCTAGTGATGGTAGTCTCTATCACAAGGTCAGCTCCTTGGTTTCCTCCAGTGGTTTTCTTTAACTTCTGTACTCTTTTTATAAGGCCTCCTTAACACAGTATAAGGCCCACCCTGTGTCAGTTTGGCCACACCTAAATAGGATCTTAGAAGATCCTACTCAAAGAGGGATTCACACCATCACTAATAGCACATCTTTAAAAGGATCTTACTGACAAATGGGTTCACACATGTCAGAATGGAGATTAAGATTAAGAACACATCTTTTGTTGAGGTACATGAGTCAATCTACCATAGAGGTTGCTATTAAACTAGTTAAACTATATTCCTGATTGAAATGACAAATTAGCAATAATTATCTAAATTGCTTCTACCAAAAGATTAATTCAGTCTGAACCATGCTATTAAGAGAAATAGTACTAATTCTTTACCAGCATAAATACTTATATTTGCAATAAAATTCTTACAAATAAAACAATTCAGTTGTTCCACAATTGACTATTAAGTGTTCAAGTAATGTTACCAATTTTTCTTTCTTTTATTTTTTTGCATGGGCACACACTGGGAATTGAACCTGGGTCTCTGGGTCTCCGGGTATGGCAAGAGAGAATTCTGCCACAGAACCATCATTGCACCTCCAAGCAATGTTACCAAATTTTAGATTTTTTTTAATATAAGTTTTTGAATAAGAATAACCTACATCAAAATATCACCTAATTTCCACAAGGCCCCTCTCAAGAATGATTTTAAATAATTAATATTCTATTTTAATAAATCTATATTATGCAAAATGTATATTCAATCTATTATGCAAGGAATCTTTCCATCTTCAAATCTTTAAAATTTGGCACAGAGTCAAAGCTATTTAAGGAACAATATAATTCCCCTCATTACCAAAACATCTATATTGAAATGACATGCATGTTTTTAAGCCATTATGTATCAAAAAACCTGAACAAGGAATGTTATCACTTTCACAATGTGTAGACAAACATTAAATGAAAATCTAACAACAGAATTCAAAAATAAAGCATCAATTAAATATGTTTGTACTAGGGGCTGATTATATGAAAAATCTCTAAATCATTTGAAGCACAAACCATTAGCTGTCATAATGCACTATAGTATAGCATTATGGTATTCCAGTTTAATATGAACAAGCAAGGTTTAATAGAGAAGTGTTATGCTATAATGAGGGAGGGACATCGTATATTTATAAAGATGAAATTTAACATATGATCCAATTGCAGCTAGGATATAACCAGGTAGAAATAGTGACAGTGCACTTTATCTGTCCTAGCAGATTCATTACATACCCATGGGAAATCTGCTACTAGGAGAAGGCAGTCAGCAAGCACTTTTCAGATATCCACAGGGACACTTCCTTCCTACTGGCCAAGCTTCTGTTAAAGTATCTCTGCAAATATGGATGTGCAGCTTTATTAGAACCCCCATCGGGCACATTGCTGACAACTGGTCATTCTCTGCGAGCTTTTCACTCCTTGGATTCACGGACTAATTTGTTTTTATAGTTTATGGCAAAACAAAAAGTCATTGTTGAACTAACTAAGAACCACAGACTTTCAGAGTTGGAAGATACCTGATTCTTTGACACAACACATTCATTATTTGGTGAAAAAAATCATAACTTTAGAAATAACTGTATCATTCTTTCCTTCATATTTGCATGGGGTGCCACAGATGAGAAGGCAAAAACTCCCATTCCCAGGGCTGTAGGCCCAATGCATTTGACTGTAGATGCAGTTCCGAAGGGAAAGATTACACAGACAGTAGGGCCAGGGACAGGAGATAGTGGGATACCTGTATCTACATATGTATCTTTACCAAACTAAGAATCAAGGCCCAGAACCCAAGCAAAAAGTATTAAACATTAAAAATTTTTATTACTGTAACTATTTTATATGAGCATTCTGGAAAAGTTCCTTACTCTAAGAGTCTCCATATTAGTCCATCTCCCTGTACCTACCTCAGGCTTCCTCAGAAAACCCACCACACTAGCTCCAGAGGTATTGATCTAAAATACAAACAAATGTTATCCTCCTATACCCAATCCTTCAGCTATTCACTATCATCTAACACACAGGATTGCTCAGCATCTAGCTCTGCGTAGCTTTCCACACTGTTCCTTGTGCCTTCTTCATCGTGCTCTGGAAATTCACGCTCAGTTCCCATCCCTTCCCCACCGCCTCTAGACTCCCAAATATGTACACAAATACCCCACTAACAAATTTACCATTTTTAGGACACATATGCCCACTCACACAGCTAGGATGGTGCGAAAAGTATTCTGTGTGACCTTGCCTGACATCACAGACACACTCCCACTGCCCAAGCGTGAATAGAAGCACACTGTCTTCTGTGTTTCTTGGTTCACAAATCATTCCAGGAAGAATTTCAAGTGCCTGACTCCACAGCAACTTATTCTTAATTTTAGTTATGTTTTTACATGTTCTTCCCTCAAATAGACTGAGTTGTCTTAATCCTCTCACTCTCAAAACCGAGTAGTACCCATCACACAGGGGACTTTTTCATTGTTGCATCAATTAAATCAATAATTCAGTGCATGTGTGCATGGATGAACTTCAAAAACTCATTTCTATTTATTCTGCATTTATTTCATTTCTATTTGGAATATGACAGAATTTCTTATTACATAGCAAGGAAGAGATGATCCTTATGGCCCAGACATTTATATTTTATTGATATTTAAAAAAAGCAAAATAATATATTAATCTTGCATTATTAACAGCATAATAATATTGGGAGAACACTGATTGTCTAAGTGCTTTAAGCAAACATATAACTGTTCTTACTTTAGCTATAATATTGGATGTATTTTAACTTAACGTTTTTACAAATTAAAAATTAACCCATGTTTGACGTAACTGGTGCAAAAAAAGCATAAATGTATAAATAAAAAGTAAATATCCTATCCTATCAAGGTGGTAGAGTGAGATGTTTTTAGGGTGGCTCCATCCTCCATAGAAGCTTGGAACAACAAACAAGAACTGGGAGTGAATTTTTTCTCAAAGCTTCAGAAAACAGTTAAAGCTCTAGCCTGCATTACAGGGTGAGTGTCGGTTCAAGGACAAGGCTACTCTAGAACCTTGGAGGAGCAGAAAGAAAAAGGAACGAAGGAAAATAAACACAATATAAGAGACCTGTGTGACACCAAGTGTATCAAGTGCAGAGTGAGAATCTCAGAAGAAGAGGAGAGAATATTTGTAGAAATAATAGCCAAAAACTTCCCTAATTTGATAAATTTCATCAATCTACATGCCTAAAATGTTCACATAACTCAATATACAATAAACTCATGCAGATATACACTGAGACACATTATAATCAAATCATCAAAAGATAAAAGACACCGTTTTTAGAGCCACAAGAAAGCCACAGCAGAATGCTGCAGAACCACAAAGCAGAGTTTACCAGCCAGTGACTTTTGAAGATGAAGACAGAAACTATGAACAACTGTACATCAATAAATAGAAAGCTGGAACTAATACCTAGACTCATACAAAAGGCAATATTTGATTTAAGAAGAAACAGAACATCCGAACAGACCCATAACAAAGTAAAGAGATTGAATCGGTAATCAAAATCCTCCCAATAAAGATGAATTTTACTAAACAATTAAGGAATCAGTACCAATCTTTCTCAAATTCTTCCAAAAGAGTAGAAGAAGAGAGAACACTACCTAACTAATTTTAGAAGGCATTACCCCAATATCAAAGTCAAAGAAAGACATCCCAGAAAAAGAAAACTACAGACCAAAGCTTAATGAACATACTTGAAAAAATCCTTGACAAAATTGTAGCCAAACATTACAACCAATTGGATTTATTCCAGGAACGCAAGGCTGGTTGAACATATGCAGTTCAGTCAATACAATATACCATTATAGTTGAATGAAGGAAATATTACATAATCATCTTAATTGCTGCAGGAAAAGCATTTGAGAAAATTTAACATCTTTTCATCATGCAAACACCCAACAAACTAGGAATAGAAGGGACCCCCATATAAGAAAGAACACTTATGAAAAAAGCCCACAGCTATAATTACATATAATAGTGAATGATTAAAATCTTTCTCCTTAGATCATGAACAAGACAAGATGTCCACTTTCACTGCAGCTATCCAATATTATGATGAAAGTTTTAGTGGGGGCAATTAAGCTAGAAAAATAAATAAAAGACATCCATACTGGAAAGGAAGAAATGAAACCATCTCTTCACAGATGTGATGATCTTTCTTATGGAAAATCCTAAAAACTCACCAAAAAAAAATCTTATTAGAACTATCAAATGAATTCAGTAAAGTTGCAGGATAGAAGATCAACCTGCAAATAATCTGTTTTATTTCCATAAAGTAGCAATTACAGTGTGAAAAGGGATTTAAAAAAGCAATTCCATCTCCAATAACATAACAAAGTATAAAATCTTTGGAATAAATTAAACAAAGGGGTGCATGACTTGTGTGCTGAAACAAAACATTGCTAAATGAAATTTAGTAAGATTTAAATAAATGAAAGACATCCCATATTCACAATTAGAAGATTTAATATTGTCGAGCTGGCAGTATCCCCCAAGGTGATCTATGTAGTCAATGCATTCCCTATCAAACTGTCAACTGCCATTTTTTTGCAGAAAAGTTGATCCAAAAATTCATACAGAATTTTAAGGGGCCCCAAATATTCAAGACAATCTTGAAAAAGAATAAATCTGCTGGACTCACACTACCCAATCTCAAAATTTGCTACAGAGTTAAAGTAATCAAGACTGCATTGTACTGGCATAAGGATAGACATACATATTGATGGTTTAGAATGAGTAGTTCAGAAATCAACCTACACATCAGTGGTTAAATGATGTTTGACAAGGGAGCCAAGACAATCCATGAGGGAAAGAACAGTCTCTTCAATAAAGGATGCCAGGAAAACTGAAAATGCTCATGCAAAAGAACAAAGTTGGACTTATCTCATATGGCATACAAAAATTAACTAAAAATTGATTTAAAAAAAATCTAATTTAAGAGCTATAAACCCTCAGAAGAAAATACAGCGATAAATCTCCATGACCTCAGATTTGGCAATGATTTCTTAGACATGACACACAAAGCAAAAATGAAAACATTAAAGAAGAAATAAATTGGGATAAAACAAAATTTAAAACATTTTTGCATCAAAGGATACTATAAAAAATTACAAAATGACCCCTGGAATTGGAAAAATTTGAAAATCATATCTCCGTAATAAACAAAATAAAGAACTCTTAAAACCCAACAACAGCAAAAATTGAAAAATAGGAAAGGAATTGAACAGACATCTGTCCAAAGAAAATATAAAATTGGCCAAGATGCATATGAAAAGACACTCAACATCATTAGTTGTTAAGGAAGTACAAATGAAAACCACAGTTAGATAATACTTACTACCCAGTAGGATCACTATAATTTTTTTTAATGGAAAACAAGTGTTGGTGTGATGTAGAAAAATTAGATCTCTCATATATTGCTGGAGAGAATATAAAATGGCAGTACTACAAGAAAACAATTTAACAGTTCCTCAAAAAAGTTAAACATAGAATCACAACATGACCCTGCATTTACACTCCTAGGTATATACCTTAAAAGACTGAAAACAGCCATTCAGACAAAAACTAGTACCTGAATGTTCATAGCAGCGTTATTCACAATAGCAAAGAGATGTACACAATCCAGTGTCCATCAACGACTGAATGGATAAACAAAATGTGGCATACCCATGAAAAGGAATATTATTCAGCCAAAAAAGGAATGAGGTACTGATACATGCCAAAACATGAACGAATCTTGAAAACATTATATCAAGTGAAAGTAACCAGACACAAAGTCAAATTATATGATTCCATTCATATGAAATATCCAAATCAGACAAAACCATATACAGAGAAAGCACATTAGTGTCAGAAATCTGATGGAAAAGGGAAATAGAAGTGATTAGTTACTGGGTATGCAGTTTTCTTTTTGGGGTGATAAAAATATTCTGAAACTAAATAGTGTGATGGTTGTATAACATTGTGAATGTACTGCAAGCCTCTGAATTTTACACTTTGAAAGGGTTAAGATGATGAATTATATGCTATACAAATTTTACCTCAAAGAAAAATATTACTAAGTATTTCATTATTTGCATGCTATTATAAACGATATCGTTTTTTCTTAATTTAATTTTTGGATTGTACATTGCTGGTGTGTAGAAATACAATACTTTTTGTATGTTAATCTTCTCTCCCACAATCCTGATTAACACTTTCATTAGTTCTAATAAAACTTTGTGAACTCTTTAAGATTTTCTATATGGAAGGTCATGTCATCTGTGAAGAGAATTTTAATGATTCCTTTTCAATACGGATGTGTTTGGTTTATTTTTCTCGCTTTATTGACATGGCTAGGACCTACAGGAAAATGTTAAATAAAGGCAGCAAAAGCGGACATCTTGTCTTAGGATTTTAAGAGGAACAATTTCAATTTTTTACTATTAAATATGATGTTTACTGTGGGGTTTTCAGAGATGCCCTTCATCAGGTTGAGAAACTTCCCCTCTACTCCTCATTTTTGAGTGATTTTCCCATGAAAGGAGTTGAATCTTAAGTGGTTTTTCTGCATCTATTTGAAATGATTGTGTGATTTTTGTCCTTTATTTTTACTAACATGTTGTATTTCATTGGCTAGTTTCTGGGAATGAAATAAATCTTTCAGCCCTAGGAGAAAAACATTGGCACTTAAAAAAAAAAAAAAAAAGCTCTTCTTTAGAACTTGTCCAGAACATACTGTCTTACATCATCCTTTCACTTTTAAGCTTCTAGAAAGAAGAACCTCTACTCACTCACTCACTCCATTATTCACTAGGAATATTCACCTTGCAGTACTTCACGGTGTAGCTCCTCTCTCACCACCCCATCAGATGTGCTCACCATTATCACCAATGGTCTGTTTCTTCTTAAAACTAATGAGTAAATTTCAGGCAATCTCTAAGTACAACTCTCTGCAGCATCTAACACTTTGGACATATGACGACATCTTGATATTCTCTTTCTTCCTTTACTTACAACCCTGGATGTTCCTTCTAGTTCTACTATGGGGTTTCCTTGACCTTGACCTTGACCTAAATTAGGATGTTGGAATTCTCAGGGCTTTCTTTCCTTTCCCTCTAATTCTACATCAATGCATTGTACACTCCACCAGCAAGGAGTCAGCCCTCACCTGAAAGCCGCCTCCTCATTTCTAACCCAAAACTCTCATGCCCATGTGCCATCAGCCTGTGCACATCTCCCGCAAGGTTTGTTGTCGTAGGCACCTCAAAATCTAAGTGCCTCATTCCTCCCCCATGTTGCTCCCGGTCTTTTGTGCATGATTTTTTTCTGATAGCATTATCAATAAAGGAAAATCATGATGTGGGGTATGGAACGCTAGGGCCAGCATTATTACACATGAGGAGAATAGAATCCAATCCACATGCTTAATTACAGCAGAAATTCAAGCCTCAAGATGCCTCTGCTTCCATATATCCTTACTGAGTAACTCTTTACTTGGTTTCCTGGCTATTGGCCTCTATCCAACTTTTAGCCAAAAATAGCCTTCAGAACAAAATGGTAAAAAACATTCTTCTTGATCAACCCCTCTCTCTACCTGTGTACCTCATTTTATAATATGCCTCAGCCAATGGTTAAACTCTCACAATGTTTAATTACTTCAAGTTCCTTCCAACATTTTGATATACTATTTCCCCTACCTGGATCGTGCTACTCAATTATGTTAAAATGCAGACTATTTCTAATCCTTCTAGACTTGATTTTTCCTTCACGCTCTCTTTCTCCCTCCCTCCCTCCCTCCCATTCTCTCTCTCCCTATCGCCCTCCCTCTCTCTCTCTCTCTCTCTCTCTCTCTCTGTGTCTTCTGTGATGAATATAGAATGAACTGAAAACTCCTACTATGCTTCCAGTGCAGCTGACACATAGTGCCACTAGAGCAATAATTATGCCGTAATTTAACTGCTTGCCTATCTGGCTCCTGAGACAATAATAAGGACCATAATGCTAAATCTGTCCCTAGGCTGGAGCAGAAACCCTTTTCCCCATCCCATACACATAAGCACATAGAAAACGCAACTCAGTGTCCCCTACTTCTCACCATGCTGGTAGAAAATTATGTTTTATTTCTATTTCCTTCATAGTATAAGCTCTATGAGTATTGAAACTGTCTGAGTCTCTAGCATGAGTCAAAACACTTTAGTTTTTCAATCGGTATTGAGTGAGTGAGTGAAGGAAAAAAAGTCAACCACCAAAGCCATCCGGATGACTTAGCTTTTACATGTCAGGAATGAACCAGTATATATATATATACCTGACTTAAAATTCTCCTCTGCATTACCATTCCCAAAATATCTTCTAAATTGTGTGTGTCCCTGAGTTGCCCTTCATCTCACATTTTCCAAACCCTTCTCCAGACATACTTCATCAACTTCCCTCACCTGGTAAACATTTTTCAATTTTAATTACATGCTTATTGTGGGTGAATCACAATTGAAGTAATTTTAGAAGGTGAGATATTTGCTAACTGTAGAGGAAAAAAGCTTCATGAAATTCAAAGATCTTTCCCTGCTTATTATTCAAATTTACAGCTGTTGCATCACTCTGCTTAATGAATATAGATACTTTCGTATCCAGCTGAATCTCCAATCTCTTTCTCCTGCTGAAAACTGTCTATCCTCCCCCAGAAATCAGGCACTGGTACTTCCTTTTTTTAAACTAGGCTTTCCCAAAGCTTCCCTTACAATTTCAGTGGGAAAAAAAGACAAAATTAAAACATATTTTGCAGTTCCCCTGAAAAACAGTAGAAGGAAAGGGAAAAATAAATGGTGGAAAGGATGAAGAGAGAGAGAGAAGGAGAGAGAGAGAAGGAGGGCAAGGAGGAGGGAGAGAATGGAGAGAGGTGAGGAGAGGAAACAGAGAGTGACAGCAAGAGAAGGGGGAGAGGGAGAGGAAGAGGGAAAAAGAGAGGGAGGAGGAGAGAGAGAAAGAGAAGGGGATGTAGAATGCCTCCTTTATGGCTCAAAAAATTATATTTCACCATATATGAAAGTCAAACTAAGCAGATAGTATTCAGAATACTCTTGAGACCCTAAGCCCAGTTTCTGTCAAAGCACTAATAACTTATATTGCAGTTTGAAACAAATAAAGTAAAAATATGGTGAAATCAATCTTCCAGCCCTTTCATGTAGATTTCAACCTAAACTGATGTGTTTTTTCTTCCATTTATTGTCAATCACAGATATCTCAACTTCTTGAGCAAAAGTAATATGTATTTATAGAATAACACATGCATCCAAGGAATTTTTTTTGCACGCTGACTTACAATAGTGGAATGTGCAACTTAAAACCTCAGGACTGTATTCTAATAATTTAACAATTTTCCTTTTCCCTATATTTAATCTAGAAAGCAAATACAAAAGGTAGAACTATGATAAGTCTGCAATGATTATAAGACATTTTGAGCAGAAATTCACTTAATCTTCAGGCTTATGGTATTTCAGAGTGAAATTCAGGTCAACATTTATTAGGCAAGGAAGGAAAGCATAGAGTAGGGAAGGGGGCACTTATATGCATGAGCCTTTGAAAAAATAATACAGATTAAGATCCTGAACTTTTGGAATGAAGTAACAGCTCTTAAATAAAGGAGAAAGAATTTACTTAGTGATCTTGTAAATTATGATGGAAATATGTATGTTTGGGAAATGAAGCTGGAAGCACAGGAGGCCGCTTACTTTGGCTCACGGGTCCTTACCCGATCACGTGAAAATGCTCTTTGTGGAGTGCTTGCATTTGTACATGTATGTGCTTGAATCTATATGGATAACCATGGCAATCGTCCCAGGAAACGTGATACTCACAAGTGCATGGAAATGGATGAGTACAAATTTTTCAGCCACACCAGAAACACATTCAGTACACTTAAAGGCTTCAGAACCTCCTAACATGCCATCATTAGCTCTAGAACTACCATAGCCTTTTAAATATAACAACAACAAGAAAAATGTTGATAGACTATGAGTCATGAATATCTTCTCCTACAATCACCAACTGAAGGGCTTATTTATTTCAAAACAAAAACTATTGTGGTGGTCTTGCAACAATATTTATTAAATTATTGTGGCTCTTAATCATGGATGAGTAATAGAATTAGTATGCAGTGAAAAAGAGATGCTACATTAAGAAAATATGATGTTTCACTAAAAAATAGTGTATTCTATTATTCACGGAGCTGTGTTTGAGTTGCGTTTTAGGAGTGCTGTGCCCCCTGGCAGGCATGACCACCAAATATCTCTGTCATGCACCCCACGTTTTCTCTCTCTCTCTGTTTCTTTTTCTGTTTTTCTCTCTGCATCTGGTAGGATAGAAGGAAAAATCCCAACGCCCCAGCATATGACTGAGCCACAAAATAGGAAGTACTCCGGTCCTCGATTTGCCCTAATGAAAAGACATATGAATAGAAATGTCTGTTGAATTCTGCCTGTGCTGTAACAAACTGAAATGAGGGGTTGGGGTATTTATTAAGCATTTAGCTTTCCCTAATTAATGCACCAATTGAAAAATATTGTTTACTTATCACTGTTATTTGAATAAATGATTTCTCTGCTAGGAGGGATGTGAAAAATGTCACTTCCCAAACATACATATTTCCATCACAATTTAAAAGTTCATTAAGTAAATTCTTTCTCCTTCATTTAAGAGCTGTTACTTCATTCCAAAAGTTCAGAATCTTAACCTATATGATCTTTTCCGAGGCTAATGCATCCAGTTTAAGATTGGAAAATTTCAGCAACATAAAAAAGGGAGGACTATCAGGAGAATTTTATAAATCAAACAAGAAATTTAGAAAAAAATGAAAAATTCTGAGCACTGAATCACTAATCACTCCTTAAAAAAGAGTGACATGGATTCATTCTTCAAATTCATATCCAATATTGGTGAAAATTGGAAAGGGTTATAAAGTATTTTGCCATTCTTAAGGAGCCTATTTTTGTTAGGTTGTTTAATTGAGGGCCACACTTTATTGAGATTCCTCCTCTTTTACCTGATGTCCTTTTTCCATCCTAGTACCCCACCCAGGATAGCACATTACATTGAGTCATCATGTCTCCTTGCACTTGACTGTAACAGTTTCTTGTTTTTGATGTCCTTGAGAGTTTTGAAGTCAACTATGTTGTAGATTGTTCCTCAGTTGAGATTTGTATGATGTTTTTCTCATGATTATACTGTAGCTGTAGGTTTAGGGAAGGAAGACCTTAGAGGTAAAGTGCCATTCTACACCATGCTATCAGCATGACTTATCACTACTGGTGCTAAACTTGAGCTGAGGCAGTGTTTGCCAGGTTTTTCCTCTGTAAAGTCACTCACCCCTGCTGGACTCGACTCCTTAGATGCAGCTCACTAGGGGCAGTCACATGGAAGGAGTAGGGAGTTATGTTCCACCTCCTTGAGGGTAGAAAACCTATATAAATTACTGGAATTCTGCATAGGAGATGTGCCTGTGGTCCTATGCTTCTCTGTCTGCCTGAGTCACCAGAACATGAACTTGAGCCCAGAAAACATGCCTTGAACATCTAGTGTTCCTAGTACACTGCTTAGAACATAGAAGTCATTTAATAAGTTCATGGTGTTAACATTTCTAATCACTATTATTAAATAAATATAAACTGAATATTTCCATTTACTGATAGACATAAAATGAATAAAGATACAGGAAACTTGCCAAAGATATCATCAAAATACAGCATCCCTTGAAATATAAAGAAAAAGTGTACAGCAGGGAAATCATATGTCTGAATAGGAAGGCTCAAGAAGCAATCTACAGGGAAATAGACAGTGACATTATTTCAGAAGCAGGAATTCAATCTGCAAAAATATCATCCATGCACAGTTAAGAATACTGACAATCAAATGTGCTGTAGAGATAGAGACTCTGATGAGATTATCTGAAAGGCCTGCTATCATCTAAGGGAGGCTCCCAAAAGTCCCTCTGTTGTTGTCTTTTACTGGCATAACAGACATGAGCAAGCCAAATGGGCAAGTCCCTTGATCCTTTAGGCACTCCAGAAATGTGTTTCTTTTAACCACATCTCTCTAATTACAACTGTAAACAGATGGATATAGAAAATATTAGGTGCAATGCCTCAGAAATAGTCATGTCAAGATAATTAAGAATAAAAAATGAGTAAGCTTCCATGTCAAACCATTGTCATTCCAAAACTCTTCAGCAAGAACAGCTACACTTGTGCCTTAATCTTCCAGCTATACTTGTGCCTGTTTCTACCCGTTCCTTAAAAAAAACAATTTCTTGAGTGTCACAACCTAAGTCTGCCAGAACCACATCCCATTATGCTTTGCCAAACTTTTTCCATCCACTATATATTCTTCATTTGCTTACACACAATTATAAATAAATTATAATATAAATTCTAGTATATAATATACAGTAAAATATAATTATATAACATGCATAATATATAACATAATATAAATTAATTACATAGATAAACCACACACATACGCGCATGCACAAATAGAAGTAAAAGTACCCATATAAGTACAGACAAACAGAGTTATACCTATACAGGTACTTTTATTTCTTTAAGATGGATTGATGGTATTTGGAACTGGCAGCTCAAAGAGGGGTACATTTCTTTAATTTTATTTTTTAATTAATAGACTATTTTTAGAGGAGTTTTAAGTTGATTGGAAAGTTGAGCAGAAAGTATAGTGAATTCCCTTATTTACACTCCCTCCTCCCAACATACATAGTTTCCCCTATTATTAACATCTTGCATTAGAGTGGTACATTTGTTCATACTGATGAACCAATATCAATGTGTTATTAATTAAAGTCCATATTTACATTAGGGTTCACTCTTTGTGTTGCACCGTTTATAGGTTCTGATCAATTTGTAACATCATGCATCTACCCTCACATTATAACACAGAATCCTCTCACTGCCCTAAAATCCCCTGTGCTCCACCTATCAGCCCTCCCACACACCTCCAACCCCTGGCAATAAAGATAATTTTTTTTCCTTCTTCTCTATAGTTTTGTCTTTTTTAGAATATCATATAGTTGGAATGCTACAGTGTATATCTTTTTCAAGCTGGCTTTTTTCACTTATTAATATGCATTTAAGGTTCCTCCATGTCTTTTCATGGCTTGTTAACTCATTAACTTATTTTATTTATTTATTTTTTTGCATGGGCAGGCACCGGGAAACGAATCCAGGTCTCTGGCATGCCAGGCGAGAAATCTGCCTGCTGAGCCACTGTGCGGCCCACCCCTCATTTACTTTTATTTCTGAATAAAAGTACATTGACTGGAGGTACCACAGTTTGTTTATCCATTCATCTATTGAAGCACACCTTGTCTGCTTTCAATTTTGGGAAATTAAGTCAATCCACTATAAACATTTGTGTGCAGGTTTTTGCATGAGCATAAGTTTAGAACTCATTTGAGTAAATACTTAGGAGCCCAACTGCTGGATGGTATGGTAAGATTACATTTAGGTTGTAAGAAACTGCCACACTGTCTTCCAAATGGGCTATTCCATTCTGTGCACCCACCTTCCCTATATCTTAAAGATTCTGAAACCCTATGTTTTTCAGCAAAATTTCTGGAATCAATTCCATCTCTGTGGACACATCCCTCCCCAGGTTTTGTGTTAGGCACTCTAGTCATTGTCCTGACTTTACGTCCACTTTTCCCTTGATATGTGGGATGTATACAATATTGATATATGTGTGATATTTCCATGCTAGATGTGTGGGAGAACACCTAGAAACTTAGGTTTAAAACATTAGTCATCTTAAGGCCAGCTGGGAATGTATCAAAAGATATGCATACATCATGGAACAGGCATTGTTATGCTGAGGGAAAAAAGAAACTGAACTAAGTGGGAAGCATGACATGCTGCAGCAAGATTATAACTTTTAGCAGCATTTGTCAAAACGAATTCCTTTTGTCCCTATCATGTGTCATGGTAGAAATGGGTCTACAAATGGACAAAAGTGGTACCATCCCTACCCTTTTTGGAGTTTACTGTCCAAGATGTGTATATGTGTATAATTTTTTTAAAGCTTTTCATCATGAATTTCAAAGAAGCACCATTGCTATGAGAAAGGGATCTAGGTTATACTGAAAGAGAAGGGTCAAAGAAGGCTTTTACGAAGAGAAAATATTCTAATGAAATCACGAAAGATGACTCTACATTAGCTGGAAGATCTGAAAGAAAGCATATCAGGCAGAAGAAACTAAGTCCAAAGACCCTGTGCTTGAAGCAAGCTTTGTAGTTCAGTCAAGAAACAGATTATAGGGAGCCCTGAAGACCATGTCAAAGTCTCATGGTTGCAATGAGAAACTATGGAAGGGTTTTAAGTAGGTTAGCACACACTGATTTCCTTTTTATAAAGGTCAGTCCACCTACTTGCGGTGAATGGATTGAAGTAGGGTAAACTGCTGAAGCAGAAAGAAGAGACCAAAGCTACCTTAGCAGTCCCAGGAAAAGTGAGAATGGTAGCTGAGATGGCCCGAAAGAGAGAGATTCTACAGAGATTGGTGATCAACTGGATATGGGGGGTGATGGAGAAGAAATGTCAGAAATGGCTCCCAGGTAACTGGTAAATGGAAGTAACACTTATGGGGACAGAACAGATGGAAAAGGAACAAATTTTGCGAGGCAATTTAATAGTTCTGCACATGTTATACTGCGTTATACTATGTAACATCCAAACTGATCCCTCATGTAGGGAAATGAATATACGAATTTGAGAAGCAGAAGAGAGTTCCAAATGGAAATCATCAGCATAGAGACGGTTTTTAAAAAAGGACAGTGGATGAGACCCCCTCCCCGCAAGGGTGGCGGTTCTCAGACTGTGGTATGGGAGCTTCTGAAGGCTGATGAGAACCTCTGTAAAGTCAAAACTATTTTCATAATAATACTAAAATGTCATTTGCATTGTTCATTCTCCTTCTTTCATGAATGTAGTGATGTTTTCTTGAGGCCACATGACCTATGACATCACCACATGCAAACTGAATGAATTAGTAGATGTGAGAATCCAGCTATCTTCCATTAAGTTGGACATCAAAGAGCTTTTTTTTTTTGGTACATGGGCCAGCACTGGGAATCAAACTCAGGTCTCCATCATGGCAGGTGAGAACTATGCTGGCTGAGCCACTGTAGCCTACCCCAAATAGCATTTTTTTAAAAAATGTAAAACGTTGCCATTCTTCTCAATAAACTATTTTTGTTTTAGAAAAAAAAATATTCTTTTAATATTATATATTAACATTCTGCATTAAACATATGTAAAACACACAAATCACATCTATCCAGATTCTGCAATAATTTTTAAGTGTGTAAAGAGATCCTGAGATTAAAAACTTTGATGGCTACTCATGAGGGAGAAAGTGTAGAACCAGTAGAGCACCCAGAGCCAATTCCTCACTAGTTGGATCAAACAAGAATGTTCCTGGTTATCATGAATCACAGCCAGTACTCAAGGAAGGAAACCTCCATTCCCTTAGGTTAAGAAATCATTTAAATGGCACTTCTTAGGGAAACTGAATTAAAACATGCCCTATATTATTAAATCTTGGAAGGAAACTCCACGGCCTGTTCTTTATGCAACAAAAAGGTAATTATATAATTTTCCTAGGTCTGACAGCCAACCATATAATTTTGGTTTGATCATTAATTTCATTATCCTTAATTATTACGTATAAGCTTTATCTTACAGCTCTTGTGAAATCAATAATTTCATTTAAAAATTAAATTTAAAATGTTGCAAAGTCATGTTAACTGTCTGGCAAATAAGAGTCCGTGCTCTCCTCCTCAGGATTTGCAGTGTGGCAGGCAAGCAACGTTATTGGAAGACATCGCCAACAGGGCAGTACCAATGTGGCCACATCCCAGAGGTTCAAGGAGGGCCGGAATCAAGGGTGAAATGACATGTATACATCACCTTGGTAACTGAGGCGATTCTGGACATCACGCAGCAGCCCCTGACTGGCCTTCACTTCAAAACTGCCCCCTGAGTTTCTCCTCTTCTGCTTCTGCTTCCTCTTCCTCCTTTTAATTTCTAATACCATGACTTCCAAACAGCATTGGAAAATGGAGCAGAACAATCTTTGTGACAATGGGGTGAGCCTAACTTCTCTTCAACACATCCCTCATGCCACAGGGAGACTTCACTGGCATGCAGAAAACTTCAGGTACTGCAGTCATGAATGTAGGAAAAGGAAGCTATGGGGAAGGGGACCCCGCAAGGCCTCTGCACTTCTTGTTGGCTTCATTCACTATCGAGCGATTGACCCCACTGGTAACGTGCACAGAGGTGAATTTTTAACTCTCTACTTACCTTTTTTTTTTTTTTTTTTTTTTTTTTTTTTAAAGGAAAGACAGAGAGAAGGAAGGAAGGAAGGAAGGAAAAAAGGGAAACATTTTTAAACATTTTCTTGTATTCTGTTTCTCCGTTTTTGTTACATGGGCTGGGGCCGGGGATCGAACCGAGGTCCTCCGGCATAGCAGGCAAGCACTTTGCCCGCTGAGCCACCGCGGCCCGCCCTCTACTTACCTTTTTATAACCTGGCTTTTGATGGTGCCCAAGTCTGACTCCCAACCTGCCCCCTTCCCTCAGCATGGGCGCCTGCCTCTTACTAGTGTCCAGATTAACTGTACACTCCAAACTTCAGATTTTGCTTTCCCGTTGGACTTTCCTGGCGGGGTAAATGGTACCTCTCTCAACCTAGCCCTCTGTCACAGAGATCATCCTTCCCTGGGACTTAATTAGCTTATTTCATCCCACATGAAATGACTGGTTTTGTCTTCTAGTTCATGGGGACACAGAGCACTAAGCTGAAAAGGCCAAGGTCCTTCTCTCTAAGTGAGCCACATTCTTCAGGGGGGGTGTCACGCACTCAGTGTACATCAATGAAGAGGGTGGGTTCTGGAAGTTTCCACACACAATGCAGCACTTCCACTGTCTTGAAAGGCATATAAGAATTTTCTAGGCAAAAACAGAGCTGGGTAAGACTCTTCCAGAGAGCAAGAACACTTCCAAGCTACAGAAGCAGGAGTGAGCATACTGCACTAGAAGACTGGAAAGTATCCAGGAATGGCTGCAACACACAGTGCAAAAGAGGAAAAGGACGCTGGAGAGGTGAAAGGAGTAGACTAGATGGGCTTCACAAGCTGTTATCTGGAGTTTGGAAATTAATCTCGTATGATGGAAAACTACTGAAGAATATTAAACCCTTAGGGGCATAAACAGATTTTCTTCAAATTCTGCTACAAACATCTTGCTGCCATGGTTATTAGCCTTATAGACTATGGCAAAGTCAATCTGAAATTCATCACACTAAAAAAAATATTTTTCACTTAATAGGGAAACATCACATAGTGCATCATCTTATTATATTGCAATTAAACTATTGAAATATATATATTGCAAAAAAGTTTATTAAAAACTCTAAAAATCAAGTAAGTCAAACAGAAAAAGAGAGTCTTTATAAACAGATCTCCCATCTACAACGGAGAAGACATTAAAGCCTGGTTGTAGTTGTTGTGTTGCTGTATGAAATTCCTAGCTTTCACAGGAGATACATCTGCTTTCAAGTCCATGAGATTATGAGATGCAGGAACTGTCTGAGCCATTTAACGTTAGTGGAGTGGCAACGGCACAGGGTTATTTTTCATGACACCCTATGAAGTACGATGTGATGTTCAAATGCTTTCTAATGACAGCCCTTCACCCACAATATGAAGGAGCCTCAAATAAGGTGTTTTGAAATTTTGAGATTCAAATCTTGTGTCAAAACAACTCAAGGTGTAAAGTGAAAACTGCCATCTGAAAAATAGAAAAGTAATAAAAGTAGGAAACAGCAATACATAATATCAGCAGGGTGCACTGCAGCCAAGGTTAAACCAAACATGCTCTTCAGGAATTATTAAAGGAGTGTGATCTGATGTCTTGGAAGTACTATTGTGGTGCCATCTGGGACAGCTGGAGCTACTGTGGAGTTATCACTCTTGGCATAGGATCTATTCACTGCAGTTTCCTTCTCCTCTTTTTTCTTTTCTTTCCTATCACCTTGCCTGGGGAGAATATGCTCATTCTCTTCAAAACTGATAGACTGCAATGGTCAGTACTCTTCTCAGGACTCATCATCTGTCTGCACCCTGCTTCTCTCCAACCGGAAGGTGAGCCCTAGAAAGTCTGGCCAATAACTGAGAGACTTAGAAAGATTCATGATGTCTAACAGAAGGGTGGGGCCTTCTCTCCACTGCCTCTCCAAATGTTCTTAACAGTTTAATTTGCTGATCGATATTTTGGGGTCCAGAAATAAGGGAAAACCTATAAATGTCCTGGGGGCTTGAGGAAGAAATAAAAGAATGGGAGCTGAGACCCTACATAGGCACCTTAACTTAAAGAATTTACCTTAAAGAACTTAAGAGCACACTCCATCTCTGGGGTTTAAGGGACTTATCTTTGTCATTTTTTTTTTCCTTTATCAGTGCAGTAAAACCTGCCACTGGCAAAATTATTAAATTTTAGTACCTCAGAGATAACTCAAGCCAGTAAACTAAGCGTTGGTTCTGAATGTTGGGCCGGATAGAGGCGACCCTCTTAGCACCCTAGAGAGGAGTGCTTGCAGAGAAAAAGAAATGTGATGAAATTGCAAGCAAAACAATTTCAAGAAATCAGGAAAACTCACTTTGGGTGAAATCTGAATAAAATACGAGCGCCCGAAAAGAATTTTTAAACAAGTATGAAGTGGACCTTGTTGCTGATGCCTAAAGGGCAACTCCCACCCTACAGGATCCAGGGGCATTAGCCCCTGGGCTAATACTTGCCTAACCTCCTCTTCTTGTTTGCCAGCACTACTCTTTGTATATGTGTGTGCATGGCCCAGCTTTAATAAAAAAATGTATAAGAGCTTTCTTTTATTTTCTTATCACATTTTTTATTTACCGAGATCTAGTAGGAGAGTATTTCCTCTCTGATTTGAGAGAAAAAACATATTTTTTTATATCATCCTTACTAACTGCTTAGTAACCACTGTCATGTGAAAACAGCACAGGAGTTGCTGACGCCTTGGAGCCCTTAACTAAAATTCTGGCCTGATTTCCTCCAAAGTTCCCATTAGTGAAAAATAAAAGCCTTATGAGTTAAATCACTGCTGGTCAGGATCCCTGTTGGTTGCAAAATGCATCCAAACTTATATAATATGTTTAAAATCCTTAGAATTACAAAAGAAAGAATAATGTTCATAAAGCAAAAATAACGCATTATGTAACAAAAGGGTGAAAATGAATCAGATGCTGCTGTATATTAAACAGAAACAAATAGAAATCTGAAAATTAAAAATGTAATTATTAGGAAAGTAGAATGGAAAAATATGAAACTATAGAGAAAGTTAGAATATTTTTTTTTAATTTTGTGAAACTGAGCCAAGAAATAGCATAGTAAAATTACAGAAAATAAGAAAGATAAGTTATAATGCAAAAGAGAAGCTGTAATAGAATAAATTAAGCTCCAATATATACTTAACAGGAATTCTAAAATCTAAGGAAGAAAGAAATATTGTAGAGGAACTTTCTGAACAGATAATGGCTGAAAAATTCAATAACAATATAAGACATGATGAATGAAATATTTTCACTACTAGACAGAGAATGCTGGATAGCAGAATATAAAGAATAAAAGGAGAATATTAAAAGCTATTAGGGGGAAAAGGGGGAGGAAACAATAGATACCAAAAGTCAATGGAGTAATAGTTACTAATGGCAGAGATGAAATAACTTTTAACCTAGAATTCTATTAATCAGTTGAAGTTGAACTTTATTTCAAGAGTGGGGGTGAACATAAGCCTTTTCAGAAACAGAAGGACTCTCAATGCAATATCTTTTAGGTAAGAAGAAAAATGAATGAAGAGAAGGGTTGGGATACAAGAAGCAATGAAATGTGCAGGTAGATGTGAATATCTGGATAAACAGATAATGAATGGAAAGGATGAACGGATGGTAGAAAAGGAAGATGGCAACAGTTATTTGAGATGGTAAGATATTTATCCTATTTATATTATTGTATACATTGCTCATTTTTTAATCAGTTCTAATTTATTTTTAAATTTTGACAGTAATGATCTTCATTATGACAAGTTCAGATAATAAGTGAATATAAATGACTTCCATTCTTAAAATTTCAGTCCCTTACATAATCACTGTTAACGTTCCATTGTATATTCTTCCAAACATAACGTCTCTTTTTACGATCATATATGCATGATTTGGGGATGGCGGCGGGTGTCCTAAAATATTCATATTGCACATATCGTTCAGCTCCTTGCCTTTTGCAATCTAACAATATGTCAAAGTCACACCTAAAAGTCAGTAATACAGTTTGTTTTAATATTTTTAATAGGTGCACAGTATAGAACAGGGTTGGCCCAACTTTTTCTGTAAAGAGCTGGATAACAAATATGTTTGGCTTTGTGAGACATAAGTTCTCCATTGCAGTTACTCAGCTCGGAGTTACAGCATGAAAGCTGCCGCCGGCAATGTTGCTTTCTGCTCAGCTCTGCTCTCTGTCACATTTCCCCTCATTTCAGGAGGCGCGTCGCCAGGCCACCTTTTGGCATGTGGCTAAAGTGAAGGTGAGTTGGGGATACATTCGTTTAGGTCTTATTAGACATATTTACGTGATTGGCAGTCACCGGTGGCATTTCACTGAATTACTGTTCCCTTTCTGATGTAGCACGGCTTACAGGAATCCACCTGCCCCTCTCACCTAACAGACTCACACAGCGCTATGGCAGGAAGTGACCTGGTCAAGATCTTACAGAGATATCCACATCTTTATAAGTCCTGACCCCAGAAGCACGTGTGTAGTGGAGGAGAAACAAAATGTGAAATGTGCGAAGCCAGAATTTAGTCTGGAAGAAATTTCCTCCAACAATCACATATGTAACAGTGCACACAGAGGATCTGTTTTCATCGCCACCTATTCAAAACAGTCCTCTCTTATCGGGAATATATTTGAAACCACAGCATGCAAAATTAAAAATGCACCATATTTTTTGTTTTAACTAATTGATAGAAAATGAGTATTTTACTAAAGCTTGAGCTTAATTGAAATTCTGGAATTTTAATGAAATTTTGGAATCTTTCTGTAAAGCAAGAGAGCCCTTATGGACTCTCAATTTGTTTGTATAGAAAGGTTAACTTTTTGGGTCACCTTTCAATGTATTTTATGAAACACTGAGATGAAATCTGGGAGAAAATTTAATGGATATGAAATAAATGTGATAAACATGAGCAATGAAATCAAATAAAAAATCATTCTAACATTTAGAGGTAAATTGCACCATCTTTTTCAGATTACAGCAAAAGCAGAAAATTAAGAGAAGAAAAATTTGTCAGTAAAAGTAACTAATAGGCACTTTGATTGTTTGATAACCCAATTAAGGAGGACTGAATTATGCGGACATTCTGGAAAAAGACTGAATTCCATGTTGATTTTACAAAAAGTATTGACCTCAGCAAAAATAACCTAAAACATCAGATATGTTCTCTCATTAAGTACAAAAAATTTGATAGAAATATGCTCAAATGTGAAAATAACCTCATAAATTTATATAACATTATAAATAATGAGTGCTAAAGCTCATTATTCAAAAGATACTTTTCTAAATGAGGAAATAATATCTTTATGAATATACATTTCAATCCAACATGCTGGAGGGGAGATAATCGTCATTCTAATTTTTCCGTAGAAAATACAAAACTGTTGCAAATGAAGAGGTGATCAAAGTGTATGCAGCCAAAAACTGTAGGTAAACAAGAAGAATAATAGTTATGCTAGTCAGTTATTAAGAATATTAATTTGTTCTTTTGTGACATTTGTCAGCCTTTTGAAATATGACTGCTGTAGCTTTACTCATTCTGAATACATATTCACATATCTGCTGATTTTCACATATATAATTCTCATTCCTTTTATTAAAAGAGGGCCCAAATTGGGTATATTTCAGGTCCCACAACTTAGATCTTTCCTGATTTTTGCTATTTACCTCCTAGGGGAAGTGTTCGCAAGTGTTGAAATAAGATTTGTTCATCTCTAGATCAAGGACTGCTGACAACACTTTGAAACAATGAATATATAACATCAAAGAATTTTCTAGTGAAGACAATAAACACACAAAATACCTCTGAAGTTCATATTTTCTTATTTTTTTCAATACCAGAGTATCCTTATTTGTGCCTAAGAGGGAATAAATTACATAAACATAAAAGAAGAGTACAGAGGGGTGCGAGGGTAGTTCAGTGGTTGAATTCTCGCCTGCCATGCAGGAGACCTGGGTTCGATTCCTGGCCCATGCATTTCCCAAAAAGAAACAAACAAGCAAAACAAAGGAAAAAACAAGTAACAACAAAAAAATCAAATAGTGCTGCATTAACGGGATACTCACATGGAAAAAGAATGAAATGTGACCCCGCCATACAGTGTTAAAAAAAAAAAAAAAACAATAAAGAAAAAATGCTTTCAATGTTGAGCTAACTTTTTACTAGTCTATACCTCTAGCACTATGTGATCATTATATTTCATTTACAATCTCTGTGCATTATCTCTTTGGCCAAATCTTCCAGAAAAATTATAATTCTAAAACCACATTTTCATGGATATATTGCTTACTAAAATGAATTTAGTATGTCCCTATGTTTTCATTCTCTTTTCATAAATATTAAGGTAAATGGAATTCTCTATATTATACTTCTTAGGAAAAAAAAATAAGAATAAGTTGACAGTGGTCTTTAGCACATGTAGCTACCAACTTACCTCTTTCACAATAAAATAGATTGCTTGATAAAGCTCAGCATATTTAAAAAAAGAACATTTCAATTCATTGAACTCTAGAACTACATAAATAGAGAAAAGAAAAAGGTTAATGATAAGCAACAGTGCAATCTAGTATTAAGAGGGCAGCAGTGGAAGAAGACTTCCTGCTCTTGTTTGAAACTAGACTGTCACATGCTAGCTCACTGATTATGATCAAAATATTTAACCGGATTACATTTCATTTCCTAACTATAAAATGACTATAATAATAATGATACCAGTACAGAGGTGAAATTAGATCATTCATGCTTAGAAAAGAGATTGGTGCATAGAAAACCCTCAATAAATATAAGCTATTATTATTATTTTAAATCATAACCTGTGTTTACTGTCTGATCTTCAAGTATTTGAAGTAAAAATCAACCCAAGGACCCATTTTCTGAAAGAGAAGCAAGTGCAAGAAGTTTGTTTTGAACACAGTAGATATGATTCAACCATTGCTATCTTTTATTATTAATATTTTACACAAGAATTAAAGGCTCCCAGTAAGTATAATTTAAGCCCCTCTGAAACTTGTAGCTCTCTCTCTTTCTCAAAAACAAAAAACAACTGTGATACCCTAGACAAAAAATAAGTCCAGATCCTGAAACTTTGGAAATAGTCTAGTTGAAAACAGTGGGTTGATAACTGATCCAGGAAAATCTGGAAACTTGAGCCTCCTTCCTGTGGTTGAAGCTTGACTACACCATTGGATTTTTAAGAGGACAGATAACTTGGCATGTAAACATTTTTTACTCTGAACATTAGACACATTAACATACTAATGGCGGATATTTTCTTCTCAGCAAAATAGGGAAATCAAGTCAAACATTACCAAAATTGCTTTCAGAAATTCTTTAGGAAGAAATCTATTGACGTCAACTCCTAAACAAAAGGAACATTATATCATGAAAGTCTAAAGATGGAAAATCGTGCCAAATTAATTTGAAATTCATCCTCAAATTAAGAGATTGTAAGAAATGACATTGTGGTCCAATGAAACTCATCAAGTTTTATGCAAGAATGTTCTTTAAATTTGGACATTTTTAACTTTTTTTACCATGCATACAAATTTATGAGAACTATACTGCATAAGTCATATAAACAGAAATCTGCCATTCCCACAAATTTTCAACAAAAATATGAAGATTAACTCCTCTGGTGCAGAGATTTAAAATTTCATTTTTATGAATCCTAGATGCCTAATTTCTTCTTCAATTTAAATGTGTCAAAGTAAATGCAACAAAAGGAAACCCAGACAATGATCTTCTATGGTAACAGTTAAAATGGGTAATCCATATCAGGTTTCCTTAACAGGTTCCAATTTGGATTTAGTCTATAAATTCCTAGGTTATGTTTTCTATTGCTAAAAGGCCTAATTCATTTAAAAAAATAATGTCAAGCAAATGCATCAATTCTCTCCTAGTCACTCATTCCCAGCCATTAACTTAAGTCAAGGAACAGAGTTAAGAGCAATTTGACTTTTTTTCCTCAAAAATGATTCTAAGTTAACATTCAATGTGCAGTCCTTAGTCATGCAAAGCGTATTCTATCATAGTGAATGGTACACAGAATCACTGATACTAGGAAATATCAGTTGCCTGGATATTAACGAGGAAAGAATTTATAAAGAAGGTACTCATAGCCCTCACAAAAACAAAACCAGGGATTCTGATTTAGAAATGGCTGTTTAAAAGTATTCTGAGGTCAGTATTTTAAAAAATTCAAGCAGCTTCTCCTAAGTTGCCAGTAAAGCAAATATGAAATGTATGCTATCTTGTATACCTTGGTCTGATTTGGATTATTCAAAAAGCATACTGGGGTAAAACAGCCATCTTGGTTAGCCTCTAGCATATAGAATACTGCACTTAGGATTCACTTGTTTACCAGTACTATCTACTGATCTATAAATACGCTTCTTAGAAATAATCAAATAGATGCTAAACTCACAACACCTGCACAGCGGGAAAATGTGCTGACTGTAAAGCATCTCAGAATAACCTTTAGTTCACTACAGGAGAAAACTTCACAGATTCTCGACCCTAGTTAACATGGTGTCTATAAGAGAACAACTCTATGGGGAAACATATCAAAAGAAGTGACAAAACAATAGCCCTCTGATGTCAAAAAACTGATTTTTAATCCAATTTATTCAATTCATAATAACAGAAATCAAATTAACCTACTCTAAAAGTGTACATGATTATTTATATTATTAACGTTGTATGATTCAATCAAATACATTCTAAATAACAGCAATGTTTGTTACACATTATCACAAATTAATTTAAACTAGACAGGCTTCAGAAAAGGCTGTATGAAAGCCACTCATGTTGCAATCGTCTCCCTCTAACTCATTTTAGAGGCTCCACCTGACCATCCCACTGCACACCCACTACAGAATAGACCTCTCCTAGGCTTAGCTTAGCCATTCCTTCACAGCTTCTCCAGATTCCCAGACATTAAGCACACCCGATGTATATTCTCACGGCACCTGTTCTTCATTTTTTAGAGCAATGATCATAAATTTAGAGGAATAATTATCCACTTACTTTTGCATTTTACATCATTTCCCTCCCAAGAGGAGAGGTCCATAAAGGCAGGTACTTTCTTCTTCACTATACAAAAGTTTTGCCAAAAAAAAATGACCTTTGGTAGGTGTCATGGACATATGTCAACTTCACCAGGTGGTGGTGCCTGGTTGTCTGGTCAGGCAAGCGCTGGCCTGTCTGTTGCTATGAGGATGTTTCATGGACTTAAGTCATGATCACGCTGGCTGCATCCACAGCTGATTGCATTTGTAATCGGCTAAGGGGAGTGTCTTCCACAATGAGTGACACTTAATCAAATCACTGGGAGGATTCAGAAGAGACAGTCACTCTTCCTGCTTCAGTCAGCGAGCCTCTCCTGTGGAATTCATCCTGACTCTTTAGGATGTTGCCAGCTTGCAGCCGGCCCTACAGACTTTGGACCCTTCCATTCCGACCATTGCCCAACAAGCATCTCCTGAGAGCTCGTTAAGGAACTTCATCAGATTTGCTAGCTTGCAGCCTGTCCTACAGACCTTGAACTCTACATTCCCATGGTTGCGTGAGACACTTTTATAAATTTTATATCTACAGATATCTCCTGCTGATTCTCTTTCTCTAGAGACCTTAGATAATATGTGCTTGTATACAGTGTTCAATGACTGCTAAATGTGAAAATTGCTAAACATACAGATATGTATGGAAGTTAATACAGTAGGAACCCAATTATATCTCTACTCTCAAGGCTAAACAGAAACTAACAGTTTGCTAAATATTTATTACATATTTTATATTTGAAGAAAAGAAGTCTTAGAAAAGGCTAAGTTCAATCCCATCTCTTCTTCCTCTTCTCCAAGAATAACCACTATCTTCAGTTAGCATGTATCAGCCCTTTGTTTTATAGTAGATGATTTCCAGCATTTAATAAAGACACTTCTGTATTTATTATACAGACAAACTAATGTTTGTTTAAGCAGAACTTTTACATAAATGATATATTATATGCATCCTTTTGCAGTTACCATTATGTTTTTGAGATTTATCTATCTATATTGGTTTACATAGATCCAGTCTGTTGTTTTATGCAGGTATGTTTCTGGCTCTTCAGAATTATATCGTATTCATCATTTTTTTCATACTTCAATGACAGCTTTACTGAAGTATTAGTGCACATACTTAAAGTCTGCAATTTTATAAGTTTGGGAATATGTATAGAACCATGAAACCATAACCACAATCAAGATAATGAACATATCCATCATTTCCAAAAGTTTCCTTATGCCTCTTTATAACTTCCTCCTTTCCTCCCATCTCCACTTCCATCCTTCCAAGTAATCACAGAAACATATTCTGTCATTAGAGGTCAGTTTGCATTTTCTAGAACTTTATATAAATGGAATCATATAATGTTTACACTTTCTTGTCTGCTTTCATCCAGGATAAGTATTTCGATATCTACCCATGTTGTGTGTGGACATAAAGTTCCTTCCCTTTCGATGCTAAATAGTTTTCCATTATATATGCTTATACAACATTTTATTTATCCATTAACCTGTGGATGAGTATTAGATATGTTGTTTCTACTTGTTGGCTACTGTAAAAATAAAGCTGTTATAATAATTTGTGTTCAAGTCTGTGTATAGATATATGTTTTCATATCTCTTGGGTAAATACTAAGAGTGAAATGGCTCTATCATATGGTAATTGTATGTTTAATTTTTTTAAGAAACTAGCAAACATTTTTCAACAGTTACTTTACATTTTACTTTCCCACCAGCACTGTATGAGACTGCCAGGCACTCTGCATTATCACAGTATGAGACTGCCAGGCACTCTGCATTCTCACAAAAGCCTGTATAAGCAGTCATTTTAATTTAGCTGTTCAAATAGTGTGTGCTGATAATAACCTTGTGGTTTTAATTTGCATATCCACAGGACTAATAATGCTGGAATTCTTTACATGTGCATATTTGTCATCCATATACCTTCTTTGGTGAATTGTTTGCTCAAATCTTTTGCTCAATCTTAAATAGGCTTATTTGTCTTATTATCATTGAATTTTGAGACTTCCTTATATATTCTGGGTAATAAGTCATTCATCAGGTATATACTTTGCAAAGATTTCCTTCCTGTCTATGGCTTATTTCGTTCTCATTATAGGTCTTTCAAAAAAAAAATTTACTTTTCATGAAGTCTAATGTTTCAATTTGTTCATTCACAGATCATGCATTTTTGTGCTGTGCCCAAGGTCACAAAGAATTTCTCCTATGTTTCCTTCTAGAAGTTTTGGAGTTTTAGGTTTCATATTCGATAAATATTCCATTTTAAGTTAATTTTTTTACATGGTGTGAGTTACGGATTTAATGTCATTCATTGGCATACGGTTATCCAAATACTCCAGTACCATTTGTTGAAAAGACTATCCATTCTCCTCAGAGCCGCCTTTACACCTTTGTTAAAAATCAGTTATCCATATGCATCTTGGTCTATTTCTAACCTTTATATTTTTGTGTCTCTATTGTTTATCTCAATGCCAATCACACACTCTCTTGATTACTGTAGCTTTATAATAAATCTTAAAATTACATAGCATTAGTCCTCCAACTTTATTCAACCTTTTTGAAATTATTTTGGCTTTACTAGATCATTGGCATTTCCATGTAAATTTTACAATCAGCTTGTCAATTTATACCAAAAAAAAAAAATACTGGAAATTGTATTGTGATGGCAAAGAATCAATTTGAGATGGGTTGCTAGATTTAGCAAATAAAAATAAAGGAAGGGAAATACTTAAACTGGAAAATTACTCATTCTTATATGAAATTCAAATTTAACTTGGTCATCCTGTATTTTATCTGGCAACCCTAAATCTAAGGAAATTTAAATCTCAATGTTAGTATCTCAACCCATGAACAGTTTATCTATTTATTTAGATTCTTAAAAAATTTCTCTCAGTAATGTTTTATAGTTTTGAGTGAACAGGCCGTGCACAGTTTTTGTCAAATTTTTCTGAGTAAAACATATGATTTTATAAAAAGCAATCAGACATTGTATTAACCTTTTTTTTTTTTTTGCATGGGCAGGCACAGGGACTCAAACCCAGGTCTCTGGCATGGCAGGTGAGAACTCTGCCTGCTGAGCCACCGTGGCCTGTCACACTGTATTACTTTTTAAAATTTAATTTATTATTTTTTAGTTTGCTAAAGCTGCCAGAATTTTTTTAAAAAAATTTATAATATAACATATTATATATATATTATAAATAAATAAATATATTATATATTATAACATATTTATAATATTATAAATATATATATATATATATATATATACATGAGGCAAAGAAAGAAAAAAGCAATAGTTTTCAAAGTACTCTTCAACAAGGAATTATAGGACACACCCCAGAGTTTGTCATGGGCTACCATACTCTCATCTCAGGTTTATATTTATATAAATTATCACTTTATGTATATATTGATATATTTATTTATATATTATATATATATATAATCATCACTTTTTTTCTCTTTTTGTGAAAAATAACATATATACAAAAAAGCAATAAATGTCAATGCACAACACAACAATAAGTGTAGAACAGATTTCAGAGTTTGGCACGGGCCACAATTCCACAATTTCAGGTTCTTACTTCTAGCTGCTCCCAGACACTGGAGAGCAGAATTGGTGTTAGCTCTTTTTTGGAATATTTGACAAAATTCCCCTGTGAAGCCACCTGACCCTGGGCTTTTCTTTGTTGGAAGATTTTTGCTGATTGAATCTTATTTGTGATTGGTTTGTTGAGATCTTCTATTACTTCCTCAGTCATTGTAGCTTGTTCCTTGTGTTTTCAGGAATTTGTTCATTTCATCTAAGCTGTCTAGTTTGTTGGCATATAGTTGTTCATAGCATCTTCTTATGGTTTCTTTTATTTCTTCAAGGACTATGCTAATGACCCCCCTTTCATTCCTGATTTTATTTGCATCCTCTCGTTTTTTTTTTTTTTTGTCAGCCTTGCTAGTAATCCATCAATTTTATTGATTTTCTCAAAGAACCAACTTTTGGTTTTATTGATTCTTTCTATTGTCCTTTTGTTCTCACATCCATTTAACTTTGTTTTAATGTTTGTTATTTCTCTTCTTCTATTCACTTTGTGGTTAGTTTGCTGTTCTTTCTGAAGTTCCTCTAGGTGAGCAGATAAGTCCTCGATTTTTGGTCTTTCTTGTTTTTTAATATAGGCATTTAGGGCAATAATTTCCCTCTCAGCACAGCCTTTGCTGCATCCCATAAGTTCTGCTATGTGGTATTCTCGTTTTCATTTCACTCATCTCCAGATAGCTACTGATACCGCTAGCAATTTCTTCTTTGACCCACTGGTTGTTTAAGAGTATGTTATTTAATCTCCATATATTTGTGAAAGTTCTCATTATTTGGAGTATCTTTTTGATATTCTACTTCATTCCAGTGTGATCAGAGAAGATGCTTTGAATAAGTTTGATGTTTTAAAATTTATAAAGACCTGTTTTGTGCCCCAGCATATGCTCTGTTCTGAAGAAAGTTCCATGAGCACTAGAGAAGAATGTATAATCCTTGTGCTTTGAGGTGTATTAACCTATATGTTTCTGTTAGGTCTAATTCATTTATCAAGATGTTTAACTTCTCTATTTCCTTGTTGATCCTCTATCTGGTGTTTTCTCTATAGAGGAGAGTGGTGTATTGAAGCTTCCTACTATTATTGTTGAAACGCCTATTGCTCCTTTCAGTTTTGCCAATGTCTGTCTCATATACTTTGGATCCCTAATTTGGAGTATGAACATTTATGATTGTTATTTTTTCTTGGTGAATTTACCTTTTATTAATATATAGTGTCCTTCTTTGTCTCTTATCATGTCTTTACATTTAAAATCTATTTTGTCCAATATTAGTATAGCTACTTCTGCTTTCTTTTGGTTACAACTTGTGTGGAACATCTTTTTTCATCATTTCACTTTCAATCTATTTGTATCCTTGTGTCTAAGATGTGTCCCTTATAAGCAGCATATAGTTGAATTATATTTCTTAATCCATTCTGCAAATCTTTATCTTTTAATTAGTAACTTCAGTTCATTAACATTCTAAGTTATTACTGAAAAGTCATTTCTTGAATCCACCATCTTAGTCTTTGGATTTTGTTTACCAGATCTATATATTTTTTCCCCTCTATCTCTTTTTTATCCCTTAAATTACCCTTCCTGGGGCTCTTGAATTCTGTGCCCTCCTCCAGACCTCTTTCTTCTGCCTTTTTTTTTTTTTAACTGGCAGAACTTCCTTTAATTTTTCTTGTTGGCTTAGTCTCTTGTTGACAAATTCTTTCAGGGTTTGTCTGTGAAAAATTTAATCTCTCCCTCAGTTTTGAAGGACAATTTCGTTGGGTACAGTATACATTGCTGGAAGTCTTTCTCTTTGAGGATCTTAAGTATATCATACCACTGCATTCTCGCCTCCATAGTGCCAGCTGAGTAACCTGAACTCAGTTTTATATGGTTTCCCTTCTATGTAGTAGATTGTTTATCCCTTGCCGCTTTCAGGATTTTCTGTGTCTCTTCAACATTTGACAAACTGATTGGAATGTTTCTTGGGGAAGCCCTATTTGGATATATTCTATTTGGAGTTTGTTGGGCTTCTTTGATTTGCTTATTTATGCTCTTTATAAGGTCTGGGAAATTTTATTCCATTTTATCCTCAACTACCTTTCTAGCCCTTTGCTCTTTTCTTCTCCTTCTGGAACAATTATTCTTATGTTTGCGTGCTTTGTTTTGTCCACAATTTCCCTGAGATCCAATTAAAATTTTTCAAACTTTTTTGCCATTTGCTGTTTTCAATGTTTGAAACCAATTGTCCTGTCCTCTAGTTTGCTTGTTCATTTTTCTGCCTCTTCGAATCTGCTGTTGTGTGTCTGTAGTATGTTTTTTTATTTGGTTAACAGAGTCTTCAATCTCTGTGATATCTGCTATTTTTCTATTTATTCATTCAATTTCTCTTTATGCTCTTCTACTGTCATCTTGATCTTCTTTATGTCTTTAGCCATCCCAGTTATTTTATTAAGTAGAGTGATATGAACATGTTTGGTTAGCTGCTCCAATGTCTGTCTCTCCTCTGGTGTTTTTATTTGGTTATTAGGCTGGGCTATATCTGCTTGCATTGCATTATGCTTAGTGATCATCTGTTGTCTTCGTGGCATGTAAATATCTTGATAGGTTTACTTTGGAAGTTGATTTCCCTCAGTAGTATAAAGCTTTCTATTAGGGGATGAATGTGGAGGAGGATGTAGGGTGCAGGGAAGGGCACAACAGTGTGGCAATGTACTTAATGATCTAGTAGCGTTTTTGTAGATGCCATCGGATTTTCTTCATAGAAAATCATACTATTGACATATTACATTGTTACTTCTTCCTTTCCAACCTGGATGGCATTTCATTTATTCCTTCTTCTTCCTTAATGAAATTGGCTAGATCATCCAATACAATATTGAATAGAAGCAGTGAGACCTGACATCCTTGTCTTGTTCTAGATCTTAAAGGGAAAATATTCATCAGTATTTATATATATATATTTTTTTTCTGTTTAATGAAGGTTTTTTGTAGACTATCTTTATTAGGTTGAGAAAGTTTCCTTCTATTCCTAGTTAGCTGAGATTTTCATAAAGAACTTATGTAGAATTTTCAGTTCCTTTTTTTAGGTCTATTGAGATAAATCATGAGACTTTCCTTTTATAATTTATTGTGGTGTTTAATTACACTGATTGATTTCTGAATAGTAAGCCACTTTCCTGTTCAGGGATAAACACCACTAAGTCATGATGCATTCTCAATTTTATATATCATTAGTTTCAGCTTGGTAAACTCTGTTTAGAATTTTGCATCTATGTGCATGAACAGTACCGTTGCCTTCTTTTTTTCCATGAAGTATTTTTTTTCTTCTCTTGGTATCAGGGTAATGCTGGCCACATAGGACGAGATGTGAATTAATACCTTCACACTGATTTTCTGGAAAAGTTGGTAGAATTGCTATTATTTCTTCCTTAAATGCTTTATTTCAACAATAAAGCCATATGGCCTGGTGTTTTCTTTGTGAGAAGGTTCCTAACTACGAATTCAATTTTTTAATATATAGCTGTTCAGGTTTTCTATTTCTTTTTGAATGAGTTTTGGCAGGAATGCCCTTGAAGGAATGTGTACAGTTAATCTAAGTCTTCAGATTTATTGGTTGGCTTAAAGTTGTTCATAATATTCCCTTTTTATCCCTTCAATACCTATAGACCTGGTAGTGATGAAACAACTCTCCAAGTTGCTATTGCTAATTTATGTTGTCATCATCTCTCTCTTTTTTTTTCTTTTTGCTTAGTAGTTTGGCTAGAGACATCAATTTTACCAAACTTTTTCAATAACCAGTTTTGTTTTCATTGATTTTATCTACTGTTTTTGATTTTCTATTGCATTGATTTCCACTCTGACGTTTATTACTTCCTGAATTCACCCTTCTTTATCTAATTTCTTATGGTGAAAGCTGAGGTCATTGATTTGAGACATTTCAAATTTCGTACCCAAATTTCCCTTCTAAATATGACTTTAGTGGCATCCCACTCATTTTCCTATGTTGTATTTTAATTTTCATTGAGTTTAAAATATTTTATAATTTTCTCTCAAGTCTTTCTTTGACATGTGAGTTATTTAGATGTGTTATTTAATTTCTCTATTTGGGAATTTCCCATATTTCTTTGTCATTAATTTCTAATCAAATTCCATTGTTAGCAAGGAATATATTTTGTATCCTTGAATTTTTATAAATGTATTGATATTTGTTTTATTGTCTGCAATATGGTCTATCTTAGTAAATGATCCATGTGCAACTGACAATGTGTTTTCTGCTGTTATCAGGTGGAGTACCAAATAAATGTCAGTCAGGTTCAGTTGGTTGATAATGTTCATGTCTTCCTTGTCCTTAGGATTTCTATCTACTTGTTCTATCCATTAACAGTGCTGGAGATTTCTACAAAACTGTAAATTTGACTATTTCTCTTGCAGTCCCATCAGTTTCAGTTTCATTTACTGTGATGCTCTTTTATTAGCGCATGAACATTTATGGCTATAATACCCTTTTGGTCCCTATTTCATTATGAAATAAACTTCTTTATCTCTAGTGAATTATTGGCTCTAGAACATATTTTTTCTGATATTAATATAGCCATTTCAGCTCTTTTGAACAGTGTTAGCATGGGGTCTCTTTTCCCATTCTTTTAATTTTAACCTAGCTCTTTCTTTAAAAATTTTTAATAGGAATCATATAATTGTGTCTTGCTTGTATATACAATCTGGTAATCTCTCTCTCTCTCTTTTTTTTTTTTTACATGGGCAGGCACCAGGAATCAAATCCAGGTCTCCAGCACAGCAGGCAAGATGTCTGCCACTGAGCCACCATGGCCTGTCACCTTCAAACTCTTTCTTTTAATTAGTGTTTTAACCATTTATATTCAGTGTGATCATTGATGTGATTAAATTCAAGTCCATCATCTTACTATCTGTTTTCCCTTTACCCCATCCAGACTTCACTCTTTTCAAACTGTTTTTCTGTCATCTTTTGGATTGATTACTTCTTATGATTCCATCTTATTTTCTTTGTAAGCTTATGAGTTCTGTTTAATTACTTTAGTGATTTCTTAGGGTTTATAGTACATATTTCTATGTTATCACAGTTCACCTTCCAGTAATACTATATCACTTTGCAAGAGTATAAGAAACTTACAATAGAATTACATTTCTATTCTCTTGGTTTTCATGCTACTCACCTCTTGCTTTTCACGTATTTAATAAAATCCATAATACATTTTCATTATTTTCACTTATTATCTTTTGAAGAGATTTAAATAATAAGACAAAAGTCAAATATAAGTACGCCCATAGTTATGATTTTCCTTGCCTTTCATTCGTGTTGATGCATATTTACATCTGCCATCATTTTTCTTCATCATGAAGGATGCACGTAACTTAGTGAGGAGCTAGCTGTCGATGCTTATTCTCAGCCTTTGTATGTCTGAAAAAAAGGCTTTACTTTACCTTCGTTTTTTAAAGACATACTTTCTCAGTATATGGAATTATGGGTTGTCAGGTTTTTTATTTAAAACTGTTTGTTCTGTTTTGTTTTCAGCATATTAAATATGCTCTCCCTCTGTTTTCTGACTTGCATCATTTCTAACAAGAAATATCCTGTCACCTTTATCGTTGTTATTCTGTATGCAATCTATCTTTTTTGTTTCCCTCTGGCTGCTTTTAAATATTCTGTTTGTCATTAGTTTTGAGCATTTGGATTAAGATGTGATCTTTGTTGTGATTTTTTTCTCATGTGCTTAGGGCTTGTTTCATTTCCTGAACCTCTGAGTTTACAGTTTTCATCAAATTTGTAATCTTTATGGCCATTATATCTTTAAATATATTTTCTTTCCCTCCCCTTGGGGGGATTTAAGTCATATGTATCAGGCTGCATTGTTCTACAGCTCCTTGATGTTATTCAGTTTTGGCATTTTTTTTATTTCTGTGTCTTCAATCATCTCTGACTTTGTAGTTTTCATCTCTAGAAGTCAGTTGTGTATTTTTTTTTTATTTCTGCCATATCCCTACTTAACTATTTGAATATTGGAATACAGTTGAAACTATTTTAATGTCCTTGTTGACTAAGTCTAATGTCTGTGTCAATTCTGACTTTCATCCTCATTTGGGTCATATTTTCCTGCTTCATTCCTTACCTGATCATTTATGACTGGATGCCAGACACCATGAGTTTTACCATGTTGAGAAATATTGACTTTTGTATTCTTCTGAGTTTTGTTACAGAACCCAATCACTTAAGACTGTTTCATGGTTTGGGGTCTTGCTTTTAAATTGTACTGGACAGGGCTAATTATTCCCCAATATTTTGTAAGACCTTTCTGTGTCCTAAAGCCAAAGCCCCATAACTCATGAAGTTTTCCGTATGTCTGGTGTGAACAGGCATTTTTCCTGGATATGTGTGAGTGTATTTGCCTCTAAACCTACTCTGTGGTTGTTTCCTTTGCCTCAGAGTTCATTTGCTCACGTGTATGTGCTAATCAGTACTCGAATGCCAGAGGAGGGGTCTTTTAAGGTATCTAGAGTCTTCTCTCTGGGCAATATTCTCACCTCCAGTATTCCGTACTGAGAATTCTAGACACATGAGTCTCCCTGCAATCTCAGCTCTTTTTCCTCAACTCACAGAGTCCACCAGAGTCTGCCTGGATTCCCTTTCCTTTGCTATGCTCTGAAATCTCTTTTAATGAAGTAAGCTGGGGCAATATTAGGGCTAGCTCTTTTGTTTTCCATCTGGAGGGGTAGATGGGCATATAAATGCCTACTATCCAGCAACCTCGCTCTTTTACATTGTAAATTCAAAAAGCCTGGCTTTATTTTTATAGTTTTTTTTTAAGCAAACGTTATAATCTAATAACTATAACAATTTTGACTTTTTGCTTCTACTTCTTACATCTTTCATTTTTGTGTCTTGCTCCCATGGCCAGAATCTGGAGTATAGTGTTGAGCAAAATGAATGATAATGGGTACCCATTACTCCTGATTTTAAAGAAAGGTATTCTTCCCTTTGTTATTGTGTCATTTTCTTTTGAGATTTGAGAAGATACCCTTTGTTAGATACCTAGTCTGTTTTCCTTTTGAAATTATGAATGGGCGATTAATTTTATCACATGGTTTATATCTGCATTTAGAAAATCATTTTTTCAATTTTTTATATGCTGATGAATTTTGTTAGCATTTCTAAAAGCAAACCAACCTTGCATTCCTGTGATAAACCTTAATTGGTTATTATATCTTTGTGTTTTCTTTGCCTTCTATTTTAACTGGCAGTGCACCTTGTGTAGTATTCATTATTTAAGAGATGATGTGCAATGAGAAAGTCTTCTGTGCCATGTGACCATACAGCTTAAACATTTGTAATTTACCAGTATCATGCTTTTTAATGCTTTTTAAACAACGTGATATTCACTGTGTGATGGACATTTGTAGCAATCGATGCTAGTGTCTCACCCAGACATTCTTGAACCACTTTTTTTCACCCATTTGGAGGTTTCAAGAAGATTTTCCTTCTAACAGTTCTCAACTGCAGCTCTTTTTTGGTGGACTCCCCTCAGGCTACTGGAGCTTCTATGACCACACATGTTCCCTACTCCTTACCAGTGATTGACAGTTGTGGAATATGAGAGTCCAGCTCTCTGGCCTCGGTTTAGGCTAACCCTGAGGGTTACTCATATTGCAGAGTATGAGAACTATTCATACACCATCCTACAGGACTTGGTCCTACAGGGCTTGTTCCTACAGGGATTGGTCTGAGGTTATACGCCTTAGTCTGTCCAAATTCTCCATTCCTCTTATCAGTCACCAGGGAACAATTCCTTAATAAATCATATGCACACGAAGTCCTCACCTCAGGTTCTGCTTCTGGGAGCCGAACTTCAAAGAATATTCTTATAAAAAGAATGTACTTTTCTGAAAAAATGCATTTTATGTATTTTATTAAATTTCTTCCTCTAAAAGTTAATAAATTCATACTCTATCAGCAATATAATTTATTGTTTCTCTTCATCTTAACATTAGAGATAATGTATCTATTCATTATGCACATACATATGCACACACACATATATCTTAAGTCAAAAACAAAAACGGCATTTAGTTGCTATTTTTATTTCTTTATTTGATCATTAATGAGGATGAATTTCACTTGTACATTTATAATTCCATATGGCGGAAGCTTCTCTTACTGCCTGTCTCCATGCCATGCAATGGTCTCACAGCCTCCTGATAACAACGTGGGGAGGAGATAACTCTTGGTGTAGTTCAAGTCATTTCACAGATATTATTATTATCATTCTTACCCTACAGATGAGGAAATAGGAAAACTGAAATATTCCTTCCAGCACATACATTCTTTAGCTCTTAATCTGCTTTCTGAAAGTAACAGAAAATGAGTCTAATCTGTCTTCCGTACAGTGACCCTAGATAAGTGTGAAATTTAGATCACTTTTCCCCACTTCTCTGCTCTAGCCCTAAGTCTCTCTTTCATGCCAAAACATTACCAAATCTGTCAATTGTTCCTTGCAGACCAGGTTAAGAATTGACTCACTATGTCTTCATGCTCTGGTCAGTCTGCTTCCATAAGAATGCTTTTTCAACAAATTAAATAAAAGAATAGCATAGAAAAGTTTCCTTTAGTATCTGGAAAATTCACTGCTTTAAACACAGTTTCAAGACATTTTCTTTGAAATAACCTATATTAAAATTCTCAGATTTTTCTCCATTTACTTTCCACATCCTATAAATCCAGATGCAGTTTCTATTTCCATTATTTTGACAACTAATCTATTTCTCCCACTTTATTTAAGAATGCCAAAGAAGGGTATTCAGATCAAATATATAATTCTATCCAGCAACGATGTCCAAAGCAGCCTTATTACAGATAAAATCATATTATCATAAAATAAACAGGTCACAGAAAATCTTCTGGTAATCTATAATAAAATCAAATTTATGTTGTGCATTACTTATTCATAAAGATAGTGTTCATGAAGGCATTTATTTTTATGTTCAGTGTTATACAACACATATAGCAGCAAACTAAACATTTATTGATATTTCTCTGTTTATAGCATTAAGTTTTACAGATTTGTTTGCTGATGATAGTAAAACAATTTTTAAACAAATTTTAGAGGGCCTGGTACTGGAAAAGATACAAAGAAGACTGGGGGCTCCCGCGCCCTGTTTTCAGATCCACACACAGACTCAGAGCCCAGTGATGCAATTCTGTGAACCCCTATAAGGGGCATCTCAGTGTTTCTAAGGACAAAGTAATATGTAAGATGTTTACATTTCTCACACTCAAAAAGCATATGCAATGGATGTATTCAGTTTGCTTTATGAATATTAAATGTTGTTTCTGATCTCGACCCATTCCCATAAACACCAGTGACATGTCCTCTGCAGCAGGATGGCAACACCCAGTCCCTCTACGCAAACACTGAGCAGAGGGGTTCTTGTGACCCTCTGGGTTTGCATCCTCCAGTGCATTTCAGGGACAGGAATAAGGGTCAATAACTCTATGGAACAACACTTTGGTTGTTGTTGCCTATTTGTTTGTGTTCTGCAAGTAAACCCCAGAGGATAGCAGAAGACCACGTAGTTTCTGTACAAGTGGCTATAGGTCAAGGGGTGTTTTCAAGACAGCTAAAAGTGGGCTACAGAGAAGGCACCTTGGACTCTGGACTCTCTGAACACACATTCTAGAGAGAAGCAGGGAAGCAAGTGGCTTTATAGCATCACTACTTAGCAGAAACGTGCAGAGCAGCTGCAAGGAAATGTCTACTCTTCATTCCTTCTGCTGATGTTCTCTGCAACTTCTACCGCTCAGGGTTTTTCTCTAACAGGGTTACCCTTTTCCTGTTGTTGCCATCCATCTCCATCTTCCCTTTGGTGCTCTAGTGGGCAGAATTTTGATGCTATCTTCTTTCTTCCTTTGTGGTGCTATTTTCATAAAGTTCTCCTTTACTCAAGGATCTACCTCTTCAGGCTTTCTCCCTGTATCCTTCATTCAGACCTTAGGTTTTATACTTTTTGACTTGCTTACAATTTTCTTCCATTCTCTGCATTATAGATTGAATCATGTCTTACACAAAGACATGTTCAAACATTAATCCCCAGGCCTGTGGATTTGGACTCATTAATATATAGGATCTTCCAAGATCCTATTAGTTCAGATGAGGCAAAACTGAATCAGGGTGACCTTAAACCAACATGACCAGAGTTCATATAAGCAAGGGACATTTGGACATGGTAGAGAGAGAAGAGAATAGATGGTTGTGTGACGGAGGAAGGGACTGAGTTACACATAGGTGGTAAGCCACCACCAGGGCACTACAGACTTCACAGAAAGCATAATTCTACCAACGCTTTGTTTTTTGTGTTTATTTTTACTTCTAGCCTCCAAAAGTGTGAGATAATAAATTCCTCTTAAGGCACCTACTCTGTGGTACTTTGTTTCACCAGCCCTGGCAAACTAAGACACCCTGAAACCCTTTTTTATCCACATTTGTCTCACCTTTCCTCAAGCTAGACTGACCAAGAGATCTCCTCAAACTATTTCAAATATTTAGTTTTAAAGTTCATTCAAACGTTTGATAAACAACTTTTAAGTTCCAGAGAGTATTCTGGAATTCAGGAATGCTATGAAAATAGCACAGAACCCTCTGGAATTTAAATAGTTCCAGGACAATGTGATAATTAAATATCTACAAAACACTATTAAATCAAAGAGGAATATGTGAATATCTTGAGGATTCATGAAAGGATTCATCAAAGACAGCACAATTGGGCTGGCTTTTGAGCACAATTGGGCTGGCTTTTGAAAGATAAATGCAAGTTTTCCAGGGTAGGAGAAGAGGAGCATTCTGGGTGGAAAGGACAGAATGGCAAAGCAACACAAGGTACTAAGGACAAAAGAATGCATCCTGTGGGGAACAGATCTGTATCACTTGTGCATGGAGGGGTTCTGACAAGAGCTGAGGCTGGAATTAAACATCGGGACTGGATGGTAAATAACATTGCCAATCACAAGAGTTAGAATAAGCAATGGGAAAATAGACAAGAAATTGAAGCAAATAACACATGATCCGATGGATACTCTAGAATGATAACTGGCAACTGTGCATAAGACAGAGCGGATAGCAGGTGACACTGGGGACTGAAAGCCACAAAGAGATTCATGTAACCGCCCATGGAAGGTGAAGGTCTATCCTGAGGCAATGGAAAGAAGAGAGAAATGAGTAATCATTATAAGTATAACATGAACAGGAACTTACATACTGAGTATAAGGGAGAGGAAAGACTAAGGAGACCATCTGATTTCCTGCCTGGCTCTTTAGGCTGATGGTGTAGGCAGCCACTGAGATAGAAATACAGGAGTGAAGTGTCGATTGGAAACTAATGAGTTTAAATTTAGATGTACTGAATTTGAGATGCCTGTGGGTATTCACATCTAGGAGATAGTTGGACAGGGGTAAGAAAACTCAGGAGAGATGTGGGGCTGGAAATAGAGATTTGTGATTCACTGGCACATCCAGTAAATGGCAGATGGAGTCATGGGAATACATTAAATTAATCAGTAAATATATGTAGAAAAAGGCTTAGGGTGCAGAATGGGACCTGGGGAAGAGTATATATTTAGGAACTGGGATAAAGTACTAGGAAAGGATACTGGGAGTGATTCAAAGAGTGTTGCAAACCAAGTGACAGTGGGATGATGGAAGTCAAGGATTTATTGTCACTATAGCTTGAACTGGTTAACAGTGTGAAACCCAGAAGAGGCTCAGAGGCCACTAGAACATAAAACAAATCTTTGAATATGACACACAGTTAGATTTCTGGGCATCTGTTTAGTATCAGCAAACTTCACATAGAGCTGGAAGCAGTGCACAAAGGAGGGAAGGCCAATCTTTCTAAGAATTTATATGAGAGAAGAGAGGAAAAAGAAACGGCTTGAAGTAGAAGAGAGAAGAGGGAAATTCTTTCGCTTTTGTTTTCCTTTCATTGTTTCTGATTATGATGATGATATTTTGGTTGTTTATAGAACTGGAGAAATTTCAGTATCCTTATAGACTTGGGGTATTGATCCAGCATTAAGGAAGAGATTAAAGCTGTGGAAGAAGACATGGACAAGAAATTAGGTCAGAGGCATAAAGACATGGGCAGGGGGACATTTAATGCACCATTTCTGAGAATGAAAGGAATGCAAAGAGAGTTGTCAACAAAATTACACTTAGGGAGAGAAACAAGACCTAACAGCCTCAGTGCCATCATTGATAAAAGAGGCAACAATAACCAACATTTATGGTTCCTGCTCTGTGCCAGGTACTATTCTAAGCTACTTTACCAATATTAAGTCATTTAATACCCAAGTCCTTATAGGGTAGGTGTCATTATTATCCACAAGTTACAGATGAAGAATTATAGGAAGAGACGTTAAATTACTATCCAGTACCACAAAGTAACTTGTAGAGCAAGTGCTCAAACACAGTCCAGATGGTGAAGCCCTGCTCTTCAACTCCATGCTATACTGCCACCCCATGCAGGAAGGTATCAGCTGAGAGTGGCTGGTGAATAGGGTTTGGGGACAAAATTGCCAGAGGAAATGAAAGGGCACAAACCAATAAAGAACAAACAAACAACAACAACAAAAAGAAGAGTAACACTGAAGCTCATCTGCAAAAGACCATGAACTTGTGTGGATGCCAGCGTGCACCACCGTGTGCTATTTGTTCAGAGGGCTCATCACGTGAGTGTAGGAGACAAAAAGGTGGAAGAAGTGCTGAGAGGTGTAGGAATTCTGCTGTCAAGTTGCCCTCCCACTTTGGAGAGTAATAGGGTAAGAGACACAAAGAAGCTGTTAGCTAGCAGTTCAGCCATATAGCCAGAGAGCAGGTCAGTATGAACAGGGAAGAAAGAAACCAAATGCAGAGCAGAATGGCAGGGTGGGAGGAGTTAAGGCTTAGAAGTACATCTGCAAGGGAGAAAAGACCAATGTCATAGAGTGAAGACACACTGTCAGAGTTGGAAAGAAAGTGGTTGTGATCACAGTGAGATGGAGTAATTAAGAACTATGAAGTTGATATTATAAAGGAGCTCCATTATGTTCTTTAACAGTATACCTACTGTGACCATAATATTCTACAATTGTAGAACGTAGCCAGGTTAGGAGAAAGTCTAGTGGGAGGTTGTCTTTTTCTAGGGTTGAAGAATACCTCAATAAATTATACTTTTAAAGTGAAAATGGAATTGAAGTGCTGGTGGAGGCTCAGCAGAGGCATTTAAGAATGATGTTCAAGCAAGGTAGAAGAGGAAAAGGATTTGGGAGAGTTCTGGAAGATAGACTGAGCTGGAATTAGAATGTCTCAGTGAGGATGTATCAGTTTCCCAGCTGCGGAAACAAATACCATTCAGGAGGTTGGCTTAAACAATGGGCATTTATTTGCTTCCAGTTTTGAGGATAGGAAAAGTTCAAAATCAAGATTCAGAAAGGTGGTGTTTTCACCAAGAAAACTGCATTCTGGAACTGGCAGCTAACAATCCTTGGTTTTTGGCTTTTCCATCACAGGAGAATGCACATGATGGTGTCTCCTTTCAGAGTATGGTGACTTCAGCTTCTACTCTTCCAGCTGGATTTCTCTCATTATTACTTAATTTCTTCTGCAGTCCAGATTAAGCCCCGCCCCATTTCAGTTGGCTTCATCATAACTAAAATAACATCTTCAAAAGGTGTTTTTTTTAAAATGGGTTCATGCCCACATGAATGGATTAATAAGATTAAGAACATTTTTCTCCAGTGCATAATTCAATCTACCACAGATTTTGGCACAAAGGTGGGAAATACATTAATTCCATCTTGTCAAACTATTCAGGTGTTTGCTTCCTTTTCCCAGAGAGACCATAATCTCTCTTTAAGGACAGGAAATTAGGCCTGCTTGGCTTTTCCATAAACTGGATTGAAATCTGATAGATACCTTAGGGAAAAAAAATCTAGGCATCAACTCTTTCTGTAAGTCAGAAAGAGAGCTGAGAGTGGACTAGACCCAAGTAGGAAAATTAATTGAAAACAGACTTATATCATCTCACTGTCAGACAACAATGACTGATTGCCTCCCCTGTGCCACCAAGGTGTTGGGCACTGGAGAAAGTCCCTGCTTTTGCTAGGGGGCTCCAAACTTTCGTCATTCATCCACACTAAATCTAGAACAGCATTACACAGCACAAAGTAGATGTTCTGAGTCATAAAGGCAAGAGTTTACATGTGTGTGAGAGAAACAGAGTGGGAAAGAATTATTTTCAATTTAGAATAAGATTAGGGCAAAGTAAATAAACTGTTAAAGAAAAAAAATAAAAAACACCCTCAAGACTCAAAATAGTTTCACAAAAAGAAAAGGAATTTTCCCACCCACATGACTGGTTGGTCATCTGACGCAGAAGCAGCTCAGTTCACACTCTTTCCAGAGAGTGCAAGAAAGTGAGAGTGACAGTAAATGGATGAGGGGAAGAAAGGTGCCAACCTTCTAATCCAGAGAACTCTAGAAATCAGCTCAAATGAGCATCTTGGGGAAAAAAGTCAAAATGAAGTTAGAAACAAACAACTTAGCCAATATGAAAGAAATTACCAATAAAATAAAAGCGCTTCTATAAAAATATTCTTTACATTACATAAAATGTAAAATATCTTTGATAAACTAGCACCAGCATTTATACACATTTCTCTTTTGCCCCCTCTCTCTCCCTCTTTCTCGCCCTGCTTTATGTCTCAGTATAAGACTCGATATGGGAGATCAATATCCACTCAGAATTGTTGGTCTTCCAGGCTAAGAAAGGTAAAATGAGATGGAATCCTGTTCTACTGACAAAAAGTCAGCAGAGTTCTTTCTACGATTTTGAAGTAAAGGGGTTCAGTAGAAGAAACATGTAGCTGGAATACGCCTGTATGCAAATCAAAACAAATGCAAGCTTTACATACAGATGAAGTTAAGAAGAGTCTTATGGCAAACTCTGCTGCTTTGTCCCTTGCAAGGCCATTTTTCCCAGAGGACTTTGTCTAGTTTATGGGGGTGATGGCACATTAATGTCAGAAGCATTTCATGCAACCCTTTGTTTCTATGTTTCTTTAGCCACGGTTAAAAATACTACCATATCACACATAAATTCATTCTGTTGACAATCCACTTTCACGTAAATAGTCTCATTTGATCTGGTCACTCCCAAATTGTGTTCTGGTAAAAATTAGAATGCTAAGTTAAATGATCCAATATGAAAATCTGAATGCAAAGTAATTAAAATTAAAATTCCATTGGAAAAATTCAAATTACCTCATTCATAGATGGCAAATCAAATTAATTTTATAATAGTTTTTTCTCATAAGCAAAAAATGACTTAGTTATATCTTTCGATTTTTTATAGTAATTATACTCCAGCATAAAGATAGGCCCTATGTCTCCCAACGGAATATAAATGCACAACAGAGAAAAGAAGAAGAGTAGAAAGATAGCATGTCACTAATATTCAGTCCCTGTCCTCAGAGTAAAACAAAATGATGAAATTGATTATATCCATCTGAATTGACCGAATATCAAAACAAGCTATTTTGTATGTTAAAGGATTTATGTAATACCTCATTTTCCAACATAATTTAAAAATAAAATGCAGCTCTTTTCACATCTGATAAGTTTTAAAAAGCAAACTACTGCTATTGCACAGGAAAATTTATTACAGCTATAGTTACTTTATCAAGAAAGAAGTAAAACATCCACATAGTTCAGATAAACAGGTATGTATCAGCCATAGAAAAGGTCCTATCTTGAGACAGCAAATCTAATGTGGTTGTGTTTTAAATAAAGGGGGGAAGCATAGGTTTAAAAATACGAGCATAGCACATTTATAGAAATATGTCCAAACTGAGAACATGAGAGAAAAGAATAAAGGAAGGCTATTTTGCAGCCCAGTTATTCCTTTGGAATGCAAAATTCTCCATATCAATATTTTAAAGGAAGCATTTCCTTATCAGTTAGGAAAGATCAAATGGCTGCTGACTACCTGAGAACATTCTGTAAGCTGAACCGTAATAGCCTTTTTATCAGATTTGTAGAAATGAGGACAGTTGCTCAAAAACTGTTTAAAAACATAGCAATCCTTGCATTCCCCCCAAAGAACTACAACAAACCTAGGAACAGAATTACAAACAAAAGAAAACATCCTTTCACATATATATGCTTGTAAAATAGGGACCAGCATGAGGTGATTAAGTAGATGTTTCAACAAGGTCCCTGGGTAGAGAGCTCACAAGTCTCCTCAAAGGACCAATCAGCAGGTTTCACACTGTTTTCCTCAGGAATCAAAGAAACCTTTATTTATTTTATTTTATTTTTCCACATGGGCAAGCACCGGGAATTGAACCCAGGTCTCCGGCATGGCAGGTGAGAACTCTGCCACTGCGCCACCACTGCCCACCCAAAACCTTGATATTTTAATTCTCTTAGGATCAAACTTAAAAGAACTACTGAACAAATAATCTGGGAAATAGGTGAGAGCAACTGAAGAAAGTTCAATGAGTTAAACGATCAGATACCCTTGTAACGACATAGAAAACAAGGTGTCATCCAAACTAAAATTACTTTGTGTAGCCCTATAAGAGAAAGACTCTAAGCCTTGTTTTTAATTAAATTTGAAGACTGAACACATTTTTGTGCTTGCCAAGATCAGTCATCAAATTCTTAGAGAGAAATTAGAAGACACCTGCAGCTCAGTGAGATAGTGAACATTGTCAATTTGATTTAAGGCTTCAATAGTCTTTGTTTAGTTTCCACTCCTTCCTGATACTCTTAGGATTAAAACTGTCTCAGGAAAAAGAGATCAGAAAATTGCCACAGTAAAACAGCCATGACACAGGCAGGATATTGTTCTTTTCTTAATTGATGAGAGTGTTGTTTAGCATATATTTTACTTCCTTTTTTCTACTACTGGGTCCCATTACCAATTTTGCATCTCCTTGGCTAAGCCTATTCTAGGGAAAATCAAGAATGAGAGTTCTTCATCTACCTCCTATCTTTCAAATGGTAATGAGGGTTCAGGAACTGTTGCAAGGAATTTGCTAAGGAGGTTTAGGAATAAAAGGACAATAGTGGAGTAGGGGAGACTAAACTAGACCATTTTATTGAGACTATGAAGACAAAATTTAGAAAACAATGCACACATTTCCAATTTATAAACCAATGAGTATTGAAACGAATAAAAGTGAGCAATTATTTCTTATAGAATGAAGAAGATAAGAACTTTTCCAGGCTAAAATTACAGAACATATATTTTATTACACACAACACTAGCTGTGTAATTACTTTTCCAAACAGTGGCACTGAATCAAAGCTACTTTCAGAGGACAGCGCTGGCCTGCTGGAGATCCAACCATGGTTCACTACTGAAGAAAAATGAAATGGCCTTCTATTTACACATGAGCCCTACTCAGATATGTCCATTTTCAGGACAGGATGTCAGCCTCCCAACTAGCACTTAAAGATGGGCATCTAGTAACACAGAACTAGGAAGGAATATTTCACATCCACTGCTAATTAATAATACTAATAATACTCTCATTAATAACACTAATTGTTAGTATTAACACTCTCATTATTAATAGTATTAGTAATACTAATAGAACTAATTGCTAATATTTATTGAGCACTTACTATGAGCTATGCACTTTGCTGGGTCCTTTTTACCCACTGCCCCATTTATTCCTCCAGATACCCTCTAAGGAAGGTGCTACTTTCCAAATTCAGCATTCCTAGTAATTTATCCAGATCACCATCAAGAATAAAAGATCTCATATCCACTTGACTCTATATAGGTTACACACTGTACTTCCCATATAATTCTTAAACTAGATTACCTCATTTTCTAATACTTTAGGTATAAATTGTAACTCCATTACTACGCCAAGAGCCTTCAAGTCGTATTCATTCAGTGTGTCCCATGAATTCAAGAAATTCCAAATATTACTCCTCATCTCTTTTCTCTTGGGGTGGTATTATCTGTCTCTCTTTTTTTTTCCTCAGTACATTTTCTCTATAGCTATTTATGGCATAAAATCTTATCAGAAAACACTTTTTTCCATTCCTTAAGAGTCTATATTTTTTATTGATTTCTGGAATGGATTGTCAATTTCAAAGATTTCATTTAGTTGCAGGAAATTTGAGAACAATGGGAATGCAAGATAATTTTTATGATACAAATTCAAATAAAAATGCTAAAATAAATGTAAATATGGCTTTAGCCAGAAAACTCCAATAAAAGTGGAAGTACTGTTCTTACAATACTTTAGTGGTTATGAAATAAAATTTTAAAAGATGAACAAGATATTAAAGGTTTGTTTAAGTGAACTACTTTCTTATGAATCTCAGTTTACCCTTGAGAGGGGCTGAAGTCTCTCGCGAGAGTTAACACAACCAGAAAAGAGCTTCAGAGGCTGCATTGTCTAAATCTATGAAAGAAGATGACTTTAGATTCCAGACCATTGAAAAATACTGTAATGCATCCCCCCACCCCCCACCAACCAGGACTCTGCCTCTAAATATATGAACATGCATATTTTAGGAAGGCCTGAAGCCAATTTCCTCCCCTCCTTCAGATGAAAAATCTTCTGGGAAGTTCCCAAGTATGTTATAATGCGCTTTTAAGCACTATGCTTTGTTTTGTTTTTCTTTCAAGGCTATGCATCAAGAATGAATCCAGATATCAAAAACAATCTTCACCTCCATCCATTACCAAGACTTCTCTACCATCACAAATAGAAACTCTGTACAATTTATGCATTAACTCCCCACAGCACTATGCATGTAATTGACAGCACTGAATTACATATTTGAATGTAGATAAAAGGGAAAATTTTAGGCTGAATAAATGTTTATAGAATAAAAACTGAAAAAAAAAAAAAAGACCATAGGACTGTAGAACACAAACAGGGGACCTTAATATAAACCATGGACTATAGTTAATTGTACAATTATAGTAATATTCTTTCATCAGTTGTAACAAATGTGCCAAACAAATGTAAGCTATTAATAATAGGGAGAGTATAAGGGAATTCTGTATGTTTTGTATGATTTTTCTGTAAACCTACAATTTCTCCAAAAAAACCTCTCTTGAATCAAGATTAAAAAATTAAGACCATAGACCTGAGTTGAGGCAGAAGGAACGTGAGCCTATCTGTTGCTGTTTATTGGATTTATTTCTGAAGAAATGGGCCCCACAATGGTACTGCCAGAGAGCATAAGAGAAGGAAGATAGATACGTGGGATCCAGGCTGAGAGAAAAAAACTTGGCCAGGCTGATGTGCTGTTGCCCTGGAAAATAGTCGCTGACCATTCCTAGTCTGGACTTATCTTCCTGATAGCTGCACCCAAGGGGCTTCTATATCCATACTCAGAAAGCAAAGTCTAACAAAGGAACTGTTACACTGTGAAGGGCCCAGGGCAGTGTCAGTGACCTGGAGAGCATGCAATGGGATGAACTGGGAGAGAGGAAGAGCTAGAGAGAAGTGGGGAACAGGTGGAGGGAGGGCGGCTGGGAAGGAGAGGAAAGGAAGGAAGTGCCCCAGAGATGGAGTACCCTGTCTGCAGAATGGGGTTAAGGGCCCAGCTCTGGAACCAGATGTTCAAGCTTGAGCCTGCCCCACCATTCCCGTGCCCTGGGCCTGTTACCTCACCCCCAGGGCCTTGACTTCCTCCTCTTTCAAACGTGTATAATCACGGAACCTCCCTTGCAGGCGAGGTAACATTAAAATGGCTTAACACACTTAAAGCACAAGAAACAATGTCTGGCTCAGTGGGACCTAAGAAACATTATGTATCACTTTGAGGCCTTCCTACTCAACTAGCTCAAATCTCCCAAGCCTGGAGGAAGCCCAGACCCGTGTGGAGGTATAGAGAGAGGCTTGAATGGTTCAAATATAAAATTCAAAGCGAAATAATAGCTCAAAATAACAGCAAAAGCAAAGTGCTAAAACTGGGGCATTAAAAGCTTTGTGGTAAAGAAGACCTGTGAACAACAAAAATAGGGATAAAACAATGTTATGCAGCTTAAAAATAGGTAGCTTGACAGAGGGTGAGAAGGGAATAAGAAGCAGAGTCGGGCTCTAAATATTATGCATCTGACCACAAGGCTGATGGCACAGAAAATAAAGAGAAGGAAGGCCCAGGTTTTAGGAGGTGGCATTCTTGGCAGCAAATAATCAAGAGAATGTGACGCCCTTGACAGTGTGATAATATTTGAAGAATTGCTACTCAGCAGAGAAGCCGAGAAACCGGCAATAAGCAGTATGCCGTGGGGTCTCCAGCAGCTACGCAGAGGACAAGTGAGAGACGGGGTTGGACAGAAGGACTTCATACCACAGGGACGAACAACCACTTCAGGAACCCCCTTTCCTTCCAGGGCTTCATTTTACACAAAAGGTGTGGCTTCTGCTCTTGATTGACTTTTAGGTTGCACATGTATTTTAATACACTGTTTTAGGCTCCCCCAGCAGGGACTCTTACCCCCTAGTCACCCAAATGTGGTTTGTGACCCAGATTGACGAGCCTCCAGGTGTCCCAATGTTTACACAGCCTGGATCATAGCTAAGGAGTCAGTTGAACTCAATGGCAAGAAACAGCAGCCCGGGAAGAAGGTGAGAGCTGGAAAGAACAAGAGCACTGTTGGAGAAAGGGCAGCAAACGGACTAGAAGATAATCTAAGAATGTAGCCTGAGACTCAGGGGTGGGAAACTGAGAACTGACACCTAAGGAATGCTGGCTAGGTTGCCTGACAGGGGGGTGGAAGTGATGGGAAATACATACAAATAGGTAAGTATGCTCACCTGTGCAAGTATATTCATTGTTTTAGTAGGGATTAAAAAGGAAGAAACCACATCACTCATCAATTTTCTAATATAAAGCATATTCTTTATTGTTGACCAGCTCTGAGACAGAGTACCATATAGTAAATCAATCTTATGTTTCTATTCTTCATATATTATAATTATGTAACAGTAATAGTCAAATCTTACTTCATGGGGATATACCAGAAGTATTGACAGTAAACTCAGGAATAAGAAAATACGTCAATTACTGTCACTACAACTTAACATTGTCTTGGAAGTGTTAACCAATACTATCAGATAAGAGAAAGAAATTGAAGGTATATGAATTGGAAAAGAAGAGGTATTATAATCTCTAATTTTAAATAAATATTGGGGAAAATCAATTGCAAAACAACTGCAAACAATAAATAATATCAATACAATGGCAAATACAAAAATTAACACAAATAAAATAGCCTTCATAGATTTAAACAAAAATACATTTAAGGAAATGCATTTCAAAATCTAATAAAACAAAATAAAAGAGAAAAAAATAAAAAAAGAAACAAAACAAAACATCTAATAAAACACCAGACATAAAAGAACAACAAAAAAGATCAACTGCCTACTGTGAAATTTGAAAAACTTAAATGAGGAAAAACTTTGAATACTCCTGAGAAATCCAAAAATAGAGACTCAAAAGAATAGAAATATCTTCTTGTATAAGAACACTCAAAGATGACAAATTCTCCCTATGTCCTTAATTTGTATCAATCTCTACACAAACACTACCAGAGTGTTGTCATTGTGTGTGTGTGTATTTCTGGAGCTAAATAATTTTATCAATGTGAGACTGGTACATGAATGGATAGACAAAATAATCAGAAAAGATTAACTAGATCCCAAGTGTATATGAAAATCAATGAGCTTCTATTCTTAGCTTTTATTTTTGTCTCCTCAATTTATTCTGAATTTGAACTTCAACAAGAATAATAACTTGAATGAAGCACATTAAATACATAAAAATCTATGTATTTGTAGCAACACTCATGTGAACAATAAGAACAAGAAAAAAACATAATCACCACCACCTTCTGATTAATACTGGAAGTTTCTAGGAAATGAAATTCCTTCCCTTAGAAGGTAGCAATTACAAATTTTCTATATGAACTGTACTTTTGGGTAATCAAGTCAACCTAGTAGAAGAAAAAGTTCTCCTTCATAGAACAAATCCAACTCATCCATCCAGAGAAATGCAGAATTAGAAAATCACTATTTTGCAATACCTACTGAAATGATTCAATTAAAAGTCAATGGATGAAAATATTAGATGAAAAATTGGCAGGGAACACAACAATAGAGAGATAAAACTGCCAGTACCTGAAATAAACATCATATTTTATGCTCTTCCTGGTTTGATAAAAGGTAAAATATATAGCTTACCTATGAAGCATTCCTTCCAAAAAGTTAAACTTAAAATCTAGTAAAGTTTTATAAGGTAATTTCCAGTTTATAGGAATATTGATGAATGGAGGATAAAGTTGAACAACATACTGGATAGGAGATTAAAGATTTAAACCAACTCACTGCTAAGGAGTTCAGAAATCTACTGGGCTCTGTAAAAACATTTAAACCCCAGGACTAAGTTCTTTTGAGACTTTGGAAAGTGGTACAACCCAGGGCCTCAAGACATATCAGGATTACATCCTATGACTTGGAACTTGATGTTGTACCAGATTACAAAATGATTAGAATTATTAAAAGAAGAAAAAAGTTAGAAAATAGCAAAGAACATTACAATATATGTTATCAGTAGTAACATAAAATGTGACAGGAAAACCAAACAAAATATAAGTGGACTAAAATAACAGTTAAAAGGCAGGGAACTCCAGAATGGCTTTTTAAAATATAGTCATATACTGCCTACAGGAAACAGAGTTAAAACACAAAAAGACTGAAAGGAAGGAAAACATGAACCATGTAAGGAAGATTAGATTCAATCCTAGCCCAGCTTGATGTTAAGGCTTCACAGAAAGCTGTCACTATTAAGGACAATGTATAATGACCCTGGGATTGTGAAAGAGACCATGGGAACAGAAAAGAGAGGCCAGAAAAAGATTCATACTATGTGCAAATTTGATATAAGGTAGAGAATGCACTGCACATGAGCTGGGAGAAGACATTTTACTGGGACAAATGGTTTTCCATACAATACAAAAAGAAAATTAGATTCCTAGCTTATACATAGACAAACATCTGCTCTAGGTGGATGACAGACCTGAATATAAAATGGAAAATTTAAACATTTTTTAAAGACACAGGAGAATAATTTCTGTCTTTAAGACTAGAAAATAATTCTTACGCAAAATACCTCTCCCCTGAAAAAAAGACTCCAAAATATAAGTTCGAACTTATAATAAACATAAATTTAAGTAAATGATAACTGTTTTATCAAAAAACACCATTAAAATTAAACAGAAAGCTACACACTGAGAAAAGATATTTGATGCTTATACAACAGATATAGGAATATTAAAAATATAATCCAATTCCACATATCAATAAGAAAAACACAAATTACCTAATAGATAAAAAATGGGCAAAATACCTAAATAGGAAATTCACAAAACAAAAATATCAGGAAGTCACAGGAAAAGCCCATGATGACATATCACATATATCCAAATAGCCCAAAATGTGAAGTTTGACAATACCTAGTGTTGACAAGAAGGTGGAAGAATGGGAAAATTGACATACTACTTATAGGAATGTAAAATGGCACAACAAACATCCTTTCAAAAATAATTTAGTAATATCTATTAAAGTTGAAAAGACATATACCTTATGAAGCAGCAATTCTACTCCTAAGTAAATACTTGAAAGAAACTCTCAAATACTTACACAAGAAGGCACAAGAAGAGGAATGTGGGAAGATGGCAGAGTAGGGAGCTCCAGGACTCAATTCGTAGACCAGAACAACTGTTAAACAGGTAGGAACTGTCTGAAACAACTATTTAGAAACTTTGGAGGCCAGAAGAACACTGTACAGCATCCAGGGAAGAGTGGGAGGAAGAGATGATAAATCATGGTAAAGACCAGTAAGTTGCTCTTGCTCTCCGTGCCTGGTGGCATTTTCACAGCAGGCTGCAGCGGGATACAGCCCCTGGCTAGCTTGCTGGTCCTCTTCCTCAAGACCAGGGGTGAGTACAACCAATCACTGATCACGGCTTTTGATTACCAACTTCCAATGGCAAGAGGCCTGGCTCTGAAGGCAGACACTGTTTTGACCTACCCAGGCCAAATGCAGAGGTGGCTATTGTTTCAACCCACCTCAGTCAAAGGGCACAGCAGAGGAGAGTTAAAGACACAGCACTTCCTCAGGGCTGCAGGAGACGGTTAGTTGAAGTGCTGCATTCACGACAAAAGAATACAAGACAAAGATACAGAAAAGGATGGCCCATCCAGAAGAAGATGAAAAAAAAATCCAGAGAACACCAGCAAAGAAGACAATGATGTGGACATACCAAACAAATATTTTATAAAATGATCTTAAAAATGTTCAAGGAGGGCAGTGCAACGGTGGCTCAGTGGCAGAATTCCTGCCTGCCATGCCAGAGACCCAGATTCGATTCCCAGTGCCTGCCCATGCAAAAAAAAGAAAAAAAAAAAAAAAAGCTCAAGAAAAATACAGAGAAAGAACTAAAGAATACAGGGAAACAATGAATGAGCAATATGAAAATCTTGGTAAAGAGATAGGAATTTTTAAAAGAAACCAAACATAATTACAATAGTTGAAGACCATGAAAACTGAAATAAATTCTCAGGAGGGTTTCAAGAGCAGATAGGAGGTAGCAGAAGAATTAATGAACTCGAAAACAAGGCACTTGAAATGAGTCAAGCTAAGGAACAGAGAGAAATATGAATTATAAAAAAGCAAAAAAGTCTTAAGACACCTCTGGGACAACATCAAGTATACTGGCATATGCATTATGGGAGCAACAGAAGGAAAAGAACGGAAAGGGACAAAAGGAATAGTTAAACTTAGCTAAAGACATGAATATGCCCAATCCATGAAACCCAGAGAAAATCAAACAAGATAAACATGATGAAAACTACACCCCATCATATATTGACCACATGACTGAAAGCAAAGAAAAGGAAAGATTTCTGAAAGCTGCAAAGGAAAAGCAATGTGTTACACAAGGGAGTCCCAATTAGATTGAAAACAATTTCTCATCAGAAACCATGGAGGCAAGAAAGCAATGGGTTGAAATACTTAAAAAACTGAGAGAAAACAACTGCCAACTAAGAATTTTATATACAGCAATGCTCTTTCAAAAATGAGGGAGAGATTAAGATATTCCCAGATAAAAGCTGAGGGAGCTCATCACCACTAGACCTGCCATACAAGCAATGTCAAAGGAAGTTCTTCAGACTGAAAGGAATGGACACTAGACAGTGGTTCAAAGAAACATAAAAAAATAAAGACCTATGATAAAGGTAACCATTCAGGTAATTATGAGTGCCAGTATTATCATAATATGTTGCTTGGTATATAACTCCACTTCTAACTCCCTATAGGTGCTAAAATCTAAATGCCCAAAAAGTAATGATAAATAGATGGTTTTGGACATCAAAGTACAAAAATATAAATGGTAACAAGAACAAAATAAGGTGGGGGGACAGAGGGATATGTGTGTATACTATTGAAGTAAAGTTGATATTAAACCAAATATGGTTGGTATAAACTCAGAATGTTAAATGTTAACCCCATGGTAACCACAAGGAAAACAGATGAAAAATATACCCAGATACAAAAGAGAACACACTCAGTATGGTACAACACAAAAAAATCCAGTAAAAATAAAAGTATGTATTAACAGAAGAATTGAGGAACAAAAAAGGTATAAGGCATACAAAGGCTAAATAACAAAATGGCAGAAGAAACTCTTGCATTATCAGTAGTGAAATCAAGTGTAAATGGATTAAACTCTCCAGTCAAAATACAGAAATTGATAGGATGGATAAAATAGCACAACCCAACAATATGTTGTCAGGAAAAGACTTGCCTTAAATTCAAAGATACAAGCAGGATGAAAGTGAAAGGATGGAAAAATAGATACTATGCAAGTAGTAATCAAAAGAGAGCTGGAGTAGCTATATCACTATTAGATAAAATAGGCTTTAAGACAAAAACAGTTTTGAGAGACAAAGACGGTCATCATATGCTTAAAGGGGGGCAATTCAACAAGAAGATGAAGCAATTATAAATAAATAAATAAATATATATTTATATATATATATGCACCTAACAGCAGATCCCCAAATATATGAAGCAAATACTGACAGGTTTGAAGGGAAAAATTGACAGTTCCACCCTAATAGTATGAGATTTTAATACACCTATTTCAATAATGGATAGAACATCTAGTCGGAAGATCAACAAGGAAATACAAGACTTGAACACTACTCTAAGCCAACTAAACCTAACAGACATATACAGAACACTTCACCCAACAAAGACAGAACAGACGTTCTTCTCAAGCACACATGGATCATTCTCTAGGATAGGCCATATGTTAGACCACAAAATATTTCTCAAAAATAGAAGTGGAGTTACATAATAAACAACATATTACAATAATACTGGCACATTTTATAAGACCAACATCATTCTCATACCAAAGTTAGATAAAGATACCACACAGACCAATATCTCTAATGAACATAGATGCAAAAATCTTCAATGAAATACTAGCTACCTAAATCCAACAGCATATTAAAGGAATTATACATACACCATGATCAGGTGGGATTTATTCCTTGTATGCAAGATTGGGTCAACATAAGAAATTCAATTAATATAATATACCACATCAACACAATGAAAGAAAAAAAAAACACAGATTACCTCAATTGATGCAGAAAAGGCATTTGACAAAATCCAGTACTCACTCTTGATAAAAACACATAAAACACAAGGAAAAGAGAAAATTTCCTCAACATTATAAAGAGCATATATGAAAACTCCACAGCTAACCTCCTACATAATGGAGAAAGACTGAAAGCTTTCCTTCTAAGATCAGGAATAAGACAAGGCTGCTCACCACCATCACTGTACTAGAAGTCTTTGCCAGAAAAATTAGGTAAAAGAATGAAATGAAGGCATCCAAATTGGAAAGAAAGAAGTAAAACTATTCCTATTTGCAGATGACATGATCCTCTATATAGGAAATCTCGAAAAAAAACATACAACCTTTTACAGCTAATAAATGAATCAGCAAAGTGCAGGGTACAAGATCAAAACCCAAAATCAGTAGTATTTCTCAACATAAGCAATGAACAGTAAGAAAAAGAAATCAAGGAAAAAATTCCATTCACAACTGCAACTAAAAGAATCAAATACGTAGGAATAAATCTACCTAAGAATGTACAGCAGTTATACACACCAAAAAAACTATAAAACACTGGTAAAATAAACCAAAGAAGACCTATGTAAATGGAACATTCATGGATTGGAGGATTAAATATCATTAAGATTTCAATCCTCCCTAAAGCAATTTATAGATTCAATGCAATCGCAATCCAAATCCCAGCAAACTGCTTTGCAGAAATGAAAAACCCAATCACTAAATTTTATAGAAGGGTTAAGGGACTTGAACAACTAAAGCCATCTTGAAAAAGAAGAAATATAGCTAGAGGACTCATATTGCTTAATCAAAAAATGTATTACAAACCACAGTAATAAAACAGCATGGTATTGTCACAAGGATAGACATATAGAGCAATTGAACAAAATTGAGATTTCAGAAATCAACACTCACATTTATGGCCAACTAATTTTTGACAAGGGGTCAAAGGCCATTCAATTGGGAAAGAATAGTGTCTTCAACATATGTGCTGGGAAAAGTGGATCTACATTTGCAAAAAAAGAAGGAGGACCTCTACCTCAAAGCTTACACAAAAATCAACTCAGAATGAATCCAAGACCTAAAAAAATCACCTGGAAGTATCAAACACCTACATATGGAGGGAGGCATATTCAGACGTTCTGTTGTGCAATGGTTGCTTAGACTTTACAACCAAAACACAGCAACAGAAGAAAAAAATAGATAAATGGGACCTCATTAAAATTGAAAACTTTTGGCTTCAAAAGATTTTATCATCAAAGTTCAATGACAATTTACAAAATATTTGACAATACATACCCGATAAAGGCTTAATATCCAGAATATATATTTTTCAAAATTGTTCAACTGAACAATAAAAAGACAAACAAACCAATTAAGAGGGGGGCAAAAACTTGGACAGACATCTTTCTAAAGAAGATATACAAATGGCTAGAAAGCACATGAAAAGCGGCTCAATATCATTAGCCACCACATAAATGCTAATCAAAACCACAATGAGATACTATTTCACATTGAATGGCTGTTATTTTAAAAAACGGAAACTATCAAGTGTTGGAGAGGATGTGGAGAAATAGAAGTACTCATTCATTGCTGGTAGGAATGTAATATGGTGCAGCCACTGTGGAAGACCATTTCATAGTTCTTCAGAAAGCTAAGTATAGAATTAGCTTATGACCTATGTTATAATCATATCAAAACTGATTTGGCTTCTTATTGCCTTTAAGATAAAATTTGATCTTCTTAAAATAAATAGAAGACCCTTGATAATGTCTTCACAACCCATATCTCTAGCCTGGTTAGCATGTGTTACATGCAATTTACAGCATCCCATTCAAGACATTTTAAAAAATGTCTTGTTCTTTACATTGCTTATAAGGCAATCATCCCTCCTTCATCTTCCTTGTAAAATTCCACTGACACTCTAACATCCATTTCATATATTGCCCCTGTTGAGACCCCTTTCCAGGGTCCAGGCTATTAGTTGCTCCCTCCTCTATCTCTTACAAAATCTGTATAAAATGCTATTTGACTAGAAAAACAAAAAACAAACAAACAAAAAATGCTATTTGACTATCACATTTTGTTTTAAATATATACTCACATACTATTCTCCTTCACCAAAGTGTGAGCCTAGCCCTGTCTTATTCATTCCCCGGTTCCTACTAAATTACAGGTGCTCAATGAACATTTGTGTCTGGAAGTAAAGAAACAGAGTTTAGGGAGAGTGTTCATTCAAAAGGCACCTTAAGGCCTTGCAACTCATCAAGACAATACCTGAAAGACTAATTATCATTCGGTAGATATGAAAAAGTGTAAATAAAAGGAACTCCTTGATATGAAACAAGCTTTAAGCTTGGCTTTAAGCACCTTTTGCATTCATTTATTTCTTAAGTACTCAAGCATGAACTTCTAGTTTACGAAATTAAGATGTTTCTACTAAGAATTTGGATATCTTTCATTTTTTACAATTTTCATTCAAATGTTGAACTGTCTGTGCCCACTATTGCACACAACGATTTTCACATGGCATCTATTCACACCTCAATGACTTTACCTGTTATCGAAGGCAGTGACTATGGTAGTATATGTGAGCTCTGTTCAAGTAATCTGGAAGGTTTTCAACTTACAATCAACAACTGAATTTATAAAAAGCTATTATTTATATTGAAGTATCAGACAAAAAGGGCCCACCCTCTCTCCAAATGTTTGAACTGAATTCTTAGACTCATTTTTAGAATGGCAAATATATTTGACTCAGTCATTATAAGAAGGAAAACTCTCATAAACACATTCAAATTTCTATCACTGTTGAATTGGGAACAGTTTCAAATACTACTTACTTCCATACACCTGACCTAACTGTACTACAAAATCATGGTGGGAAAAATCATGTTATTTGAAAGCAAAAAAGTGGTTAATATTTTTAAATAATGTTTAGAGTATCTATATAGTAAATGATTTGGGTTCAGTGAAGGTAATGCTTGCATCAATCAAGATACTATGCAATTTACATTATTCTTTTATATAAATTCCTAAAGCCTGAAATAATACTTAATCGTCTTCCTTGAACTTCAAAGGGCAGATGTCATTTATTTTCTAGTAAATCATCATACAACTGCAAAATCACCTTAAATAACATTTCTAAATGAAATTTGTGCTATGAATCAATAATTTATAATAAAACTTGACTAAACAAACACATTTTCTTTAAAAATTCCTAAATATCATTTGAAGTAACTAATATAATATTCAATGCTCAAAGAATAAGAAAATTTACCTGAAAAAAATGAAATTAAACTAAAAATAGCTCATTGCTTCAAAGAAGAAAGAGGGCATTAAACATTTTGAAACAACTAAACAGCAAATCATATAATGACTATATATTTCTTCAAGTGCAATTACAAAAACTTCCAGGTGAACAATCGGAAATATGTGTCTTAAGCAAGTAAACTACGGTTCTCAGGTGAACAATTCAAATTCAGCTACACTAAAATCAATGTGGAAAGTGATGATTTCATACAAGTTTAGAAGTTTTATACAGAAAATACACATGCAGAACATGGCTGCAAGTTTCAATATTCATATTTTCATTCACTTAAGCAAACTGAATATAAGTTAAACTGAAAGTTATGCTTTAATAGTTTTTGTAGAAATTTCTTTCCTAAGTGATGCATAATAAAGTAGTTCCTTTTTGGAGAACAAGGAAATCTCTGCTCTCATTCAATTCTTGAACTAAATATCGATGTATTTTTAAAGCAATTTTAAATGTATGAAGTTATTTACTTAAACTCAAATAACTAACCTATATATTTTACAACAGGCCCAATGTACACAGGGGCCTGTTGTAAAATATATAGGTCAGTTATTTAAAGGTGTAGCTTCAAGCACAAAAAAGCAACAACACTAAAAATGAATGACAATGATATCTATCAATAAGCATATACACCTAAAACTTTAATTTCAGATTCAAAAATATCTTACAAATCACATATAAACATGAGCCCCATAAAACAAAATGATGAGATTATCATCTGAATCTTTCTTTTAGTAATTAAACTAACATAGAACTTATAATAACTTTCAAATATATATAAAAAATATAGGTGACTTTTTAGTTGAGTTATAAGTAAATTAAATCAAAAGCACAGATATTAAGTATTTCATTTGTTGAGTTTTGAAAATTGTATACACCAATACAATCACCACCCATAAATGCTCCTTTTTCTCAGGTAAATGATATCAATCTTTGACAAAGCAAACAGAACTGGACATCCAAGTATCTCTTCTTTGGCAATTAAAATTGTTACTAGTAACAAATTCTGGAATTCTCATTTGGAAATAATTTCTGAGCTTGGAGGTGACGAATTTTCATCCTTTATGTGCTTGATTATTGGAAAACATCCAAATTCAGTCATAAACAATAACAACAAAAAGGTAGATCATTACAGAGAAGAAAAGATGACACAATCTAGACACCTAAGAAAAGATGACACAATTTAGATACCTAAGTGCTACAAACTGGGTCTATACACTTTAGAACAAAGTTCTCATTTGGTGTTTACAGCAACCATGAGAGGTAGTTAGAACTGTTTTTATTTTGGCAAGGAGGAAATTGAGGTTCAGTAAGGTTAAGTGATTTGGCCAGGATTCCTCATTTGTACAGCCAGAATTCAATCAGGTCTGTGACTCTAAAACAGATGCTCTTGTACTACATTCCAAGCCAACTCTTTATATTGGAAGATAATGTTTGGAACAAAAACTAAAAAGTCACTCTACCTTAACAAAGCTAGCATTCTTAGCTTGAGAGACGGAGAGTGAAGGAATGTGGGGTCATCTACAGTGTCTTTATAATTTATAGATGGTGAAACTAAAGTGTAGGGAAGGCAGAAGAAAAAAGAACATAAAACTCAAGTCTCTTGACTCCAAGTCTGGGTTCCTTTCCCCCACAACTATGGTGTTCAAACTTCTTTAGTCTCAATGCTTTTCTCAAAAGTTGGTAAATGCAGAAGGTTGGTATAAAACAGATCAAAGCAAATAAGTTTTGATTGAGTCTGTGGGAGTCATGAGTCTTAAATCTATTCACTTGTGCTTCCCCAGCCATATTTTCAAGAATTCCTAAGGTTGTGGGCTACAGTTTGGAAACCATCTGCTCTCCATCATGCCATCTCATAAAATTAAACTGGAAGAAAGCCAAGTTTTTAATGTAAAAAATTAAACATTTAACAATATGAAAACTGCTACAATTAGATCAAGATTAAGAATCAAATGAATACAGGTGAAAATAGGCTTGCTAGAAGTTTAGAAAAGGAAGACATCACAGTATGCTGACAATGGTCTTGAGGGAGTTATCAAACAGAAGGACTGACTCAAATATGGGAAGCCCCAAAACAGGAAGGGGAGGGAAGTACTGAAGGAGGGAAAGATAAGGGAGACAGTACTAACAACATTGGAACAAGAAGCATCAGTATGATTCTTTTAAAAAGCAAGTAGACCAATGAAAGCTGAGAAGGCTGAAGTTAAAGCTAGAAATATATGTCAGGGCCAGATTATTTCAAGTTAATGAATCCAGACTTAATCCTGTAGGCTACTGAGAATTACTGAAGTTTCTGAGTAAGGTAGCAATATGATCAAGTTGTTTTAGGAATTTTATTCAGACAGTGATGTAAATATATTCTAGGCAAAAAAACTGAAAGAGAAACATTAGTTAGGAAGCTATTACAGAAGTCAAGGCAAAATAAGGATCAAATTAGGTTAATGGATTTCTATAAGGACAAAAAGAAAGGACAGATGAAACACCAAGAAGGAAGATTTGAAGGGACTTAGAAATAGTAGGTATCAGAAACAGTCTGGATATTTATCAGATCTTGTAAAGAGGAATCATACAGCAAATGATAATTGAACTAAATGACCTCTAAAGTACCTTTACAGTTTTGCAATTGCAAGTCTATGAAACAGACTTTGTGTTGAAATTGTAAGATAATAGTTTAAAGGTTTAAAGCCAGGGTCACTCCAAAAATGATGGATATTATTTCCAAAATGAGACATCTACTACTGATGATTCCAACAGAGAATTGGAAGCAAGCACAATTCCTTTTAAAATGCTGAAATAATGAAAGCCAAAAAATCAAGTAGTACATTAAGGTGTATAATTATTTAAAGTCGAATGCTTCTATCGATTCAATATACTACGTTTTTCTAGGCTATACATAACGGGGGGGTAATTCAGAAGAAAGTACACTGTATGTTATCAGTGCTGACATAAAATAGTGTTAGAACTTTTTCAACCAGTCCTTTCAACAAGCCATACAGATACTTAAGGGTTCAGGTCTTTATATTTATATGCGTCTTAGTTCCCGGCTGCTGAGACAAATATCTCACAGTGGGTTGGCTTAAACAACAGAAATTTCCTGGCTCATGGCTTTGAGGCTAAGAAAATTCCAAAATTTTCTTGGAAACGGCATTAGCATGGCAATAATTTCTCCCTGAGACTGTGATTTGGGGGCTGATTGCCAGGAATGTTTGGGTCCTTGGCTTTTATGTTGCGTGACCACATTCCGAACTTTTTCTTCAGGTTCTTGTGGCTTCTGCCATCATCTCCTCCACGTGGCTTTTTCCTCATAAACCCTCCAGTAATAGGATTAAGATTCAACCTCATCCAGTTGGGCTTCACCTTACCTGAAAATAACATCTTCAAAAGGTCCTGTTCACAATGGGTTGACACACAAAGGAAGGTATTAAGATTATGTCTCCCCCCTCCCCCGCCCCGGAATACATAATTCAATCATTAATTTCCTGGTCTCCTAAAGGCACGGTTATATTCCGCTTATTTTCTTTTTAATTTTGCATAGCATGTAGTCTGTACATTTTATGAAAAACAGAAATTGACTAATTCATGTTTAATTTTAGGCGAGTATGATCTCTAGATCTTTATCCTGTTTTTCACTTACTAAACATATAGTGAATTACTATCATTTTAAAAATTTATAGCTATTTATTAATCTGAAGTATACTTCCCAGAACATACCACCAATAAAATTTCAGTCATAATCTCTGATCTTTTTTGCAATATATTAAACTGCTTTGCTATAATTTGCTCCTGAAATCTAAAAAGAGATAAACTAGCCTCCAATATTCCCAGTGAAATCCCTCATACTCTATTGCTGACAGGTTAAAATCCGCAAATTTCATCAAAAGGTTCTTAATTCCATTATCTAAACTGGCTGATACAATTTTTAAACATGATTTGCATGAAATTGCTTTTAACCTAAGAATGGACAAATATTATGTGCAATTTTTGTGACTAAATTTTAATTTATAATAAAGTTTTAAACTTTTTAAAAAAGGAATTATTGTCTATGTTTACAAGGGTTGTCAATAAGAGTATTTTATCATATATACCAGAAATTTGCAAAGGAAAAAAAATTTCTGGGTACCTTCTAGATACCTGGGATTGTGCTATTAAAGCCTTGCAAAAAGATATATAAGAAATACGTATTACATTGTTATAAGGAAAACTGGTACAGGAATAACACATTGGATTGGGCCATTGAAGGGAGATACAGAGCTATATTCCTGAATATTTTTCAAAAAATAATAGGTGAGAATAAACAATCATCAGTCCTGGGTTATTTAGACATCTACCTGCCTTCATTTAAAACAAACAGCACAAGGTTTCTTACATTATTCTAGCTCATTAAAAATTCCTAAATAATAAAATCTCCAGAAAATCCTAAAAAATAAATCACTGAATGATAAAGTAAGTTTATCTCTCTTTAGGTTTCAGGAGCAAATTATAACTATGAAAACTCCAAACTGTTGTCCTTAATTGTAAACAACAACACCATTGATGCATGTGTATGTCAATTTACCCACCACATGAAAGTTCGGGTTTAACACATATAAGAGTCAAGATACTAAACAAACTCTCTGAGTACGGTAAAGTAATGCTGTTACAATGTGAGGACTGGACATAATGATTTCAATCTACTGTGAACAAGAGGACATTAATGCAATATACCTAGTAATTATAAACTATGGTCACATTTTAGTGTAGCTATGTTATGGGTAATAAAATATGTTTTTAGAAATTATGGTCCAGGTGTCCCCACAATAAATATCAATTCATTCAACACTGAAAAAGCTTTTGCAGAAAAAAAATGCTTTATTTTCATCTTAATAGATCAAAAAAATTAAAGTCTGAGCCTACGTATCATACTTAAGCCAAACTGATGCTGAATTTAAAATTTCCCAAGAAGTTACTAAAGAGAGAAATGTAATTCTCAGGGCAGACTCCACCATTAAGTGTCTTTGGAAATTATATTTGTGGCAGTGGTATCAAGTCTTCCATTTATTCCTGGACAGTTTAAGGTTATAAGACCTGACTCATTCCTAGAAGGACAGGTGAGATGGGTCATCAGAAAAGTATTCAAAGGTAAAGCAGAAATTAACTTAAAAGCCATTCATAAATACATCAGTACTTCTCCAGACGAAGAATTCCAGGGAATTCATCCAACAGCTCTGCCTCTACTTGTCTGGGAAGGGGGACCTGGTAAACCAGAATAAAGAGGAAAGAGTAACTCAGTGGGACCAGAAGGAGAGCTGAAGGCTATGGAGGGACAATATCATTTGAGTTGGTCCTTAAATATTTGGGCAGCCAGAAATAATAGGAGCAGGGTTCTCCCAGAGGAGAAATCTTCCCACTTGCACAATGGCATAAAATATAAAACTGCAAGTGAAGCGGTCTAGCCTGCTTCAAGCATACTAAACTGCATATCTCTGATATGTGGAAATTAACAAGATATATTGTAAAATATCTTGATGTGTCAAGTTAAAGCTTATAAGAAAATCAAGTCCCTCTGGCAGAGAAGAGATAAGACCCATTTGGCATAAAGAATGGGTTACAAAAGATAAACACTTAAAAAAAAAATAAAACAGGAATAAAAGGACTTCACAATCCTTTTGCAATCTCAAAGCTGTATGAGCTACCTGCCAAGGAATATTTCCTTCTTCCAATTTAGTTTTCTCATCTACCAAAACAATAATCTTCTTCCTAAATTGTACTTTAAAAGTATCCATTCCATTGAATTTGTTAAGCTTTTCATTATACTTATCTCATGTATATGTGTTGGGTCTAGAATCTTTTTTTTCACTTACATTCTTGTCAATGTTAAGCATTTAATATTTTATCATGAATTTAATTTAATTAAAGCAAATCATAAAGATGCTACTTCTATTTATAATTTTTGTGAGAACTAAAAGTATGGAAGACATTCTTACAGCAAGAGGTTATAAAATTCAATATCCAAATGCAATGCAAACCTAAAGTTTCATATTATCACAATGGACAGGTATGGATTATAAACTAAGTATCAAACTGAAGAGAATAAAATAACACTAGGATTGGACTTCCATTTTTCCTAGACTTATTTCTGTTCCACTTTTTCATTATTTTATACACAATATATTTTCTTTCATTCAAGTCATCAGAACTTTCTCATATGACTGTCCGTGTCTCTGTGTGCACAGCCATCATCTGGAAAATAAACTGAAAGAAATCATTTCAATTTTTCCGCATGTCATCTTTTGGATCTTTGCATGTTAAGATACAACTACAATATACCACATATTTGACCACCTTGGAAATAAAGAGAAACATTATGGTTGGAAACATTAAGAAAATTTCCACTTTTCTTTTAATGAAACCACTCTTCACAGGAAAGAGTACTTTTGTGGTTGAATTCTGTATTTGGACTGAAATAAAAGCTAGTCTGTTTATCTCCACCCCCTCCACCTGCCCACAACATGGGAAAGTTCCTTCTCTATAAATCAAAGTTTAAGAGTGCAAAAGATCAGGAGGCATAGTCTGGATTAGTTATCAGGAATTTGTAGTCGTGATGGTTTTCATGAAATATTTTGTAAGCTGGTGGCTGGTATTAACTGGGACTGCTTGAAGCTCTCACACAATAGGCCCCTGGCAACGTTCTTTAGAGGAATAGCTAATGGATACCTTTCAGTTATCCTCCCACGTATCATTTTGAGCATCAACTGATGCTCTTGGCCACAAACTTCCTGAAACATTCTTGTGGTATCCCACGTTCCTGGTTCTCCACCTACACCTCTAGATGCTCTTGTATTTTCTGCTCTTGGGATCTATTTCCTCTGTCTAGTCCATAAATGCACAGCAATCCTCAAGGTTCTACCTTCACTCCTCTCATTCTTCTCTCCATATTTTCCTGGGAAATGTTTTAAACTATAAGCTTCAATACTACTTATGCTTTGATGAATCTAAGTTGTTTTTTTTTTTTTTTTGCACAGGCAGGCACCGCAATCGAACCCGGATCTCCAGCATGGCAGGCAAGAACTCTGTCATTGTGCCACCATTGCCCACCCAGATGAAGTTTAACTTTGTCATCTCCAGCACAGAGTTCTTTCTCCTGAGTTCTATTTTCAGCTACCATAGGTGTCTTCTTGATGACCCTCAGGCATATCAGATGAAACATACACAAAACTGATTTCATTGTATTCCATGCAGAAAATGGCTCCCTGTCATCACAATTCCACCAGATGTGCAAAGAAAGAAACATGAAGGAGGTCCTTGACTCTTCCTATCACTCAGCACACACACAAGTCACGCAACAAGCCCTTGGAGCGTACGATCTTAAAATTAAAAATTCTTCCATCAGTTTCCAATCTACTGTCAATATCTTAATTCAGGCCATCATCATCTCATTCATCAGCTTTCTAAATCCTCTCCCTGCCACCAGATTTGCACCAACCATCAGAGTAGCAGAAGTAAACAAAAATGTAAATCTGATCAAGTCCGTCCCCTGATTAAGTACTTACTTCTCCTCTGCTCATAAATAAAGATTCACATTTTTAGCATGGACTGCCAGGTCCTTTATGACTGCCTCAAGTACCTGCCCTTACAGAGTTTACCAGCTTATTGGAAGAGGCAGAAAATAAACAAATAAATAAAATAGTATTTGTGAAAACAACACAACTGAAATAAGTACATGAGGATATGGAAGTACCAATAAACGATTTGGTGCCAATATCTCTAGCATGATTCTTGAACTTCAAGCAAAAGAGTAACAAAGATACTTTAGAATACATTCTTAGGAACAGAAGAGCAGGACAGCTGATTCTCTCTGCTTTCTGCCCCATATAATAAAACAAATTTAAGTATAGTTCAGGAAAAAAGTGTGAGCTCTCCTTTTTACAAAAAGTTTAATGTGCAGTCCAGCGATGTGGTGAGGTGCAAATTAGTTTTGTTTTCATCCCACAAAATGTCAACACAAATGTACACAGCCTGCAGAGTGGAATTTCTAAAATAAGCCAAGAATGTGTAAGTCCTTCCACTTAAACAGGAGACTCAATCATAGTCTCTATTTCCCAGCTTAACGTGCTATTTTTTGTTCACTTTTTGGAAACTCTTTCCACTACCATATAGGTTATATAATGGAGCACTAAGTTGCACACAATTAGGACTTTAATTTCCCGTTGTTATTTATTTTTTAAAAATATTCAAATATTTAATAATACATAATAAAACAATAAAATGAAATCCAATAGGAGCTTTTCTTCACCACTGTTTCAACATGCATTTTTTTTTTTTTTTTTAACATGGGCAGGCACCGGGAATCGAACCCAGGTCCTCTGGCATGGCAGGCAAGCGTCTTTGCCTGCTGAACCACCGTGGCCCGCCCCCAACATGCATTTTTTAAATCACCTCTCAGAAAACAAAGGCAACTCTATTCCTATTTTGGGTGATAGTGATAGTAAGTGATATGTGTTAGAGCCAAACTGGGGTGATGGGAAAGGGATACTCTTTGCCCTGTCCTCACTGGTCCACACTGGTCAGCCTGGGCTCCAGGCATGTCTTGGTGGAGATGACCTCTCTTATAAGGAGAAGAAGCACTGACACACCCCATGCCAAAAAACAATGTAATCTGGGAGGACAAGCATATCATTCAATCTAGATTTTGACTGCATTCACTATGCTGGCTTTGAATGACCAACGCACATTTCAGCAAATCATGCTTTTTACAAAGTAACAAAAACTAAATACTTGTTCCACCATTATTCTGATTGAGTTCCACACAGCATAATTATACAAGTTGGCCTAACAGAACATAATGTGCTCCAACCTTTTTTTTCTATTTTGCGTATGAATTTAAAAAGGAAATTCATAAATTACATGTGGAAATAACTGTGTTTGCATCAGCACCAAATAGTATATGCTTTTTTCCTCGTGATATAAAACAGGGTTGTATTAGCTTAATGTAAAACTTGCATCATACATTTATAGATCATAACCCTCTCAGTGTTTGGCAATGATGGTAGTAGAACGGGATACAATTTAAGCAATATTACTGCACCTTTCCTACCCAGTAGATTTGGAACAGAAGTAAGTTGCATAGGGTCCTGATGGTTATAGGTGCAACTTTGATTAAACAAAGACAACATCCATTTTTGTCCTAAAGAGGCAAAGAGCATGCAGAGTTTGGTAAGACTTTCCAGACAAAACAACCCTGTATCCGATCGTAAATTATATGAGAAAAATATAGATTTTTCATGCAAATATATGTATAAATGAATACGTGCAGTGTACACTCAAAAGAGAAAGCGACACTGACAGTAGAACAAATATTCTGAACTGTATATTCAGAGCTTTCCCCTCTAAATACTTAACAAAGCAATATCTGTATAACAATGATGAATCACCTCTGAGATAACGATGTAAATTGGATTTGCACTTCCCTTATCATACTCACTGGACTATGCCAGGACTGAACACATTCTTCATATGTAAGTGCATAACTTATTTGTTATTGTTAATACTTACATTCATATCTGAACAAGAAGCAATATCTTACAAATTAGGTTTCATTAGCATTTTCCCCCATATCTTTCTCACTCACACACGCATGTACACACATTCAATTTTAGCATCAAATAAGAAACTCCAGCATTTTAACAACTATCTCCAACTTGCCTCAATGTAGTTCTTTCCAACTAACAAAACAAAGGTGATAGCGTGCTGATCCACAATGCAAACACCCCACATGCATGACTGCATGAGTACAGATAAAAAACACAACCCATATTTTCATGTGAAACACATAGTTTGAAAGAAAATCTATAAATATTAATGTTAAAATAACTTTCATAGTACAGCTAGCAATAAATCATGTTCAAATTGTAGGCCTGAAATGTTGGCTAATGTTTTATTTTCTCTAAAATGTGTATGACCACAACCAACAATTTCTGTGCTGATTGTATATCTCCCGGTAGTCACGTCTCTTCTTTCCCCATTTAGTCAAATTAGGGGCTGCAAAGCTCTTCCAAGTAATTTTCAGGCAGGGTTATTAAGGGCATAAAGTAGCAAACAGTTCTACCAAACTGTGTTACTCCAAAGCAGAAATTTATAAATAACAACCATAAATGCTATGCTAGTTAACATTAAGAGGTAGTATTATTTCAAAACATAGTCCTCAAAGCTACTGTAACCAAAATAGTATGGTACTGGCTTAAGGATAGACATATTGATTGATGAAAAAGAACTGACAATAAGTAAATCTTACATTTATGGTCAATAGATTTTGACAATGGTGCCAAGGCAAGTAAGTAGGGAGAGAATGTTTTTCAACAAATGAAGCTGAAATACCTGGATATCCACATGCAAAAGAATGAAGTTGTATCCCTATCTTATACCATATTAAAAAGTTAACTAAAAATAGATTACAGACAAGGCATGCAAGAGTAGCTCAGTGGTAGAATTCTCACCTGCCATGGAGGAGACTCGGGTTTGATTCTCAGTCCATGCACTTCTCCCCAAAAGAAACAAACAAGGAAACAAAACAAAAAAACAAACAAACAAACAAAAGTTCAACAAAGGGTACTGCTATAACAGGATGCTCACATGGAAAAATAATGAAATGTGACCCTGCCATATAGAATACCAAAAAAAAAAGGGGGGGGGGATCGCAGACATAAATATAAAAGCTAAAGCTATAAACTCTTAAAATAGATTAAACGTGTGTCTGTGACCTTGAATCAAGCAATAATTTCTTAGATATGACACCAAAAGCAACAACAACAAAAGAAGCAGAAAAAGTTGGCAATAAAAGTTAAAAGCTTTTGTGCTTCAAAGAACACCACATAGAAAGTGAAAAAACAACTCACAGAATGGGAGAAAATATTTGCAGTTTGTATATGCCATAAGGGACTTGCGTTTAGAATTTATGAAGAACTATCACAATGCAGTAATATATGAAAGCAACCTAATTGAAAAATGACAAAGTATTTAAATAGATGTTTCTCCAGAGAAGATTTACTAATAGCCATTAACCACATGAAAAGATATTCAACATGTCAGGCACTCTAGAAATAGAAATCAAAACCACAATGTGATAAATCTTTACATCCACTAGGATGTCTAGAATTTAAAAATATGGAAAATAACAAGTTTCAGCAAGAACGTGGAGAAGCTGCAACTTACATACAATATTGGTGGGGATGTGAAATGGTGCACCTGCTTTAAAAACAGTTTGACAGGTCTTCATAAAGTTACCGTCAGACCCAATTTTTCAGCTCCTAGATATCTACCCAAGAGAATTAAAAACATATTTACTCACAAAATTTGTACAGGAACATTCATAGCATTATTGTATTAGTAAAAAAGTAGAAACATTCCAAATGTGCATTAGCTGACGAAAAGATAAACAAAATGTGGTGTATCTATATAGTCAAGTATTATTCAGCCATAAAAAGAAATGAAGTACTGATGCATGCTAAAACATGAATGAACTTTAAAAAATCATGCAAAATGAAATTAGCCAGAAACGAAAGGTCACATATTGTATAATTCTAGCTATAAGAAACAGGCAGGACAGGCTAATCCCTAGGAAGTGAAAACACAGTGAGGTTGTGAGGATGAAGGAATAGAGTAAATGCTAATGAAGATGGAGTTTCTTTTGGGGATGATGAAAATGTCTTCGAATTACATAGTAGTGATGGTTGTACAACTATGCAAATATTCTGAAAACCAATGTGCTACGGAAAATAAGTTTTAGCAAGAATGTGGAGAAATTGGAACCCTCATACGATATTGGGTTAATTTTATAATTTCTGAAATACATCCCAATAAAAAAGAAAAAAGCAGTATTAAAATGATAAAATCTGGAACAAAATAAAAAAGATCGCTAATACCATATAAAATCTGAGATGCTTCTTCATGAATGTCCAGCCCTGAGGTTGAGGAAACAGTTCATTGTAAGCATTTATTGAGCTAAGGCACTTCCAGGATTTACTGGAAGATTTCAGCTTCTGTCTATGTCTCTTTACATCATTGTGCCTTTGAGATTCTTTCTTCTACCATATTTACACTCTGTTCTCTGGAAATAGAGGCTGGTGAGATATGTGTGTTCTAGAAAAAGGTATTCTTTGCCTTTTCAATTTATATCTCCTTTTTCTCCCTAGTAACAAAAGCATAAAAATAATAAAGTCACATCATTATCTATCTAACATCCACACCCGCCACATTCTCCAAATGTTTTTCCAATCCTCAGAAGCCAGCAACTATAATTAAAGCCAACTTCAATCACACGTTTTCAGTTATCTAACAACCAGATTCTTCTATGTCCACTTTGGCATTTTCAAAGTGTGCAGACATTTTCACACAGTCACATCCTTTCTTTTCCATTATGATCAACCTACCAATAGCTACTACACTAAGCCTTCCCTAGTTTCTAAAGACAAACTAGTAATACCATGTAATTCAGCTTCTTTCTACTCCATGTCACCAAAATTTTAGACTCAAAGGTTGCTAATAATTTCCTAACTGCCAAAGACAGATTTTCCCAGGTACTAATACTAAGTTACTTCTCAGTCACGTGTAAAACTGTTCAACCACGCACTTTCCCCATGATCTATTTTCCTTTTAACTAAGAGAGCCAAAATGTTCTGTAGCTGACGTTTCTCCACATTGCTGTCCTTAGAACACAAAGGTCTTCCTGGTATAGTGAGTCTACACCACTTTCCACACACTTGATGCCTAGTTTGATCACAGGCAAATTAATGTCTGAGAGTCCCTTTTTATTCTGTAAAGTAGAGAAGTCCCAGGTTTTTTGTAAGGGTGATATGAGATATTGCATATAAATTTCTTAACCGTAACTTGGCACATATAGGGTAGTTTTTATTAACATCATTAGCATTATTTATTTCTTTATCATCATCATCACCATAATTATACTCTTTTTTAATAATTAAGGGGCTTAAAAATCAAATTTTAGCTATCTCCCATCTGTCCTCTCTGCCAAGCTCCCTTTGCACCCCCTGCGGGAAAGATCTATTGGATATTTTCTGTCTTCCACCCACAACTCAATCTATCCAAAGTACAAAGGATTATCTGTCCTCAACCACAAAACATCACTACTTCATTGGTGACAATCACCACCCACCAGGCAGCAGGTATAAAAGCCCAGTGTCAGCTTATTTTCTACTCTTAGGAAACGATTTACAAGTTGGCTAAACTATGAATCTGTGACATTTCTTGAATGTGTCCCCTATGCTCCAATTCCAAAGGGAAATGAGGCCAGGCCCTCATATCGCTTATGTACAGTAGTAGTTTTCTAATCAAGCAAACTATTACAACCAGATCCCAGGCCCCGCCCCAGACCTACCAAATCATAATCTCCAAAGAGTAGGGCTAGAAATCAGTCATATGGTATCTCGGGTGATTCACACATGCTGTCAGAGGCAGGATAACTGGCATATACTAGAGAATAGCCTGTGAATGCCTAATTCTGGAATTGTTCTTTTTAATGTTTCTTCTTCCAAAAGATCAGGCTTTCTCAAGTACTACTTTATAACCTCCACTACCTCTTCACTACTGACAGAGCAGAGCTAAAATCTAAGTATTCAACTTTCACTTAGCAAACTCGCTTTTAAACCCCTACAGTAATAGGTGTTAAGCATATGAAAAATCAAGGGGATTAAACCTTTGAGAAGCTAAACATCTTTAAAAAGGCCAAAGAGAGGAAAAAAGAAGAGAGGGAGAAGAGCGAGGTAGACTGGGAGAGAGACAGAGAATGAATAAGGATATATATGCATTAATTAATACCTCTACCATGCTAAGCAAATGATCTATGATTGGAATTAATATTCTCCTTAGCTTGGCATGCAAGTCCTCCACTGTCAGTCTTCACTCTTATCTACCACCATTACTCACGTTCTAATCAAACTGAACAGTTCATAGTTTCTATACAGTCTCTCTTTCTGCATATAAGTTTTGCCTCATCATTTGCTGTCTGGCTATAGTGACTTTCCCCATAATATCTCATCTCCTTTTGTCCAGCCCCTCATTACTCATCATGTCCCAGCCAAGCCTCAGTTGATTCCCCAAACAGAAAATGTGTTCTTTCTGCTATTCTCAGCTCCTATAGCTCCACGTGGACCTGAGCTCCTTCAACCCTACAGAAAAGAAAATGGTACATTCATTATCTTTTCTATTACATCATAATTCCCTACGGGGGTAGAATTCACCATGAATCCCCCAGTGCCTACTCTAACACCAAAAATAGGTTTAATGAATGAAGATCAATTAGAGAAACAGAGAGCTATAGACATTATATATATATATATATACACTATATATAACTTCAGATATACATATATATATGCATTTGTGTGTATATATAATGAGAGGATCTATAGCTAGATAGATCAATACTTTCATACAATCTGCCTTCTGGTAGCTATTTGAGCTTTAGCAAACCAGATAAAGTTCAATAAGAAGAAGCATCAATATAAAATGTTTGCTGATTTATAGGTTATAATGAGACACAATTATTCTCTCATCACCAAATAGCTGAATCAGTCTGCATGACAGTGTCATGTGTAGTGGTTAGTTAATAGCAATAACAATAATAATTACAAGAACAAGAACAATTGTGGCAGCACATTTAATTGTGAACCAAGCATTTAGCAGATATACCAAAAATGTTACCTAAATTTCTTGAGAAAAATCTATCCAGAACTGCAATACAGTATGTTAATACTTGTATTATGATCTGAAATATGGTGTATTTGTGTATGCATGCTTACATATATGTATAATTATATATGTGTTAACACTCTGAAGATTCTGTGCAATGCCATGAAGAATCACGTTTACAAATAAAACAAAATCAAGCCCAATTTGCACCAGAAAAATCCTATGCATCCCTGAAAAGGGCATTGTACTGAAATGAAAGTTTACAGTTAACTAGATACACTGACCAAAAATAGGTGTAACATCTCTTAAGGAAGTCAAATCTAGGTAGACAGAGCTGCAGAGCAACTGGTTAATCTGTACACATGGATCTAGAATTAAAAAGAAAAGAATTATATGGTGGCTTTTACAGTCACACTAGTTCTTAGAGATTATGCTGCCATTAGCAGGCCAGCATTTTGAAAGCAAAAGAAAGCTAGAACTAAAGAAGTTAAGACTGTTTTCCAAGTGATTAATATGTTACATAAGGGTCTTCCATACACTGGGAGGAAGTGGTTCAAATTTTAGGTAATAGAATGCAAATGCAATCATTAGAAAGGCACTATTTTAAAATTAAATAGGCAGAATCAGAGGCATGGGTCATTTTTTTTCAACTAGGGAAACCTAAAAAGTGAATTATATTTACTATTTTTTCCCAAGAGGAAAACCTGATGATTTAAACTCTCCTTACATAAGCAAGTTTTAGGTTATGAGGAAAAGAAAGTGCCAGGATAAGTTAATGATTATTTAAATGCCTGTATCTAGGTCTGTTATGAGCATAATAAACATTTCCAACAAGGACAGTACAAGAAGATATGAGCTTAAATTACAGAAGCAGAAATTTAGGTTAGATATGAAAAAGAGTTCCCTACCTGTGAGTGTTGTTAGTTTCTAGAATAATCTGCTGAAAAAGCTGTTGTATTTTTTCTGAAGATCTTTTTTGAATTTTTTCTAAAGATCTTTAATAATAAGCAAGATGGTATGCCTATAGGGTGCTTTCCCCTGAAGATAGAAAGAAAAAGGTGAACTCAGTGACCCACAGAGGTCCTTCTGATCCTATTTTATATATTTCAATATATAACTCCAAGATAGCTTTCATTGATTCTTTCAATAATAAAGGACTGTCCCCAAGCATTGCTTGGCCATCTGATACTTAAAACCAATCTATGATGTGTATAATATTATTCCCACTTTTTCTGATTTAAAACTGAGGCTCAAAGAGAAGCAGAAGAGTCAATATTTAAACCTAAGTTTGCCTGGATCCAAAATCGCATTACATCACACTATTTTACATATAAGAAAACAAAGCAGGTTAACACTTGGCTCTCTCTATACTGGCAAACAGCTAGGTTCTCAGATGTCAGAAGTGGAATTTCAGAGCATCAGGTACTAGGCTTCAGCCCTGTATACCTTCTGAACTCAAATTTAACACACATCATTTGAGAACTCAGTTTGTGCACTGCAAAATAACTAGGAAGGTATTAGGGAACTGGTTGCAATTCAGAAAACAAGAGGAAGCCAATCATGAGCATCATGTTTGAAAATATGCTAGACCAAAAAGGCAGGCTTACTTTCCTCTCTTAAGGTACAGGGTGAACGAAGAACAGAACTGCTCATCCAGGTCAGTACACACAGCAGTGCATCCTCCAGGGAGAACAAGATGACCACTTCAAATGTTCTATGGAGCAGCATGATCTACATGAAGGAAAACCTGAGGACCTCAGCAGCTGGCTCATCCCCTGCCCTGCCCACTTTATGAGCAAGTGCAAAACACCTTACCAATGGTTACAGAACACATCCAAAGAGAGAACAGAGACAGCTCATAATAAACCGTTCATTATCCACAGAAAAAATAAGTCCTAGAACCTGTTCTATTGATGATGAGTAAGTAGAAACTTCTACCTAAAATGAAAAAAAGAAACAAACACTACTTAGAAAAATAAGGCAAAAGTAAATTAAAATACAAGCAGGGACTATAATCCTACTATTTTTGACACTTGAAGTTAGTATGTTTATTCAAAAAAGAGACCTTTGCAAAAATTGTAATGGACCAATTAAAAGAACCAGAAAGGTATAAAATCAGAGCAGTGAGTTTAAGTTTTGATGAAAATTTAAATAAGTTCTCAAAATCGCCAACAAAAAAATGAACGTTTCACGATGTTTGTTTTCTTACTTAGCTCAATTCTCTCAAGGAAAAAGTTGTCTGAGTTGCTTCTTTAGTCAAGGTCAGTGGGTAACAGTGAGCCTGTGTTCAAAGTATTAACAAAGTTAATGTGAAACACTTTTACCAACTGCCACACAACTAAGAATAAGAAATCCAGTGCTCCAGACGGAATTCTGTATATGATACAGAAAACTCGGTTTGATACATATCTGCTTTTTATATGAAAAAACACATTTTAAAATCATCTTCTTTTTCGGAGATGACTGAAAGCATGAATAAAATTACCAATAGCATCAACAGCATCTGGGAATAAAATTATATATGCCAGCAATTCAAATAAAATAGAGCAATTGAAATGTTAAAATGCAACATGAAATTCTTTAAATGAGATGGTTGATTGCCTCTTCTAAATTAGTCATAGGCCCATATTAATTATTGAAACTTACAACATGAATGGGAGCTTTTGGAGTGAAAGTGAAACTCTCTTTTCCTGCTTAGCATGATCCAGATTCACTCTGCCCTTTCCCACCCAGCACCAATACCTCCCCATTCAGAGGGACACTTTGGAGTGAAAGGCCCACAATGTAGGCTATTGGCTGTTTCTCAAAAAAATGTCCTATACAACATTTTCACATCTTGCTTTTGAAAAGGAAAGGGGAAATTTGCCCAAGATGGAATACAGGGGATAGGAACAGGTGTTTTGGTTTTGTTTTTTTTTTTTATCGATTTTTTGTTTTTTGTTTGTGTGTGTGTGTGTGTCTGTGTGTGTGCGTGTTTTGTTTTGTTTTGTTTTTTTGGTCACCTCTATCTATAAAGAACAGAATTTTGGAGAGTCCTATTTGATAACACAAATAAACCTTCATCTCCAAAGGTCACTGGCTCATGGTAAATAAAGTCAAAAAGCCATGGACTGCAAGTTAGAGATGTGTTTTAAGCCTCTGTTAAGCTATAAACCAGCTATTATGACACAGCCTGAGCCTCTTGAGGTTCCTTGATTTTCACCTCTAAGATGTTTCTAAATTACTCCTAAGTGGACTTTAACACATCCTGATACTAAATATCCACATATCTACTATCTGCTCTGTGGATTTTTTTTCAATTTTGTGCCTCCTTTGGATGGGACAAGATAAAGCCACAAAAAAAAAAAAAAAAAAGACTAAGCAAACTAAGATTATGGAAATACTGACACCTTCCTCACTTATAAAATCACGACAATAATCACTAGTTTTGTGAGGTGGTTGTGCGAAGATGATTTAATTTTGTTACATACAGTGTCAAGCATAATCTTATACTCAATAATGTCTACTTTTTTTTCCCTTTATACAGAAGTATTCTAATAGGAATCTTGGCAAGCTAGGAAAAGTTGGATCCAAAACCGTGGATTATTCAAAATATCCCATGGCAATGGCTATAACAAGCTCATTCATATTTAGTTATTTGATGTGATATTTGGACCGAAAGGTAACATGTAGAATTTATCCCTATGGGGTGATGTAAGGATTCTCTGCAAAACAGTGTACAAAAATTTATTTTTAAATTATGTAATATATGCCATCTTATCACATACCTCTATACATATTTTTTCCTTAAAAATTCTTAAGGGAGATATTTCCATCTGTTAATGCAAACTAATGTTGAGTGACTTCCATTTCTACAAATGATGCTGCAATATGATTTTACCTCAGTATATAGGAAGCTACTAATATTGTTTCTAATATGTTCATTATCACTCAAACAACAAGGTTTTATGCATCATCAGATATTAATGATTATGAAGAGGAGACAGCATCCTCTTTATCCATCCACCTTTGCTAAATGGAATTAAGTTTTACATTAAAAGGATGTTCCACTGAAAAATGAATCAATGAATAAATAAATGTTGTGCTTTATAAAGATGTTATGGTGAAACCACAGGGATGACCTTTGAACATTACAATATTTGGTTCTCTCATCTACTTTATTGCTTTACCTTATTTCATAACATTCTGCCATCATGACTTGGCTATGGTTCGGGGGGATGCTGTGGGGTGCTGCCCAGGACACCTTTCAGAACCAATGTACTGAGTCCTCCAGATACCAGGAGTGATGTCTATTGGTGGCTCACAGCAGAGTCTCTTTCAAAATCACCTTTGTCTACAAGAAGCTGCCTTGCCCTAGATTATGGCCTCTTCTCAGGGAAAGATGGCATCCAATCTGGCTGATCTTAGGGTCAAAAAATTGTAACCCTTTGCCTCAAACAGAACAAATATCAAAGACCATCCCAGCTCTAGAGATCCTAATCAGATCACCTGAGGATCAACCATACACAAAGATAATCATACCATCTGGGAACTTTGTAGATACAGACTGTGATCTGACACTGAAATCTAGAGACCTGAAACATCATCCTGAACCCCCGTGTTCTAGTTTGCTAGCTGCCAGAATGCAATATACCAGAAACAGAATGGCTTTTAAAAAGGGGAATTTAATAAGTTGCTAGTTTACAGTTCTAAGGCTGAGAAAATGTCCCAATTAAAGCAAGTCTATAGAAATGTCTAATCAAAGGCATCTAGAGAAAGATACCTTGGTTCAAGAAGACAGATGAAGTTCAGGGTCTCTCTCTCAAGTGAGAAGGCATATGGCAAACTCAGTCACGGCTTCTCTCTCAGCTGGATGGACACATGGCGAACATGGCATCATCTGCTAGCTTTAACCCTCCTGGCTTCCAGTTTCATGAAGCTCCCCAGGAGGCATTTTCCTTCTTCATCTCCAAAGGTCATTGGCTCGTGGACTCTCTGCTTCGTGGTGCTACAGCATTCTCTGCTCTCTCCGAACCTCCTTCATTCTCCAAAACGTTTCCTCTTTTATAGGACTCCAGAAATTTATCAAGATCCACCCAAACAGGTGGAGACACACCACCAGCTAATCTAGTTTAACAACCACTCTTGATTGAATCACATCTCCAGGGATATGATCTAATTACAGTTTCAAATATTCAATACTGAATAGGGATTAGAAGAAACGGCTGTCTTTACAAAATGGGATTAGGATCAAAACACAGCTTTTCTAGGGTACATACATTATTTCAAACCAGCACAGTATGAGAGTGGAAAGCATAAGAGTCAGGTAATGGATGGGGTACCAGTTCAGGTCTGGATCATAGTGGGTGCACTAGCTCCATCAATCCAGCCAATGGTCATTTTCTGGTCCCTGAGAGAATAATTGAAATGAACACACTTCTAAATGATAGAACTCCCAGTTCTATTCCTTGACCTTTCAGATAAAGCTATTTGAGTAGGCAAGGCCAAGTAGCAGCCTCTGATATTTGTCCTTGCAAGATAGTGTATCAAAAACAATATTACATTCCAGCAAGAAAAGATGAAATTATTATCAATTTTAAAGATACAATGGAGTCAGGTATTATAGCTCACAGTATATGTCTATGAAATTTACCAATCCAGTCTCAAAAAAAGCAGACATGTCCTGGCAGATGAGAGTAAACTTCCACAAACTTAAAAAAACAGTAACCCCAATCACAGCTTCTATGTTGCATTTGCTATTTTTACTAGAACAGATTAACTAAGTCTCACATACACAGTCACTGAGTTGCTTCAAATATTATTTTCCAACCCTATCAGGAGGTAGGTTCAGAAGAAGTTCATATTTACACAGGATGTAAAACAGTATGCACTTATGGTCTTGCACTACATTTATGTTAACTCTCATCTTCTGTCATATTAAACTCTGAAGGAATCTGAACCATCTGGGTATTCTACAAAACATGACATTTGCCCACTTTGTCAATGATATTAAGTTAAATGGGAAATATAAGCAAGAAGTAAGCACAAAACCTTGGGTTCTGGAGGCAACATATATCACATGTGTGAAAAGGGTCATGGTAGTTATGGGAACCAAGAGAACAGGAAAATAAAGCTCCATAAAAAGTCACTTAAATTTCTATTGTTTTAGAAACACACTGTTGGCCAAACCAGGTTTATAATCCCTAGTTTATAATGACTTATTTTTTAATGAGTAAACTAAGGTATAAAAAAAAGTTAAAATAACTAATACAGATTTAGTCTTACCTTGTTTTTGCTAAATTTCTTATAAATGGGTAATAACATCTGAGTTTCTAAAAGAGTACATTTTGCATGATTTGCAGACATATAATTCTTATATTTCAACAGATCTTTATCAGAATGAACAACCTATTCTTTAAAGGAGATTATTGTGTGGCAGCAATGGATGGAGGGTGGGAGTTAATTGAAAAGATGGACAGCAACAAACAGGGTGAAGTGGGGGAAGGCTTCGGCAGCTGGTGCATGACAAGGGCATAATGGATCTAGAAGAGCAGGTGAAGAGTGGATAGGTGCTATGCAGTAAGCCAGGTTAAAATGAGCCTGGCCCAAGAGGGAATGCTACACGCACAGTATTCTCTACTTCCTTGAGAATGAATCACCATCAAAATGTAGAGGGAAACTAAGCTGAGTCATTAACTGTCCAATCTTAGACAAGGCTGACCATCAATGGTATGGTTGGTCCTGAGGTTCCCTAAGGAGAAGCAGAAGTTTCTATACACTTCTGAGAAGTTCACACACAAGGACATGATGCTTGAGAACACTAAGTTTCTTCTTTGGGGCATCAGCTTTCCAATCAAGGCATTATCCTCCAATTGGAGAAAGGTGAAGATCCTTGGATGGTGGAGAGAAGAATTCGCCAAGCCTTGGCTAGATTGAGAAACTGCAGTTGAAATTAAATGATCACATTTCAACAGCAACTTTCTAAAAACAGAAAAAATTTTACAACAATATGGAAAGAATGGTAAGAAATTCTGATATTTTTCATTATAAAACTAGAATGTGTATACCAGATGGACAATTATCAGAAAAATAAGGAAAGATATTGAAGCAAGAGGTATACACTCTAAAGAAAGCACTTACTCAGGAAAGAGTCTATGGAAATGGTGGAGACTGTCCTTTTCCTTCTCAGCTAATACTTAAGAGTGTAATCACTAAAATGACTCACATGTTAAAAGTTTAAACATAATTTGGTTTCTAATGGTCATTAGGGAAATTGTAACAGTACAAGTAATATTGTAAACAAGGTTTCTGTTGGAAAAATCACCTTGTTCAATTTGCAAAATCAAAAAAGAAGATAAATTCTATTAATGATGGTGATAACGTTCTTATTCATATACACCCCTTGTTATATCTAAGGGTATACATAAGAAAAGTCCTATGAATATAAAGAATTTGGACATGGGAATACTGTGAATGCAAAGAATGTAGAAGTATCCGGAAAATTCTTCACCTCATTATGCATCAGAGAACTCATACTGGAGGCAGTGCATATGCTATCAATGTGTAAAACTTTTTTTTCATAGCTCTAGGCTTATCAGCCATCTGAGAATCCATACCATATTTTGAATGCAAAAATCTATCACAGAGAGCACCAAATTCCTTCTGCATGAGAGAACTCATGTAAGAGCGATGTCCTATAAATGTAATGAAGTTGGGAAGACTTATAGCTGGAAATTTCATCTCCGTATGCATCACGGAATTGACATTGGTCAGAAACTCTACAAGTGTAAAGACTGTGGGCAATACTTTACTTGGAGTGTTCACCTCTTTTCACAACAGAGAACCCATACTGGAGAAAAATCATTTGACTTCCATAAATGTGGAAAATCCTTTAGTCAGATTTCTGCCCTTATTTTGCCTCAGAAAATTAAGACTGGAGGAAAATTCAAAGAATGTTGTCCATGTGGAAAAGACTTCACCCAGAAGAATATGACGTTATTATGCATAAAAAATTTTATATTGGAGAAGAGACTTATAACTGAAATCAGATCTTTAGTCAAAACTCTCTACTTATAATACATAAGGTAATTCATATGGGAGAGCAGTTTTTCTCATAGATCAATGTGGGACAGCTCTTGTTAACAGCTCGAACTTATTAGGTACTAGACAAGTCATAGGAAGAAAAAAGTTATTGCTATAATAAACAGGGAAAATTATTCAGTGAGAAAAGTCACTTTATTTTCCACCAACGAACACATTCTGGAGAGACGCTCTATAACTGGAATCTCTGTTAAAATGTTTTTAATCACATTTTGGCTCTTGCTGTGGACTAGAAGACAGGCCTGAAGGAAACACATGTATGCACACACAAACTCCATTTCAGTACAAAGACACATCAGATTTTCTTCTTTTCACAAATTCTTACTGAATCAAATGGGCTGGAAGTATTCTTGACTGAGCCTTAAGGCTTAAATCTGAGAAGGAATCATCAAGTAGGCAAGTCGATATTGAGAGAGGACCCAGCTCTGTTAGCTCCTTCAGGAGGATTACTAACCAAGAATGTTACTGTAGGGTAAGTTGTTGCTGATAAGACTAAAACATTTCTATAGTTACTGCAACAAAAGATGGGAAATCATAGTCTAGTAAGTTAGCATACTGTGGTTCACCTGATTGCCCCTCTTTGGGACAAAAGGTACTTTTTCACTTGTTTTATGTGCTTGATATAATTTGATCAGCAGCAGGGAAATATAAAGCAATCAAAGAACAATACATTTTCTCTGCCAGTGGTAATCATTTTAAAATATATTTGCACATGGACAAGAATTAATTGATTAATCTTTAGATTAACTGATTAATCCATTGATTAATATACAGAACTATAAGGAAGTTTTTAAATGGTTTCTCAGTGTTACTGTAATAATAATTTCATTAAAGTTTTAAGTATTTAAAAAAGGATATTCAGCTTCACTATTCTACAGTCAATACAGTATGGGTACAACTTGCCAACAAACCTTCCCATCAATTCTGGTTGTTTTCAAGTCATGGTTAGAGTTTACTCCTTGAGACACGGTGTTAAAGGCTCCTGAGAATTTAGGAACACATTAATTCTCTGGGATTTGCAACCTACAGGAAATATGGACTGGGAGAAAGTTCAGAGAAAGGTCTAAACTGAGTGTGAGCACATACCTGGGAAATATGTTGAACAAGTGTGTTCATGTGATAAACATAGCAACTCTGCCCCCTTCTCAAGTTTGCCTTTTATCTTCAATTTATTTTTTGTTTTTGCATGGGCAGGCTCTGGGAATTGAACCCAGGTCTCCTGCATGGCAGGCAAGAATTCTGCCACTGAGCCATCATCATCTCCAATTTTAAAAAGCTTAGTAGTAGAGAGTAGGAACATGAGGTAGACTACCCAGGTTCAAATCCCATCTCTGCCTCTAACTGGGCAGTCATATTATTCTCAGTCATATTATTTAGCTTTTCTGTGCTTGACTTATAGATATGCTCCTCTGCAAAACAGGAAAAATAACACTTATATCACAAGATTCTTCTGATTATGAAAAGAGTAAATATATAAACAGATTAGAATAATATCTGGCATATACTAAGTGCTTTATAATTACTAACTGTGTTTATCAATACTATGATTATTATTACACAAAACTGATTTAAACCTGTTGAGTACTTATATGATCTCAGTGAATTTTCATGTCTTCCAGTCATACATTTCCCCCTTTGCCAAAATCAGAAGTCATTAACCTGGGAAACCACTAACCCCACTGAATGTTTGGGTTCATTTCAGATAATTAATGAGCCACTTTTAATATAGTAAAAGAAAAAAAATTCCCAAATGATATGAATGTGTTGTTTTAACAGTTTTATCACTTTAGTGTGCATTTATACTTAAGGGGATTGATAAGATTGGGATAGCAAGTACGCTACTTTAACAGAAGCTACCACAGCATGGAGTGAAACGAGATTTTTCTTTCATGTAAGAGTCCAAGTACAAGAAGTGCACCCTTGATACAGCTGCTCCATGGGTTGGACAAAAAACTCCTTCTATCTTGTGGCTCTGATATCCTCAATATGCAGCTTCCATCTTGCACTCAACGTTCTCCCACTACACCTCAATTCAGCCTGTGAGTACGCAAGGGGAAGCAGAGGCATGCATTTGCTCTTAAGTGAGAAGCCTGGAAGTCACATACATCACTCAGCTCACACTCTGTTGACCACATCCAGCTGCAAGGGAGGCCAGAGCACGTATTGTCTTATGGCTAATTCAGGGGTTCTATAGGTAAAGAAAGAATGTGGGAATGGAGAGAGGGGCTAGCATGCAGTCTCTGTAAAGCTCAGTTCACTGTGTAGATATGTGAAACTAGGAAAAAGCCTAAGTCTACATAGTGTGTAAGATTTATGCTAACATAACAGACTTTAAACAAGAATGTAAAATGGACACTTAGCTATGGTTTTGCATATAAGACACAGTAATATTCATCAAGAAATGGGATGTTATTTCTAGCCTCCCAGCATTACTGAGAGGATAAGATGATATACTGTATCTAAAAGCAACCATTCCAGAGTAGGCACTCAATCAACATTCATTCTCTTCGCTTTTCTCAGCCATCTGTCCAGCCCTGGCCTGTTGCTACCCTCTGGCTATAATAAAACAGAACTATTATCTTCTGCTCCAATCAGAAGAATATTGGGGCCCTCCCTGCAGAGCAAGCTGTGTGTTCTTTGAATGGGATTTATAAGCCCAGTTGCTTGCTTCCTATTCCAAAGGCACCCTATCTGAGTTTAATAGTCTACCCAGAGATCAAGCAGGGAGGCCAAGGAAACACTCCTCTGTAAATCTATTTGGACTTCGTAAGCCTGCTAAGCATTTCTCCTTCTGTGAATTTTTAAAATGCTCCATCACATCCTGGGTCCTGTGAAAAATCTATTTAATGTCACCAAAAAATAACTGAGAAGCTACATACATTCTGAGTCACTGAAGCCTAGTCTAACTTTGTCTCCTGAACTATCAAAAACTACTTATCCTCAAAGCCACGTGGAATTTTCTGTATATACTATGCTACTGGGGAACTCACTGTAGCGGCATCCAGCGGTATCTTTTACACCCTCAAATTGTCCACTTGATAGAATCACTAAATTCAACATTAACCCACTGCCTTTTTCAAAAACAATTTAGTTCCACTGCTTCTATTACAAACCAGAAAGCCTTATTTATGTGTTCCAGAGCCAAGTTATTCTTTGTGTGTTATGTCCCTTAAGCTCAAGATGTCATGGATTGCTCGAGATCTGACCTATAACTCAGCTTGCAACTTCCACCCCATCAGCAGAAAACTTCTCCAAGCCTGGATATTCTAGACCGATTTTATCCAGCTGTAAACTGCTCCAGGAATAAAAGGTGTTTTTTTCTACTTTAATACTTTTTTTAACAAGGAGTTTAAATCAAGTAGTCTTTGCTTTATTCATTAACATTTTTAAATAGATATTAATGAAATGTTTATTTTGAATTAAAGATACAGAGTGGACCTAGAAACAGATATGCTATTCCAGATAGGCATGCAGTGCTATGCAGCATATGAAAACATTTTCATTATAAAACAAATTTTCAGATAAGAGCCATCAATGAAGTGAGCTGTTCACTCACCAGTCAAATATAAAAACCAATACATTAATAAAGGTCCAACCAGGTCCTAGTGTGCAAGCAGTTGCATTAACTGAAAATAAATGAGCAGACTGAAAATGGTCAAAACAACATGGTCAAAATAATAAATGAGTCAAATGTTTATTTCAAATTGCTGCCTTATTTCAAAAATCCTAGCCAGCTAGGGATGTCTTTACAAAGGCATTTTACCTTAACTTTACAAACAATGAATATTCACACTAAGGAAATAACACTAAAACTTGCATATTGCACTACTTAGGAGGAAAGGTGCAGTAATGCTTAGTTATTGGAGTGATAAGGATTTCACCTTTCAAATAAAAAATCTTTATGATCATTTAGGGTAATCAAACCTACAACGATCTCATGTTTGCCCCTTTCAGATACTATATATTTTTTATTTTATTTTTTAACTGAAACTTAAAGATGTTTTACCAAAGTGTTGGAAATATGTTTCCAAGGAAAAATACAAATACCTAACTAAATAGTAAAAGTAGATGACAGAGAACAAATACCAGTTGTTGTTTTTTTACCATATATTCTATCCAAATAAAGAATCAATGTCTCACAGTATCCTCACTTAGATGTATAATAATGATCACTCTCAATTTTAGATTATTTTCATTGCTCCAAAGAGAAAAACAACAGACATACCCACACCAAAGAGAAAAGAGCCAAACTCCCCTTAACTATTAATACCAGTTTCTAAAATCACACTAACTTAAAAAGTGAATAAAACTTTCAATTTCTCATAAATTAGTCAGCTTTACTTCAGACAATTCATTTAGAACAATAAACTACTGTTAATGAAAATATTGCCAAAAAGAGAACAGTTTAAAAGGGCTGAATGGAATAGAATTTTTTAAAAAAACAAAAGAACTCCATTTTAAAAACAGTGGGCTTCTCGCCTACCCTGCCAGAGACGCAGGTTCAATTCCCAGAACCTATCCATGCTAAGAAAAAAAGAAAAAAGAAAAATGGTAGGAAATGTATAGAAATCATTCTGGTATACCTTAAATTAACTTCATTCCTCCATATTCTGATTAGTTGATAAAAATTTTAGAAACATTAAATATGCAAATTCACCATGATAAGAAAACTCCCAAGATATTAAAAATAAAAAACACCCAATTTGGACAGTTTTGAACAATTCAATGGGAGATAATGAGGGTGTTTTATCTAAATAAATATAAAACATACAAAAAAAAAATAAATTGTATGTACGATTTTCAGAATTAAAATTGGTCCAAACCGTTACACAGTTTTTAAAATAATAACTTACCAATACAATAGTTCAGCCTCTACATTATGAATTTTATATGTATTGCCTCTGACTCTCATGGCAACTCTTGGTTGGTATTAGTATCTCATTTTACAAATAAGTAAATCCAGGCTCAGATATGCTCATTAAACCCAAACATGTGTATTAGTTTCCTGACTACTGAAACAAATACCATACAGTGAGGTGGCTTAAACAATGAAAGTAGAATTTGCTGACTCACTATTTTGATGTTAGAAGGCCTAAATAATTGATGCAACAGCAAGGCTATATTTTTTCACCAAAGACTTTGGTGTTCCATGGTGGGCTGCTGGCAGGCCTTGATCCTTGGCTTCTTGGTCACATGGCGATGCACATGGCAACGTCTTCTCCTATTTCTTCCTTTTTCATTTACTTTCAGCTTCTGGCTGCACCCCAGGACTTCTCTCCTTCCATGTGCAATATGTTTTGCTTATAAGGACTTCAGCCATACTGGATCGAGGCCCACCTTCACTCAGTTTGGGCACAGCTTAACTCATCTTCAAAGGTCCTACTTACAAATGGGTTCATACCCATAGCACCAGGGGTTGAGATCAGAACGTGCATTTTGTGGGGGATATGATTCAATTGCCAATAACGTGCTAGTGAGCAGTGGAGTCAAAATTCATATTTAGGGGTTTTACTCCAAAGTCCAGTATATTTTTAATGCACACTTTAAAAACTGAGACCATCTGTTTAAAATGTTTGAAACCCAAGTTCAATAATTTTTAGAGAAGTTGTACGTTTACAGAAAAGTCATGCAGAAAATACAGAGTTTCCATATACACTCCCTATTACTAATACCTTGCACTAGTGTGGTACATTAGTTACAATGGGTGAGACATTATTATTATAACTTCACCATTAACTATAGTTCATGGCATACATAGGACTCCCTGTTTGTTTTGTCCTAGCTGTTGTTTAATTTCAGTCTAATGACATATTAATAGCACTGAACTACATATTTGAATGTAGTTAAACGGGGGAATTTTAGGTTGCATATAATTTGACTATTTTAATTCATAAGAACAAAAGAGTCAAATCAGTATAAAAGGAAATTTAAGTTTTGGTAGTTAAGTTTGCAACACTTATAACATGAAAATATCCTAAATGGAATAGGGATTTTAGGGTGCTTCTTTTCCTTTTAATGTCAGCTAACACAACAGTGCATTTTATAATGTAAAATTTCTTTTTTTTTTTTTTTACATTGAAGGGCTGATGACAATAGCCTGTGCAGGGGGATGAAAAATGGGGGCTGATATTGGCACTAGGAAATTGAAGCATGAAGACTTGAGGTCATGGTGGCAAGCTTAACAGTGCGGAGAAGGTTCACATAATATATAGTACTTTCAGTCTAAAAGGTTAGATGCATTTCAGTTGTAGAAGTATAAAGCATAGTCTTTTTTTTTAATAAAAAAAAGCAAAAGGAAAAAAGAGATAGAAGGCCAGAAAGCTTTCACTTAAATAGCATTACTATTTCTCCACCATTATGAAAAATTATCACCACAGCACCATGTCAAATATTCCATAAAATATGTTGAAAACCAAAGAAATGCAAATTTTTAATATTCTAAAAGGTCTACCAGGCACAACTCTGAAGCCATAAGACTTTGGGTTAGATGGCAAATATCTGCAGCCTGTGGCTAAGCACATCCTCCAGTATATTCTCATCATGAACTTTCAAGGTCGAAAATGTTGATCTAAACAAACATGGACAAACACATAATTATAGACTTAAAACCTAACAAAGAAACGTTCCTTTAGGTCACGTCTCCTGGACATTTTATCACAGTAAAACAAATCAAAACCACGCAATACTAAAATTACATTTGATCTCATAATCTGATAGCTATTAAGTAAAAGCTACCAATTCTCAAGTCTCCAGACAATGTTAAAACGTTTGAAGTAGCTTTTTGGTCAAAACTATGATGAGTAGGAAAAACTGTCAATACTAAGAAATATTCAGTATAAATAAATAAATAAATAGTTAAACAGTGTCCAGAAACAATGCAAAACAAACCCACAGAATCTAATGTTGTTTTTTTAATAATTTATAAATGACTTCATTAATATTTAAGATAATTAAATGCTGACACATTGTATTTATATATATATATGAACATATATATTTATAAGAAAATGACTTTAGTTTCATCCTAATGAAATCATCTACTTAGTGTATTAATTGTGAATGCATAACTATTATTTAAACATTTATTCACTTATCCTGTGAATCAACTAAAATAATGGAAAGCTGTTCTGAATAAAACAAATGGCATTCACGTAACACTTTAGGAAAGTCCAGTATAAAGAATCACACAAATTTAATGTAGATTATTTACATTTGACTGGGTAGACCTAAAGGGAGGTATAGTCCAAAAGGAGATGGATATCAATTCAAGTGGTAAAACTGTACTTCTGATTTATTTTAAGAGCATGTGTTGTACTTACTCTGGGTGAAGCACTCTTTTAAACACTGCAAATATCAAGTCTTTAAATTCTCATAACAGCCCTACGAAGTAAGTAATATCATCATCTCCACTGCACAGACAGTAAACCAGGGCACATCGGGGTTCAGGACTTGCATGAGCTAATAAGAAGCAGGGCTGGACCAGGCAGAGCCCACACCTCGAACCATGTGCTTCACTTTGAATGGTCAAAATCTGCCCCAATGATTTGACTGTGTTCCTACATTCCCATTTAACCTTAGTCACTTCCTTTTGTAATGTAATTATTCTTTCAGGTAACAAATAATCATATAAGCTCTGGGGAAACAACAGCAAGCAAAAGCTGACATGGTCTCTTTTCTTATGGAGTTTGCATTCTGATGGGCAGGACAGACTTTAATGGAATAATTACAAAAATGAGTGCAAAATTACTAATTATGATGTGTTATGAGAAAAGTAAATAGGTTCTTTGAAAGCATATGACAAGGAACTTGATCTGGGCTGAACAGTCGGAGAAGAGCTCTTTGAAAAATGACCCTAAGGATGAGCTGTAATGTAATATTTAGGCATTAAACAAGCTAAAAAGTCGAGGAGTTGGAAATGTGGAGTACCCCTAATCTCCATGCAACTATGGTCTTCCTCATTTGCTAATCAGGAAACTGGAGGACAGACAGCCCTAAACCATATCTTGGGAGCCTGGAGGATCCATAGAAATATAACAAGATCACAAGACTGGACAACTAAGGGCAAACATAGCCCCAGGTGCGGTAAAGGGAACATTTCCAGGTTTCTTGTTTCTGCCTCTCCTAATATAGTACCCTACTACTTACTGTGCTACAAGGTTAAAAACAGGAGGAAACTATGAATGATGTTGCATCCCAAAGAGGGACTTTTGTGAAAGCTTATTTCTTCGAGCTATAGGAATTCACATTAACTATTTTCATGGTACGAATGGGACTCGTTCAGTCAAAAAAGTATACTATGATTTCACTTTCACATCTTTATTCCAGGAATGCAGGACCACAGATACCACCACCTTCTATCATCTCTAAAATTTTTATTGTCCTTCTCTAGGTTTTTTTGCACTTTCTAAACAACCTCTCTTGAAATCAGAAGTCCAAAAGCTTCTTCAAGTAAAGTTTAACTTTGAACAATTCTGAACAGAGCAGAAAGGCTCCTTCCTGCCATTTGCGTGCCTCACTCTTATTAATATAATTCCCCTAGCACTGGTTTTGTTTTTTAATAACAGCACAACACTGCTGACTCACATCCACCATATGGTTCTCTTGGACTACCAGGTCCCTGTCTGCTGTACTTGTGCCTGCCTAGCTAGTCTTTTCTCATCCATTATCTGTACAATTATTTAGATGTCCTCACAACTAAGAGAAACTAGGATTTATCCCTATTGATCTTGATTTTTATTTTAGCAGACCATTTCTCCAGTTAATTTACACTGCCCTTGTTCAGGTCTTCCTAAGGTTTTATTCGATTTATAGCAAAATCCTCCTAATTGATTTGTCTGCTACCACCTTCCCCAATTACGACCCTCTCCTTGCCAATCATCATGCCATGCTTCAGATGTTAGAGCTTATTAATTAGACAGCTTCCTCTTGCATAGAAATGAAGCCCAAACCTCTTTTAAAATCATTCAACACACTCTAAAATCTGCTCCCAAATTTCTCCCACCAAACCCTGACCCAATGTGCCCCAACACCCACATAAGACTACTCGCCTCTCCCCAACCTTCTCTGAACTGCCCTGCTATTGATCATGCTCTCCATCCCTCCAGAATGCTACCATTTCCAGCCTCACTCCCTATTTCTACTTCCAAAATCTGCTATTGATTCAATCCCCTATTTCCATACTTTTCCATTCACGCCATACAACATGCTCCTCCACCCTCTGTCCTTCCACAATGTTTTTGATCACTATTACAATCTAGTAGTCCCTCAAAAATTCTACAGATACATAAATATTATGACTGACATAACCAAAGCTAGCCTGCTCAAGTTTTCATCAAAAATAAAGGATTAGAAATGAAACAATTATAATAGGTTTAGACTAAGAAAAATACAGTAAGTAGGTAAGGTTAGCAAAGATACCTGTTTGTAAAGCCAGCCTGATACACTATGGTTAAGGCAAACTCTGAAAAGCTTTGCATGTGTGGTTTTTAAACCATCATCTTTAAAAGTTCTGCAACTATTTCTATAGCATCAAAATCTTTTTTTCAAATTACACCATCTATAATTTGTGGATAGGTCAAAATTTTTTGATTTTGCATTCTTCAGTAATTGTTTTTTACAAATTACCTTGGTATTTCAAAGCACATTATTCTGAGCCTGGTCTTATATCTGTATATTGAGTGGGTGGTTTTAAATAGATATTTTCTCTTTTGGCATGAACATGGCTACTCATGTGATTTATTCAATATGTAGAATCCAAAAGTAGAATCAATAATTTTTATATTCTCTTATTTCATGAAACTGAACTAAGACATGCATATGTAAAAAGATCCTGTATTTAAATTTTGGGTATAAAATTACAAAATTCTAATTATCTAAAATTATGGTTTTGAGAATGACTATTTGTATAAATGCAAGTTATATGCAGAACTTCCTCCTGAAAGGAAAAGAGAGACCCAATAAATATTTGCTGAACAGAATTATGTTCTTCTAGGATGTACATGTAAGCAACATCCTGGATATTTATGGCTTAAAAGAAAAAGTGTTTCTGATGGTTCCAAGTTTTATTTTCCAGTAATGAGCAATGAATAGATTTTACTGCTGGGGAAAACCCCTGAATTTGAATTAGAGTGAAACCAGCAACATTGATTTGCTTTCTGGGGAAAAACACCTTAGTTGCTCTTTGAGGACGAAAGTCCACTCTCACTTAAGTTGGGTTTTTCTGAGGTTGGTGTGGTGATTTGATGTTTTAAGTATCCCGGAAAAATATATTCTTAAAGTTGATCCATTTCTTTTGGTATGAACCCATTATAAGTGGGACTTTTGATGAGGCTACTACAGTTAAGATTTGACCCTCCTCATTTCAGATGGAATTTAATCTTATTACTACAGCTCTTTATAAACAGAATGAATCAGAGAGAGAGAGAGAGAGAGAGAGAGAGAGAGAGAGAGAAACTTGGAAGCAAAAAGCTGAAAGCAATGAAACCCAGAAGAGAGGGGAGAGACCAGCAGACATCACCGTGTGCCTTGTCATGTGACAGATGAGCGAGGCATCCCAGCAGCCAGTCTTCAGGAAGCAAGCATCACCCTGATGTTGCCCTGATTCGGACCTTTTCCTGTCCTCAAACTGTTACTGAATAAATTCCCACTGTTTAACCAATGCATTTCATGGTATCTGCTTTAAGCACCCTAGGAAACTAATACAGTTGAATACATAATTCTTCTCGCCATGATTGGAAAATGGTGAAAGCATCACCCAAACATAGATACTGACATGACATGTCAAAAGGACACAAAGATTAAATGTGAAGCAAGAGCATGAGAAAGAGCATGAAGGGACTGGGAGGCAGGAACACAGCATACGGAGCATTCTGGGAGAAATGATGGCAAAATCCCAGAAGAGTAGAAATTTCGGAGGAAGCACTGAGAAACAAATTAGGCTTGCTTATATTTGGCTCAAGAACTTGCTGTTCTTTACAAATGATGGTCATTTCATGGCAAGACAGTTTGGAGGATCAGGCAGGTGGAATCACTCCAGTTCGGGAGTCAGTTTCTCATTTCACCAACAGAACTATGTTCAGCGGGGGGTTGTTAAGTCTTCTACGTGCATATAATAAAAGACAAAAATATTGCAGAAGATAATGGCCGATTCAGCCAACAGTGACAACGTGAGATGAATAACACAAGAAACCTAGGTGAAGAATAAATGCAAACAAGAAACCCTGGAGACACAACTGCAACCACTAAAACCCACAGGCCCCATGTGAGGAGGGAGGATGAGCTAAAGGCACAAGAGGACATAGCATGCACACATACACACATACAGACACACAGACATAGCTTCATTAGAGAAACTTGGATGCCTTTGTTAATTTCTTAGAAAACCTTCCTGTGATTTTTATCTACATTGAACAATATTATCTATAAAAAAAAATCTAATTACAACTTTGAAATTTAAAATGATATTATCAGGGACATCTTAGTATCTTTGGATCTTACTTACCCCCACACTATGATGTTGTAACCCAGCTAGGATGGCCTATTGGGTTATTGGACTGATTATATCTATGCATACTATTATTACTCTTAACAGAGATGAATATATAATCAAAAGCAACAAAACACTAATCATGGTTTCATCTGAGTAGTCCCACTACTAACTCTTGATAAATTAAATTACAAAAAATCTAGCTGCTCAGGAAAATGAAGCGAACAATATGATTTCAGATTTTCTTTTTGCTACCTCTCTGATTTTTGGCAACTTCTCACTTTTCCGTGTACACCACTCAATACCCTGTCTCCTCGGAGCAGTCATTCCAGTTTTGGCCCCTCCGAAAATTATCTATCCATATTTCATCCCTTCAAAAAGCCTGGGTATTATCTCCTTAGTCTGATAAATTTATAAATCAGGAGAGAATCTGAGAGCTGTTCAGGCATGTGTCCTTTGAGACATTTCACCAACATCAATGATATTTTATGGCAAGGCGGGTCTAATGACAGTGACTGGGCAGGCATTTTCTCAACCTGCCCATAGAGCTGACCCAGTAAGGTCATCCAGGAGTCTGGACCACAAAACCATTGATACAGCAGCCTCAGTATGATCCTGACATTCCACTCCCACAACCAGGAAATACGGGCTGAAGAGCTAGCCCACAGACAGCCACACATCTAACTTGTTTCCCAGGAGTGATGCCAGGCTCTCTGAGAACAACACTATCCACACTTCTTTACAGTCCCTCCCACATTAGCTAAGATTAGAACTCCACTCATTCCATTCGCACTGAACTAATAGCCTTTATATCACAGCACCATCAGTCTGGACACATTCACGAAATGTTTATTCAAAAAAAAGTCTCTAAAGCAAGAGAAAATGAGAATTTTAACTATCTCTCAATGTCGCTGTCTGATTCTTTTTGGAACTGCCTTCTCAGATCCTTGTTTTTCTTTTTTCATATTTCATTTCTCTCTTAAAACTCAAACGCTGACAGCATCAATACCTGGTAATTAACAAGGTCATTTATTGAAGTAACTTACATGATTATACTATTGCACAGTTAAAGAAAAAAACTAATAAATAGCATAGAAATGTATGCAACAAAGTCCAGAAGATGGGGTGTGGGGTAGAGATTTCTCCAAATCTTGACATTTTCTAAAGAGAGTCAATACTGACACAAATGGAAAGCTATTTAAAATAAAATCAAAGTCACCATAAAGTCATGAACAATGTTGTATTCAAGAAGTTGGAAAAAGCCAGCACAATATCAAAAAAATGAGAGTGTCTCAGGATGAAAACCACTGTCAGCCCTGGAAGACATATATCTGTATCTAGCTAGTCATGGGTTAGGATTAGCAAAAGTTATCTGTAAATTATATTTTACAATAAATTTTCATCTCCATCATCTCTGTGGGGTTTATAGAAAAGAAGATGTCTGCTCAGAAGTTACCATTCACTGTCAATTAAATTAGAAAAGAATGCCTATTGCCAGCATGACAGCAGAGGAACTGGGTATAATCAAACACCGCAGGAAACCATATAAACTGATCCAAGAGTTATAAGCAAGCAATCTGTTTATAATCAACTGCAGTCATCAATTCAGTATCTGCACTATTAGAATTTTTTGTGATCACATTTTGATAAAAAGTTATGAGACCAAAGATGCTCATTTCTAAATTATTTACAAATAAAAATCAGAAAAATCTAGTTGTTTAAAAGTCCAATGAAACATGTAGCCAACACAAAACCACATGCACATTAAGATCACAGCCATTGTAAAAAATGAACATGAACAAGTTTGAAAGGACACATAGAAAATGCAAACGATGGATGCTACAATGGTGACACGAGACTAAATTTTTGTTCGAAAAAGTCTACTGGGTTATAATTTGTTTCCACAACAAAAATAATTAATATAAAGCTTTGTGGATGCTTCAGATGAGGGTTTCCTCAGTGTGGTCTGCACTGGACGTGGCTGTCATGCCAGCAGCACATGTTTGCAGAGGTGTTTTGTCAAATGAACACAGGATATATGCATGTAGGATATTAAAATGCTGCTTAACTGTAGTTTCTTGTTGCCTTTTGGGTTATTTGTTTGCTTGTCTGTTTAGTGACATAAACTCCCAGAGACAAGTTTAAGAATTTTTTAAAAAACATCATTTCTAGGTCTTCTTGTCTCCAGAATTCATTTTTGTGAAGCATCGCTCAGAACTCGTAACCCACAGAAGACATGTTCAACATGTTCCTCTGGACCATGACAAGCATATGCCATCGTAAAACCTCAGTCAGTTAGGAGCCACTTCTGTCATTCACCACCTATATCATAAATACCAACATTTTAAAATTCTTTAATATACTCTGGTTGATATAATGCAAAAGGTGTTCATCTTAGAAAACTAAATTAGACTATGAGTACCATAGCTCATAAGAGCTTCCTGAATTTTTCCTAATCCCAAAGAATACTGTCATAATACACTTTTAGACATTACAAAATTGGTATTTCTAAATACACAGATGTTTCTATAATCTTCCACTTATTTCATGTCACAAAAGGTCTGATAAAGTTCATTTGAATACAGTTATGGGATAAGATTCACTCCTTTATTTACTGACTATATAGTAAACACTTTGATGTGTATTGTAAGGAATCCTTAGACAAAGTGCATCCCTGCTTTGAAAACATTCACAGGTGAGTGTGTAGGTTGTGGTCTGGGAAATAGAGCAGCAATTCTAAGGCTATTTATTACAGAAGTGGGATACAAAGACAAACCGAGATATAGAAATTAGGAATAAGATGAGATGAAATCATTTTAAGTGATCAGGTACAGTTTCATGAAGGAGAAAGGTTGCACACTGGTGGAATTTAAGGGGCATACAGAAGATCTCCCAGGAAGAAGAGAAAAAATAAATCTAAGGCGCCCAAGAAGGAAAGAAAGAGTCATTTTCGGAGAGCAGTGCTTCAACCTTGCTAGAGTAGAGGGTTCCCACAGAGGAACATGAAAATATGTCCTTGGAATATGAGCTCAAGTTTGAAACATGGGAACACTGAGTAGCAGGCTAAAGCATTCAGTATTAATTTGATAGCCACAGAAATATATAAAGTATTTTTCTGCAAAGAAGATTGGAGCTATGAAAAACTAATCTACTGCAGGTGTGTGTCAAGATTAGGGGATGTGACAATTGGGGAAATGACTCTTTTGGAAAAAGAGAGCGAAAGAGAGCAGATGAAATCCTATGACAGGATGACAGTACAGAATGAAGCAGCAGCCTGGGGGCTTGGGGATGATTCAAAACTCTGTCATCAGAAACCAACAAGGGAAAGGAGTTTAGAAAGTTCACTTGTCAAAAAAAGTCAATGATGATGGAAAAAAAAATCAATTACTGAATCAGAAGAATGGAGTTAGGAAGAAAATTTTAAGAGTACTAATGTACATTCAGTAAATCTATCTCGAGTCACCTTCAATTTTTAATTCTATTAATACTATTAATTAATAGAATTAAATTATTAATTATTCTAATATAACTTAATAGAATTAAATTATTAATTAATAGAATTAATACTATTACAGAATAATAAACTTAATATACATCAGGATATAGGCTAGAAAGAAATAAGAGAAAAGAATACTCCTTCTCCACCTCCTAAACTTGCTGGGTGAGAAAGTTTCAAAAGCCTTATTCAAGCATCACTTTCTTAATCCCAAGGGCAGAATGACTCCCATGGATTGAGTCTGCCTCTGTAATTTGATTTCCTTAGATGAAACGGGTGGAGAAGGCAATATCAGTTTATCCATTAAGCCTGTCCATTATAAAAGAAGGGGATCAGAAATTGGTCAGTTTGGCATTTTGATGCATACCATGACATGGGGTATCACTCTGGAGACTGGAGAAATAATTCACGAAAACCAGCACACGTGGCAGACTTCAGGAAAACCCTTTAGCCCTTCTCAATAACACTATTCATTTGGAGGGTTAATACTTAAAATTTACCAATATGATTGTGGCGACTGAGATATCACTTACAAATCCAATAATGCTCCTGCATGCATACTCCTGGATTTGTACGTCACACCTTGCCAATCTTGGACCTTAAAATGATGTTTCTATACACTCCATTGTGTATTATTACAGGCATAAAACAAGCATACAAGGAGACAGTTTCTGTTGCTATGGAAATATCATTTAATTTCCTAAAACATAGGGATATAAATGCCACACCATAGCTTTCTGTTATTCTGAAGTGTGGCAACCAAGTCTATTGTCCATGTATGAGCACAAACTCCCCAGATTTTCAACATTTTTGTTCAAAGTAAGAATTAAGACTTAACCTGTCTTGCATTTTAATACTCATAACTAGATCTGCTGTATGCAAGAGAAATAAAAGTATGGAACAAGGAACATATAGATGTCATTTACTCTCCTTAAGAAAAATATATGAAAATACGTATTTATTCACAAATAAAAATAAGTGCTGACTTTACAAAAGGATTTCTTTCCCTCATTACTTTCTTAGTGGTTATGACTTACAAAAGATAGTTATAATCACAAAACTAGATTTCAGCAATCCGACTGTTCTATACAGTAAGGCATCACTGACGTCCACTTCTCTCCTTCGCTCCACCAAGATCCACTTCAATTGGGCATTGCAATAAAGTAGAAATGATACAAATTATTCAGGCTAAGTACAGTCTTTAGAAGTGATAAAATCAGGGATTTTTGTCAATATCTGGAATAGCTTCTTGTCACAAACCTATGACTTACTGGTGCAGTACCTTACAGCATGGTATTGCTGAAGCCGGCATCCCAAGTTGGATCACTCAGAAATGCTATGCCTGCTGTGTACTGAACGAAGGGCACAGTGGTAAAGAGGCACAGAGCCTGCCCTCAGGAAGCTCGGTATCTGGAGATCTTTGCAAGAACTAGCTTTATGTGCTTCACAGCCACAGATATTTAGATATGGTCTTTTAAAAACCCGTCTGATCATAGAATAGTCTGGGTCCAAGAATTGGTATAGATTTTTGGAACCCATCCCATACCTAAAGGAATAATTGGAGGCATAGCCCCTCCTAGTGCCTCTGTAATGAATAAAATTTTCATTTTAGTGCTCGTTTTGATCTACGTGCCATAAACTGTTAAAAGTATTTGCACATTATTTCTTTAAGTACATTATTTCTCCTAAACCCATTCATTCAGGAAGGACATGCCGCACAAAATACTCATACACAGTGGTTGGCACACAATGGGTACCTGACACCGAGACATAGATTCAGCCCAGTATAAAGTGGACCTTTACTCTATTTCATGGTTTGGCATCCATAAATGAACCAGAAGTCTTCCCAATTCACTTGTCTATTTCAAATCACAATCCCTTTCCTCAAGTCCTCTACCCCACATGGTTTCTCTGTCATTTGGTGTATAAATGTTATCTTTTACTTCTCTTCACTCCACAGCCAAACTTATTTACAACTTTATCCATTCCACTTTTCTTTCAAAAAATGGATGTTTACTTACTCCTTTAAAAATTGCAGCCAACTGTTTTCCGGAATACATTCCTTTATGCCTATTCTAGAGCATGGATTCACCAATGGTCTCCCTATCCAGTAGTAGTTTTCTCATGCTCAAATTACTCCTTTTTAAATAAAAAGAAAAAAAGAAAGAAAAAAACTTCCCTTTATACTTCGTATCTAACTCTGTCAAACAACTTTGGAAACACAATCTCGAATTCCTCTTTCCAGTTACTCTCAATCCAAAGCTTTCAGCTTTACAACTGACCACTTGACTGAAGCTCTCTGGAAAAGATTACCATGGATCTAGTTTTTAATTTGCAAATACAGAAGTCTCTCTTTAGTCTTAGACCTCCCTGAAATCTGAACAGCATCTATTGATCACCTTTCCCCTCTGCCAACACTGGAAACACAGGAAACACTTTCTTCTCACATTAGGAGAGGTTGCGGAAAAATCATCAGCTAATCGGACACTTGCTTCCCATAGCTCTCTCCAAACAACGAAACCATGATTATTTTAACTGCAGACAAAAAGGGTAATAACACTTTTGCAAGAACCAGATGTATTGGGATATGTTTCTCCATAATAAACACACTATGTATGTGCTGTGTGGATAAAAGACCTTTGTCTCTGCTGGAGATATGTGGAATCCTGTTAGCGAGAAGTACTTTTTTTACTTTGGCTGAAAGCATACTTTGCACAAACCACTAAACCCACAGGAGTCACAGTTTGGTTTAGTAAGATTCATTTTTAAAATGCTACCCATGCCAATAATCGATTAGTGTGGTAAGATGAAGAATGAAGGTAGATGGAGAATTCAGCTGGCTTAAAAATCAGAAATCAGATGAAGAGACACCAAATCTAAGTTCCCACAAGAGATAACCTTCTCAGCAGACCATGAGTTGATCACAGGGTCACTTTTGGCTGCTCAGGCACCTTCCATGGTCTCTTCTGATCACAGGGCAAACTCCAATGGCTCTAAAGACCAGGGTGCATGAATGTTACAATCCCTGAGCTATGGCCACAGGGAAGTCAGACTTCATCTTCTGCTGTGTCTTTTCTTACCCATCCTGCTGGCTGTCAGAACCCACAGACCTCATGCATAAAAGCAACAAACAGATGCAAGATTTAATCCTACAATCTGCCTTTATTTGCCTCTCTATTTTCTGGACTAAAATTTAAACCAAGGGCTTGAAGTGAAAATAACATTTCCCTCTTTGCCAAGTTTTTTTTTTCATTTTTTTCTCATTGCCTTGATTTCAGTTGATAAATACACACAAATGTTTTATCTCTGTGCCGGTTTGAATTTGTAATGTACCCCAGAAAAGCCATGTTTTAATTCTGGTCCAATCTTGTGAGTGCAGCCATTTCTTTTAATCCTGATTCAATACTGTAGGGTGGAAACTTTTGACTGGACAGTCTCCATGAAGATGTGACACACCAAACTGTGGATGTGGCCTTTTGATTAGATGGAGATGTGACTCCACCCATTCCAGGTGGGTCTTGATTATTTTGCCTGAGTCCATTAAAAGAGGAAACATTTTGGACAGAGCTCAGGGCAGAGCCAATGTAAACAGCCTGGGTGCTAAGCAGGGACTGTCAGAAATAGAATTTGAAGAGAAGAAATCTCCAGCGGCAGGTACTAAATTAAGAGATTAAACCCAGGGTTTTGTCCCAGAGCAGCTAAGTGAATGCTTGTGGATGCTTAGAGAGGAAATCACTGCCATCAGACGCTGGAAGCAGTGAAACCAAGAACAAGGACAAGCAGATGCCAGCCACATGCTTCCCAGATCACCACTCCTTGAGCAAAGGCATCTTTCTCCGATGCCTTAGTTAGGGCCTTAGAACTGTAAATTTGTAACATATTCCCTTTTTAAAGCCATTCCATTTCTGGTATACTGCATTCCAGCAATTTAACAAACTAACCCACTCTCTTTCTGTCCCAACAAATGGTTTTACATCCTTTGCCTTCTTATTATGCTTTAAATTACCCCTGGACCTCTTCAGGTACTGGGCATGGTTTTAAATATCACCTGCAGGTTTGCTCCAAATTTTCCAGAATTTCTAATTGAATTTATCATCATCTCAGAAATCCAGACCTTATTCACAAATGTCTACTGAAGGCTTCCATCTGGAATTGCCATGAACTTCTCAAATTTAGCATCACCAAGACCAAACATCCCCATATGCCTGAAGTAGTCTTCGTACCAAGATGACAGTGATAAAATTCAAGTTCACTCTTGTTTCCGCTGTTGTTCTGAGTCTCTAACATCCAGGGTCCCTAAATCCTCTCACTTCAATATAGTCAATACAGTTCTCTCCATCCCTCTATATCTTCATACATCATCCCTCCCCAAACACTCTGCAAGCCAAATTACGTTTGTCCTTAAATTTACAGTGACCTTTTGGCCTTCAAGATTTTTCCTTGACCTGGAATGCTACTCCTACTTTGCCTTTAGGGGAAACTTCTAAACGATTTTCAAGTCCCTGTTAAAATGTGAATTCTTCTTGATCTTTTCTACTTCTTGTTTGCTTTAAATATACCTTCATCATGGCTCTCTTAGAACTTTGCACCTTAGAACTGTCATATTCCTTACAGTTCTTTGTTTATGGTTCTGCCTTTCTTACCACACCATTAGATGTCCTAAGGGCAGAAGCCATGCCTCACACATCTTGGTATCCAAAACAAGGTATCTTGCCCCAAAAAAGGCAATTAAGAAATGCCTTTTTGGCTCTATTATGTAAGATGTGAACACAATAGATTAAATACCATTTTCAAAGTAAAATATGCATTTTCATGATTATATAAATACTGTAAAACTCAACTCTACAAGTATTTGCGTAGACCTATGTTTTCAGTTTTCTTAACTATATACTTAGGGGTGGAATTGTTGAGTCAATGGCAATTCTAAATTTAACTTTTTAGGAACTACAAATGTGTTTTCCAAATAAACTGCATCATTTTACATTCCTACCAGCAATATCAGAGAGTTCATATCCTTGAAAACACTTGATACTGCTTTTTTATTATAGCCATAAAGACTATAATGTAGTAGGTGTGAAGTGGTATCTCACTGTAGTTTCAATTTGCATTTCCCTAATGACTAATAATGTTGAGCACCCTGTAATGTCCTTATTGGCTATCTGTATACCTTCTTTGGAGAAATGTCTATTCAAATTCTTTGCCCATTTTCAACTAGTTTATCATTTTATTAAGTTGTAATAGTTATTTGCACATTGTGGAAATTTGACCCTTATCAGATTAATGATTTGTCATTATTTGTACAATTAGTTTGCATTTTTGCTCTCTTTTAATACAAACCTTTAAAGTATAAAAACCTTTCATTTTGATGGAGTCCAATTTATCTATTTTTCTTTGTTACTTGAGCTTTTGGAGTTTTTATCTAAAAATACAATTTCCTGATCTGAGGTCATGAAAATTCACATATACATTTTCTTCTAAGAATTGTATGGAATTAGCTCTGATTTTTAGGTCTATGATTTCTTCTCTGTTAAGTTTTTAATATGGGGTGAATTAAGGTTCCAAATTCATTGTTTTACATGTGGATATTCAGTTGTCTCACCACAATTAGTTTAAAAGACTATTCTCTGCCCCATTTTTTAGCACCACTATTGAAAAATCAATTGGCCACAGATGTATAGTTTTATTTCTAGACAATAATTCATTTCATTAATCTATACATCTGTTTATATACCTGTATCATACCACCTTAATTATCGCAGTCTTGTAGTAAGTGTTGAAATCATGGAGTGTGAGTCTTCCAACTATGTTCTTTTATAAAATAATTTTGGCCATTCTTACATTTCCACATGAAGGTTAGGATTAGACTGCAAATCTATACAACAACATAAAAAAAGTAACTGAGATTTTGAAAGAATTGCATTGAATCTGTAGATCAACGTTGGTAAAATGCTGATGTGAAATATTTCAAATAAATATTCAAAAAAAGTATTTACTTTTCTTGTGTAAACTTGTCTTAGTCAAGCACAATTCTGCAACTGTAAAAAAAAGATTAAAAACAAAGAAATGTAAAACACCTGGATTTAAGAAGGCAGCTATTCATAGCAGCAATAGCAAGCAAAATCATCTTTCCAATGGCAAGCCATACATCAAGAAAATCTCACCATATAAATATATCTATCTCACATTATTCAAGAAAGCTAGAGCAGAAAATAGCTATGTGCTGCTCATTGATAGCCTTATTCAAACTTATTATTATTATTATACAGCATATTTATTTGTATAATTTCTTAGGAAAAGACAGAATTATGACAAAGTTAATCACATTGCCTTCAAACTATATTCAGTTATTCAGCGCTAAAAAATTATCTTGCAAGGATATGAACCATGACTTGCCACTTGCAAATAATTTCACATCCACACTCAATTAGTGTACAAAGAAAAATCCTTGTTTTTCAGCAGTAAAGCATATCACCTATTTATAATATCTTAATAGGGTTCACTGGATTGTACAGTTCATTAACGATAAAGCAATATTGGTATGTATGCATTTAGCCCAGATCAGATGAATAATTACAATACAAAGCAATTCGTCCATTTTCTCAATTTGCAGAGTCAGTGAAAGGTTTTCACTCAAAATAGCTTCTCTTCATAATGAAAGAAGTTTCCCAAAATAAGACTAAACCTAAGTATTCCTCAAGTTTGAATAAGATGGTCTAGTCCCAGAGAAATATGATACTGAGCTTTCAAAATTGGAGATCTCTTTGAGTTTCTTAGCAGTGCTGAACTTGGATTGTTAATACTTGCACATTTCTAAAAATCAGTGCTGACTGCAGGATGGAAATGGTATGTAGTGTAACAGGCTCAATATGCAAATGATGTTAAAATAATATTTAAAGCATCAGATAACCAAAGTATAGAGTCATTCAGCTAAAGAAAAGTTTAACATCATGAGCATAATCATAATCAAACAAGTCACCACAACCATCAGAATATTGTCAAGCTGCCTTGCACCAAGCACTCAATTTGGTTCAAGCACCTGGAAATGACAAAGCTCACGCCCTTGAAGAATCACACACAAAAAAAATTATGCAAAATATTTAAAAAGGCCTATCAAAATGTGAAGTATATATTTATAAATAGGTATATGCAATCCATGCCTGCACTGTGCTTACTTACTCCAAAGACAAAGCGTAATAAATAAATATTGGTAGACATATAATGATGCGTTTAGGTTTCTATGGCAGAGACAAATGTTGAGATTAATTTTAAAACAGAAAAGTTATTTTTGAACCACCATATAGATGGGATATTTCATATATAAAGTGTGGCTTATTCATAACGAATATAGATTTGAATAGTAACTGGATGCTTGTAAAAATTAAAAGAAAACTAAAAGAAAAAATTTGAGTGTGATATTTTATCATTTTCAGACAAATAAATTTTAAAATAATTTAAAATGTCTATTTGAATGGTTATCTTATCATATAAAAAGCTTATAAAATGTCAAGAAAAACACAAGAGAAAGGACAAATTGTTCAAATTTATAAAATATTTTAACATGATGCTTGTCATACAAGACCAAATAGAAGAATCAAAAGGAATTATTTCAACATCAGCAACGACCTATTAGAAAATGTCAATGAAAAAAAAAAGCCTCTCCCCACCGCAATAAAAACTACAAACTAGCTAGTAACTAACTTAACAAGATCTGAGAAAGATATTTTTTCATGAAGAAAACTAAAATAACTGAATCACAGAAAAACTGAGGAAATTAAAAGGCATGTCAATGGGAAGCCTGTGAGTTAGAAACTGTCACTTCTTCCTCAAAATCATCTTAAATTAATCACAATGCCAGCTCAAATCCCAAGGTGATTGTTTATGGAATTTGATAATCTGATTATCATATTGGAAGAAAAGATGTAAAAATAGGTAAGGAACTTTGGAAAAAGGAAAACCACCACCTGCTTAATATCACAACATACTAAAGACCAAATAGTTGTCATAAAGTATATCATCATTAGTTGGGAAACAATAAAAACTTTAATATCCAGAAAATATAAATAAGTTCTATAAATTAAAATAAGATAAACCCCAAAACAGGCAAAGAGGGTGTAATGACTTGTAGCTATGTATCCCAGACAAAACATGTTTCTAAACTTAATCCATTCCTTGGGGTGGACTTCAATTAAATTGTGGCCCAAATGATTCAGGTCGGGCTTTAACCCAGATTACTGGAGTCCTTTACAAGCAGAATGAAAGTCAGATAGAAAAATGCCACAGAAAGAAGGCAGAAGTCAACTGAACCTAGAGAACCCAGAAGACGCCGCCATGTTCAGTGCCATATGGAGGAAAAGCCCAGGACCAAGGATCACCGGCAGCCAACCCAGAATGTCGTGATGATGCCTTGATTTGGACCTGTCCTAACCTCAAAACTGTGAGCCAGAAAATTCATGTTGTTTAAGCCAGCCCACTGCACGGTATTTATTTTAGCAATGAGGAAACTAAAACAGATACAAACCAACACAACATAGCAGAGGCAACACTAATGACTAAAAATCAAATAAAAGATGATCAACCTCTCTAGAAATTAGGGAAACAAATTTTTATAGCAAAGTGATATGCTATTGATCTACTCAGCAAACTCTGACAAGTTTAAAATTATTGTGTATTGGCCAAGGAGCAAGGAAATATGCACTTTCATTTGTGCTGGTGGAATGTAAACTGGTATCACTGTTTTGGAGAACAAATTGGCATTTTTATCTATTAAAATCTAAACTGCACATAATATCATGATCCAACCACTACAATGATCCAATCTACCCTTTCAATAAATTACATGAATGCATATGAATAAGAAACTCATGCAAGGATAATCATTGCAACATTGTTTGAAGTAGCAAAATAGCAGAAACAATTACTAAGAAAATGCAAGGATTAAATAAACCATAATATATCACACTTTGAAATAATAAACAAAAGCTAAAAAAAGTAATGTGAGTGTATCTTCCTGTACTTAAATGGAGAAACCTCTAAGCTATATATTAAGTGAAAATGAAGTATGGAGCAACAGTTTATATATACTGTATACATTATATATAATGTATATTGTTACATCAACATTGACTGCCTGTTTCTTTGAGGTACTTTACTGGAGACCCCAAAATCAATCTCCTCTCCATGAAACAATATTTGAAATCAGGACAACCTAACCATATGCTCCAAATTTGGTGAATATTTTATCCATCTAGTTTTTGTGCTTTTACATGAAAAAGATAGAAATTTGGTTTTATTTCTGTAGATAACCCAAAACTGGAAACACAATTCCAATCAATGTAATGTTATAGAGAAATTGATATGGAGAAAGAATTTTTATTATCCCGTGAAATATTAAATGTTTAATTAAAAGTGGAATGCAAAATTTTACATACATATGATCTCACCTGTGCTTAAAAGAAACTGTACATAATAAAATACCTCAGATATATTCATAGGGGAAAAATAAGTAGAAATTTACCAAATGTTCACTGGATGGTTAGAATGCAGTGACTTTTATTTTCCAGTTTCTTTTTCGTATTATATCTAGACTAGATATCCCACAATGGGCATATTTTATTTTAAGTATCAAAGACAAAATGTATCTTTTTGAAACAATGTATCTTCTGTTACTGAATTCTTCTGCTATCCCTAGAAAAGAAATACTTCTCTATTTCCAGCCTCTTCCCTGCACTCCAGTTCTACTTTTCTGCTGATACTGAGCAGTTATCAGTTTCCCAGCTTCAGCTTTCCTAGATGTGACTTGTTCAGACCTCCCACTGCTATGCTCACTTATCCCACTTCCCCATTGGCTCAGCACTGCCCCAGTTCCCAAGCAAAGACAGGATTGATTAAATTAACACAAACTAATACAAGGCCACCTCTCCTCCATCCTCTCATCTCCATCCATTGTTGGAGTGAGGTTTCTGATTTCAAGTCTGCCTGGACTTTTGAGTCACACCAGTGTGGAGTCAGTACCACACTATACTACCTACTTTATTCTATTCTTTCAGGTATTATTTTTTCAGGTATTTATCTTATAGCCACTACCAGCGTGTCAACCTACGAGGTCAGGTACCGTATCTTACACATATTTGGATCCCAGGCTGTGCCTTTCCAATGGTTTTCATAACTTGTAAGAGAGTATTTGATGAATGGCTGTTACATTTTTCTGACCAGAAATAGAATTTGCTCAGGACTTAATACAATGAACAAATATTTATGATGGAACTATTACATGCCGAGCATTGTACTAGGGGGATACTAAAAAAACAGAAGGTGTGTTTCTATCCTTGACAAAATTAGAATCTTCTGTGGTTGAGAACACCTAATAAAGAATGGAGAATAATTACTATTTGGCTCCTGCCTTAACAAGCAAAACATGAAAATCTCCTTGCCTGAGGTCCTGATTTCACAGATGGGCAAACTGCAATCGAGTTTGACTGTTTGGATTCTGGACTACTGCCAGCACTGACTTTTGCCTCCTGTCCCAACTCCATGGGCCCCAGTGCGCCTGGCTCTGCCTGCTAATACTTGAACGTCTGCCCACTTTAGATTTGTCCCTTGGATCCAGACTCCTGCCCCATCTAGCTCATGCTGCCTGCTAGAATCTAAATGTCTTCCTCTGGTCCTAGGATACCCTTTATCACTGTTTCTGCACACATTCCCACAATAAAAGGCAGTGACTCCAGTCCCAGATTTCTGAGATTTCTTTCTCTTGAGACAGAACATTGTGGAGGGTCTCTAAACCAAATTAGAACAAACATATCCATTTGCCTCCTCCTTTTTAATAGAACTGTCATTCTGGCCAGCAATCCCCCAATCTCCGGAGAGACATGGACCTCTGAGAAAGGTGACCCCATACTTCGCCAGCAGGTGTGTCCTGTTTCCCTTGCTGCTGGCTGGATTGGGCTGGCCAGTGACATAAGATGGAAGTCTGCAGAAGGGCTTTTGGCAAAAGTGTCCTCATTTTTTTTCTTTTTTTTTTTTTTTGCAAACAGACACTACTCCTCTATTTTGATGTGCTTGGAAGTTCAGCAGCCATCCTATTACTGGCTGAGGAGGAGGCCCATACACAGAGCCAAGGGAAGGGCAGGTATTGCCCCAGGAGTCCGCCATCCTCTAGATTTCTTGTTACCTTTACAAATGTTTTTGAATGTACTCTCATCCTCTGCTGTCAGGCTGCATATATTAATTTTAAACAGCATCCCTTTAAAAATAGTATCAGCAACTCTGTTTTCTATTTCAAAGGAGTGACATTAAAATGGGAATTTGATAGATATTGGTTGTTTCCAGTTTAAAAGCTATTATTATTAAAGCTGCACTTAATTTTCAAGTCTTTGGTTTTCATTTGTAAAAATGAATTTTAACTAAAAGAGACACTAACAGTCTGTTTCGCAAAGCGTGTGCCTCATTTTATATTCTGGTAGCTACCCGTCTTCTCCAAAACTTGGTATTGCCAGTCTTCTTCATTTTAGCCAATCTAATATTTGTGCAGTGATACCATATTGTGGTTTTAAATTTCACTACTTTGATAAATAATAGTGTTCACATCTTCATGTGATTACTGGCTATTTGTATATCTTCTTGCATGAAACGCCTCTTCAGACTTTTTCACTCTTTTAGTTGAATTGACTGACTTATAAGGTGCAAGAGTTCTAGAAAACGTTCTTTGTCAGATATATAGACCTAAGTATATGGATAGAGATACGGAGGTATAGTGATTGTGTTTTCCAAAGAGCAGAAGGTTTAATTTTGATGAAGTCTAAATTATTTTTAATTTTATGATTAGCTTTTGGGGGGCCCTGTCTAATAAATAGTTGCCTAACCCCAAATCACAAAGATTTTGTCCGATGTGATTATCTAGAGGTTTATATACTCAAAATCATGGATAAATCTCAAAAGAATTATTCTCAATGAAAATAGAAGACAAAAATAACTAAACATCATATGATTCAATCTATTTCAACTTCTAACACAGGAAAAAGCGATTGATAGTGACAGAAAGCAGACTAGGCACAGGAGGCCCTTTAGACTGATGGAAATGCTGCATTTCCTCACTGCAGTGATTATACGGGTAATGTGTCAAAACAATGAACCACATACTTAAGATGGGTGCATTCTATTATTTATAAAGCATACCTTAACATATTTAATTTTTTAAATGATAATTTGTGACTGGAATTTGGGATAGGATTTAAGGAAATGAGCAAAGTTTTATGTCTGAGACAGAAAGGTTAACCCTAATGAATATATAACTTCTGAAATAAATATCGCCACATTCTGAATGCATAAATGCACACAATCTTCCAAAAATAGTGGTACTGGTCTGTAAATGGAAGTAGCAAGTGATTTGCACCTCCAGTCAAGGAGGGAATAAAAAAAAGAGGGGGCAGGATGGAGAGACAAGAGAGGGCAATCAACGTTCCTTAGTTCTCCCCTTGGCCCAAAACTCCTTAATGCTAAATGTGCAGTTATCTTAGTGAAAAGGAAACACATGCCACTGGAGGTTGAGGAGTTTCTCGTGTGCAACAGTTTATATTTCAAAAGAAGAAAACAAATGAGACAGTGAGAAACATAGCATTAAATTTTGAAATTTTAGGGGAAACTCACTTGCAGACTTACAGAATTTTATAGCTAAATGACTTGAGTCCAAGTCACAGATAAATAAATAACCGTATCTTATTTTATTTATAATACAGATAAAATAAATAAGGCTTGGAGAGTCTGAGATATGTAGTTGTATAACTGATTAATGTTTGAAAAACTGGAGGAAAAACGTAGATATTCTGATTCTTGGTTCTGTGTTGTTATAAAATCACTCTCTAGCCCAGTACTCAGTGCAGAGAAGATTTAAAAAAAAAAAAAAAAATCTGGTGAATGAATGTATTCGTGCTAAAAAATATAATATAAAAAAACATTCACAACATAAGTGAATACAGGGATGAATTTAGATGCAGACTTTTTTTTTTCAAAACAATGTGTTCTATATATACTTCTTCATGCCAGTTCTGCACATTTAAGGGAAAAAAAAACCTTTTTTGTGAAATTACACTAGTAGGTAATATTCCCTGAGGCAAGAGAATGAAGATGAGCAGTAAACGCTCAAGAATTGTGGAATACCCTTTCCTAGAAATAATTAAGGACAATTAGCTCTTCCTAAGATAGTTATAGGACACTTCTACCTCCTTACTAAAAGATGGATTAATGATATTTAACAACTGCTTCAGGTCCTATAAATTTACGATAACTCGTAAGACTGAATTTTTACCAAACCGTAGTCTATTGCCAATTAAAATCAGCTGGGAACATCAACGCCTCAGGTGCTTCTGGAGTCACTGTGGTTTCCAGGTGGGTTGCAGGAGAAGAAACTTGTGTATCTACGTCAAAAGTGCATGGCTTTAGTTCTGAAACATCAAGGGACCATAAAAGAAAAGATCTTGTACTTACTGCAGATATGTAACAAAAAAGGCAAGCCAAATTTATACCAGCTAAACATCTCATAAGCTTCCCATTAACTCTACAGTTTGGTTCTGGGGCCCTTGGAATCTTATAAAACTAGATTCCTTATTTTACCCCACGTCCCTGTGGCATGTCCACTCATTTCAAGAAGGAACAGTGTAGTAAATTAGGAAATTATTTGATCCTCCATCACAATTGGCACAAATTTGATGCTACTTGGCTCCCAGTAAAAAGCCGAGCAAGCAAAATAGCAAGAGACTGAAAAATAGCGTGATACTAAATGTTTTTCACATGTTTGTATTTTTTTATCATCTAGTTCTGTTAATTGCAATTTAAGTATAAAACATGCTTTAAAATAACTAAAACATGGATTGTATCAACCTGACAGCAAAAATATAGGTATCCCCAAAGTGAACAGGCAGTTATAAATTTTTTCAGCTCATTAGACTAAAACAAAATTAATTCATTCTATCTCATGCTTACTTCCACCTCTCTGTTTGGTTACCACTTTAACTTATGGGAATATAATTGCTTATTTCACTCTTCTTAATGAACATGTCCTGATAAATAACTGTCTAAAGCATAGTTGTGTGCACAGATAGGGCCTTTAAACCTAAAGGAATTGGAAGCCCCTCCAAATAGGAAATCCCATTAAAATCAAGCACAATACATTTAGACTTAACTTTGTGTTTCCTTTGGAAACATATTCATGATTAAAAATAACATAGTTAAAGATAACATTCACAAAACCAATTTCATGTATGTCAGAACTACAAAAAAATAATGAAAAGCATTTTACTATCAGATAGAAAATAATAAAAATATGACTACATTTAAATAGGATGTGAGCAATATAACTACTGAAACTTCCAACTTGCAGATAAAATTTTCCAGAAATTCATTTTTGATAAAATAATTCAATCCATACTATTTATGCTGTTTGATAAATATTTCATGGATAAATACTGCAAAATATTTAATGAACTCAAACCAAATAAAGACGTACCAAGAGACGGAGCCAATAAGCATTTTCCAAATCACACTGAGCAGATAGTTAACCTGTTCAGTGCAGGTTCTCAAACAGACCTGTCATCATCACACCCTATTCTCCCAGTAAAACACTTGAGTGAGCATATTCATCATTTGGAATCATTAATAATTTTGAAACCCCAAAAAGCTACTGTGATAATTAAGAAAAGTCAACAATGAAGTAACAAATAAAGTCCCTGGAAATATAATGAGCCTAACAAGCACCGACTTCATATACATCAAAATAAACTATTCCTGGCTATTATTCTCCAAGACATACCTTTGGAATAGTGATGAGTTAAAGTAAAAGAAGGGAGGGTAGTGATAGCATAATACATAAACTTTTGTTGTTCAGCCCTGGCTAAATCTTCCCATTGCCTGAAGTTGAAGGAAAAGAGATAAAAAGAACACTCTGGATCCTCACTGTGGCAGAGACCTTGGATCCTGTGTTTTGGGATGGGGCTTTGGGTAAGATAAAGCACTGAAAAACAAGCTCCCCCGGATAGCTGAACATTCTGTGATAAATGGATCCTACACTACCAAAAGTTGCCTCATCCCTAAGTGATAGCATAACTGTATATATTTAACCCCTTTTATATATTTAAATAAATAACCCCTTTTTATACACTCACCAGTATAGCAACTATTCCAGTAAGCAGACTTCTTGATGTCACACTCCACCCCCACCCTTCCAAACACCCTGTGTCTCTCTTTCTCTCTGCTTTAGTTCCATCTGAGGTGCCCACCCTGCATGAAATTCTCCCCATGAGTCTCTGTCCCAGCTACAGGCCTACTCCTGAATGTAATCTTTCCCCAACCACACAGACATCTGTCCTCTCCTGAATTCCTGTGAGTCTTACTTGCTTGTCCTCTCTTTCTAGTGCATAATCCTATAGTGTCTTGGCTTCTTTTAAAACCATTTCTCCTAATTATAGCAATGATGCTTCCTCAATGCATGTTTTGTTTATGGCAAGTACTGTGCTGGAACCATTTCATTCTTAAAAATAATGCCATAAACCAGAGCCTGACTTTATCTGCATTTTAGAGATGAGGAAACACTTAAAAAAAAATACACACAGGCACAATTTCCAAGGCTCCTCGGTAGTGGAGCCTGCACTCAAATCTAAAGTTCACTCCCAAGGTTTTTTTTTTTTTTTTTTTTTTTCTTTTGGCCACTGGGAAATAGGACCTGATGGAAATGCCTGTTCTGTTCAACTAGACTACAAGTGGAGGTCAAAGAGAGTGACTTTACTTCATTCAAATACCTCATATCACTTAGCATCGACTTGGTGAGTTTAAGAGCTCTTGAAAGAAGGATAGAGAGAATGTGTCCCACATATTCCCTACAGGATTCTGTGAGATGTCCAGTTAGGTCTTCCTTCATTCCATATATTCTTATAGGTCCATTCAATAAATGGAAGCCTCTGGAAATAGATTTCTCCAGAGGGGGCTGTCCTTTACCTAAAAGCTGGATTATGGTCAGAGTGGCAGGCTACTTTTTAAAGATACTTATTTCTCTTCTAGTTCCTGTTTCATTAATTTTATCTAAGTCCCCATAAAAATTTCTATGAACAAAATGTCATTTTATTCTCTATTCCTTAGTAACAGTGCATATTCTGTTTTCACTAAGTGGATGAAGCAGGCTCATATATCACTCAATGCTCTATGCAAAAAAACAAACTGCAACAAAGAAAGAGCGGGGCTGACTGAAAGGCTGCCTGTACTGCATACTCACAACTGGGTACCACCCCATCCAAAAGAATAGTAGGGATGCAGGAGAGGGAGAAGTAAATTAGAACAATACTAACTCCTTAAACACAAATATAATTACTATCATAGTCTTTCACTGGCTTCACAGCATTTCAGGAAAAAAGGAAAACAAACAAATAAAATAAGCCTTCAAGTTCACTACTACGGAACCACCACTCAGATACAGAGAGGGTTGAGTGCAATTCTGCATCAGGATATTGGTTACACTAATAATTTAACTGAGCTTCTGCCACATGGCTTTAGGATTCAGCCAAGCCATTAATGGAATTGCATTCCTACCGTAGGGAATTAGGGAAGGCAGAGAATTGTTCTTAATATTATACACTTCTCCAAAACTGATTCAGATGATTAACTATCAGTTTTTCATCAAACAAGCACTCAATGACTTTGGAAGGCAAATCTCTTCATCTCAATGCCTATTTCACATTCCCATAAAATGTAAAGCACATACTGCACTACTGTCATTCAATAATTTAAATGAAAACAAAAAAATCAATGATTTGCTTCACAACAGAGTTTCTTATTAGCAGCTTCATTGAATCTACCATTAATTTCCGTCCCTCTGCACACTCTGTAAACCCAAAACATGACCATTCTCTTGATATCACAGTTTTGTTTTTTGATGTTATTGTTGTTGATGATATTTAAGGAGAACGGGGAGGGGCGGAGGGGAAACGCAGGCTTTTAAACAGTCTATTTCTGATTCCTACTTTCATTGTTTTTTGGACTTTCTGAAATGAATAAACTAAACATTCTGAGGCATTTCTGTCCCACCACAAATAAATAAACGTTTAAGCAGAAAAGCTTTTGAAAAGGAAAATCATCAAATTACTATTAAATCATATAAGAGAAAGAGGCAGAGTGTAAGTCAATGAAAGCAAAATTAAATATAGTACTCTATGAAATTAAGTGTTTCCAAACCAACTGAATTTTTACATTGTTAACAGAATTCCCGGGGTTAAACTTTTCCATTGGTATAAACCCTAAACCTAATCACGTAGTATGTTTCTTTTCAAATATCGTCAGGCTCCCTACCAGGTGGATAAGAAGGAGAAAAGGTACCTGTTAAAGACTGTAGTGCAGCTAGTGCAATCAAAATGGCATATAAACAAGCCTGGGGAGTTGAACCTTATTTCTTCAGAAACTGACCACTATTCTCCTTTAGAAGTTAATCCATGCTCAACAACCAAAAGCATATTTCTTCCACTCTTTCAATCCCTATGACTCCAAATATATACCTTGGTGTTTTGTTTGCCAATCAAAACATTCCATAAACCATGCTGTGGTGCACATGCATTAAAGTTTAGAGAGTTTCTGCCTTTGAAGTACGTCGTGACAGAACCAAGGACACACAGGTTCAAATCCAAGCCAAATATTAGGCGGGTGGTTTGAAAATATCAATCCAAAGAGGCCTATAGGAACAGAATACAAGCTCTCACTGCCACCACCCTTCCTCTCCCCTCCCCTCTTTCTCTCTTGTTCCCTTCCCCTGCTCTCTTTTCTTGTGGGTCCCTCATGAAGACAATCAAAGCAGGGAAAGCTGGATTTTAAATTCAGTGAGAACACACTGGGAATATGTAATTCTCAGGGGAAAAAGAAACTGCTAAAGAGATGGTTGGGGGGCTGTTGGCGACATGTCTAAGGGACAACTCTCCCCACCCCCACCCTAATACAGCACATATCCATAGATTTTTCCTCGAACCTCTTCTCTTTCCAGTTCCCGGTACTCTGTCCAAACTCGACCCTTAATCCTAATCATTTAGGACCTGGAAAGCATCCGCTGTGCAATAGTCTGTCTCTCAGTATATGTGCCCAATTTTTCCTGAAGCCCCTGAATTCGGACAGTTGAAGCAGGAGAGAGCGGATTCCACCGGAGAAGGGGTGAAGAAAAGGGGGGAAAGAGATGGAGACGAGAAGAAAGGGATGAAAGATATGCTCTAGGGCGAGCGGTTGAGAGGAAGACCAGGAAGAAAGGAAGGATGGGAAGGAAGCGAGGTTGGGAAAGAGGAAAGAAAGGGATGAAAGAAAGGCTGGAAGGGAGAACGGAGGGGAGAGGAGAGAGGGATGTTGGGAAGGATGAGGGTGGGAGGGTTGGGACGCGAGGAGGGAGGGGAAGATGGAGAGGATAGGAGGGAGGCAGAGCGGGAGGGAGGCAGGCAAGGATGGAGGATGCTCTGCCCGGGACTCACCTCTGTGGGTCGGTGGGAGTTGCCAGCCTCCTCCTCTTTTTTGCCCGTTCCCAGCAGCTGGAGAGGCTGTCTCACCGGGACCGGAGAGGCGGCAGCGGGGACAAGGGCAGCAGCTGCTGCAGCCGCCTCCGGCCGAGGTGCGGCGCCGCCCGCTCCGCGCGCCCGCCCGCCCGCCGGGGTCTCCGCCTCACTCGCCAGGCAGCGCAGCCGCTCCCCCTCCCCCGCCCGCCCAGCGTCCTGCCAGAGCGCGAGCGGCAGCGGCCCGGATCGCCGCTAGGGGAGGTGTCCAGTGCGCAGGCGCGGCCGCTCCAGCCCTCGCGCGCTCCCGCGGCCTCCGCGACTCCGCGGGGTCGGGGGAGGCCCCGGGACCCTGGGGGCGCGCGCGGCCTGAGGAGCGCCGAACGGGTGGGGCTGGGCGGGGCTGGGGAGGCGCGGCCGGTTTCGCGCTGCAGGTGGGGGGAGGGGGAGGTGGCGAAGGGCGCAGGTGCCGTGGCCATGACAACCGCGTTACCCAGCGCGCGGGGACCCCCCCACCCACGGTCCCGCGCGGCCAGGCCCGCGCGAGGAACCCGCTGCGGGGAGCGCTCCCGAGATGGGGAAGGAGGCCGGCGGGTCGCGGAATGGGAAAGGAAGGGTGAGCCCTGGGGAAGGCGGGCGCGTGGCAGGGAGAGCGCAGGCCCAGTGCTGGGAAGTCAGAGAGTGACCCGGGAAGGAGGTTTATTGAAACCCGGCGCCCGGAGGGGAGGCCGACTGGACTAGAAAGGACCTAGAAGAGGATGGAAGTGTAAAAGCAAATGGAATATTCGTTCATTTATCAAGCCTCTGTTGAATGATGTCGCTGTGGGAGGTATTGTATTTCCTTTAATAATTCAAAGAATATTTCGAGCCCCTAATTTGTTCCAGACACTCTGCTTAGGTATCTGGAGACATCGAACAGTCTCTAAGGTCCGGAACTTATCCTCCAGCTGGGGAACGGGCACAGCGAGGGCAGGCAGGGAGTATGTGTTTTGCCCACGACCAGCAACTGTAGCTAGATGGTGGACTGTAACTATTAGAAAAGTCCTGGAGCCGAGAAAGGTCCCCGCAACATAAAATATGAAACATAAGTCATAGTTATTTTGTTCAGCCACTAAGTCAAATGACATACACCTGCCCCCGCCCACATTAAGAAAGGAAATAAATAAAAACCCAAGGAAGCGAGGGCAACTCGGCATGAGTCAGGTGACGCGCCCATAAGGGTCTGCCTGGCCGGTCTTCTAGCCCGTCAGCGTCGATGCGTTATTCAAGCCAACACTTGAACCGCTACCACTTGATGGACGCTTTGTTTTCGCTCTCCTCCACTGGCTGTGACTACCCCAACCCCACCCACCACCGGTTCTCAGGTCGGCATCTGCAATTGTTTGAAAATTATATCAAACCCGAAGTGTCTTTCTGACCAGGTACTGTCTCGAAAGCATTACCTCTGTCCGTTACTCTCTCTCTCCCAATAACTTCTTGCCTTTCTTTTTTCTTGCCCACACCACTTTACCAATTTAAACATGTCTCGGAGAGAGAGTGAACAGGAGTCACTACATGTAGGTTTAAGAAAAAACCTTGTTAACCCTCAACGATGATTCAGGACCAAGGACAGTGACAGCACGTATTCGTCCCACCAAGCGTTTTCCTTAACGCTGCCTATAGAAAAGAGAGAGACCCGCTAAATGTGCTGGACGTGTTTCTAGAAGTAAACCCTTATCGCCGAATGATTTGCGCCAAAAGAAATAACAGGCCGTTTACTGGGAGAGGTAGGAAGGCAGCAGGCCTTTGCTGGAAAGAATGAGTAGGATTTAGAGAGGGATTGCAGGACCTTAAAATGAAAGCAGGCGTTCGTTTAGCAAGCAAGGACCGTCAATAAAAACTGAGCTTCTCCAACAGCATCTTCCCGGAGGCAGAGGACACTTGAATTTAAACGGCCCAAGAATCTGGAAAGACTAAAGTAGTCCCAGTTAAATGAGGCGGAACACGAAAGGACTGACATTGCCACAATTGCATTTTCACTTCTCTGGTCGGGATGGAGGGGTTATATTCAAAAATACAGAAAATAGTTATGGGACAAGTATGTCTCTTTAAAGTTCAATGAGGTCATTTATAGCTTTGTGCATAATTTTAGATTCGACTTAAATGTATAATTCTGTTTTCATTGTCAGCATCCTAACAAACTAATGTAGAAAATGTACTCTGTTGTATCCAAATGACATTTCCCTTGTTTCTGTTGTGTAGTGACTTTTAAAACTATCAGATATTGAGAGACACTGTAAAGTCATTTGTAAAACAATTGTAAGCTTTTTGTCCATGGAATTGCTTTAAATTGGAGTTAATAAAAAATAAAAGCTTTAAAGTCATCTTTTATTTCCCAGGCCCTTGGTCTCCCTCACTCCTTCAAAATGCACACAAAGTGTTTTCTGTCAATCAGATAGCGATAAGAAATTATTCAAGCAATGCATTTAAGTCACCAGCAGGCAAACAGGAGCTAAGATTTTTGTTCTCTGTCTCCAAGGAATGTACTAATTCTTCTATGTTTTTAATGAAGGGGACCCCTCCACACACACCCCTGTTTACCCTATGGAGACATCCAAATTTAGTATATGTATTTTTCTCTGAAAACAGTCTAAACATCCTTGTACTAATAATAGCTATCATTAAATACTGAAAAGCTATCATTTTAAACCAATGGATTATTTTTGTTTTTTTTGTTGTTGTTGTTTTTACCTTTATGTCTGATTTTGAGAATGCTTATGAATCTGATTGTTTTCAGTTTTCTTGATTTAAGTGTTGTCCTTCATTTCAGTGATATATACATATTCAACCCTTGGAAAAAAAACAAACCATTTTTCCCTTCCCCCATTCATGTTCAAGATTTATGGCCATATAAATAAACTTAAAGAGTATTGTTAAAAGCACAGCATTGTTTTCAAATGGAGAAAAACATTGTTTGTATTTGAAATACAATTTAATCTTCAATTGTATGACATCTAGATTATTAGAATCAGTGCTGGTATTCTTAGTAAAATTATGCTTAGTGCTTATACATTTAAATGTCAAGTCTCTCCAAACTGGGACCCTTATTCAATCTGTCAGCTCCAGAAATTTCTCTATTAAGTTCTCCTGAGCAATTGCATTTTAAAATGATTTCCTGAATATGTCAGAAACTGACATGGTATTTGTTACATATGAATAGTATCCCAGGATTTCTCCTAACGTTGTCCAACTAGTTCTATCTCAAATCTAAGAGCAGGAATCTCCTCTCATCTAAAATGAAACAAAACAAATATTAGTCAATGAAACCTTCACTTTTGTCATTTTTATGTACTCATTACACTATTAAAAATATAAAGTAGCATGTTTTATAATTCTCTTTTTCTTCCACTCTATTAGCTCTAACTTTTCTATTTTCATATGTATTTAACATTTGTATCCCTAAGTAATTGTGTGTATAGTGAGATTGTGTACGCATGTACACACTTTTAACGATTGCAAATGAACATAATGAATATTGTAGGACCCATTTGATAAAAGCCATACTTTTGTATGTCGAAACATTTGGGTAGAGTGTGGTAGGCAGAATAGTAGCCCTTCAAAGATTTCTATACACCAATCTCTGATACTTGTGAGTGTCTAATATTATGTGGTAAAGGAGACTTTGCAAATGTGGTTAAGCTTTCAGATTTTGAGAAGGGGAGTTTATCCTGAATTATCTGGATGGATCCAGCCTAATCACATGAGTCCATAAAAGTGAAGAATCTTACCCAGCTGAAATCAGAGAAGTGCTTCAGAAAGATGAGGCAAAGGAGAAGAATTAGATTCAAAGCCTGAGAGTGACTTGATTGGCTTTGCTGGTTTTGCATGGGTTTGCAAGCCAGGGAATGAGGACAGCCTCTAAAAGCTGAGAGCATCCCCTGACTAACAAATAGCCAGGAAACAGGGACCTTGATCCTACAACCACATGCAAATGAATTCTGCCAACAACCTTAATGAGTGAGTGATACAGGCATTAAGATAATGATTTTCCATGGCATCTTTTGACCACTTTGTATTGTTTCTATCATCTTTTAATTCCAATTAATCTTTTAAAAAAGACAAATTATTCTATAATATGTCTTCTCTTAATAAATAAGTGAATCCTGTCTTCAGATTCCCTAATTAAACTTTTTTTTCCTTTTCAAAGAAAACGAAGACTTCTGTTTAATCAATTTAAAAAGTGGACTGTTATGCTCTCAATCATAACCCTGGAGCAGAATTTTCAAAACTCTTTCAGTCTGGACTCTTTAAGTGGCAATTGAATGAAACCCAACTTAAACTAGTAGGAGAAAAAATGAATTTTTGACCTCCATAACTGGGAAGTCTATGATGTTTCTGTGTGCAGCTCAGCTAGATCCTGGGGCTCTTCAGAAATATTAATCATGGTGAGGACTCTGATTGGCTTTGATGAAGCCTTATGTTCATCTCTGACCAGAGGAATAGAGATCTCTGGCTGTGTTACTGAGGGTTCTGTAGAGAAATAGAGCCAACAGGAGGGATCTGTAAATATGAGACTTATATATATGTCTCATGCAACCATAGGAATGCAAGAGTCCAAAATCCACAGGGCAGGAAGTGAAACTGGTGGCTCTGATGAAGGGTCTCAATAAACTCCACAGGAGAGGATACCTGGCTAAAGAAGCAGTGGAAGAGACTCTCTTCTTCCTTAAAAGCCCTCAATGGATAGGATTATCTCATTGAGAGAGACACGCCTTAGTTGATTGCAGATGTTATCAGCCACAGATATAATCAACTGACTGATGATTTAATCAACCAGCCAAGAAATATCCTTGCAGCAACTTTCAGACCAATGCTTGCCTGACCAGACAACTGGGCATAATCATTTGGCCAAGTTGGCAGTAGAGTCTAATCATCAAAGCCCACCCCTTGTCAACTTGGCATCTATAAACATCACCTTGAAAAATGCTTAAATTCCAAATAGAACACAATAACAGACATATATTTCACCTAACAGCACTTAACTATCCTACATACAACCAGAAATGTACTACATCTCTCCAGAATAGGGGGTGAGTTTTTAAGTAACATTCACTCTTAAACTTCCTATCCTATGACTTAAGTACTATAACATGAACAATATATTTTATGTCATATGGTAAGAAGAAAACAAGATATTTACTTATGTACAAACGCAAGCATACAACAAAAGAGGGAGGAAATATTCTTACAATCACACTCCTTGTTTCTGTAACTGGTCATGTGGTTATAGTTCATATTTATCACTACCTTCTTCTACTACCCATTCCATGTTCCCTTTACTCTCAGTAAGCACTTCAGCTGGCCATGGTTCTTTGCTGGGTGGGGTGACCCAGACTTTCATTTCTGAAGCTTCTGGGTTATTGGTAATTCTGCCTGGATTGGTTATTGCAGTTTTCCACTGACTTTAATCACAAAACATGGTAATACTAAGAGATGCCCTAGGGGATCTCCTGTATTCCAAGAAAACACTTCTTTACCTCCACGGTGTAGTTGCAGTCCTATTTCTCCTTGATAGTCAGAATCAATCACTCCAGACAGAACAGTAATCCGCTTTCATGCCTCTTGATTCAGCAGCATGAGAAGCACAAAATAGCCAGATAGCAGTCTTAATTTCCAGCTCAATGGAATCATTAATGTGTCTCCTGGAAAAAGCACTCCTCTATATGGAACTAAGACCTGTAGACCAGCAGAGTTGCAGGGACAGGAAGCAAAAATTTTCCTAGTGGATCAATAGGGGTAAAAGTGAGTGGTGCAACTCCCATTTCTACCCTGTGATGATTCCTGAACCCATGAATCCTGGCTATTGGAGAAAGAGCATCACAGAGTGGATGCTGATTCAGAGCATGCACAGCCCCCTGGAGAACATTGCCTCAGCCCTGAAAGGTATTGCCACCTGGTTGGCACCATAATTTGGTTTTCAAAAGGCCATTCCAGTGTTCTATAAACCCAGCTGCCTATGTAAGTGGGCAACATGGTAAGACAAGAGAATTCCATGAGCATGTGCCCATTTCTATACTTCATTTGCTGTGAAGTGGGTTCCTTGATCAGAAGCAACATTGTATGGGATACCATGATGGTGGATAAGACATTCTGTAAATCCACATGTGGTAGTTTTTTCAGAAACATTATGTGCAGGGAATGCAAACTCATATCCAGAGTATGTATCTATTCCAGTTAGAATAAATTGCTGCCCCTTCCATGATGGAAGTGGTGCAATGTAACCAACCTGCCACCAGGTAGCAGGCTGATTACCTTAGGGAATGGTGCCATATCAGGGTTTGAGTGCTGGCAGATCGGGCACTCAACAGTGACTGTAGCCAGGTTAGCCTTGGTGAGTGGTAGTCCATGTTGCTGAGTCCATGCATAACTTCCATCCCTACTACATTGCCACACTTTGTTTATGAGCCCATTGGGCAATGGCAGGAGTGACTGAGGAAAGAGGATTATTTCTAGGAATAGGATAGGTCATCTTATCCACTTGATTATTAAATCCTTCCTCTGCTGAACTCACTCTCTGATGAGCATTCACATGGGACACAAATATCCACAAGTTCTTTTCACACTCAGAAAGGTTTATCCACATACCTCTTCCTCAGACATTTTGTGTCACTAATTTTCCAGTCGTGCTTCTTGCAAGTCCCTGAACACCCAGTATAAACATTACCAACAGCCCATGCATCAGTATACATACAAACACACCTCTGGCCAGTCTCATTCCAAGCATAATAAACAACCAGGTGTATTGCTTGAAGTTCCACCCACTCAGAATATTCTCCCTCATGACTGTCCTTAAACATCTCAGAATGGGATTGTAGTGCTGTGAGTGTCCACTTCCGGGTGGCCATGCAGAACTACCTGTAAACTAGGCCAAGTTTTCTCTGCCTCAGTCAACTGACTGTAAGGAACTCCCCAAGAGGCCATGGCTCTGGTCTGTGAAAAAGAAGGTCATGTGGCAGGAGAGGGGGCCATGGGCATTTGGGTCAATTCCTCATGTAACTTATTGTGCCTTTAGGACCTGCTCAAGCCCCATCCCAATATGCCATTTCCATTTTATGATGGAGTGAAGCTGTGCATGCCCAACTTTATGGCTTGGTGGGTCAGACAACACTCAGCTCTTGATAGGCAACTCAGGTCTCATGGTTACTTGGGGGCCTGTAGTTAAGTGTTCAGTCTTTCTAAAGCCCAATAACAGGCTAAAAGCTATTTCTTATAGGAAGAGTAGTTATCTGAAGTGGATAATAGGCCATTGCTCTAAAATCTAAGGGGTCTGCATTGTGATTCTTCTATAGGGGACTGCCAAAGCCTCCAAACAGCATCCCTGTTTGACACTGACACTTAATCACCATTGGACCTGCTGGATAATATGGTGCAAGTGGCAGAGCAGCTTGCACAGCAGCTTGCACAGCAGCCTAAACCTGTCACAGAGCCTCTTCTTGTAAAGTTTCCCACTCAAAACTAGCAAATTTTCTGATCACTTGGTAAATGGCTTGGAGTAGCACCCAAATGAAGAATATGTTGTCTCAAAAATCCAAAGAGGCCAACTAGGTGTTATACCTCTTTTTTGGTCATAGGAAGGGCCAGATGAAGCTTATCCTTCACCTTAGAGGGGATATCTTGACATGCCCCACCCACTGACAGCTAGAAATTTCACTGAGATGGAAAGCCCCTGTATTTTTGTTGTCTATATATCCCATCCCCTAACATGCAAACTTACCAATAAGTCTAGAGTGATTGCTATTTCCTGCTCACTAGGTCCAATAAGCATGATATCATCAATATAATGGGTCAGTGAGATGTCTTTGGGGAGGGAGAAATTATCAAGGTCCTTGCAGACAAGATTATGACATAGGGATGGAGAGTTGATATACCCCTGATGTAGGACTGTGAAAGTATATTGCTGGCCTTGCCAGCTGAATGCAAATTGTTTCTGGTGGTCCTTACTGACAGCTATTGAGAAAACAGCATTTGCCTGATCAATAGCTGCATATTAGGTACCACACTGTGTTGATTTGCTCAAGCAATGATACCACATCTGAAATAGCAGTTGCAATTGCAATCACCACCTGGTTAAGTTTTGATAATCCACTCTTATCCTTCAAGTCCCATCTGTTTTCTGCACAGGCCAAATAGGAGAGTTGAATGGGAATGTGGTGGGAATCACCATACTTGCATCCTTCAAACCCTTTACAGTGGCACTAATCTCTCAAATCCCTCCAAAAGTATTGTATTGCTTCTGATTCACCATTTTTTTATGTAGGGGCAATTCTAGTGGTTTCCACTTGGCCTTTCCTAACATCATGGCCCTCACTCCATGGGCCAGAGAACCAATATGAGGATTCTGCCAGTTATTGAGTATGTTGACTCCAATTATGCATTCTGGAGCTGGGGAAATGACCCACTGTGAGACAGTCCTGATCTAAAACTCCATCGATCGCCTGACCTCCATAAGCCATCACTCTGAATGGTGGACCAGAGTGACATTTTAGTCTCTTGGAGTTAGTTTCATTTCTGAGCCAGTGTTCAATAATCCTCAAAATATATGACCCTTTCCTTTCCTCCAGTGCACAATCACCCTGTTAGAAGGTCATAGGTCTCCTTGGGGAAGGCTTGCAAGAAGATTAACAATGTAAATTTTTGACAGTGTGAAAGGGTCCTTTCCCAAGTGTACCCAGCCCTCCCCTCATTTGAGGGCTCTTGTGGTCTGTAAACTGTCTGAAGTCTGGGAATTGATTAAGGGGCTATGACTCTCTGTTTTTGTAATTCAAGTTAGATTTCTGTTCACTTGACCTAGAATTCTCCTGCTTACACAGCTCAAACAAGAATTTAGTGGACTGCCCATCTGTTTTACTTCTAAGAAACCCATGATCTACTAGCCAATGCCACAAGTCTCTGTGAGTTAGGTTATTTTGACTCTGGCTTTGCATCTCCTGTCCATTATGGTGGCCATGCCCACCTTGTCTATGGTGATTAACTTCACCATGTGGCTCTTGCCAACTCAGGATCTGATTACCCCCATTGTGTTTAAAGTTTCCAGCTCAGTGAACAGCAGTTCCCACAGTAATAGCTGACTTACAGAGAAGGGCAACTACAGAGCTCTTCGTGATGTTACAGCTAGTTTCACAAATTTATTTCTCAATGTTTTGGTGAAAGAGGTGTCCTCTGGACGTTGCTGGGTTGTATGAGCAGATCTTCCATGATAAATCTACTCTAACATTTCCATTTTCCAAGCCTCTGGATCCCCTCATCTACATTTTACCAGGGCAGTTCTGGAATTTTGAGGTCAGGTAATGTTGGCCACACTCGAATCCATGTTTCAGCCATCCATCCAAACAAACTGCTAATGCTCTTTCTAACCCCTCAAGTTACTACATTGAATGCAGAATCTCTGTTTAGTGGGCCCACATCAAGAAATTCAACTTGATCCAACTTTATATTCCTTCCACCATTATCCCACATCCTTAATATACATTCCCACATATATTCCCCTGATTTCTGTCTATATAGATTGGAAAACTCATGCAATTCTTTTGGTGTATAGCATGCATCCTCATAGGTCACACTTTGAACCTTATCTTTCAGGGCCTGTTGGGACTTTAGTCTAATTATAGGTCTTAAATTAAGGAAGGATGGTAGAGGTTGGTGATGAAAAGAAATAGAAGGATTTTTCAAGCCAATTACTACAGGGTATTCTGTTTCAATTTCATTTGGTGAAGCAGGATCAGTTGCTCCAGACAGAGGAGTCAGGGTTGTTTCCCCAGGGGAGGTGGGTGCAGCGTTAGCAGGCAGTGAAATGTTAATCTCATTAGTGGAGGTTGGATGACAGACTCCTCTGAAGAGACTGGAGGCCAGGAAGCTATTTCCTCAAGCAGTCTGGAGGTTGGGAAGCTCCTTCCTCAAGGCAGCCCATTACAGATCTATCTAGCAAAGGCTCAACAGTCTCCCCATCGCCATCATTATCATGGCATATATCATGATCCCTTGTTTCAGGTTCCCATTCTTTTCCTATCAAAGCCCTTACTTTAACAGCAGACACCCTGCAAGGTTGAGATTTTAGTGTACATTGTAAATCTGCTACTCTCACAAGGAGGCTTTGTGTCTCATTTTCAGAGATCTCAAGTCTGTGACCACAGGAAGTAAGATTTTCTTTCAGGGCACACAGGGAAACTTTTACATCATTCATACACATTGAACTTTCAATTTGAAGCACTCTGCTTATCCCTTTCCCATATCACTGTATCTAGCAGATATAGCAACAGCAGGCAACATCATTATATCTCTTAATTACACAAAACTCCATGAAGGTGTCAAAAATAAGCCTTGCCTCATATAAGCACACAATTAACAGAATCTAATAGTGATATTTTGAATATCTCTTTTGACAACTCACCCCATGGACTGTCAGTACCATCTTGATTATTGTAAACACAGTCATTAGTGCCTCTGAGTCTAGTCAGAGTAGAGAAATAATTGTAAAAATCCATTTTTAGGGTTCTGTTTTTCAAGATCCACTCCTAGTACCAAGCTATGTTAGTCAGGGTTCTCTAGAGAAACAGCACCAACAGGGGAGATCTGTAAACATGAGATTTATAAAGGTGTCTCATGCAACTGTAGGAATGGAAGAGTCCAAAATTCATAGTGCAGAGTATGAAGCAGGTGGCTCCAATGAAGTGTCTGGACAAACGCCACAGGAAAGGGTCATTGGCTGAAGAAACAGTGAAAGAGGTTCTCTTCTTCCTTAAAAGCCTTCAACTGGTAGGGTTATCTCATTGTGGGAGACATGCCTTAGTTTATTGCAGATGCAATCAGCCACAGATGCGACCAACTGGCTGATGATTAAATCAAGCATCCATGACATATCCTTGCAGCAATGGTCAGACCAGTGCTTGCCTGAGCAGACAACTGGGTATAATCATTTGTGAAGTTGACACCAGGACCTAACCATCACACTGGTTTATAGGCCCACTTCTGTGACAGCATGGAGGAGGAAGACCCATTCCCTGAAGGATTCAGAAGAACTAGCAAGAGGAAGTATACTGAACAGCTTCCTAGTTCATCATTGAAAGTTATTTTAAAAGAGATTTACACAATAATATTATATTAACAAATCCTAGGTGAAATTGATTTTACAGGTCTCCTTCACGAATGCTCAAATTCTTTAATGTGATAAAATGCATTAAGCTTTTTTAAGAGAAGCTAGCACTTGTCATATTTCCCATAATTATTTGACTAGGCTAGAGTTCCAAGGAACATGCTTTGGGAAAAGTTAGTCTTAGTTTAAGCCATTTTCTACTGTCTTTGGTTCTCACACTTAGTAATGAGCTTAAATCTGTTCTTCCTTGATTAAAAAAAAAATGTATGATCTTCACTGCCATTGTTATTCTTTCAAAGAACACATACTCTTAGAACTCAAAGGGACTTTTATGATAATCTCTTCTTTTTCAGCCTCCTTATTTTGTAGACAGAGAAACAGAGTCAATGTGATTTGCCTCATAATCATAGAACCAGTCAAAGACTATAAGTCATGTTGATGAGATTATGCTGAGGTAACAAATAACTCTCAGATCTCAGAGGCTTATATCAACAAATATTATATAATGAGTGCTATCTGATAGCTTTGTTTTACATGATTCTTTTTCTGGATCCCAAGCTAACAGTATAGCAACAACCTGGAATCTCATTCATCATCATCATAGAGGGATGGAAAGCAATTAATTGGTCTGACCCAGAAGTGACTTGGCCTAAACTAGTGGCATAGCCTATAAAACCACAAGAAGTTTCGCACTGCAAGACAACCATATGCCTAGAAAGCAAAGAACCTGAAATGTTTGATAATAGTCCTGACTACTCAGGGGTAAATGATGAGACAGGATTTCCTGTCTGTCTTTTTATAGTACTTTCTTCTACCACTTTTGATTGCCAAATGTGATTGGATGATGTATGATAAAATGCAAGATATCAATTACAGAACATTTACTAGTGTGCAAGAGACTCAATAAAGAACTTTACATATGTTAGCTCAGGAAAGATAATATTAATATTATTCACATTTTACAGATGAGGACTCTGAAGCACAGACTGTTTGAGTAAGTGTTATAGTTTCCATGGTTGCTCAAGCAAATATCATATAATGACTTGGCCCAAGCCATGGAAATTTATTAGCTCATCATTTTGAGGCTGAGAGATTTCCAAATCAAGCCTTCATAAAGGTGATGCTTTCTTCTTGAAGACGGGTATGCTGGCTGGGGCTGGCTGTCAGTGAAACTTTGTCCTGGACAACTCTGTCACATAGCACTGCACATGGTGACCTCTCCATTCTCTTCTGGGTTCCATTGACCTAGACCTCTTGCTTTTTTTCTCTGTCTCAGGGCAGTCGCCAGCACATAAAGGCTGTAGGTGCTTATCTCCAAACCCAGATGATACCTGCCCCCCCAAAGTCATGCAACACCCCTCAAACCCCCTAGCTCTGCCAATGTGTACATTAGTTTATGACCCTCCCAAAAATGTGCATGTGCATGGACCCAAGTCATGCTGCCCCAGCACTGGGCAAGAACTGGTCTGCACAACTGGGCCACATACACCCCCAGCCCACACAAGCACAATGTCAACCTGCTGCCCTGAGCACTGCGTATGTGCACCAAGAGCCACATGCCCTAGAACAGTGCACACTGGTATCCTACCACTCCAGACATGTACACCTGCACAGCCACATCCTCCCCACCAAGGAGTACCCTCGCTCCCAGGCACCAGCATAGCATCCCCAACCTGTGCCTGTACCTGCACTGCAAGGCATCACCAAAAAATTGTGCCCCACCCCACAGCCTGCATCCCATTTCACATCCATCCCACAAATACAAAGCTTTAGGTTACTGAAGGAAATCAACTTCCAAAGTAAACCAGTCAAGACATTTACATGCTGCGAAGATGATGGAAGATCACTAAGCATATCATGATGCATACACATACAGCCTAGCATAACAATCAAATTAAAACTAGAGGAGACACAGATGTTGGAACAACTAATCGAAGATGTTCATATAACTCTACTAAATAAAATAAATGGGATGGCTAATGACATAAGGGAGACCAAGAAGACACAAGAAGAACATAAATAGGAATTTGAAAAAATAAATAGAAAAATAACAGACATCACAGAGATTAAAGATACTGTAGACCAAATTTAAAAAAAAACACATTAGAGACTCACAAGAGCAGATTTGAAAAGGCAAAAGAAAGAATAAATGAACTAGAGGACAGGACAACTGATTTTGAACACTCAAAACAGCAAATGGGGCGGGCCGCGGTGGCTCAGCGGGCAAGAGTGCTTGCCTGCCATGCCGGAGGACCCCGGTTCGATTCCCGGCCCCAGCCCATGTAAAAAACAAACAAACAAACAAAATATAATAAAACAAGAAAATGTTTAAAGATGTTTCCCTTTCTTCCTCCCTTCCTTCCTTTCATCCTTCCTTCCTTCTCTGTCTTTCCTTCCCTTCCTCCCTCTCTCTTAAAAAAAAAAAAAAAAAACAGCAAATGGCAGAAACAGATGGAAAAATTTGAATTGGATCTCAGGGAAGTGATGGAAAAAACAAAGTACACAAATATAAGATCACTTGTGTCCCAGAAAGAGACAAGATTAAAGGCTAGGAAGATTAGCTGAGGATATCATGGAGGAAAACTTCCCAAACCTTGAAAAGGACATAAATATGCAAGTCAAAGAAACTCAATGAACTCCAAAAACAGTAAATCCAAATAGGGTTTCCCCAAGACACACACTAATCAGTCTATCAGCTTTTGAAGAGAAGCAGGACATCCTGAAAGTGGCAAGAGAAAAAAATCTACTACATACAAAGGGTAACCACATAAGACTGAGTTCAGACTACGCAGCTGGCACTATGAAGGTTAGAAGGCAGTTGTATGATATATTGATATATTTAAGATCCTGGAAGAGAAAGACTTCCAGCCAAGAATTCCATATCCAGCCAAATTGTGCTTCAAAACTGAGGGAGAGTTTCAAATTTTCACAGACAAACAAATCCTGAAAGAATTTGTCAACAAGAGACACACCTTAAAAGAAATACCAAAAGGAGTTCTCCAGTTGAAAAAAAAAAAAAGACAGAAGAGGATGATCTGGAAGAGGGCACAGAATTGAAGATTACCAGTAAGGGTAACAAAAAGGATAAAAAGAGAAAGATGGAAAAGAATATATAGATTTAACAAATAAAAAAATATAAGATGGTAGATTCAAGAAACGCCTCTTCAGTAATAACTTTGAATGTTAATGGACTAAACTAACCAATTAAAAGATACATATTGGGAGACTGGATTAAGAAATCTAATCCATCTATCTGTTGCTTACAAGAGACTCATCTTAGACACAAGGATATAAACAGATTGAAAGTGAAAGGATGGAAAAAGATGTTCCATGCAAGTTGTAACCAGAGGAAAGCAGGAGTACCTATACTAATATAGGACAAAATAGACTTTAAATGTAAAGACATCATAAAAGACAAAGAAAGATGCTATATATTAATTAAAGGGACAATTCACCAATAAGAAATAATAATTAGAAATATTTATGCTCCCAGTCAAGGAACTCCAAAGTACATGAGACTGGCAAAACTGAAGGAAGCCATAGATGTTTCAACAACAATAGTAGGAGACTTCAATACATCACTCTCCTCTATAGATAGAATAACCAGACAGAAGATCAACAAGGAAATAGAAAGTCAAACAACTTGATAAGTGAATTAGACCTAACAGATATATATAGGACATTACACCCTGAAACACCAGAATATATATTCTTCTCTAGTGCTCATGGAACATTCTTCAGGATAGATCAAATACAGGGGCACAAAACAGGTCTTTATAAATAAATTTTAAAACTATGAAATTATTCAAATCACTTTCTCTGGTCACAATGGAATGAAGCTGAATATCAATAACCACCAGAACAAGAACTTTCACACATATAAGGAGATTAAACAACACACTCCTAAACATTGCTGGAGAAATTAGTAGCTATCTGGAGATGAATGAAGTGAGAATACAACACATCAGAATTTATGGGATGTGGCAAAGGTTATGCTGAGAGGGAAACTTATTGCCCTAAATGTCTATATTTAAAAACAAGAAAGAGCAAAAATTGAAGGTTTAACTGCTCACCTGCAGGAACTTGAGAAAAAACAGCAAACTAACTCCAAAGCAAATAGAAGAAGAGAAATAACAAAGACTAAAGCAAAATTAAATGAATAGGGAAACAAAAGAACAATAGAAAGAATCAATAAAATAAAAAGTTGGTTTTTTGAGAATATGAATTCAATAAAACCAAAAGTTGCTTTTTGAGAATATCAGTGAAATTGATGTGCCACTAGCAAGACTGACCAAAAAAGAGAGAGAGAGAGAGGATGCAAATAAATGAAATCAGAAATGAAGTTCTGAGTGCATTATGACAGACCCTAAACAAATAAAAGTAATCATTAAAGGATACTATGAAGAACTATATGCCAACAGGCTAGACAACTTAGTTGAAATGGAAAGATTCCTGGAAACACACAAACAAACTACAGTAACTGAGGAAGAAATAGAAGATCTCAACAAACCAATGACAAGCAAAGAGATGCAATCAGTCATCAGAAATCTACAAAGAAAAGCCCAGGGCCAGATGGCTTCACAGGGAAATTTTATCAAACATTACAAAAAGAATTAACATCAATCCTGCTCAAACTTTTTCAAAAAAATTGAAGAAAAAGGAACACTACTTAACTCATTTTATGAAGCTAATATCATTAATACCCAAGCCAGGTAAAGATGCTATAAGAAAGGAAAACTACAGGCCAATCTTCCTAATGAACATATATACAAAAGTTCTCAACAAAATAATAGCAAATCAAATCCAACAACACATTAAAAAAATTATACACCATGACCAAGTGGGATTTATACCAGGAACGCAGGATAGTTCAATACCAAAAAATCAATTAATGTAAAGCAGCACATTAACAAATCGAAAGGGAAAAATCACATGATTATATGGACAGATGCTGAAAAATCATTTGACAAAATTCAATATCCTTTTCTGATAAAAAAAACTTCAAAAAATAAAAATCTAAGGTAATTTCTTCAATTGTGATAAAAGACATATGTGGAAAACCAATAGCCAGCATTGTACTCAATGGAGAAAGACCAAAAGTTTTCCTCCTAAGATCAGGAATGAGACAAGGATGCTCTCTGTCACCATTATTATTCAACATTGTACTAGAAGATCAGGGAGGACAAAGAAATAAAAGGTATCCAAATTAGAAAGGAAGAAGTAAAACTTTCAATATTTACAGTGACATGATACTAAGAAAATCCTGATAAATCACAACAAAGTTACTTTAGCTAATAAACAAATTCAGCAAGGTGGCAGGATAGAAAATTAATGTGCAAAGATCAGTAATGTTTATATTCAAAAGCAATGATCTAACTGAGGCGTCAGTTAAGGAAAACATTCCATTCAAAATAGCAACTAAAATAATCAAATACTGAGAAATGAACTTAACTAGGGAAGTAAAGAACTTATATACAGATAATTATATAACATTGCTAAAGGAAATCAAAGAAGATCTAAATAAATGGAAAAACATTCCCTGCTCATGAATAGGAAGGTTACATATAGTTTAGATGTCAATTCTACCCAAATTGATCTACAGATTCAATGTAGTGCCAATCAACATTCCAAAACCCTACTTTGAAGACTTGGAAAAACTAGTTACCAAATTCATTTGGAAGAAAAAGAGACCCCAAACAACTAAAAGCATCCTAAAAAAAAGAAGAACAAAGTGGGAGGATCAACACTCTCTAACTTTAAAACTTATTATAAAGCCACACTGGTCAAAACATCATTGTACTGGCACAAAGATAGAAGTATTGACCAATGAAATAGAAGCAGGAGGGCAGAAATAGACCATGAAACCTACGGTCAAATGATTTTTGACATGGCCCCCAAATCTACTGAACTGGGACAAAATAGTCTTTTCAATAAATCAGCATTGGAGAATTGTATATCAATAGCCAAAAAAATGAAGAGGACCATTACCTTACAGCCTATACAAAAATTAACTCAAAGTGGATCAAATACCTAAATATAAGAACTAGCACCCTAAAGCTTCTATAAGAAAATGGAGGGAAACAGCATCAGACCTAGTAATAGGAGGTAACTTCCTAAACTTTACACCCAAAGCACAAGCAGCAGAAGAAAAAAATAGATAACTAGGAATTCCTCAAAATCAAATACTTCTGAACCTGAAAAGACTTTGTCAAAAAGGTGAAGAGGCAGCCAACTCAATGGGAGAAAATATTTGGAAATCACATGTTGGAAAAAAGTTGGATATTCTGTATACATAAAAAAAATCATACAACTTGACAACAAAAGAGCAAGTAACCCAATTATAAAATGGGCACTTTTCTGAAGATATGAATAGACACTTTTCTGAAAAGCAAACAGATGGCTCAGAAGCATATGAAGAGATGCTCATTTTCATTAGCTATAAGGGAAATGCAGATCAAGAGTACAATGAGATACCACCTCATACCTGTAAGAATGACTGCTATTAAACAAACAGGAAACTATAAATGTTGGAGAGGATGTGGGGGAACTGGGACACTTATGCACACTGGTGGGAATGTATAATGGTGCAGTCACTATGGAAGACTGTTTGGCAGTTCCTTAGGAAACTATTGAGTTGCCCTGTGACCCAGCAATAGCACTACTTGGTATATACCCAGAAGAGCTGAAAACAATGACCCAAACAGACATTTGCACACAGATGTTCATAGCAACATTATTCACAATCGCCAAAAGATGGAAACAAACCAAATGCACATCAGCAGATGAGTGGATTAACAAAATGTGGTACATGCACACAATGGAATATTATGCAGCGGTGAAATAAAATGATGTCCTGAAGCACATGACAAGATGGATGAGCCTTGAGAACATCATGCTGAGTGAAATAAGCCAGACACAAAAGGATAGATACTGTATGATTCCACTTTTATTACCATGATGAAGGTAAAATCAGAGGCTTATAATACAGAATATAGGGGATTTAGAAATATGTTGAAGCTAGATATGGGTGAACAGTTAGCTAATGAGGTTGAACTCCAATGTAAGGGAATAGATAAAAGTAAAGGCAGTTCTCTAGTGGGTCTATAAGTAATATTACCATACTGAAGGTAAACAAGTTTGAAAGGGGTTTTGTAAATCTACGTATTCCACTGATTAACACTAGAAATATAAATAAGTTCTTGTAAGAACTACTTCAAAGGTATGATTTGTGTACAAAGCATGCTTAAGTCCAGGGTACAGGGGGAGAACTGCTATCGCAGCTATAGGCTATGTTTAAAAGGAAAACATCAGCACTACCACAGCAACAGCAGGGTTAAATAATTGGGAGAGGGACAAGAGTTAAAAGGAGGTTTCCTATTGGTGAGGGTGTGTTTATTGATCATCTTTCTCTTGGGAAAAATTAAATGATCTAAAACTGAGAGTATTTATGGACTATGGACTTTGGGCATTATATATGATGCCTAATGAATGCAGGTGGCTGAAGGATGCACTGACTGAGAAATAGAATGCAGAACAATGGTGTATACATATGATCGAATATTGTGCTGCTATAAGAAGGAATGAAGTCAGGAGTCATACAACAATGTGAATGAACATGTGGGATATTTGGTGAGGCAAAATAATGCAGAAATGAAAGAATGCTTATTGTATGGTCTCCTTGAGAAAATGCTTATAAGAAAACAGGGGCCTAGATTGTAAACTGTATAAACAGAGACATTGAGTCCGGAGTGGTAATTATTGTTTCTGGATTTTGAGAGGCTGTTTTATATATCTATAGCCTGGTATTTAGAGGTAAGAACAAAGCTGATCAGGTCAGGATTAAGGAAATTCAGAACACAGGGGTAAGGAAGACATTGTCTCTATTTTAGAACCACATCTATTCTTTGAGACCAAAGGAAGAGAAGTTTATTTTGTGTGGAACCTAAATATTCTGTTACACATAATCTAACTCAACTTTTCTGGATAGCTCATTCAAACAATCAAAACACAGTGAACTCAGAATAAAAATGCGGGGCTTTAATACTGTGTAGCTTAATGTAAGCCTGCATATATCCTAGAATATATTAAGCAGATAATCAAAAAGTATTGGCAAAGTCCCTTGAGGGATGGAAGAAAAAATATGTAACTATTAAACTTCACCATAAGGGAATCTCCTGATACTGTGTCAAACATTAGGGACATCCAAATCAATAAACCAATCCCTTGATCTTGAGGCATAATCTTGTGAAATTTATGCAGTTAGTGGAGAAGCCTAACTTACTTGTAGGTAAGCCTAAGAGTTACTTCTGGAGAACATTTTTTTGTTGCTCAGATGTATCCTCACACTCTCTCTAAGCCCAACTCTGTAAGTGAAATCATTGCTCTCCTCCCTACATGGGACATGACATCCAGGGGTGAAAGTCTCCCTGGCAGTGTGCGAGATAACTCCCAGGAATGAGTCCTGCCCTGGCACTGTGAGATCAACAATTCCATCCTGAATGAAAGGGGGAAGAGAAGTATAACTAATAAAGCATCAGTGGCTAAGAGAGCTGAAATAGAGTCAAGAAGCTGCTCTGGAGGCCACTCTTAGGCAAGCTTCAGTTAGACATTGCTCCCTACCATAACCTGCCAAACCCCAAGCAAAACCTTTCCGGCCAATCCTAAAGAACACCTAGGGCAATATATAAGATTCTACAAAAGTTCCATGCACTAGAGTAACTTTCCAGAAACCTACAACCTCCAGATGAGTCCCTGGATCAGATAAGTTCTGAAACCTAGAGGGCCCAGCCTGTCCAGTCCATCAGCTAGTTTCGTCTCCCTTCCCGATATTATTGACAGCCCCTTACAATGTGAAAAAGTTAAAATGGCCATAGCCCAAATATCCCTAAAGAGTAGGATAGAAAGATGAAAGTTGATGGTGGAGTTATACAGAGAAGGTAAGGTTTAACAAATGAATTTGATTGCTGAATCATTAAATTGATATTTCTTCTAGTCTCCAGGATCTTAGAGCAGCTAGAAGTAAAACTTAAAATTTTGGAATTGTAACCCATATCAAACTCTGAAATATGTTCTGCAGCTAATTATTGTGCTGTGTTTTGAAATTTATTTCTTTTTTTGTATTTTGTTATTTTTCACAAAAAAGAAAAAAGTTGTGATGATTAAATATATATATTACTTCTAGCTTCCAATGTTCTGGAGAAGCTAGCAGGAAAAATCTGAGAGGATGGAATGGTAGTCCATGACAAACTCTGGGATCTGTCGTGTAACTACTTGTTGAAGAGTGCTTTGAAGACTATTGCTTTTTTCTTTCTTTGCTTTGTTTATATGTTATATTATACAATAAAAAAAGTTTTAAAAGGGAGCTTTAGGGCCTTAAAAATAAAATAGCAAATTCTACATCAAACGAAGAAGATGTAAGCTACTTAAGAAATGTCCAAAGCCCTGATTCTATATACAAATATGTATATGCAGGCACACGGGCACATTCATTCACTGCCACATTTTGCTTAAAAACTTGCTCTATTGAGTAAAAGCTATAAACTCCACTGAACATGTATATCTCCAGTCTGTAGATATTAGTATTCCAAGGGCCTGTTTGCGTTGTATATTTTTATGATACTCTTAGTAAAGATGAAAACCCTTCCTTGTTCAGAAATAATATTCAAAAGCTCTAACATATCTTTTTAAATTCACCCATTCAAGGAATTTTTGACCATTGCCTATTATGTAACAGACCCTCTTCAAGCTGGAAGAAGTCCACATAAATCAATCTGGTCCCAGGCGTTTGACTTCTCTTCCTAAAGAATGGCTCCATGTCAGAGCTTCAGTTTGGCTTTTGCTGCTGATCCTTGTGCACTTAGCAAGTATGGTAGTCAAATAGCTTTGCAAGAGGAGGCCCATATTTTTGAGCTCCTGAAGAATCTCTATACTTATCATTATGGCCAATTTGCTTGTGAACCCATTGATCAAAGACTAATAAAGAGCTGTATCTACAGACCAGGTCATCTAGTATATCCCTTCTCTGGCAGTTAAGCGTTGCTACATGGTTTCCATCATCAGGAATTCTGTCATTTCACCTGAAATCAAGGAACCTATTCAAGATATACACCTCTCAATGTCATCTCCAGCCAACAAAAGACAACCACCGCAAAGCTCATTTTGCTTTAATTTTCATTATGAAACTGCAAAGTTATATAAAGGAAAAGGAATAGTATAATGAACTCACCATTACCTATTACTCAGCTTCAACAAAGATCAATTCATAAGGCATTTTGGTTCATCTATACTTGTATCCACTCTTTCAATCAGAGTTTTTGGAATTTTAGTACTTCCTTCCCTTATGCATTTCTAAATATCTGAATACAGTGAGTGTTATCTGGGCTTATCTGTGAACACAGTGGTGGGGGATGACCAAGTTGGAAATAATAAATACTCTTTGTTATTTCTACCTCCCTAAGACTTTGAACTCTTTACTTGAAATTATGCCAGGGAAAGTGTGCACTATCAACATTATTGAATATAGGTCAAATTAGACACTGATGCCTAGTCCATTGACGTGCTTATCCTAGCTATTCCAAATACTACACCAAATAAATTGTCCCTTGTTTCAAAACCCTTAGACCCTAATCCCATACAAATTCACAAATTTAAAACAATATGAGTAAAAAAAAGATATCTTACAATTATTTTTGCATATAAGTTGTGACTACTGGGTAAAACTTTGTACTTGTCCCTCAAATGTATGGCAAAATTTGGTTCTACTTAAAGATCTGAAGGCAGTAGGGCATGGAGGGAATGGGCCTCATGAATAGACATTCAACTGCAAAATAACTTCCTTAGGGGAGGTTATTACAGGGTGTTCTAGTTTGGTAGCTGCTGGAATGCAATATACCAGAAATGGAATGGCTTTTAAAAGGGGGAATTTAATAAGTTGCTATTTACAGTTCTAAAGCCAAGAAAATGTCCCAGTTAAAACAAGTCTGTAGAAATGTCCAATTGAAAGCATCCAGGGAAAGATACCTTGGTTCAAGAAGGCTGATGAAGTTCAGGGTTTTTCTCTCTCAAGTGAAGGGGCACATGACGAACACAGTCAGAGTTTCTCTCTCATCTGGAAAGGCACGAGGCAAACATGGTCAGGGTTCCTCTCTCATCTGGAAAGGGACATGGCGAACACAGCATCTGCTAGCTTCTTCTCCTGGCTTCCTGTTTCATGAAGCTCCCCGGGAGGCATTTTCCTTCTTCATCTCCAAAGGTCGCTAGCTGGCGGACTCTGCTTCTCATGGCTATGTCATCTGCTCTGTTCTCTCTGAATCTCTCATTCTCCAAAATGTTTTCTCTTTTATAGGACTTCAGAAACTAATCAAGACACACCCAAATGGGTGGAGACATGCCTCTAGCTAACCTGGTTTACAACCACTCTTGTTTATCTCCAGGGAGATGATCTAATTACAGTTTCAAACATAGAATACTGAATAGGGATTAGAAGAAACAGCTGCCTTTACAAAATGGGATTAGGATTAAAACATGGCTTTTCTAGGGTACATACATCCTTTCAAACCAGCACACAGGATCTCCAAATAAAGAAAAGCTAATATCCTTTGACAAGGGAGATTATTATGAAAGCTTAAGGAGATTTATGGGGGCTCAAGATTCTTAGATTCATCTGTTTACTCACATGTCCCCAAATCAAGTCTCAGAGTTCTATTCTTTCCCAATAAATACTCTAAATTTTGCATAAGACACGTGGTGAGGCAGTGAATTCAACATACATTGCAATTTGGGAATTTACACTTTTTACATCTGGGATGGGATTTGGGCTCTACCCTGGACCTAGAGAAAAAAAAATGATTGATTTAGGACCAGAATAAAACCTCACTGGTCCTCTGCAAGCCTTAAAATAAGAATTTAAAACCTTGGGTTTATCAATTTCTTCCCATAAGCAATCCAGTGCAGTCCTAAAAAGAAATCTTACCACGCTGTCTTTGTAGCCATCATCACTATTACTGCAGTACAATGTGTTAACCACGTGGTTCTCTGCAGCCTTGCCTTCAGTAAGCCTTTCATGTAAAGGAAAATAAGATAATGTCTCTTAAATGATGCCACTGCAAACCATGTATTAGCAGTAACCATTTCCACTGGAAATGAGATTATCATTATATTTGAGTTCAATAATATATCTAACCAAAGAATCCAATCTTGGACATCTGTTTCTTGAAATTTAGAGAAACAAGAATCACCCTAAGTAATTTAAAACAATTGGAATTTAACTTGAAAAGTGTAATTCAGGAAAATTGTTACATATACATTAGAAAGTCTGAGAGGAATAAAAAAAAGAGATGAAAGTGAGGTACACCAGAGATTGGTACTGCTGAAAGCAACTCCTTCATCTAATACTAGAGGAACAAAAGGAATGAGTTGGTGTCATTAGAGCCCAGAGAGCAGCAGGGCTACTGTGCTAGAGTAATGACTAGACAGTACAGAAACCATGGGAAAGGGAGGCCACATCTTGTGCTAGAACAATAGAATAAAAGGCCACTGATAATGAAGCTGGATTGCTAGAGAATGGAAAAAGTGCAACCACTCTGAGAAATGCTGCCAGAAGAAAAGCAAGAAAAAAGAACAATAGCTTCTCTGCTCCTCCAACTTTCTGATCTTTCCCCTCGTGTCTTCTATTGCAATGATGGGAGGTAACCTAAGGGTACATCAACTGAAGCCTGGAAGGGGGAACTTTGGTGAATATATACAATGAACTATTGAATGCAAGATGGAATGAAGTCACAAGGCCTGCGACCAGGTGAATGAATCTTAAGAATGATAAATTGAGTGAAATAAGCTAGAAACGAAAAGACAAGTATTATAATGCTTCACTAATATAGACTAACTATAATATGCGAACATTGAGAATTGAATTTGAGAGCACAGGTTATCTGGTGAATGCCTATTGTAAAGGTTCCTAGACTGTAAGCTCTTACAGCAGTCACATCTACTCTGGAGTTGTAACTTTTATTTCTGAATTCTAAGATGCTAAGCTCTTTGTGCATTACCTGGTCATTCCATGGAAATTTGGGTATTTGTGTGACAACTGAGACTCCAAGTTAGAGCTAGAGTTCTGTAGCTCTGAGTCAGCATTACCATGAATAAGGAGTGAGATCTTGATTTGTACAGGCTGGTGTGATGCCCCAGTACATCGCAGAGTAAGCTTGGCAGAAGATAAAAAAGTATTTATAAAATCCCCTTGAGGGACTAGGAGTTGGAAATATTAAACTTCCCCACCCAGGGAAACCTGATATTTTCACTCACCAGAGTTTATTTATTTTTTGTCTTTTTATTTTTTACTCATCCATCCATATACTGGATAAGGGAGTACCAGTCATAAGGATTTCACACTTACATGTTCATACTTTCAAAGTTCTATAGTTATTAAATCATCTTCAAGAATCAAGGCTGCTGGATTACAGTTCAACAGTTTCAGGTATTTCCCTCTAGCTATTCTAATATACCAAAACCTGAAAAGAGATATCTATATATTGCATAGAATAACCTCCAGAAAGACCTCTCAACTCTATTTGTACTCTCTCAGCCACTGAAACTTTGTTTCATTTATCATCATGATGCCAGGTCCAGACTTATCCCCAAGAGTCATGTTCCACATTACCATGGAGATTTATACCCTTGGGAGTCATGCATGCCCCACTTAGGGGAGAGGGCAGTGAGTTCACCTGTGGAGTTAGCTTAGAAAGAGAGGCCACATCTGAGCAACAAAAGAGGTCCTCTAGGGATGACTTTCAGGCATAATCATAAATAGGGTGAGTGTCTTCTTTGCAGAAATAACTTTTATAAAGGCAAGCTCCAAGACTGAGGGCCTGGCCCATCAAATTGACAGACCCCAGTGTTGTGAAAATATCAGGTATCTCCTGGTGGGTAAGTTTAATCTTTCCAGCTCCTAGTCCCTTGAGGGGATTTTACAAATACTTTTTTTTTATAGGCCTTGTGATGGTTAGGTTCATGTGTCAATTGGCCAGGTGATGGTATCCAGTTGTATGGTTAAGCAAGAACTGGCCTGATTGTTACTGTGATGATATTTCATGGACTGCACCCGTGCGTGATTACAACTACAATATGCTAAGGGATTGCCTTCAACAATGAGAGAAGTCTCAGCCAATCAGTTGAAGGCTTTAAAAGGAAAAGTTATAAGAATTTCCATCTCTACTTCAGCCAGCCAGCTTCTCCTGGAGAATCATTGAGGAGCTTCATTGGAGTTCCCAGTTTGCAGCCTGCACTACAAAATTTGGACTTGGGTATTGTCAGTGATGTGAGACAATTCTTATAAAAATCTCATAATGTTTATCAAGGCCTATACTCAGAAGGCCAAAATGAAACAATAAAGAAAAATAAGAACTTGTCCACAAGCTGAATTTGGTCCCCAAGCCTTCAGTTTTCCATATCTGCCTCAGGATAATTTATTTTTAGGAAATAATATTTCTAATAGTATAGAGCTCTTTTCTATCCAGTTTTATTATTACTTCTTGTTCTGCTATTGAGCTTCAGGAGATTTAAGTTCAATAATTTTTCTAAAAAAGTCATGTAGAATGTGAGTGTTTTTTATAAAAGTATCTCTTTCCAGGTACATAGATAGATAGATAGATAGATAGACAGACAGACAGACAGACAGACAGACAGACAGACAGACAGACAGATAGATAGATAGATAGATAGATAGATAGATAGATAGACAGATAGATATAGGCCTATGAGAAGTTCTTTAAACACACAGACACGCACACACATAATCTCTATGCATGAGCTAATCAAGGACAGAGAGAAAATAAAATATTCAAAATAAGGACCAAGGAAGAAATTGTATCAGCATTACCCCATACAGCAACTGCTAAAAACACAGAAAAAATTATCAGACTTCAATTAGAAATATGAATGAAGCTAATCTGAGTTGGGCTAAGATAAATCAGACTAAAGAGTAAAGGATGATATTGACTGTACTTTAAAACTTCAACTTCTGAGTGAGACCAAAGGAAGGGATATTTACTGGTGCAAAATCTATATGTTCAGTTGTTCACTACCTAGTCTAACTTGTGTGCTCAGCTTATTCAAACACCATAATTACATGGAACCATGAATAATGCTACTATGAATGTTTGAAGATTTCTATCGATACATGTTTTTGTTTTTCTCACTTAGGAGTGGAATGTCTGGGCCATATGGTAATTGCTCATGGTTTTGAAGAACTGCCAAACTGTTTTGAAAAAAAGTTCCACCATTTTACAGCCCCACCAGCAGTGAGTGATGATTCTAATTTCTCCACATCTTTGTCATTGTATATTATCTCTCTTTTTTATTGTAGCCATACTGGTGGCTGTGAAGTGATATCTCATTGTGGTTTTGATTTGCATTTTCCTAATGGCTAATGATGTTGAACATCCTTTCATTTACTTATTAGCTATTTGTATACCTTCTTTGAAGAAATGTCTATTTAATACCTTTGCCCATTTTTAAATTTCATTATTAATGTTTTTATTATTGAGTTTAACAATTCTTTATATTTTCTGGATACAAGTCTCTTATCAGATACTTGATAAATATTTTCTCCAATTATGGGTTATTTTTCCCTTTCATGATAGCATCATGTGCAGCACAAAAATTTTTAATTTTGGTAAAGTACAATTGTATTTTCCATTGCCACTTGTTCTTTTGGTGTCTAAATTCATAACAACTATACATTACAAATGTTTATATAAAATATTTTATTTAAAATATAAAGTATTTACAGATGCAATCAAAACATAAATATGTAAAGAAGAACTACTATGATTGCAAGATGCACACTTATTATGGAAAAAACATTGTCATCTGTAGTAACTACTTATCAATTTCTGCCTCTATATAGTGTATCTCTAGCACACCTCTAGTACACCTGTACCTCTATTATATAGACTACTGCAATAACTAGAAAGTTGAAAATTACATTTCCCAGGTATCTTTCTAAACAGGGTTCAGGGTATGCAGTTTGTTTCATAAAACAGACCCATGTGCATCAGATTTAGATACTCAAAAATAGAATAGGGCCATTTTCTTACTGATTTTTCTGTTGCTGCTTAAAAGAGAGGTTGCAAAGAATTGTTTTTGTAGCCTTTCAAAGTCTACGCACCAGTTCTGCGGGTGTGGAGAGGCAATGACTGGACAGCAGCAGCACTTCCCAATTTCTGGTACTCACCTTTGATGGTTCTCACCTCACGCACAACAATTCTAGGGGTGACTCCAGAGTCTGTCTCTTTCTCATGGAAACAGAAGTCATAGCTCCCCTAGAGGGCCTGTTCAGTGTGCCTATTCTGGGAAGCTTTCTTCAGGGCCCAGTCTAGATCCAAGCCTTCCACCCCTTCCAAGGATGCTACTAGGACCACCCCCTCCCAAGTAATAAATCTCTGCTTAAAATAGCTACAGTACTGCCATGCCCGAGGACCCGGGTTCGATTCCCGGTGCCTGCCCATGTAAAAAAAAAAAAGCTAGAGTAATCCCCTCAATTATTTTCTTGCCCCTTGTTCTCTTGACTACAGCTACTTAAATCCATGGAGATGTTTTCCCAGTAGAGATGGTATATACTGTGCAAGTTACCTAAGACCCTAGCTACCAAAAATTATACCTGCATATGAGACCTGGAGGGCAGATACCATACAGTGAATAGTCTACTGCCCAGACTGTCACACTGAGCTCCTTTTGGTCAAGCACTTCAAAACATTAAAGAAAACCCAGCCTTCTATTTTCTGTCCATACTCACAACTGCGCACTCACACCCAAGTTGACCACTTGACTGGATTTTGCATTTCCTTTGTTTTTAATTCATGTGTATGTAATTCCAGTTTAACTGCTAAGACATTTAAAATTTAATGAATTTGATAAGGTCTTACATTCCTCATATTCTTTGGGCATGCTAAAAGCTTACCAATAATTAAAATGATTTCTGATAGAATTTTATATATCTTTCATAGTTTGTCATAAAATAACTCTACTGATACAATTTTAGCCATTGTAAAAATCACCCAATATTTTTTGAGCAAAAGCTATATATATATCTATGTATGTTATTTTAATAATGATAGCCACATGATTTTATAAAATAATACTCTCATTCTTAGAGTGAAGTACTCTAAAATATGGTACATGAATTATAATCATTCTAGCTATCCCTTCAAATTGGTGCACTATTCATTTCTAGCTCTTCATTCAGAATGCCATTAGGCTTCTAAATTGAGAAAGGCAAGTACAGGTTACCAGTACCTTTCTGATTCCTCTAAAAAAGTGGTTTTAGGTCTAAAGGGTGGAGTAATAGTTATGAAATGTATAAGTGTACAACTTCCTTTCAAGAAATTGGGTCTTAAAACTTCTGTTAATTGTCTTTAGTTTGCTATTTAGAACTAATCAGAATGAGGTTAAAAAAACAATATGCAAAGTGAATATAAATTAAAATGCATGCTAATTAGAATAAAATAAGTAATTAATAATAAAATGAACTTATACGCAGCAAAACTCAGACCTGATATAAAGTAGACATTTAACAAATGCTATTGAAAGATGCATTAGAAAATGCAAATTTTTTTTCATCTTTTCCATATTCTCTATAGCTTTTTTCTTTCATATTACTTTGTTTGTAGCTTTCCATGATACAATTGTCTTCAGTTAGAGAAATCGTATATGCCATGGCAATTCATAGAACTATTTCTACTATACCTATTCTTACATCATACTGGAGCATGAAGCGACCCAGTAGTCATATCCTCTGGAACTCTGCTTGGAAGTGTATTACCCATGCCTGCCCTTATATGATTTCCTAATCTCCCACACAGTTTGGCTATCTTCTTCTCTTCTTAGGGGTCAGAACATTTCTCAAGACCAACAGAAAAATAAAAGACTTTGAATAAATATGTCTTTTTAAAAATGTACTTATTTCTGATATGAAGTTTTAAACATAAGGCCTAAATGTAAGAAACTGAAAAACCCCAAGCCTTTGTATCCCCCAAAATTCAGTACCCAATTATTTTATGGTTTTTATTTTTCCTCCTGTATTCTGTTGTAATAGCATCTCCATAAGACAATGGACCCTTCATGCTTAGCTAGCTAAATGGTGGATGGTTGTGTGCAAGCAAAAAGTACTGGAAGTAGGAGGGAAACATCAAAAGAAGTCTCAAAATACTGAATATATAACATGTTGGTGTAGTCCAAAGCAGAGGCCCTTTTTTTGTGAGGTCTCATAGCCTTATTGATCCATGTGAAGTTTGTCATCAAAGACTCAAGACTGGACTGAGGCATCGAATGCAGGTGGTTAGGGAGGTGCAGCTAAGTGAAGGGTAGAGTCCCACTCACCAGGGAGAATTGAAAACCCAGCACAGACACAGCAAGTACAGATAGGTGGTTCAAGGCACAGGATTCAAGGAATCCATCAAACTTTGGCATTTGCATGAAAGTTGGATAGGAGGGATAAGACAGCAGCAAGTTGTAGGTTGTCTATACAGCATTTATGTAGTCAGCTGGAATAATATTGAGATCTGGGAATATCATGGCATGTCTCCAGAGAGTGGTTGGAAATATTGGACACAAGATCCAACATATTTTATTGATACAGTTGGCAAGAACTAGGCCACCAGATGAGTAAAGTGAGCTCCAGTCCTGGAATATTAAGCAAGAAAAGAGTAGAGCACAGAGTGGGGATCAAGACACAAACTGGAATTTCTGGTTATGATGAGAAGGGCCAGCACTGGTATTCACGGCAGAAAGAACCATGGGCTGGGGACAGATTGCTGTCTTTCTCACACCCAACCTCCACCCACTCCCATTTTTGGGTATATAAAATAATGATCTGATTGGGTGCAATTCCAGGTAAATGATTTGGTCAACATCACTTATAAGTTGGATCACAGTGCGTTAAAAGGCTATAAGCATATGCTTACCTCACTTGGTTTCTCTTTCTTCTTCTAATTCTGTGACTTTTTACCCATATGTAAAGGGCAAAATTGTCAGGGTCTGCCTTCTTGGAATATATGCAGTTATCTTATTTGTTTTCTTCTTGTTGTGAAAATAAATTGTTAATAACAGCGCTAGTTGATGTTAACATTTCATATTTTCTTAGATCTCAAGCTTAAGCCCTATTTATCAGAGAGCTTGCATTGACTATGGCACAAGTCTAGATCATAATTGCAAATGATGCGTTGTTTAGCCTCCTTTGCAATTGTTCTTATATAATTTTATCTTTTCCCCAAGACCTCATAGGGAGGAAGGCAGGCTGGGATAAAAAAGGTTTAGGTATTCCTGGGTCCCCTGTTTAAAAAAGACCAAAATACCATTTAATAAGACTCTATTCTCTAGAAGCTGACATGTAGGTTCAGGAGAGATTGGGCCACTAGAGATCAGGAGAGCAAGCAAGAGCTGATATCAATTAGCAATACATCTGTATAGAGGAAACCCTGAAAGTAAATAAGTGGACAGAGCACAGCTGAGAATCAGAAATGAAGGGGCCGGTGAAAACTAGCATTTAAGGGAAAAATAGGAGACAGAGAAGAACAATAGCTATACAAAGAGATCCAAATTTGCCATGGAAGTCAATAAAGAAGAGAATGAAGAACAAGGGAGCATGGTTATATGCCTCAGAGGAAAACTGAATGTGAAAACAGAAGGATTAATTGGATTTAGCAATAAAAATGTTATGTATAACTTTGGACATGCAATTTCAGTAGAATGATGGAGACACAAATGTTTTGAAGAAACAAGTAAATGGCAACCAAAAAATGGAAATTTATGAAACAATAAATGGGAATAGAGTTTGCCTTAGTTTGCTAGTTCTGCCATAACAAAAGACCACAAACTGGGTGGCATAAAGCAATGGAAATTTATTGCCTCTCAGTTCTGGAGAACAGAAAACAAAAGCAAGATGTCAGAAGGGTCACACTTTTTCTGAAGTCTGTATGAAAAAATCTTTTCCATGCCTCTCTTTTGGTTTCTGGCTGTGGCTTGCCTGTAATCTGTGGCTTTCTCTGCCTTTGTCTTCACATGGCATTCTCTCCTTTGCCTGTGTCCAATTCTCACCTTCTTAAAAGGACACCGGTCATATTGATTTAGGGCCCAACCTAACCTAATCTAGTTTGGCCTCTTATTAACTAATAACATCTTCAAAGACCTTATTGCCAAATAAGGTCACGTTTATAGGACTGGGGGAGTTAAGAACTGACCATGTCCTTTTGGAGACTACAATACAATTCAACCCACAACAGAGCCAAAGAAAGAGATTAATAGGATTAAAAATCTTTTCAGAGAATTTTTGACTGAAGAAAAGGGCCCAGTGGAAAGTTACAGCAGGTAGTTGAACCAGCTAGGTTCTGAAAGAGGTGGGCGGTGCAGATGAACGGGGCCTGCCACAGGCTCTGGTCTCACCAGCTTAACAAGCTGGTTATATTCTCAGATAAATGAGTTGATTTGGGCAGGTCCTGAGCATTATGAACCTATGCTCGTTCCTGATCATCACTTCTGCCCTAAAAAAACTAGCTGTTTGATTGTTTATTCTATATTTTCACCCACGGTCAGAGGCAGACTTATTGATTATCACCATAGATTTAGGCAGAATTCCACCTGCTGAGGACCCCATTCTATTAAACCACCTTTGCTTTTAACTCCTCAAATCTTTCACGTTAAGAATGAAGAAATAGGACCAGAGAATATAAGTTACTGGCTCTCAGGCCAACAGATTATTAGTGGCAGAACAGGAGCCCAGGTATACTTTCCAAAAACTAAATTTGACTTTTGTTTTTACATTATTTTTTATTTAATAACAGTAATCTTACTTGTCAATTACCTATTACTATAAAACAACTACCCTCAAAACATGATGGTTTAAAGCAACAATTTATACTCTAGCTCATGTTTTATGGATTAGCGCAGCTCAGCCGGGTGGTACTTTTGTTCAGCGTTTGATGTGCAGTTAAGATCAGATGGTTATTGAAGAGGGAGCAATTTGAAATCGCAAATGGGTTGTGTGTACAAGATGACTGAGTCACACGATGCTAGCTGAAGTCTGAGAAGCCACATGGAGCTGCAGATCACTTGCACATGGTGTCTCCCAAGTGGCTTGGACATCTCCCAGTGTAACATATGGATTCCCAGATGGAGCATTATGAATGGTGTTACAAGAGACCCCAGAGGGGGTTGAAAGGCTTCTAATGACCTAGGCTCAGGAGTTCCAGAAAATCACATCCACCACATCCTATTGATGAAATAACTCTCTCAGGCCACCCCTGATTCAAGGGAAAAGAAAATTGTCCCTACTTGTTACGTGAGAACCAACATGTGTGTATGGGATGAGAGGAATTGATGGAGTTCATCTTTGGAGACCGTCTACCACCCCTCTTACGACTAAAAGAATTAAAGTTATTTATTATGCAACCTATAGATTGCTCACAATCTCTGTTTTCCCTAGAGCTTCTTTTAACCTCTTACAGATTTCATATAATCTAATCTTTTATTGGATGCCTATGGAAATGGAAAATGGTTAAAACTGCAAGTAGTTAAGATAGGTTACATTTTAGTGCATAGGTAAACTATTTTGTAATTATTGGCTACAATGTAAATAAATATATTATTGGTAGATTTGTTTACTCAAAATATTTTTCTTTTTATTAACTTAGATAACTAAGCAGGAATTCTATAAAGTACATATATGCCTATTCATTCTGTACATAAATATAGATAGCATTCTTTGCTATGATAGTTTTCTTTAATATTGTTGCTGTATAAACATCTAAAATTTCATTGTCTAATTATATTACATTAGCAAAACTAAAGTTAGAATTGGCTAAATTTTTATTTATCAATGCAACCAAATTATTTAAAATGGTCTTTTTCTTTTAAGTCCTAATAATTCTAAATCCGTTCACCCATTTCTCATTGTAAAAAATGTTTCTACTCTCCTCTTGTAATATGGCCTTCAAAAAAGAAATCATCAGTTTACCTGAGTACAATATTGTTTTCCTCTAGACAATGGGTAGTATATAAGACATACAGCCTGAAAAATAGGTATTAACTTCCTATGTAGGTAGAAATGGCTGTGCATGAGACTTCTCCCTTGAAAATTACTATTCAAAACCTAAAAACCTCTGTTTCCATACTGAAACAAAGATGAGAGGTAGCCTGTAAAAGGCTCTATTTTACCCCAAATTCCCCAGTAATTTGGGTTACTGGGAATTCTGTCTCTTCCACCCTACCCAAGCATAAAAGGCAAGGTCATCTAGTGGGAAAAGCAAAAAATTTGGCTGCGCAGAGTACTGACTCTGCTATTGTTTATGCATGTCATGAAACGCTTTGTGTCTCTACTTCTTCATCCAAACAGGGTTAATGAAACCTGACTTTTCTTTAATATGGTCATTAGGATGATCAAACAAAATGAGATACCAAAGCAATTTGCAACTTAGAAGCAATATAAAATATAGTTTCTTGTGATTGTCCCCAAATAAATATGTTGTGCATAATGCAGAGTACATTAACTTGGTAGGTAGAATTGTTTTCGTTAAGCATGAGTGCCGACACTTTAAAGTGAATCTTCAAAAGCTGTTGATTTCATGGTGTCCCCTTGGTCTAAAATAGTTCTTCTACTAGATGCAGAGTCCCCAGATAAATTGCATGCTGTGATTCTATTAGTTTAAATTAAAAGAAAAATTTTACTGATATTTCTTAGTATAAAAGTATTGCACGACCATAGTAAGGAATTTTAAATATACAAATAAATGGAAAGAAACATATTATCTCATTATGCAAAATAACTCAACTTTTTTGATGATTTGTATGAATATCCATCTATAATCTTTATAGAGCTGGCAATAGAGATTTTTGGCATATCTGTTTTCTTTCCAGCTCTTTTAATGTAACAATAAAACATATTCTGGGTGAAAGAGGCTGGCCTCAAGCTGGGGTTAGACTTTGCCTATTTCTCAAATTCCTGTTGATATAGGCCAGGTAACATAAATGGAAATTTTTGTATTCATTAGTAGAGACTATACAGAGTTCCATCAGTGTAACATTTTCAAAGATCCTTCAAGAAAGATGTGGTGGTGGGTGGGGGATGGCGGTGCAAATCTGTGTGACACAGACCATCATTAACTACTGTATTAGTTAGGGTTCTCTAGAGAAGCAGAATCAACAGGGAACACTTGCAAATATAAAATTTATAGAAGTGTCTCACGTGACTGTGGGAATGCAGAGTCCAAAATCCGCAGGGCAGGCTGTGAAGCTGACGATTCCAATGGAGGGTCTGGATGAACTCCACAGGAGAGGCTCAACCAGCCGAAGCAGGAAGAGCCTGTCACTTCTGAATCTTCCTTAAAAGATTTCCAGTGATTAGATTAAGCAGCACTCATTGCAGAAGACATACTCCTTGGCTGATTATAAATGGAATCAGTTATGGATGCAGCTGACATGATCATTATTTAATTCTATGAAATGTCCTCATTGCAACAGACAGGCCAGCACTTGCCCAACCAGACAAACAGGTACCACTACTTGGCCAAGTTGACACATAAACCTGACCATGACAGCTCCCAAGCTCCTGGAGAAGTTTCCTGTGCAGAACTATACTTAAGAGAGCCCAAAGCCACCTGTAAAATCATTCCCACTTAACACTTCTGGGAGAATCCTGGCCACCTTTTAGTGTGCTATTCTCCCAGAGGAAGTCCAGCTTGTTCATTGACTTCAGTACTTCAGCTGGTACTCAAAGAGGATGACCAAGTTCATTGAAACCAGAAAATGCCTTTATACCTCACTGCTGCTAGCTACTGTCAGGGTGAGATCCCACTCTTTTTTCCATCCATCTGTGTGGGTCAGGCATAGGAAGTAGGGAGATCAGACTACTGACCCCAATTCACCAGGCTCTGAATTTAAAGTGAGTTTGAAGAAGGAGTCAGTGACCTACGTAATTGCTAATGAAAATTATATCAGCTACCATTTTTGAACAACCCAGGCATGTAATCTTAAGATGCAGGAACTCTCTGGTTTGCTGCATTTATCATTGTAGTATTTTATGTGGTTATTCAAAAGAGGTTCTTCAAAGAATGTATAAACATTACATTGACTGACCCTCTCTCAGATTTTCATATGACTCATAGTTTCATTCCTTTTGAAGTGAACTTTATTTACCTCAGGATATCCTAGCATCCTTCCCTGCTTTATTTATGTCCATAAGACTTCTCACCATCATAAATACTATACATTTAAATGATTTACTTGCACCTACCACTCCCTCCATTTGAATGTAAGCTCTTTTAAGGACAGGATTTTTTGTACGTCTTGTTCATTTCTGAATTTCCATACCTAGAATGAACCTGGCATGTAGTAAGTAATCAATACACAGTTGTTGAGTAAAGGAATGAACAAGTTGACTCAGAATGTATAATGCAACTTTATGCTTTCCTTCTACCATCTGTTTAAAATTACTCTGTGGAGCTGGTTTTCATCATTCTCCTGGGTAAAATTTGTTGGAGACTCTAAAAGTTTTCTTACTGCTCCTGGGCAACATCAAGTCCTCTAATAACTTTGAATCATAAATCATTTCATCATAGTATAATCTCTCAGTTCAGTAATAATGTATTCAGTTCAATATAATAATAAAAAACTTGTTTTAAAGGTACAACCAAAATCCTCCTCCAGTTTGAGCCTAATGAAGTGGAAAAGGGGAAATGTTTGGAGTTGTAGATTGTATTAACCTTCATTAAAGATTATAGGTTTATTTATTTGGTACCCTTTTCTATGAGAGGATTAAATATCCCATCCTGTTGAACTAAGGGATATGGAGGTAGACTGGGAAGCTTCTGGCATGGCCTCCAAGGACCTGTACCCCTGGTATTCACTCCTGGTGTAATATCCTTTCCTTGACACTGGGATGGACCAAGTGAACTTCTTGACATGAATAGGAAACAGATAGGATGCCACTTTTTAAATTAGGTTATAAAACGGTGACTTCCATTTTGCTAATATTTTCTATTACTTCATGCCTGTCCTGATAGGAGGGTACCCAGCAAGGAACTTGGGCAGCCGTTAGCAACAGTCAGTAAAGAACGGTGGCCCATGAAGAACAGAATCCTGCCAATGACCACTGAGTGATCCTGGAAGCAGAAGGTCCCTTTTGAGCCTTGAGATCACTGTGGCCCTGGGCAGTACTTTGACTGATGCTCTAGAGAGACTGAAACAGAGATGCCAGCTAAGCTAGACCTGAATCCTTGCCCACAGAAACAGTGATACAATAAATGTGCATTGTTTTAAACCACGAAATTTTGCAATAATTTGTTATACAGTAGTAGATAACTGATGCATGAGGGGACATGCTCTGGATAATGAAATACAGGTAGAAGAGGTGATGATCATTTCTATTAGAAGCTTTAAAAGCCAATGAGTTATCCAGAACATTTCTTTTCCCTTTGCCCTGTTGACTGGTAATGATCCAGATGGAGGCGGGGTTCCGCCATCATGAAGACACATGGAGACAACCTGCAAGCAGCACATAGCCAAGATGAGAGATAAAACTTTCCTGCTGTAAGCCACTAAGATTTCAGGATTGTTAATTAAATCAGTATATTGTAACCCAGAGTTTCACAACCTTGGCTCTATTAACAATTTGGGCTGAATAATTATTTTTTGTGGGGGTTGTCTTCTGAATTGTAGAATGTTTAGCAGAATCTTTGGCTTCCCCCATGAGATGCCAGTAGTATGGTCTTACTCGACCTCCTTCCTATGGACCTGTGACAACCAGAACTGTTTCCAAATGTCCCTTGGGGTACAAAATAGACCTTGTTGAGAATCACTGTTCTACGCTATCATGACTAATGGTCCATGCTACCTGACACAAATACTGTCTTAGTTTGCCCAGGCTTCTATGACAAACACCACAAATATCAGTTGGCTTAAACAACAAGGATTTATTGTCTCACAGTTTTGTAGACTAGAATCCCAAAAACAAGGTATCCCCACACGTGCTGCTTTACTTTGTCTGAGCTTCTAGCACGAATATCACCCAATGGGTTAGCTAGAGCAATGAGAATATTTTGGCTCACTAATCTTGAGCTTCAGAGAAGTCCAAAATCAAGCTATCTACAAGGCTGACTTTCTTGTCAAAGACAAGAAAAGCATGCAATCCTTGGTGATCCTTGGCTTGTATTTCGGACTCCCATTGCATGGCAATGGCCTCTCCTTTCTTGCTTCTGTAGATTCTGGGTCTTGAGTAATTCAGTCGGGCCTTACCCTCACTAAAAATGTCATCTTCAAGAGGTCCTATTTAAAATGGGCTCACACCCACAGGGATATGAAGGAAGACTAAGAACATGCCTAAATTAAGGTACATAATTCAGCACACATACTTTCTCTGGATTCTGTAGCATTCTGGTGCTGGCTTTCCTGTATTCCTCCGTCACATGGTAATCTGCCTTGTCCTGTCTTTTCCTCTGGTTCTTACTTCTGTTTCAATTTCCTTTGCTTTTGAGAACTTCAGCCATATTGGGTTAAGGCTCCTACTCATTCAGTTTGGTCCCACTAACTAATAGCATCTTTGAAGATCTAATTTTCAATGGGTCCACGCCCACATGCATGACTGGGAGTTAGAGCTTGAACATGCCTTTGTGGGAGGCTGATTCTGTCCCTGACACCCATGGCTGAAATTTCCTTGGCTTAAATGGATACATCTGTGCTAGCTGGTTGCTTTTGACCCCTAGACATGTTCCCACCGTCTTTCTGTTAGGGTCTTCTCACCTTTCTAAGTTGAGTTCTTAGGATCTAGAAGAGTTTGATGCTAGCATTCTTATAGAAATAATCACATCAGGTTCACAGAAAATACATTTGTCTGAGTACAATTTAGAAATCAAGGCCGATCCCAGTGTGCCAGGACCAGAGCAGCTGAGTGACCAGTTCTTGACTCTATATTTTGCAGGCTTGAACCAAGAACCAGCCCATTGTATCTCCAGGACTCTCTGATGCACATTTCCAACTTGTGTATGATGTAGTTGAAGGTCTTTACACTGGGTTTGAGGTTAGCAGAAGACACTCCCTATCCCTGTCTGTGTGTGCTTGGTGGGATTAGGGGATAAGGTGGGGGATCTCTCCAAGGAGATGTACTTCTCTTTTAATCTCCAACTCCTAATCCTTTTAGACCCTCTATGTCTAGATTAAATCATAAAACTAGTCTTAGTTCACTTCATTTAAACACGCTTCAAGATCTTCATTTGGAAAGAGTCTCTATTGTTTTGAAGTCTCAACTGAAATTGATGGTAAAGTAAATTTATTATAGCATCCATTATGATAGTTTGTCATGTATTTTTGAATTGTGAAGAATAGAGAATCTTTACTTGGAATCTATGTCACAAAACACTCAGTTCAGCTGACTGGAAGCATCATTTTTACTTTGGGCTTAATCTAGTATGGCTTTAAGATTTCTCTTTGCTAGATAAGATGTATTAGGTCTTTTCCATATAATAAACCCCAACCTACTCCAGCTGCTCCTTCCTTAAGTTTCTTTATATAAAGGCAAACAAATTCTGCCCTGGAGTGTGTTCAGAGGATACAGTCAGTAAGGCAGTGGGGCTTTAGGATTCACCTCTTCCATCTAGGCTTCTTCTTTGCCTTTTGAATTATCTCAGGTAAAGAGACTCTTCCCACTGCCTTATCTCACTGCCTCAGCAAACATAGATCTGTCCAGTTTATGAGGTAGCAACAATTGCCAGTTTTGAAAACAGGAAACCAAGAGGGAGAGTGAAGACAAGGAACAGAGCAGCAGTCAGAGCATCTTCTGGTTTCTTTCCATTAACATGTAATTAGACAGAGCATACTTTTAGGATGCACTTTTCACTAGAGGGCAAATTCAGGATTATTTTGTGAATAATTGCATTTTAATCAGGGGCTGGTGGTCTTAAAATGAAATTGCTCTATAGTATGCAATTTATTCATAATTAGCTTTTTAAAGCTTTACACATGTTAAAACAGTGCAATTTTTGCAGTTCTAGGAATTCATTATAATATTTCCATTGAAGTAAAAGGTAATAGCTATTTTGCCTTCGTCCCAGCATTTTTTTAAAAACTACATTAGGGACATTAATTAGGAGATAGGTACATAATCAAAAAATGAAATATTTATCATCAGACTTGAAAAGAATCAAGCTGAAAGGAAGAGAATGTTAGTAATATTGGGTTCAAATGACACTTACCTGGGGAAAATAAGTGAGGCAAAGTTAAAAATAAAATTTACATTCATGTTCTTAGTGATGTTAAAGGGGGGTTGCAGTACAATAGAGCATGTGATCATAAAAAGGAGATATTGAAGAACCAGAGTATTTCATGTGAAACATTGTTGCTGAAATTAACCAGGAATAAAAACATAATGAACAGGATGGATATTGCTAGCCAAGGGATCAGTAAATTAACCTGAGGAATTTTGAAATAATTCAGAGATAAAGAAAAAAAAATGAGAATACAAAGTTAAGAAATATGGAAGATGTATCTGAGAGTCTGGATATCTATATACCAGGCTTTCTAAAAACAGCATACAAAGTGAATATAATAGAACCAATAATTTAAGGAATAGTAGAGGATAATTTCCCTGAATTGAAGAAAGACCTGAGTTTTCAGGCTGAAAAAATCCCTGATTAAATTTATGAATTCCCAGGCAAGAGAAAGAAAGAGAAAGGGGGAGGGGGGCAGAAGGGGTACAGGGAAAGGGAAAGCAGGAGAAAGGAAGGAGAGAGAGAGAGTGAGACAGAGATAGAGACAGAGAGACAGAGAGAGATCCAGAAGTTGATTTTATATTTGCAACATCAAGTGCTAGAAAATAATCCAGCAATGTCTAGAGAGTTCTAAGAGAAAATTATTGGTAGCTCCAGGATTCTACATCTAGGTGTTCCTGAAGTTTCACCCGAGGTGGTAAAATGCAACAGATATGACATTCCAAAGAGAGGTGACAGGTCAAAATGGAAAATTTGACCCAAGACACCCTATCTTAGCTACGTCAGGTAGTTAGTGATCCATCAGTTCCATTCATACTCCATCAGAGACAACAGTCACATGGCTCCACCTTGATGAAGGGAAGCAGGGCGCCCAGGAGGAAGGGTTTGATGAGTTTATAGTTATTCCCTTACAGCATTACCCACCCCCCAACTCACACCAAGCTCTAGCCCCAGTGGTTTGGAGACCAACGGAATGAGGAATTGAGTAATGGCATTGCATTCTTATCACTTGCAGTAGTCTGAAGATGAGGGAATAAATGTAACTTTCAATGATTTTAAAAGCTTTGACTAATACATGAGAATAGACATTTTATAGTAGTAAATTGAGGTTCTAATTTATGTTTTAAAATAATCTTCAGGGCATTGACTTGTTTAAACATAACTACAGAAGACATGGAAATGTCTACTTTTTATTCCAGGGCAAAACTAGCCCAGCCTAATAAAAGGGAAAATGGAGAAATAGACTGCAATTGCCTTTTGACTGCACCCCACAAGTTGGGTTAACTCATCATACTGGTCAGATATGTTATTGCTCATTTACTGGGGAAATTATTTTATCCCTCTTCTCACATAGGGATGGGACTATCCCCATTCATATGTGGAGGCCTGGGGTCTACATTAACCACAGAAGGAGTTCTAAGTTCACAGGCCAATGATCAAAGATGACAGATTTCTGACTTCTAGGCCCCCAAAGCACCATCCAGCTGTGAGACACAAAGACCACCTGGGGAATACAAACAGGATGAAAACCACACTTCAGCTGTCTTTATTCTTTTCTCCTTTACACACACACACACACACACACACACACACACTCACAGGCTCATAGCCCAGAGCTCTGAGAGGTAAAAGAAAAAGGTGAAAGAAGCAATTCAAGCACTCAGCCCTTCTCAGCCTTGTGGCTCTGACATTGGGCTGCCTTGATGGATTCTGCTTGGCATTTAGGGGATGCAGGTGTAAAATATTTACTTTTTATTCTGCATCCTCACATGGATTATTTGGAAGGCAGCCCAGCAGAAAAGCCCATGGCTGAGGTCACGGTGAATGTAGTAGAGGCATTTCCTTGGAGTTCCACAGGAAGAGACAGGCTGGACAACTTCCATCGGCTTCCTGGGGTGACTTTTTGTGCTGTTCAGAGAATTGTGCCTGCATAACCTGATGGAATGTGAAACTAGTTGAAAGACACTGCTAGTGGTCATCAAAAATAAATGTTGTAGGGTAAGACAAGGAGAGCCTAGCAGCAAAAACTGTGGAGTGGAGAGTCCCAAGGTGAAATAAGGGAGGGCACAAAGGGCTGAGATGTTGGAAGATGAAAAATCTAGGGAGCAGAGGCAGGAGCCAATTACACAGTAGCCGAAGGGAATGAGGTGCATTCATATGCTCTCCATCTAAAGGAGAGAGCCATGGGCCAGCCTTGCTTCCTCCCATGCCATGGCCTTTGTATGACCCCTAGGTGTAAATATCATGACTCAGAAGTTTCCTTGAAAGGGAGCTGATTTGGATTGAATTGTGAACTCTATTTGGACATGTGTTTGGCCTTAGTCAGCATTCTGGTGGGTGCGGACCCATTGTAAATAAGCTATCTTTGAGATGTTATTTCTGCTAAGATGTAGGCCCACCAAGGTAGGTTGGACTTTAACCCAGATTCCTGGAATCCTTTATAATCAGAGTGAAAGTCCCATGGAGAGAGAAGCCTCAGGGAGCAACCAGAAACTGCAGGTCAATGGAACGGGAGAAGAAGGGAGTGCATTGTCTTGTGACAGAAAAGCCAAGAACAAAGACTTCCAGCCCCAGATCACCTACTACCTTCTGGGAGAAAGCAGCATCTTCTTGATGTATCAGTTTCGAACTTCTCCTCGCCCCAAAATGATGAGTCAGTAAATTCCTGTTGGTTAAGCCAACCTATCTCATGGTATTTGTTTTAGCAGTCAGGGAAGTAAAACTGGGGCAGAATTTTGACTTGAAAAAGTAGGATTATAGATATAATGTGATTTATTTATTTATTTATATATAAATAAAAATGTGACCAAAGGGTGTATTTGATAGATGGAGCTTTAGGTCCCCTCCTCTGATCTTTCACAGATGCAATTCATCTGCTTCCGCTTACATAAACTGATATTTGAATACAGCTCAGAACCATGGATACTCACCCCCAACCAGATTGCCAATTATAAAGCCCTCTGTTAGCCATGGAACAAACCCTCAAAAAAAAAATTAAGGTACACAAATTAAAAGTTTACTTTTGTACAACCGTATTTATAAAAATTCATAGCCAATATATGTTTATTAATAATATATATACCATAAATATATCCTTTTGTCACTTAAAGTAAAATTTAAGTCAAAATCCTTAAATGAGACAAGAAATGATTTTATGTTAATACTGGAACCATCTACAACAAGGTGTCAAAATCACAAAACTTTTCATGCCAGACATCAATAAAATGAAATAATAAGCAAAATGTTAGAAATACTAGAGTTGGAACAAAATTTAAATTGTTTGGAATGCTTTATCACACATCTCAGTATTTGAGAGATTAAGTTAAATGAATATATAAAGGTAGAGAAAAGTGAAATATTCTAATAGCATTTTATTTAATAGATATCATCATTTCTGTACCTTTTTTAAAGAGTGCAGTATAGCACGTCTATAAGTAATATTACCATATAGAAGGTGAACATAACTTAAAGGGGTTGTATGGACTCGTGTATACCACTGATAACACTACAAATATAAATAAGTTCTTGATGAACTACTGTAAAGGTATGAATATTGTACAAACAGTGTACAAGTTCAGGGTACAGGGGGAAAACTGCTATTGCTTGCTATGGGCTATGTTTAACGGGAAAACACCAGGGATAAATAATGGGGGGAGGAACAAGAGATAAGAGGAGGTTTAGATTTTCTATTTTGTGAGGGTGTGTTTATTGTTTATCTTTCTCTTGGGGACAATTAAGTTATCTAAAATTGAGAGTATTGATGCACTGTTGACTTTGGACATTACGCATGATGCTGAATGACCAGGTGGCTGAAGGATGCACTGACTGAGAAGTAGATTGGCAAACAATGGTGTATACATATGATTGAATATTGTGCTGCTGCAAGAAGAAACAAAGTTGTGAGGCATGCATACAATATTGTGAATGAATGTGTGGGACATTTGGTGAGGCAAAATGAGCCAGAAGCAAAAAAGCAAATATTGTATGGTTTCACTTAGAAAATACTTATGAGAAAATAGGGTCCTAAATTGTTAACACTTATGGCAGTCACATTTAGTCTGGAGTGGCAATTGCTATTATTTCTGGATTTTGAGTGGCTATTTTATATGTGTATAACCTGGTATTTAGGGATAAGAATGAAGTTGATCAGGTTGGGATTAAGGAGATTCAGAACACAGGGGTAAAGAAGACACGGTCTATATTTTACAACCTCATTTACTCTTTGAGACCAAAGAAAGAGAGGTTTATTTTGTCCACAACTAAATTTTCTGTAGCAATAATCTAACTCAACCTGTCTGGATAGATCATTTAAACAATTCAAACACAGGGAGCCCAGAATAAGAATGGGGGCCTTTAAATCTGTAGAGCTAATGTAATGCCTGGATACATCCCAGAGTATATTAAGCAGATAATCAAAAAGTATTGGCAAAGTCCCTTGAGGGGTGGGAAAAAAAAAATGCAACTATTAAACTTTGCCATGGGGGGAAACCCTGATATGGTTTCAAATGTTAGATACACCCAAATCAATAGGCCAAACTCTTCATCTTGAGGCTTGCTTTTGGAAATCTTATGTATATAGCAGAGAAGCTTAGCCTACCTGTAGGTAGTCCTAAGAGATGCTTCTGGAGAATCTCTTTTGTTGCTCAGATGTGGCCTCTCTCTAAGCCCAACTCTGCAAATGAAACCACTGCCCTCCTCCCTATGTAGGACATGATATCCAGGGATGAAGTCTCCTTGGTGGCGTGAGAGATGACTCCCATGGATGAGCCTGGGCCTGACACTGTGGAATTAACAATATCATCCTGACCAAAACGGGAAAAGAAGTGTAACAATTAAGTTATCAGTGGTTGGGAGAGTAAACAGAGTCGAGACACTACTCAGGAGGTCACTTTTATGCACGCTTCAGTTAGACATTGCTGCCTATCATAACTTGCTAAACCCCAATCAAAATCATTCCTGCCAATCCTGAAGAACACCTAGGGCAACATATAAGATTCCACAAAGGTTCCATGTACTAGGGTGACTTTTCAGAAACCTACAACCTACAGATGGGTCCCTGGACCAAATAAGTCTTGAAATGCAGAGGGACTTGCAGAGGGAAATGCGTTGCTTTTTTTGTATATATATGTTATTTTCCACAAAATAGAAAAAAAATATGTCATTTATTTGAAAAGGGCTCCCTGCAATCAGGGGAATGCTGGATGTTGTTCAATTAAGTCTGGTGAACGCATGGATCCTTGTACTGAGTGAAGAGCTCGCACTTTTGTGTATGTTTTGTGTAAGTCAGGTAATGAATAAAGCAGGTTATTACTCTCAGCTGAACACCAGTTCCCAAATCACCTCAAGAACTTTTAATTGGCTTTTCCAAAAATGGATCATCATAAGAAGTTGCGTGGTGACTCTACTCTTTGGTGCTCCAGTGTCCACTTTAAATGTTTGTGCTTTGCAGTTCTCACTGTAGATCTTAATTACTTTTAAAGAAAAGTTTTTCATGCATAGCTTTTTGTGTTACAATTTGTAGGTAATTACAATTATTCTGAGTATTTCTTTAAAATAGTGTATTCTTTTTTCATATTTCTTTAAAATAGTGTATTCTTTTTTCATTCAGTTAGAAATGTTTGAAAATGAGGTAGGCATTGCTCAAGCTGAAATGGCAAAAACTTTTAAACCTTTGAGTATGTCTTTTAATTTATTTGAGAAAGTCTTAGATTAAGGTTAGCTTTGAACAGTATTCAAATTGACAAAAAAAAGTAGTGATTTTTGCATTGTCAAGGACATTTATATATGCATATTATCGAGGTCTTTGCAATATATATGTTGAATGTATCTGTGTTAGGTTGCAAAGCTCTAACATTAATATAGAAAATTTATGACCAACGTGCTAACCAAAGGCCTTATTATTTTTTACTACAACTGATGATTATATAGAAAAATAGCAATGGTATATTTAAGTAAATGTTAAAACACAGTATCTTAAAACTACTTTCTAACGATACTTTCAAAGCAAACCTTTGAACTATATTTATTCTTTTCACCCAGTTCCTACATGAATACCTTCCCTAGTGCCCTTTCTGTGCATGTTCAGAACCATGAACTCTCCATTTGGTACTCCTGCAAGCCCTTCTTTGTTTACCAGGACATGGTTACATGAATCACGGAGTTCTTACCACTAACTTATCTGAACGAGGATCAGGTGCTATTTCATGTAAGAATCCACCTCTGCTGAAAGGTCCTGTACCCTCCTACTGCCTTGAAGACTCATGGATTATTTATTTGATTTACCTATGGTGATTCTGACCTAGGACATAGCCAAGTTATTGGCTACAAACATTGTCTTCCTACCACAATGCTCTCTTCTACAAGCTCTCAGTTTACAGAGTCAGATATTTTGTTCCCAGTGTGTGTCTAGGGTCTAGGTTTTGTGCATAGTAGATGCTCAATAAATATTGCTGGGAAAGAAAGAGAGAGAGAGGGAGGGAGAGAGAGACACAGAGAGAGATGAAGATAAAGAAAGGGGGAGGGAGGGAGGGAAGAAGGAAGGAAGGAAGGAAGGAAGGAAGGAGGGACAGAAGGAGGGAAGGAAGAAAGAAGAGTCTTCCTTTAGGAGGAGGGGGATATTCACATCTGTACTTCACCTGTCTTCCTACCATGACTTCTTCCATGGAACCCTTCCTGGTGTCTTGGTCTTCTCCTATGACTGAGAATTCACTATCATCTTGCCTCTGTCAGTCCTCCATCCAGAATGCCAACCCAGGTGCTATCTAGACACGTCTGCCAGATACACCAGCTACTTTGTTTCCTGCACATATTGTGCAGTGGTCCTGGATTCCCCAACCCTCTCCCTTTGAAAAACATGCTAATTGTTGAGCCTGTATTCAACAATTGTGTTCATATCCATGAACTCTAACACACTTATGGACTGCCTTTCCTCTTTATTGGAGGAGAAAGAAATTAATATTTTCATAGCCATCTTTAAACTTAACAGAGTTAAAAAAAAATCACTGCTACTGTTTACTGAAGGACAAAAATCTGCTTTAATAGAAACATGCCTCCCAGAAGTGTCCCTGTGGAACAGGCAGACAGCAACCTGGGCTCTCTTCTGCTCAGTTCTCTTGGAAGCTTACAGTTTCTATGTTCCTTCTGCACGTCTCTGAAGTGGAGGAGATTCCTGTGCCTGTAATTCGGGCTGCTGGCTCTTCCAGAGCCTTGTCGTGTATTCCTGGAAAGCTGAGACCTATTTTTGGTCATCCTTGCCTGGTCTCGATGGAATTCCTGGCTCTGTGTAAGATACTTCTGCCCTCTTCACTCTACATCTTTATTTTCATTTTTCCAATCGCATTAATTTTGCTTCTTAACTTGTGATTTGAAACTGAACAATGTCAGATGCGCCAGCTTTGGACTTATTTTCTATTCACTGCCTCCTGTTGCACATTTGGAAATGATGATAAAATAATTGGTATGAATTCCATAAATATGAATGGCATCATTCCATCTCTTAAACATCTCTTGACAGCAATGAATTTGCCACTGAATGGAACCCAGAAAATGCATTCAATTCTGGGTTGGTCAAGTGCCATTTAATTACCTTTTTTTTTTTTAGCTTTTCCCTCCTGTACCTCTGTGTCTTGATAGATATTACGACAACACAGTGGTGAATAAGGAGAGTAGATAATGAACTGTTAATCAATCTGATTCGATGTGCTTTTCAACTCATACACTGTGAAGAATAATACGAATACACAAGAAATTTTGTTGAATATAATTAAAGAAGCTTACTTAAAACAAAACTATATTCAAATATAAAACATAAGATACATTCAAAATCAAAGTACTTGGAAGGTATTGGCAACATTCATACCGAGAGACACTTTTTATAGTATTGGCAATGTTTACAGTATATAGTAATTTGGAATTTTGGTCTGACTCTCCCCTTTGAAGCTTCCTAGTAGATTTCAACTTTCATAAAAAAGAACCATGACTGTTTTAGTCAGTGCTGGGATATTGTGAATGTACATTAAATAAGAATATTGATTGGGGACTTCGTGGAGGCAGGGGGCATGAGAATAACTTCTGTCACCTCTTTCATCACCTGCCTTCTCTTCTGTCCTGGACTAGTCCCCTGAATAAAGGGAAAAATGGCTATTTCTATCCTGGAGACAATTTTCTGGCCATTTTTCTCCCAGTAGGAGGTTTTCTTCTTCACACTCATAACCTTTGAAAAGAACACAACGTAGACAAGCATTTCTTAGAGTGTATGCCACAGTGTCTTAAAAATGTTAGTTTAAAAAAAGATTTAAAAATGAAAAAATACATTGGAAGCTCTGGGTCAAATGATAGGAAAAACACTTCTTTCCAGAAGAGTTCCTCAGCATCTCTAACAGCATTAGATTTAGGGGTTACTTCTGTTCAGTGTAGCTTTCATACTTTTTCATCGTCATTGGTAGATAAAGAAGACCCCTGAATTCTATGTGGCTCGATGGGTGTGGGAAACTGCTTATGGCACCGGCAGCGTGCCGGCCATCTTGTGGTCTGATGCCATCTTAGGTACTAACTCAAGTTAAGTTCCTATCTCAAGTTAAGTTTCTATTTCCTCACTTCTGCTCTGCCCTTCCCGGAAATCAGCTGACCAGCCTTGGCTAATCGGCCTTTCCCAACTTAGTCTCTGCTGATTGGTTGCTTAACTGCAGGGTAACGCCCAGCCTCTGCTAACGCCTGATACAAGTCACCTCCCCTTTCTTGCTGTATAAATACCCTGGATTCACCCTCAATAAACAAGACTTGATCAGAATCCTGCCTTGTCTCTGTGCTCTGTGTCTCTTGTCCCATCCATTCTCACTCCCTCCCTCAGGTCCAGGTTCATCTGTCCCGCGGGTCGGGACAGATGGGTTTTTATTTCCTGTTTCATTCTTCATGGACAGCTGGGAGGATCCAGCACAATCTACTGGCGAGAGCCTACATCATGGAGCAGGAGGAGACTGATGGGCAGGGGAACTGGCAAAATTAAAGGCATCATAGAGGAGTCAGGAAAATTGGTGGAAAGACCAGTGAAAGAAGGAACTTCTAGATCACCAGTCTAAAAGACAAACTTACATGGATTGATGTATGACTTAATGGAAACATAAAATGATAGTTTAAACCATATTGTGACTCTGAACTCATATTTTCTCAGGGAAATGAACTGAGATAGATAGTTTTTCATTAATGAAAAACTTTTCATTAATGTATAGAGAAAATAAGATATAGTGATTACTCTATTTTATGAATATTCCTTCTCAGGAAATAATAGGATTATACATTCTTCAAATTAAAGTGTAATAAGGCACAATCATATTTACCATTTTAGTGTCTAATTCTGTGGGATTTGACAAATGCATCCAGTCATGTAACTACCACCACAATCAAATGTAGAACAGTTTCATCCCCTAAAATTTCTGTTATACCCCTTGGTAGTCAACTTCTCCTCCATCCATAATCCCAAGCAACAAAAAATTTGTTTCCCATTCCTATGGTTTTGTCTTTTCCAGAATGTTATATAAGTGGAAGCCCAACAGTTATGCCGTCTTTTTACATGGGTTTATTTTACTTAGCATGTAGCATTTGAGATTTATCCAGGTGGTTATGCATGCCAATAGTTCACTCCTGTTTATTACTGAATAGTATTTCATGGAATAAACATGCCACAATGTGTTTATTTATCCTCCCATTGAGGGTACTTTCACTGTTTGCCAGTTACGATGAAAGGTGTATTGAGCATTCATACAGGTTTTTTGTGTAAATCTTCAAGTAATACTACATTTTCTATTTCTCCCTTCCACCATTTGTGCTATTATTGTCACACATTTTATTTCAATATGTGCTATATATATACAAAATACCTTGCTATTATTTTTGTAGTCAATTATCTGTAAGAGCTACATAGTTTATTAGAGTAGCCACTAGCCATATGTGTCTATTCAAATTTAAACGAATTCTTAGTAAATGAAATTTAAAATTCAATTTCTCAGTAAAATTTTCCACACGTGGATGGCATGGTCTTATTGACAGCACAGAAATAAGCAGTTCTGTTACCACAGGAAATTCTATTGATGGAGTTGTTCAAGAAACTTTCAGGTAAGAAAAGATAAATAGTACAAAAAATAAGTGCTTTTTTTATATTTAACTTCTTTTATGTCACTTTCAGCATTCTTTCTTTCTCTCAGTTAATCTGAGGTTTTATTCTAAAATGATATTACTTTTGCCTGGCAAATTTCCTTTAAGCATTTTTATAATGAAAGTCCATACATAGGAAATAAATTTTCTCAGTTTTTCTTTGAAAATCTTTTTGTTTCTTCTTTTTGCAAGATATCTTTTGGTGGGTATAAAATTCTTGGTTGTCAGTTTTTAAATTTCCTTTCAGCACTTTATAGATACCATTCCATTCTTTCCTGGCATACATAATTTCACAAAGGAATATGCTATAACCCTTAGAATTGTTCTTTTGTAGGTAATCTATTTTATCCTTTGACTGCTGTGGTGGTTTGAAAGGAATTATGTATCCCAGAAATGGCCATGTTATTTTACTACATTTTATGAGTTGCAGACCTATTATGGATGGAAACTTTTGATTAGATTGTTCATTTAAATTGTGACCCACACCATTCAAGGTGAGTCTTAATCCCCTACTGGAGTCCTTTATAAGAGAATAAAGGACACGCAGAAACAGCCCAGAGAACACAGAGAAAAGCCCCAGAGAAGCTCAAAGAGGACCACAGAAACTCATAGAGGAAGCCACTGGAACCAGAACCTGAACACAACAAAACCCAGGTTTGTAAGACCAGCAGACGCCAGCCATGTGACTTCCCAAGTGACAGATGTCCAGATGCCAGCAGCCTGTTTTAAGTGTTCAGGTATCTTCCCGATGATGCCTTGGGTTGGACATTTTCATGGCCTAAGAGCTGTAAATTATAAATAATTGTAAAAGCCAATCATTTCTGATATATTACATTCAGGCAGCTTTAGCAAACCGAACAGCTACCTTCAAGTTTTTCATTTATTCTGGTTTTCAGCAGTTTGAATATTATTGTCTTTGTATGTTTGTATGTATACACGTGTGTATGTAAATATGTGTTTTAATCTGTCTGGTATTCTCTGTGCTTCTTGGATATGTGATGATTTTGCATCTTTAGTTTTGCAAAATTCTTGTTAATTATCTCTTAAAATATTTCATCTTCTGTTTTTACCCCTTCTTCTAATATTACAATCACATATATGATAGATGACTTGCTATTGTCCCATAGTTCTTGGTTGCCTTATTCCATATATTGTTTGTTGCAGTGTGGCCATTTTTGCTGATCTATTTTCATGTTCAGTAGCTCTTTTCTTGGCTGTTTTGAGCCTATTGATGAAATTTTCAAAGGCATTATATATTTTTTATATGCTTTTAATTTACAGCATTTTAGTTTTGATTGTTTTTATACTTCCCTATCTCTGCCGAAGTTTCCCATCTTCCCCATCCCCATTCATGTTGTCCTATTTTTCTAGTAGGGCCTTTAACATATTAAACATAATTAATCCCCATCTGAATAATACTGCAACACCCCTGTTGTACTTGAATCAGGTCCTGTTGATTGTTTTCATCCTGAGAAATGTAGTGACATTTTCTCACTTCTTTAGGTGCCTCGTCATTTTTTATTGAAAGCCAAAAATGTTGTATAGAACAGTAGCAAGGTAAGGTAACCAAACTTTGTATCTGCAAATGGACATGTCTTATCTTTTGTTAGGCCTTTAATAAAGGAGATTGAGTCAATTTAGTTAGGAGTTGAGATTAGTTGAGGTTTATTATTATTATTATTATTATGGCTACACTCAGAATACCACAGTCTTCAAATTTCTTTAGTATTAACTTGTGTCTAGGGTAGCAGTTGATTTGCAAGAGCCTTTATTGCCATATCTGTTCCATCTTCATCTTACGATCTTCCCCCTGTGCCTACATCTCAGATAAGGTATCAGTCTATGACCTTGATCTTTCTTTGGCTTGTGTTATTTATTACTTCATTCCTGCTAGCCAGATGTGGTAGGAAAGTAGGGAGATCGTTTTCTTTGTTGTCCTGATTCAGCTTTCTCAGTGATCTTGTCCCTCCCCTAGGAGTAGGAGATTTCTGTTGGCATTGTCCCAGGTCTTATTTCTACTCCTGCAGATGTAGAGAGGTTTAGTCTCTTCCTTCAGCTGCAATGGGTCTTTTTCTGTGCTCTGAAGATGACAAGCCTTGCAGGTCTTCTCTTGGCATAGAAAAGAAGGCTTCATGCTTTCCCTGCAATAGGATATCAATTCCTCTCCTTCAGGTATGAAACGTGAAAGAGGCCTTCTCTGGCCTCTCATCATGCTCCCGTTCTTTCTCTTGAGCATCCAGTGCAGTCCTAGGAGGAAAGTTTGTAAGTGGATGAAAATTCCCCATGTCAGTGGCTCCTAGTGGTTTTATACACTCATACTTGCCTACACATAGCATTTATCAATTTCATAAATATTTTCACCGACTTTTTTTTTAACCAACTCACATGGTGACATCTTTCTTCTTCTCCAGGTAAATGAGCGTTCATATCCTTTCTCTTCCTGGAAGTGCCTGAATATTTTAGTTTGGTTGCTTGCCCTGCCATTTCAATTTTTCTTATAAAGAAAATTGTGATTTTGCAAATTAACCAGTTTTTCTTTTTTATCATGAGTTTGAAGCATTAAAGACCCAGTTACTCTATATTCTCAACGGCTACCAATATTCTAATTTAGAAAATCTCGGCCAATATGAAACTCGGAAATGATATCTTATTGTGGCTCTCTGATCTTCCTGACTACTAATGAAGCAGAGCATGATCTTACTTTTTCAACTTTTACTTACAACCTATGACCTTACACTTCAAGCACGTGTCCCTTGAGTAGCACAGAGTCAAATTCTATTTTTATTAATGCAGCCTGACAATATGTGATTTCAGTTGGAATAATTAGTACATTTAAAGTGCATTAAACTATTGATATATCTGGGTTTATTTGGACCATATTACTACTTGTTTCTAATTTTTCTAATTTATTCTTTGATTTTTCCTCTTGCTGTTTGCTTTTATTCCTTTATTTCTCTTGATACAGTTGCTAATTATACATTTTTTATTTTAGTGTACACTTCAGGGATTGCAAAAGTCTCCCTTGACTTATTTAGAATCTACAGCAGTTTACCATTTCTTGGAGTATCTAAGAAACTTACAACACCTTCTGTTTTATTTTTGTCTGGCATTTTAAATCCACAGGTTTATAAAACCAGGAAGTGTTAATAACATTTAATTTTATATATTATCCCTAACTAGATTTTTTATTCCTTCCTTACACTGATTCAATTTTGGATAAATTCCCTTCTTAAAAATTTTCTGAAAATGTCTTTATTTTACTTTCATTTCTGAAGGATACTTTCACTGGTTATATGATGAACTCTAGATGGACAGTTATTTTCCTATACTCATTTAAAGATATCCTCACAGCATCTTTTAGCTGCTTCTTCCTTTCTTTTCTTTAGAAATCAGCTGTCTGTCTTCTTGTTGCTCCTTTTAAATTAATATGTCATTTTTTTCTGGTTTACTTAGAAATCTCTTTGTCTTTCAGTATTTTTACTGTGGTATGTTTGGTTGGGTTTATGTATAATGGAGTAACAAACCATCCTAAAACTTTGTGACTTTACAAATATTTACCACTGTTTTTTGCGATGTGTGGATGTATTGGACTTCCCTGGGCTGTTCTTATGTGGGGTTACATGCAATTGCAGTCGAATGTCAGCTGAGGCTACAGTCAGTTACCTGAAACCTTCATTGGGCTTGGCACCCAACGTGGCTCACTCACAGAGCTGGCAACTGAAACTGATTACTGGCTGGTTGCTTAGGTTGGCATTATCCAACAGAAAACACAAACGTGGAGTTCCCATGTGGCTTAGGCCTGTAACAACAGCTGAATTCCAACATACAGGGAGTGAAAGCTGCTAGATCAGTTCAGAGCTATGCCTGCAGCTGGCATTCTCTTACTTCCAACATGTTCTATTGATCAAAGCGGTTCCTGGGCCTGCCCATTTTCAAAGAGTTAGAAAGTTAAAGTGCACCCTTGATGGAGGGATGACAAAGTCACATAACAAAAGGGCATGTGAGAGTGGGAGATGATTTCACAGTGATCTTTGAAAGTAAAATCTAACAGATCTGTTCTCTGGCCCCACAAAATTAATCCCTCCCATATGCAAAGTACACTAACTTCTCCCAAGACCTATTTCACCAACTTGAAGGCTGTTTTAGTTTGCTAGCTGCTGGAATGCAATATACCAGAAATGGAATGGCTTTTAAATGGGAAATTTAATAAGGTGCTAGTTAATAGTTCTAAGGCTGAGAAAATGTCCTAATTAAAGCAAGTTTATAAAAATGTCCAAATTAAGTCACCAACAAGAGGTTACCTTTACTCAAGAAATGCCAATGAAGTTCAGGGTTTCTCTTTCAACTGGAAAGGCACATGGCAAACATGGTGACATTTTCTTGCTTCCTTTCCAGGCCTCTTGCTTCATGAACTTCCCCCAGGGACATTCTCCTTCATCTCCAAAGGTCGCTGGCTGTTGGAATCTGTAGTTCTTGTGTCTCTGCTGCTCTCATCATTCTTGAGCTTTCTCCAAAGTGCTTCCTCTTTTAAAGGATTCCAGTAAAGTAATCAAGACCCACCTGGAATGGGTGCAGTCGCATTTCCCTCCATTCAAAAGTTAATACCCACAATTGGGTGAGACACATCTCCATGGAGATAACTTAATCAAGTTTTCAACCTATAGTACTGAATAGGGATTAGAAGAAATGGTTTGCTCCCACAAGATTGATTACAATTAAAACATGGCTTTTCTAAGGTACATAAATCCTTTCAAGCCAGCACAAAGCCCAATGTCTACTAAAATCTAATAAGTTCAGTTGGGACTGCCATGTGAAGAAGCTTGGGCTAGCCTGCTGGCGACCTGGCCAGCAATGGCTACCATTAATCACCAGCCTATATATTCACATGTCCTATGAGAACTTAATTCTACCATCTGTTTTGATTATTTGAATTTCTGCAGAACTCTCCATTCTCCAACAGTATGTTGTGACATCATTTGAACGTCTTTTAATAGAAATCCTAAATAAAAATATAAACTCAGGCTCTGAAAATATATCATTAGATTTTATGAAGTGGCCATCAAAAATATGCTCCTATTAACCTTTTTGACTATCAAATATGCAAAAACACAAAATGTAGAAATTTGCAAGAATGTTGGACCCCTAATATCTATATGACCCTGAGTATTTACCAACTGTAGCTTTAGGAACACTTTGCCAGTAAAATGTTGGTGAATTAAGAAATGCCATAGTCAGCCTATCCAATCGTTACCATTGTTTTCCAATCGGAGACGAGGAAAATGGATGCACTAGAACTTAGAGTAGTGATTCAAAATGCCCAGGCTTCTTCCTCAACCATCATCTCACACTCTGATATATTCTTGGAAAGGCAAAACCCCTAACATGTATATTTTGGAAAAAGTCCTCCAGTATTCAGATAACTGTTCCCAATTTAGAATCTTTATTTTGGTTCAAGATGAACATTTCCTTAGGGGAAGCCTTGCACAATAAGTGTAGGCTGTGACTTGAAGGACAACAGTTTGCAAAATTAATGTGGGCTGTTCTGCTACTGAATTTTTTGCCTTTTTTGTTATTTCTCAGCTTCCTCTTGTTCCAATCTGGATGTAGTTTCTAGACTTCCGATTTATAGCTCTCTCTGGGACAGCTTTTAATGTTGCATCATAAGTTGCTGTGTTGTTACTTCCTTCCAGAATCACCTGATGTCCACTCAGTTTTTCAGTCATTGATATGGCCATTTATCAAACTCATTTTAAGCCCAGCTAAACTATGTTTCAATAACATTATTTTCTCAAATTCTATTTTTATCTGTATAAGACAATGAATGTTTCCATTTCTACATTATGTATTGAATTTATCTGAAGGGCAAAATTTTCACTTCTTGACAATTGTTTCTATAGTGTTTGACTATTGGGAAGATATGGCTCTATGGGCACAAATCTCACCAAAGGTAACCATGCTGGCAATGAGCCCACTCCTATCGCTCCAAGACCTCAGAATGGCCTGATGAGAACTCCAGGATTCCTTTTCCAAATTATCACTTTCTTCAGGTATTGCAAAGCTTCCTGCCTCCATTATATCATTAGCTTTCACTATCCTATTCAACTTATAGTTGAGCTAAGTAGAAAATTTAACCAGGACCCAGTTATGCATTGAAAATACACACAACGCTTTCTGCTGTTTCCAGTCAAGTGAATTTCCCAGCCAAAAGAAAATTTATTAAGACAAATTAATGACAAAAGGGCAGCATGGACTCTATCTGTATTTGTGCATTCATTGTTCTTTCAGCCCCTAAGTCAGTGCCTGGTCCAGAGAAATCACTGACTACATGTTTGTTGAGTTCTACTAAACAGAACTTGCTGATAGAAAGCACACCTTAGCTCTTCACCCCCCTTGATTTTAAAATCATGCAATCACAAATACTTAATGAGTACTTACCCATACTCAGACGCTGTGTATTGGGATCCCACACTGAACAAAATAAACATGTTTACTTCCCTAATTCAGCTTATAGACTGCCTTTCTATGTCACAAACTTTTGTTGCTTCTCCAAATGCAGATGCAAATATATTGGGCTGTCAGAGAGCCCTTTAAAGAATCAGAGCCATTAAATACTTTTATCATTTGGACCTTAGTTCTCCAAAAATGACTATCTATGTGGACCAAGCTGGATTGCCAGTTGTTGCCAGAGGCTGCCACTTAGTAGCTCCTACTGCGAGGGAAGTTGCTTAGAACAGTCTTTCTTTGAATCTCTAAGTAAAAGATTTTGAGGAGAAGGTATATTTTTTTCAGAAAATGTCTGAAAGTAGTATGTTTTCTGAACTCTCATATATCTGATGATTTTTTCTGTTGTATTTGCATAAAAATGACAACTTGACAGGATATAAAATTCATCAATCATATTTTTGTCTCATCCCTCTATAGGTTCTCTTTCTAAAGTTTTCTGACATTTATTCTTATGACAGAAGAATCTGAGGACAATATAATTTTTGTCCCCTTACTGGTAATTTTCCCTTTTATTTTATAAATTTTAACACCAAAATTAACAAAATTTGGCAACACACACAGACATGCACACATTCTGCACTTAATTCTGGTGAATCTCTCATTCCCATGAACTCAAAATTTTGTTTTTAATTAAAACAAAACTTAATTTTAATTTTTCATTCTTAGGCAATATCTCCATAAATTACCTCCTAAAACAGTTTTCTTCATTCTCACTTTTTTTTCATAATTTCATTCTTTTCCCCCATCAAATTTTCCTCTACATTACCGGTTTGAGTTTTTGTTGTCTACTATTTTCAGAGTAGATTTTAATTTCATATCTGTGTTTTTAGTCTACTGATGTTACATGTTAACTTCTGACAATTGATGGACCCCCAAATCATATAGGTTTTGGCGGCAGTTTGGGACTGTTGTGTAACCCAGAAAAGCCATGTTCTTTAATCATGATTCAATATTGCTGAGTGAGATCTTTTTTATTGTTGTTTCCATGGAGATGAGACCCAGTTGTGGGTGGGACCTTTTAATTAGTTTTTTTTCCATGGAAATGTATCTCCACCTATTCCAGGTAAGTTACTTATTGGAGTCTTTTAAGAGGGAACCATTTTGGAAAAAAATCTTTGATCCAACACAGGGAGAGACTTTGGAGATGTGGAAAGAAAATGCTAACGGGGAAGCTATTTGAAATGAGAAGCTGCAAGAGAATGCTAGCAGACATCACCATGTGTATTCCCAGGTGACAGAGAACCCCTAATATCTTCAGCCCTATCCTGAGTGAAGGTTTCTTTCCCTCAATGCCTTAGTTTAGATGTTTTATGGCCCTAAACTGTAAATTTGTAACATAATAAATTTTCTTATAAAAACCAACCAATTTCTGGCATATTGCATTCCAGCAGCATTGGAAAACCAAAACAGTTACTTTGTATTTTTCTTTGGTATGTGTGAGGGTCCCCTATTAAATTATTCTGGCATGCCAGGGGAACCTACCCAGGTCTTGGTTAAACAAATACTACATGTGTGCTGATTTCAGTTCAGAAATAATTGTACAAGGTGGAGACAAAGGCCACCTGATTTTCATTGCTTCTTGAAGGACTCCCAGGCATGATATCAATGAAAGTTCATGCTATTCACTAAAATGTTGAATATCAGCCAGGTCAAAGTTGGAATTCTGTAGTACCATGACACAGACATGCTCAGGGTTCTAAGGAAACCCTCTTGCCCTGAAGTGCTCAAGCAAAGAGAAGGGGAGGAAGGGAATTTTAAATCCAAACTCATCAGCAAAAAGGACTGCTTGGTAATTTTTGTTTACCATATCTTAGAATAAGCACATTTCTTTTACCTTACTTAAGTCAGAGAGACAGTTTCCATAGGGTATTTTAAAGATGACTCAACATTTTGTCAAGCTACTTTTGCTCATTCTGCCATCATAGGTAAATATTTCTGGTCCAGAGGACAACACAAGCAATGCTAGGGAAAAAAATAATGTAGTTTCATGTTCTTAGGACTGTGGAGTGATCAGGTGGATGGGGTTGAAAAGAATCTGAATCCTTTTTCATTGTATGCCTGGTACTGAGCTGGTCAGGTTATGTGTAAAGAGTGTAGAGAATGGGAAAAATATCTGGGAACATTTGGAGAATGGATGGAATGAAGAAAGAATGGAGGCAGAAAGCTTGTCTAGACAACAATAATTCAGGTGTGGGATTGACCTATTTTGGGAGCAGTGTGGCTAGAGAAGGTGAGAGAATTTTGAAAGATAAATAACAAAATTTTGAAAGAAAATAATTTAGCAAACAACTGATTGTAGGAGAAGTATCTGAACTGAGATAAATTCTAGTTTCTGGCATAAGACAGAATTATGTCAGAATTTTCTGAAAATAGGAAAAAAAGGGAAGCTCTTGAGGTAAGAGTGGGTGTGGAGGGTGGCCTGGGGTAGAGAGAATGCAATAAATTCACTTTTGAACATACCAAATTAAAAACAAACATTTAAGATTCCCAGTAAGTGATGTTCAATGAGATATTTCATACAAGGTCTGGGATTTCAGAGAGAGGATTAAAATGGAAATACAGATTTTGAAGCCATCAGCTTATGAATGCCCATTGAGAAACCAATAGAAGATGCCAGGTTACTGTCCTAGGTAATAACAGTGAAAGGAGAGACCAAGTACCTGTGCTGGAGAAGCTGACCCTCTACTGAGAGAAGGAAAGCAATCAGCAAACAGACAAATGCATACGGAATTAATTTTGGACTTCTATAAAAAAGGCTAAGAATAGACTCCTAATGGATGCTAAAGTTTAAAGTTTAATGAAAGGAAAAATTCTTTGCAAGGATCCAAGAAGGAGAAATAGATCTTAGTGGTGAAAGGAAAATCAAGAGCCAAGAGTAGTCAGAGAGTCAAAAAGAAGTGTTCCAAAGAGCCAATGCTAAAGATAATGAATAATCAGTAAATTTTTTCTTGGTTTTGTGCAAGAGCCTGTAGCTCTGCTTTGGTAACCACAGCTCCGGGAGGGAGCATGTGGTATGCTGGCTTTGACATTCTGATTGCTGATTTTAAAACAAATCTCACCACATGTATGAGCTCCAATCCCTAAAATGTGTAAAAGATGTTCTCGTGACTAAATTGGACTAATTCTAAAAGGATCAAAAGTTATATAAACTTTGGACAAGTTAGTTACAGACATCTCATTTCTCAGACAAGGAAACTATTGCCCCCTCAATCCATGTTGAAGAAAATGGTTATATTCTGATGTTGCTCCCATGAATAAAGGAAATCATTTTCAGTCACAATGCTTAAACATAGCTCCCTTTTTATCCTGTTTTTATTGGTAAATAAAAATTTTCCAGGCACTTCAATGATCTAGAAATAAATGAGATTTTCTCTTTCTATAGCTATGAGAAGAAATTCACAATATCAGATTGTTTTCTTATGATGCAGTTGCTTGCCCTAGATATTGAATGTAGAACCATGAAGATTCTTCTGAGATACATGAATCTGTGCCTCAAATTCATTATTCAGTTGCTTTTCCATTTTACTTAGAATAGAAACAGTGTGAGAAATTTTCATCTTAAATATACTTGAGATGTAATTATATTTTAAATTGTCAAGTTTACTTGTACTATTAATGCAGTTAAGTGTGCATAAAAACCCAAGAGTTTCCATCATTTTCTTTTTCACTTGCAAAATTGTAGTGCCAGAATACTTATTTTCTGAATTAGCTATAAGCCAGGCTGAAGCTTTTCTCTGGCACATATTTTTTTAGAAATGGCAGGAGAAAAAGTTTCACAGTGGGTAGCATTACTTTGAAAACATGATTATTAATATTTTTCTGAGCAAAAATGCAATAGATAAAGAAATTAGTTCAGCAGGAGGAAAACCTAAGCATTTTTCTGTTGGTTGCATGGTATGTAATGGAAAATAAATTGGATAAAGTCACAGCTAAAATTCACTTTTTCTACAAAGTTATGACTATAAAGCAAAGACAAATATATAGCGAAACTTATTTTTTCCTTTTAAACTTGAGAGGGCACAGGCGCTTCACCTTGTCAAGTTCAGGGAAATGAAGAATGGTCTTTTGATTGACTAGTGCCAGGCTGAAGTAGAGAATGCCCATACCCTTATCAATCTTATTGTTGTATGTAAAAAATGAGTGAGTAAGAGAATTTTGTTATATCACCTCAACATTTTTTTAGCAGGAAAGCTCATTAATGTACATGGGAAACCACATTCTAGCAAAACTACTGCCAAAGAGAGGGCACAGGCTTTTCTTATTTCCTTACTTGGGTTATGCCTGTGGTCACTCTTTTAGGGCTACCATAGGGAATTATTTTGCCTTTCTTCAAAACAACCATTTCAGGGAGAGAAGTCTTTGTGACTTTTGTAAGAAATAAAATAGTATTGATTTGGTATGTTACCAGAGAACATAGGAGTATTTAAATCCTGTGAAGACATGAGAAACTACCACAAGTCCTGAGAATCTATACAGAACTTTCTCTAATGGAACAAGGTGACACTGTATTTTCTGCTGAGGTTTTGGCCCTAAACTTCAAAATTAATCCTTATTGAGACGTTTAGACTCCATGGAGAGCTTCTTCAAGTGTGTGGGGTAAGTGTGGGTTTGCTCCATCTACTTTCAGCACAAACCCTGCAGGTGACTTTTGGATTTTTCAAGATGGTAAAAGAGCACTGGTGCCAGAAAAAGCCTGGTAACCATCAGAGTATAGACGGAGCTAGTCTGGGTGCTGTGTTCCAAATCATTTATGGTTAAGGGAGGCAAGTCGGCTTATAACCTTCAACCGTGACGTCATGAATCTCTCCACTAAAGCAACAGGCAATATTATGTTCTGAAACCTGGTCAATGTACTACACCCTTTTAAAAAATTTGTTTTAATTTTTTTAAGGAAAACAGAGGAGCAGAAGGAAGGCAAATGAAGAAAAGCTTTGAGATTTCCTAAGAAATCCTAATTGGGCTTATATTCAATTTCATTGGACTTATGGGTCCAACAGGTCAAAGAAGTTCCACAAAAAAGAATTAAGTAGATTGTTTTTTCCTTACATTGACTTTTACTTACTTATGTTTATAGTCATTTTTATAGTCTGGTTCAAAAATCAAACTCTTACTTCTTTTTCTATTGTAAAAATACACAAGACCATTTCTTTACTTTGAAATATGGTCCTCATAAAACAGAATTAAAATAAATATCTTATGCATAGATGTTTCTTACAGGCCTCAGGAAGGACAACATTTCATGGTATCTCTTTTTAAAGAAACATTTTTTGGTTATGAAATATAACATATGTAAAAAGCAATACATTTCAAAGTATACTGTAACAAGTAGTTATAGAACAAATTTCAGAGTTTGGTATGGGTTACTGTTCCACAACTTTAGGTTTTTCCTTCTAGCTGGAAAAATAGAAGAACATAGAAGAAATATCAATATAATGATTCAGGAGTCATAGTCATTTGTTAAATCCTGTCTTGTCTGATATAACTCCTCCTTCTCCTTTGATTCTTCTCCCAATCTTTAGGGGTATTCAGACTATGCCCATTTGAACATTTTCATTTGGAAAGTGGTGTTGATAAGATAGGATGGAGGATGGAACTAGTTGATGTACTTGGAGAAGCTGACTTCTTTGGGTTTCAGGACTTATCTGGCCTAGGAATGCCATCTGGAGTTTGTAGATTTCTGGAAAGTAATCTTAGCATGTGAAACTTTAGTAGAATCTCAGATAGAGCCCTAAGTATTCTTTATTTGATATCTCTTTTATTTCTCATACAAGATAATAGACCTGACTTTTAAAAATAATTTTTCACTGCCTATTTTTCATTCTACTTTTTAATCTTTTGAAACTCTCCATCTTCCCTTACATCATCTGTGTCCATCATAGTTGTTTAGATTTTTCTTTTCCTTCTACTCCCCTGGAAAACAGAACATGAGATTGCTATATTGTAAGCAAAACTCTAGTGCTGAGATCGCAGGATTAGAGATTTCAGTATTTGAAGCAAGTGTTTTTTTGGCTCTGTAAATTACAATTGTTGCAAGAGTGGGAAAAAAGCCTTTTTCAAACCCGTGTGCCAGAATGTGGGCCAATAGTGGGCGCATGTTGTAAACACACACGAAATGCAACAGAATCTGTATGCTGCCGCCACTGCCTGAAGAGACTAGAGAAAGCCAGAGCTTTCCTGAAGAGTAGCAACTCTCAATTTCATTCTATTTTAATATAGCACTAAATGAGATATAATTTTAAAAACTCTTTATGAGCAGAACCACATAGAGTTTATTTAGGGATTATTTAGTCTTTATGCATTTAATTATTAAAAGAATATAAAGGAAATGTCTTAGGGATTGCAATAACTGTTGAAGTTACAGATTTGAATTATTATCAATAGCAAAAATGAGTTATATGACAGATTTTGTGCCAGATGTAAATACCAGTTTTTCCTTAGCTGTTGAGATGTACTTTAATGAACAGATGACTATTTCAATTTTAAGGGATATTGTAGGCTAAATTTAGTGATTATGTGAACTATTCTTGAAGGAAAAAGGACTTTTTATTGGAATCCTTTACCAAGACATCCTCAACTTTGTAGGTGTTTCTGGTTCAAGTTTTTATGATTTAAAATAATTAGAATTCTCTGGATTTCAAAGTTCAATAGTGGGAAAAAAAGGACATGATATCTAAGAGTACGAAATATTATATGTGACAAGATAATCTCCAAATTACTGAGTGTCTGATGAACACATTGAAATGCACAGAGTTGCAATGACCATTATCCACATGTGAAACTTTTGGGGGATTACTTCCTTGAGCCCTCAATAAGTCAGAATCTAAGAAGGAAGATGGGGACACATATAAATTGAGTTCTTTGAAGAGAGTTTATTAAAACAATCTATGTGAAAAGTTGTGTGTTGGTACAGACCAACAAGGAATAGTGGAATACCCTGGAACTGGTAAGGGAAGGCTGCTCTCACCCCTAAACAGGAAAGGAGTTGGTGTTTGCTAGAACTTGGACACAAAGAAAAGTATGTGGAGAGAGGGTGACCTGACAGGAACTGAGCCCTTTGGCCAAGAGATACAACCAGCCCCTGGCAGCCCCACAGAGAGGGAGGTCATGAATAAAGAAAATGACTCCACCCCTTTCAGCAGTAGATTTTAACTATGAATACGGAGAAAAGAAAACTGAAGAATATTTTTCTGCCTTAGGTTTAGGAATGTGTAATTACGTCCTTTAATGCATGATAAGTATCCTGGTTTTTATGTCTCTCACTCTTCCGCTCAAGCTCAATTAGAGACACCCTTTATTTTTAACTATGCTAATGTTCATATCAAATTTTCTATCATTAAATACACTCTATGGTATGCATTGATAATATTCTATGGTAGAGACCTTGTGTAGGCTCCTGTGGGTACAGAGATGAACATGACCCACTGACATTAGAAACTTCAAAATCTAGTAGACAATATGAATATATAAGGTGCAATTCCCCTAAATTATAGAGTGATAAAAAACAGCTTACAAATGCAGAATATCTCTTTTGCAGTCACGTTCCAAAAAGAATGAAGACCTGAGTCTGCATTCAGGGCAATTATTTTCTCCTTATTGAAATGAATAGAATGGCAAGCTGAATATGAGTAGACTGCCATGAATCTGCATGCAAGAAATAGAGGGTGGCCATGTAGACTCAGCTATTTAAACTCAGAAAATTTAATTCTCATTTTAGTTTGGTTAATGTGAGTTCACACCCAGAAAGATAGATACAAAGTTAATCTTCTAATATTTCGAGAACTCAAGACCAAGGCAGGATCCTGGAGAAGCATGATTTCCCTAAAATAGTTTAGACCATTTATTTCTGGAGTCTTGTTGAGGGAAAATGAGCAAATGCTTAACAAGCAAGTGTTCACACACTCCAACACTGCAGTACATTAATTTCTTATCTAAATTATTTTACCATCAGCATAAGAGGGAAATAGGAAAGAGGCACTGGGGAAGGATTATGAAACCACAAAATGTACACATGGAGTGTATGAATGTGTATGTGTGATGTGTGCGTCTATGTGTGTGTGTGTGTGTACTGAGAGAGAAATAGAGTGAGAGAAAAGGGAGAGAGATTTTGGTATTGGGAATACAACACAATTGTCAAAATATAAATTGTGAGTGACAATTTATAGTTCAGTCAATTGTGAACAATATTAAATTAAACATTTACTGCAGAATAAAAATTATGAAGGAAAAAATAAGGAAATTGTGGGCAATGGGTCAGTCTGGGGTAGAATCATCATATTTTAGGAATTGGAGGGACAATATTTTTAAAAAACGGTATCAAAGCCATGGAGATTAGCACACTAACTCAACCCGTATGACTGAGGACTTAGTTCTCTTCCTTATTCTGTTCCCAAAATCTTCATAGTACCTGTGCCACTTCTTTCCTCTAGACCTGAAAGGTTTCATCTATAAAATGAGAGAAATGGCTTTTTAAACTTGCATTTAGCTCCCGTACTCTTTCTTTACTATCTTGTGCAGAAGTCCACCATTCAGGTAACTGCTTTTGTTTTTGGTGCCTCTACCATCTCACCTCTGCTCTCATGGTGTTGGACAAACCTCCAAAAAATAAAGTTTGAAAATCCAATGATCTAATGGATCCTTTAAATTATATAATGTGGGGTTAAAGCAGCAGTACTGTGGCAACCCAGGGGGATTGGTAACCCTCCCTTAGGGAATCAAGTAGCAGCCTGTGTGTGACATTCACTAAAACTCCCCTCCCCAAAACACTGTTGGTAACTAACTCTTTTGGGACTCTGTTGAAAGTTGGAACCATAAATTGTGAGAGTCTGCTGAACTTTTTAAGTATGCCCCTTTGCTTTCTCTTTCTCTTGTTTGCACAGAGTGCTAACTTCCATTTCCCAGCCAGCCGCCATTGGGGAGAATTTTTTCCCATTAGTAAGTCCTAAAATAAAAAACTCGTGGGTAATTTTCAGCCTGGCCTGTTCATTGGTCTCGGGGTTAAGTTGGGTTGAAATAAGTACCTTGCCTGTATAGTCAAGTTGTCTCCATTTTTCTTAAACAAAATCACTTACCCTCCTCTTTTTAAAAAAATGTATACTGCTAGTTATACAACAAGAGGCACAAATGATAAAGGGACTATATAGACCTACTGCTTACAGAGAGTCAACCATACTTAATCTGCTAAAGGGCCATATGTGGTTTGCTCTGAGTAGGTTTGCTACTTGACCAGATAGGGTCTCTCTAGCAACATTACAGAGAATGAATAATTTTTAAACTTATCTGTCTGCACACAATTTTAACAGGTTGTAAATTTTTACCACTCCTATTTACACATTTCATTGCCACATTCAGGCATGTCAGTTACTTGAATTAAAGTAATAGAGCCAAGAGTCATATTTGAATTGCCTATTTAAAAAGCATATTGTCCAATTCACCACTTATTTTAGGTAAAGTTAAAATTTTTTTGTCCCCTGAATTTACTTTATTTGAATTCTTTGAATCAACATTGATTTTTTACAAAGTAGTGTTCTAACCTAGGAATATGCCCAAAGTATAAATAGTATTTATATAGAACAATAATTTGTGAAGTACACATTTTCATAGATGTGGTTTACTGCTGCAGCTATTTCTGGAACATAGCTGATATCCAGACAGATATGAATTCACCCCAAATCATAGCTATCTATAGATATCCCTGAAAACAGTTTCAGGTAGCTAATGTTCCAAATTCTTTAAATATTCCAAATTGGAATGTTTCAGGAAGCTGAATCTTTAATCAATTATGAAATGATTTTGATATGGTAGAGCAGAGCAGGTATTTTATTCTACTTTAATGATTTTGGGTGATAGTGGTTATCCTTTGAAAAACTGCTTAATTACCACTTTGTCTCATCCCCAGATTCCTTCTGAAAATAGAATCAATGTAAGTTATAATGGAGCTCAATAAGTGACTAGAATCATAATGAAGTACACATCAGGAATCTTTATAAATGGGATATGAGTGCCCAGTTCAGTCTACTGGAGCTTTACCGTGCCGCCCTTCAGATGTTTGAAAGCTCTATATTATTTAGCATGGCCATTAAATGTGGCTTATCTTTTAAAAGAAGCTTCAGGAATTAATGTAACCGACCAAATGGCTATAGTAAATGGCTATGATGATGTGCATCTTTGTAAAATTAATTTCAAATAGCGAAGTAGAGCTGAAAGTATGGGGACAATTTGTTGATTTTCACTTTGAAAGGAGGAAAAATCCCACTTCTCACATTTGCATAGTTAATTTTGTTACAGAAGTAAATTATGAGCCATAGCCTATTTTAACAGTGTGCAGGTGCTTTGGTAGTAAATACTAGGGAAAAAAATATTACTTTGGGTTAAGACATATTTTTTTTTCTCATGCACAGGCCCTAGGTCCTGAGACAGTTGTAACTGTAAAGTTTCATTTGAAAATATTGTTTTTGTTGCTAAGCTATGAAAGCACCCCCAAATTAAGTTTGTCCAAAATGTGGTTCTTGATTCTGTCTTTGAGAGACTGACAGGGCCCTTAGAACCCAATGGAAGAAACTTTTGCCATATCAGCTATCCATTTACTTTTTGGGGGAGAGATGAGTATATATTGCTTTTTACTGCTTATTTATACCTCTTACAAAGCTCTTTTAGTGTCATCAACTAACCAGAAAAATAAATTAAAGAGAAATAAATTGAAATATGTCCAGTGGCAGGCTGCCTTTTTGGAGTAAGCTCAGAGAAACTGTCCCCACACTTGGTAGATGAAATAACCATTTTAAATGTTGAGGCTTTTGTTCATGTAGTCATCTAGCCACTATAAACAGACAACGAAGCCCATATCTAAGGCAGGGGATGCTGACCCTGGCCTACATAAGGTAGTCCTTTAGTTATATGTGAGTTGCATTCAAGTGGTCTGTGGCATGGTCTTCAATGCTGAATCTGAAAATCATTCCTTACGTTGTTCTTTTAATATCTGAGCAATAATCGAGCTTTCCTAAGACTGGCATCAAATTTCTTCTTTGACTAATGATAATAAGAAGGAAATGTGGTGCGATGAGTACATGTGGGGTATCTGCACTCACAATGCCCTATTTCTAAGAACTATTATAATACCCCAAATTCTACATCCTCATATGTGACCCCCACAGACTTGGCAGCATTTCCTCCTCTTGAGTTTCATGAGTTGTCCTTGTATATGCAAATATACTCCTTCTTTTCCTTGTGCTTGCCTCAGTGAACATTTGTTACTTGTAATGGAAAGAATCCAGATTGACCAACGTAGGCTCTCAGTGATAGAGAATAAGCCCAACCCAACCTGATAGTATTGTCCTAATGCCACCATTTTGTTTCTGCTATTGACATATGGCTCATTCCCTCCAAGGTCCCTAGGGAATGCTTTCCACCTGGATGCATAAGGTCCCCTGCCTCTTTTCTATACCAAAGCATAATGCATCTTTCAATTCTTTATCTCTTTCATTCTCACATAACAAATGAGGTAAAATGGTCTACCTCTTCACTTGAGTATTAAGTTGCAGTTTCATACTCCTAATTTCTTATAGATATTTATGTGATATGGATGTTTTATTTTAAAATCGTGTGTGTGTGTGTGTGTGTGTGGTAGCCCTTTCTCAAAACATTGAGAAATGAATCACAGAAACTATGTTGAAGGGCAAATTGAGTAGCATGCAGCATGGAGTCCAAAAGAAGCCATCTGCTTCAACCAGAAAGTATTGACCATGATTCAAACAAGTATTTTTCAACTCTCTTCCCTTAGGGTAACTTATTCCCACAGGCCCCGCTGTTGTTCATGTACAGAGACTTCTAGTGGACCCATTCCACCATTTTTTTCAACATGTTCAAGCAAGTCTGAAACCCTGGGGTGAAGGGAGTTAATCTTTCAAGGCCTGATTTTCAATGAACATACTTGGATATCAACTCTCCATGATATGACATAATGCTATTAGCATTATGCATCTTTGAGCAGCCAGAATAGCAGTCACAATATCCAAAGCTGCCAAGTTTCTATTGCCCATTTCCATTTCTGAATATTGTTTATTTCTATTTTCCTGGACTCTGTATTCTATTCACCTCTTATGGACTGTATATTGGAACTCACACATGCCAAATACTGCCAGTAATTGTCAGTTGATCGCCACTAATCTTTGCCTACATAGATTACTTATGTAGTATAGGCTTTGGCTACTATGTTTTGACAGTCATGCTGGAGGTCTAGGGACTTCCATTCTGTGTCAACTTTTAACTCAAAGATTGCACTTTATAGTCAACTGGATCATTGAAAAATAAATAATAAGCTTAAGAACATAAATTAAACAATTTGAAAGCTTTTGATTATTAGACTAATCATTGTCAACTATAATTTCCTTCTTTAAGTTCCAAAATTAAATGCATAGATACCTAAAAACATTTTATACACAAATTTTACTCATTTTGAAGTTATCTGAAGATAAAATAAGAAATGTCTCTCAGTGTGGAGAGCCGCCACCCGGGTCAGGCCTAGTGGATGCGCTGCAGCCTGCTCCAGAGTTCCCCCCGCCCATCGAGTGAGCCAAGATGGCGCTCACATCCTGCTTCCATGTATGACGTACATATCCGCCAACCGTGCCCACCTATCACCACTGTATACGTGGCGTCAGCCCATTGGACCCCGATTATGTATATAAGATGTTACCCGGATGAGGTGGGGAGGACGACCCACAAGGAGCCGTGCCTGACGGCCGCACAGAGGTCGCTCCCCTGCGGGATGTATTCACCCGGTCGGGGAAAGTTATAGATAATGCAAGCTTAGACCCAGTAAAGATTTGTACTTACAACTGCTGCGTATTCTGGACTCGTTTTCTACCGCCAGGACCGGTTTGTCTGCGTCTCTTTCTCTCTCCCCCTTTTCTTGTCGTACCCTCCGCCGGCCGGGGGCCCGACGTTGAGCGAGGAGACACGGACATCTCAGAAATTGAGGAAGTAGTTTATAAAGAATGAAGATAAAGTATAAGAGGTCTTTAGAAAAAAATCAGGATTTGAAAATATGCAGAAAACTTACCTCATACCAGTGCAAATCCATAAAACTATGTTACAGGGTTCAGAATGGCTTATTTGAGATTTGCTAGTGTTACATCAGAACTGTTTGGGGAATTTTTAAAATTAGATTTATTGTCACCAACTACAGATTTATGTTCTGTGCTAGGGACATAATTTATACTGTCTATAGGGTAATCGAGTGGAACACTCCCAGCCTAGTCTACCAATTCCACAGATTTTAACATCAGGACATCCAGCTATCAGAACTACTTTCCACTCCCTGCCCGACTACCAGCACAGAATTACCCAATACTTTATGGAACCAAAAACTATTTGGTATTATTTGCAAAATGAATGTGGGACAGAGATAAGCTTCTCCCTCTCTCCTCCAATTATATTGGTGTTGTTAGAAACTCTTATAATCCAAGTTATAGTTTACCTGTGGTGATGAGAACAGAAATAACTTAATATAAAGTCAAATATACTGGTCAGCTAGTGTGAATTAAGTACTGCACAAAAAATCAGTGCAGTCCCCAACCCTTGCAGGAACCCAATGAGGGAGATGTCATGCCCTTTCCAGGTGAGATCACTCAGCTGGTGAGTGGCAGACCTGGGATTTGAAACCCAGTATCTTCAACATTCTATGTAGCTGCTATTCAGAAGAAATGTTCTGAACTGCAGGTGGTAAACTGCCTGAGGAATTAATTAGGCAGTAATACATTTCACCTTAAAAGATGACTTTATGGCCCCAGGACACCAGACAGTTTCTCTGCTGGCCAGTTCCTTCACACATGGTTTTGGTTTCCTTTCAAGCTCTCACTCTCTTCTGTCTTCATCTTCTGGGAAAGGTAGGAGGATCACCATTCCCAACTTTGTGTTACTTCAGGAAGGAACATGAAGATGAAATTTGGAATTCTCTGGGAAATTATTTGTATAAGTTAAGGCAAATGTCCCCTCAGTGACTGCAGGTTTGTAGGAATGACTTGGAGTCAACAATAGCGATAATCTAGACATCTTAGAGATCAGGTAGCATAACTTTTCACTTTCCCCATCAGAAAACCAGGGACCAAAGAAAGATAATGGACTCTCCAAAGGCATCTATGTCACCAATAACAATGTGAGAACTTCGACAGGTTTTCAGACTGCCCTCCACACTCCTCATCTTTATTATCTTGCTGTTTTTTTAGGAGAACTCCTGGTATGCTGGCTTTCTTGCTGAAAGGTTTATATTTATATTTCCAGGCAATTATTCATCAAAGCCATTACAAAAAGAAAATAAACATTTTACACCAACTCTATGGACAGATTGTTTCCTGCAATAACACTTGGAGAAAAATTAAACAGCAGTTTAAAAAGTGAATTAGAGGAATCCAAACAACACTGGCTAATTCTTGGTGTAATTTAGGATTAGATTTTGGCCATAAATTTCAGTTCCCTTTTTCCACCAGCCACAACATAACAGCTTCAGGTCTGTTGTTCAGGGGACACTGCCCTTTCCAGTCCAGTTTACTCTCAGGGCTTAGGCTGGAACTGCAATCCCTTTGAGAACTTGAAGTTGATTGCACATAATATCAGCACCAAAGGGATGCTGGAATCTGTTTTTCCCCTTCAAAAGGGCCACCAGAAAGCTTCTGGCAGTCTTGAAAATGTCTGGGCTATTGGAGAGGCTGAGGGTAACAGGTAATTCCACTCCCGCTCGTGTGCACGAAGAGATATGAAATTTTATGTGCGAATCAGCTTGAAAGAAACTACTGTGGTGTGCTCTAATCCGGCTCCGGACTTCCTCAGCACCAAACCCACATTCATTGTTGCAATTGCGGAGTAGAAGCTCCTTCGAAATCCTGGGGAAGCAAATCTTTAGGAAACTGACACAGGAGGTTGGGGAAAATCCTTGAAGGGCCATCTTTCCCTTTTCCAACCTTCAGGGTAGGGTTACTCTGGGATACATGTTTGGGGGTGCAAAGTACTCTATTTTTTTTTCCTAAAAATATTGTGATTAGCCCTGTCTCTAATCTATGAATTTAATTGATTCTGGAATGATTTATAAGTCTAAACTGTGCACTAAGGGCTTTGCTTCAGATACTACAGAAAATCATCATTGTCTCTGACCTCTTCACGAAATAAAAAAGGGAAATGAAATACGAGTTTCTTTGATTGAATATCCACTGCCAGTAACTGACTGCTCAGAGATTTGACTATAAACTGAGTCTGATGCTAAAGAGTCCATTCTTACCACTACGCTGTACTGCTTTTAACTAGCATGCCTCAGAAATTCACCTCGCTTTCTAAATTGCTTCAAGTTCCTTTGTGAATTTGCCTGCGGGTTGCTTTCTGGCATTCAAAGAATTTACTTGGCCTACCAGGCAGAAATTATTCAACACTACAAATAAAACAATTATTTGGTGAAAATGCTAGTAGAAGACACAGCTGCTCTTGTTTCATTTCATGTTGTTACTAGAAATTGCAAAAGAAATAGTCTATATTTGCCTATAGGTAAGTAAATCAGAAAGAGAACAGTATTTTCAGTTTCAGCCAAATTCCCTATACTGACCTCATCTGCTTGGGATTACAGGAGTTGTGAAAGGTCCATGGGGGATCATCAAAGACAAGGTTTTCTCCTGGAATACTCTGGGATGGGGGTTTTCAGTGTAGCCCTTCATATTTGCTGCATCAGACATCCCCACTAGTAGTCAATGAGTGATTAGATCAAAACTGAAATTTGTTATGTTTGAGTTAATTTCACTTAAAGGGAAAAATTGTCTGACATCTGATTATGTCAAAAGGAGCCACTTATCATTTCACCTTTTCAAATGGCTATAAAGCTATTATTTAATTCCCACCCAATCACTTTGAGGCTCAGAATTTTCATCTCCACTTCACAGATATGAAGAAGAAACCACGGGAGGGCCAATGTTTGGCTCCAGGCTATGTAACAAAATCAATATCAGAGGAAAGATCAGAACTCAACAAACTCCAGTCTTTTTGACTTCTCAGATTTGAGGACAATGCTTCTTGGAAATTGAGCCATGATTTGAAGTCAAGCTCCTTGGTTAAGTCCTTGTGTTCTTTGTAAGTCAGTCAAAAATCTTCTGACTTTTGTTTCACATTCTTTGGGAACTCCCTACTCTCAAAGAGACATTGAAAAAATAATATTAAAGAACCATGGCAGAAACTGAAAAGTGACACAAAACCTCATGCATCTGATTTATCAGTTAGCCACGTTTGCCCAGCATCTTCAAAACTTGTTTACAAACAGGTATTCCAAATATTGTATTTGGAAATGTTTTAAAACCTTAGATCAAACCAATAGTATTCCAATGTTCTTCTGCTTAAACTCTGAGAAGAACCTAGCCAGAGATGTATTTGCTTTCATAGTTCTTTCTTTCATGGAAGAAATACTGGCATATTCACTCATTTCAAAGGAGTAAGTTCCTACATTTTCCTAACATGATGGCTCTGAGGCAGGGCTAAGCACAAGTGACTAAAGGAACTAGGAGAACTTTAATCATGGCTCTTAGTGGTGCCCTAATTCCCTTTCCTCCCCTTGAAGAGACATCTGTGCTCCTCTCAGCCTCATTTGTACCAAATTGCAGGCAATGTGTGTACAACCCATGGCTTGACCTGTATTCACATTTAGAGTGCCGGGGAAACAAAAGATCACTAAGGCTAATTAGAGCAGAAAAGACTACTTGGAAACCAGTAGGGGGTTCATAATATAGGGGTAGGGGTGAAAACACAGGGCAGGCAGAACTGGCAGAAGCAGAGAGAAAAGAATAGCCATAGAGCATCAATTGACATCTTATGAATACCTGAGGGAAAAGGTAACTTAGTAGCTACTACTGTTCCTGTACCTACCTCCCTCTTCATTCCACTCCATCCTTTCACTATGGCTTTACTTGCTTCTTTGAATTGCACATACTGATATAGGATATTTCTTAAATATATGCTTGTGGGTATATAACCATGCTTGGAATTTCCCTATGGAGCATCATTACAAATGTCTTCCCTAGGAAAAAATGTCCAAACATCATATTATATATGAGTGTTAGTTATCTATTGCTGCATAATACCTCACCCCTAAATATAGCAGCTTAAATAAGCACACATTTATTATTGCACTATTTTGTGACCCAGGAATTTGAGTGCAGCTTGGCTAGGAGCTATGCTTCAGGGAATCTCAGAAGGCTGCAATAAGTCATTGGCTGGGATGACAGTCTCATTTGAGGGTTTAATTGGAGGAAGATTAGATTCTAAGCTCACTAATAGTTTCTTTAAGAGCTGGTGTACTGAGGCCTACAGTTTCTTACTGGTCATTGCCACCCTAAGTTCCTTGCCACATGAGCCTTCCCATCTTATGCTTTATCAAAGCAAGCATGTGAGATGAGCTAGAGAAAGAGAGAGAGGAGTGCAGACAAAACTAAAGGCCATGCTCTTTTGTAATTTAGTCATGGGAGTGACTTTCCTCACCCTTGCAGTACTCTATTCATTAAAAACACGCCACCAGATCCAGCCTATGCTCAAGGTAACAGATTACACAAGGCTGGGATCCCAGGAGGTGGGGATCTTTGGAGTGATGTCAGAAACTGTTGACCATAATATGTTTAGGTTTTAGATAGCAAGTATGTTTTGCTGCAAATTTGTTAAAAATCGAGAAAAATGTGTATTGGGCTACACATTTATGTCAAAGAAGGTTTTGAATTCTGCAAGTCAAATTCTATCTCATTAAGTAAATTAAAACAGATGAACTAATGGAAAATATACCCTGTCCCAACTCTTCTGACAACATCATAGAGTAAAATAAGTCAGGAAGAGATAAGCTTTCACTTCTGATATAATATTTCTTATAAGGAAGGCCTGTGAAGAGATACCCCTGATAAGGAATGCAAAAAAGTGTGTGCAAGGTAGAGTGGGGGCTTTGTGGGGAGAAAAGAGAGCTGTGCAGAATGGTTGAGCCCTATCAGTAGTCAGGATCTAAGTCAACCTCTGACAATATGGCAAGCAGAAAACATATGTTTTAGTTTCCCAGCTGCTAAAACAAATACCATAGAATAATTTGGCTTAACACAATGGGAATTTATTGACTAAGAGAAGTCCAAAATTGAGTGTGCTGGTTTGAACCTGTTATGTACCCCCAGAAAAGCCTATGTATTTTAAACCCAATCTTGTAGGGGGAGAACTATTGTTGGGTGGGAACTTTTGATTAGATGGTTTCCATGAAGCCATGACCCTGCTCATTCAGGGTGGGACTTAATCTGGTTGTTGGAGACTTTGAAGAGAGAGACATTTTGGAGAGAGGTCAGAGCCAACAGATGCCACGAGAGAAAGAAAACACACACAGACATCATTTGGATCGAAAGACCAGTGGATGTTGGTTGCCATGTGCTTTCCCATGTGACAGAGGAATTCTGGATGCCAGCAGTCTCCTTTGAGAATGCATCCTCCTGTTGGTGCCTTAATTTTGACATTGTTATGGCCTTAGCACTGTACATTTGTAACTTAATAAATCCTCTTTGTAAATGCCAACCCATTTCTGATATTTTGGCAGCTTCAGCCAACTGAAACTGATTTTGGACCCAGAAAAGTGGGATGCTGTGATTTGTAAATGCCAAAAACGCCAGAAAAGCTTTATAAATGGATAAGGGGAAGATTCTTGAACAATTGTGAAGAGTTTGATAGAGAAAGACTAGATTCCTTTGAAGAGACTGTTAGCAGAAATATGGACTCTAAAGATACTTCCAATGGGCTTTAGACAGAAAGAGAATGTGTCATTGCAAACTGGAAGGAAGGTAACCCTTATTTTAAAGTGGCAGAGAATTTGTAAAAATTGAGTACTGGTGTTAGGTGGAAAGGAAAATTTGAAAGTGACAAGCTGGGATATCTAGCTAAGGAAATTTCCAAACTAAATGTGGAAAATGCAGCCTTGCTTCTCTTTGCAGCCTATAATGCAAGAGGAAAAGGATAAGCTGAGAACTGAACTCTAGGATAAAAAGAAACCAGAAAATAAGAGTGGGAAATTCTGAGCTTTTGGAAAATAAGACCCCAGAGAATAGAGCCCCATGTAAGGAGTTAACCAAAATGGAACCGGTCAGCAATTTCAGAAAAAGCCAGGATTAGAAATGCAGTTATCCAGGGAGGATTTGTGGAAAGGCCTATTGTCTATTGGTTGTAATCCCTGGATGTTGCATACCAAGCCAAAAAATTGAAGGGAAAATGATTACAGTGGCATCATCTGCTTCAAAGTTCAGGAAGAGTTTTGGTGCCTCAGAGAGGATGGCCTCAGAGAGGATGGACATTTTCTGGGGTTTGGGGAGAGCTTGGCCACCATCACATTGTTCTGAGGGAATTGAGAGTGTGCCCCAGAGATGGCAGAGAGTCCGGGTGCCAGTCAGATGCTTGGAGAGGGTGGAGGAGAGTACAAGGTAGTCTCCTAATGCTTGGATATGTTAAAACCCTCACCCCAGTGTTTGGAGAGTGAAGGGCCACTGCATAAACCCTTATGGAGGGTGGAATGCCACTCTCTCAAGCCCTGAGAATAAAGCATTATTCTACAAATGACTCTCCGACTTTGAAATCTAGTGAGAGTGCCCTACAGATTTGGGAACTATTTGATATCTTTAACCCCTGTTTTCTTACCAATTTCTCCCTATGAAATGGGAATGTTTATTCCATGACTGTCCCTCATTTGTATACTGGAAGCAAATAACTTGTTCTAAGTTTCATAGGCCCACAGACAGAGGAGAATTTTGCTTTAGGAAAACCATGCCTGTAAGTGATTGTGATAAGCCTCTGCACTTATTTATTGTTACTGAAATGTTTTAAGCTTTTGTAATATTGTGATGGAATTAAAGTATTTTGCAAATGGAAAGAACATGTCTTTTTGGGGTCCAGAGGGTGGAATGAACATGTCTTTTTGGGGTGCTGGTTTGAGTCTGTTATGTAACCCAGAAGAGCCTATATTCTTTCAGTCCAATCTTATAAGATAGACCTATTGTTGGGTGGGAACTTTTTTTAGTTTGTTTTCATGGAGATGTGACCCTGCCCATTCAAGGTGAGTCTTAATCTGCTTGCTGGGGTTTTTCAAGGGAGAGATGTTATGGAGAAAACTCAGAGCCAAGATAAGTTAAGAGAGAAAGAAAATGCCAACAGAGGCATTTTAGAGAGAGACTACAGAAGATGTTGTTATGTGCCTCCCCATGTGACAGAGGAACCCCAGATAACAGCAGCCTTTCTTCTGAGAAGGTATTCTCTTGTTGGTGCCTTAATTTGGATATTTTTTATAGCCTTAGAACTGTACGTTTGTGACTTAATAAATTCCCATTGTAAAAGTCAAACTATTTCTGGTATATTGCATTCTGGCAGGTTTAGCAAACTAAAACCTTGAGGAATCAGCAATGAATTGCTTTCTCCCTGAAGACTGTGGTTTTTTGAACAGGTTGCAGGTGATCCTTGGCCCTTGGCTTTCCTGTCACATGTAAATACACATGGCGGCCTCTCATGGCTTCTCTCTCTGACTGTTACTCTGCCTGAAAATCACTCCAGTAATCAAGATTAAAGCCCAACTTAATTCAGTGGGGCCAAAACTTAACTGAAGAAGTCTTGAAGAGATCTTATTTACAATAGATCTATACCCACCAAGTATGGAATACAGACCAAGACCAAGAATTTGTCCACACTGGGGTACACAATTCAAACTACCACAAGGTTCAAGAGTGTTTATTGATAAATAGAGAGCTGGCCCTGCTCAATCTGAGGAGAAGTGTTCATTTTGAGTCTCTCACCTTTTGACTGAGGGTGAAAGAAATAGAGGATTTTGTCTGCCGCCTAGTTTCTCTTTCCCTTTTTCAAATGTGTGATATTAAAAATACTAAATTCCATTTAACCATGTTCACAGATTAAGAAAGATTTAAATAAGCTCATTTTAAATTTATCCAACTAATTTGTAAACCATTTTGCAAAAACAGAACACATATATTTATGTCAGTTTTCAAAAAAGAAGGAAAACAGAGTAAAGAAACTGAGTGAACTTTTCATAGACTGCTTTGCTGACAGATCTTTATACTAGTTCATTAATAGCATATGTTTTTATATGATAAGTGACAGTGTATGTATCGCTGGAGTGCTGAACCATAAATAGACCTACCCTTATTCTTTAAGAGCTTATGGGTAAACACAGAATATGTGTTTATCCATTTCTTCAACACATGTTTATTGAGAGCTTACGTTATGTGAGAAATTTATACTAATCATTGAGGATAAAATAGTAAAATATACAAATAAGTGTCTTCTCTTGTTAATAGTAGAATGACAGGAAATAGATAATAAAATAAACAAATAATAAATACTTAAATCAATTGCAGATTGTGGCAAGTACAATGAAGAAAAATAAACTGTGTACTCTGATAGAGAACAATACTAATTAATTGCTAATTAGTCACAGAAGATCTCTCTACTGAGAAGGTGACATTTAAGTTGAGCCCTGAAAGATGAAAAGCCATCTGAGAACCAGGAAAATAGTATTTTTGGAAATGGTCTAACAAAGGCTCTATGTGGGCTGCACTTGACTTGTTCTAGGAACAGAAAAAAGGTCAGTGTGACCTTAAGGTTTGTAATCAGGGAGAGAATGATAGGTGGGAAACAGCTCTTATGGTGTCTTGCCTATCATGATACAGCCTGGATTTTATTCCAACTACATTGGGAAGCCATGAAAGGGGTTTGGTTTGGGGAGGGGTATTTGATAAACCTTTTTAAAAGAATATGACTCTGCTAGTTGTATAGCTAGTGGATAAAATTAGGTAGGAGCAGGGGAATATTTTAAGAGGCTATTGGTGGTATCTAGGCAAGAGATGGTAGTATGGGCCATGGAAACAAGAGAAGCGACAGATCCAAAATATATTTAGAGGTAGAGCTAATAGAACTTGCTGGTGGTTTTAATGATATAACATAGATTGTTTTAGCTTCCTTGGCTGCTTAAGGAAATACCTGCAATGGGTTGGCTTAAACAATGGGAATTTATTAGTTTCAACAGTTTTGAGGCTAAGAGAAGTCCAAATCAAGACATCATTAAGGTCATGCTTTCTTTCCAAAGACTGGTATCCTCGGGCTGACTGCTGGCAATCCTTGGTTCTGGGCTTCTCTGTCACATGACAATGCAAGTGGTGGCCCCTCCTGGCCTCTCCCTTTTCTTCTGGATTCCATTGACCTAAAGCTCTTGCTTTCTGTGGCTTTATTCTCTGTCTGAATTTTATTCTTCTTTTAAAGGACTCCAGTAATAGGAATAAGATCCATCCTGATTGAGTTGGGTCACACCTTAATCAAAGTAACCTCATCAGAAAACTTACAATGAGCTCACATGCACATAAATATATTAATAATTTTAAACAATATATTCCTGTGTGTGAGCTTTTCTGGGGTACATACAGCTCCAAACCACCACAGAAATATAATAAAATATCTCCCAGATTTTATGTTTTAATACCATCTCATCATTCATTTAAATGTGGGTAGGTATTTGCTGAGGTAGGGAAGGAGGCAATTAGCAATTCAAATATATTGCGTTTTTGATGTAAAAATAGAAATATCACACTGCATAAAACTATAAAATTTTATGGATAATTGGAAAAGTTTATTTTGATAAAAGTTTCTGAATGAGGTAGGCCTTAAGCTGAAGTTTAAAGGAGAGGGTTGCCTCACGGACAATGGGAAGAGCAGCCTTCCTTGTAAGGGACAATCTAATACTTGTATTTATAATTAGGTCAGCTCAGTAGACTAGAAAGTGGTTCATTATGGGTCTGTGAATAACAATGATGAGACCATGGATTGAATCTTCTCTCACTAGTTCTGAAAAAGAACACATTGCTTGGCAGTAAACCACTCCTCACCACAACTTGTACAAATCCTTCAGCTGAATAAATGAGATGATGGAGCTTGAGTTTTGATAAATGGGGGAAGCACAAATCCCAATGTGGCCTTAACTTGACAGCTGTGAGGATAGAAGGGGCAGACATGGCAGGAAGTCTGATGAACGGATCATTGGTTGAACTTCATACAGTCCTATCAGATTTGTGTGGCTATCAGCCCGTGATTGGCAGAAGGACCTGTGTTTTCTCAAGTTTAAAGCCCTTATCTGGCAACAAATTAGAAATGTGGGGTAGAACATCCACTTTTCACATGAAGAGAAGCCTCTTTAGTGACTAAAGAACTCAGGATGGCTTAATGAAGTGCATGGCTCACTTAGAATGTGAGGGCACTTAGATAAATGGATGGCTTTTATTGAGCTTCCAGGTGTATTGGGCTCTGTAGAAATGAATCCATAAGGATGGGTCTTTGTGTCCAGCCTGATTCTTCTCTGCAAAAGCGATAGAAAAATAAATAAAACCCTTTTTTTCCCTCTTATAACTAAAGTTAACAGTGCACCTGGCATTAATGAAGGCATTCTCTCTTATTTCCACACACAAAAAATGTCCACGTGCTGGGGCATACACACAGAAAAGACAATATGGTCAAGAGAACAGATTTTTCTGAGATGGGTATGTATTCCTGTCAGCTCCTGCCTCTTACTTTTCTCCAGCCTTTCACCTCCCATTTTCCTTTCTTTCTGCATTTCCTCTTTATTCATTTCCTTTTCTTCCTTCATTCCAAGCAGCTAGTCATAAGTGGATACCATATGTATGATGTTTGAACATATGTATCAGTATTCAAAGAAAAGCCCATTTGTATGCTTTCTCACTTGGTGTTCTTTCTGTAGTAAGATAGTTTTAGTTCTTAATGGAGTCTTACAGAACACACCAAACAAAATTTTGTGGGGCCAATCTGGGGTCTTCAAAATGCAGTAATAAAATGCCTTTATATACAGGTTTTTTCAACTGTGAGCCTTGTTTCTCTAAAGTAATATGACTTACACTCAGTTTAACTATATATTTAAAGACTAGTCTTTTTTTCTTAGTCAAAACCAATATTTTACCTCAACCCATGTTTTTATGCAAAATGAAGAGAGCCAACTAGGGTGGGAGTTGGCTGGGAAGCCTGGGAAGTTCTCAAATGGTAGCATGCATCAAAAGGACCTAGAAAACTTATTAAGAGATTACTGAGCCCCAACCCCAGTGTTTCTGATTCAGTGTATTTGGGGAGAGCCTGAGAATTTGTACTTCTAACCAAGTTCATGGGTGATTCTGATGCTGCAGATCAAGAAACCCATTTGGAGAACCCCTGGTTTAGGGTTTTGCTTTTCAAAGCATGCTCTTTAGAAACTCAGGCTCTATCCCACACTTATTGAGTCAGAATCTTCATTTTATAAAGATCTCCAAGGGATTTTCTTTTAAAAATAATAACTTTATTGAGATATAATTCACATGCCAAACAATTCACCCACTTAAAGTGTACAATTTAGTGGCTTTTAGTATATTTACAGAGGTTTGCAACCATCACTGCTATCTAAATTCAGAACATTTTCATCACCCCTAAAAGAAACCTATACCCAAGCAGTCACTCACCAATCTCTCCTTTCCCTGGCCCTTGGCAATCACTAATCTACTTTCTGTTTCTATTGATTTGCCTCTTCTAGACATTTCGTATAGATGGAATCATATTGCATATAGTTTTTCATGTCTGGTTTCTTTCTTTTAGCATAGTTATTATGGTTCTGCCATTTCATAGCATGTATCTACTTCATTATTTTTTACTGCTGAATATGGTTCCATTGTATGGCTATACCCACATTTTGTCTATCCTTTCAACAGTTGGTGGACATTTAAGCTGTTTCCATGTTTTGGTTGTCATGAATAATACTACTTATGAATATTTGTGTACAGGTATTTGTATTCGCATGTTTTCAATTCTCTTGGAGATATATACATATATCTATATCAAGATTATCAATCTATCTGTCTATCTATCTGTCTATCTATCTATCTATCTATCTATCTATCTATCTATCTATGCATCAGTGGACTTGCTGGGCCATATGATAACTCTATGCTTAATTTTCTGAAGATCTGCCTATGTTTTCCAAGATGATTTCGTCCCCTAGGAACATTCGGCCATGTCTGGAGACAATTTTGGCTGTCACAACTGGAAGAGTCCTATTGCTACCTAATCTGTAGAGGGCCAGGATGCCACTCAACATCCTTCAATGTGCGGGAACGCCAACCCCCAAAGAATTATCCAGACCAATTTATCAATAGTACCAACATTGAGAAACACTGATCTAGGGTAACCAATCATCTTGCTTCCTGGGATCGCAGGTATATCCTGGGAGGTAGGACTTTGGGTGCTAAAACTGGGACTGTCTAAGACAAACCAGGATGGTGTGTCACCCCACCTCTAGGGCACTCATGCATGAGAGAGATGCTGCAATGTGAATTAGCAGCTGAAGAGCTGGAGAGGTTTCTCAGGGTCTGCTCCATGTTCTTCCCTATAAGTGTCAGGGTGCTTTCCGCCTGTCAAGCCCACCAAAGAATTTATCCTTCCCTGCAGGCTTCTGCCTCTGCATCTTCCTATGCCATGAATGGGCCTGCTACTGGGGGTTACTGACTTTGTACAAATGCTTACTACACAGCATTTGCAGCATGTTGCTTTTACCCCTCATTCTTTCTCTAAAAGAGGGTATAACAATGGGAACAATACAACCTGGGGTGGGCTGAGTGGAATGCAGAGACAAAGGCACAAAACCATCACAGACCCTCTAGTTGGAGGGTAGCAGAATCATAGACTGTCAGAGGTGGAAAGGACCCTGGAGGGTGCATCCAGCCCCCTCATTTTATGGAGCTTGTATAACTCAGGGCTTGAACAAAGAACAGTGTGCTGGATTCATTCCCATTTGGGGGTCATGTGAAAATAATGGCATTTTAATTGTCAGGATGGAAACAAGAACCAACCACCTCCTCTTTCAAATCCTATAAGCCCCACAGGAGAGGGTTCAATCACATTCAGAGAATGAACTGTTCGTGATCCAGCTTGGCCAGGTTGAATGGTGACAGATGGTTATTTTCTGGTGTGGAGCAGAGGTACACAAAGTTGCACATGCATCAGAACCACCTGCTGGGCCTGTTCAAACACATTCCCCCCCCCCTACTCTGAGGTTTCTGATTCTGTAGATTCAGGGTGGAATCTAAGAATGTACATTTCTGACGATTTCCTACCATTGGAAGAGAGTGAGGGATTGGGGCCTCTCATATCTTTGGTAATAAAATGTGATGCCTGAGCCAGCAGTACCACCATCACCTGGGAGCTTGGGAGAGAGGCCAAATCTCAGATCCCCTGCTCCCCAAGTCTGGCTGAACCCGAATGTGCTCAATACTGACAAGAACCCCAGCTGAATGGTGTGCACATTGAAGTTGGAGAAGCATTGGTCAAGATTGTTGATCAAAGTGGCCATGGTGGTGCTGAGCCTCTAAGCCAAAGTGTATCAACTTTGATAACACTTCAGAATCATCTAAGGAAATTTAGAAAATCCCCCTGCCCACCGTATACCCATAGCCAATCAAATTAGAATATTTGAAGAAGGGATTCAGTGTTTTTAAAGTCTAGATGATTTCAGAGTATGGCCATGTGAAGGACCTCTGCTTTAAACACAATCAGATTCTCTACCACATTGAACCTGGCAGAGTGAGTCAAAGTGAGTCAAATTCAATAGCACTAGCAATACCAGTCCTAGCTCAGGGGCTATACCTTGAAAGCCTGCTTACCTGCTCCATCTATTGTCCTATGCTTGTCTCTAAATATCCAATTGCCTGCTTTGAACTTTGAGTAGCACCAATATCCTCCTGCTGCTTGATCCTCTACTCTAGCTCCCTTGCCTTGCCTCCAAGGTCTACTTTCTTGGTTTAAATGCTGGTAGAAAGTGGTTTTACCTCTAATATCCATGAACAGTGTTTGTCAGTCTAGAAACTGGACTACATCAGCATCACCTGTGGTGTCTGTTAAAAATCCAGATTCCTAGTGCCATCCCAGACCACTGAACCTGGAAAGCTTAGGTCTGGGTAGGGCTCTCTGTTGTTTCACAAATAATCAGGTGACACTGATACAAAAAAGAGTTAGAGAACAACTGACAAGACATTCTGGTACAGTGTTCTCCTCCCCTGCTGCTTGGTTGACTTCCTAATAAACCTAATGTCTAAGAAGTGTTCTGCTCAACTACACAAATCAAGATCTGCACATTTGTGACTGCTCTAGCTCACCCAAGAGTTGCTAAATCAGAATTATTTGCTACTCAGGCAAAAGCTGAGGCCTGGGCCTAAATAGTACTGCTGCAGATGGCTCTCCAAATGCTCAAGTGGTTGTCTGACAGCCAAGGACATGGGGCATAGGCATGCCATGCCCTGCTGATGTGGTGAATTGCAGAAGCAAGTGTTCTCAGGGCTGACTGAGGACCTGGGGCATAGGCATGCAGTGCCCTGTTAATGTGGTAAACTGCTGGAACAAATGCTCTCAAGGACACTGACTCAAGATCCCAAAGAGACCTGAATAGAGAGCATTCTGGTAAGAAACAAACTTACTTGAATTCACATTTAAAGCTACCAAACTTTGTGGCTTTGCAGGCATGACAGATATTCAAAAATAATCTTACTTTGATTATACTCCTTAAAGCAGCTCCCATGTAAGATCACAATAAATATGTGGATGTCAGTTTATTCAGGACTCTTGCTCCTGATGAGCTTGAGTCCTGACTCCACTTAACTGACTTCTTGTGTCTATAATTTCTCAATCCTGCGTGGTGCCCCTTCTTCTTGACTATTCTCTAGGAAAATCCCAGCACAGTACCCCCAATTTCTTCACTGCTTCCCAGCATCTCCAAGGGATTTGTTGGGTATGCTTCCAATTCCAGATTTGTTTTGTTTTGGTTTTGCTGCCAGTGAATATCAGGTTCACGGGAAAACAGGTCATGCTTTTTGTCTTCAGTTTGGTTGGGTGAAAAGAACTTTAGGGGCTCTGCCTTTATTAACTGAGTTTCCCTCTGATGGAGCCAACCCAGGAACATGGAAGGCCCTTCTCAGGTTACCTCCTCCCACATCACATTGCATGGAGCAAGGTGGCATTTTGGGACCATTTCTACAGTGTGTTCTGGGGCTGTGTGATGAAATGGCTCAATACTATTTTATTCCTGCCACTGACAAAGCTGGGGAGAAACTATGGGTGAAAAATCACATACCTAGGACGTAGCCAATGGCACACAAAATAAGATTATAATGGACACACTCTGAACAGTAAGTTTATCGTGATTCTGATTCCTCTATACCACTACGATCCACCCACAAGGAGAACTAGAAAAACATACTCTGGGGCATAGAAGCTAACTCAGGTGTTTTAACCTTGTAGCTTCTAACCCCACCTTACTCCATCCCTGTATATTTAATATATGTTTCCCTGTGCTTTCCTGTGCCCTGTCTCAATATTCTGAGATGAATAAGGAGAGTGCAAATTTGTTACATGAGACTGTTTCTCTTCAGCCCATTGGTTATCCTTAGCATTTAGTTTCACTGGGGATAACAGAGGATCAAAGTAGGCACATGGCTTTCTGACCCAGAGTGTGGCAAGTTCTTTCCATTGGAAAACCTAGGGAGACAACTTTGGGAGAGAGCTGGAAGAAGAAGAATGAAAGCTTCAACTCCACTTACTTAAATTCAGATGGGCTTCCTTGCCCCTAAATAATAGAGTCCAAGAAAACCTGCAAAGTATTAGCCCCAGACCTCCCTCCCTGTTGTCCACCTATCTCCGTTCTGCTCATTGTGCATTCTGGTGCTCAGTATCCACCCTTCCTTGTTTGATGACATGATTGGAATCAGACTCATGAGCTTGGTTCCTCTGCTCTGCTTTTGGATTGACACTCTCTTAAATTTCTGCCACCTACCACACTGGATAGGAGACCTTTTGTCCAGCCAGTCTTGGCTCTATGGAATCCCAAAAGGGCTTATTCTGCTCCTGGAGGATCAGGTAAAGCTGGTGTTCATTGGCATTAGAGAAAATTGATTAACAAAATAAGCTTTGCCATCATCCTTGGAACTTCAGCCGAGTCATATTTAATTTTTCCTTTGAACATTTTTATCCTATGAACACTGCAAATTCTAATTTCCTGCTTAGATTGCTCTCTCCTTTTTCATGCTTTAAAAAATTCTATCTCGGGGCGGGCCGCGGTGGCTCAGCGGGCAAGAGTGCTTGCCTGCCATGCCGGAGGACCCCGGTTCGATTCCCGGCCCCAGCCCATGTAAAAAACAAACAAACAAACAAAATATAATAAAACAAGAAAATGTTTAAAGATGTTTCCCTTTCTTCCATCCTTCCTTCCTTCTCTCTGTCTTTCCTTCCCTTCCTCCCTCTCTCTTAAAAAAAAAAAAAAAAAAAAAAATTCTATCTGCTTTCAAATCTCTATTATTTTTTTAAAACTTACCCCTTTAAAGAAGACTGGCTTAGTTAAAATTATATATTCTTTATTTCATTGCTTGGCATTTTTAGCACTCATTCATTTTGCAACTAATATTTAATGATCAGCTATTATATGCCCATCTCTCTGCTAAATCCTATGAATAAAATTGTCCAGACTTTTGATCTATGGACTTTCAAATTTACATGATCTTTTGGCATCACACATGTTTTTCTGTTGGAACATGTAATTTTTAAAAAGATTTCTTGCTTTCCCAATCTCATTGAAATTTTTCTGGCTACAAGTTTTCTGAATCCTGGCATCAATTTATGCCCTCTTCTGGCTTGAGTCAAGATAATTTTTCCTATGGGGCATAGAGTGAGTTCAGCATTTACAGACATTTTTTTTCCCGTAATTAAGAATGAGACAAGCAAAAAAGAAAAAAATTATGTTTTGCCTCATTGGGTTCAAAATTATCATAGGAGATAGATTTTGCTCTAGTCCTAAAGGCCCAAGGTGGGCTATAGGCCCAAGGTGGATATATTGTGAAGGGGGTCCTGGATGTTACCTGAGATCTGGCCCACTGCATCTAAAGCCTGAGTCCAAATGGAACCCAGGAATGGTTTGTTCCTCTCTTATCTTTGTTCCTACAGTGTTAATAATAAGCAAATTTAGGTCTACTGAGGACACGTCCCTTTTTCAAACCAAAATAATGAGTCGAAAGTTATGTTTCTAGATTTAAAAATTCTCTCACAGTGAGAAATAAGTGTCAGATTCTGTGAAAACATCAGGCTGGTATTGAGGAGAGAGAGCTGTGAACTGGGGGATGGAATCCAGCCATTGGAACAAACTCGTGAAAGCTGGCTCCATTTTCCTCATGCCACATGCTGGCATCAGCTTCTGTGTAAGCTGCAGCAGAAGCATTTACTCCAGTTGCTATTTGAAAACAGCCTTACTGACAAATAGTGGAAATCAAGTTGCTTTTATTCAACTGTGCCATTTGTTTTCCCTAGACCAATTCAGTTTGGCTAGAGGCCCACTTAAATAGTGATATAATTTTCAGCTGAAGATTAAACTGGTCAAATAGAACCTCTATTATTGGGCAATAGATGAAAGTGCAAAAAAACCTTTGAGGGACTATCAGATATGGCTCCTGATAAAACTGTGACAGAGGAGAAGTTTCTCTTTGATGCCTGCCTGGCAACATCACAGCCTTCCTAAGTGAAGATAAATCCACAGATGTCCAAGGTTTGCACTATACTGAGACTCTAGCAGAGGGGAGGGGTAGCTGATCTTGGGGTCTGAAAGTTTCCCAGACTTTACCCTTGGGCTCTCTCATTGATTACTGCTTCTAACCTCTCCTTATATGGGATATAGTACTTTCTTTAATGCTTTGGACTCAAAATGGGTAAGTAAAAATAAATGGAAGTACATGGAAGTTAGGTCAGGCCAAAGTATCCCAAGGACACATCACCAAAAGCTAGAAGAAAAATAAAGGAGTAATGAATTAATCTAGATCATTTCAACCTACATTGTACAAGTATTTATATCCAACTTGTAGTTCACTTCAGAAGACTCAATGGAAACTTTTCTTTCTTGACTACTAATATGTCTCCTTTTTGTAGGAACATTATGTAATGTAATGAACATGGAAATTGGAATCAGACAGACTTGTTTTGGGATCTTGTTCCAAGTCCTTAATCTCGAGTGAGGTAGTTAATTTCTTTGAGCCATTAAATGGTTAGATAACAATGTCTACTATATTTTTAGTTGTGGTAGATAGCATTCCTGTTTGCCAAGTATTCTATTTGGCTTTCCTTTCCATATTCAGTGTGATAAGCCATTTTTAGAGATTTTGGAAACATTATTGCAAAAGCAAAAAACAGCATATGATAACTGCTATAGATATTTGCACCAAAATTTGGGGACTGCTGTTAAGGAAAATTAAAACACAAAAACATGGAATCTGGACCTAATCAACAACATTCCCCATTGCCATGTTATGGGCCCTCATAATGTCCTTGCAGTGGGATTCCAGGCTTGCTATGGAACAGTGACTGTTAGATGCTTTACATTTTTATCCCTTTAATATGGTGGGTTTATCACGGTTGTACTCTCTCTCTGCTCTGCCACTGCATTTTGGATATGTGAGGAAAGGTAATATATATATATATCTATATATATAGATATATAGATATATATTTTTCCACAAGAGAAGCACCATCTACATCTACGGTAAGAATCCATAGGCATTTATTAGACACAGCTGCAGTCTAAGTGATTTTGGAATGAAGAAACTTGGAACAGAACCACAGTTGATTTGCATTAGGTCTATAGCATGAGCGAAAAAGAAGCCTTGTTTGTGGTATGTGACTAAGTTTTGGATCTTTTGCTACCTCCATGTTACCTTGCTTGTGCTGACTGATACAGTTGTTGAGATTATTATGAATATTAAGTAATAACACCATTGGCCACTCCCCTAGAACAGTCTGACACCCAATATGAATATGGACTCAGTAGATTGTATTAAGATAAAGTGGTATGCATAATTTTTAGCCCACTATGAGGGAGTATATACTTAATTGTCTGAGCTCCTCAAAGCCTAGCCCAAAATAGGCTCTGTTCTTTTATCCCTACATAATTCTAGTTTCCTGTCTGAGGATAAGTTGCTTACTTGGTGATTAGCAGTGGAAACAGCCTCAATCTTGCAAGCAAAGCTTGATTTCCCTTCCATAGAGGTATAAATGCTGAAATGTTCCCACAAATGATAAAAAGATAGTGATGAAGCACAGCAATTTTACCTTACCTTCTCATTTGCCAAAGCAGCTGTATAAAATATCATATACAGTATGATGAAATCAGTTAGGTGTGATTTCTTTATAACCTTTCCATTTGAATATGCTAGTCTTTTTCTGAGCCTTGAAAAGTAATATAAGCACAATGAAGGAATTAGCTAAGAACGATTACTACCTTCCATAGGCATTTCAATTTCAAGGGATTTCTATAGCCCTGGGCAAATAAATAATCTCTCTACTCTGAATTTCCCTCATATATTAAGCACAAAGGAATATATTTTCTCTATGCCTATATGAGGATTAAATGAGAAAATATGTGTAAAAAGAGTAGCGGAGTACTTAGCATATACTTGACACTAAATAATGTGAACTTTTACAAAGCAAATAGTTAAATTTCTGAAGGGGAAATGGTAGGTGTTGCTGTTGTTGCTGGTTTGATTGTTGTGCAGTTATCTGAATGGTTTTCAGAAATGCTGCCTTCAACTCACACCAATAGTCACCCAATGTTGCCTGCTCTTATGGATGGCCCTGTTATGAATGATAGCACATTTTCACTTATGATAGAATATTCTGGATTTCTCCACCTAAAATAACCTAGAAAAGTGAGATATTGGAAATGATCGGAAAATGATAGGAAGCCTTGATGTGAGAATATTTTAATTTAGAAAAAATATTTTTCCCTTTTCTCCTAGCCCTTAGAAACAAGAGTATTTGAACCAGCCCCTGGGTTTTAGCCCTTTTGGTGTAGTTTAAATCATCACCCTCAGAGAGGCAGAGATGACCACTTACAGGATTAAGATGTAGGCAAATAATGGTCCAGTCTTTGAGTCTGAGATTTTTCCTTCTCTGAAGTTCTGTGGTCCTACATATGTTATTTGACCTCCCTGTACTTCTTTTTCCTTTCAAGCAAAATCAGGTTTTCCTCCTCTCATGAGTATTTTTTGAGAAAAGTGACAGAAAACCTGGCATAAAGTCTTTAGAAAATGTTAACCTTCCTTGAGATGTTAAATAATAATTTAAAGAAATAGAGATAACTTGGCTTTCTAAATAGGTTTGAAGTGTTATCTTAAATCACTGGAATATGGTGGTAGGATGCTAAATTTAATGCCAGCTTTGTTGAACTTTATGTATTAATTTTTTTTCTAGTCCAGTTTTGTTATTGGGCTGTCATTTAATAATTTTTTTCAGGTCTTCCTCTTTGAAAAAAATCACATTTCTCCTTACTGTTTTACTTGGAAACTCTTGCTCAATTTAAATCTGCAATCTCCTATTGCACAAAATCCACCTTTGTGATTTGCCAATATCCTCAATCCTTAATCTGTTTAATTTTGAAGTTTCAGTGTCAGTGAGGAGTGAATTTTGATTTCTAAATGTTCGCAGAGAAAGGCAAAGGATAGGTAGTTAAATTAAATGGGGAACAAAGCAAAAATGATGACATAGACCTGCTAATGGTAATAATAATAATAAAGATAGATAATATTTATTAACTACAAATTACCTATCTAGTTGCATGAATCTAATTGCAATTTTATACAAATGATCTCATTTAATTTCAACAAGAACCTTTTGAGTTACGATTCTATTGCCAGACCCATTTTACGGATGATGAAATTGAGATTTAGAGAATTACTTGGTAATGGTCACAGATCTAGCAAATGGAAAATCCAGGCCCTGCAGCAAATTTTCAGATTAAAAAAAAAATCCACCAGCCACATTTTTTTTTCCTTAAAACACCCAAAAGCAATATCCATTTTTCTTACTTCACTTTGATTATGTAGACAATGAAGTATTCGCTCATGGTGTGTGCTAGCTGATCCATCTTGAGTGTCTATTGTGGGTACAATGGTACAATAAAGAACAATGGGACATGGAGGCAACTGAAATGATCCTGATATGATTATATTCTTCTGGCTGGAAGGGACGGGGTTGATTGGAAGTCTGTCCTTGCCCCAATTCTTACCTTTGCCCCACTGTTTAATTGGGAATTCTTGTCCTCTGAAGAGGTTTCCTTTCTCCCTGGGATGCAGAAGAAGCCTATCTCTTATTTACCCATACTTCCCTTACTGCATGCTTACAGATGGTTTTTACCATCAGTATATCCAAGGGTTCGTATTATGTGTATAGGACACTACTGGAATGTGCTGACAGGCCCTGTAGAGCTCCAGTTATCTACGGAGCCCTTGCGTGACTGGGTCTATGGGGTATCTGTTTTATGCAACACCCCTCATGGCTGTGATTTCTGGTGGGTGGGAGGTGGGAGTATTACCTGCTATAGATTAGGCTGGGTCCTACTTCCCCCTGTTCCTTGAAAGCCTATTTGCCTAAGGCTTTTTCTTCTCTTTGCTGTCTCATCTTGGATCAGTTACTGAATGCATGTACCGTCTCTAGCTGTACTTCCCAATTTGTGGACCCAGGGCCAGAGTTCCTTGATGGTAACTTGATCTATGGTTGCTCTTTTCACCTTCAAGCACCTTCTGTCCCCAGTGATGGAAGGATGTTATAGGGCATGGTCTGTTCGCTCTCTGCCTTCTCATCTTTGTTTTTATCATGAAGCACTTGCAAGAAGAGACTACAGAGGTGTGTAGAGCAAAAAAAAAGCAATACTGGGCATGTAGCAGAAAGGGAAAATTACGATTTAAACCATGAAAGCAATTAACTGCTGCCAATTTTCAAATTCTAAGGAAGCTACAGAACTCACATCAGGGAGAAAATTACTCTTTGGTTGAAGAAAACATTTAGTAAATATTTTGCTTGAGAAACACAAAGGGAGTTAAACTGCTTTACATAATAAAATAAAGAAGAGGCTGACTTAATATGAAATGACCCTTGGTATTTTAAGGACAAATCAGAAAGACCGCCTTAACGGGAGCTTAAATTTGATAAAAAGCAAAGAAATGCAGGAGTTTTCATAATTTTTAAGGAAAAGAGTCCCTAGATGGGGTTGGGTGCTAAGAAAAGAATGTTGCCGTGATGGGGATAAGGCTGACGGGTTTTAAGACTATTGACGTTTGATATGCAACCGCCCTGTTCTGTAAATCCCCTTTATTTTCCTCTCAAATATGCAGCAAATCTTTATTAATCATTAATAATATGAGTTTAATGTTAGCACTGACTTTAGAAATTAAAAGAGGGCTTATCTGGGGGAAAGTAGAGCAAAGAGACCCAGAACAGCTTTGGAGAGATTGGCAAAGAAAAGGCGGGTGACAAAATTTAGGAGCTGGAGCTTAGGATGCGAGTGGGAGGTGAAGTCAGGATATGATTCGTTTAGGATTATGAGAGAATCTGGGAGGAGATTTGCTTTTCTGAGGTCAAATGGGAGATGAGGGTCCAGTTATTTTATTTATATATTAATATAAGCATTGTTCCTGGAAGGCAATTACAGAATCTGTCAGAGAATGGGGGGAAAATGGATGCAAATAGAGTTTAGACAAATATATAGAGAATATGCTCATTCAAAGAATGGCAGTGAGAAGTGATTAAAGGTTATTAAAAGCGACTAAAATGTATTAAAGGAAATGAATGAGGTTTTAGTGATCTATCCCAAGCCTTTGATGACAGATTACACTAAAAACTGCTACCTCCCATGATGCTACTGATGAAAACAAATTTCTGGCAGGATAAAATGCCTAGTACAAAGCATAGAAATTCTATATTCATGTACGGGTGTATTCAAAATAAGAATAGTGAGAACTTACCTTCATTCTCTGTAATGACACAAGGTTTGTCTCATTTACTGTACTCATCAGTATGTGAAGTTGTCTTATTCATTGCTCATTGCTTGCCTCAACCACACATGTTTAATCTCCTTGAGGACAGTACTTTACTCATCCTGATGTATATCTCTGGAGACCAATCAGTGCCTGGCACATTATAGAGCCTAAGAAATATGCTACTTAATGGAACAAAGAGACCATGTAATATTACAGCTTTCAGAAATTGGAAATAATTTTACAAGATATCAACATGATACAGAGATCCGTAGCCTGGAATCAAGACCCATCTGCCATGGTTTATTTGTTAAATAGAAAAGTTATTCTTTCTAAAGCCTGGCTAATGCACTGCCTGTTCCTATTCATCTAATGTCATCCAGCGTTAAAATGTTTTAAAAATGTATGGATTGTGCTTTGGCAATTATCATAGTTTGGAGTATATTATGAGAGGGCTTAAAAATAATGAGAAGTTTTGAAAAATTCAGAATGTAAGCATGTAAATTAAGTTATTTCTTCAAAGTGGATTTCATCCAAATGATGTTACCATTTTTAAAGTATTTCAAACTCTCTTTGAACTGTCTTTTGAATCAGTTAAAGGGTGGCTGGAAAATCCTCTGCATTTGTACCCTATGTCTGTGCCCACAAGTGTTATAACTCAAGATGATAACCCACCATAGTAATCCAGATAAGTTCCAGTGACTTTTGACCACTTCCAGAGATTTGCTGTAGCCTAAGATTTTTCAGAAGTGTCTGTCATATTTTATGACTATTTATTTCACAAAACATTTCAAGAGATGGTGGTATCATTGGATACACTTGGTTATATTAAAAGGCTTTTCATCCACCTAAAGGTTTTTGTTTTAATACATTTGTTAAACAACTCATCATACAACATTCCCACATGGAAGTTACAACCAGTTTATATGATCAATGAACTTCGTTGGAGGTTCTGCCTGTGCTAACACCACTGTCTCCTTCAAAACTATAACGACAGTCTTCAAAGAGAGGGAATCTTGTCTCTATTCTTTATTCCTGTAGCAATATGAAGGTTTTAGATTACTCTGTAGACATGCTAAGATTTCCTAAAGAAGGCACTTGTGCAAGAAAACCCTTAATGTTAAAGAATAGGTATCCATGATAGTAGAGCTCATGAAGTTTTTTTTATTGTAGAAGATAGCCATAATTAAGGGAGATAGAAACACAGACATGCACATCTATGCACATGCCAGGCAAAAGGCCTTGCAGGCACTGGCCTTCTGCACCTCCCTCCTGATGAGGCCTTTGGGGGCATTTCAGTAATTGCTTTTCATCCACTGTTGGCCAGGTTAGCTCATGGTTTCATTCAAGTTTTTTTTTTTTTTTTTCTTAATTCCTTGGCCATAGAGTGAAAGTAACAAGAGTGGATTTCTTTCTGTATTTTCTAATATTGATAAAACAATTGTCTTTTTATCCTCTAGTTTATCAGACATACTGTGGAAAGAAAACCAAGACTTCAACTTCCTACCAGCTGCCCACTCCAGGAAGGCGTGAAGCACGTATTCTGCATGGATATTGGACTCGCTTGAGCTTATACAGTACCCATTCCACCAAAGCTGACCTGACCTGGTCATTCCTCTGTTCCTTTTTCTACGAAATTGAAACTACATTAATTAAACAAAACTTTGCTTACCACTTAAGACAGCCATGAACCCTAATTTATATTTCTCTTTCAAATATTTCCTTTTATATCTTTCGATTCACTTCAAAGTCATGGTGTTAAAGCAGAAAGAACTTCTGTTCTGCTTCAAGTAGTTAGAGATCCTTCTCAAATTTAAGTGTCTAGAGTTGGATTTTGATCTTATTGCACCTTCCCACCCCAAACCCGGCCTCCAGAAAGGCTTCATGGCAAAGCTCCCATTTATTCAGATATCCTTTCAGATTCCTGAAAATCTGGTAGAGAAAATATCACAAAGCATAAGGCATCTTACATTTATGACTGGTTGGCAATGCAGTGTGCTGAATAAGAAAAAAAAAAAGCCCATACCGTTGCACAGCCTTAACAGATATTTTGTGTCGATAAAAGTGGAAGGCGATAATGCTGCTCTGATGTGTCCAAACTTGGTCAGTTCTAGGCCTCATACATGAGGAAGAATATTTGTCGAGAAAGGGATATTAGGGGAGCTAAATAATAGTTCAAGGACCTGAAACTGTATTTCCTAGAGAAGCGAAAACTCAGAGAGAAGACAATTCTATAAAAGAGGGAATAAACTTATCCTGGATATCTCTAGGGGATAAAACTAAGACATAAAAGGGTGGGGGTGGGGGTGCTTGCAAAAGACAGGTCAAAGCAGGAAGACTTCGGTGAACCAGGAAGCTTTGCATCTGTTTCTCTCTGACTACCGCAGTCCTTTTCCTCATGTGCTCTAGCACTGCTTCTTTCTCTTGTCCTCTTGGAGTGCAAGAAATCACCCCTTCAGGACTAAGAAGCTAAGGAACACCTCTTTCTTCTTTAAATAAATCTTAGGAGCTAGAAAACCTTAGAAAGCCCTATTCTAGTCAAGAGCAGGCTTTCGTTTGTTTGCTTTGAAATAAAAGTATAAAGAAGCAAATCAAGATCTGTCAAAGTTTACAGATAAAAAGCACAGAGTTCCCCAAAACAATAATAACAATGCACAAGTTTCCCGATAAGTTTGCATAAGAGACAAAGAATTCTAATGCAAAGTTGATTTATGCTGGCACTGTTTGGATACCTGGTGGGAACTTAATTCTGTTTCCTAGTCTTATCACTAAGTTAAAAGCTATTCCCTTCACTACAAGCTGTGCAATAATTCACCTAAATTAAAATAAAAAAATCTATAAGATAGAATATTTACCTGCTGTTTTCTTTCTTGGCACAAAAATGTGTCATATGTCAGATTCTAATTTTCCTATCCATCTGTATCAACACCTAGAGAGGAGTTCTTTAAAATGTTATTTAAATGGAAAGCAAAAAGATTTTTCTCTTAATCCTTTGTTGTTTTCTGTTAAGCTATTGCTGCATAATAAAACGCCTCAAAACTTAATAACTTAAAACAACATTTTACTATAGCTCACAATTTTATAGATGAGAATTTTAAGCAAGACTTATCCAAGAAATTCATCTTTTCATGTGGTTTCTACAAAGGTCAATCAGTGGTCTCAGCAGGCAGATTGCTTGGTCTGGGTGAACCAAAAACAGCTTCACTTAAAAATGTCTGGTAACTTGTGGGGATGGGCAGAAGACTGGGTCAGCTGGGGCTGTTGACCAAGTACCTACCCCTGACCTTAGCAGCATGGCAGTCTCAGGTTAAGCAGCATTCTTTTATGGCAGCTCAGTGCTTCCAGAAGCAGTGTTCTAAGAGACAAGAAATGGAAACTATTAGTCTCTTAAGGTCTGGGCCCAGAAATTGGCAATGTCACCAGAATGCTGGTGGTCAAGTAGTTTCAGAACCCTCCCAAAGTCGAGTAGAGGTGATGTGTAATCCACATCTTAATGGAAAGAGATTCAAAGAATTTGTGGTGGTCCTGAATCTTCTATAGTATTAACTGTGGGAGTCCATGGGAATGTTTGTATACATATATATCAAGTGCAGAGTGACTTTCAATTCCCTCCAATTGATGACGATCTGACTGGTCTTGTGTCTTCTCCAATGATTAAACTTGAATATTTTTCCATCCCCTATGGCACTTGTGTCACACCTGTCTGCTATGGATGTCATTTTGTATTATAGTGTCTTAATTCTTTGCAGAAAATTTAAATTATCTCTTACTTGTTCTCAAAATTCACACTACAGCCTTTACCTCTGTACTCCTGCAGAAACTTGGTTTTGTTGTAACATATCCTGTAAAGTGTTGGTGGTAAGCTTCAAAACCCCATTTATCTTCAAATTATGTGCTACCTATTTTGTTTTGTTTGTTGTCAGCCTAGTAAGTCTGTGGCAAGGAAGAAGCATTGCACGCTACTTACCTTAGCCTAAGATTCCTCAGCCTTGACATTATTGACATTTTGGGCTATTATTTTTGTTAGGTGATGTCTTGTGCATTTTAGAATATTTAGCAGCATCCATGACTTCTAAACCCAAGAAGCCAGTAGTAACTTCTCCTAACCACTTAGTTGTGCTACATAGAAATGTCTCCAGATGTTGCCAAATGTCCCTTGGGAGACAAAATTGCTTCTGGTTAAGAACCACTGTTCTAGCAGAGATAGTAAATCCTTTGATCAAAGTTCAAGTTGAGAAAATGATTCTACCACTGGAAAGAAAACTCATGTAAACCCTTGGTATAGGAGACTAGAAGTTTTCCTTTTTACTTGTTAAGATTGGAGTCTGACAAACTCTGTCCTTCTGTACCTACTAGAGTTCTTTCCTTGGTCCTTAGTCTCAGACTAAGAAAAAAGTTATCTTCCATCCATAGTTACCTATTCTGTGGTCTCCTAATGACGTAGAACCTAAGTAATGCCTCTCAGAGCCTCATTTCCTCACACCTCTTTCCTCTTCAAAGTTGGTGTTCTAGTTTTCTGGCTGCCAAGGCAAATGACATGCAATGATTGGCTGAAACAATGAGGACTAGTCTCATGGTTTTGAGTCTAGATAAAGTCCAGATCAAGGCATAATTAAGGAGGTGCTTTCTTCTTGAAGACTGTAGCATTCTGGGGCTGGCTGCCAGGGATCCTTGGTCCTGGGCCCTTTTGTCACGTGGCAATGCACATAGTGGCCTTTTTAGCTTCTCTTTTCTCTGTTGGGAACCGTTTACTTTTAGCTTCCCATGGTTTTCAAATCATCTGAATTTCATTCCAGGTATAAAGGACAATTATTAAAACCCATCTGGACTGAGGTGTGTCACACATTAACTGAAGTAACGTCATTGAAAGTTCCTACTTTCAATGGGTTCACATCCCCAGGAATGTATTAAGTTTAAGAATATAGTTTTCTGGAACACATAGCTCCAAACAACCACAGAGAGCTATCCTGTAGAAACTTGCATCAAATTCCCTTTCCTGTATTTGACAATACTAATCTCTAATTAGACCCAAATATAGTGAGATGGCTGAGATTCCCTGTATTAGATGAATATTTCAAGCTCCCTCTCACCCTGCCACTTACCAAGCACACAGGCTTTCAGATAATTTTTCTGCTCGATTCTCCTCAATAACTCACAGGTAATCAGGTGAGTAATTTGTTAAAATCTTATTACAAGCTTTTGTTTTTAAATATTGCTGGTCTCCAGTACTGCCCAATCTGGAGTTAACCTATAAAGCTTAGCTCCCTTTCTGATTGCAACTAACATCTCATAACAATATAGAAAGAACTATTGAGTAATCTTAAAAAGTAGACAAAAGAAGTAAATTGTAGAGGGGAATCAAAATTTGGAGAAGTGATCTGTTGGGGATCAGTTTCCCATTTTCTCATCTGGCTTGAAATTGGATGAAAGTCTCAATAAAAATGGCTGTGCTTGAAAGCTAAAACTCTGATAGAAATCCCATCTTGCTGATCAGATGAAGTGGAGAAAGGAACTACTGTGGACTAAAAAGGTAGAAAGAAATATTGGTTTTCCTTCCCCTCCTTTTTCTTTTTTTTTTTACTCCCCCTTTCTCCAGGGAACAGGACACAGTTGCAAAGTTGTATGAAAATATAGGAAGCTATAATTTGGGGGGAACTGAATTTTCTAACCCAAAGAACTGGAAAAAAGAGGAGCTTCTGCAGGCCAAGCAGTACGGGGAGAATTCTAGCAGAGAGAGGTCTCTAAATTCTGTGTATGAACTTGTTCAGATGCTAGCCTCAACCTTGAACTTTATATGCACTAGACAGATCAAAATCAGCATAGTAGAAGCGACTAGAACTAACCTAAGATTTAAGGCTCCCCTTAAGTTTCAGAGTAACTTTTGAGTGATGTATATATGGAGACCTACTCAAAACAACAGAAGATGGGCTTTGAAAACTGAACTAAGATTAGAACCATTACCCACAAAAAGTGAAAAAGAACTTGCATTATGAGACTAAATTAAAAATAACATCCTTCAGAAGATTTTTAAAGTAATTTTGTTAAGATATATTCACACACCATACAAATCATCTGAACCATACAATCACTGGCTCACAGCATTATCATAGTTGTGCATATATTCCCATGATTAAATTTAAAACATTTTCATTACTCCAGAAAAGAAATAAAATATAAAAGAAAATCCTAATCCTCCCATACTCCTCCCTCCCACTCCCCATTATTGATCTATAGTATCAGTGCGGTACATTTGTTACTGTTGATGAAAGAGTATTAAAATATTACTGTTAATTATAGTCCATAGTTTGCAAAAGCTAGATTTTCCCCATATATCCCTCTATTATTAACTCCGTGTAATAGCATCTTACATTTGCTCATGAAAGAACTTTTATATTTGTACAGTTAATCATGGACATTGTCCATCACAGAATTCACTGTATTATATGTTCTCATGTTTTAACTTCCAACTTTCTTTTTTCAGATTTTAACAGGTCCTGAAATTTATACAACATTATATTTAAAATGTCCAAATTACCTTCCAGAATTATTTGACATACAAAATTAACCATGAAAATGCAGCCTATTTTCAAGGAAAAAGGCATTTACTAGATGTCAAACTAGAGATGATCCAGATATTAGAATTTGCACACCATGTAGTTTTACAAATATGCTTCATTAGGTAAAGGTAGACACCCTTGAATAAATGGAAAGATAGACATTTCAGCAGGGAAATTTAAACTCCAAGAAAGACTAAATGAAAATTTTAGAACTTGAAAATGAAATATCTAAAGTAAAATAGTCACTGGATGGACTCAATAGCAGAATGGAGGAAAAAGTCAGTTACTTGAGAATAAAGTAATATAAATTATACAGTCTAAAACATAGAGAGAGGGCAGTGAGACAGTGGCTCAGCAGGCAGAATTTTGCCTGCCATGCTGGAGTCCTAGGTTTGATTTCTGGTGCTTGCCCAGCAAAAAAAAAAAAAAAAGAAAAGAAATGATTGAATAAAAATTAATAGTACCTTACGGATCTATGGAGTAAAATTTTAAAACGTGTGATAGGTAATTGGTGTCTTACGTGGAAGGAGAAAATAACTGGAACAGAAAAATATATGAAGGAGCAATATCTCAAAACCCCCCAAATGTGATAACAATCACAATTTATAGATTTGAGATACTTAGTGAGCCACAAACAGATTAAAATAAAAGCAAACCATGCCCAGAAATATTGTATCACCCTGCTTAAAACCAAAGATGAAAAAATCTTGAAACAGCTGGAAAAAAAGTGACACAATATCTATAAGGGAACAACAATTCAAATAACTGTAAATTTCTTTTCAGGAACCACAGAGGCCAGAAGACAGTGGGACAATGTCTTTATAGAGCCAGAAGAAAAAAACTATCAGTACAGAAATGAATTCCACATCAGAGAAAATGTCCTTCTGGAGTGGAGGTGACATATATATTAACATGAATGTTTTGTGTCTGTGTAAATATTAATTCCTTCAAGGATAAATAAAAAGATCCCTACACAATGGGTAGGGAGAAGGAAAAGTAAAAGATAACCTGAAATACATTTTCCCAACTGTGACTTATCCTGTACTTAAAGCTGTGGCTTTTAATTTCTTGCTTTTAACATTTTTCTATGGTCAAGTTCTATTTTTTTCCTCTCAGAAGCTGCAACAATTGAGGGTCTGGATTTGGTTAATCAGATAATCATGTGGTGAAATATGTGTCCCCTTTGTAGAGTTGAACTCATAACATCTTTAATTTACTGGATATATTTGATATTGTTTGGCTTTTTCCTGGATGATACAATAAAATTCATAATACGCTAAGTTTCATGAAAGTTTCCAAGCATCTTTTCTCCAAGAAGAACTTAGACAAGCAGGAATGTGTCCATAGGAGTATGAGCTGGACTGGGAGGGATTTGGAAATAATGTCACATGACTAATGATGGAAGGACCTGGGGCAATTTAGGGAACAACAGAAAATTCATTGTTTTCCAAATCAGTTCAAATGATCTTTTCCTATTCCTCTAGAATGCCCAAACTCCCTTGCAATTGAGCCTGGAATATACAATATAGACAATGAATATTCAGTCAAAAACCATCTCCTTATGGCCCTTTGAATCTTTTTCAATATGGGCCTGAGTTATATTTGTGTTCATTTTCTGAGACCTTGAGAATTTCTGCTCTGGAAGCAACCTGCTCCATTTCAGATATCATGGTGATTTCCTGCTATACGATAGTCTAAATGTCATATCTGGAAGTTTAACAGTGAAAGAGGAGTATAGTACTGATTAGTACGGTCTGAGCTAGTTGAGAAAGGAATATGCTGATTATTTTTCATCCCAGACAGACTTTAGATTAAATAGGAAATACTGAACAAGCCACCTACAGTACCATGTTTGACCTTGAAATGTATGGTTTGAGACCAATAGGTATATTATACCATGTGTGTTAGTCAGGGTTCTGTACAGAAACAGAACCAACAGGATAGATCTATAAATTTGAGATTTATAAAGGTTGTCTCATGCAACCATGAGTCCAAACTCCACAGAGCAGACTGTGAAGCTGGCGGCTCTGATGAAGGTTCTGGAGGAATTCCAAGCTTGCTGGCTGAAGAAGCACTGAAAGAGTCTCTCTTCTTCCTTAAATGCCTTCAATTGATGGATTATCTCATTGTGGGAGACACGTCTTCGTGGATCTCAGATGTAATCAGCCACAGATGCAATCAGATGACTAAAGATTTAATCAACCAGTCATAAAATATTCTTGCAGCAAACATCATGCCAGTGCTTACCTGACCAGACTATGGGGCATAATCATTTGGCCAAGTTGACTGCCGAACCTAACCATCGCACCATTGCCATCACATGGTATGGTATTAGTCAGGTATTAGCCACCTGTAAGAGGAAAACAAAAGGGATGAAAAATCTCATGCCTTACTTGTGCTAGAGGTTCATTGACCCTATTAAACTTGCAACTCTAGAGATTATCACAGGGAAGTACTAACAGTTTTTTGTTATTTAGTTTTTCATTAGCTCTTTTAGGGTGAAATTACTTTTTTTGCTCATAGCCTATCCCATCGTTCCTTCACATTTCAGCTAGTCCATAAGCAATTTTACCTCCACTTGTCTCCAAAGCTGCTACCATTCCACAGATACCATCAATTATGGAAAAAAAAATCAATGTATTTTTTGACCGTGATAATTCATCATATCCTATTCTATGCTCTCTCATGCAGCATCTAGTGGCGCTTTATATTTGCTAAGTACTTTTTAGCTTTCAACAAATTATTGAATTTCAGGCATACCACTTTAGGTGTGTGTCTTTAGGGTACTTGCGGGGATGGGGGAGGGATGGTTTAGCCTTGCATGGAGACAGTAGGTGAAAAAATCTCATTGGTGTCTCATTTCATTATTTTTTCATTTTTATTTTTTGTATGTATGTATGGCATGGTCACATTTCATTCTTTTTCCATGTGAATATCCTGTTATTGCAGCATCATTTATTGAATTTTTCTTTGTTTGTTTTGTCTTTGTTTGCCGGTTTGTCTGTTTTTTGTGGGGGAAGTGTATGGGTCGGGAATTGAAACCTGGTCTCCTGCAGAGCATGTGAGAATCCTATCACTGAATTACCCTTCCACCTCCGGTGTCTCATTTTATTTTAAGATTAATGTAAAACTTGCATAATCTACTCCCAGTGATAGTCATGTTTATGTAGCATTAACTGCAACTTTAAGTTACTCTCTAGTTCAGTTATTTAATGACATTGCTAACATCCCCAAATCCTTCATTTAAAACTGACATCTTATGAGGAACATATCACATTTCATCCCCATAAGAACCTTGGGAGACAGTCAAGACAGTATTATCATCTCTTTTACAGATGACATTTTGTGGCTGAGAGAGGGTGAGTGGTTGACCAAGATTAAATTTGTGACTAAAATACTGTTGACATTATTTGAGGGCCAAGAGCTTATTATATGTCAAGAGCTTTATTTCTTAATCACACTTATTCCTCTAAATAACTCTTTGTGGGAGATACTATCATTGTCGTCATTTTACTTATGAGAGAAAACCAATACTCAGAAAGGTTATGCTCCTTGCCCAACGTCAAAATCAAACATCAAGGGTGGGCGATGGTGGCACAGTGGCAGAGTTCTCACCTGCCATGCCAGAGATCCAGGTTCAATTCCCAGTGCCTGCCCATGCAAAAAAAAAAAAAAAAATCAAAATCTAATAATTGGTAAAGTCAAACATTTAAATTTCTATACTAAAACACAAAATCAATAATTTTTTCAGTCCTGAGCTCTTTTTTTTTTAATTGGGCTGCCTTTATTATTATGGTGATTGCTTTTATCTTTCATTAAATGTACAAAGTTATTTGGGCCTTTCCCAGAGAATCTCCCTAAGATAAGATTTTGCTCAGCAAGTTCGTTGAACGACTGATTTTAGGTGCAGACTACTTTGGTTCATATTTTGAGTCACTGGTCCATGATATTTTCCCTGAGCAAAAAGAAATGTTGGTGACTGCAAAATCAGGGTGGAAAAAAAAAATGCAGTAGAAGTAAATTCAGTGTACTTTATACTCTCTGAATGTGTGGGGGCTCTTGCGGTCCCTTTTCTCTCTTTTGAGGATTAAAACATTAGTTTTCCAGAACTCTGGGTCCCATCCTAAGTTGGTGCAAGGCCAGCAAGGAATCAGAAGCTGAGAAGAGTTTTGGGATGCCAAAAGAGTAAACAAAGGCAGAAAACATCCCCAATGCTGGGGAACATCCAAAAATACAGAGAAAGCTAAAGAGCCAAGAGAGAGCACAAAGCTGAAGGTGGCAACGTGTTGGAGATATGAAAGCCAAGAAAGAAGGTAAAAAAAAAAATTAAGAAAAGTTATCCAAAACTTGGAAATAAGGCAAAGGGCTGAAGCAGGTCCTTTCAGTGTCATACTGTGGCATTTTTTAATAGGCCACCCAAGATTTTTTATTTCTAAGCAAATCTACATGTGTTTGACTTTATTATTTAATATTTTATTACAGTTCAGGCACTGTGAAATGATATGCCAACTCACTGACATAGAGGCAAATGATTCATTTTGTCTAGAAAAGATAACCCAAAGGATATAGGTTTATTTCCCTATCAAATATTATTTTATGTCTGTTTTATTTTGCTAAATCTGATGAAATGCAATATACCAGAAACGAGTTGGTTTTTACAATAGGAATTTATTAGCTTGCAAGTTTTTAGTTATGAAGCCATGAGAGTATCCAAATGAAGGACTCATCAGCGGACATCTGGACTCCGCTGTCACATGGAAGGCACATGGCTGGCCTCTGCTGGTCCTTCTCTCCAGGTTTCACTGCTTCAGGTTCTGGCTTTTCTGTCTGTGTTTCTGTGGGTTTTTCTTTCACTCATATTCTCTGGGGCTTTTTCCTGTGTCTTCTTTTTTCTTATAAAGAGTAAAAAGATTAAGACCTACCTGAGGCATGCCTCAATTGAAATAACTTAATCTAAAGACCCCAACCACAATAGTTCTATACCCACAGGAATAGCTTTATGAACATGCTTTTCTGGGAGTACATATAGCTTCAAACCATAACAATATCTAATCTCACAATCTTAATTAAACCTTACTATTTTGATTGCTATATATATTCAGTTCTTCAAATGCTCTTTGAACTAGTGTTACCCCATCTTACTAGTACACTCATTTATGAGTTAAGTATTTTTCACATTTGTATGACGCTGTTGTTGAAATTATTATTTGCATTAGGAGAACCTTTGAAAAAGAAGTGAAATTATCTGTGGTCACACAACTAGGAAGTGATAGGCAGGAATCAAGGAGAAGGAAACCTGAAGTGCATCTGAGTTTAAAGATGAATCGGTAAAGTATTTCTTTTGTGGCATGGAACATTTTCAGGGTCAGTCTGCCCTGGTCTACCTTTCTGCTCCTCAAAGGAATGAGGGCTGGAGCTGATCCAGAGAATTTGCTCAATTGTCTCGCCAAGGATTGCATGCCTAATCATGCTAATTATTCCATTAATGACTTGAGTATATTAATAGTCATAAGTGTTCAACATAACCTGTTCAATATGAATGTATAATTTATATATCATGTATAAATCCATGAAGCAACAAGATTCATGCATTGGTGCTTCAGCCAGTAACTCCTAGGCATCCAATATGATAGCAAAATCTCACATCATGTAAATTCTTTACAGTTCACTAAGTAAGTTCACTTATACTGTCTTACGTAATATTTATAACAAAGTAATGGGAGCAGCGAAGGCATCTCTTCTGTCTCTGTTTTATTAAGGAAGAAACTGAAGCTGGGTATCTAAGTGTCTTGTCGGAGGTCACACAGGTGTTATGTGGCAGCAATAGGGCTAAAACTGACACCATTTGATTTGGTCTCGGCATACTTCACATCACAGAGTATTTCCTTGGTGGAATACACATGCACGCAGCCACAAAACATCCATTTGAATGGATGAGAATAGATAATAGAGAATAGATAATGATCACATATATGGAAATCACCGAAATTATGTCTAGTAAGAGCACAGTGTGTGAGTTGAGGGGAGGGGGGTATCAAGGTGGGTAGAATGCTCAGAAAAGAGTTCTCTGGTGGAACCTGAACTGAATTGAACTTTAAATAAATAACATCTGGACAGTGTCTTAAGTTGCCAGGACTGCTGCAACAAAGTGGGTGGCTTAAACAACTAGAATTTATTACCTTACAGTTTTGGAGGCTAGAAGTCAAAATCAAGCTCTCTGCAGGGTCATGCTTTCTCTGTAGTGCTCAGCTGAGGACTTGCTAGCAATCCATGACTCAATCTCCCCACTTCTACCTCATGGCCAACTCTCTGTCTCCTTCTGCCTCCTTCATTCTCCTCCTCTTGTGTCCAAATTTTTTCTGCTTATGAGAATTCCAGTTATATTAGATTAAGATGCATCCTGATTCAGTTTGGCCTTGTCTTTACTATAATCTTAAAAGATCCTATGTCAAATGGGTTCATATCTGCATGATTGGAGGTGAGGACTTCAACATGATTTTACTGGGGACTTGACTCAATCCATAACAGATAGGGAGAAGAAGAAGAGAAAATTCCAGGATGCAAGTTTTCAGATGATATTTAGAAATATCTCAATAAATTCTTCAGAAGAACCTGCTGGATCAGTCCTGGAGTGAAACCTTAGCACTTCCAGACCATTTTATAGCCTTTACTTATAAAGTTTCAATTGCCTTTGTCAACAACATAAAATTCCAAACTTTCAAAGAAGAAACTGTATTTTTACACACTTGCTTATAATCTTACAAAAGGATTTGCTTCCAAACATGGCAAGGTTTTTATTCCCAGTCTCCTCAACTGAGATGAGGACTTCTGTCTCTAGCATGAAATCCAAAAATTCTAAATTTATTTAGAAATTTAGTACTGAGATTAACTGTAATCTCTCCCAAACACCAAACTGTTGTTGAAGATTATCTTTAAACCCACAAGACCATATCCTTGAAGTTATATTCCAGTTTTTTAATGCCCTCAAACACATTGGAAATATTTTATAATGTTAAGCCTGAAGATCCTGGAATATATTTACAACATACATTTTTTGATAGAAAAAGGATAATATGTGTGTAGATAGATGTGGTTTGGACCACAAACTGTACCACAACTTATGCCATTCTCAGAAGCTTATATCAGAAATGTTTTCTGGCTGTCATATTTACTAGCTTGCCAGCAAATCATTTAGTGTATTCTCTTAGAGTTATGGGGGGAAAGATTTCTGCAAGAATCCATGTTTTAGGGAGAAAATGTTTCAGTTTTTTAAGTGATTTGTGAATAATAGAGCTGGGTGGAGTGAAGAGGAATTGAGCTAACCAAAAAATTCTCTGGGCACGGATGGATGAGACTTCATTTATCTTGCAACCTCCTCTTATTTGTGTCTAACTTCTATAAAACTTTACTCTCTAGAGATTGTCAAATGCATCCATAATTGTTAATCCAGGTTCTTGCTGACAGGGATTAATGCCTTCCAGAGTTGTGATTTTTTTAAATATATTAAGCTTAAAGATCACGAAGTCTTAAATCCCCATGAGTGAATATGTAATGATTGAAAGTACAGGATGTGGGACTGACATTTCAGTGTATGAGGCTTTTCCCCACGCCCCATCAAATTACATTATTTAGATAGACACATTCCACATTGATATCTATGGTCGGTCATGCTTCAGAGAATTTAACATGTTAAATTCTTTGCAAGCAGCTGCCTTCTGTTTGGAAAAGATTAAAGTAAAGCTTGAGAGAAAGACTTCGAAAGAAGCTTAGAATTTGTTATTGGAATAGAATGCAAAGTTACTGTTTAGAAATGGAAATACCCTTTTACTTGGAAACACACCATTCTATTGGATAAAAAATAAAGAAAGGAGAAGAAAGGGGGACCAGGAGATGCACATCCCAACTCTTGGTGTGAAGGAAAATGACTAGGACAGTGAAGCACAGTGAATGTCAGTGAGTTGAAGAAGATGTCTTAATGAAATACAAAGTAAGCTTATGAAGACTGTCAAAATAATCTTCGAGAGCTGCTGATTCAAGTGTCTTTTTAATAACTGCCTGTAATTGTTAATGATTTACTTGCAATGTTTATTTAATTTCAATTATATGACAGTTATAATTCTCGGTGATAAAATAAAAGAGGATTCAGGTGTGAAAACATTTACCAAAGATGAGCAAGTAAATCATATTTCCTCACTTATTACCAAGGAATGCTAAGTATAATTCTCCCAACTGCAAGGCAGATCATTTTTACTTCATGGATTTATTAAGATTTTACCTCCAGAAGCAAGGACAGGGGGAGCTATGAAATTATCACTGATGAGGACCCCATTTGATTCTCTATTGGGAAGAGAAAAAATCCTTTAAGCTGGTTCTTTCTCTAGACATGCACATATGTCTAAACATAAAAGGCCCTGTGACAAGCTCCTGATAAAGATTTCTTCAATTAGGAGCCAACTATGTTCTACTTTCCCAGAGTATTCTTTAGGATGCTAATTAAGCACTAAGTGACAAAGGATAAAATCTTTTAACTTCCCATTTCTGAAATTCTGTTTCTGGAGATGTTAATTAAATGTTTAGTGAAATGAAGTGCTTCAAGGTCAAATCAACTTAGGAAACAATGCATGAACCAAGTTGGGTATCAAAACTCCCTAAAACTTACTTAGTGGCTGTATTAGTCTGTCTTCTCCAGAGAAAGAGAATTGATAGGTAATATATACACATACATATAATGTATACATATGTAAATATTAAGAGATTTATTATAGGAATTGGCCCATGGGACCATGATAATTCCAAGTATGAATTCTGTATGGGAGGCAGCAAGTTGGAAACTCCAATATCCAATAAATGTGACACTGAATTCCCCAGGAAAAGCTGACTGGATCAAGGAAAGACTAAAATTCTTCCTTTTGATTTCTGAAGTCCTCAGCTTTGGTTTTAAGATCTCCAAAGGGTTATATGAGGAGTTTCTCCTCATTGTTGAGAAGCAGTATCCCTTATTGGTTGTAGGTGCAATCAGCTGTGGATGCAATAACACACAATAGATGCAAAATTCATCTACTGAATACCTTCACCAAGGCAATCAGGCCAGAAGCAGCATGACAAAACAACTGGACACTATAATATAACCAAGTTGTCACATGAAATTAACCATCACAGTCCACCCCTTGTGAACTTGGCTCCCATACACATCTCCTCAATCATACTTGATCTCCAAATAAAGACAATAGCAGTGTGATCCCTTCCCTAACATAACGGAACTGTCCTGCCTACTACTGAAAATGCGCTAATCCTTTCCCCAGAAGAGGATGCAAGTCTTGGGTAATAATCACTCTTACCCTTGATATCATGTAACTTAAGTACTGTGACATAAATTAGTACAATGTATGTTATATGATAAAAGGATAAGACAGGGAAGGAAACAATGATAATTGCTTTATGTCTATATACAAACATCTGCATAACAAAATGAGGAAGAAACTCCCAACCAGTAAAGTTCTTATTTCTGCATCTGGTCACATGGTCACAGCTGATATTTATCACCACCTTCTTCCACTACCCAGTCCATGTTCCCTTTACTCTCAGCAGGCACCTCCGCTGGTCTTGGCTCTTGTTCCTGGCGGGTTGGCCCAAACCTTCATTCCTGAAGAATCTGGGTCACTAGTAATCTTGCCTGGATTGGATTGTGAAACAAGAATATTGCACACATAGTAAACAGCAAAAGCCTTCCCCAAGGAGAAGGGCTCAGTTCTATCTAGCATGAAAAACAGTGGGTAGGGAGGGTGGTTGGCCTCGGGTTTTTTCTATGGCGAAGGTTGGAACTGGAGTGAGGATGATGCTGAGCAGGCTAAGGTTTGCATGATTTGGAATTTTAGTCAGTGGCAGCAACTGAGAGCACACATGGGCTTTCTGATCAGGTTTCTCAGATTTGAAGCAGAAGTTAAAATGAAGAGATGGAGACGTGAAACTGCCATTATTCAGATGTCAAAAATGGCTTCTTTTCTTTTTTATTTAAAATTCCCCTAATGAATCAATATGATAATCATATTTAGCAGCAGAGAGAATGCTCACAGTTGTTCCCCCAACTTGGTGGAATAAGGGCCATTGTAGGTTGAAAATGTAAACTGCAGGCATAAGCTATGTTCCAAGATCATTGAAAGTTGGAAAGGACTGGGTAATCAGCTTTGGAAGGGTCCAAAATGAGAAAAAAACAAGTGTGTTTTGAAATAGGTAATTCATATAAACTTGTTCTGATATTGAGAGTTATGATAATTGTTAAGAAAAGGCATAGAGACAAATCAGGGTTTCCTATAGCTCACCCATATCACATTGCAGCATTTTTAAAATGCTTGTTTCCCAGATCTGCTATAAAATTACAGCAGTTGCAGCTCAGCTTCACTCTCTCCCACCTCTTTCCTCTCATTATCATTTTCATAAAATATCATATGTAATTAGAAAATATTTCCTTCTGCAGCTAATTTAGATTAGGGGCAGAGATTTAGAACCAAGAGGACATCAAGTAAAAGCATTCCAGTTCTTCAGGTAACTTTGGGCATTGCACATCCACTCATCCATCCATTTATTCATCTACGTATTCATTTGTTCCCCAAATTCTTGATGAATAAGAACATGTGCAGATCTGGACTTGCGGCTCTGTGGAAATGGGGAAATTAGGCATAGAAACGTGAGAGTCAATTGCGTAGATGTGACACACAAAACTGGAGGCTGCTCTGCAAGACACGGTATATAGAAAGGTTAAAGAATAAGTCTCAGGGAAACCTAAGTAAGGAGAATGAGAAAACAGACTGTTATTAAAAATAGAACCCCACTTGTTTGTTAAAGAGGTCATTCTTTTACAAGATACACCTTGTAGAACTTAGAAATTATCATCTTCTTGGAGAATGCTGATATTCTCAAGGTGTGGTCCCTGGACCAGCAACATCAGTGTTAACTGGAAATTTGTTGGAAATAAAGTCTTGCCTCTCTCCACTGAGTCAGAAATCTAGGGGTGGGTCTCAGAAATTGTTTTCTTAACAATTCTTCCAGGTGATTCTGATGCAAGCTCAAGTTTGATAACCACAACTATAACCAATTACATACCCTGCCCTATAGACATATTCCGTGGAATTCTTACATCCTCGTATAGAATAATGTGCTAACTGGGGATGAGATAAATTTCTTTTCTCTAATTCAATGGATTTTTCTCTCTTTATTTATTGAGGGGAAAAGCATCAATATAAAGTCAGAGTTTTTCTAGGCAGAACTTTGGGATACTATTTATCATTATTATTATTATTATTACTGCTACTATCACAACTAACAGCACCAGTAGAGCTATTAAGATCTAAGACCTCCTTAAATACTTGCTGTATTAGTTCAAAATGAGAACAAATCCATTTTGAGGTTTTAGCCAAAGAAGTAAAATTTGATAATTTTGTTTTGGGTTGGAAGATATTCAAGCCTAATCTTTGGTATCCATAATTTCCTTCTCCAGTGTGCAATAATGAGAAATAAAACTCAAATGAATGCCCATAAAGTCCTGTGAGAAACTCTGATAAAAGAGAGATTCAATTATGTACTGAACTTACTAAGACGGAAAAAATGCCTCAAACATTTTAGAATGATTCTAAAAACAAAAGACTGAATATAAAAGCAACAGAAAAACAATTTTCTGCTTCAATCAGCATTCATACATACACACTTCACATTAAAAAAACAAAAAACAAATAGTATTAGTGCATATTGAAAATGTGAAGTATAATAATTCTCAGTTACATTTATGACTCTAGTTAATTGAATGCATACTATGCACTGGGACCTATTTTAAGATTGTTAGCTATCACACAGAATCCTGCCAGGTAGATATCATAAAGGCAGTTTTACAGATAGGAAACTTAAGACTTAGGGAGAGTAAAGGCTTAAGAAAAGCCACACAGGTAGTAAGTAGTATAGAGTCGGGGTTTAACCTAATTGTGTCTTAGATCAAAACCTCCAGAACTTACTGTTACAATATACTTCTAAGAATCTATCTTCAAACTTCAGAATCCCAATACTCGCAGATTCTAATATTTTTATCTTTGATATATATAAATGATATAAACACCTCATATTGAATCAGAATCAGCCCTTCCTGCCTTATCTGAGCTCCCAAGAAAACACATTTTGAAGTCCCTCAGATAGCTATGCCTCAATCCTTCCAGAGATGATGGAATTTTCCCTCTCGAAACCTCTTAATTATTATTAATCACATGGCTGCAGATATGGAAGGAACTCCTCTCTGTTTGGATACACTGAAAGTCTTGTCCCATAGGGCATATTTGGAATGTAAACAGTGAAGTGAAAATGTATAGCTTCAAATTTTTGTGGGATGCTAAGGCAACACTGGAAAATCTTCTCATCTGAGGGTCACTTCTGGAATTTAAAATGAAAAGGTCAATGTATCTACTAAAGAAGGCCTTCGGGGTAAAAAAGACAGAGAGAAGTAAGCAAGCCATTGCATTCTGGTAGCCTCAGTTGAATCATCTATAATTGGGATGTTACTAATAGCACCCACCTTAAAGGGAGGTTGGGAGTATTTCATGAGGTGGTGTAGATAATGCCATTAGCTCAGGGTCTAGCACAGGGGCAGTGTTCAATAAATGCCAGTTATCCTCACCGTCATTATTGGCATAACTATCCTCTTCATCACAGGGTTCTTGGCAAAAAACATACAGCCTTCACCTGTGGCTCAAAGGAACCCTTGCCATTCACACCAACAGCTTTTAGTTGACTGAAACAAAAGGCGGTATCTATTTGGATTGGAAGTTGAGTTCCAGTGCCTGTAAATAAGTCCTTAGGGGTCTTGCTCAACCCTCTGGCTGACTTAGGCATTTAACAAACTAGGTAAATGATCAGAATTTGCCCAAGAGGGTCAGGAGTTGTATGCTACTGGATGTCCCTGGGCTTGAGAAATTGACATCAGTGCTGGTCTGAAAGGATGTATGTTCCCTAGAAAAGCCATGTTTTAATCAAATCCCATTTCATAAGGGCAGAATAATTCCTATTCAATACTGTATGTTTGAAACTGTAATCAGATCATCTCCTTGGAGATGTGATTTAATCAAGAGTGGTTGTTAAACTGGATTAGGTGACGACATGTCTCCACTCATTTGGGTGGATCTTGATAAGTTTCTGGAGTCCTATAAAAGAGGAAAGATTTTGGAGAATGAAGAAATTCGGACAGAACAGAGAATGCTGCAGCACCATGAAGCAGAGAGTCCACAAGTCAGCGACCTTTGGAGATGAAGAAGGAAAACACCTCCCAGGGAGCTTCATGAAACCAGAAGCCAGGAAAGAAAGCTAGCAGATGACGCCATGCTCACCATGTGCCCTTCCAGCTGAGAGAGAAGCCCTGACTGTGTTTGCCATGTGCCTTCTCACTTGAGAGAGAAACCCTGAACTTCATTAGCCTTCTTGACCTAAGGTATCTTTCCTGGATGGATACCTTAGATTGGACATTTCTACAGACTTGTTTTAATTGGGACATTTTCTAGGCCTTAGAACTGTAAACTAGCAACTTATTAAATTCCTCTTTTTAAAAGCCACTCCGTTTCTTGTATATTGCATTCTAGCAACTAGCAAGCTAAAGCAACGTCCTTCAGGGACAAATGGGTTTGGGGAATAAGGTACATTTGATCTCAGTGGCATGCATTAACTCTTCCTCTAGGTTTATTTTCCTAAACCAAAAAACCTCAGGCCCTCAGACACTTTGCAAAGTACTTGTTCCCCCTTTCATTCCTCTTCTAGGTTATATATTTTAGTGCTAAGTTCCTGTCACCTGGTCTTTATTCAATCAATACACATTAGCTATTTTATTATTGAAACAGGCTTGCTTTTAAGAGTTCACTATTAAAAGGGGCTCTCATCAATTTGGCCCCCATAAAACAAAAAACATTGAGTGACCTGCTGTGTTGCCAGGAATGGGTCCTGGTGCCTCAAGCCTCAGGCTCATATGAAGTGAGCACAGAAGATACACAGTGATGGTCAAGGCGGAATAATGCAATTTTTTTTTGGCATGGGCAGGCCCCGGGAATTGAACCCTGGTCTCTGGCATGGTAGGTGAGAATTCTGCCACTGAGCCACCATCGCACTGCCCTTTATTTTACACAATTTTCTTTTCTTTTTTTTTTTTTTTTCGGTCAGGGAGAAATTAAAAACCATAAAAAATAATGCAACTGTCCAGAAACTGGCCCTGAGTATAGATTTCACATGTAAAGGCATGCTTCTCCACTTGATCTCCTCCTTGGTATGTGACTGTTTCTCTTCAACCCCAAATTCATCATTAGTTCAAAGCCGTTACCTGCAGCTAGGGATCTCAATGGGAAGTAGGAGTTGGATAAAAGGGTTCCTGTCAGTGGTTGAACTAAGTCACTCAGGTCAGTGGTTCCCCCTTGCTAGAACTGGGCCTAAAACGAGGTAGAATCCCACAGAGCAGGCAAAGCAGCACCTGAGAGTCTCAGCAGCCCTCCACGGTTTGACAGCAATCAGCAAATTGAAGGGGCAAGCATGGGGTGGAGGATCCTGGAGTGAGCACGTTTTATGGTCATTCAAACTTATTTCTGATATAAAACCTTTGGCCTATGGCTGGAGGTTGGGAGGGAGCACAGGTATGGGCTGAACTGTGTTCGCAGAGGATGCCTCCAAGCTCTAGGTATTCTATGGACCTCCCGTTTGGATCAGGATGAGAAATTAAGAGCTTAGGAGACCAATTTCATCTTTGTCTATGACCTTCTTTCATCCCATTGCTGCTGAGTCATATATTTTATTTAGCTGGAGGAACTTACTCTAAATGAGAGGCTGGTGAACATTTCTGTTAAAAAGACAGATAGCAAGTATTTTAGGTTTGTACGTGCACAGTCTCTGCTGTGACTACTCAAGTCTGCCACTAGCAGAGAAGCCAGTGACAATATATAAACAAGTAAACGTGACTGTGTTCCAGTCACACGTTTTAAGTAAATTAAAACAATAACTCACAAAATAATAAAATCAGAGGGGAGGCCAAATTTTGATTAGGGGCCATAGTAGGCCAACCCCTGTTCTAGATAATGGTTTTGCCTTACCAAGCTTTTTTCTACTGATAATAATAGGAGACAGACAAGTAAAGTTCATGGTGCTTTGTGATGCTGATGCTGCTACCTGGTGCTTAGTCTCCTAAGTGTCCACCTTTTGACTCACCTGAGTAGGGATTAGGTTGTACAAGAGGAAAACCTGTGACCAATACAGCCTGCTTACTGATTCCAACCTCAAAGGTAAATTTACTTCACTAACTTTAGGCTCAGGTTGAAGCTTCCACAAGTTCCAATCACATCTTTATCCCAAGCCTACTCTTTCAGATCAACAGAAAGGTCAAGGTTTTCATTAAGCCACCTGGAAGAATTGCATGAAACTTTCCCAGTTGCACTGAAAAACTGGTAAAAAGATGAAATATATTTAGAGCTGGTAACTTCAGCCATCTGGACATTTCTCAAAATATCATTTAACTAAAATGGAGCTTATTCGTGAAAAAAAATTGTAGCACTGATAATTTCATGATGGTTTCTTTCTGAAGATTATGGAAATAAGGCCCTGATTACACAGGATATCTTAAAGGTAATAAAGAAGAATGGATTGGACAGAAAAGTTGGGGGGAAATGATAACATCATTTGATTTCCATTGTGTTTAGGAACAGTTGGGCAGCCTCAAATAAATAACCTGGGAAGACAAGTTTCTTCTCTAAGGTGAAAAAATAGGATTCCATGGAAAGGAGAACTGAAATGTGTAGAAAAGGAGGATAACTGAAAGTTTTTATCGCTTATACCTGGAGCACAAAAGTCAACAAGCAAACCAGCCAAGAGGGCTGACACTTGAAGTTGAGAAGCCACTTATAACAAGATCATACTCTCTCATGGGTCACTTAAGTAAATTAAAACAATGACTCACAAAATAGTAAGCCTGGAATTGGGACAAGAGATTTGACCTTTTTCTCAGGTTTCATCCATCTTTAGTTTTCTTTAGTTTTTTGAAGAGCTGCAGCTTTGAGGGATGCTTGTTAAAATGAAAGCTTTTTGAGTTTTTTTTTGAAGATCCACAGCTTTGAGGGTTGCTTATTAAAATGAAAGTTTCTTGGGCCTTACTTTAAGTCCACTTAGAATTTTTAGGGATAAGGACCCAGACATCTGTTATCCTGATGGACACTCTAAGTGAATTTTTAGCCACACTGATGTTTGAGAACCTCTGCCACTCCCATTCTCCTGGATGGAACCTTTTCCTATTTGCTGAGCAAGTATTTGCTCAACAATACCTAAGAAAAAAGGCACTGGGTGAGAAATACACAGATCCAGCTTTTAGGAAGATGAGAGTCTAGTGTAAGAGGTCCACGTGCATAGAAAAGTCAAATAAAGAAAGGCAGAGCCAGAACCTCTCAAGGAGCATGGAGAGGTTTGTAAAATGTTGCCACTTAGCATGCTGGTTTTTGAGGAGACAGCATAGCATAGTGCTTGAGTGTGTTGGGTGCTGAAATCAGACTGATGGGAGTTGAAATCCTGATTCTACCACCGTATGGCCTTCAGCAAGTTATATGTGTGCCCCCAAGACTCATTTTCCTTATCTGTAAAATGGGGCTAATGCTAGCACTTACTTCATGGGATTATTGAGTTAATGAAATAATAAGGACTCAAAATGTTAGTAGAGGTGATGAGAATACAGGGTCAAGATTCCTGTAGCATCTGGAGGCAGGACTAGCCCCCTGAAAGAGGGCTTCTTTATTCCTGTCTCTTGCTTTTCTATCTCCCTTTCTTCCTTCTACTCTTTTTGTCCCTGTTTTGCGCTCTGGGCCTCTCCTTAGGAACTTCTATCTCTTTATTGATCAATGAATTGATTAATTTAATCATCCATTCTTACATTTATTCATTAATGTTGAGCTTCTGTTTAGTAGCAGGCTTCCCGGGAGAGCAGGAACAGTAGGATCATAGCTTAGCTTCTGAAGACATGTTATAGGTGATGTTTCTGCATTAACATTGATGGTTTAGGAAGATCTGACATATGCACTGTCAGTCTTGGATGTCACAACAATCCTATTAAGATAGACAAAGAAATTATCATTCCCATTTTCAAATAAAGGAACCGAGTCTAGTTAGCATAGAGCTACTATTTGGGGTTATTGGGGCAGAAACAAGATCTTTTGCACCTATGAACGATGTTCAAGTATTACTCAAATGGCAGCCATATCAAGCTATGTGTTACAAGTGTTGTAAGAACACTTCAGAGGCAGTTGGGCTTTAAGGTAGAGAAGATATCCCATCTGTATGAAGTAATCAAGGAAAGCTAAATGGAAGAGGTGGGGTTGAAACTACAATTTGAAGGAAAAGAAGAAAACTCCATCTTTATTTCTGTAATTTGAAAACAATACACACCCTCTAGTTCTGGGGCCTGTGAAGAGTAACATACAAAAAGAGTCAGGTGAGGCTCCCAGGTGCCAGAGATCATGGAATCTGTTGCTTATAATTAGATGAAATTCAATATATTTATCAGCAGAGCTTTGCTGAAATGTTTATTTATTGCCATTTAAGCAATCAAATTCTAATAAAGCATGGAGAGAGAAATGCATGGGAAAAAATCAAATTGTCAGTCTCCAGGTCCACACCTTTCATTCCGGGATCTGGCTGGCATGCTCTCTGGTCTCTGCAACTTGAAGAACGGGGCATGACCAAGTCATTGTAGATACTCAGAGAACAGGATAAACAGATGTTCTTCCCAGACCTAAGAGAAAAAGAACAGATCTGCTGATGATTGATAAAATTAGACTTTTACACATTTCAAAGGAGTAGGTGCTGTTTCCCAGAAGGCTTATTCCAAAGTAATCATGAAAATAATTAGCCACTTTGCATAATCATTATCGGTTGATGATATAATTGTGTAATAATAAAAAGCAGAGCATTGATTCTTACCAAATGGACCAAAACATACATTTTCATCTAAATTAGCCTCATTCAAAGCAGAAGAAAACACTTGTGGCTGAACCTTGTTATGTCAGAAACATTTCCATCCATGTCACGTTTTCTTGGATCTTTAAAAATCCCAAGCCAACTCATTCACATTATGTACATTTTGAGGGCAGCCCAAGACCAGTCTTTCATTTTCTTTCCATGACACACATAAGTTTGGGAGGAAACAAAACCTCTATTGAATAAATTTGCCCTTGTTTCCTTCTCCATGGAGCTGAAGACAAGAATTCACCTTTAACAAAACATACTTGGTCTGCATAAATATGTTTTTAATTTATAACATGTGCAAAAGTCTCTCTTTTGTCTTGTTTGTTTCTGAATTGCTTAGTCCTGCAGATTTCCCCCAGGGTTTTTATCTCTGAGGTGCAGTGGCTCACCAGCATATTTCTAGGCTCATGAAAATTCAAGGGTACAGACCTGAGTGATTGATGTTCCCTATCAGTTGATATTTAGGCTGCAAACAGCCCCAAATCTTCCAAATTTTGGTTAAATTTTCCTGTTTCATTTAGTCAGATGATGAACCACAATCATTTGTCCAATTTGAAAGCTTTACAGCAAATCTGATTTGTTTAAAGAAAGTAACATAGACTATATTGTTTTAACACAAAATACACTTTTGTTTGCATTATTTTGATATCAACACATTCTCCCAAACTTCTCTTTAATATATGATGGTTTGAAGACATTACTCTCTGTGTGATGGCCTAGAGAAATTCCAAATCAGATTTTTCTTTAAATTATGAGCTTTCTCTGTGTTCGTGCAGCAAGCAAACCCAAAATACAAACCAGGTTAACTTTGGCAGTGCCCAGTCTGGTTGGAGCCAATGTAGGTGAATTATCACTAAATGCAGTTGTCTATTATTTTGAAGAGAAAAATATTCTTGGAGATGAAGTGCAGAAAAATATGGGATGAAGTGCAGAAAAAAAAAGATGCTTATGTGATAGTTGTTAGAGGTAAGGGGATGGCAAAGGAGAGAGAGGGAAAGAAAAAGGAAAATGGCCACATTCTAGGACCCAAAGGCAAGATCAGGAAATGAGGTAGTTGTCAGTAATTGCCTCTGTCCTCTTTGGATCCTCAGATATAGACTAGAGAGCACTGATGTGGAGTAGCACTGACGTGGAGTAGCACTGACGTGGAGTAGCACTGACGTGGAGTAGGGTGGGGCAAAGAGAACCTCACATTTAAACTGTGAATACCACTGTGCGATTAGGTTAGTCACTGCTTTTTACACTGCCACAGCAGAAAGAAGTTCAGCGTAAAGCTTTATAAACCTCTGCTTGTAATTGAAACCCTGTTTTCATATTTTTAAAATTATTTTATATATGGATAATTTCAACACATGAGAGACCTGGATACTTATTAATGCTGAATAACAAATATTTCTAGTTCTATAATATTCTGTTTTTGTTTTATGATTGGACGGAGCCATGTCACTAGTTCTAGGCAATGAGTTTTGAACAAAAGAGAAGGGTATAGATTTTAGCTTGGACCATTAATTGCTTGTTCAACAGCTTCCAGAAGGGCCCCTTCCTCTGGCACAGTGACCTGCTCTAGTCAGCTGGATTTCTTGGTGAGTCAGGTCACCACCCCTTCTAACAAGTGATGGACATGGATAAAATAAATCTTTGCTGTTTTAAGCTAGTGGCTCTTGTGTTTGGTTCCTGGCAGCATGACCTCGTTTATTCTGACAGAAACACACCCCTAATTTTATTATGTTTTTTAGATTTTCCAGTTTCTGTATCATTTGTGATTGAGATGGTAAAAATTTCAACAGCTTTTTCTCCCCTTGTTCTAGTTTGCTAGCTGTCAGAATGCAATATACCAGGAACGGAATAGCTTTTAAAAGGGGAATTTAATAAGTTGCTAGTTTACAGTTTAAGGCCAAGAAAATGTCCCAATTAAAACAAGTCTATAGAAATGTCCAATCACAAGCATCCAGGGAAAGATACCTTGTTTCAAGAAGGCCGATGAAGTTCAGGGTTTCTCTTTCAAGTGAGAAGGTACATGGCAAACAGGGTCAGAGTTTCTCTCTCATCTGGAAAGGTATGTAGCAAACACGGCATCATCTGCTAGCTTTCTCTTCTGACTTCCTTTCTTGAAGCTTCCCAGGAGGCGTTTTCCTCCTTCATCTCCAAAGGTTGCTGGCTGAAAGACTCTCTGCTTCTCATGAGTATGTCATTCTCTCAGAAATCTGTTGCATCCTCCAAAATGTTTCCTCTTTTATAGGATTCCCATAAACTAATCAAGACCCACCCAAATGGGTAGAGAGACACATCTCCACTTACTCCAGTTTAACAACCACTCTTGATTGAGTGACATCTCCAGGGAGATGATCTAATTATAGTCTCAAACATACAGTACTGAATAGGGATTAGAAGAAATGGCTGCCTTTACAAAATGGGATTAGGGTTAAAACATGGCTTTTGGAGGGTACATACATCCTTTCAAACTGGCACACCCCTCCTTTAGAGTAAGACTTTAATCTTGCTTCAAGATGCAAAATCTGATAACTTATCATATCATGTGGCCTTCTGGTGTCAGAGAACTGTATGTCCTCCTTTTCCCTCTCTCAAACCTCTTCTTGGTGCACACATTTGCCACTATCTTTCAGTTCTGACTGGTTATTCTGCCAGCCCAGACCTTATCTAGGACCAAAGACTTCCTGGAATTCCCGCCGTCTCCGTGGGAAGTTGGAGTTCTGCCCCTTTTGCTAGCCCAGGTTTTTTGCAATTCTGTTTTCCTTGGACTCCAGAAACATCTGATTCCAGGCTGGGGGATGTGCTTGATTGGATGTACCAGTTGGCACCCGGTGTGGACATGGGGACTGTGGCTGGGTGCTCCCTTGGGTTTGCTCCTTGGCCCACAGAGCTGTGCCTCTGGAGCCAAACACATAAGCCAGGTCTGTGTTCCAAATGTCTGTTTCACCACAGTGCTCAGCTCTGGGCAAGACTGTAGCTGTTTCTTCTTTCATGCTGGTTCCATATGGTGAAATGTGACCCACGATGATTTGCAAACAGATTCAGAATAAAGAAGGAATTCCTGAATCAACTAAGTTGGAAGCAAAAAGCTTAAGAAACAGACCACCAAAATAAGCATTAACAACGAGGTTAAGAGAGAGAAAAGAAAGAAACTTTGCCTGTGAATGCTGAGAATCAAGAGGTGGGCTGACCAAAGACTATACCCAGAGCCCAGCAAGGCCAGCTGAGGTACAGGCAGCTCCACACATTGTGCACGATCTTGTGATAGGAAAAGACAGCCATCCTTCAGATCTGTAGGGAACTTGGAGTGGTCAGCCTGGTCCTCAAGATTAAAGTAGAAAGAGTTATTTAGAAAGGAAAATTAAAACAGAGACAGCCTGGAGGATAGCATGCAAAAGTACAGCAACTGCATTTTTGGCTCTAGCATCTATGTGGACCAAAGTTTCTCCAAGCGATGTCCACACATCAATTGTATCACCCTCCCTGGGGCCTGACGATGAGGCTAAGTTTACCTACTGCCTTAGAATGCCTAGATGATGCAGAGGCTTGCCCAAGTCAAGGCTCCCTTTGTCCAGGAGCCTAAAATCAAAGAGGCAGACAGACAGAAGTACAATGAATCATTAACTATGTTTGGGTTGCATTAGCAAGCATAGACATGGGAACTGAGTTTAAAAAAACATTTAAGGGAGAAAGTTTGGGGAAGCAATTCTTATCTTGAGGCTTTTGGATTTCAACAAAAGCAGAAGGAAAAGGTCAAATAGGAAAAATAAACATATCTTAAAAGGCAGGCTTTGATAACCAAGGCAGATCAGGTCATGGGAACACAGAGGAGGAATATTTATTTCAAATTAAAGGAATGTGCTGTTTTCTTAAAAAGGGAAATTAAGTGGGGTGAACTTTTATAGAGGAGGAGATTGTGGAAAATATTCTAGATAGAAAAAAGTGTATAGTCAAAGGCACCGAGGCAGGAAAAGCCACACACTTGTTGTCTCTTAAAGCAATGACTCCTGATAACTGCTTCACAGAATTAGCAGACATAATTGTGAGGCAGGCATAATTGAGTTTTAGGCTGCTCCCAATAGGTAGCTTATTAAAAAGGTTCTTGGGTCCCAGACCTGAAAATTATGGCAGTAGTTGAAGTGGGTCCTAGGAAGTTATAATTCGAAAGTCTCCTTGAATCCATCAGCAATGTTTTTGTAAATAGCAGAATAAACTCCTCTCAAGGGTTTAAGAAGAAAATATTCAGAAGACCCTGTGCGACTGCACCATTATCCACTGGAGTCAAAAAGTGGAAACAGTTCAAGTATCCAACCCCTGTTACATGAATCAACAAAATGTGGGATAGCCATCTGTCAGAACCCAATTCAACCATGAAAAAAACCAAATACCGATACATACCATAGTATGAATAAACTTTAAAACAAGGTGAGTGAAAAAAGCCAGGTGCAAAAGACCACATATTATAGAATTCCATTCATAAGAAATATCCAGAAAAGGCAAATCTAGGGAGACAGAAGCAAATTAACAACTGTCCAGGGCTGGGGGCGGGAACTAGGATTAACTGCTAATCAGCGCAAGGGATCTTTTTCAGGTAATGGGAATGTTCTATAACTGGATTGTGGTGAAGGTAGCACAACTCTGTGAAATCACAAAAAATCATTGAATTGTATTTTTAAAAGGTGAATATTATATGCGTAAACTAAACTATACCTCAAAAAGTTGTTAATTCTCTGTAGAACTGAGCTGTCCTTTGATGGTTAGATTTCTATGATTTAGTTTCTGATCTTTCCTTGTGAAAGTTAGTCCCTCTTTAGTATTATGAACCACACATAAGCAGAATTTTATCTGCTTGTATTTATTAGTTTTCAATAAAGAGCTTTGCTGTAGTTTATTATGTATTTGCATATATATATATATATATATATATATATGTCATTACTTATGGTGTTTTTGTGTTTCTCCAATCTGTGCAAGCACTAGATTGTGTCTCCTCTTAAAATGATGTAGAGCACAGGCTTAATTATCACTAAATTTGTTAATTTATACTTTCCCTGAGAACAACAGACCACTGTTTTGGCTTAACATTGTCATAGATTCTGCTCACTAAATAAAGGTACTGTTTTTATCATTAAAATAAAAATAAGCTGTTAAGACAAATACACTGTAAGCTCTCAGCATTGCAGCTCAGAGGAGGCCTGAAATAAAAACCCCAAGCTGAAGCTGCCCCTCGCCTGTGGTACCATAGGTCGTCCTCTCACCACCACCTGGGGAACTCCACACACCCCTCTACGTCTGCCTCTGTGCAGCCCTGATTCTGAGCTGGGGCGGATGTGGCAGCTGGCAGCACCTGAGTCACATGTCCATGTTCTAGAAGCCAGGGAGGCTGGGAAAATGAGTCTCTGGCATTTACCACCTCCAAGTTGGCAGGCCGTACCTGTGTCCTTGCCAGGCTCACCTGCAGGGGATCTTCCAATCCTAGGAAGAATGCTTCAGTGCCAGGGAGCTGAACTCTCCACAAGGTTCTGACACGTAGCCAGGTTTAGGCCTGCATGCAATACTGCAAGCTCCTTTGAGGATGTATGTTCTCTTTCTTTCTTTTTTTTTTTTTTTTTTAATATGGAATGCTTCACGAATCTGCATGTCATCCTTGTGCAGGGGCTGAGGTTGTATGTTCTCAATGTTGGTTTTCTACCTACCTATATGGTTGTGGCTGGAACACAGGGGAGACAAGAGGACGTTTAGAGAAGGGAGACATATGTTGGGGTTATCCCAAAGGGAGAGGGAATGCTCATGAGTGGTGAACTGGCCAATAAAGAATATATTGTTGGCCTCTTAATAGTACCTGCTTCCCCCTCAGGTCATGGGTTCTAGTTTGCTAGCTGCCAGAATGCAACACACCAGAGATGGATTGGCTTTTAATAAAAGGGGATTTATTTCATTAGTTCTTCAGAGGAAAGGCAGCTAACTTTCCACTGAGGTTCTTTCTTACGTGAGAAGGCACAGGATGGTCTCGGCTGGTCTTCTCTCCAGGCCCCTGGGTTCCAACAACTTTCCCCGGGGTGACTTCTTTCTGCATCTCCAAAGGCTGGGGCTGAGCTGCTGAGATGAGGAATGCCAAGCTACTTAGGCTGTGCTACGTTGCGCTCTCTCATTTAAGCACCAGCCAGTTAAGTCAAACGTCATTCATTGCAGTAGGCACGCCTCCTAACCGACTGCAGATGTAATCAGCAACAGATGAGGTTCACGTACCGTTGGCTCATGTCTGCAGCAACAAAACTAGGCATGTTCACCTGGCCAAGTTGACAACTGAATCTAACTACCACACCATGGTTCATGAAGGAGTGACAAATGCCAGAGGACAGTGTGGTAAATTCTCAATTCCTCTCAACACTCCCATCTCTTGACAACTATGACTTAGGAAGATGGAAACCCGTGATGTGTTTCAGAGAGGGAATAGAGAAAATCAGTTAAAAAAAATAAAGCAAATTGGGAGAGGAAATTATATGTGTATTTTAAGTCAACACTACTTTATACAAAATTCTGTAGTTTGCTGGTGTGTAGGTGATACATTGTATCCACAATGATCACAGCCGATGATTGGAGGAATGTGATCACCTTTTTAATACAAGCCCAGTCATTCTTTTTAATAACAGACAAAGGCCCGTTCAAGGGGCTTTTGGGTGATCCCCCTGACCACACTTAGGGTTCCAGCCTATATGTGTGTGAGCTGCTCTTGTCTTCTCTTTAATAAATAGTGAGATTTAAGGTCCCGGGGATGGGGTGACTGGACTTCAGGATTGGGTCGGATTTTGACGAAGAATAGGAGGGAAGAAAGAATTCCAGGCAAAAGAGTTTGCTCATAGAAATGCACGAAGAGAGTGAAAAGCAAGGGATAAATGGCAAATCGCCTGGTTGTCACATTTTCTCTGTCTTTTAAATGCATCATAATAATGTCCTCAATGCTGTCTTAATGCCTACCATCATAAGTACCTCCTAATACATCCGTTGTTTATATTTATTCCACTTAGTGTTTGTCAGAGCTACTCTGACGTTTACATTCTTCAAACCTTTATTTCAAAGTGGTTGATGTCTTAGCTGGTTTCGAACACCCAAAATAGCATCCATTGCCCTGGAATGGAGTCACAGAGAGAGACATATTCATTAAAATTTCCAGGGAAAGTATGCGAAACATTTTCTTTGTGCAACTTGGAAATGAAAACCAAATTTTCCTGCCTACAAATGTGAAAGCCCTAGAAGAGTCAGTGGTTACTTTTAAGACTGAGAAAAGAGATGTTTAAGCTGGAAATGATGAAAGGCTTTTTAATTAAAGCAGCGTGAAAGATGGCTCTGCAATTTACTCTGATTGTTTTTATCATGCACTCCTTCCTAACTTCAGTAAATCCTGGGGAGCTTGTGAGGCCGAGTGCTTCGCTCCCTCTGCCTGTCTTGGTTTCTAAATGTTTCTCATTCATTATATTGCATCCCCTGTGAGAGTCGTCCAATTTCTTTATATCACTTCCACTCTTCAGATCACAACGATTTTGAATAGGCTGGATAAGATCCCCTACACCTCTCTTTTTCTCTCTGTTCTACTTCTAAAGGTAATAATTGCTTGTTACCACCATAGTATCCTAAATAAGGATACTATGCAAATGCAAGGAAAGGTTTCTTATGTGTAATTTTTTTTCATACAGAAGGGTGGACAGCACCCGCACCCCCAATATCAGCAAAGGAAAGCGATGTTTGACAAAAAATTGCCTTTCAAATCATACAGAATTCAGGAAAAGTTTCTCAAGGACAAACTGAGTATGATTTTTTTTTATGGCTGCTGAAATACAATTTATTTGCACAGCATTTAAAAGCTTCAAGTGACAGTTAAGGCTTGGCATTAAGAAAGCAGGGGCAAATTAGCTCGAGAATAGGTTTTTTAACACCCATCTGCCTCTGTTCTATGCCATGTGATGGAAAATTAGGAAATAAAGGTACACTTCCCAAACATCTACTTACTGCTTTGGGTCTCTTGCACCAAAATCTTCTTATAGTATATATATCCCACATTCTATGTCTTACTTCACAACTACCCACTTTCCCCAACTTTTATCTGCCTGCTACTTCTCTCTATACATTTTTTGAGGTACATCCTAAAATCCAAACTCTTCCTTTATGTTCCTTACTTCTTTAGCCCTTATAAAATTTGTAAATGACAACATCTGATTTGACACAGGCTAAGAAGTTGGTTATGTCATTATTTAACAATTTAGACAAAGCATTATCTTTGTCTCCTATGTGTTAATAAAAGCTCTGTTGTAGAAGGAACTCTGTCTTCTAATGCCTGGGCATCTATTCTCCTGGCTAAACTCACAAAGTTGCTTCACAGACACTTTGTGATACTTGGTATCTAATTTTTTTAAATAGAGAACCTCACAAAATATTAGCATATTAGAGCTAAGAAGTTGAATGCAACTACTCAAATAATGTGTTATTTATCTTTTCATCTCTACAATATCCCTAACAGGTGGTTTTCCAGGCTCTGTTTGCACACCTTCAGTGACAGGAAGTTCGCGGGATTTCAAGATAATTCATTTCATTAACATTTAATGGACAGCATTAAATGTTATGAAATTCTTCCTAATGGAGGCCAGAGGTCATACCAGTAACTTCCATTCCTTGAACCAATTCTCCTTTCAGAAATGGCATAAATTGAATTCTTCTTTCTTATAATAGCCTTTCAGTTACTTGAAGGCAAACAAGCAGACTCTGCTCAGTGTTTGATGAGAATGGAACCCACCAGCTGAGGAAGAAGCAATTGTTCTCACACTCAGGTAATTCCAATTCATTACCCCCCCCAAACATCAACAGTTCTGACAGAAAGATACTTGCTAAGCAACTTAGTATGCCTCAGAGAGTTGCAAAGCCTGATGGCCATATGTTTAAAGACAAATGTGGGCAAGCATGCTGGAGCCTCCAAGCCAAAAGGAACCTCTCAGAGGGAAGAAACCTTAGTCTAATCCTCAAGTAAGTGATGAATTGCTTTTACAAAAAGTCTTTGAAGTGGCCTCCTCTGCCCTGCTTAGAAATATTCACGGATACATGAACAAACGCTTTGATGTAGCAAGCAGGTACTGGAAGGAAGTTGGAGTATTAAAAGGTATTTGCAGGGGGCGGGCCGCGGTGGCTCAGCGGGCAAAGTGCTTGCCTGCTATGCCGGAGGACCTCGGTTCGATTCCCGGCCCCAGCCCATGTAACAAAAACGGAAAAACAAAATACAATAAAGCAAGAAAATGTTTGGAGATGTTTCCCTTTCTTCCTTCCTTCTATCCTTCCTTCCTTCTCTCTGTCTTTCCTTTAAAAAAAAAAAAAAAAAAAAAAAAGGTATTTGCAGGGCGGGCCAGGGTGGCTCAGTGGCAAGAGTTCTCACCCGCCATGCCAGAGACCCGGGTTCGGTTCCTGATGCCTGCCCATGCAAAAAAAAAAAAAGAGTATTTGCAATTGACTTGACAGTTTTTGATCAATCGAAGCAAACCTATGAAGATGCACATCAGTCAAGATTGTGAAAATTACAATAGAAATCTTCTCAGGAGCAAATTGCCTTCATCGACTAGGAGCACACTGAGGTGTGTTGAAGGAGTACTGGCTTGCAACTGAGAGATTTGGTCACTAGGTTTGGGTGTTTTGCTTAAAATACATGAGTTCTTGGGGTCATGAGTCTTTTTCCTCAGGTGTAATGTTGAGGAAGCTGGAGTGGATGACCATCAAGGCTGCTGGCAGCTTGTACTTTCCTGTTTTTAAGCACTGTTTTGAATTCTACTTACTCATTCTGGTGTCTTGGAAAACCTCTTCAGCATTTCACTGAGAGAACAGACTCTCCATTGCTGCCTTGACATAACCAATCTGTCCCTAAAAAATTCGATGAAAATCAAGTAAAATCATTTTATAGTGATCAACTATCCTCAATGCTTACTTGTTTTCTAACTCTTCCTTAAACTGGCCTGATTTCTGTGCCAGCCTCATGGGACACTTTACATATTCCTTTTATCTTACAGTTCAAAGATAGTTGAGTCCTAGCTCATTTTCTACATCATCACTTAACAATGCAGTTATCATAAAATAGTGTGGATCTGTTCATAATATTAAAAACTACTTTCTAATTTACCTGTTTCATATACTCGGTAATTCTTACAGTGGAGAAACACCTCCTGCCATGGTTAGGGACAGGTGTCAACTTGGCCAAGTTGTGGTACCTGTTTATCTGATTGGGCAAGCGCTGGCCTGTCTGTTGCAATGAGGACATTTCATAGGATTAGGTCATGATCACGTCAGCTACATCCACAGCTGATTCCATTTGTAATCAGCCAAAGGGGAGTGTCTTCTGCAATTAGTGATGCTAAATCTAATCATGGGAAGCCTTTTAAGGAGGACTCAGAGGAGACAGGTTGCATTTCCTGCTTTGGCTGGTGAGCCTTTCCTGCGGAGTTCATCCAGACCATCCATCAGAGTCATCGGCTTCGCAGCCTGCCCTGTGGATTTTGGACTCTGCATTCCTACGGTCACGTGAGACACTTTTATAAATTTTGTATTTGCAAGTGTTCCCTGTTGATTCTGTTTCTCTAGAGAACCCTAACTAATCCACCTCCCCATTTCTAAAGCCATGTGTAATCACAATTATCCAGGTGTCATAGGCATTTAAACTCCTGCTTTTTCTATAGTTGGTTGGGTAATTGAAAGAAAGGAAAAATAAAAATCCTGATGGAGGAATAATCAAAGCTTGAAATATGCATTTAGACTGCTTAGAGTAACTGAATTCAAAAACTAAGCACTGGTTTGTCATATGTTCTGTGCTATAGAATCCCAGATTGGAAGGGGCTGCCACACGATTGTGTCTCTTTCACCCAAGTTGATATGACAGGCTAATGTGTGCCAAAGCCATAGAATTTTCCATTTCGTAAAGTGGAGGAGGCAAAGGCATAAAATACAGAATGATGCTGCTGCCTGCAGGGTAAAAATGGTGAAACTTCTCATCCCTGGATGACCTGGGCCCTGCTTATTCTCAGTCATGAAGGAAATAAGAAAATAGAAAATTCTGAGCTCTATTGCAATTTTATTCCCTGCAATACCCATTTATCTAAACAAGACTCTCAGGCACAAGTGGCTGGGAAGTACTTTATAACACTGTCACTTTATGTCATTTTGCAGCAAAATTTCTGTCCAGTTTTGGAATTATGAGAAGTCATTTTGCAAGTTCTTTATGGAAAGAACAAAGTGATATGATAAAATTGTAGCAGCACTTCTTTATGAACAATATTAACAGAACTATCCCGATTGTGGAAATTAAGGGACTCTGGGGATTTCAGGGATCTATAAAACTGGATATTTTGAGGATTAGTGTCAATATATCATGAGATTACATTTATCTAAACTTACTTAGGGTACCAAGTTAGAAATGAGATTGCAGAAAGCTACTAACTTCCTCTCTCAGATCCATCTTTCTTCTCTCCCCCTTCCTTTTCTCATTTCCAGAAGGATAATAAGGACAAAAACCAATATATATTGCTGATAGAGAGATACATAGATAGATATAGATAGACAGACAGACAGACAGACAGACAGACAGACAGATAGATAGATAGATAGATAGATGTGATTATCAACCTAGGATGATTCTTACTGACCGGAAATAGTGATATGGACACTTCATGTATGTTAAAAATCCTCCATATTTGCATGTGTTTCATTCAGCTATTCCACTTCAAAGAGTTAAGCTCACATAAATTATCTGACAAGTGTGAAAATATGCTTGCAGAAAGATCTTAACCTCAATGTTATTATTTGATTGTTAGAAAACCTACTATGTGTCCGTAACTGATTAGGTACTGAAATAAAAAAAAAACAAGAGCAAAGTAGACACAGACAAAAAAAGAGAAGCAGTCATTCCATGTGTGATAGAGAAGGTGCTGTGGGGCTTGTTGATGGCCACGAAACACAGACCAAGTGGTGAGTGTACAGTAAATGCTTCCTGAGACTTCCAGATAGAAATCAACTCAAATAATCAACAAATAAATAATCACACACTGGGATAATGGAATATGGTGCATCCATGATGCATGTAGTCTTTTCTTTCTTTATTCACATGTAATACTGTTCAATACACATTGTCAAGTGAAAAAATAAAAAAAGAAAACCAACAGGCTAACTCAAGCTATGAATAGTAGGATCTAATTTTTATAAAATATAGAACATGTCTGTATAGAGTTACATATATATATATATATATATATACACACACACACATATAAATACTCAAGTTAACTGCTGCGAACATTGGCAGTGACTCCCCCCTTTCTGTCTTATCTGTATTTACATATAGCTAAAATTGATCGTACATCTGTCATTTAAAACAAGGGAAGTGCTTACAGAATGAGATAACTGCATAGGAAAAGAGATGGTCCCCGGGCTGGGCAGGGGAGGAATGCTATATCTGAGTGACTTACACAGTTGTGTTGCTGACTCTGTTCTGCGAGCAGAAATGCTTCTTCAGACCTCCCTATGACCAGAAGAAATATTCTTCAAGCCAATGTACTTCTCAGAGTCCTGAACAAGACAATCAACTTTGTTACCAGGCCATCTGCCTTTAAAACAAAGTGAAGAAGGTCCTGGCAGGGAATGTGTGCAACTGAAATCCAGAAAGTAGTTGTTTTCCACTATAAATGGACATGTGGCACTCTGGTTCATGTAAGCATATCACTTAATTGTATTTCTGAGAATCTATGCATCTCTGAGTAAAATTTCCTTTAAACATTCAATACCAGAAACCAAATAATTTTTAAAGGCAAATCCTCAACTTACATGCTCAGAGTGCCATCAACACTCCCTCCAGTAATGACACTTGAAGGGTAATTCAGCATTTTCCTTGTTGTCAGGCGCTTTGAACAAGACCGTAGGAAAGCATGTCCTCAGATGCACGCAGAGCCACTAAAACTTTGGTTACCCAATTTTTTATCAGACTATCTGATTTAAAAACAGAACAAAATAAGTAAATTTAAACAATACTCCACAATACATGTAGTTTATTTGTTTACACATTATTTGCATGTATTATGTTCTGCACCTGGTGACGATCTCACTCCCACTTTAGAAGCTATTGCATTAGAGAAATAATATCCACAACAGATCCTTTCTCTCCTCACCTCCTAGAGACAAGAAAGCCCCTACTAAAGACATCCTCATTTGATTGGGGTTACCATATCCAAATAAAGGGTAAAGCTTTCTCTATGCCTGGCTTGTCAAAATTATACCTAATGTCTAAGCTTGCCTATAACTGTAGGATGTAGGCATAGAAAAGGCATGTTAAAAAAGTGCCAATACTGGTGATCAATACTGTGTCCTACTCATACTATTTGGCTTAATTGATTAGAGATGATTCCATGTTGAGGTGCCATGTGAGTGTCAAGAACTGTGAAGGGTATTATATTTCCCCCCGAATACAAGCGTACAAATCAGCCTACCGTAAATTTATGTGTGTCAGCAGAGATATGAGACTCCAGGGTCAGAGACAAAGGGCTTTATTATTCATGACACAGCAAGCAATGTGAGCTTCATGTTTGCATCAGTTCCTGTTGTCCTCATAGTCCAATGGGGGCAATGAAGAACAGTTCAGGTGGATGATAATGTATGCAGTGGGTTTACACTGAGGAAGCTTGGATTTAGGGAATCTGGCTCTTTTGTAATGAACTGAAAATGAACCTGTCCTTTACCCCAAAGGGAAGCATTATCTTTGTTGTACTGGACAGAAAACAAATCTGCTGCTGCCTCTGGAGAGAGACACCATCTATCTTCCAAAGCTACCTGTATACAAACATCCTTAGAAAAGATAGTCTGGAAAAATAAGGCAGTTAGTGTCTTACTGTGCTTACGAGATGTGCAGAAACTCAAGGGACCCAGGGAGCATTATCTCCCAACAGTGGGCTAGATAGCTTTGCTAAAAGAAAAACGCTGCAGACCTTCTGATATACTCCAGTACATACTATTTGGGTATTCAGGCCTAGTGTGAACATCTGAATACAGATGGCTCAGCATACTTTCTTCCCAGGACAAGGGACACAACCTCATGCCTTTTCTCTTTTGGTTGGTTGGGGTCATATTTATGCTTAAAGGCCAGCATCTCTGACCTTGGTACATTACATAAATAGGATAACCTAGTGATTTACAACCAATGAAAGGCTTTTTATGCGTGTGGTATATAACATAGATAAATTCAATTCTTCACTAATGGGGGTTTATGCAAAAATATACAGAATCCAAAATCAAACAGAACTTGGAATTGGAAAACAGTTGGAACAAAAACACTTTGGGGGACAGCCTATTCTTGTTGCTTCGTATTCATTTTCATAATGTAATACTCTTTATCTCTGTCTCGCAGGATCTCCTCTCCTTTCAGAGGGTATCTGCTGCCATCTTCTTAAGTCTGACTCAGCTTACTCATCCTGATTTGCCATATTTTTCTCATCTTACCCTCTGCTTCCTTAGAGTTTTGCCTCCTCCTAACTGTGGCTTGCTAGTGGACCAGTAAAGGATTGCCTCTCCCCCATGGCTTCTCTTTCCCAGGCATCCTGACAGCTTCAGTTCTGAAAACATGGCTGATTCTCATGGTTTCTCTCTGTAGAGGTTAATTGGTTTAGCTCACCTTGTCATACAAGTCTTTGTCATTGGTCACAGGCCAGACTGACTTTATGCATTCCTTTAATATGCTTGCTCCAAGGGTGCACTCTGCTAATACCATGGAACTTACAGCTTTGTGTTGTAAATCCCTTTGGACTTGTTTGTAAATCCCATCAGACTATAAGGCATTATGAAATCGGGGACAGTCATCTCCAAGGTTGAGCACAGTATATAGAAGAGTATATGTGAGCCTCAAATGAAAGCCACACATATAATTTTATACTTTCTAGCAGCCACATTAAAGTAGGTGAATTTAATTTGAATAATGTATTTTATTTAATGTAATAAGTGCAAATATTATCATTTTAACATGTAGGTGACATTTAAACATTTTAAGAGATATTTAAATTCCCTTTTTATACTAAGTCTTTGAAATTTGGTGTGGATTGTATACTTACAGCACATGTTGGTTTTAATTTAACAAGACAAATCAAGTACACAATGACCACGGGTAGTTAGTGTGAGATAGTCCCGAAGATATATCGTGAATATTTATTAAATGAATGAATGTACAAGTTTGGATGTAATGCCACATATAGTTCATGGACATGGCATCCACATGATTCATATAGCTCATGCACTTTTATTAAGCTTATTTAAAAAAAATTAGAACCACAAAAGTTCAAAGGGTTTAATGGACATACTAAAAAACACAATGAAAATATTCAATGGGTCATTTTATAGTGTCTCCATAACATCTTGAGTATAGTTCTATCATATCACTCACTTCACTATAATCCATATTACATTTTTAATGTGTCTGTTTTCCTCCTTCGTCTTGCTGTTTTCTTTTACATTCTTCATCTGTAAGTTCCCCAGTCTAGAAAAGACACTGATACATGTCAATTGAATGAATGAATGAATGATTCATTTAATCAATTAATGCATGATCAATGAGTATTCTTTTCTTTAGATTGCATGAAGGAAGAAAGATGAGGATGGGGAAATTCATTCATTAATGAGTAACTACTAAGTGCCAGGCACTGCCTGAGACTTTTTAATGTAATCCTTATTGAATGCAATTCTTACAGAAAGGCTGCAACAAATCTAACTACTTTCCCACCACTCAATGCAAACAAAAGTCAGAATTGGGATTTGAATTCAGGGACGTCCGATTTTAAAGTTCAAGAAATATTTTGTTACATTGTGTTTCTATCCACAGCTTTCCTGGCTGCTGATGTAGATGAGAATAAAATAATAGAGAGAATTCAAAATGAGTCCCAGCAACAAACAGTTTACAAGCTATGAAAACTGTGAGGATATGCATGTAAGATGTCCCAGAAATGAATAACTGTATTATGCTGGGAATCGTCAACTCATTATAAATGTTTCTATTTTAATCTGCATCCCTCACTCTTCGTTAATAATTCAAGCATTTAAATTTTTATTGGATTGCAAATTGGCACACAGGTCATAAGCCTGAATTCACAACTGTCATATTCAAAATTGGAAAGGAATGAATCTCTTTCTGCTTCTAGTCAAGTTATCCATTTGTACTATCCAAATATGCCTAATGGGAAGGAGAGATGCACTTGATGGGAGGAAAAATCTCATGAAGTTAACATTTGCGGTGCAATCAAATTAAATTTCCACTGGATCTCTGTTTAAAATCGTGCTTTGGCTAGTTGCTGCTGATGCATCATCTCCCTAATTTTATCTCTACTAAAATATCAATGAAGATATAGAAAAAGACACAAATGTTCGTCACCTCCAGAAACTAAATCTGAAAAAGAACCCATTGTCAGAATCATGGAGAATGTTGACCAAATTCAAATGCAAAGAAGCGCAATAGAAAAAAAAGTTTATGGTTGCTCTAACCAAGCTTCCTCCCAGGAAACTGAGAAAACCTTTCACCCCTGGAAAGAGATATGGGAGTATTCCATTCCTTCCTGCACTATCAATCTGTGAATCCATGTATTTATTTTATTAGTTTGTAACAAGCAAAATATGGCAGTCATCCTTTACTGTAAGTGTGCTTATTTCATAGCACATCGTAACTGAATTGATGATGCCTCTTTACCCCAATGTTAATGTCAGAAAAAAGAGGGCTGGAAATGGGAAGATTATGCATTGGGCTTCCACATAAGATTTTATTTCAATAGGAGCCCTCCCACTATTTCTGCTGCTGCTGCTGCTGATGCATAGGACTCAACGAGTGGGAAAGTGGCAAATTCTACTATGAGAATTCGATATCTCCAACTGGAGTTAGGGAAGATAAATCAGATAATATTCAGAATTCTAACACTGAATATGATGGCAGGCTGCTTCTGAAGATGTTTCTTTCTGGACTCTAAAGGATGCTTCCACTGGCACTGATCCTGAGCCCGGTCTCTGGGACTTAAAGCCGCATGGCCACAAGCTAGCTGCTTAACTTCTCTGTATCTCAGCTTCCTTATTCATAAGATGGCGATGAAAACACTCATTGGCCCACAGCCCCACTTTGGTGGTTGCCCCCTCCTTAATTCCATCCCACTTGGGGTCTGGGTCAAGCACCTGCAACTTAAATAAATGCTACCTCTGGATTGTGAATTTTATCTTTCAGAGCATGTTTTCCTTCCGTCCCTCCTATCAGATTTGTGGGCTCATTTATGGCAAAACTGAATTGTTATCATGGTCTCTGTATGCCCTACTGCAGTTGGCTACCCTGTCCTTGCTGAGCACCTGAGAAATCCAAGTGGTTGACAATGGTCATCAATTTCAGCTCTCTCATCATTTGGGAGTTATCCTATTACAGACAAGAACAAATCTTTTCTCTGAAGAGGTGAATGTTTTAAGTTTAATAGCATTCTCTGTGTCTCAGTAGGAATATTTTTCCATGGAATATAAGTTTCTACAGGGAAGAACTCCTTTAAAGATGCTTTATTAATATATTTAAGTCTGTGCACTGCACACACCCAACTGCAGATATAGGCTTCATAAATAAATCTGGTAAAATTTGCTTTGATGATGAAGGTGCAATCTTTCTCCGGAAGGTACCATAAAAGTCTCAAGTCTATATTTAGTTTGATATGTGAGAGCTGAAAAGTAAGATGTAAGTACTCTATAACAAAGTATTTGCTATTCTAATTCAAAGTGCTAACCATTACGACAATTTATTGCAAAACATGTTCATCTTGCTATATATTTTGCCAACGACTAAACTGTCCTTTTTACTCTTTTTGTTATATCTTTTTTAGGTTCCTGCAAAACTCCACTGTCCATTCACAAGGAGCTACATTTCCCAGTTGTGTAATTGCGGATCCATTCATCTTCTGAAGAACCTGTGGAAGTGGGAAGGAAGGGGAGGTTTATGAAGTCTGAGCAACTTTCCTTTCCCTCTTGATATGTCCTTCAAGCAGATGGCACACTGCTTTCAGACAGTCTCCGCCAGTTTAGCATTTAACTGTCCCATAGACCTTGGCTATCATCAATGCCACGCAATATACCCCTTTGTCTTGGGCAAATGGCCTGACTTTTTCAGCCCCTATAGTGTTGCCTGTGAGCCGCTTTGTGTTTCAAGGGGGCCTCAACTCAGAGGGTCAGACCTGAAATTTCGCTTCTTGTGTTGTATCAGTTCCCCTGCCCTTTTCCTTCTCTTCCTTGTCATACCTCATCACTACTTTTGATACCCCTTCCCTGCCTATGCACCTTTTATTTTTTCATCCTTTCTTTTTGGAAACCCTTTCTATTCTCTTATTAGCTGCAGAAAAGAGACAAGTAATCCTCCTCAGTGACAGAAACTTGATTGCAACCCACCCACGGTGTGTGATTGCCTCAGTCACAGGAAAGACCTTGTCACCTTCCACCCAGAGCATTAGAAAGGGCCATCATTCATTTTTTATAATTTCTGGAAGGTAAAGTTAAATGCATGCAAGTAGGTAGTCCTTTCAATTAACCGCTTCTTTGCTGGGCACTGACACCAAGAATTAGAAACAGCACTTTAGAAGGACCTCCTTTCTCCCATTGGCTTGAAGTCCGGTGCTATTCTATCCGGGTGTGTGCCCTCGGTCCTTCTCCTTGGCTTTTAGCTGTCTGACCCAAGATGCCACGAATAAGAACATCAAGACACCACACAGTACACTGCAGCTCTCAGTCCTGCCACCCCCAGAGAGCCTGGCAATTGTCCAGACAAGAGCCCTGGCAGCACTAGTCTGACCAGACGATTCCCATGTGATTCAAAGTGTTGGAAATACTTGCTTTAGAATTTCAGAAATCGTTATCCCTTTTTAAATTTCCTCCTTCTTACTTATTTTTCCCTTTTCCAGATCTACCTGGGAGGTTGTGCCAGGGATTAAATACACATGCTCAGAAGTGTTGCTCATGGTCCAAACTCTCCATGTCCGGCATCAGAATCCCCTGGGAGTGCTGGGGAGAGATGCAAAATTTTAGGTCCTGCTCCAGACAGCAGGACCTGACTTACTAGGAGTGTCATAAGGTGGCCAGTTATCCCTATTGGCCTGGGACTGTATTGCTGTCTGGGAATTTTGGTGTTAAACTGGGGCAGTCCCGGGCAAATGTGGACAACTGGTCACCCTAGAGGACCCAGGGTTTTTGGACATTTCCTCATATAATAATGATGCACATTGTGGTAGAAAGCTATACTCTCACCTTGTTCAGGCCAACTCATTTTCCTCAGGTCTGGAAATGAATCTCCAGCAGTGATGGTAGGAGGCTCTCTTGTCCACTAGGAAAGGAGCCTGGACCTGTCCTTGGTTCCATCAGTGATGAGACACAGTTCCTTGTCATTTGGGCCCGTCTTCTGCCTTCCCCTCTGTCTGCTGCTGCTGCTGGCTTCTGCTGTCCTCATACCACCCCCCACTCAAGCCGTGTCCCTGTGGTGCATTTGCTGGCTCATCCCCATCTGTTCCCCACTTTCTTCTGTCTGGAGAATCGTCATGATATATGGCTTCTGAGAGAAGAGCTCCTTTCATCACATCTTTCATTCCAGAGCCGCCACTTTAAACACCCCATGGGCCTTTCCACAATATGATCTGAGTCCCAGACCTCTTCTCTCGTCTCCGGATGTTTCAGAATGATGGTAGAATTTATTATTCCCTCAGGACCCCTAAAGAGTGTGTGGATCTTTCAAGCAGGCAGAGTGGTGGGGAAGCTTCCCTGAGTGACAAGGGCATGGCACTGAGGAGCTGAGTGACTGGGCCCCACTGAGCCCTAAATGAGCCATCCATCCCGTGTGACATCTGGAGCGTCAGGGTGGAGGCACCCGAGGAAGTGCTTATTTATTTAGGGAGGGTCTGGAGCTGCGACTGTGGATGCACTTCCAGATACTTGACAAAGGGAGGAGAAAACAATGAAGGTTGGGGTTACAATCTGGACTCTGTGAATTAAAAAGCCAGAGCTCTATTTTCATAAATGCCAAGAGAAAACTGTCCAAGTGTTCAGAAAAAGGGTATAACCTAAGGGTTCAAGAGCTCTGCAAGACCCTGATATTATGCAGTGTTTTTGTTGGTTTGTGCTTATACATTTTCCGAAGTCTATAATTAGATACTCAGTGAGTTCTATGACTCAAAAAAAGGAAGAAAAGATTAAGAACATTGCTTCAAAAAGAAGTACAGATTGTTTTGGAACCCTGGGTGCAAAAATGCGCTCATTTTATTTTTATTGCTTTTCCTTTAGAGGCCGAGAAGTCCTAGCACAGAGCCAGGGGCATAGAAAATACACAGTAAGTGCTTGTTGAATGATTTTCTTTCACTATCATCAAGACTGTAAAGCAAGAAAATGCAAAAAAGATGACATGCAAAGAGAATCTAGGAGTTCTAGCTGGGAATTCAAAAGCCTTAGCATCTCATCCTAATTCTGTCACTGATCTATGCCATGACTTCCAGCCAAAAGCTCCTCTTCTTTGGACTTTCGATTCCACCTCTGGGTCTGGATTAGATAATTCCTAAAATATCTTTTCTCCTAAGAGTCAAGCTGTCAGTCTTCACACTGAGCAGTCGTTAGAGTTATTGTAAGATTTTAGCAAACTGAAAGAAGAGAGTTTAACCCTTTTTGCTTGTGTGAAGAATTTGGATTGAGAGATTCTAAGAGGGAGCAGGAAATATCTTTGTATTCCTTGACACCAAGGTCAAAATCCTGTCTTCTGTTTTATTTTGGATGTGAGTGTTTTTGGATATGAATGTTCTCGGCTTCCCTTCATGCCCCTCTGGTCTATTCTCATCTGGAGCAGTTGGCAAAACCAGCTCATGGCACTCTTGTCCTGGCACTCTGCAGTGGTCTGGAAGGCCCCACATGATCTCTCTCCCCCCTTAGCTCTCTATATCATCTCCTACTTGACACTTTACTTAGCTATCTATAGCCACACAGAAATCCCCGCTGTCCCTTAAAAATGGGACACATTTATAGGGAAACTCTGTATTGTATGTATTTTATGCATGATATTCTGTAAATTTAAAACTTCCCTAAAAAATGCCTGGGGGCATGCTGCTGCCTCAGGGCCTTTGCACTTACTGTTTCCTCTGCCATAATTTTTTTTACCCTTGTTTGTTTCTTCTTCTCCCTCACCTCTTTCAGTTCCTTTTGCTAACCTGCTTCATGAGCTCTTCCCAGATCATTCTAAGTTACATTCCCCCCTCCTCCAACCCTCCCTCTCTTAACAACTATAGCTGATATACTAAATATTTTACATAGGTATGAAAATCAGCCCTTTGTCTCCCCCTACTATAATGGATGTTCTACAAAGGCAGAGTGTCCTTCTGTGTCCTGGTATGTATCAGGTGTTCCTGACAATTTGTGTCAGATGTTGAATGAGTGGGCTCTTTGATCTGCTGGGGCCTCTGGTACTAGAGGGTACTAGACTGTCTGGTACCTGACCATCCCTTGGTACTAGAATCTTGTTCCTATTCTCAAAGCAGGATAGTACTTCCAGTTTTCCTCCTGAAACCCTCTACAAATTAGAGAAATGAGCATTAGCCATTCTGTGGCCAAAATGAATGTGGATATAATGCCTGCTCCCATTGGATAGTTAGCCCTTAATTTTGTTCTTCCCTTTGGCAGTCGCTGGGCCCTGGAAGAGAAAATCTCAACAAAAGAGCATGATTAGAAAAAGGCAGCCCATACCAAATAAGCCCCACAAATAGAAAAAGTAGGTCACTGTTCCAAATACAAGGAAGAAGATCCCTCTTTCCAGCCAGGTTGCATTCCATTTCTGTCAAACATCATAATTAGTTGAATTAATTTAATTCTGAATGTTGTGGGAAGATTTGTGGATTTTTAGAAATCTGCCTTTTTTGTTTGTTTGGGTATATGGCATATCTCCTCCCTACTCTCTGCAGAGTTCCTAAGTAAGCCAAATGCCCATTTGATTATTAAGGGAATCCCTTGTGCAGCCCTTCACTGGACACACATTCATGCGTAACTACTACGGGCAGGCAAAAGACAGCCCTTATCTTCCAGCAGTTTATATCTAGCTTGTTAATGAGAGCACAAATTCTATCTTCCAACTTTCAAATAATGCTACGGAATACCTAATAGATATTTCCTTCTCTACCTCGTACATGCTGTGGGTGAACTGAATACTAACCCTCGCTTGGTAACCTTGGGGTAACCTCCCAAGTGGGCAGCCATCACAATCCATCATACTTGCCACTGACCCGGGACAAATCAAAGTGTGAGTTATAGTGGTCATTATTGAAACATTTCACAGGACCCAGGAAACATTACCTTCCCTGGGATCTATTGGTAAGGGACCGAGGTAAAAAAGTAAAACTCTGCTAGGGATGAAAGTGCCATACTCGAGGCACCACTTTTTCCCTCTCCTCTTCAATCACAAAAAGCGCTGGAATCATCATCTCATTTTCTGAGCTCTCATTTGCAGGTTTTACATATGCCAAGGAATAGTGCAATGTAAAACCAACACCAGATTGAAAATGCTGGGGTGATTTGGAAGAGTAAAGTTAGAATCATGTATTTTGCAAGCAAGCACGCAAACAAACAAGCAAAAAAGAATTCAACATTTAAATGAAAATTAAGAAACATTTCTACCTATTCTACTTATTCCTAATCTCTTGTTCCCCAATCCCATTTTCAAGTTCACTTCCTGGGTTACCTTTTGAATCTACTTCTGATATAAAAGGGAGGAGATGTGCCATATACCCAAACAAATCAGAAGTTTTATATCAGAAGATTGATAGAGAATGAGCCTACATTTTCTCAGGGTCTTATTTGGGCGCTGGAAAAATTTGCTATCTTTGAAATTTTTCCCTCTAAAGTTTGTTTAACCTGGTGCAGCTTTGAGTTCTCCAGCTTCTCTCTAAAAGACAACCTAAATTCACACCAAAATGCTTATTTTGTTTAATTTATTACCGTCCCAAGGGTGAAGAGAAAAATATTTCACCAAAAGAATGTTGTAAACTAACATCAGGCTAGTTAGCAAAAGATGAACTGCTGGTCGGTTTGGGGCTAGTTGGTTTTCCCCGAATCCTATAAATTACACCATGTCCGTAGATCTAAATTTAACCTGGCCCTGTAGTGATAAAAGATTTGTAGGAAATTAAAGCAAACATAATATAAGTTACTGCTTATGAATATATATTGAAGAAGAAAAAAAAATCTCCTAAGTCATTCTGTAAACCTAAGGGAATATATAGTTGTGAATCTTCTCAAATACTTGTGTTAATAACGTCTCAGTTTTAATTGACTTGCCACTGAATGAGTTAGGGGTGTTCTTATTTATTTCCCTCATAGCCAATCAATTTAGCTCATGTGAGTACTCTTAAAACTGTTTGCAGTTTTTTTTCTCTTTCACTCCAAGACTGAATATGTGTAAGACTTTAACACCCATGATTTGCTTTGTAGGGGTGCTGCCCTATATATGTTAAAGGATGACTTCAGATTTTGTGCTTCCTCTCCAGCTTAAAGTCACATTAGGGACTGAAACAGATCTGATATCTTTGCCAACAAGGAGTCAGTTACTTTCAATGACTTTCTCAGGAGCACTCCTTCCTCTTTGGCCTGCCTTTCTGCCTTTCATTTGCATTCTAGCCTGGCCTTAGGAGAGTGATTGCCTGTTCCAGATTGCTTCTTGCTGAGTGTTGAGTTGATGGCATAATTCATCTGTTCCTTGGGCATAATGTACATTCAGTTATACACGATGTAAAAGGGATCAGTTTTCTGTATGGTATGATTTGGAAGGGGGGTGGTAATGGGAGATAAAATTAAAATGAAATAAATACCTACAATGTGATAGATTTACATATGCTAATTTATTTCTCAAAGCCAGTGATGAGAAAACATATTCAGAGGCAGTTTTAGTTTCCTATCTGCTGAAACAAAAACCATCCAATGGGTTGCCTTAACAACAGGAAGTTATTGGCTTACAGTTTCAGAGGATAAAAGCTAGCTTCCTCCTGGAGTCAGTATCTTCTGCTGGTCAGCAATCTTTAGGGTTCCTCGACACTTTTTCACTTGGCAATACACATAAAGGTGTCTTCTCCTTTCTCTTCCAGGTTTTGCTGACTTACAACTTCTGGATGCTCCCCATGGCTTCTCTCTGCGCAATTTTCACTCTACTTATAAAGAACTCCAGTAATGCAGATTAAAGCCACACTCGATTCAGTTGGGCCACACTGTAATTGAATTAACATCTCGGAAAGCTTTCATTTACAATGAGTCCATGCCCACCAGGACATGGAGCAATGCCAAGGACATGTCCAAACTGGAATATGTGTATTCCAATCCCCACAGGGACTTTAAGTGACACTCCCAGAAAAAAACTATTAGGAATATCTTGTTCCAAAGTCTGTGCTATTTCCTGCTTGGCTCAAACTGGTCTTGTTTTTCCATGGCATCGCCTTTGTCTCCTGTCTCAGTTAAGATAAGTTAGGTTATGCTGTGGTAACAAATAGCCCTCAAATCTCAATGGCTTAAAAAAAAATCAGGTTTATTTCTATTCAACTAAATGTCCTCCTTGAGTAAGCTTAAGGGCTGTTCTGTGTCAACCTTTCTCAAGGGCACAGGGTGATGGAGCTGCCACTATCTGTGATGTTATGGTCACCATGGTCTAGGGAAAGACCTGTGGCAATTCACACACTCATTATTAAAGCTTCTGCCCAGAAATGGTCCACATCACTTTTGCTCACATGTTGTGCCATTTCCAATTTCTAAGGGTCTGGGTAGTTCATTTGTACCAGTACACAGAAAGAGAATGTGTACTTGGTAAACAAATGTGTATTTGGTAAACAGTACTAATGATTATCACACATCTTCAGGGGCTTGAAAATTCCACTGAGTTTCTAGTTAACTCTAGAATGCCAGAGATTAATTCACATGTTAACAGGTGCTGTGGCCCTGTGCCCCACTTTCACTTATATTTTTGTATGGAAGATTTATCAGAATAGTTAGGTGATGCCTGGAGCATTTATGAGCTGGACACATTTGGGAAGAAGTGTTGTTTGAATGGAAGTTTGCCAGGACTAGACTATGGGTGCCATTTTCTTGAAGGCCCTGTTTCCAGTTCTTATCTCTCCATAGCAGTAAAATTGCCAAAATTCAATTTTGCTTTTCAGCTGCTTCAGCTTGCCATCTCAACCTCTTGCTTTAAATATGAGCAAATGTATGACACCATAAGCACAAGCAACAAAAGAAAAAGTTGATAAATTCAACTTGATCAAAATAAACTTTTGAGCAGCAAAAAATGCTAACAAGAGAGAAGACAGTCTACAGAATGAGAGAAAATATTTGCAATTCATATATCTGATAAAGATCTATTATTTAGAAAGTATTAAGAACAATTAATACTCAGCAATAAAAAGAGAAAAAACCCAAATTAAAAATGGGGAAGGACTTGAATAAGCATTTCTCCAAAGATAAGCTAATGGCCAAAAGTACACAAAAGGATGCTATTATGGAAATGCATACAAAATTCACAATGAAATACCACTTAACATCTATGATAGCTATAAGAAAAACTGACAAAGAAACGGAAAATGACAAGTGGGGGGAAATTGGCCCTTCATACATTTCTGATGGAAATGTAAAATGGTGCAGCCACTTTGATTGTATGACAGGGTCACATTTCATTCTTTTTCCATGTGACTATCCCATTATAGCAGCACGATTTGTTGAATTTTTTGCTTGTTTGCTTGTTTTTTGTTGGTTTATTTGTTTTGGGAAGTGCATGGGCTGGGAATAGAACTTGGGTCTCACGCATGGTAGGCAAGAATTCTACCACTGAACTACCCTCACACCCCCCGGTGCAGCCACTTTTGAAAACAGATTGTTAATCCCTCAAAAAGTTAAATATAGAGTTACCTTATGACCCAGATATATGCCTAGATATATACCTGACATATACCTAAGAGGTACATAATAGATCATAGATATACTTAAGATATTGTGATGGTTCGGTTCTGGTGTCAACTTGGCCAAATGGTCATGCCCAGTTGCCTGTTCAAGCAAGTACTGGCCTGACCCTGGCTACAAGGATATTGTGTTGCCTTTTTTTTTTTTTTGCATAGGCAGGCACTGGAAATCAAGCCTGGGTCTCCAGAATGACAGAATCTCAGCCACTGTTGCATGACCCATTGCAAGGATATTTTGTGGCTGGTTGATGAACTGGAAGGTTGGTACATTAAATCATCAGTCAGTTGGTTGCATCTGTGGCTAATTATATCTGTGATCAACTAAAGCATGTCTCCCCCTAATAACAGTTCAATCATTTGAAGAATTTTAAGGAGGAAATACTTTTTTGCTACTTCTTCAGCCAGTGAGCCTCTCCCGTGGAGTTCATCCAGATCCTTCATCAGAGCCACAGTGCTGTCCTCATGGACCTTGATTGTTTCTCCTGCCTATAAGATGTCACAGTGATCCGCAATATTGATGATATCATGTTGATTGGATGTAGTGAACAAGAAGTAGCAATGACACTAGACTTACTGGTAAGGCATTTGTTTGTTGGAGGATGGGAGATAAATCCAACAAAAATATAGGGAACTTCTACTTCAGTGAAATTTCTAGTTGTCCAATGGTATGGGACATTTCTAGATATCCCTTCTTAGGTGAAGGATAGGCTGTTGCATCTGGCCCCTTGTATGACCAAAAAAGAGGCACAATGCTTAGTTGGCCTCTTAGGATTTTGGAGGGACTATAGTCCTCATTTGGGTGTGCTGCTCTGGCATGACACCATTTCCCGGGGTGATCAGCCTGGCACCTGTGGCAGGTTAATTACATTGGATCATTTCCATCATGGAAGGGACAGCTATTTGATCTAACTGGCTTTAGAAACATACTCTGGATATGGGTCTGCCTTCCCTGCATGCAACACTTCCACAAAAAATATCATCCAGGGATTTATAGAATGACATATCCACTGTCATGGTATTCCACTCAACAAATGAAGTGCGGTAAAAGGAACATGCTTGTGGAATGCTCTGGTTTACCATGTTCCCCATCATCCAGAGGCAGCTGGGTTTATAGATCAGTGGAATGGCCTTTTGATGACTGTTCTAGTTTGCTAGATGCTGGAATGCAACATACCAGAGACAGATTGGCTTTTAATAAAAGGGATTTATTTCATTAGTTCTTCAGAGGAAAGGCAGCTAACTTTCAACTGAGGTTCTTTCTTGTGCAGGAAGGCACAAGGTGATCTCTGCTGGCCTTCTCTCCCGGCCTCTGGGTTCCAACAACTTTCTCCAGGGTGATTCCTTTCTGTATCTCCAAAGGCCTGGGCTGAGCTGGAAGTGCTGAGATGAGGTATGCTGAGTTGCTTTGGCTGTGCTACATTGAGCTCTCTCATTTAAGCACCAGCCAATGAAATCAAATATCATTCATTGCAGCAGTCATGCCTCCTAGCCAACTGCAAATGTAATCAGCAACAGATGAGGTCCACATGCCATCAGTTCATGTTCCCCACAGCAATATAACTTGGCACCTTCACCTGGTCAAGTTGACAACTGAATCTAACTACCACAATGACCAAATTATGGTGCCAACTAGGTGGCACTAGGCTGAGGCAGTGGTCTTCAAGAGACTGTGTATGCTCTGAATCAGCATCCACTCTATGGTGCTGTTTCTCCTATAATGAGGATTCATGGGTCTAGGAATCAAGGGTTGGAAATTGCAGTGGCACTACTCCTATCACTATCATTTCTAGTGATCCACTAGGAAAATTTTTGCTTCTTGTCCCTGAAACCATAAGCTCTGCTGGTCTAAGTGTTTTAGTTCCAAAAGGAGGGGAATTGTACCGGGAGACACAACAATGATTCCATTAAACTGGAAGTTAAGATGGCCACCTGGCCACTTTGGGCTTCTTATGCCATTGAATCAACAAGTGTGAAAGGGGATTGCTATTCTGTCTGGGGTGATTGATCCTGACTATGAAGTGGAAATAGGACTGCAACTACACAATTGATGTAAAGAAGTATTTTCCTGGAATACAGAAAATCCCATGGGGTGTCTGTTAGTACTACCAAGTCCATTGATTAAAGTCAGTCGAAAACCACAATCATCCAATCCAGGCAAGACTATCAATGGGCCAGAAACTTCAGGGATGAAGATTTGGGTCACTCTACCTGGCAGAGAACCACGACCAGCTGAAGTGCTTGCTGAGGGGAAAGGGAACATGGACCGCATAGTAGAAGAAGGTAGTGATAAATGACCATGTGACCAGTTATTGAAATGAGGAGTGTGAGTGTATGAATATTTCTTCCCTGTTCTGAGTATGTTGGTCTTTGACATAAGCAAATATTTTTCCCTCTTATCATATGACATAAGTTATATTGTTCATGTTATAGTATATAAGTCATAGGATATGAAATTTAAGAGTGAATGTTACCTGTGGACTTGCACCCTTTTCTGGAGAGATGTAGAAGATTTGCAGTTGTAGGCAAGACAGTTGAGTATTGTTAGGTGAAACATATGTCTGTTATTGTGTTCTGGCTGGAAATTAAGTATGTTTCATTTTGATGTGTATAGCTGCCAAGTTGGAAAGGGGAGGGGATTGTGATGGTTAGGGTCTGGTGTCAGCTTGGTTGAGTGTGATGCCAGTTGTGTGGTCAGACAAGTACTAGCCTGACCATTGCTGCAGGGATATTTCATAGCTGCTGATAAACCAGAAGGCTCATGTATTAAATAATCAGTCAGTTGATTACATCTGTGATTAACTAAGGCGTGTCTCCCACCAATGAGATAATCCACTCAGTTGAAGGCTTTTAAGGAAAAAGATTTCTTTCACTGCTTCTTAAGCCAGTGAACCTTTCCTGTGGAGTTCCTCCACACCCTTCATCAGAACCGCCAGCTTCACAGCCTGCCCTGTGGATTTTGGACTCTTCCATTCCCACTCTTGTGTAAGATACCTTTATAAATCTCATATTTACAGATCTCTCCTGTTGGTTCTGTTTGTCTAGAGAACCTTCACTAATACGGATGAATACCTAGACAAATACCTGAGATAAGCCTTCACACTGTGACAGCAACTACTTTAATCATGAAATGAATTTAACCTGTGAAAGTACGAAGGACTAAGCCACAATCAAATGTAGCAATGGATATGAAACACTTTGAGGAATAGTATGGTGGTATTATTACTGCTGTCTATTATTGATCCCACTAAGGAACAATTGAACAATTTGTCCTTGTATAAAGAAGCAATGCATAACAGCACTGTCAGAGAAAGGAAAGATAAATATTAAGAGATTTCATCTCTGTTTTGAAAATGTATTATAATATAATATTTTGTTTTTTCTTTTCTGTGTTTTTACTGTGCTTTTTAAAGATAATTATTAACAAAATATAAGCAATAACGAAATAATATCATTAGAACAAAGTGCATAAATTATATGGGAACATGGAGTGAAAAAACAGGAAAGGTAAAAATAAGACAGACAGTGCATTTACACTTTAATATACACCTTACCATATACTAGGCACTTTATATACATTACCTTATTTAATCCTCAGAAAAGCATACGTGAGACATGGTGTGTGTGTTTGTCTAAAATAGCTGAGAAACTGATTCTCAGAAAGGTTAAGTGACTTAATAAATTCACGCAAATTGTGGAGATTGAGCAAATAGATATCCTACTTCTATAAGGTAGAAAATTGATTTTTTTTTAAACTAGGTTCAGTTAGATTTAATTGGAAGGTTTGAATTTGAGCTGAGCGTTAAAGGGTGAATGGATTAGATGAGTAAGGAGAAAAGCATTCCTGGTAGATGCATTTGGGGAGTGAGTTAACATGTAACATTCTTATTTGGTAGAAGTCTGCTGTGTTTCATTTTGCTCTTGTGTAATTTAAGGCCTATTGTGTCAAACTTTTCCAAAAAATCATAAAGTCAAGCTGAGACTTTTCATAAGTATTTAGAGATTATGTAATATCACTAAATTTAAGTCATGTGAATACAAAATGCCAACCGCAGGAGCAAGAATTGACACTACAGAAAGAAAAATCCATTTATCTTACATGAGAGTCAAATGATTCTTGCATTGAAATATAAAATGGATTCCAGAAACATTTTCCTTGCCTTCTGATGATAATGCCACCCACTGCAGATAATCAATGCAGGAATATCCGGGAGGCAGCTACACGGAAAGCTGTGCAGATCAGATTCCTTGGGCAATTCATTGGGCAAAGATCAACCCCCTGGGCAGTGTGTCTACCAGTCAATGACCAGAAGGCAAACTGAGTTTCATAAACAGAGTCTCAGGATTGACACCTTGTGACAAGAAATTAAGATAGGGTTCAGAGACTCAGAGGCATGGAAGTTACAGCCAGAGGAGCGGACAGGTGCCTTGCTGGTCTTGAAGATGTGATCCAAAACACATAAATAGCACCTTTATGCATTAGTTATGCATTTTATTGCATTAGTTATGACTTCTTGCTTACAAAAGCCAAAAGCCAACCCCAGTTAACTTTAACAAAAACTTACTTATCAGAAAGTTAAAGGGTAGGTCAAGAGTTAAAGGAAAAAGTGAAGAGTCAGGTTCAGTAAAGTAGGAGAGAAAAGCCAAAAGGTGTAATTTAAGGCCTATGGTGTCAAATTTTTCCAAAAAAAATCATAAAGTCAAGCTGAGACTTTTCACAAGTCTTGGCAGTAAAGAGAAGGGTTTATCTCTTCATGTCACCATTATAGGGCTTGTTAACAATTTTCATTCCTGTGCTTACAATCCAAATCCCTGAAAGTCAGTCCAATTACTCTAGACCCTGCCATGTGCCTGCCACTTGCCCAGGAAGGAGAGGGCACCTTCATCAAATATCCTATCAAGATTTCACATAGTAGGGGAGTTACATTATTGACAGGGAAATCACTGTGCTATTTCTAGAAGTTGAAAGAATGTGAGGCCCAGGAAATAACATACCTTTGATTGACATGATTGTTTTCACGTATGATACTTGACCAGTTCTCCTAAAACAGAGTTCAACCTACAGAATTTCTCTGCAGACTGAACACTTTCCATGACAGAAGTAAATAAATAAATAAATAAATAGATAGATAGATAAATAAAAAGGGAGCCATCTCCCCCAACACATCAAATTTATAAGTACTTTATACCTTTATATTTAAAGATTTATTTCTTTTTAACAATTATAAGTATATATACCCCATTCTCCTCCATTAGTATTACATTTAGAGAATACATATATAGTTAAATTTATTCCAGCAAATAATTTTACTGGGTAAGTCATTATGGGTGATCATAACGTACTCTATTTTTAATTTCATGAAATTTATTTATTTTCTAAATTAAACATGCTATAATGAATAACCTTGTGAGTAAATCAATGTGCACATCAGCAATTACTTCTCCGGGGTAAATTCCTAGATGTAGAATTATCAGGTCTGAGATAATGAACATTGTTGGGATACATACTGCCAAATTTCTCTCCTTGAGGGTATTTGCAGCTAAAGAAGGAAAAGGCCCTGCACGTGTGCTTGAGGTGCAGGCAGAGACAGCATGCTAGTCCTTGGAGAGTGTTTACGAAGCATCGTATGGCTTGGGACAGGGGAGACAGTAGTTCTAGTTCTTACATACTTATCTCAAGACATATTGTGAATACTCAGCTCCCAAAGATAAGAGGATGCAGATTTCTAATCTGTGTTCCAGGAATACCCAACATAAGAGATTCTGTACCTAGGGAGGCATTTGCAATTGCTAGCATGGGTATGACTATAAACCAATCTTAATAATTTATCCATAGCATGTCTAATTGTAAGTACTGCATCATCTTGATAAATTCTTCAAGATAAACTAATTGCAAATGTACCCCTAGGCAATTAAATGAGGTGACTAAATCATTGTATTTCTTCTTCCAGGATAATTTGCATTTGATTTCTTCTTTCTGTGACACAGAATCAAGTACAGAGGTGGAAGAGACATTAAACACCATCTAGATCCAGGGAGCAAATATACATAATCTAACCCTTTCCTAGTCAGAATCCACAGGAGGACTTTCTTGTCCACCATGCCAAGTCTTTCTTATGTGGCCTAAAACTGGCTGTAGAATCTTTGTCATCATAGCAACCCAGGTGGCCAATAGTGGTCCATTGGAGCTGGCATCTTATTCAAAATCGATTTCAGTCTCTGAAATCAAAGAAATCCTGCCTTTATCATCAGTAAAAGCCTAAACTTACTTCGGCATCTCTGCACTTTCTCTCCCAGCTTAGTGTTCCCACATAAGTATTAGTTAATTTTGACAGACTGTGCCATACATTGGGTGAAGTACTGTACAGAAGTTGTTTCATTTAATCTTTGTGATATTGGGGCACTTATTATCTCCCATTTTATGACTAAAAAGACTGAGACTCAGAGAGGTTAAATCACTTGTCCTAAATTCCCTAATCAATAAGGTCAAGAACTGTGAAGGGTCTGAGATTGTATTCTATGTGCAAGGTAACAAGCCTGGAAGAGTTTCAGGAATACAAATGGAAGTCATGATACCCCATGCCAAAGATGAAAGATAGTTTATTATTAACAGTAATAGCAATAGCTGGAATATCAGCATTTTCAACAGCCCTATGTGCTGGTTTGAAAGGATGTATGAACCCTAGAAAAGCCATGTTTTAATCCTAATCCCATTTTGTAAAAGCAGCCATTTCTTCAAATCCCTGTTCAGTACTGCATGTTTGAGATTATAATTAGATCACCCCCCTGGAGATGTGATTTAATCAAGAGTGATTGTTAAACGACATGTCTCCACCCGTTTGGATGGGTCTTCATTAGTTTCTGGAGTCTTATAAAGGAGGAAACATTTTAGAGAATGGAGGAGATTCAGAGAGAGCAGAGCAGAAAGACATAGCCCCAAGAAGCAGAGTCTGCCAGCCAGCAGCTTTGGAGATGAAAAAAAGAAAATGCCTCCCGGGGAGCTTCATGAAACAGGAAGCCAGGAGAGGAAGTTAGCAGATGATGCTGTGTTCACCATGTGCCTTTCCAGATGAGAGAGAAACTTGGGCTGTGTTCGCCATATGCTATTCCACTTGAGAGAGAAACCCTGAACTTCATAGGCCTTGGTTTCTCTCCCTGGATGCCTTAGATTGGACATTTCTATAGACTTGCTTTAATTGGGACATTTTCTCAGCCTTAGAACTGTAAACTAGTAACTTATTAAATTCCCCTTTTTAAAAGCCATTCCGTTTCTGGTATATTGCATTCTGGCAGCTAGCAAACTAGAACACCCTAATTCCTACAGGACTACAAAAGAGGGCCTGGTGATACTCACACACTCTCTGGGTTGAATCCTGAGATAGGGAACACAAACACTTCATAATGGGTAGTAAGCATACATGTCTTTTGTTCTAAACAGAGATATTACCTATATTATACTGGGCAGTGAACTTGTAGGACCTTACTCTATAGGGAGATACTCTATCTTCTAAGGCTGGTCACTATATGAACATCCTTGAAGAGAAAGCTGGAACCAAGGCAGTTGCTCCTCAAGCCTGCAGAAACACATGGAGAATTGTTCCTTAAGACTAGGTGGAGGCATCAGAATTTAGTACTTAGGCACGTATAACTTGAGAGCTGGCATTCCTCATCAATACATTTTATTTGCCTGTCCATTTGCTTTCCATTCAGACTGGCAAAATTCGGAGGCTGGTCCCGTCAGAGTTGGGGGTGAGAAAACCTTGACATCCTGAGAAATGTTCCTCAGCAACTGATTATTTTGATCATAGTGAATTTTCATTGCCTTTTATTTTATATTCTTTTTAGACTGTGAACACTCTAAGGACTGAATCCTGTTTCTTTATTATATCCCCACTTCCTTTCTCAGTAGAGGGTATAAGCACAGACTTTGAAGGCAGGAACACATGAGCTCAAATCCTGATTCAGCCACTCACCAATTGTAGGATGAATCTCAACTCAGTTTCTCATCTGTAGAATTCATAAGAGCTAATTTTCTGGGGTTGTTATGAGGAATAAAGGAGATTACATATTTTGTGCCTAACACGTTCCCCATATATGGTAGCCATTTTTACAATAGTAATAATGCAATGAACATTTATTGTATGTTTAAATAATCGAATTTGTTGATATCTAAAATCCTTTTTCCAATACATACCTAGGCTTTGTTTTTATCTATTCCTTTTCCTTTTATCCAATGCTAATCTCTGGCTAGTATGCTGTTCATATCTGGGTTGATAGTTCTATGGCAGAGTTCAGCCTTGTCATTACTTCTGGGTATTCCTGTTTTTCCTAATCTTAATTCACTGCTTCAGCCAAATGCCTGGGATGAATAGTTTCTGTGGCTCATATTCAGAGAAGGTGATAAATACATGCATTCAGTTTTGACACCTATACTGATAGGGACGACATGACCTCCAAAGTCAGAATCTATCATGTAAACAGAGGGTCCTTTATATATTGAAAAGAATGATTATGGTACCTCTGGTTCCTTTCCTCTGTAAATGACTACTCTCCCCATCCCTGCCACTGTCCTGTATTTACCCTCTTGTTTATCCATGCTACCATTAAAATATAATGCTCAGAATGGAGCACTAACTTTAGAAGAGTTATGGCTGACTTTCTGCAGATTCACACAGCCCTTGGAAAAAGAATGACAAATGACAAAGAGTTGATAAGAAACACTTTATTTGAAGGAGAAGTTCTTTCTAAAATCCACAAAGTCAACCTGCATGATTTTGAGCTCAGTCTTCCAAACTAGAAATCCTGGAGGTAGACGCTTTGAGTGTCATCGTTTTATTTTCCTTGTCAAAGATTTCTCTTCTTGCTGTAAATCAGGAAGCCAGAGGTAGCTCTCTTTCTCCTCCTGCTGAACTGAAGTTAGAATCAGGATATGTGAATTTCATACTTGTCTCTGGACCTATGTAGAGTGTGACATTGGGTGTATCACTTAACCTTTCTGGCCACAATTTCATCATCTATAAAATGGAAATCATACATGTGTGAACTTTTGGACTTATTGTATCAAATGTAACAACATACATAAAAATTTACTTTATAAACTGCATAACACCATTATACTATAAAGAATTGCCATTAAAAAATCCTCTTCACTTTGACTCTTTGCTGGATGTGCACCGAAGTCCTTGATAACACCTGCCTTCACTGACTGTGTACAAGGTGCCAGTCATGTGACTGTAATAAAACCCTGCAATTCGGTGACTGCCCTTATGGTGGTGGTTCTGGCAATTTAGTGATTGCCCCTACGATGATGGTTCTTACTATGGTTCCTGATTCTACTGGGAATTTTTCGTTTTTCATCTCTCTTGATGTATATTTTAGCAGCATTCAACACTCTATTCAATCCCCTTTGAGACACTCCTCTTTGGAATTCTGTGATAACAAGCTCCTTATGCATCTCTAATTAGTCCTTCTTAGTGTTCTCTACCAACCTTTTCTCTCCACCTTTAGATGTTGCAAATTCTCAAAGCTCAGCCCTAAAACATCTTCTCTTCTCATTCTTTTCTCTCTCTATATATAGTTTCACCTATACTTACGGCTTCAAACAACTCTGTGTGAAAGTCTTCCAAATAATTTCTACCTGTAACCAGAACTATGTATCCAGCTGCTTCAACATCTTCTTTTGGGGATCTCAAATGTACCTCATAGTCAATATGCCCAAAGCCCAACTCAGGACCAACCTCTCAAAGTAGGCTCTCTTCTAGCTGTCTTGTTTTAGGGAATGTTAGTCCCAGTCATCTGAATATGTAAGATAGGAACTGTGGAATGATTTTTTATACATTCTTCCCTCTCCTATTTAATTCACCACCAAGTCCTGTTGCTCTTACTTCTCTCAAAGTTCTTCATCTCAGTCGCTTTTGGCCTAGGTCAAGCTGTGACCATCTCTCACCTGCATGTTATAATGGGTTCCTATAGTCTCTCCATGGCTATCTTTTAACTTCCTCTCCACCCCCTTCATCCAAAGCAGCCAGAGGAATCTTTAAAAATATTGGACCCTACACTCCTTGCTTAAAACCATTCAATGTACCTGACATGGAACTCTCACCCTGTGTTTTAGTTTGCTAGCTGCCAGAATGCAATCTACCAGAAACAGAGTGGCTTTTAAAAAGGGGAATTTAATAAGTTGCTAGTTTACAGGTCTAAGGCTGAGAAAATGTCCCAATTAAAACAAGTCTATAGAAGTGTTCAATCTAAGGCATCCAGGGAGAGATACCTTGGTTCAGGAAGGCCAGTGAAGTTCAGGGTTTCTCTCTCAAGTGGAAGGGCACATGGCAAATACAGTCAGAGTTTCTCTGTCATCTGGAAAGGCACATAGTGAACATGGTCAGGGTTTCTTTCTCATCTGGAAGGGAACATGACGAATGCGGCGTCATCTGCTAGCTTATTCTCCTGGATTCCTGTTTCACGAAGCTCCCCAGGAGGCATTTTCCTTCTTCATCTCCAAAGCTCTGGCTAATGGACTCTGCTTCATGGTGCTGTAGCATTCTCTGCTCTCTCTGAATCTCCTTCATTCTCCAAAATGTTTCCTCTTTTATGGGATTCCAGAAACTTATCAAGACCCACCCAAATTGGTGGAGACATGTCGTCACCTAATCCAGTTTAACAGCCACTCTTGATTAAAACACATCATCCAGGGGGATGATTTGATTACAGTTTCAAACATATAGTATTGAATAGGTATGTGGTGAACACAGCATCATCTGTTAGCTTTCTCTTCTGGCTTCCTTTCACTAAGTTCCCTGGAAGGCATTTTCCTTCTTCATCTCCCAAGGTCACTGGCTGATAGACTCTGCTTATCATGGCTATGTCATTCTGCTCTGCTCTCTCTGAATCTCTAATTCTCTAAAATGTTTCCTCTTTTATAGGACTTCAGAAACTCCAAATGGGTGGAGACACACCTCTACCTAATCCAGTTTAACAACCACTCTTAATTAAATCACATCTCCAGGGAGATGATCTAATTATAGTTTCAAACACATACAATACTGAAGAGGGATCAGAAGAAATGAAACATGGCTTTTCTAGGGTACATAAATCATTCCAAACCAGCACACCTTGCCTCTGCTGGCCTCATCCCTCCCGCCTCATTTCATACTGTTCTCGTCATTTTCTGCACTATAGGCCCACTGGCATTCCTTCATTCCCTTAATATACCCTGCTCCCTCACACTACTGATCCTCATACTACTGATTTTTCCTCTGCTCAAATTCTCTTCCCCTGCATTCTTTTTTTCTCTTTCTCTCTGTCCACTCATACACACGTGCACACACACACATATGCCATTCCTACAATTCAGATTCCTAACTACCAATCTTTTAGTCCTAATCACAAATATTGCTCCTCTGGAAAAATCTCTCCTACCTCCCTGAATAAAGTCAGAATCCCATGAGGCTCAGTCCAGGACCACCCTCCTGTTGCTCTCTAGTGGTTCAACGTGGAGACCCGAGGGCTGTATCCTCCTGACTGCGGAGGAGAGAGGACCTGACCTGGAACCCACCAGTGACCCTGTGGTGCTGAGTCCTGTGGTTTCTTCCACCCAGGACTGCCACTTCCACACTGTTCTTCTCCCTCCATTCTCCTTCCTGTCTTCTTTGAAGCTTCTACTGGCTCACACTTAGTTTCACTCGCAGACTCTAATTCTTGAACCTGCTTTGCCCACGTTCCATGTCTCTAGCTCTGCTGAGAATGTAGGTGACCCTGTTTCCCATCTGTATTTTAAATTCCTCCCTTTGCCCTTCTCTCCACCCGATCTTGGCCTCTCTCATTTTTCATTTTCTCCTGGCTCAGCACAGACAGCTAGATAGCACAGACAGGACCTTGATCTGCTTCACACGCAGTTTGGGGTTACTGCCAAGAGAACGCATCCAGATGAATATGAAAGTGCACAAGGCACCGGGCAGTGGCACTGCTGCCACCACCAATAGTTTAACTTTCAAAGTCTATACATGCAAAAAAAAGTGTTTTGTTCAAATCAATATTAAGAATAAATAGACATATGCCTAGGTCTCTGGCTAGTGTTTTCCACAACTGGAGTGTGTCATATTTTCTGGCCTCTGAGACACCTCAGACAATCCAGGCAAGGGGACTCATTTTTCTAGAATGTAAGCACTAAGAGAAGAGTGATATCTGCAGCAAGGCTACTCTGAAAGATAGGAATGGCAGGTAAGCATACTTGTGGACCTACTACAATAGAATTTGGAAGGCAGCATGGCTAAAATATTTCCCAAAGCTGTTGCTATTTCAATTAAATGTTACTTTCTTTGGTAAAAACTTTGAAATATCTGAGTTTCTTGTTAGAACATGAGGCTCAGGCTAGGGAAATGCCTTAGTTATAATCAGCCAAGAATGCTGCATTTAGCTGGGATAGTGGAGACTCAGACTCTTGGAGAACAGCAGTCAGGACCTGTGCCTGGCATTCCACCAGAAATAAGGGGAAAAGACCTTAGCAGCAGCATGAAGGAGGACACAGGAAATTATGACCTGACTTCAGGTCTCCCAGGATCAGTCCTGCTCAGTGATGTCCGCCCCTGCCCACATCTTTCTCTTCTCTGACACCCGCTCACATTTTAGACAAGGAATTTGCATTGAAGTTGCCATTTCCTGTAATGGTGCTATTGTACTCCAGGGAAGGATACAAAGCCCTCTCCTGTTTAAAACTCTAAGTCCTTAACTGAGCATTCAGGCCCTTAGTTATCTGACCTCTAATCCACTTTTTCAACATCTCTCTTTACCAGTTCCCAAATATACCATACTCCAGCCACACCTTTCCTTTGTGGGTGCCTGATTGGACTCTGTCTAGAATCATAATCCTCATCATAATGATAAATGTCATAAAAGCTAATATTTATTAGGTGCTCTTTTAGTTTGCTAAAGCTGCTGAAATGCAATACACCAGAGATGGACTGGCTTCTACAAAGGGGATTTATTTAGTTACAAATTTACTAATTTAGGTAGGTGCATGATGATGTCTGCTGGCCCTCTCTCTAGGCTCCTGGGTTCAAACAGTTTTGCCTGGGACATGTACTTTCTGCATCTGAAAACATCTGGGTCTGAGCCTACTCTGAGCTCTGAGCTGGATTGTACTGGACTGTGCTGAGTTCTGCTGGACTGTACTGAGCTCCTTGGAGCTCTGCTGAGCTCTGCTTTTAAACTTCCAGCTAATTAAATTAAACATCACTCATTGGGGAAGATTGTCCCCTTAGTTGAAAGCAGATATAATCAGCCATAGATGAATTTCACATGCTGATGTTGAAGTCCATAGCAACAGAACTGGGCACCATCACCTGGCTAAGTTGACACTTGAACCTAATTACTACAGGTGTTTATCACATCCTAGACATTGTAATAAATATTTTCTTAAGTTCCTCCCATTCAATACTTAAAATCAGCTCAGAGATAGGAATGATTATGCTCATCTAACAAAAGAAGTAACTGAGGCATGGAGAGGTGTCTTCATTCCCAAAGTTATGCATCTAGCATTAGGCAGTCTGCTACCAATTCTCTTAACCACTTAACACTGTTGATTCCTTCAACTTTCTTCTGCTTGCAAAATCCTTCCTGTGTTTAGAGACCTGGTGCCATTGGGGCAGCTAATATGTCCCTTTGTCATAGTCATAAAGTTAAAATTGGCTGAACCTAAGTACATTGAATATTTAATGAAATCAAATTCTTCTTTGATTTTTCAATAGCACTAGGCTTGGACGTGGGAATGAGAGTAAAGGCCAATATTCAGAGATGGGGCTTTGTTGTATCCCTTATTCTTGGGCTCATGGAAATTGTCAGGTAGCCTCCAAATCCTAAGAACTTTGATCTTTATATTTCTTTGATCTAAGGGTTATGACAACTGATTCAATTTTAAAATTTACTAAGTTCAAGGAAAACCACACTTAAGTAAGATTTAGAATTGCTTTTGCCTGTTCAAGTGTATTCACGGGGTGGGGCACCAAAAATGACAAGCCATTACAGTAGATTTAGTTTTTAGGTCTTCCCAACATGTTTTATATGTTAGGGTGTATCTACGAAAATGGCAGAATCTTAAACATCAGGGACAGACTATAGAAAGTAGTCAAGTTTCATTTCTCTTCAAACTGAGTCTGACCTAAGTATACGAGATGTGCAGAATTCCCTGGAAAGAAAGATAAGGCAGGTAATATTATATCTATTTTATAGACAAGAAAACCAAGATCCAGACAAGAGAGGGCTTGATAGTCTACAGTTAACATGTTTCAGAGCCAGACGGGAGCCCTGGTCACCTTTATAGTAAAGGGCCAGCTCTACCTCTAGCCTTTGGACAGGATGAGGAGCCCATCCCCCAGGTCCAAGGAGGACAAGTATGTGAAGTGTCCCAGGACTAAACCTTTGTAAACTTGCCTGGATATGAAGAGGGACACAAATGTAGAAAATAACCCAAGTTTGGCTAAAAATTTACTTCTTGGAATTTCCCAACTTCTTTGAACTTATTCTCTTCCAGTTTCCAAAATTTTAAAAAGTAAAATCATCCCAAGTAGTCTTTACTGCCTTCCAAAATGTTTAGAACCTGCTATTACTTTAAAAAAAATTGTCAAATCCCCTTCTCCTTTCTCCAGATCTTTGGTACTCTTTTTCCTTATTTGCCCAATAATACAGTGTTCTACATTCAGGAATGTGATATTCCTTTAGCACTTTGGTTGTTCTCTCCTATTCATGTCACTCACCACCCTTATTATTAGTTGCTCAATGTCAAGGCAGACATTGCTATATTGTATAATCTGTAAAGTCAGGGTTGCATTGTATGTGCTCAATCAGTGATGACCTAATGAATGAATAAGGAAATAAATAAATACTGAGGTAGCCAAATTCTTGTTATGATCTTTACAATAACCCAACAGCTTTATTGAGTTTATTTGTCACAAATGTCCCCTTCTAGTTATTACTAACTGAAGACCTTTTTAGACTGAACCCTCCTTAAAGCCACCTACTGTGACACCCTTTCACATTTCACAAAAAATTATATTGATTAAAGTATAGTGTAAATAGAGACACCTACCCTCTGACATGCCACCACTTCAGGATGCTTTACCAAGCACCTACAGACAACCCAAGAGACAATGATCACAAGATATGTTAAGTGCTCTGATGAGAGCAATACTAGGTGCAAGGAGAGAAATAGGAAGCAATCTGGGATTCAGAGCAGATTTCCTGGGGGAGATGCTGTTGCTGCAACTACTGAGCCAGCTGGTAATGACCTGGTTACAGGATATGCTGGACAAGCATTGCTCCATTGCTATCATTTCATGGTATACTGTGGGCATTGAATTCAGTGGCTTTTTTTCCTGACTGATTTTATGTGGGACACTGACTATCTTGTACTGTAAGCCCTTGAGTAAAGAGGCTTATTTACCTTAATTTTCAATGTATAGGGCCTAACCCAGCAGCACACACACTCTAGATCGCTATTTGACGTAGACAGTGATAATAAGGAGATGTTTTATCCCTATATGAAGTTTCAGCATCTCTGTGGAAACAGTTTGTTGCCTCTCTCTTTGCTTTCAGGCAGTCTGAATTTGATGATCATTCCAAAAGAACAAATTTTTAAAATGGTATGAAAAGGTAATACCTTTGCCTATAATATCTAAGCCTTAGGAAGCTTTGGGGAGAGTTAACCTTGATTTTTTTCCCCAATGGTACATGTATTCTTATTTCTCATAGCTTAGTGCCCTCCACTTTGAGGTACTATTTCTCCTAGGTGTCTGCACCCCAGGGAGATCTTATAAGGTTTCAAACTTATCTTAATCTTCCAGTAAAAATGAGGCCATTCCTTATGTTTCAGAAGGTGGCTTTAAAAAGTAGCTTCATAAAGCTAGGGGTTTTAAATGTATTGAAAACTGGAATATTTAAGTAGCTCCATTTTACTGGCAATGCCAGTCTCTGCTGAGCTCAAATCTATTTCTGTGGCAGTAACACCTCGATCTCAGGTTCTGTCTTCATTCGTGGCTGTGTTAAGTGTGGTTTCTTCTTGCTTTGCCTCCTGCAATTCTCTGAAGGAAGTGAATGATCCCTTTGAATGAAGAGGGTGCTTTTAAAGATGTCATCGTAGGCAGTAAGTGAAAGCATAGACTTAGCTGGGTTAAACAATAAGAAATCTTCTATTTCACGTAATGAGAAATCTGAAAGGATGCATTCAGGAATACGTGGACAAGGCTTGGGTTGTCCTTCTCAATGATTCTCAGAGCTCTACCCTTTTTAAATGTTGGTTTTCTTCTTCAGGTTGTTAGTATGAACATCGCTATTGTTTGAAGCATTCAACAGTGGCCAGAGACAGGAAAAAAAAATGTCTCTTTCTTTTATCTTCTTTTAAGATTGAGAGAAATTCTCTGAGATGCTCCCAACCATTTGACCCACAAATACCATTAAACAGAATTGTATCGTATGCTAAATCCTAAAGCAGTTAATACCAAGGGGACTACCGTTAGATTAGCTTAAACAGAATTCAGAATAGAGCCAGTTCCCTTGAAACCCCATGGCAACATGGAGAAGGGTATCTGTCTGAAAAAATCATGGAGTTACTTAAAAAGAAAAAAAAAGAAAAGAGTGGAAATGGATGCTGTGGAACTTCCCCACAGTATTTGCTGCATGTAGGCATACACCTCTATTTACTCTTCTCCTCTTAATTTGCTCTTACAACCACCGTGTTCATAACCTTGGGCAAGTCATTTAGACTCTAACTTGAATCTACTCCTCTATGGTATAATTTTAGGAAATGTTCTCCAGGCAAACTCCTCAGCACTAACATACAGCCCCAAACAATATTTTGTCTTATAAGTCTCTGATATTTAAAAAATATCTTTCCTTCCTAAATGAGGAGTTGGCTTTATAATGCAAATACTTCTGAAAATGGAAATACTTTACAGTCTCCTTGTCTGGTTTCTAATGCTGGATCCTGCCCTGTGAAAGGAGAACGTGGAACAGATCAGACACTCTTGGGATTGGAAAGTTGGGGTGGGGGGCACCACTAAACCTCATCTATCCTCTTCACTGTATCCCTTTTTCCCAACATAATGAATGTCTCAAAGTCTGTGAAAAATGAAGTTAAAACAAAGGGAAAGTGTGCGTGAGAAAAGAGCTAGCCATGGAGACTTGGGAACTTTTCTCCCAAACTCCTAAAGTGATTGGCTTACAAGTGAAAGGAAGCTGCAAGGAAGTGGATATGTAGAGACTGGTGAGATGGAAAGAGCACTTGACCAAGAGACACAAGCCAAATTCTAGTCCAGCTTTACTCTTTGCTCTAAATTTGCCCCTGAGTAAATGCTAAGCCTATTTGAGTCCCGTTCTTCCCACTTGCCAAATGATAGTAATCATGTCTCTTCTTCCAAACTTTCAAGGGGAGCAGAGGAACCAAATGAAGCAATAGAGACGAAAAATGTTTTGAAAAAATATTATTCTTAGTTATGCTCTGTCCCTTTAAAGGTACCACACCTATTTTGTCTCTTTACTAGTCAAATCAACCAGCAAATGAAAATCATATTTTCATTTGGAATGAGACATCTGGGATGAGGGTGTTCCCTAATTTTATCTTTTGGGAAAATTGACAGGTAAAATCCAATCCACTCACCAGTAACTGATGTGAAATGTTCAAGAAAAATTCCTGCCAAATGATCATGTTTCTAAAAGCTGATACGTACAGATTTTTAAAGACAGAGCACCACCATTAAAGATACAAAGTTACTGCAAAACAGTTTCAGGGACTGCATGAAATAATCACAAGAACAATGAAATTAATTATCTATCAGTGCCTAAAAGGCCATAGAGTTCATGCTTGGAAATTTCTCAAGAAGAGTGTCCAAGGTCTTTGCACATAACAATGATCTTTGTTTCTTTGAAGACCTCTCCTTTACAAGGATAGTCTCATGCTCAGAAATCATTTCCAGGATAGCTCCTGCCCATAAAACAGCTTTATTGCACTTTTGAATTATTAATTGTTTCCTAATTAGCAACTGTAATCATATTTGCCCTTTCATCTCCAATGACACTAACACTGTAATTTTTATAAATGAAAAGACTAAAAATGTGTACTTCAAATGCACAATTGCAACTGGGGATAAAACGCCTGCTGGGATGTTGTATGTGTTTGCCAGAGTCTTGTGCCCAGTAGTCTAGAACTGAAATCTGGGACTTTCTATACAGATGCTTGTCTGAGACCCTGTCAATGAGAATCTGTGTGTGTATGTACTCGTGTGTGTGTGTGTGTGTGTGTGTGAGTGAGAATGTGGTGGGGGGGTGACTTTAGGATGCCTCTGAAGTCCTATTAACTTCTCTCTGCTCTCTGATTATATATGTCATTGGGAAACTTGAGAGCCAGTTTCTGCCCCTTTCTGGCCTTAGACTTTTTATTGGTAACACTAAGACCATAAAATGTCATCTGCTCATATCACAGGGTTTTCATGAGAGTTAATGAAATAGTGGATCATTAGAGAAAACAATCTGTAAAGGAGTGCCCTGAAGAAGATCCTCATCATGTGCTCAGCAGACAGAAACCCTATCCTTTCTCAGTGACCACTGTTAAGTTCTTCCTTCTCCATGAAGCTTTTCTGGGCTCTTTCAGCTAACACATTTCTCTCTTCTTTCAAAAATTATGCTTCTGATAATGCTGCATGATCCACCTCTGATTCACTCATATTGGATTCTTCATGAGTCTAGTTTCTATGAATGACTTCTGAGGTTCTTGTGAGTTGGGGCCAATGCCTTACCTGAGGGCCTGTAGAGTGGATAAAAGAAGTGGTTTGGAGTCAATAGACATTGCTACAAATCCCAATTTAATCTTACTTTTCCTCATAAGCCTCAGTTGTTTCTTCTGAAAAATGGGGTTGATGATATCTAACTCAAAATGTTAGTGTGTTTATTAAAAAAGGCAATAAATCTCAAACATTAAGCATGGTTTCTGGCAAATAGGTGCTAAAAAAGGTGATTATGATTATCTAATAATAATAACAAAAATTTATAGTATAATACTTACTGATGATCTAGAGATACTTTAAAGTCTAGAATATTTTCAGAATCAGTGAAGAAAGGTTTAATTCCCATTCCAGATAGAGTTAGCATTAATGAGTTTTAATTAAATTTTTTTTTGTATGCTATATGGCAGGGGTCACATTTCATTCTTTTTCCAGGTAAGTATCCCATTATTACAGCACTGTTTGTTGAATTTTTGTTTGTTTTTTTGTTTTTTGCTTATTTGTTTGCTTTTGGGGAAGTGCATGGGCCAGGAATTGAACCAGGATCTTCCACATGGCAGGAAAGAATTCTACCACTGAATAGAATTTTGATATTTTTAACTATTAGTATAACTTTTTGCATAGCCTTTTTTTTTTTTTTTTTCCTTTTACATGGGCAGGCACCAGGAAGCGAACCCGGGTCTCTGGCATGGCAGGAGAGAACTCTGCCTCCTGAGCCACGATGGCTCTTGCATAGCCTTTTGATACTGATAATTCAGGGTGTTTTCTTGATCCCTACAGAATTAAATTGGAAATTCTGGCTCTGAACATGTTCATGATGTTCTCAGCTTTGTACACCAGTCAGAATCGTGCTCTCTGTTGGGGATTGAATCGTGTCCCCATAAAGACATGTTCAATTCTTAATCTGTGTTCTGTGTGTGAGAATCCATTTGTAAATGTGATCTTTGAGGATGTTATCATTACTAAGTTATGGTCTCATTTGTGAATAGGATCTTCTAAAAATTACATTTATATGAGATCAAATTGAATCAGGGTGGGCTTTAAACCATATGATCAGCGTTCTTATAAGGCAGAGGAAATTTGAACACAGTCAGTCAGAGAACTTCATAAGACAGTACCAAGGAGACAGCTTGCCGTGTGCTGGAGTCAGAGATTCAAGCTGAGGGGTATCAAAGACTGCGCAATGCCAAGATTAGAATTCTACAGACTCTGGGAGATTGGAGGGCCTGGTGAGACCATTTTGGACTTCTAGACTCCAAAATGAGATAATAAATTTCTGTTGTTCAGACCAACACATTGTGTGGTATTTGTCATAGCAGCCCCTACAAACTAAGATGCTTTATCTGAAAAATAACTATACTTTTTCCTGGCAACATCAATGGAGCAATGATATTACTATATGCTCTGTATCTAGAACTTGGTTAGAGACACAATAAGCTGCAAGTCACCACATATATCCCTGTGAATTCGGAAACTGTTTGGTATGTAGGATAAGTCACATAGAAAGCTAACACATATCACAGTGGTAGCCCATTTGTCCCAAGGCCTCTATATTCCGAGACTGCCTTTTTCTTGAAGATTTAGGTAAAAATTTTGAAACTCAAGGTATGTACTATGGGAAAGCTTCTGTGTCCTCTGCATTTTCCCTGAAGGAAATTGAGAGGTTAAGGGGAAGTGTTCATTTTTCTTGTAGCAGAACTTACTGTAGCTGCATCTCTGCTGCTGCCTTCTTCTGACTGGTTCGTTTAGTTCCTGAGTCTCAATTTGCTCCACATGAGGTAACTTTTTCCTTCCTAAAGTGTGGAAAATTCTACTCACAAAAAAGTATTTATATTGTGTCTTAGACCCCCAACGTCTATGATGAACACCACACAATGGGTTGGCCTATGGTTTGAGAGGCTAGAAGACTTGCTTCCTCCTGGAGTGGGTAACATTCTGGAGAGATGGAAACCCTTGGGTTCCTTGGCTTTCCTGTCACATGGCAAGGTCCTTTCCTCTCTTGATTTGCCTTTGTTGACATCCAGCAGCTGCTTCTCCATGTGGCTTTCTTCTTATAAATCCTAATTACAATGGATTTACAACCACAGGAATGGATGAAGATTAAGAACATATTTTTTTCCCTAAGGCACATTATTCTCTTTAACATATATAGTATTTATTGAAAAAATATGAGGTTCTGGGAGGTAATTGCATTGCAGTACAGAAAACCACATCAAAATCAATGTCAAGCAACACAGTTTCTTATAATCAATCAGTTTTTCCTTGACAAAGAGAACTACTAAGGCTAAAACCCTTAATGGGACCCTGACTTGCCTAGGTGGCTGAGCCTCTTTTCCTTCTGTATCTTAATTCTTCTCACTTTTTCAAACATCCTCTTCTCCAGTGTCTCATGAGATGCAATGAACAAATTTCAAATTTCATTTACCTTTTAGGCAGAGTGGTTTAGCGCTCTTAGTTTCCCAGGTGCTATGATAAATACCACCGATGGGTTGGTTTAAACAGCAGTAATTTATTGTCTCATGGTTTCAGAACTTAAAAGGCTTGTTTCCTCCTGTTGCCAGCAGTGTTCTGATAGGTCAGCAATCCTTGTCTTTTTTGTCACATGCTAATTGTCTACTCCTTTCTTTTTGACTTCTTACTTACTTCTGGCTTCTCTCTTGCCTTCTCTTCCACGTTCAATTTTCTTTGCTCATAAGGAACTTCGGTCATATTGGAAAAAAGGCCACCCTTATTCAGTTTGGGCACACCTTACGTAATCACACCTTCAGATGGGTTTACAAATAGAATCAACACCTACAGGACCAGGGGTTAAGCCCTAAATATGCTTTTTATGGGGAAAATAATTCAACCCCCAACATGCTCTTTCCATTCCACTCTTTACTTCTAGAATTACTTGGGCAAATTTGGGAGGATGGGATTATTATACTTATTAACTTAAGAGAACCATCAAAAGATCTGTCTAAAACACAACAATGAATCCTCATTTTTGCTGATTTATCCATTTACCTAGTATATAGAAGCAGCTTCTGTCATTGTTTTTATGAGGTACATGCCTTTATAGTAGATAAGAGGAAAAGTCACTTTAGATGAGGATAATTAGAGAGGTTATCTAAAAATCGAGCTTTCAATTGCATCTAAGGCATTCAGAATGAGACTGAAAAGACATCAGTGTATTTGAGTATATGGTAGAGTGCTAGACAACATTTTCTAGTTCCACTGCAATCAGGTGTGACCTTAGGCTTCAGCTGGTGGCCAGTGGAATATGAGCGGACATAATGTGCATGGTTCCCAGGAATGTTCTTGTACAATTTCCCTTTTCCTGCCAGCTGCATGAACAGGATGCTGAGGATCTGGGGGGCACAGAGCCTGCAGGTGAAAGCAGCCTAGATTCCTGAAGGACTATGTGGAGCAGAACTCTCTTGCCAGTGCACAGTGAAGTGTGCATAACATCCACACGTTAGTATATTGGCTAATCTCTACATTTGCATACTTTTATTTCAGTCATTCTTTCTACCTGAAGAAGAATCCTTATCTTTATTGAACAGTGTCTTTTCCTTTTCTTCAGTATTGGCCTTGGAACTCACCTTTTCCAGAAAATCTTTTCTGACTAATTTCTAAGTGGTTCTGAGCATTGGCTGATCAAGAAGTAGTAAAGTTCCTTGGGCAGAGGTTGGAAAACTCTTCTATAAAGGTCCAGATGACAACTATTTTAGCCTTTGTGGGCTACAAAGCTTCTATCATGACTGTGCTACTCTGCTGTCATAGCATAAACGCAGTCATAGATAATATGTAAATGACTAAACATGGTTCTGTACCAGTAAAAATATACTTTACAAGAACAGGGAACAAGTCAGATCTGGCCTGTAGAATGAAGTTTGCTGAACCTTGCTATTGAGCATCTCTTTGGCCTTCACACTCTCTTATGAAATGCACATTTTCCCAATCAACTATGAGCATCTTAATGGCTATAATGATGGCACATGGATCTGTTCATAGGAGCCAGCAGAACCCAATGCCTGGAAACTAAGAGGGTTAATCTATGTTGCTTGATTCATATTGAATTGGAATCTGGTAAACTTATCATCCTGGAACAAGAAAAAGCCAGTGTGCATTCAAGAAGAACTCGTAAAAAATCTTTCTTCTTCCTTTCCCCCACCTAAAATTCTTTTGTTTCCATCTTATTGACTGGATTGCATTCAGATGATAACTGAATGAAGTCTGGAGTGTTTTCCCCCTCTATGTGTATAACAACTCTTTCTTTTTACAACAAAGTGTATCTTTAGAGAAATTTTGGAAAATGATTATTAAAATAAACTAATTAAATGATCACTTTTAGGTTCACTATCTAGAGATCATAACACATATGTGTATATGTAGGAACGTGTGTGTCCACACACACATCCTTTCTCTATATACATCCTTTCCACATATACAGTTTAAACTGATTAGATCATATTTCATGCTATGTATATTTGGTAGAAGTTTCTGTTTTTAAGAACATATAACAATTATTTCATGTCACTAATAGGGACCACTAGCCTCAATATAGCATTTATATTTATTTCCATGAGCATAATAAGGGTTAAATAAGTATTTTTATTCCATAATACCTCTTGTGATGCTGCATCATGGTTAAATTTATTATTTGGCTGTTTCACAATGAATCTCTATTGATAAACATTGTTTATTGCAATACTTGCTCATTCATCTAGATAAAATCACAAAAAAGACCCAAATATATACCCATTTCTGCAACATTTACAACTCAGAAGTTTCCAGGAGGGCTGGAAATTATTAACCTGACCTATTTCTAATCAAACTTATGGAATCAAGTATACTCTGTTTCATAAACATCAGAGTGAGAAGTCAAGTATAACAGGAGAGAGAGAAAGTAAGCCATTCCTCAGGATTTGGTAGAAACAAATAATGGAATGGGCCAACTGTAAGCCAAATTAATTCAGTTCATTACACATTTATTTAGTTGCTAATTTGGAAGGTTCTCGGTTGTACTCTAATATAAAGGACACATTTATCGGATTCAGTGCCTTGCCGTAAGCAATTATATTGTGGCTGTGGAGAGTCCATGCATGAAGTCAAACTCATTTTATGGGGACAGGCCAGTATAACTCTGATACCAAAGTCAGACAAAGACATCACAAGGAAAGAAAACTACAATATCTTTTATTAAGATAAATTAAAAAATACTCAACAAAATACTAACAGGACAGTGCAACAGTGGCTCAGTGACAAGAATTGTAGCCTGACGAGCTGAAGACCCGGATTCAATTCCCAGAGCCTGCCCATGATGAAAAAAAGAATACTAGCAAACTGAATCCACTAATACATAAAAGAATTATGCACCATGATCAGCTGGGTTTTACCCCATGTTAAAATCAACACCTTACTTAACATTGAGTGGTGTTAGCTTAACATTAAAAAATTACTGTAAAGTACTGTATTAATAGAATATGGAATAAAAAGCACATGATCATCTCAAGAATGAAGAAAAAGCTTTTGACTTGACAAAATCCAACACCTTTTATGATAAAAACCCTCAAGGAAGAATGGAAGGGGACATTCTCCAATCGACAGACTATCTACAAAAAAAGTCACTTGGACATCATCCTTTAAAGGTCAAAGGCAATGTTTTCTACCTAAGATGAAGAATAAGACAATGATGTCTACTCTTGCCACCCCTACTCAACATTGTAGTAGAGACTCAAGCCAGGGCAATTACATGAGTAAAAGAAAGAAAAGGCACCCAAATTTTAAAAGAAGAGGCAAAGCTATCTTTATTGACATGTGACATGGTTTTGTATATATAGAAAATCATAAGAAATTCACATGAAAACTATAAGAGCTAATAAATGAGTTCAGTAAGGTTATAGGATACAGCAATAATATACAAAGCTAGGTTGTATTTCTATACACTAGAATGCACAATCCAAAATTAAATTAAGAAAATTCCATTTATAATAGCATTAAAAAGAATAAAATGTTTAGAAATAGATTGAACAAATTAAATTAAAAACTGGTACTCTGAAAACTACAAAATGTTGTTGAAAGAAATTAGTGATTACCCAAGTAAATGGAAAGACATCATATAATCATGGATCAGAAGAACTAATATTGTTAAGTTAGCCGTTTTCCCCAAATCAGTCTACGGATTGAACACAATCCCAGCTTCCCTTTTTGCAGAATTTAACAAGCAGATCCTAAAGTGTATTTGGATGTGCAAATATATTAGAATAGTTAAAACAATCTTGAAAAAGAAGAACAAAACTGGAGGACTCCTACTTACTGGTTTCAAAACATATTCTCGAAGACAGTGTGGGACTGGAATAAGGATAGACAGAGCAATAAATAGAATTGAGACCCCAGAAATAAAGCACCCAGAGTGGGGCATGATGTACAAATATAAGAATGCTTTTACATGAGGGAGAACAAATGAATGCCAACGTTGCAAGGTGTTGAAAATGGGACTGTAGGTGGAAAAAATACAATCAATGCAAACTAGAGTCTATAGCTAACAGTAACATTGTAATGTCCTTCTATTAAGTGTAACAAAGGCAATCTCCTGGAGTTAAATGTCAACAAGAGGAGAATAGAGAAGGGTATGAGATTTTTGGTGGTGTTATTATTTCTCCTTTTGTATTTTATTTTATTTTTTAATTTTATTTTTTATTCTTCTTTTAATTTTTCCTTTTGCTCTTTCTTTATGGAAGAAATGGAAATGTCCTCACATAGATTGTGGTAATGAATGCATAGCTTTGTGATTATACTGGGAACCATTGACTGTTTACTTAAGATGGATTGTATGGTGTGTGAATAAAACTGTTTAAATAAACAGAAAGATAAAATTGCTGAACAAAATGTGGGGAGAGAGAAGCACTTACTGTTGGTAGGGAAGTAGAATGGTGTAGCCCATCTGGAAGGCAATGTGGTGGTTCCACAAGAGGCTAAGTATAGGATTGCTGATCCTGCAAAACCATTATTAGGTATCTACTTGGAAGAACTGAAAGCAGGGACATGAATGGATATTTGCATGCTGCTGTTTACGACAGCAGTATTCATAATTTGCAATGGATAGAGGTGGCTAAAGGTACATTCATTGCCTGATTAGTGGAAGGACAAACTGAGGTCTATATATACAATGGAATATTGAGTGGCTGCAAGAAGGAATAAAGTTGTGAGGCCTGCAACTAGGTGAATGGACTCTGAGGACACTATGTTGAGTGAAATAAGCCAGAAACTAAATGACAAACATAACCTCACTAATACGGACTAATCATAATGTGTAAACTCCAAGAACTGAATCTCAGTGCATAGGTTATCAGGGGAAGGCTTGTTGTAAAGGTTCCTAGATGGTAGGCTCTTACAGCAGTCACATCTATTCCGGAGTTGTAATGGCTATTTCTAAATTCTGAGATGCTGCGCTCTTTGTGTCTAACCTGGCTGGTCCCTGGAACTCTGGGTGTCTGGGTGACACCTGGGACTCAGAGCTAGAGCAATGAAGCTATGAAAGTCAGCATTACCCCATAAAGCAACTGCTTAAAAAGCTGAAAAAGAGTTCAGATTTCAATTAGGGTAATGGATATAGCAGATCTGGTTAGGACTAAGGCAAATCAGACGAAAGGGTAAAAGATGATTTTAACTGTGTTTTAAAACTTCAACTTCTGTATGACACCAACGGAAGAGATGTTTATTTGCTGCAAAATTTATATTTTTTTGTAGCACTCTATCTAATTTAACTTGTATGGTGCTTGTATGAAACCTTGAATGGGGAGTGAAGTCTTTTGGGTTTGTATGGGTTAGTGTGCAGCCCTGATATATCCCAGGGTAGTTTGGACAGAGAATAAAAAAGTATTTGTAAAGTTCCCTTGAGGAATTGGGGAAAATGTGGAAATATTAAACTTCTCCAGCTCAGGAGTTCCTGATATTCTTGTAAATATTGGGGACTCCCAATTTAATAGGGGAAGGCCTCGATCTCGGGGCTTGCCCTAATGAACTATTCCTGCAAAGGAGAAGCTAAGCCTACTTATAATTATGTCTAAGAGTCACCCAGGGAACCTCATTCAATGCTCAGGTATGGCCACTCTCAAAGCAAACTCGGCAGGTGAACTCACTGCCCTCCCCACTACATGGGACATGACTCCAAGGGGTAAGCCTGGACCTTCCACAGTGGAATTGAGAAAGACTTCTTGACCAAAAGGTGGAAGAGGAGTGAGCCAAATAAAGTTTCAATGACTGAGATATTTCAAATTGAGTCGTGAGGTCTTTTTGGTGGTTATTCTTATGCATTATATAGATATCCCTTTTGAGTGTTTAGTATAATCAAATAGCTTAGAGGAAATATCTGAAACTGTTGAACTATATTTCAGTGGCCTTGATTCTTGAAGATGACTGTATAACTATATGGCTTTTAAGTTGTGTGTATGTGATTGTCAAAACCTTGTGATTGACACTATCCAGTGCATGGACAGATGAGTAATAAAATAACACAAAATAAATAAGTCAAGTGGGGACAGATAAGGGGCATGGGATGGTTTGTGTATTCGTTTTTATTTTGATTTTTACTTTTATTCTTATATGTATTTTTTTGAGTGATGAAAATGTTTAAAACTTTCCTGTGGTGATGAATGTTCAACTACATTGTAATACTGTGAACCACTGATTGTACACTTGGGATGGTTATATGGCATGTAATTATAGCTCAATAAAATTGCGTTAAAAAACCCTTATATATGTTTGAAATAAAACTGCTCTTAGGAAGTAATGAATGGATGTGTTGTCAGGTGAACATACCTAGATGGGAAAGGATTGACCAATTTGATTCCACTTGCCAAGGGGCTGGAAGGTGCTTCTCCTAATGAGACAATTGAGAGGTCAGCATCGCTGGAGAATAATTACTATGAGATGAGTGCAAAGTGGCCTAGGAGAGCAGGCTTAGGGGATAACTGTGTGTGGGTATATAGCAGCTGGAGGGCAGCTCTGGGACACGGATATACTGAAGTTGGGAGACAGGAATTAGCTCCGAGGTGGAGATCAGGAAAGTGGGAGGAGGTTGCCCACAGCTTCTCCATAAAGGCCAGCTGGGCCTAATCAATCTTTAGAGTATAGAAAATTTCCATCTTGTGGTCACTATTTCACCTTCTACCCAAAGCCCACTGCTGCAGTGCCCTTTCAGTTAACCTATATACCCAAGTCATAATTCCTCTGCTTGCCTTATTTCCCCAAATTTCACAAATATGTAAATGGAAATTTTCCATGTTGAGGGATCATTTGCCTAAATTGAGCCACCTGGTACCCAGTCTCAGCCCCAAAGTCTACTCTAATACACACAAATGTAAGGACTAAAAGGAAATAAAGAGCTTTAAACATTGTGCAATTACTAGAAAAAAATGTTATAGTCAGTTAATCTTCCCCAAAACACTCTTCTCAATAGCTCAGTGATGCAGCATATCTTCTACCTCCAATCTCTTTTACTCTCTCTAATCCCTCCAAACTCATGTTTGAACCCCAGCCATGCTGGGTTTGATCATTTCAATTTTTCCCCTTCTACCCTGATTTATCTCTTTGAGGAAAAAAAACACACACAACAATTTTTTTCTCTTCTAAAAATCATTTACATTAGCTGAACTTTTTTTTTTTTTTATTAACGGAAAGAAAAAAAAAGAAATTAACACAACATTTAGAAATCATACCATTCTACATATGCACTCAGTAATTCTTAACATCATCACATAGATGCATGATCATTGCTTCTTAGTACATTTGCATCGGTTTAGAGGAACTAGCAACACAACAGAAAGAGATATAAAATGTTAATATAAAGAAAAGAAATAAAAGTAGTAGTAATAGTAAAGAACAACAACAACAAACAAACCAACAAGCAAACAAAAACAAAAAAAACCCTATAGCTCAGATGCAGCTTCAGTCAGTATTTTAACATGATTACTTTACAATTAGGTATTATTGTGCTGTCCATTTTTGAGTTTTTGTATCTAGTCCTGTTGCACAGTCTGTATCCCTTCAGCTTCAATTACCCATTGTCTTACCCTGTTTCTAACTCCTGCTGAACTCTGTTACCAATGACATATTTCAAGTTTATTCTCGAATGTCCGTTCACATCAGTGGGACCATACAGTATTTGTCCTTTAGTTTTTGGCTGGATTCACTCAACATAATATTCTCTAGGTCCATCCATGTTATTACATGGTTCATAAGTTTATCTTGTCTTAAAGCTGCATAATATTCCATCGTATGTATATACCACAGTTTGTTTAGCCACTCTTCTGTTGATGGAGATTTTGGCTGTTTCCATCTCTTTGCAATTGTAAATAACGCTGCTATAAACATTGGTGTGCAAATGTCCGTTTGTGTCTTTGCCCTTAAGTCCTTTGAGTAGATACCTAGCAATGGTATTGCTGGGTCGTATGGCAATTCTATATTCAGCTTTTTGAGGAACCGCCAAACTGCCTTCCACAGTGGTTGCACCCTTTGACATTCCCACCGACAGTGGATAAGTATGCCTCTTTCTCCGCATCCTCTCCAGCACTTGTCATTTTCTGTTTTGTTGATAATGGCCATTCTGGTGGGTGTGAGATGATATCTCATTGTGGTTTTGATTTGCATTTCTCTATTGGCCAGGGACATTGAGCATCTCTTCATGTGCCTCTTGGCCATCCGTATTTCTTCTTCTGGTAGGTGTCTGTTTAAGTCTTTTTCCCATTTTGTAATTGGGTTGGCTGTCTTTTTGTTGTTGAGTTGAATAATCTCTTTATAAATTCTGGATACTAGACCTTTATCTGATATGTCGTTTCCAAATATTGTCTCCCATTGTGTAGGCTGTCTTTCTACTTTCTTGATGAAGTTCTCTGATGCACAAAAGTGTTTAATTTTGAGGAGCTCCCATTTATTTATTTCCTTCTTCAGTGTTCTTGCTTTAGGTTTAAGGTCCATAAAACCACCTCCAGTTGTAAGATCCATAAGATATCTCCCAACATTTTCCTCTAACTGTTTTATGGTCTTATACCTAATGTTTAGATCTTTGATCCATTTTGAGTTAACTTTTGTATAGGGTGTGAGAGATGGGTCTTCTTTCATTCTTTTGCATATGGATATCCAGTTCTCTAGGCACCATTTATTGAAGAGACTGTTCTGTCCCAGGTGAGTTGGCTTGACTGCCTTATCAAAGATCAAATGTCCATAGATGAGAGGGTCTATATCTGAGCACTCTATTCGATTCCATTGGTCGATATATCTATCTTTATGCCAATACCATGCTGTTTTGACCACTGTGGCTTCATAATATGCCTTAAAGTCAGGCAGCGCAAGACCTCCAGCTTCGTTTTTTTTCCTCAAGATGTTTTTAGCAATTCGGGGTACCCTGCCCTTCCAGATAAATTTGCTTATTGGTTTTTCTATTTCTGAAAAATAAGTTGTTGGGATTTTGATTGGTATTGCATTGAATCTGTAAATCAATTTAGGTAGGACTGACATCTTAACTATATTTAGTCTTCCAATCCATGAACACGGTATGCCCTTCCATCTATTTAGGTCTTCTGTGATTTCTTTTAACAGTTTTTTGTAGTTTTCTTTATATAGGTTTTTTGTCTCTTTGGTTAAATTTATTCCTAGGTATTTTATTCTTTTAGTTGCGATTGTAAATGGGATTCGTTTCTTGATTTCCACCTCAGCTTGTTCATTACTAGTGTATAGAAAAGCTACAGATTTTTGAATGTTGATCTTGTAGCCTGCTACTTTGCTGTACTCATTTATTAGCTCTAGTAATTTTGTTGTGGATTTTTCTGGGTTTTCTACATATAGTATCATATCGTCTGCAAACAGTGATAGTTTTACTTCTTCCTTTCCAATTTTGATGCCTTGTATTTCTTTTTCTTGCCTAATTGCTCTGGCTAGAACTTCCAACACAATGTTGAATAATAGTGGTGATAGTGGACATCCTTGTCTTGTTCCTGATCTTAGGGGGAAAGTTTTCAATTTTTCCCCATTGAGGATGATATTAGCTGTGGGTTTTTCATATATTCCCTCTATCATTTTAAGGAAGTTCCCTTGTATTCCTATCTTTTGAAGTGTTTTCAGCAGGAAAGGATGTTGAATCTTGTCAAATGCCTTCTCTGCATCAATTGAGATGATCATGTGATTTTTCTGCTTTGATTTGTTGATATGGTGTATTACATTAATTGATTTTCTTATGTGGAACCATCCTTGCATACCTGGGATGAATCCTACTTGGTCATGATGTATAATTATTTTAATGTGTTGTTGGATACGATTTGCTAGAATTTTATTGAGGATTTTTGCATCTGTATTCATTAGAGAGATTGGTCTGTAGTTTTCTTTTTTTGTAATATCTTTGCCTGGTTTTGGTATGAGGGTGATGTTGGCTTCATAGAATGAATTAGGTAGTTTTCCCTCCACTTCGATTATGTTGAAGAGTTTGAGGAGAGTAGGTACTAATTCTTTCTGGAATGTTTGATAGAATTCACATGTGAAGCCATCTGGTCCTGGACTTTTATTTTTAGGGAGCTTTTGAATAACTAATTCAATCTCTTTACTTGTGATTGGTTTGTTGAGGTCGTCTATTTCTTCTTGAGTCAAAGTTGGTTGTTCATGTCTTTCCAGGAACCTGTCCATTTCTTCTAAATTGTTGTATTTATTAGCGTAAAGTTGTTCATAGTATCCTGTTATTACCTCCTTTATTTCTGTGAGGTCAGTAGTTATGTCTCCTCTTTCATTTCTAATCTTATTTATTTGCATCCTCTCTCTTCTTCTTTTTGTCAATCTTGCTAAGGGCCCATCAATCTTGTTGATTTTCTCATAGAACCAACTTCTGGTCTTAATGATTTTCTCTATTGTTTTCATGTTTTCAATTTCATTTATTTCTGCTCTAATCTTTGTTATTTCTTTCCTTTTGCTTGCTTTGGGATTAGTTTGCTGTTCTTTCTCCAGTTCTTCCAAGTGGACAGTTAATTCCTGCATTTTTGCCTTTTCTTCTTTTCTGATAAAGGCATTTAGGGCAATAAATTTCCCTCTTAGCACTGCCTTTGCTGCGTCCCATAAGTTTTGATATGTTGTGTCTTCATTTTCATTTGCCTCTAGGTATTTACTAATTTCTCTTGCAATTTCTTCCTTGACCCACTTGTTGTTTAAGAGTGTGTTGTTGAGCCTCCATGTATTTATGAATTTTCTGGCCCTCCGCCTATTATTGATTTCCAACTTCATTCCTTTATGATCCGAGAAAGTGTTGTGTATGATTTCAATATTTTTAAATTTGTTAAGACTTGCTTTGTGACCCAGCATATGGTCTATCTTTGAGAATGATCCATGAGCACTTGAAAAAAAGGTGTATCCTGCTGTTGTGGGATGTAATGTCCTATAAATGTCTGTTAAGTCAAGTTCATTTATAGTAATATTCAGGTTCTCTATTTCTTTATTGATCCTCTCTCTAGATGTTCTGTCCATTGATGAGAGTGGTGAATTGAAGTCTCCAACTATTATGGTATATGTGTCTATTTCCCTCTTCAGTGTTTGCAGTGCATTCCTCACGTATTTTGGGGCATTCTGGTTCGGTGCGTAAATATTTATGATTGTTATGTCTTCTTGCTTAATTGTTCCTTTTAATAGTATATAGTGTCCTTCTTTGTCTCTTTTAACTGTTTTACATTTGAAGTCTAATTTGTTGGATATTAGTATAGCCACTCCTGCTCTTTTCTGGTTGTTGTTTGCATGAAATATCTTTTCCCAACCTTTCACTTTCAACCTATATTTATCTTTGGGTCTAAGATGTGTTTCCTGTAGACAGCATATAGAAGGATCCTGTTTTTCAATCCATTCTGCCAGTCTATGTCTTTTAATTGGGGAATTCAGTCCATTGACATTTAGAGTTATTACTGTTTAGATAATATTTTCCTCTACCATTTTGCCTTTTGTATTATATATATCATATCTGACTTTCCTTCTTTCTACACTTTTCTCCATGTCTCTCTCTTCTGTCTTTTTGTATCTGACTCTAGTGCTTCCTTTAGTATTTCTTGCAGAGCTGGTCTCTTGGTCACAAATTCTCTTAGTGACTTTTTGTCTGAGAATGTTTTAATTTCTCCCTCATTTTTGAAGGACAATTTTGCTGGATATAGGAGTCTTGGCTGGCAGTTTTTCTCTTTTAGTAACTTAAATATATCATCCCACTGTCTTCTAGCTTCCATGGTTTCTGCTGAGAAATCTACACATAGTCTTATTGGGTTTCCCTTGTATGTGACGGATTGTTTTTCTCTCGCTGCCTTCAAGATCCTCTCTTTCTCTTTGACCTCTGACATTCTAACTAGTAAGTGTCTTGGGGAACGCCTATTTGTGTCTAATCTCTTTGGGGTGCGCTGCACTTCTTGGATCTGCAAATTTAGGTCTTTCATAAGAGTTGGGAAATTTTCAGTGATAATTTCTTCCATTAGTTTTTCTCCTCCTTTTCCCTTCTCTTCTCCTTCTGGGATACCCACTACACGTATATTTGTACGGTTCACATTGTCCTTGAGTTCCCTGATACCTTGTTCAAATTTTTCCATTCTTTTCCGGATAGTTTCTGTTTCTTTTTGGAATTCAGATGTTTCATCCTCCAAATCACTAATTCTATCTTCTGTTTCTTTAAATCTGTCATTGTAGGTATCCATTGTTTTTTCCATCTTTTCTACTTTATCTTTTACTTCCATAAGTTCTGTGATTTGTTTTTTCAGTTTTTCTATTTCTTCTTTATGTTCAGCCCATGTCTTCTTCATGTCCTCCCTCAATTTATCGATTTCGTTTTTGAAGAGGTTTTCCATTTCTGTTCGTATATTCAGCATTAGTTGTTTCAGCTCCTGTATCTCATTTGAACTATTGGTTTCTTCGTTTGACTGGGCCATATGTTCAATTTTCTGAGCGTGATCCGTTATCTTCTGCTGGCGTCTGGGCATTTAGTCAGATTTCCCTGGGTGTTCGACCCCACAGGTTGAAAGATTTTTCTGTGCAATCTCTGGGTTCTGTTCTTCCTATCCTGCCCAGTAGGTGGCGCTCGTGGCACACGCCTGTCTGTGGGTTCCACCAGTGAAAGTTGCTGTGGGTCCCTCAACTCTGGAAAACTCTCGCTGTAGGGGAGGTTCAGCAACCGAAGCGTCTTGGAAGAATGCCAGCTGGCCCGGGGTTCCAAACGTGGGGAGGGTCGCCGGCCGTCGCAGCACAGGAGAGCGTCCGGCCAAATTAGCCAGTCGGCCCGGGGCACCAAGCGTGGCGGGAGGGCGCCAGCTGTCGCAGCCCGGGAGAGTGCACTGTTCCCAGCCGACGGGGGAGTCACGTGTTTGGAAGGGATCCCCCGGTCACTGTTCTCCGCAGTCTGGGGATTTCCGACCCAACTATCTCAGTTGTTCCGGGGGGCCTCGTGTGGTGGGGGCACCAGCCGCCGCAGCCTAAGGGGACCGCCTGTCCAATTCTACCAGCTGGCCCAGGAAGGTGGAAGGGAGGGACTCCAGTCGCTTGCCGTCCCACCCAGGAAAGCCCGTGCCCCTTGGTGATCTCACCGGAGCTGGTTCTCCCAGATAGTCAGCCGTTCCAGGATGGGGTACGCTGTCCCTTTGATCTCCCTCGTGGCTCCGGGAGCTGCTCTGTATTATCTCCACTCCCCCAGTAGCTGTTCTGGAGGAGGACAGGTGAGGGCGGCAAGGCTGTCGAGGCTGGTGGCGGAGGAGCACGGTGAAGGCGGGGGAAGAGGGCACCATGGTGGTTGGAGAGCAGCCGGAGCAGGAGGGGGAGGAGAGGGGAGAAGGAGGGCGGGCGGCTCGGCTGCTGCGGGGCGTGGGCGCCGCGCGGCGGGTCGGCGGAGAAAGAGAGGGGAGAAGGAGGGCGGGCGGCCCGGCTGCTGCGGGGCGTGGGCGCCGCGCGGCGGGCCGGCGGAGAAAGAGAGGGGAGAAGGAGGGCGGGCGGCTCGGCTGCTGCGGGGCGTGGGCGCCGCGCAGTGGGCCGGCGGAGAAAGAGAGGGGAGAAGGAGGGCGGGCGGCTCGGCTGCTGCGGGGCGTGGGCGCCGCGCGGCGGGCCGGCGGAGAAAGAGCTACATTAGCTGAACTTTTAAAAGTTCTTTCCTCTCACTCCCCGCATGGATACCAATACCTTGTAACTGTATGGGCAAAGAGAGTATTTCCTTTTTAACCTTTGAGAGAATAATCTGTGAATACTCTTATGTCACAATTTGACCAGTGACATTTTTGGCAGAAATATGAAGATAATTTAAATACATGTAGAAAAAAGAATGCCTATAATTCAGTACATGTGATTTAAAAATAAAAACTTTTTGAAAATCTAAGAAGCCAACTTTCTAACCCATAACACTTATAGCAAGTACCAAGATGGGATCTTAGACATAGTTCCTTTTCATTAGGAATAGGAAATTATTTTATTGTCACCGTTGCTCTTTAGCATAATTTTACAATTTTTTTTTTTTTTTTAAACCTGGGCAGGCACTAGGAATCGAACCCGGGTCCTTGGGCATGGCAGGCAAGCACTCTTACCTGCTGAGCCACCCTGGCCCGCCCAATTTTACAATTTTTGATTGATGTGATAAGACATAAAGAAAGTGATAAATAGTATAAGTACTTGAAAGGAAGAAACAAAACTGCTGTAATTTAGATATATTATGATCCTTTACATGGAAAACCCGGGAGAATCAACACATTATTAGAAGTAAGAATAAAACCCATCAGGGTTGTTAGATTAAAAATACAAATCAACATTTTTATATATCAGCAATTACTGATTATAAAATGTGATTGAAAAAAGATACAGCATTTACCAAAAAAATGTAAAGCATGTAGGAATTAACCAATAAAAATGTTTTATGAAGATAGTTATAAAATGTTTTTATAGGACATAAAGGAACTGAATTGATGGAGAAATACAGTAGGCTTATAGAAATGATGAATCCAATACTTCCCAAACTAATCCAGAAATTTACTATAATACCAACAAACTCTGAAGATTATGGGAGGGGAAGTTGAAATTAGAGTTTGGTTTTAAAATGCACATGGAAAAATGAGGATTGATGAAGAAGAAAAGAAAATTGTCAAATAGAAGCAATTGTTTTATATACTGTGACATATTACCAAACGAGGGCAATTAAAACAGGGTGAAAATGGGTCACAGAGAGATGAGCAGATCAAGAAAACAGTTTGAGGAGTTCAAAAATATACCCATGTGGAAACTCTTGATTTTATTATCGAGACAACCAAAAGCAGTAGGGAAAGTTTAGTATGATGAATGGCGTCAAGAAGCTTGTTTACTCTATGAAGGAAACTAAAATTAGATTACACCCTACAGACTAAAAGAACTGATTTCCAGATGGAAAAAACCAAAACATTAAGAGTGAAGTGAGGAAATCATTTGAAGAAAATATAGAAGGGGAAAGGGAATAAATTTCTTAAATTAGTCACCAAAAGCAAGAACATGAAAGGAAATATTTTGTGGATTTGAATATGTCAGAATTAGATAGCAAATAAATTAAAGAATGAGAGAAGAAATTTGCATATATATAACTAATAAGGGATTAAGATCTAGTATATATGAGATTGCTACAAATCTGTAAGAAATTCCAATGAGAAACTGGGCAAAATATTTATAGGCCAGCCACAAAAGGCAAAACCAGAATAGATAATGTGATGTACAGAGATGTTCAATCTCATTAGTTATCAGAGTTATGCAAATTAAAACAGCAACAATAGCCACCTTATACCTATCTGATTGAAAAAATTAATTGCAGATGGAATTGTGTACTAAAGATGTTGGGGAAAAAAGGAATTGTAAACTGGTTCAGCTATTCTGGAAAGTGATTTGGAGTACTTAGTCAAGTTAAATAAGTAAATATCGAATTCTGGATGCAACACCTAGATAAAAGCTCCCAGAAATTTACAAAGATATGTATGAATAGATAAGAATATTCATCACAGCATTTCTTACAATAGCTACAAATGTGAAATGGATTATGCATCCAGCCAAAAGAATGTTATATGGGAAGGATGGAGCATTATTCACCAGCTGAAGCAAATGTTCTAGATTTTTCTATAGATTGATCTATATTAACCATTAAATAGACAGATATCAACATAGATAGAAAAGCGCTGTGTTGAAAAAGTTAGAAGAAAAAATAATTTGATAGAACATATCAATAATGTAAATTAGTCAAGAGTGGGTACTTAAAGGGGACAGATTGAGGTAGGGACAAAAGGGATAAATTACTAAAGCAGAGAAAAGAGACTATGCAAAGACCAATGAAGATACTGACACAAATTGAAGATTCAGATTGAGGCCATGTCTGTGCCCCTGAATTACATATGTTTTGTGCATATATTTTTGTATCACGTAAGAATTTGTTAAATATTGTCAAATAAATACACTTCATTTTTATTTTCAAATGACTTCACATTTTCTTGCTTTAATCCATCTGACAAGTAACCTGAAGTGCATTTCTACCTATGTGAGCCTTGGAAAGCCAATCCCTTAAATGATTCAACCAAATTTAGAGCATCTAGATAAGCCTCTGATACCGCTTTGGGTTAGCCTCGCCAGTTTTCTTATTCCTTCTCTGGATTAGCATTATCTGTGGATTAGTCCATGAAGTGGGCTGGGGGTATCGGGAAGCTGGAGGGGTTACCCCAAAATATCCAGTTTATAGCATACCTCATTCCACCCCATCAAATACAAATCCTGAGTCAGGACCTCTGGTTTATATTATATCATGGTATAACTCAAACAGCCTGAGTTGAAGATCAAAGCCAAATTTCAAACCTTGTTTTCCTTCTTATATTCGTGAAGTCACAGCTGAATCCCTTAAATTTTCCAGTCCTCAAACCCTTTGTCTATAAAATGGGAATAATCTCTATTAAGTAAGTTCAAAAAACAGTATAAAATAATGTCTATGAGTTTGGGAATAGATTCATTTGGTCCCAGATTCAATTTTCAGATCTTCTTTACTAATTATATATCCTTGTGCAAGTTGGTTAACTTCTCTGAATGTCTTTTTCTTATCTAAAAAGCAAGGCTATTAGTTTAAAAGCACTTACATCATGTGTGGTTGTGAAGCTGAAATTTCAAAGCTTAAATTAACTTGTTAGCAGAGGGCCTGACAAATAATTAGAGCTTAATAAATATTAGCAAAATTGTTATCACAGTTGTTGTGAAAATTGAAATGTTAGTAATTTATGTAAATAACTTAGCATTATTCCTGGCTTCCAATAGAAGCTCAATTAGTACTAGTTCCCTTCTTTTTTGAGCAACCATAAAAAGTGGATCTAATTTGCATAGGACTTGAAAGGATGTTTTCACAAATAGTCCTGTCCACAGAAACTACATAGTTACCTTTGTTCAAGGTTTTCAAAATAACTTTCTCACCAATACACCTCAATCTTCATCAAAAAGACAGTTAATGTTTTTTGTCAAGGCAAGGATAGCTCAAACAATCTCTCTGAAGAAAGGACTACTTGAAAGATCTAAACACATAGGAATTATCTGCTGCCTATCCCACATTCCTTGCAAATACCCTTCAGTCAAGTGACAGAAGACAGAAGAGTCTGAGATTATGTTTCATAGTGCACAGAGCCAGTCTGGTTTGACCTTAAACAGAGGAGCATAGCAGCCTTTCCCAGAGGAAGGGGAGAGGCTGCTTCTTAGCATTGTTCATGAGAAAATCAATAGAAAGAATTGGAGCCAGAGACTGACAGCTGAGAGGACTAGGAAATTCTAGAAATTGTCACGATAACCCTCTGAGATATGGGTTAGAATTTGATCTCTGAGTGCCTTTTCAAATAAACTGCTTCTTCAAGTCAAAAGTTCTATTTAATGATAAAGTCCAAATCTCATTTCCTTGACTCCCAAGGGACCCAGGCAGGAATGACTCACATTTTCTTTTTGTGAGATATCTTCATAGACATTACATTCTAACCAAACTCAAGGAAATACTTGGGAGATGAGAAGTAAAACTTTGAGGAAATGTTACTCATGTCATGGGAAGAGTAGAGAGAAAAAGGATCTGTAGATGTTGCAATAGAATCCAAAGATATTAGCAGGGGAAAGAGGAAAATATAGCATTCAGTCTTCATCAGAATTTGTTGTAGTCCAGTTCAGGTCCCTCCCATCTAGGATTGTAATTGAATTGGGCCAACTGTAATCATCTTCTCTGATGCTGTCCTTACAAGGAAAGGCAGGGCCCTCTAAAACAAGAGCTCTACTCAGCGACGAGTCAGGAGTCTGCTTGGCCTTGCATATCCACGCTCCGTTCATTTAAGCAGCATCTATAGAAAGCGTTATATAGCAGGCCCTAGGCTAGGGGTGGTATTGATGAATAAGGCCCTGCCCTCGTGAATCTTACAGTCTAGTGTAGAAAGCAGATATGGAAATAGATAATCATATAAGATAAAATAAGGTAGATAGAAAAGTAGAGATGTGGACAATGGTTATTGCAAACACAGAACAGGGACTCAACACAATCTCAACAAAAGAAGGAAGAAGCGAGATGATTTCAAGGAGTGCATAAGGGAAAAATGTAATGCCTTAACTAAGACTAAAGTCAGGGAAAGATGACTGGGACCCATAGATTGACATTTTAGGAAAAGGGAGGAGTAAGATCAAAGTTGTGAAGCTCAGGAGAAATGATGCACAAGAAGTTGTGTTGCTGAAGAGAAAAGTATGATGCAGAGATGTGAAAGATGAATCTAGAGAGAGAGATAGTCCCTGATCATGAAGGACCAGAGCTTCATGCACAAGAAATGAGTCACTGGATGATTTTAGCAGAAGAGTAACATGATCAGATTTATATTTCAGAAATATCCTTCTAGCAATGGTCAAGAGCATAGATTAAAGGAGAGCATAGCTGAAAGCAGAGGGATAAGTTAGGAGAACATTCTATTCCCAGGTCCTAGGAAATATCGTCTAAATCATTGGAATTTTTCTTGGTTGAAGTATCTTTGCTATTCCTGGCGGGGTCTTCTTATCACACCTAAGAGTTTAAGTTAAAAAGATGACCTAGGGAGGGTGAGTCACACTGGTAGACTTAGGATGGGGGCTGGCCAGGCCAGAAAGACCAGTATGGGATTAAAGGGTGAAGGCTTTGAGCCAGGTGATGTCAGCCAAAGTCTGAGGAGGGGAGAAGGGTTGGAGATTGAGTTCAACCCTGTAGATATTGAATCAACCAATCATGCCTCTGTAATGGAACCCTTGTAAAAACTCTGGACGCTGAATCTCTGCTGAGCTTCCCTGAATGACAACATATATCCCTGTGCCCCGAGGCTGATGCATCCTATTCTACAAGGAAAGGATATAGAAACCTGTGTTTCAGCCTCTCCTAAACCTCTCCCTATGTATCTATTCCTTTGGCTCCTTTCTGTTCATATCCTTTTTGCTATAATATAATTGTAAGTATAGCACTTTCCAAAGTTCTCTGAGTTGTTCTAGTGAATTATCAAACCTGAGGGATTGGTGGAAACCCCCAAATTTGTAGCCAGTTGTTTAGAAATGTGGGTGATATTTGAAACCTCTGAAAGTGCTGCGGATGTCTGAAGTAAAGGGAACCTTGTAGAAAGGGAACCTTGCCCTTAACTTGTGAACTTGGCCTAACTCTGTGTAAGGTAAGAATTGCATTGCAGTTGGTGTCAGAAATTATTGTACCCCCACCTGTTTCCTAATTTACAGATAATAGTTAAGGTAGAACAGCCCCAGTTTAATCTAGTGTAAACTTGCTTTCTGAGGCCACACTGATTGGGAATGTGAAAAGCACACACAACTTGAGGTTATTTTTTCAGTTCTGAAAATCTTCTTCCAAGCTTTAGATCCAGTAAATTCTCAATACCATTTATTATTATTATTAGATCAGAAGTTTACTCTGTATTGCTATTGGTGTATTCTACCAGTCTTAGAACTCAGTTATTATTTCTTCCTTTACTCATCTTATGTTTGCTGCTTTGTGCATGAAGATCCTAAAGATGAAAGCAGGGACAATTTATTTGGTTTTGGATTTTTAATTTCTCCCATCACTGGTTTGGCATTGGACTCTGAAACAGAATAACCTCTTAGAATCCAGAAGGGAGAATTAATCTATAAAAATTCAATTAACCTGTATAATGCTCATTGAGTTCTCTCTGAACTTAATCAGAGTTTTCTTAACTTATTAGCTGCTTCACCTATTTTTGCATCGTGTATCCTGTGATGATGGCACTAAACAATCAGAATAATGCTGACAGGGTGAACAAACTAATAAGGTAAATCCAAGGCTTAGATCTCTCCATCACTTGTCAGAGACATCTAAATAAGTCTTTTCACTGTTGAGTTTCAAAAGGCAGGCTTCCCCCTGATGGTTTGGGAGGACAAGCCATTATACCCCACCCAACACAGGAATCCACGAAACAGGTGTGCTACCAGCTGTACTCCTTTCTGACTTGCTGTATCTGCCTGGAGAAACCTCTAGACCACTCAAGACCCTTAGGCTTCTGCTGGAGATGCCATATTATAAAGCCCACCTTAGGGACAATGTTCTTAACAAAGCTGTGAAGAGACAATGTATGACTATAAATTGTTCTGAGCTTTCAAATGGAGAGAGACCTCTATTGAGAGATCTGGATAGAATCAGAAAGTTACTTTGGATAAGTTACCCTGTAGTTTCCTCTCTATTTATTCAAAAACCTTTAGCCACGAACTGTGCTTAAATTGCTTGTTGGACACCCAAGCAACGATGACCACAAGACAGATGGGGTTGAATTGCTAGAGAGTTTTGAGCTGGAGATAAGATTTATGAACCTTGGCTTCCAAAACAGAGTTGTGTCTTTGGATATAAGATAAGGATACTACATAGAGAGAGGAGAGCAGTGGACAGAGGAGAGAACATGTAGATAACTGACATTAAGAAGCTTAAGCAAAGGAAGAGTACCACTAAGGGAAGTAGACTCCTGAGTAGAGTCTAAGACACAGCAGTCAGAGGTAGGAGGAAGAAAAGATCAATAAGTCAAATGTGAGGGAGGATAGGAAAGGTCTTCAAATGTTGTGGAGATATCAAGAATGACAAGGACAAATTGGTTATGACAATAATGCTGTCAGTAATAACCTCGGGAGAAGTAGTTAGATGAAGTGTTGGAAGCTGTAAACAGATTGTAGAAATTTGGAGATTCAATGAGAAATACTTATTTGTTTCCATTAAATGTAGACAATCTGTCTTAGAAATTTGACTTTAAGGAGAAAAAGGTAGAAGAAAAGGAAAGAGTGAAAACCAGAGAAAGAGGTTAAAGTATAGCAATAAGTAGACAGATTAAATAAGTAGATAAGAGATAGGTGGCAACTTGAAAGACAGGTAAGATAGGATGAATTTGCAGTGTCTCTTATCTGCATGTTTCTTTTGATTTTCCTCAGCAGTCTAAGAATAGGTACAAAGAAATTGCATGATTGCACCAAGCCAAGGCTTGATTGCAGGACAGATGACAAAGGGCTCTAGGGACAGAGTAGAAAGAAACCATGAAATGAACCATGAGGTCTTGCTAAATATGGGAGAAAGTAAGGGAAGAAGTGTGGGGGTAGGGTGGCAAGGGAAACTGAAGTAATTTGGAGACTACAGGTTTTGAAATGGTCAAAGATTGGGTCTTTGAGGAATTTGTTTCTGAATTCTGGTTCAAATGTGAAAAAAATAACTGAGTAGAAAGAAGTGGAGGTTGTCAGCAGGTGAAATACTGGGGTTAATATTTCAGGAACAGTTCTAGGTGATGACGGGAGCCGGAGTGTGGTAATGGATGAGGGTGGCTTCAGTAGAAAGTAGGCGTCTCTGGGATTGAGGATATCAAAGCACTTTGGGGCTGGAGTTCAGGACAGGTTGTTGGCAAAATATCAAAATCATTCAGGATTTTGGCAGGAGTAGGAACGCAGGGCTTTTCCATATATCTGATGCTCAATTCCTCAGTGATCTTTGAGGAAGGGCAGAGACAGAAAGAGAAGGAAATGGTTGCTCAACAAAGATGTTCCCAAAGAGGTTGAACAGTGGTTTGGAAGTAGCAATGGGGAACAAGAAGGATGCAAAGGCCCTACCTCTGGCTTTGAGGCCTGTAGGAGGAGGAAGAGTGAGAAGCCCTACTTGGGAAGTCAACCAGATAGCAGAATCCGGGAGGCATTGCAGGCAAGAGGCAGGAAGATTAGCCCCAAGTTAGGGTGTAAGGGGTTTAAATCTACCCAGGATTCTGGAAAAGCAGAACTATTTGGTCCAGTGGTTTTGAGTGGTTAGGAAGAGCCTCTGAACAAAGCATTACAAAGGGAAGATAAGATAACTCTCCTTGGTGAATGAAAAAAAATCCTCTATATATGTTTCCAATTCTATCAGTCAGCCTTCAAATGCTGTAAGCTTTATGAGAGGATCTGTGTCTTATTGCATGATTCTTAGAGTTTGGCATAGTGCCTGGCATATAGTAAGTTCTCAAGTGTTGCATAAATATATGGACAAACAACTTGTTTTGCTGTGAACAAAAAAAAAGTTAGCATGGTTAACATACAAAAGCCACAGCTCATATCAACTCCTGCTATCCCAGGAAAAAAGTTCCTTTGTGGGACGTTTAAAATATTTCATTATTGACCCATATAAAGCATGCACTGTGATTCAGTAAATCAGATAATGTAGCATTCTCCATTTTATAACTGGGTATAGACAATGATTACATGTCTCTGCTATGGGGGAAGTTCTTTAAAGATGTATACGTATGTAATCTAAATCTGCTATATATATGTATCCTAAATCCTGAAGTCAGGATTTAGATTTCTCCCTCCTTCCTTCCCTCCAATTCCAAGCAATCTATTAATAAGTATTTACAAAATATCTGCTATTCAATATTTATAAGTATATTAGGAGACAAGACAGAAAAAAAGAAAAGACAGCAAAATTCCTGCCTTTTAAACTTGCCATGTTGTTGGGGGAAACAGAAGTCACACTTTAGAAGCATTTAGCAAACAGCATATAATTAAATACTCAATTAATTCAGGTAATATTTTAGGCATCCCATGGAAGAGGAAAGCAGTCCTTGAGGAGAAGACTTAAGGAATTGATAGAATATGCATAAACAATGAGGGGGAGATGAAGGGTAGTTTCCCTTTGATATTCTCAAAGTCCATAATTTGTCATTTCCTTCCATTCCCCAGATAACAATCAACACACATCAACAGTTGCCAGGAAAAGAGCTTTATAAAAACTTGTTTTGTGTGATATACTGGCAGGAGTAGAAAAACAGAGAGTTAGAAAAGAGGAATGAAACCAATAACCAAGGAAGCCAACCAGCTGAAGAAAAGCACCTTTTTTGTTGATTGGAAGGAAGAACTGGCACTGTTCTCCTGTCTGTGGCCTTTTATTTCTGGCCTAGATTTAGCATTTTGTTTGAATTTGTATTAACATGTGAAATCTAATACAGAAGACTGATTCTCTCAATACAGGGTGTTTAATTTAACAAAGCTGCAAATTGGGTAAGTGACTTTGAAGAATATGACAGCATTTCTCCTCTGCCATGTCAGGAGCAAGATTATCCCTAAAAGCCATGGCTGGAACTGGAAAGAGCAAATGTGGGTTATGACCAGAGAAGCAAGTGACGGTCCCAGGTGATAGAAACATGGTAAACCAAAGAATATGAAATATAGTAAATTAAAAATGGTCAGAAAATGAAGCATTGTGAATTTCCTGGAAGTGGTTCTAGCAATGCGTAACAAACCTGAACATAAGTGTGCACAAGAATATATATGAAAATGTGTGACCCAGGATGTTCATCACTGCAGTGAATATAAAAGCAAATCAATAGTCAAAATATCTCCTTGAAGGTGAGTTAAAGAAATTACAGAAAATCTTAAAACAGAGTTAGAATGTAAGGTATAAGCTAAAGTTATCTAATCTTTTAGTGAAATGGACATTTGTTCATGATGTGGTTGAATAAAATTGCAAGTTGCAAAGCAACCTGTAAAAATTAAGTCAAATTTTATGCAAAATTAAAATGCAATACTGAGTTAAATAATTCCAATAATCTAAAAAAACTATTATCTATTATCTTCCAATCTGAAGTCTCCATTTGATATCCTGCTCCTGTCTTAAAACCGTGGAGAAAAGTGTTACCAAATGGTGTTGGCTGGGGTAAGAGAGAACCAATATTGAATACTTCCAGTCTTTCAGGAGTTATACTGGGTACTTTTCATAGATTATTTCATTCAATTCTGCAAGTAACTCTGAAAGGAGTGAATAATATTATTCTCATCGTACCGATGAGGCCATTCCACTTTACCAAAGAGAGTTTTTGACAGATTTATCCAAATTTACACTGCCTATAAAGATTGAAGGTGAGACTGAAACCCAAGACTGTTAGCTTCAAAGACTAATTTATTTGCAATTTCACCCACAGTAAAAGTGAGGGGTTCCTAGAGATAATCTTTCTTTGGGGACTGGTGTTCTCTAGCAAATTTGCCTTTCCTCAGCAAAATGATCTGTATGCTTTTTCTGGTGTTTGATCCCCTCTCCCCACATGCACACACTTTTCCCTCTTGTGCCAGTTGGAAACAATAATGTACCTCAGAAAAGCCATGTTCTAATTCTGATCCAATCTTGTGGAACCAGACCTATTGTTTAGGGTTTAAACTTTGATTGGCTTGTTTCCAGGGAGATGTGACCCACCTAACTGTGTGTGAGAACTTTTGATTAGGTATTTTGCATGGAGACGTATCTCTATCACTCAAGGTGGATCTTAATCCACCCCCTGAGTCCCTTAATAGGGAATCATTTTGGAAGAAAGCTTCAGAGCTGACATGGATAAGAGACCTTTGGAAATGCAGAAGGAACCCCCACACACACACACACTCCGTAAAGCTCTTTGAAATCAAAAGCCAAAGGACCAGCAGAAGCCAGCCACCCACATACCTTCCCAGCTGACAGAGGTGTTCTGGACCCATTGGCCTTTCTAGAGTCAAGGTATATTTCCCTGGATGCCTTAGTTTGGACATTTTGATGGCCTTAGAACTGTAAACTGCAAAGTAATACATTTCTTTTTTAAAAGCCTTTCTATTTCTGGTATAGTGCATTCCGGCAGTCTTAGCAAATCAAAACACCTCTTAAATAACTTTCTTATGTTCTTGCCTTCATCCTTTGGTTCCTTGCTCCTTTATGCCCTTTTCACAAAAAATTTACCTTCAGGAAGGGCTCTGAAAAATGTCTTCATCAGTCAGGGTTCTCCAGAGAAACAGAACAAACAGGATGTGTATAAAGAGATCTACTACAAGGCATTGTCTCATGTGATTGTAGGGTTGGCAAATTCCAATCCATTGGGCGCTCTGGCGGATAAAAATTCTGGTGAGCATGGTGTTCAGTTTTTGAGTTTAAACTGAGTTTGAATGAAGTGGAGGCTGAAGCCTCAAGGCAGAATTCCTCCTGAAGCCTGAACCCCTTTTTCCTGCTAAGACTGGAAACTGATTGGATGAGGGCCACCCACACTATGGGAACTGCCTCCTTTCCTTAAGTGTACATTAATGCATACAATAACCCCATCTGGGAAATACCTTCACAGTAACAACCAGAGAGTGTTTGGCTGAACAACTGCACACCATCAACTTGCCAAGTTAACACATAAAATTAACCATCACACAGTCTAACTTAACTTTCTGTAAATCACTCGTTGGGTTATCTCAAATAGGAAGATTTGCTTTGCATGCCTTTATCATTCTGATATAAAAAGTATCAGTAAGCCAATGAGGGTAAATTTTCTTAATGATTCTTTGCTACCCAAAAGCAGATATATACTTCATTTTCACATCACCCTGCTTTTTTAGAGACATTTCCATTAACCTGGTAAACATGAGCTTCCTGGGGTTTCCAATGATTCAGAGGGGGAACAACCCTTGGGAGACAGCTCCGTCCCCCACTGGGCAGACCCAACAGTTTTAAAGCTCTTACATTGCAAGCCAGAGGTTTCCTGTTTCATTTTGTCAGGGTAACCATTCCCAGTTCCTTTAATAGTTTGTCTCATGTCATTATTGAGGAATCTGGTCACCCTCCAAACATAGACAAGAATGTCAATATTCCTCTTAAACTCGGTACCCAAACCAACTAGATACTTCCCGTGCAGTTAGCCCTACCCAGTGAAATGATGAGTTCTCTTATTTGGATACTCTTGTTCTAGAACAACAATCCAAGACTGCAGTCATTTGGCAGCCTACCTATAACCCTTTATTCATTTTCACAGAGAATATTGATATAAAAGACTGTTCAGCCAGTCCCCATGCTTTATGTTTCTTTTGGGCTATGATATAGCTTTTCTTCATATAATTCCTGCTGACACTGAAATTAAGTGAGAAACTGAGTTATTTGTATTTCATAGTACATTATATCATTGATTGAGCAAAGTTTTCCTCTTGTTCTATTTTTTTTTTTTCTATTTATCCTTCATTCCCAACTACCTTTTCCCTCCACACATGGGCACCCACAGTAATTTGCGGTAATTACAGACATGTCCTGGAAATATCATATTATTTTGTAAGTGCATTTTTAAATTTACACAAATGGCTTTATGCTAACTCAATCATTTTTTAACCTACCTTCAACAGATGACAGTTTCCTCTATGAAGTCTTTTCCGGCATTTCCATCTGCCATGCCTTTGAACTCCTGTATAGATCTGTATTGTTTGCGTTACTTACTAGATTCTTAATGTATTTTGTGCTGCTTTCCTTTCTAGTCAGAGCAGAAGCACCAAGAAGAGAGAGGCCATAGAAATATTTGCTCAGCACAAAAGTGTTTTTCACATGTTGCTTAATGCATTCATATCGAACAAATGAATGAAAATACCCATGAAACTAAGCAGCCAATTTATGATTCCAAATTTTTTCATCTTCAACATTTCTCCTCCTGCATCAGAAATTGGCCCACTCATCTCATGGAGACATTTATATTCTGCACAGCAACTAAGCAAAACCCAAAATGTGGTTCACTACCGTAAATCCATTGATGTCATCGGTGGCCTTATGCATGCAAATAGGTGTTTCCAAAAGGAGGTCAGCTTCTACTCACTCAAGAAAGGCCCAGCAGATTTTTAGGCTGCCAAGTAGCCTAGGAGAAAGCTTCCGAATGAATCAAAGAAAAGTTGAAGCCAAGAGGGAAGAAAGAGTGACCAAAACCTCAAGCAGGTAGGTGGTGGCATTTGGGTCACTGCAGAAAACAAGACAATGAGGAAGACCTTAATTTGCCGAGACTTTTATGAGAGAAAACAAAGGTTATTGTGCTAGAGAATTCCAACCAGAAACCAGTGTTCAGATCAGTGTGACACAGGCCAGACAGAAATGTTCTGATGAACAAAGGAAAAGAATTAGAGGAGTCTATATGTTTTTTTTTAATTCCTGCACTGAAATCAGATTTGCTTCCAGCTTAAAAGCTTCATTTAACTCTGATCCTGAAATTTAACCCAAACTCAGGACATTACCTTTCTTTTTTTTCCCCATTCTTCTTTGCTATGTGGTTCTGAAAATGTCCTTTTCCATATGGACCTCAGTGACCTACCCTGGGAAATGGGGCTCTAGTACTTACCATATTCCTGCTTCTAAAGATATATTGGGAAAAATAACTGGAATTTTAAAAAGAACATTCATGTTTTAGTCCCTGGCATTACTATTGATCACCTAGGTGATGATTCCAGCCATTCATTTCTTGCATTCTGCATTCCAGTTCGCCTTTGAAAGAAAACCAGGCAGCTAAAGCAGAGGCTGGAACTCTCCCAGCTCAGTGCCTGCAGAATGAAATATAGCTCTCAGCATAGAAAATGTCCTTCCAGTGCTCCAGGAAATAGCACTCGGTGTTCAGCCCCAGGGAATGCAGTGTAGCCCTAGCCATTCTTCACCTCTCACCGACGCGGCCACCATTGCCTTCTTGGGCAGTCAGAATCGATTTATGGAGGTGAGTAGCCATTCCAAACTTTAATTAAGCATGTAAAGAACCATTTTTTTTTTTTTTTTTTTTTGTAAAGGGCACCTACCCAGAAAAATGAGGGCTGGACCCCTGTGGAACACTAATTATCTTTCCAATGTTTCATCTTGTCTCCTTGGTTTTCTTCAGGTTGAGCTGAGAGCCTGGGCTAGTCAACAACCCCCACAGCTGAGTTCTGCCCTCCCAGAGTCCTGGTTATATAAATACTGCTCCAGAGGCAAACTTCCTCCTCCACCCTCTTGCTAATTTTTCTCACTCTTGTCTTCCTTTCCTTTCTTTCTCTTTTGAATTTTTCTTTGGGCAACACGAGATCTTGGCTGCCATGGAAATGGGAACCATGGTGATGCACAGGTAAACAGTTACCCCTTTGAGTAAGCATTTAGGAAATAAAAATACAGATGACACATGAGCCAGTTGTTCCCTCCAAGTCCTGCCTTGGAAAGATGCTATTCAGAAATGCTGTAGCCTAAGCACTCGCCAAATTAGTGAGGTTTTGTGTATTTGCTTCCTTGGGAGAAGGGGGGAATTAGAGGCCAATAAAGAGGGACAATAGCCACACATCTGAGTAAATGAGGGCTTATCAAATTGTGGAGAACAGGTTGTCCATACTCAGTGCTGGGAAATGCACTCCCAAAATTATGTTCCAAGGAAAAAATAGACGATAAAGAGAGAGGAAGGTGGAAACCTGGCCATTTTGGAGTCTGATTCTAATACCATGTATGTGAGTAACACCTCCTCAGTTATACCTCAACAAGACAGACCTACATATGAGGAGAGAGCAAGAAAGGACTTTGTAGGTAGGAAGATGGAGTGTATCCTGGATATTGAATCTCTACTTTACCCACTCTCCATTTGATGATCTTTCTGGTCCCTAGCTATACCTGACAACCCCCTGGGACAGTCAGATTTGTTATGACGTCTGTAACTTACTTTAAAATACTTCAACCCAGACAGTGTAACAGAATGCATACATGAGCCAATTTCATATTTGACTCTCTGGGGAGATGTTGCTCTAATCAAGATTCAAGCTCTAGGTGTGCTTGGCTGGCATTTTAACAAAAATCCACCCTCCAGGGGCAGTTACTCCAGGTACCTCTGCTCTCTGCACTTTGGTCAGGAACCAGTGCTGTGCTAATCAGCACATTAATATCAGGGTATTATTAACGAAGACAATGTCTTGTTGAACAGCTTGGTAAATGTTAAAAATGTAAAATCTCGGCCTGGATTTTAACCATCACCCCTGGACTAGAGTGAGGCAGGCCAGGTCCCTAGGGCACACATTTTAAGGAGACACTCACTCTCAGCACTGCGCACATGCAATGCCTGAATGGGAGTGTCCCCTAAGCCTGACGTGCTTTCCTTGCCCTAGTTCCTGCCCAGGTCCCGCCGTTTGCTTAGGAGCCCTTCTCAGATGCTGACTCTCAGTTGCTGAATCCTGACTCTGGAAAGTTGCTGTGTCTGCCACATCTGACCCTTTCAAGTGGCATCTGGTCAGGGACGTAGCGAAGGATGTCGCACTGGAACCTCATCTAGAGTATAATGCTGCTCCTGTGAACCACGTTATGCTGCTTGTTTGTGTGTTTGTTTAACGTGTGTCTGTGGGATGCCTGGTTTTGGACTGAGACATGAGACACCATTTATTATTATATTATTATTATTTTAAATATTTTTATTGAGAAATCTTCACACACATACAGTTCATCCATGGTATACAATCAGTGGCTCACAATTAGCATCACTTAGTTCTGTATTCATCATCATGATCATTTTTAGAACATTTGCATCACTCCAGAAAAACAAATAAAAAGAGAAAAGCCATACATCCCATACTCCTTATGACCCCCTCACATAGACCCCTAGCATTTCAATCTACCCATTTTATTTTACCACTTATCCCCCCATTATTTATTTATTTATTTTTCCCTATTATTTTTTTACTCATCTGTTCATACCCTGGATCAAAAGAGCATCAGACCCAAGGTTTCCACAATTAAAGGTCACACGTTCAAAGCTACATAGTTACACAATTGTCTTTAAGAAACAAGGCTCCTGGAGCACAGTTCAACAGTTTCAGGTACTTCCCTCTAGCCCCTCCAATACACCATAACCTAAAAAGAAATATATATACAATGCATAAGAATAACCTCCAGGATAGCCTCTTGACTCTGTTTGAAATCTCTCAGCCATTGAGACTTTATTTTGTCTCATTTCTCTCTTTCTCCTTTTGGTCAAGAAAGCTTTCTCAATCCTGGCTCATCCTGGGAGTCCTGCCCCACGTTGCCAGGGAGATGTATACCCCTGTGAGTCAGAGACATGAGTTTATAATAATCAGATAGCTAGGTTGTAGGAGTGTAGCTAGTCCCTCCAACCTCCAACCCTTTGGGCGACCACTGTTTTTAACCAAAAAGAATCTAAAAGTTGTGCTTGATGAAAATAATTTCCATTATCCTCACAACATTTCCTGCCCCTCCCTGGACCCTTGAGTTGTGGGCAGGGGATGTGTAGTGAGTTAAAATAGACTAGGGCCTTTTCATATTGTCACAGTGCTTCAGTGTCTTAGATGCTGTTGGCAGGTCTCTCCGTGAGCACCCTGACACCTGCTTATACGAGAAAAACAGCTTCTCCCTCTCCTCCCCACATCCTACCTGGAACCATGCTTCTGTAAAAGCCAACTGCAAACTGCCCAACCCCCACTCTTGCTTGACCACCTGCTCAGTCTCCACGTGATAAAGGCATAGCCCCAAGTCCACCATGACCTTTTGCTCCCTGCCTGCTCAGCTGAGCTCTGCTCCTGCCTGGTTCCCTGAGAAGCCTGTTCTTCTTCTCTGACTTTTCTGTTGCCCATGTCTGGTATCACTTGTCCTTGAAGCGCCTGGCTGTTGATATAGAGGTCGTGACAACATAGAACCCCTAACTCCAAAGTGAGCAACAGCTCATGGATGGGGCTCACTTCGCCTCTCCCATATTCCTGACCTGAAATTAAAATTGGGGAGTGGGTAGGGGAAGTTAACTGAGTAATCTTTTTGTGTTGCTACATCTCAATAAAAGAAAAATTAGGGGTAAATTAGAACCCAAACAGCTGATTGATATGGAGGGTTCAGTAATTCTTTTTCAGACTCAGAAACAGCAATATATAATAGGCCCTCTCCAGCCTCAAACTGATTTCCACTCAGTGGAGAACAGACTATTTGACAGGATTAATTATTTTGATGGCCACAGAGAGTTGAGCCAGAGAATGACTAATACGCAGGGCTCAGGTGGTGATGGGTTGCCTCCTACCTTCCTAGGATGATTCCACTGAGCTATACCTCCTACCTGAAAGTTTCCCTATGATGAAAATGCTGGGCTTCAGTAAAAATCAGAATCCAGTCAGGGGTCAGCCTCTGATGGGACTTAGTCACTAATCTGTGGAAGGAGTAGGATGAGCCTAAATCTTTGGAACAGAATAATTGCCAACTCAAATAATTGCCGATGTTTACTGAATGCTTAGTAGGATACTCCACTTTATAAGTAACATCTCATTCAATCCTGAAATAACCCTGTGAAATAAGTATCATATATCCTCATTTCACCAAAGATGAAACAGAGGCACAGAGAGGTTGAGTAATGTGTCCAAGTTGCACAGCTAGTGAGAAATGCAATGAAGATTTAGGTGGTCTGACTGCAGAGCCCTCACTCTCAAATACCACACTGTGTTTAAGGCTATAGCAGCTCTCTTAGCAAATGGGAACACTGTGGAGTTAAACTGATAACTGCAGTTGCAGGAATGCTGAATTCTAACAACTTGACTCATTTCACCCACCATTTGTCACATTTATCCATAGGAAACTAGAGAGAAAGTATAATTTCCTTTCTTATTAACAAACACCCACATCTTTTTGCCATTTACATCATTAAATCTATTTTTACCTTATATAAAGTATGCTATCTGTTCACAGAAACAAAACAAAATAAAACAATGCCCAAAGTAGAACAAGAGAGAAAACAGCATCACCCTTTCTTCCTTGCTCTGTTGGAAACCTTCCTCTCCAGCTGAGCTATGGGAGACTGAGGAGGTGGGCTCTGCAGTCGACTTTCTTGAATCCAAAGACAATAATGACAAAACACTGAGAGGCAGCAGCCTGATTTGGAAGGAAATATATTCCCTTCAATTTACGGGTGTTAGAGGCTGTGCCAGTTTGAAAGAATTTATGTACCCTAGAAAACCCTTGCTTTAATCCTAATCCATTTTGCGGCAACTGTTTCTTTTAATCCCTATTCAATAATGCAGGTTGGAAACTTGATTAGATTATCTCCACCGAGATGTGACTCACCCAATTGTGGGTGTTAACGTTGGGTTAGAGAAAGATGTGACTCCACCCATTCCAGGTGGGTCTTGATTAGTTTACTGGAATCCTTTAAAAGAGGAATCATTTTGGAGAGAGTCCCTTTTTGAGAATGAAGAGTTAGCTATGAAAATGATGAGAGCCCATGCAGCCAGAGACCTTTGGAGCTGAAGAAGGAAAACATCCCCAGGGGAGCTTCATGAAACAAGAAACCTGCAGAGAAAAGCCAGTAGACATTGCCATGTTCACTGTGCCTTTCCAGTTAAGAGAGAAACCATGAATTTCATTGGCCTTTCTTAAGTGAAGGTAACCTCTTGCTGGTGCCTTAATTTGGACCTTTCTATAAACTTGCTTTAATTGGGACATTTTCTCAGCCTTAGAACTGTAAACTAGCAACTTATTAAATGCTCCTTTTTAAAAAGCTGTTCCATTTCTGGTATATTGCATTCTGGCAGCTAGCTAACTAGAACAGATGCCATCCTAGTAAAAATGTGACTTGTTCCCCCCCCCCCCCCCATTTCTGAGGCAGAAAGTTCTCATTACATCACGATAAAGTCATAGCATTTCTAGACCACCCTCTAAAGATCTATTATAAAATAAAAAATACAACCACCAACAGGTATTTTGGTATGTCAGGACAAAAGATGGAATGCCTACAATAGAAAAAACGTGATTTCCAAATAAATGAATTCTTTTCTTTTTCTGCTTCAATTCGTGAACATTTTTGTTTGATGTTCATCTTCTCCATATTCTTCTCAGAGTGATGACTAACTTCACATTCCAGGAATGGAGTTTAAGATGATGTGGCTGGGGCCGTGCACCGGTGGCTCAGTGACAGAATTCTTATCTGCCATGCCAGAGATCCGGGTTCGATTCCTGGTGTCTGCCCATGCAAAAAAACAAACAAACAAAAGATTGATGTAATTGATTAAGGAAGGCCACCGATTTTTTGGAATACCTCTCATGGTTTGAAGCTGTTTATACCTCAGGAAGAACATATTCTTGAATCCAGTGAATTTCTGTGGGTTTGAATCCACTATAAGTAGAGCCATTTGAGGAAGTTACTTCAGTTAAGGTGGGTCTCACTTCTATCAGAATGGGTCTTAATCCTGTTACTGGACACCTTCATAAGAGAATGAAATTCAGACATGAAGGAAACCATGGAAATGAGAAGCTGTAGGTCAATGAAACCCAAGAGAAAAGGAAGAGACCAGCACAGCCTCCACGTGCCCTTCCATGCAACAGAGAAGCCAAGGATTGCCGGCAGCCAGTCTTTAGGCAGAAAGCATTACCTTGATGGTGCCTGGATTTAGACATTTTCCCAGGCTCAAAACTGTGAGTGAATAAATTCTCCTTGTTTAACCCAACCCATTTCATGCTATTTTGCTTTGAGCAGCCTAAGAAATTACAACAGGGATCTAGGTCTTTACCCCTTAAGTCTGGAAAGGCCTTATGACTGTTTTGAAAAATAGAATATAGTGGAAGGGTCACTTTGTCAATTTATGAGTCCATCACTTAAGAGTCTGGCAGCTTCTATGTCCTCATACTTGGCATACTGGCCCTTGGACCCCTGAAGCCACCATCATGCTATGAAGAAGCCCAAGTTAGTCATGTGGAAAGGTAACAAGAAGACAGAGAGATAGGGAGGGAGAGTAGAAGGGAGAGATTGGGGGGTGGGGGGTGGGAGGAGAAGGTAGAGAGGGGGAGAGGGAGAGGGAAAGAGGGAGGGAGAGAGGGGAAAGGGGAGAGTGGGGGGAAGGAAGAGAGGGAGAAAGCAGCTAGCTTTCCTTGCCCAAACACCAAGCATGTGAAAGTAGAAAACATCTTAGGATGTCCAACCCAAAGAAATCTCCAGAAAACTCCAGACCCAACTGTTTACCTAACTGCAGCCACATTAGAGACAGCAAGTAAGGACTACCACGCTGAGCCTAGCCAACCCACAGAACCATGAGTGATGATAATAAATGTTTACATTAAGCACTATGTTTTGGGCAGTTTATTATGCAGCAATAAATAAGCCAAACAGATGGTGAATTAAGAGAAGATCAAAAATATGAAAACATGGTGCCACTTAATAACTATGGGACACATGAAATTAACTTAAGCTTTCAGAATCCTATTCTTCTCATCTGAAAAATAGGTATAATTATGTTACTCTCCTTTTTTTTTTTTGTCTTGACTATCAGGCTACAAATTACAGAGTAAATAACAGCATTCTAAAGGATAGAAGTTATTATTAGTTATATTTTTATTGACAGATGCTTACTGTAAATTATAGCTGCTTGCAAAGCCAGAAGTTAGCCTGGCTTATTTGAAACCTTAGTGGGAAAATTCAGAAAATAGCTCATTGTGATTTCCTGGATATTGTGCTAGGGATTATAGCAGCCATCTCTAAGAAGCAATGTGCTCCTGGAAACTATGCCAAAAATTGATAAATTCACACATAAAAGGCACAGATGTCTGCAATTACCACATTCTGTTTCTAGAAGTTGCTAATGCTGGCACCAATAAATAAAAACGCAGCCCAAGCGTGTGCTGTTGTCTTTCAGAAAGTTCAATTATCAAGCACAAGAACTGTGAAATAACAGGTAAAAGCAGAGAGAAGTCAAGTACAGGTAGGAGGTTTTTGGTGATGTCAACTAAGCAATGTGGAGAAAAAGCAAAGCACCATGAAGTGGCATGGCTTATGCAATAATAATGGGTGGCTTCAGTGTGGTGCCTCACAGTTGAGGAAGCAGTTCCTCACTATTTTATGTGACTTCTGTGTCAGCGAGGATTATTTATTTACAAGCAATACCGGATAATGCAAGCAAAAAAAAAAAAATAGTGTAGGTATATAAGCCACTTCACAGAAATGGAGGAAAACCAGAAAATGGAGTCTGTGAAAGGACAATAATGAAGGCTGTGTGAGAATCTGGGAGTAGGAATGAGTGGCTAGTTTCTTTAGAATGCCACTGTGGGAATCAGCTTCTCCATCCTAAATCATCTGCTAGAGATATACATTCCCAGGTGAGAGGGTGTGATTTGTAGTTTGGGTCACATCTCCCTCCTTGGTCCAGGGAGTGCAGGATGGTGGAGTGACAAATCCCATCTAGGCTGGTTACAGTCAGGGAAGTGTGGTTCATCTTTTAGTTCAGATCCCCCAAAAGTAGACCTGAGGTGGAGGTTCTTGTGCAAATGATGCTTTACAGAAGTATTCCTGGTGGAAACCCGTGGTAAGGAGGTTGGTTACCAGGCAGTAAAATAGATTCAGCCTGATCCTGCAGGGCAGCTCTAGTGTGTAGGTCTAGCCTCAGTGGTCCCATTGGGCTTTCATTGCCCCAGACCTGTCCTTCATTGGTTAAGGGCTTGCCCTGAGAAAATGGTTGTCAATCCCCAGGCACGTTCCTGTATTTGGGCATGGAAGGCACAGTGAGCTCCAGTAGACCAACAGCAGTCCTCCAGATGGAGCGGTACTGGGGGGTTTGTAGTTAAGCACACAAAGTAGTAAGGTTGATTCTGAGATCTGATAGTTAAGTTTCTACAATGAAAACATGGGGAATGGCTACTGGGCAAGTAAAACAATGCCCACTGTAATATCTGAAATGCTTTGCGAGATTATGATCTTTAATGCCCCAGTGTTTAACCCATTCCTTAAAATAACCGGCTAAGCTGTGTTGTCAACTTAATTTGCTCTTTTGTTGTTGTTGCAGAAATGTCCAGTTGTTTGGGCACAGGGCAGGCAAGGTTGTGCTGTAGTATAGATGCTGCTGTTTCCTTACCTGTGCTGTGGGGACAGGTCCCCCTAAAGCTCCCCAACCTTCCACCCACCCCACAGGCTTTATGGCTTTCACACCACAAGGATGACTAGAGAGTCCTGGGAAGGGTTCAAGAAGTTGTTTACTATGGTGGGGGCAGAGATTAGTGAGGAGAAGAAGAGGACTGTGGGGATATGAGAAGGAAAAGATGTGCCATTCTTTCACCTTTCTTGAAACAGGGAGTGCTGAATATTTTGAGCCCTTAGCAATGGATGGCAGGTGGGAAGCAGAGTTTGGGAAAGCATGACCTTCAGTACCCTGCAGGTCACAATTTCAAATGGCCATTTGTGTGTGTAAAATGAAGACATGCATGCATATAAGCATGCAAAATATTAACACCAACTGCTTAACAAGGTGAACTGTATTTAGGAATGGAGAAAAGCAAAAGGGAATTAACCTTGAGAGTTTCCTGTCCTAATAGGTTGAGGATAAAACTTCATTGTTCCAAAAAATGTTCTGGGAGGTTAGCTCACAGAATACTCGGAGAAGGGCAGGGGGAGTGGGGGGAAGGCTTCCTAGACCTTCCTAGGAAGAGGGATATTTCATTCTTCCCATAAAACCCACATATCTGCAGGAAAAGCTTGCTAACATGATTTGCAGGCCTCATGTACAAAAAGCAAGAAACAATGCTCTGTTAAAGGTGCTAAAGGAAAAACACTTTTCCCTTCCTTCTGAGATCCCTCTTTCTACCTCTTGTTCTTATGTTTTTTACTTGCTATTTTAATATGTCACTCCCTTGGGTACCAAGATGCCCCTGGGGCTATGTCCCTTAGCTCAGCAGCTTCCTCCTACCACTAGCCACCAACCAACACCTTATGCCCCAACTGGGGCCTGGGAAATAAGCATCCCATTCCCACTTGGCCTTCTGCCCCAACCCACAGCAGGCAGGTAATCCCAAGGGACTGCAATCTCAGCACCCAGGATGTGCTTGGTTCCCAGGTCAGGGTTGACTGAGCAGCTCATCCTCCCAGGTCATCTGCTTTTAGCACCTCAGCACTGCCAGCCCAGGGCCGAACACTCATGCCCACCCCGACCCTCTCTGTGCCTGCCCCCAGGCCTCCCCCAGGAACAGAGATGGCAGTGATCACTGGGCAGGAGCAGGAAAGGGGAGGCCTGGCAGGGCACCTGGGACGCTTCTCTGAGCAGGTGAGGAATCAGAGGTGAGCTCAGTGTAAGTCATACTTATAACCCCCCAGGACAAGCTCAAATGTCTCCTCAGAATTCACTCAAAAAAGACAAATTTAAAGATAACATTATTAAGAATTTCATGGCAGTGTACATGTAGCAGTAAACCCCAAATGCAGAGTCCTTATGAACGTGGGGCTCTGTGTGACCTCACTGGTCCCATGCCCACCTACCTTCTAGGAGAGAGAATCACGACTTCGCCTCTGTGGGCATTTGAAGAAGTTCTTTTATGATTTAAGAGAGAGGAATGAAGTCATGTGACAGAAAATGACAGAATAGGTACAAATGAGAGAAACATAACTATATTTAAACTGTGTGGAGGGGGCAGGAAATAAAACTTACTTTCATTTTCCTTGGCGCAAATTTATATTTATATAAGTGCTCTGTAGTTCTAGCCTCTGGGGCTGAAAGCCAGGGTTTATCGAGAGGTTGCCCTGCAGTCCCTTCCCATTATCTCCAAGTGGCCTCTTCCACCATGCATGATAAAACCAAGGTTGGGCAGTTCTTTTCTCAATCTTGTCTCTTTTGGTTTTTTATCTTGTAGAAGTCTCTTGAAATTTCTCATGTGCTATAACATCATTCTATGATTATCAGTGTGAATTACAGAAGAAAACTGTCAAATGCAGGGAAATAGCTTGATTTTTCTAATGGAAGTCAGGGTTTCCTTCTATTTTTGGCTTTGATCCAGCCCTGACAAACAACCATGAGCCCATGTCTGCCTCCACACATGTGCTCTTTTCCCGGATTAGTTCAGCATTTGTTAATGAAGCTCCCTAATGAAGCTTCAGATATATATCTGAAGAATGGGAGAGAGGGAGAGAGGGTGGGGGTGATTCAGGATTTTATACTTCTCATCATCAGCCTCTGTACTACCAGCTCCATGAATTTTTACAAGGTCATAGACAATGGTGACAATCAAATCAAAATTCTTTTTGGCTCAAAGCCTATGTGTGATTCCTTTCCCTGAAACGCTGAGCTGGAGCCATGTGAGCTAGCAACATTCCTTTTGCTGTGCTGGCTAAGAATCATGAGAAAGTAGTTTTGAGTGACCTTGACCTAGTGTTGATACCCATTTCCCTCTATGCTCATCCCCATTGATGATTTTAAAGGAAATTTAGAGAAGAAATTAAAATTCTGATCTGGAAAAGTACAATCAAGACATCCATCCATCCATCCATTCATTCATTCATGCATTCCTTTGTTAATTTATTAAACACATTTTTAGGGGACCTGCTGTGTAACAGGAATGGCTTGAAGTGTTGGATTATAGGCAAATTACCTTTCTCTTGGAGTTTGCATTCTATCAAGGGGGGGATTTGAACAAGTTAGTCTCAGTAAGTGATAAAAAAGGGTGAGATGATGAGGGTCAGGGGTGGGTGATGAGTAGCTAGTTAATACTAGGTGGTCCTGGAAGGCTGCTTTGACAGGGAAAACTTGAGCATCCATGGTGGAATCTTACAAGGCAAGTCCACACTTCCACACCATCAGCTTTTGTGCAGCACATCTTGGCCCATGCTTAGCACAAATCCTTGAGAGGCGATTATCTTCAATGCCAGCTTCATTGTTTCCTTAGTCGTGACTAGTGTTGACTGGAAGGACCCTTAACTGGTCATTTTCTTATACTTGATGCATCCTGTCTAAATTTTCCTTTAACCTTTTTTGCTGATATAAGATTTCTAGTCAGGATATTTTTTTCCTCAGTGGCAACCTCCAAAACTCCCTGCTATAAACCCATTCACTTTTCTCTTATGCTCGGGGAGGTGGCCGTGCATGGACATCATATTCTATCCCTTTACATTAGTGATAGTCATCTGGAAGTTGGGGTCACAAATTTGTACCACCTGGGGAAGTTTGCTGCACATCCCTGCACAGGACCCATCTAACTGAATGAGGAAGAGAAGAAGAGGACTATGAGAATCCTCCCCAGGTATTTCTGATGAGCGCCTCCTATCACGGACCTCTCACACCACTGGGCAGCACATTGTCATGACACCTACATTTGCCTCTTGAACTCTGCCTTTTATGTACAGCGGTGGACAATCTTGGTTATGTAGGTCTCACTCCAGAAGGTTGCATAATTAATACATGCATGGATATCCTGGGTATCTGGTAAGGTGGCAGGGCTTTTAAGGAATTTTGATAAGGCAAATAAGAGCTGAGAGTAAAGGATTCAGATTGTTCAGAATAAAAATGATAAAATAAATACTGAGATGAAAGGCCCAGAAAAAGTGCTTGTGAATCCTTGCCCAACCCTCAGCCGTTCCCATCATTTGTAACTGTTCTCCATAATCATGTCACTCACCCCGTGTCGTCTAGCCTCTTGCAGAGAGCAGCTGATCAGCAGGCATTTCCTGAAAATGTCCCTGTGGAAAGAGTCCTGATTTGCATGTTTCTCTGTTCCTGGATTTCTCTGTTCTCCCCTCCAAGGTACATTTCAATCTTGAGTAGTCACTTCCTCTACCACAGCCACAACACAGAACCTGGGCTTCATTATCTCTCTTCTCTGCAATACTTTCTGACTGCTTCAAATTTGACCAACCTGTCCTGTCTCTAATATTTTCCTTCTTAGGCAGAACATGGACAAATAGTCATTTAGGGCAGACCAACCTGGAGATAGGGAGAGTCCCCCTTGACCAGATAGAGCTGGGATGACTTCTTTCTGTTTATTTTCTATCTGATTTAACAGTGTCTCCAGACAAGTACAACCTGGGCTTAAGCTTGTCAATTTGCATATCTAACATAATGCATTTTCAAAAGTTCTGACAATTACCTCCTTTTTTCCATCTTGGGAACATTTCTTTGGGTTGTGTAGTGCACATGGGTCATCTCCTTATTGCCAGCCTGAAGATATGCTTTTGCAGGTCCTAATTAATAGCTTCTTTTGTTCTTTCCCATTCTTTCTTTCCCCAACTCTCTCCAGTAATACACAAAGAAATAAGTAGGATTTACCTTATTTGGTGTGCTAGTTTGAAAGTGTTGTATACCTCAGAAAAGCCTTGTCCTTTAATCCTGATTTAATATTCCTGGAAGGAAATCCTTTTGATTGGATTACTTCCACAGAGATATGACACACCCAGTTGTGGGTGTGACCTTTTGGTTAGATTACTTCCATGGAGATGTGACATACCCAGTTGCGGGTATGGCCTTTTGCTTAGATGGAGATGTGACCCCACCCATTCAAGGTGGGTGTTGATTTGTTTAAAGAGTCTTTAAAAAGGAAAACATTGTGGATAAAACTTGGATGCAGACACTTGGAGAACAGTTGCTTCAGAGTGACAGAGGCATGGATGTTTGGAAATGTTTGATGTGCAGACAAAGGCAATGGATGCCTAGACATGGGCAAAGCCCAGCAGACATTGCCACATGCCTTTCCATGAGATGATAAGCAAACCAGACACCAGAGTTGGGTCCTGAAGGAACTAAGTGAAGGCCCACAGATGCTACCACCAGCATCAAAAGCTGGAAGCAGTGTAGATAGAGCAAGGACAGCAGATTCAGCCACATGGTTTCCCAGATCAGTCTTTCTTGAGCCAACGTATCTTTCTCTGGGTACTTTAGTTTGAACATACTTATGAACTTAGAACTGTAAACATGTAACTTATTACATTCCATTTTTAAAAGCCATTCCATTTCTATTATATTGCATCTGGCAGCTCAACAAATTAATGCCTTTGGTTTGGATTTGGTGATTGCCAGCATTGTTGTGTAGGGGTTCATGTTTATCCCTCATTCTTGCCAGCTCCTGTAAACCTTCCCTCCATTTGGCTCTTCTGCCTGTCAATGTCAGTGGTCTTGTAGCCTGGGCTATGCAGTGGAGTAGGAGCTACAGCAAGTGTTCTACAGTAGCCTGAACTCCCTGGACTCCTCCTAGAAAGTTCTCCTTTCTCCCTAAATATGCAATCAAAGGAAATCTGCAGTTTCAAATGAACTCTAAAGAGAGGCTTTAGCTAGTAAATCAAAGAGAGCTCTCGTCCAGAGCAAGCCAGCTTGACTCTCCCTTACCTATATCCCCAACCTTTAGAGGGGTTCGAAGCACAATTTGACTATTGCTGATTTGTCCAATACTTCTCATTTCACAGATGAAGAAAATGGAAGTCCCAGGACTTTTCTCAAAATCAAAAAGTATATAATAGCATAGTGAATATATGCAAAAAATAAACTCATTCCAAAATCCATTTGGAAATCTTGAGCTCAACTGTGGTTCTATAAGAAATGTTTGCAACCCATAGGGCTTTTATTTTTCCTCCTTCCATTTTTGTGAAAAAGTCATGGTTACAGCACAGATACAACTTTGTGCCATAAGCTTTTGTAAAAAATATTTTTTATTGAGAAATATACATGCACATACGGTCTAACCATATTATACAATCAATGGCTCACAATATCATCATGTAGTTGTGTATTCTTCCCCATGATCATTTTTAGAATATTTTTCACTCCAGAAAAAGAAATAAAAATTAAAAACAAGAACTCATTCATCCCATATCCCTTACCCTTCCCTTCACTGACCAACAGTAGTTCAGTCTACCCAATTTTTACCCTTCATCTCCCCCTATTGTTTATTTACTTTTATTTTTCCTTATTATTCTACTCATCTGTCCATGTCCTGGATAAAAGAGTCATCAGATAGAGGGTTTTCATAATTACACAGTCACATTGTAAAAGCTATATAGTTACAGAGTCTTCTTCAAGAATCAAGGTTACTGGAACACAGCTCAGCAGTTTCAGGTACTTCCCTCCAGCCACTTCAATACATCATACACTAGAAAGGGATATCTATATAATTTGTAAGATTATCTCCAGGATAACCTCAACTCTGTTTGAAATCTCTCAGCCACTGTTTATTTTGTCTCATTTCTCTCTTCCCCTTTTTGGTCAAGAAGGCTTTCTCAATCCCATGATGCTGGGTCCTAGCTCATCCCCAGGAGTCACGTTCCATGTTTGCTAAGGAGATTCATACCCTGGGAGTCATGTCCCACGAAGGGGGAAAAACAATGAGTTCACCTGCTGAGTTGTCTTAGCGCGAGAAGCCACATTGAGCAACAAAAGAGGTTCTCTGGGGGTAACTCTGAGGCATAATTATCAGTAGGTTTAACTCATCTTTTGCAGGAATAAGCTTCAAAGGAGTGAGCCCCAAGATTGAGGACTCAGCCTATTGAATTGGTTGTCCCTATTGATTGTGAGAATATCAGGAATTCCCCAGATGCAGAAGTTGAATATTTCCTTCTTTCTTGCCAGTCCCACAAGGGGACTTTGCAAATATTTTTTTATTCTTTGCCCAAGTTACTCTGTGATATATCAAGGCATTACACTAACCTGTACAATCCAACTCCTTATTCACATTCCATGTAATTATGGTATTCAAGTAAACTGACCATACAAGTTAAATTAGATAATATGCTACCCAAAACATAAATTTTACACCAAATAAACATCTCTCCCTTTGGTCTTGCACAAAGGGTTGAAGTTTTAAAATATGGGCCATCTTATCCTTTATCCAGTATTCTGATATACCTTAGTCCTAGTCAGATCAGCTTCATTCATATCTCTAGATGAAGTCTGATCACTTTTTCAGCTTTTTAAACAGTTGCTGAATGGGGTAATGCTGACTTACATAGCTTCGGTACAATAACTCTTGAGTCTCAGGTGTCACATAAATACCCAAAATTTCAGGGAATGACTAGGTTATATACAAAAAACTCATTATCTTAGAATTTAGAAATATGAGTTGCAACTCATAAATACATGTGACTGCTGTAAGAGCTTACAATCTTGGAACATTTATAATAGGCCCCAACCTGATAAGCAATGCTCTCAACTTCAACTCTTAAAGTTTGTATATTATAGTTAATTTATATGAGTGAGGTATGATAATATTTGACTTTTTGTTTCTGACATTTTATTCAAAATTCTGTTCTTAAGTTTCATTCACGTAATTGTATGCCTCACATGCAGTCACTCAGTAGTTGGTTGTATGTAAACACCACAGTTCCCCCTACATTCCTCAATCATTGTACCCTTAGGCCACCTCCATTCATTGCAAATTGTGAATACTGCTGCCATAAACACCAATGTGCAAATGTTCATTAGTGTCCCCACTCTCAGGTCCTCCAGGTATATACCTAGCAACGGGTTGCAAGATCATATGGCAACCCCACCCCTAGCCTCTTGTGGAACTACCACACTTGTGTAATAATCTTAATTCAGCTGGAAAATAGTCAATATTAGCTGTTCAATAAAGATTTTTTTGTCACATATGTTAAAAAAAGTCAAAGAACAAATTATTCATAGAAAGTAGATCTTCCAATTCCCAATCCAGGAGACTTGATTCAAGTGAGACTGGTGGGTAAAGAGAGTAAATTGTATCCACAGAAACTCAAAAGCTAAATGTGGGGACCAGAGGGCACTGGTTTCTATGTCAGATCTTTTTTCCATCTTTGAAGTCAGGTCACCACAGATCCTGTAGCTATTGAATAATTATGGTCCCCAGTACATCATTTTCTCTCCTATTCTTGAAAGCATTGGCAGGGAAAGGAGTATAAGTGTTAGGGTCAGACAAGTGTGCATTTGAATTCTGGATCTGCTTCCAGCTGACTTGAATTGGGCATCTTTGAGTCTCAATTTCTTTATGCATAAAATGAAGAAGATAACACCTATCATAAAATAACATAACATTTGCACAGAGCTCAGCCCAGGGAAAGGTGCAACCTGCCTGTCTCTTTCAGAAAGCTGCAGGTGAGGGGGCTCCTGAGCATCAGAGCTCCAGGCTGCTCTCCTGTTCTCCTGCCATGTCCTGGACCCCAAACATGAGTACCGCAGAGGACTGTGACCCCCTGGTGCAGGGATCAGCTGTGGCTGATGTTGGAAGTGTGTTTTTAATAAGCAAACACAATGAAGCAGAGATTCAATCAACTGTGTGGACACCAGAGGCAAGCCAGAAGCATCACACATACTTAACAAGATAAGAAAGATTAACTGCTTTTAATAAAAAAAGAATATTCCACTGCATACAGTTTCCTTTAGACTGTGTGACAACTGGATCAACTGCTGCTGCTGCAATCTTGTGACAAGCAGAGGCAGGACGAGAGAATTTAGTCCAGGGCGTCATCCAAGCAATGAGGATTTAGAAGACTAAACATCCCTGCTCTTGATCTTTTCCTGAGACAGCTGCACCATCGCTTTCTGGTCTCAAATTGAAAGGCCCACTCTCATGAAAACAAAGAACAGGATGGATAGGTGTCAATCTAGACACATAAAATAGCAGACACAGGAAGCATGTGTGTGCATGTATGCACTTGTGTGCAGGTTTAGGCTCAGATGTAAGTAGGAACCAGCCTGGTGAAGGACACAGCAAACCAGTCAAAACAGGCAAACATTTCTCATCCAACGTAGATAGGATCCCTTTCTCTGCAGAGAAGTACAGATATTTATATATAAATTAGGTAACCATTGTTTCAGTAAGGGGGAATGAATAGATTCCCCTTAGGGGAAAACAGGGCAAAGAAAATTTCAGAAAATTATCAAATGATGAGAAAAGAAAAAAATAACAAAAGTTAGTAAGATATGAAAATAAAGTAAATAATATATGAAACAACTAAAACAAACAAAAATAATATTAAAGATGAGTATAGATATCCAGGTAAATATGATGCCAACAGAAAAGAAAGTGTGTCAATATTAATATCAGACAGCACAGAAGTCAAATAAAAAGCATCACATTATACAAAGGATTTACATTTTGTTGGTGAATGATAAGATCTACAATTCAGGCAAAACATTCATTTACTTTTATGTGCCAAAAAAGTAGCATTGAAATAGATAAAGCAGAAACTGTTAGCAAAATAAGGAAAAGTCAGCAAAACCATAACGTGAGGAGGGTATTTTAGCACAACTCTTTTAGTCTTGGAATGCTCCAGTAGCTCAGAAACCAAATAACCATGCAAACACATGAATACCCAAGCAAAGATGCAAAGGGCTTAGTTATAAAATCACTAACAAAATAAAGTGAAATGGAAATTCTCACAATGTCCAAGAGCCTTCCTTTATCTGCTCTCCTCTTACTTCTCTGACCTTATCTCTGTGTATACTTTCATCTTCCTACCTCATCACAGTTTCTCATTCTGTTCCCTTTTTCTAGAACATTCTTCCCCAGATATCACATGACTCAGTCCCTCATCTCCTTTGTGCCTTTTTCTGTCTTGTCCCCATACTCTGCCCTGTCTAAACTGCAACCTATCTCTAGCTCTAATGCTTCTGTCTGACTTCTCTGCCTCTTCTTTCCTTAGCAGTATGCACCATCTGACAAATTATGTATTTTCCTTATTTTCTGCCCCACTTCCCCAGATATAAATTCCCCGAAGGCAGGAATTTTTATCTAATTCAGTTCACTGATGGACTCCAAGGACCTAGAACAATTCTGCCTGACACAGAGCAGGAGCTCAATAAATATTTATCAAATTAATAAGATTTGATTTTTATCTGCCCTAGGATAAATGGATGAGTACTTACTAGTCCACAAATAACTCACTGATACTGTCAAAATATTCCAAGTTGTAAAACTATATTTTAAATAACATCATATTAGACAATTAGAATTTTTTTTTCAAAATAAAAGAACCCTTTTCCCCACAAATCGGTATAGAAGCTATGTTAGTTTGAGTTCCCCCAGAAACAGGCTCTAAGACAAGGCATTTACTTGGGAGGTTCAGGAAGCACCAGTGGTGGATTTGGGAAGTGATACAGGAAAAAAGAAGTGAAAAAAAGAAGCAACTGATGAAGAATGGTACTAAACCTGGCTTACACCTTGGCAAATGGGGAACTCAAAAACCTTGTTCCAGCCAAGCATCAAGGAAACTGAGGCGTTTATAGGAGGCATTTACAGGCTCTCATCAGACACGGGTGGACGGCTGCATCCAGGGAAGATAATTAGCCCAGCACCTCCCACCCATTGCAATAGTTCTACAGATGTACGTACTATCGGGGGCACAATAAATGTCAGTCTGAGGGATAATGTTAGGGCACAGATGATGGTGAAGAACATTATCCTGGAACCCCAAAAATGGGAGCTCTGGGAGCATTCAGAAACTCTACACTTGACGACTCGTGATAAGCAGCAGCAGCCTTGAGGCTTCTCTGTTTGGCTTTGCACAGTGGGAACCTTTACACATGGAAATGGAACAGGATGGAGAACAGAGAGTAGAAGCCACAGTGCCACGTGGTGACTCCTAGAAATACTGGATGCTTGGAGGAGACTACTGAGAACCTGTTATTATAGGAGGTGACTGGTAAGCCAGGGGACTTTACTGAGCTTCATAAAAGAAGAATCAAGTAAATAGAGAGCTATGTCATCAATGCTTGTTCAGAAACAGTTCAGTGGAGGAAAATAGAGAGTCAGGAAGACTCAAATCAACAGAAGAATGTTATGGCATATCTAGTCAGTGCCCAAACAATGGGCTGCTCAACAAATTGTTTTTGACCAAAAACCTATTTTTTCCTAAAAAAAAAAATAAATCCCTAATTTATATTATAATCAATTGAAGATAAATGAAATGCTTACATTAAAAAATTAAGACAGGAGACATTTAAAATAGAAAGATAATCATATAATCTTTGGATGTGGAAATAATTGGCAATTTAGAAATCATAAGAGAATTAATAGATTCAATGACATGCAAAAATGTGACAAAAATCAACAATAAAATATTAACAGACAATTGAAATATTAATTGTGAAAATGATTACAGCATGCTTGACAGCCTATTGTAGCTACCAGGCTGCTATTACAAATGCCACACAAAAAGTTGGCTTAACAATGTCTGGAACAGTTATGAAACAAAATAAATACTATAGGAGAATCACTTGTTGTCACTAGTGTTTTTTTTTTTTTTTTATGTAGTGACATGATAAAGTGATACTTTGTGCTGATCACCCAACATGCAGCCATATAGGGAAAGCCAGTATCTTGATATCCTGATACTGCTAACCAATTCTAGAAATACTTACCTTTATATTTTTGTTAAGTTAATAATAGCTGCCAACAGGAGCCAAGCTAATATTCGTTCAGCAAATGCACCCGAACTGACACAGCAAAATCAACAGAATGCACGACATATGTTTATTGGAATTAGTACGAACATGTCAGTAATCTCAATAATGTGAATGGGTTAAATTCAACTATTAAATAGGTGAAAACAAAAGCCAAAAATGAAACTTAACCACTTCCTGGATAAAAAACACATAAAACAAAATTACACTGAAATGATGGAAACAAATATATGTAAAAAGAACATATACAGGGGCTACAAGGGTAGTTCAGTGGTAGAATTCTGCCCTGCCATGCAGGAGATCTGGGTTTAATTCCTAGTCTATGCACTTCCAGAACAAATAAACAAACAAGCAAAACACACAAACAAAAATTCAACAAAAGGTGCTGTGATAATGGGATATTCACATGGAAAAATAATGAAATGTAACCCTTGTCATATAGCATACAAAAAAAAGGAACACATATATTGTTGTGTTCATACTGTTTTGTAAAAGAAAAGAAAATATACAAATTAAAAACAGGAAGAGACTGCATTGAGTGAGTGTTTGTAAAGATCGGGGGAGGGTAAAAGATTTTCAGATAAACAGCAATGGGCGTTAAAGACTGCTGAAATAGTGGTTCGATGTAAAAACAGCAATGTAGTAACACCATATTAATAGAATAAAGGAAAAGAAACATATGATCATATCCATTGATGCAGAAAGGGCATTTCAAAAACCATTTTGTAACCAAGAAATTAGGATTTGAGATGATTATGGTTTAGGATGATTGCAGTTGCTAAATCATTATATAGCTATTCCTTTTTGTTTTCTGGTAGATTAGAGTAGACAGAAGGAAATACCCGAAATCTTTAGTCCAGCTGCCTTGATCTCTGATAAAGACTGTATGTTCTTTATCTTGTGCCCTAGTGAGTATTAAAACCTTGTGACTAACCTTCACTTAAACCCATTTATCCAGTTTTTCAACTTTAGAGTCTTGTAATGACAAAAGACAGCCCCTAATGTTTATTAATGAAAGGTCTGTGTTAGGCTAGAACTAACCCACCCCAAGTTCAAAGTTCTCTTGATACCTGAAACTGGATCTAACCAAAATGTGGCTGCCTGACATGCTAAGAAACTTAGACTTTAATCTATAAAGTTACTTATACCTTATTTTAATACTAGAAATCACGTCCATCATCATATTAAGGCCAGCATTTTCTTACATATGTTCTGTGACTAAGCATGTATTCAATCTGCAAGGGAGTAGCTCTCTCTCCCTTCTGGGTGCTAATTTGGAACCAGTGGTGACCCTTTTTCCATAATTTGAAAATGGCTTCATTTCAATAGGAAAAAAATGGGTCCAATATGCAAAAGAAAAGGGACAAGCAAAGATGAAAGAAAGAAGAGACTGTTAGGAACATAGGGCCATTGTTTCTGAAGCTAATCCAGCAGGCTGTGGGCTACAATAGTATGTGCAGATCAGTGTGTAATGTTCTGTCACTTGCAACTTAAAAATATTGATTAGCACCTGCCCCAGACAGAGTCTAATATTCCAGGAGGGGTCTGATCAGCACAAATTTTCATTAAACTCTCTTAACTTCTATTATGGATATTACGCATTAACTAAAATGATGTAAAAATGTAGATGTGAATTAGGATTTTGGAAACCATGCCACACTGACACCATCTTGTCAATTAAAACCATGGGGTCATTTTCACATAAATATTCATTGAATCATATATCCTTACATCCATTTTTTATGTAACTGAATTTTTTTTTTGTATGCTGTATGGCGGGGGTCACATTTCACTCTTTTTTCATGTGAGTGTCCCCTTACTGCAGCCCCATCTGCTGAATTTTTTGTTTGGTTTTTCATTTGTTTGTTTGCTTGTTTGTTTGTTTGGGAAGTGAATGGGCTGGGAATTGAACCCAGGTCTCCCACATTGCAGGCAAGAATTCTACCACTGAATTACCCTTGTAATTTTTAACACTCAACATTTTATCTCTATTAAAATCGACTTCACTGGTTTTCATCTATAGCTCCAATAGAAAAGGAATTATTTCGATCTGATTCTGTCAGGCAGTTTGGTGTTATCTTAATCAGGATTCCCACAGAAGCAGCCCCTGAAACAAATATTCATTTGATAGGGAGTATGGGTGGGATGCCCAAAGTGTGTCCTGGAAGCTACTTCTTACACTGTTCATTTACGTCATCAGTGATTGACTCTGTCTTGTCCTTGACTCGTCAAGGTAGTTTCTGGTCACAATTTCTGAAATGAATGAACGAATAAATAAATAAATGAATAAAAGAGTGTTAGTGCCACAAACTACCTTCCCTAATGCTACAGCTAGAGTTGGTCCAAGGCTGTTACTGATATTTATCTTAACCCTCTTCTACAGCTTATTCTAGAATGCCCTTACCATCTTTTTTCTGTCTGTACTTCAGCTGGTTTAGGTGGCTTGTCCAGAATAAATGATATTTTCATTTCCCGAGAGCTCAGAGGTACCTTTGACTGTGATTTTTGTACTACCTATTTATGGATTATCATTAAACATGGAAACCCCAGGAAGTATCTCACCAAATGCTACAGGTTCCAGACATGTTCCTTCCTACCCCATTAGCATTAGCTCTGAATTTCCATACATCTCCACTCTTACTGGGTGGTAGGGGGCATGATGATGCTTTGAACCACTTGGTATTAATGACAACTGTGGGCTCACTGATATACTGTGAAATAGTCTTTTAACTGGGCTTCATTTATCACCTGGTCTCTGTACATTCACTGATACAAATTTCAGCTCAGATCCTATATCCAATAGCCCTAAAAAATCTGCATATTCCCCTTTCCCTGGTATATTGTTGCATCATTGAATGGTCTTGGGTTCTTTTGGGAAAGTTAGAAGTGACTGTTTTATTATTTCTGTGCCATTACAGGGTAATTCCTCAAGGAAAGTGGATGCATAATTGTGATTTTCCTATTGAAACAGCCAACGTTGACCAGCTATTGATTTGGTTTTGTTTAAACAGATCAGTCAGTATCCTTGTTGACTTTCTTTTTGCCTCATCTCTAGGAACACCAAGGTCTATTAGCCATTGCCACAGATCCCTGTGGATCAGAGACCCTTGTCTATCATTTTTTACCTTGCTGCGCATTATGGAAATGATGTTCTTTTTGCCTCTGATGGCTAAAAGCTGCTACCTGGCTTATGCCAATCTGGAATCCTATCATCTCCATTGAAACTAGGTAAACCATTTCATAGACTCTCCTACATCAGCCCAAACTACAGAGAACAGTCACTGCCGAGTTTCTTGATATTACCAGCATCTCTCATTAAGGCATTCCTTATTGCTTTTGAGAAAAGGGTGCCCTCTGGGCCACCTGAGAAAATAAATTTGCTGGTTCTCTGGCCTGGTCTGTAATAATAAGTGCATCCTAGCTTGCTCACATCCCTGAGCCATTATTGAGTTTTTGTGACTTAAAAAATGGACTATCTTGAAAAATGGTTCATGTGTACTTGAGAAGATTTTATATTCTATTGTTGTTGGTTGAAATATTTTATATATGTTTATAAGGTCTAGTTGGTTTAGAATATCATTTCTGTCTGGTTTTTCTTTATAGATTTTCTTTCTTGATATTCTATCTACTATTGAGACCAGTGTGTTACAGTCTCCTATTATTGTAGAACAATCAATTCTCCCTTAAGATCTGCCAGTATTTGCATCATATATTTGGGGGCTCTGCTGGTAGATGCATATGCATCTATAATTTTTATACCCTCCTGTTGAATTGTCCCCTTTATCAATATATAATGACCATCTTTGTCCCTTGTAACTGTTTTAGAATTAAAATCTATTTATCTGACATTAGTATAGCCTCCCCAGCTCTCTTGATTATACTCACATGCTATATATATATATTTCCATGCTTATGTCTTTGAATTTAAGGTGAGTCTCTTGTAAATAGTATTTAGATGGGTCATGCTTTTTTTTTTGTTTTGTCAATTATGCCAATCTCTGCCTTTTGCCTGGAGAGTTTAAACCATTTACATTTAAAATAACTACTAATAATATAGGACTTTCTCTTGCCATTTCCCTATTTAGTCTTTGTAAATCTTATACTTTTTTGTCTGTTGATTTTTCCACTAATGCCTACGTTCATATTTATGTCATTTTTAAAATTACCATATTGAGTGCCTTCTCATTCCTTTCTGGTTATATTTTTCATATATTTTCCTATGGTTACCAAGGGGTTAAAATTTAGCATCCTAAATAGATTGTATTTGATTTGATACCAACGTGATTTCAATGGCATACACATACACTGTTCTTATACCTTTTTATCTCCCACCTTTTTTTGTACTTGTTACAAATTATATTATTCTATATTTTATTTCCCAAACCATAAGTTTATCATTAGTTCTTATGCACTTGTATTTTAGTACCTATTGGAAGAAATGGAGTTATACTACAAAAATATAAGACAATAATACTGGGATTGTTTCTTTATCCCTCTTTGAACCACTGTAAAGTGTCCTTTCGTTTCAGTCTGAGGAATCCCTTTAGATTGCATTCCCTCAGCTTCTGTTTATCTGGGAACATATCAAACTCTCCCTCATTTTTGAAAGAGAGTGTAGCTGAATACAAAATTCTTGGTTGGTGTTTTAGTTTGTCCAGAAATGGGGCTGCCTTTATAAAAGGAATTTATTAAGTTGCAGGTTTACAGTTCTAAGGCTATAAAAATGTCCAAACTAAGGCATCCATGGAAAGATATCTTGACTCAAGAAAGGGATGATGATGTTCAGTGTTTCTCTGTTAGCTGGGAAGGCACATGGTGAAGTCTGCTAGCTTTTTCTCCCAGCTTCTTCAGAACACTGGAGGTGTTTTCTTTCTGCATCTACAAAGGTCTCTGGCTATGAGGGCTCTGAAGATTTTTCCCAAAATGGTTCCCTCTTAAAGGCTCCAGTAAGCAATCCCACCTTGAAAGAGTGGAGACACATCTCCATGGAAACCACCTAATCAAAATTTCCTACTCACAATGGGGTTGGTGACATCTCCATGGAAAGAACTTTATAAAAAAGATCCCACACAAAAAATATTAAATCAGGATTAAAGAACATGGCTTTTTGGGGGTACAGAACATTTTCAAACCAGCAATCTTGGCAGTTGTTTTCCCTCTCCGTTTTAAGTATTGCAATCTACTGCCTTTTTACCTCCTTGATTTCTGATGACAAACTAGCACGTAACTTAATTAGGACTACATTGTAGATGACACATTGCTTTCACCTTTCAACTTTCACAACTCTGTCCTTGTCATTAATATCTGGCAGTTTGATAAGTATGTCATGGGGCATATTTTTCTGCAAGTTTATCATGTTTGGTGTTCTCTGGACTTCTTGGATGTGCATTTTCATGTCTTTTTCTACTTTTAGGAAGTTTTCTGTCATTATTTCTTTGAGTATTCTTTTTGCCTCTTTCTCTCTTTCTTCTCCTTCTGGGGTTCCCATAATGCATATGTTTGCATTGTAGATGGTGTTCCATAGCGGCCTTAAGCTTTTTAAAATAATTCCCTTTTCTTTCTTTTCCTCAGCTTGACTGGTTTCATATGTCTTGTCATTGAGTTCACTGATTTCTTATTTTGCCAGCTTCAATCTGCTGCTGAAACATTCCTGGGATTTTTTCATCTCTGTTAATGTGGTCTTCAACTCCCTTAGTTCTGTGTGGTTCCTTTTTAAAATTTCTCTTTATTGAGATTCTCATATTGTTAATTCAATGGTTTCCTGATAACATTTAGTTCTTCCATTTTCTATTGACTTGTCCAGTATGCCCACAGTCTAGTCTTCTTCATTTGATGTTTTCAGATTTTTATCCTTTTTCTTTTGATAAACCATTATTTCCTATTTCTTTATCTTGTAATCTTTTGCTGCACACTGTACATTTTAATATTTTAAAATGTTAACTCTATGATTTACTCCTTGAGACATCTGTCTCCAAGTTTGTATCTAGCTAACAAAACTAAGCGAACTTAAGCAAAAAAACACATATCACTGTCTTTGCAGATCAGCATTGCATTGGCTGGTGCTCTCCATCAGAGTTCAGCCCTCCCACCAGGAAGGGCAGCCCAAGGCAAATGCAAAGTACAGAGCTGTGCCATGTCCTGGACTTTTGCTTTCTAATGGCCTTAGGAATTCCCCTAGTTACAGGAGTTTGAATGTCCCCTGTACTTCCCAGGAAACAGATCTTCTCACCTCTTCCAGGTGATCCACTGCAAGACTTAAAGCAGGTAAGTCTTTAAGTCTTTAAGTCTGCAGGTAAGACAGCAGAATTGCCCCAGGCTGTCTGACTCAATTGTTTCTTACTGTTCTTTCTCTGACTCAAGCTCTTTTTGCCTGGTGGGCAATTTCTGGGAGGAAGGAATGTCCAAGAAGAGTTTCCCAAGTCAGTCTTCCCCAGCAGGAACAAAGCCGGGGCCCCCAAAGGGAGTGCTGGTGAGCTCCAAATTGTCCTGGGGAAGATATGAGGGAGAGGCCAGAAGGAGCAGCAGGTGCTTTCTCTGGCTCCTCAAAGTTGTACTTTATTTTCTTGGCACCTGGCCAGCAATTGCAGCCTTTCAACCCTCCTCTGAAGCTCTGAGGAAGCATATTATTTTAGTTTGCTAAAGCTGCCAGAATGCAACACACCCGAGATGGATCAGCTTTTAATAAGGGGATTTATTTAGTTTAACACTTATAATTCTTCAGAGGATAGGCAGTTAGCTTTCATCTGAGCTTCTGTGCTAAATAGGAAGGTACATGGTCTGCTAGCCTTCTCTCCTGGTTGCTGGGTTCCAAGGGCTTTCCCTGGGGGCGATTCCTTTCTGGATCTCCAAACATCTGGGTTCAGCTGCAAGTGCTGAGATGAGGTTTGCTGAGTTGCTTGGACTGTGCTGTGTTGAGATCCCTTCTGACCTCTCTCTTTTATGCATCCAGCTAATTAAATTAAACCTTACTCGTTGTGGAATATGAAAAGCTCATAGTCTGCAAATGTGATCAGCCAAAGATAAATTTCACATACTGATGATTTAAGTCCACAGAAACAGATCATTGGGGTATCATTACGTGGTGAAATTGACACCTGAACCTAACTACATTCATATGACTAAGTTTCCTCCAGCGCCTTTGTACAAGGTCGATTGGAACACTAGCCCCACTCAGAGCCAGGCCCCCAGTGATCTGAAGTAGTTAATAAAAAGCATTGATCAACAATGGGACACTCTGGATCTTGGGGAACTAAGTCTTTTTGTCCCACCCTGAGACTAATATACTGCACTAGGGACCTAATTTTAGTCCCTCATTGTTGCCAGCTGCAAGATAGGGGGATAAGTCATGGTAGCCTCCTTCAGAGAGCTCAGTCCACCGATATTTACTGCAATTTGCAAGCCTCTTCTCACCCTCTTCCTTGAATGCTGCACAGTGCTTTACTGGGCTCCAGGGTTCTGAAATAGTCAATTCAAATAGTTATTGCCTTTTTAAATAGTTGTACTGGTGGAAAAACTGATTCCTAGAGCTTTCTATTCTGCCTTCTTCCTTCAATCCTCCCATGCATATGGTAATTTATCTAAAAACTACTCTCACTACCCATACTTCTACCCATCCACTTTTATTTTATTGTTTTTCTGCAAGGGTCTTTCATGAGACTGCTGAAGTCCAGACTGATTATCTTAAATATTTCATTGATTTCAAATTCTAATAAGCATATTAAAAAACACAAAATTGAATTGAGATTTCATGACTTCTGAAATTATTTTCCCTTTTATTACTTCCGACTGTAGGATCATATTTAATTCGAACGTTTATAATACACCTATAATCATGTATGCTCAGCCAAACCATTGACTTTGGAAGAGTCTATCTGCTCCAAGGGGTCTTTGACTCTTGTGTTCATGCCAGTCTACTCGATATGGGAAGCAACATTTAGTAGAAGATGGGAAATAAGGTTTCCTGGTATCTGCCTTTGGCCTAAACAAGACATTTATCATAATGTCCACAATTACAAGATGATCCTAAGATCTTTTCTAGAAGTGACATTATCTGACTCAATGATTTCTGGAAGTACCAGAGAAGCACTACTCATCCAATAATCCTGACAACTTGCCTTGGCTACATATGTGTTTCAGTTTGACAAAAGGCAATATACCAGAAATGAGTTGGCTTTTACAATGGGAATGTATTAGCTTACACATTTATAGTTCTAAGGCCATGACAATGTCCCAATTAAGGCATCAACAGGATGACACCTCTTGTGAAGACAGCCTTCTGGCATCTGGGGTTCTCTTTCAGACAGCAAGGCACATGGCCGGCATCTGTTGGTCTTTTGCTCCTGGGTTTTGTTGCTTTTACCTTCTGGTCCCAGTGGCCTGCTTCCTGAGTTTCTGTGAGTCCTCTTTTAGCTTTTCTGGGACTTTTCTCTCTACCCACTCTTGGCTTTTTCTATCTTTTATCCTCTCATAAGTGACTCCACTAAAAGGATTAAGACCCACCTTGAATGGGCTGAGTCACATCTCATTTGAAATAACCTGACCTACAATAGGTCTGCACCTACAGGAATGAAATAAAATAGCATGCCTTTTCTGGGGTACATGACAGCTCAAACTACCACTATATGGAACTGCTTTTTAGTTTCTTCCTTGAATAGCTCATTCCAGCTCAGCACTTGGGTGAAAAAATCTTATGCCTTGTTTGAGTTTTTTCAAGCTGCCAGAATGCAATATAACAGAAATGGAATAGATTTTAAAAAGAGAATTTATTAAGTTGCAAGTTTACAGTTCTAAGGCTGTGAAAATGTCCAAATTAAGGCACCAACAAGAGGTTACCATCCCTCAAGAAAGGCTGATGCCATTTGGAACACATCTATCAGTTGGGAAGGCATGTGGCTGGCATCTGTTGGGGTCTTTGGCTCCTGGATACTCCCTCAGCTGGGAAGATACATGGTGACATCTGCCAGCTTTCTCTCTTCATTTCATAAGGCTTCCCTGGGGATATTTTCCTTATGCATCTCCAAAGGTCTCTGGGTATGTAGGATCTTCCAGCACTGAATCTTTTTCCAAAATGGTTCTCTTTTAAAGGACCCCAATAAGCAATCCCACCTTGAATGTATGGAGACATATCTCTACTGAAACAGACCTAATCAAAAGGTACTACCCACAATTGGTTGGGTCACATCTCCATGGAAACAATAAACAGTAACACCTAGCAATATTGAATGAGGATTAAAGAACATGGCTTTTTTGGGGTACACAGCAGTTTGAAGCCAGCACATGCCTCAATAATCACTGGAGCCACCTGACTCAGATTTGTGAATATTCTGTAGCTTCTCCCTATGTTTTGAGTTATTTGTTGCTAATATTTGTAGTGATTGGTTAGTTTTAACATGAATGGTGGTTAATTCTTTCTTATCCTCCTATTATAGATTCTTTGAAAAGCAAATGAAAAATGCAGTATGAGGATTGTGTATTGGCAGAATAGGTAGGCCAGTGGGGAGGGACAGAACTGCTGATGTACACAAAATGGGGCCTTTCAAAGGAAATGCAATGTTTGATGCAAAGCTATTCCAAATTCCTCTCCATAGCTCACTAGCACTGAATTTGATAGAATAGCTTCCAACAGGTTCCTGTAACTACCTTCTCTTCCCAACTGTGTTACTATGCAAGTGATCCCAGAACACAACATATTACCAATTTCAAAGCAAATAATAGATTGCAGTGAAACAGGACGTGTGGAGTCCAGGGTTCCATCAGCTCTAATGGCTTCTGAGAAAAGTCATCATTCTGACCCCTGAGGAGCTTACAGTGGAGGATTTTGTTCTATGGCTTTAAACAGCCGAGTGGTGAACAATGGATTAATTCTACTGAAACGGGTCATTTCAGCTGCCTCAATTATCACTTTGGATTTTATATGCAATGCTTTCATGTCTGATTATTTCCTATATCCTAGAGGAGATAAAGGACCTATACCATTATTTCGTAAATGAGTTTTGTTAACTTTTTTTTTTAATTCAGCCTTATCCTAAACAATGGCACCAATAAAACCAAAGGTTTCTTATGCTAATTATAATTCCCATTAGAGTAAATGCATTTTTTTTTAAATTTAAAAATCACATATGACACCTTAATCATCATCTGTAGCACCAGTGATATGAAAGACACAGAATCACGTTTATTCCTCTCTTTAGTCACAACTGATCGTCCACATACCCCATCCCTTCCCAGTAAGCCCTTAAAGCCAGTTCTGGACAATATTTCATCTACGTGATACCCACATCCCCCTCCTCCCTACTCTTTTCAACCCTTCTGTTCCAGATCTATTATTTTGGACCTGTATTGCACCTCCATGAAATAACTGAGGCCCCATCCACATATTTTTCTTTACATTTGCCTTTAAATTTTTAATTATTATGTTATTGTAACCTCTCTTTTAGGTGTGTCTTTTGATATTTTTTATCAAAATATTATTCTTATTTTTTAACCAATCTAAGAACCTTGGTGTTCTAGTAATTTTTTAAAGAATTAAAGTGTCAAATATTAATATGTTATCTTTTTATGTATTCTGTTTTTTCACATGTCCTTGCTCTTTTATGAGATATAGATTACTCTGTGATTGAAATGTTTACTATTATATTCCAAGCACCTAGACCGGCAGCATGAAAAGAATAGTTAATGGGAATGTTTTTATTCAATAACATGAATGAAGCAATGAACACTCCTATGTTTCTTCAAGTTTACTTTATGCATGATTTCGAAGATGCACAGCCTGTTTTGCATTCTGCTAGAACAATGTTTGTCAAAGCACAGCCTGTGTCGGAATCGCCTGGTCCAAACCTAGAGTTCCTGAGTCAGTAGGTCCGGAACCCAAGAAATTTCCTTTCTAACTAGTTCCCAAGTAATGCTGATGCTGCTGGTCTGGAAGCCACAGTTTGGAAGTTACTGAATTAGAAGTTGCCACTAAGTTTCCTTAAACTCCCCAAGTCTAGATATTTTTCTGTATTTTCCAGAATCAAGAATAGTATAACTTTTGCCTCCTGCTGAATCAAAGGGAAGAAATTTGTAGGGTTTAAAATTCTCTCATCTGTCTACCTCCCTTTATCCCCCAGTAGAAATATATCTGGGGTTTTGCACCCATATTGTTTTTATTTAATTTAAAATGAAATTTTAACCTGTTTTCATCTTCATTTCATCTTTCATTTCTGTAATTTCATTACAGAACAAAGCAATTCTATTCTGAAACCATTATCATGGTTAAGCTTTTCCCAGGTAAGCTTAGATCATTCTTCCATCTTAAAGGATCTTTTCACAGGCCCTTTATTCTGTTTATTCACCTTCAAACAAGGATGCTGCTCTCTGTAAAGGCCCCATGAAGACAAGTGATGGTGCATTTTCTCTTTGACTACATGAGTAATTTTAAAATTCTTTTGGCTAATCTGAAACTGGAAAGAAAGTTAACAGGCTCTATATCATCATATTCCCAAATCTGAAAGGTGTTTTCAGAAGCGGTAAGAATGTTGACTCCAAGACTCTTCTTCTCTCTTCTTGTAAGGAAGGTCAGGTATAACTGACTAGTTTGAAAAAGCCATCAATTCCCAGAGGTCTTATGTGAAAACCTAGTCTGCTGAACAGTTTCCCAGCATCTCCTGCCTTGACTTCTATGGAAGCCAATAGTTATTATTCCATCGTGGATGGAACAACAGTTATTTCACAGAAAGTATAATACAGGTTCAAAATAATAGATCTGGAGCAGAAGAGTTTAAAAGACTAGGGAGGATGGTGATGTGGGTACCACTTAGATGCAGCATTGTTCAGAGCGGGCTTTAAGGGCTTACTGGGATGGGATAAGGTATGGGGAGGAGAAGTTGTGACTAAAGGGAAGAGTAAGTGTAACTTGAAATTCTCTGTGTCTTTCAGATCACTATCGTTAAATTTAATCTTCAGGTGTGATGCGTGCCCCAAGGCTGCCACAATAACTATTACTAACCCAGCTTCCTTATGTATAATGCATACCCCAAGGGTTCCACTCTACCTATTAGTAAACTCATCCTGTTGCCTTTTTCCCTAATGTTGCATTCCTGGAAAGCTGTTTCCCAAGAAGATAAAAGCTAAGAGTGAAAACTAAGGATACAAGTAAACTATGGACTTTAGTTAATAATATGCATAAATATTGGTTCATTAATTGTAACAAGTATACTGTGGTTATGTTAGATTTAATAAGGAAACCCGAGTGCAGAATATATGGGAACTCCTGTACTGTTTGTAATTTTTCTATTTTTTTAAGCTAAAAAACAAAAAACTAAATTAAAAAATATTAGGAGTAAGGGATGTTGGTGGGTTTGGGAGTAAGTAAGGGAAGGGATAAATGGTCCTGAATGATGCAAGTGCAACTGCACAATGAGCGTGGGCAGCCGGGTACACTAAGCTCCATGTTTACATTGATGTTTAGCTATTTAGCTGTTCCCAATCCTATGGTCTATATGGGGTTAGGGTAAATTTTTTCCATAGATTGACAGTACCAGTCCTACCTCTACTCCTTTGCTCTTTCTGCCATATTTTCACAGGTATTACAAAGGAAATACGGCAAGGATGCATGAGCTATACATAAAGCAACCACCATTCTAATCTGAATGCCCATTCTCTCTCTTTGGAACTTGGCTCAGGCATCTGACATGAGTAGGGATTAAGACTCAGTTGTGACCATGGTAGAAGTTGGGGTTGGAGGTCAGGTTCTGGCTATGATTAGCAATCACTGTGAGTCATGATAATGCTGAACTCATCACCTTCAACTCCAACCACTCAGGAGACTAAGACTTCCTTTAGATTAGACTCTGGAATGTGGAACACTGGAGACAAACTTTCTGGAGCTATCAGGAGGCAATGAATGCACTGCTCAATGGAGAAACAGATTCAAAATCCCTTTATAACCTGTGACTTTGGGATCATCTGAGATGACTTAACAAAAGAATTTCCAGCATAATTCTAGTCCTATTACCACAAAGCAACTTCTCTCAGCTCAGGAGGTCCAGAAAAGAGAAAGTTCTTAAGCAAGGCAGACAGAAAACTGAGGCTTCCCCAGACACTTCCAAGGTAATTGGACTAATCTCCAGCAAAATAGAGACATAAGAATGTGCTTTGCTTGGAGACAGCGCCCACTCCTTTTACAAATGGCCTATGTGTTGTGGCTCTGCCCAGATGACTGACAGATTTGCCTCCTCCTGTTGGGGGAGGAAGCAGGGAGGGGGCTTCTGAGTGGGAGGGAGACCATAGGAGAGCATTTCCTTCAGCTGCCAGGAATGGAAGAGAGTGGGTGATGCTCTCCTTGGCTGCCAAATTCGGCAGCCGCTACACTCACAAGACCTTCCACGCAACACCCACGATCAAGAGCCTGGCTCCAAGGGCAAGAGAGGCTGTTTTTGGTGCAGGGCCCTATCTTGTTTTCTGGTTTATTCTGGGGAACTTTAAATTAGCAAGGAGAAATGACTAAGTGGGAAAATCCACCAGAAATATTGGCCAGTGGAGAAACTCCTCGGTGTCAAATCCTCCTTTCTATCTTTGCTTTCTCGTTTTGCAAAACATATCTAATCCTAATTTGATCATTTCTTGCACAAATAAAGGTACTTAATCACAGCTCTTTCTCTCACCTACCCATATAGCCAGCAGCCAGGACTGTGTCCCAGCAAGTGTCAAACTGTTCCCACAGTATTTGGTGCTTTTATGCATTCCCTGTGCTCTTTTCCAGTCCCTCATGGCAGCCCTGACTCAGCTGTCCTCACCATTCTCCACTGCATTACCCTGACAATCAGTAGGGGTGGGAGGTTCTGTAGTTAGACAACCCATACAGCCTGCTTCTAGCTTCCTTACAGCCCTGCACCAGGCTCTGAACAGTCCCTGCCATGTCCTGGCCCTCATCTCATCTTGACCCATACCCCACCTCCTTCCTGCAGGCTCCTCGCCATTCCTTATAATACAGCTGTGTGTCCCTTGGGGCTTGGGAGCTGTTGAGCTTTGTGCTTTTTCACAATAATCATGACCCTGCCACGTCAGGGCTTTCAACTGACATATCAGCCTCTGCTTCTGACCATCTGGAGCTGGTTCCTTCTATTTATCAGTTCTCCAGATGGGATTGTCCCAGTTGACTGTGGTATTATAACCTAGAATGTCCCTTCTCTGGCTCAGTTCAGTCTTTGTTATTCGGAAATCGAGAAGTTACATGTATGTCGGCGCTACGGGATGGGGGAGGAGTTGAATCTGGCTAATTTTCTCACTTCATTTCCTCAGGAAGCTAAACAACAGAGAAGCAAACACAACTCCTGGCTAAATGGTGATCGATGCATTCATTTTGTTTATTGTCCAGGCAAATAGGAACAACTGACAAATACAGGGATCTTAAGTACGCTGGCTTTTAGAAAATAGGGTGATGGTCCTTCCCTGTCTTTCAAACCTGGGACTTGTCCGAGGAGATTGTGGGGTCTTCAGGGGAATCCTGAACATGTTGTAAGTTGTCACAGGTCTGCCTTTCACACCTGTCACTGCCAGGATGGAGAGAACAAAAGACCCCAATTTAGGCTCAAGTTATCATTTCACCCTCCAGGAAAATTGAAATTCACAGAAGGTCCAAAATTCTGACCAAACACCTAGGTTAGACCTTTGGTGTGGAGCAGTTGTACGGGACTGCAGGGAGCCCTCAGCCCTGCCCCCTGGTGGGGAGGGGTACACATGCGCATCTATGAAAATGGAAGACGGGAGAAATACTGAACTTTTCTCGACAACATTTGCTTAGTCCTTCTTTTATCTGCAAGCCTTCTGGACTGCCACTGTCTCACTCCCTTTATTAAGCAATATATTCCCTCTCTCTAAGACAGTATTTTTGTATTTTATCAAGAAACTTCTAGAGACAAAACTTTCACTTGTAGAAATTGGTTCCAGTCACTGAGGTTCTCAGTCTTGTCTGTTCAAGACCAGTGAATGTCATATGGAGAGAAGGATCAGTGACAACACTTTATGAGATTTGGCTCCAGGGCTCTGAGGTTTTCAAAGTGCTTTCATACCATCATTTTATTTCATCATCCAGAAACCCCGTCAATTGTATAGAACAGGTAGCTCTGTTTTGCAGTTTCATGGAACTTGAGAACTGCCTGTGGCCACATGACTAGGAAATGGCAAAACTAAGAATGGAGTGGAATCTTCCAAGTGTTCTCCGAGACCAGTTCTATCACACAGTGCCCTGCTTCACTCTTTTCCTCTCAAAAAGATTTCTTCTTTGGCATCATACAAGGCTCTCTCTATGACAGTTCAGCATAATCTGAATCACTTTGTATTCTTCCTCTTTTCTTTAATCACTTGTGCTTTTAATCTTCTCAAATCTCTTTCTGCCTTTTGATGCTGGCCCTCTCTTTGATGTATTTTTGGGTTGGACTGGTTCTTCCTTTTTTAATTTATTATTTTTTTTCTTTTCCTATGGCTACTTTTGAAATCCTACCCATTTGTTTCAACAGCCTATTTCAATTTCACCTTCCCCATTGAGGCTTCTCTGACTTCCTCTCCCCTGTGTGCCATTGTCAGTGGCTCGTGCCATTATCCAGGACTTAGGACAAGCATGATCGGAATTGCATGCAAACATTATTTGTGTGTTTCTCAAAACAAGCATACAAATGAATAAAACCTGGATTATCCTTGATACCTTTTCTGTTTCAGCTCTGCATCTGCAAAACCCAAATATCCTGTCTGGCATGGAGTAGGCAAAACAAAGTCAAGTCTAGCTGAATCAAATTGATTAGAAATCAGACACTTCAACTTGCTAGCTTTGTTTTTCTATTTGTGTATATGTGTCACACTTATTATTTATTAAGGACATTTTCAAGCATACACAAGAGAATAGTAAAGTGACCATGCAGGTGAGAGTTGCTGAAACAACCCTTAACTTATGGCTGGTCTTGTGCAATCTCTAAACTACCCCTTCACTCAAGAATATTTTGAGGTAGATCCCAAATAGGATATCATTCCATCAGTACATATGTCAATATGTATCTCTAGCAAATGAATTTTTCATGAAAATATAATATCATAAATACACCTTAAAATGAATACTGCCTAGGCAGTGTTTAAATGTCCCCTATTGTGTCATGAATGTTTCTTTTTATTTTGTATGGTATATGAGTTTTTCATATGAATTATGTCTTGAAAATAATAAAATTATAAGAAAACAATGCAATATCAACTTCTGAGCATACATTCCTTGCCAGGTACTGTTTGCTATGCATTATACCTCATTTAACCCTCAAACAGGTTTTATCTTGGTAAAGTAAGTATTATAATTGTTAGCCCCATTTTACAAAGAAGGGAATTGGGGCTTAGAAAGGTTGACTCATGCTCAAAGTTAAGGAGCTGGGCAGTGACAGAGGCAGGTCCAGAATGTAGGTCGCTGCCTCTGGGGACAATGCTCCTTCTAAGATAGAGTACAGCAGTGTTGGCTCAGCAACTCCCATGGGTCATTCTGACAGGAACATTTTCTAGAGCAAGTATTGGACAAGATCTGTGACAACCTATTTCAGTATTGCTTTCGCATCAACCATGGGTCACAATACGTACATCAAAATAGAGCACTCACACAGAATAAAATGGTGATTCGTTAGCTCTCTTCCCAGATGATGGTTAAATAATAGAGCTCTCTATGCTTTCATTCATTCATTCATTTATTCATTCAGTAATTGAGTTATTCAATTGTTTTATAGTCCTTAGTGATTGTCTTCTACAAATCAAATACTGGGGACACACACATAAATAAAGGACAGCTCCTAACCTGGAGTAGGAGCTAAGTTAAATTTTACTCAAAACTTGTCAATGGCTTGCCATTGACCACAAGGATATGTCCGTATCTGTTAGTCAGGGTGGACTGATTGGGTAGTTAGAAAAAGCCTCACGTATTTGATGATGCGCATCTTCTTCTCCCAGCATCCCTGGGCTACCAGGCAATCAGTGACGTGGCCCCTCACCTCCATCACTCATCTCAGTTGTCTCCCCTTCACAGCAAAAGAAATGGTTGTTACTGTTCTCAGCACTTTCTCTGTATTTATTTATTTAGGCTTCATAATAACCTCATAAGCTGAGTATGACTATTATCTCCCTATTTTACAGTTCATGGCACTCGGGTTTCAAGAGTTTAAGATAACAAAGAATTTTGGGCTCAGCAGTTTATCTCCAGAACCTGCCTTCTTAGCCAATGCAACAGGTTGCCTTGGAAATTAATGTGCTCTTGACTTTGAGCAGTGTTAGGTCTCAACCCTTTAGTAGGGTGTGAAATGAAGTGAAGTAAGTCTCCTTGTTCAATTATGTGGGCATGGTCAATGGTCAAATTTCATGATATTTATGAATGTCCAATTTTAAGCAATAAGAGGTGAATTTAAATACTCTCAGACTTAAGATACTAGAATAGTTGGGTTACTTTACAGATTCTTGAATGTGCTGAGTGACTCCAACATCTTCCTTTGAATGTCCCTCTTCCAGGATTATCCTCTATTCTTTTCTATATCCCTGCTTCTGCTCTTTTTTTTAACATGGGCAGGCAGCAGGAATAGAACTTGGGTCTTTGGCATGGCAGGCAAGAACTCTGCCACTGAGTCACCATTGTTTGCCTTATTCTTGCTCTTTCAATACCTAGTTCTATTGCTTCTTCCTTGGCCACTGCCCCAGCTGCTGATCCCACTCTATCTCTGTGATAAGACTCAATAAACACACGCCTCAACAGTGGTTTGCCATGCTCTATTTCCCTTATTTGTTTCACATTTACTCCTTACTATTTGAGAAACAAAGAGAGAGTCAATGCCTTATGTCCATTATTCCAGACATTGTTTCATCTACAATTTAGCATCTATTTTGTAAATTTATAATTGGAGGCTTTGAGTTGGACTCCAAGTATTCACTCAGTTCTGAGGTACACTGAGTGTATGTTGTTGAAAAGAATAATTAGCAAAACCTTGAATCAGTCACTTTTATTTTGAATGACCATGATGCTTAGCTGAATATATGCATTGGTTACAGGCAAAAACTTATTAAATTGGCATCCTGCAGTGAAATGCAAATGTTCTTTCTACTTAAAATTACCTGCAGTTTCAAGAGTCTTAGGAAAGTTGGGAGCCATCTAATGCAGAGGTTCCCTGAACTGGTTTTATGTTTAATCACTTGGGAAATGTATTTCTAATATAAATCCCAAGATCTCACTCCCAGGTCCTAGAAAGGCCTTAGGATCTGCCAGGCTAATTCTGCTGCAGCTGAGCCAGGGACTGTTGTATCAGGGTCACTGGTCAAATAGAGTATCCCTGCCTCCACCTCACACTTCTCCCTTCTAGCTGGTAACTCTTTCTAGTAGGAGTAAAACTTCAAATAATTTTCTCCCTGTTATGGGCCCTACTCACTTTACTCAAGGCGGAATATCTAAGTTAATTGGGATTATTTTCATGGTGACTAGAACTATAATAAGGTGCTAATTCATGTGTTTGCTCACTGTCTTTCCTGCTGAAGTTATTAACAAGCATTCCTCCTTGATTTAGAGCACAGCATACTTGTAATAGAACAATCTCAGTGCATCTCACTTTCTGCTCTGCAGAGAGTAATAGGTTCACACAGTCTCTGGCTTGGAAGGTGCTTTAGAGTTCCTCAAATAAACCTTGACATGTTGCTCTTTGTCATCCACAACAGGTGGTCATTTGTTGTAGAATCGTGCTTGATTCCAGAGCAGTCTGTTCCAAATAGGCCAACTAAATATTAGAAACTTCCTCTTTGGCTTAAGCTAAGATCTCACTTGTGAAACTTCCATCTCTTGCTTTTAGTGAGTCCTGTCAAGGAGCCATAAACTGTGAGTGTGTTCCATCTTCCACATGACTGCCTCCCTGGTGTGGATGACAGTTACAAGTTCTTTGCCAACAGTAACTATGACCTCCATCACCAATAAACACACAGGCTTCTTTCCTTCCAAGAAAAACTAGCAGCAAAATGACTACAGATGTCAACTGTATGTATGAAAGTACCAGTAAAGACAGACATCATGTTTGCTTTTGAAAAGTTTGGACTAATGAAAACAAACAAAGTTGAAACCTGCCATCTAAAGGAAAGACAGCAGTTGCTTCCCCGCTCTCCCACCCTTCCCTTCTGTCAGGATGAGGCCCCTGTGTGACTGTTGTCCACCATCAGGATTGAAATCACAAGACACTGGTGAGCTGATTTGGGGTTCCTAGCAGATTGCCAGCACAATTATACAACTCAAGCTGTTTGAAAGCTCACTGCATTACAATTTAGCCTTGGAATTTAGATTCAGGTCCATTTGCAAACCTTACTTTGATAGTTAACATGCACCACAGAGAGAAAACAAACAGCAGTCTTTCCCTGGACATCTATTTCGTGTTTGCCCATGCTAATTAGTAGAATTTTCATGAATACATAAAGATCCTGCCTGTTGCTGAATGGATTCAGAAATCATATTTTATTAAATTCAATTAATATTATCACTCTGTACTGAGATTGACTTTTCACCTTTGATCAGTCAAACCAGGAGCATACCCTCTTCCTCCTTTCTGAGATTGTAGACTATCTCAGACATATGAGGAAACTTACAATAATCTGGTCAAATAGCATAGTTTACAGCTTGAATAATTGAGACAGATGAGTTAAATGAATTTCTTCAAACCATGCTCTTGAACCTGAGCCTCAAGTATAACCAAATGAGAAATTTAATTTGCTCCTCTGACAATGACAGCAAGGAATGTCTTAATGAACTGTATTGTCCCGCAGCTGACATGGTCCACCTACTTTATTTTCTCTGTGTTAAATGCTAAAGTGAGAGACAATATTATACACTGATAAAAAAACATGGGGTTTTCAGCAGACGAACCTCAATTTGACTGTCGGCTCTTGACCAAATTATTCTAAGGCCCATTAAAAAAGGAAACAATATTTGCATAGTTTCCTAGGGCTGCAGAAACAAATCATCACAGATTTAGTGATTTAAAACAGCAGAAATTTATTCTCTTCCAGTTCTAGAGGGCAAAAGTCTGAAATTGAGGTGTTGGCAGGGTCATGTTCCATCCGAAGGCTCTAGGCTCGTGTTCTTTCCTTGCCTCAACCAGCTTCTAGAATTTATGTCTCATGGCTACATAACTTCAATCTCTGCCTCTGTCTTCACATGGCTTTTACTTCTTCTGTGTCTGTGCCTTCTCATCTGTCTTTTACATTGATTGCATTTAGGGTCTACCCATGTAATACAAGATGATTGTATCTTGAGGTCCTTTAACTTAACCTACAAAGATCCTTTCTCCAAATGCATTCACATTTGTAGGTTCTAGGGTTAGGGTCTGGACATTTATTTTTTGGGGCCACCATTTAACTCACTACAATAATGGCCATGAAATTTTTCAAATGGTTCCTGACATAGCCTAGTATACCATGTATTATACATACACCATAATATTGTAATAATAGAAATAGAATGCTAATGGTTCAAACTCCAAAACCAGGTTCAATATCACAGAAGACAAAAAGTGTGCAACAGATCTTTGAAGGACCCAGAACATGGGGCAAACTTGGGTTACTCAGCAAACAATACTGAAAAATTGCCCCAGCAAAGATAAAAATATCACCTTGCACATTAAAAAAATCTATAACAATTATTTAAATATAAAAACTGAAGCCACATAGTCAACCACAAAAATTTAACCAAGCTCTGAATGGAGTAAAATATCTCAAACATAAGTTACATAAATTTATTAGGCAAATTTGAAAAAGAAAATGAGAGGTTTTTTTTTTTTTTAATGTGGAAATCATATCACTATATTAAAAAAAGAACAGGTGTAGCTTGGCTGCCTCAGCTTAGGGGAACTTTATCCCTACAGGTGTCCACATGTCCAACTCTCAGTTTTGGGAGAGCTGATGAGCTTAATATGCTCTAGGCATAAACATAAGCTCAACCTGGACAGAGAGAAATGAAGAATTCTGCTCTCCACCTCTGCATAATCCCTTTCAGGGGAGTGCAGCTTGTATGAAACCTGACATCTTTTCTCTAGCCTCTGAGACCAAACCAACTGAGAGGTGAGACAGGGCCTGTTTCCTTCCTTGGACCACTTCAGTTATATTTTCCATACTTCTGATGTGTATTCTTGGATTTCGATAATCAAGGGCATGACAAATGATCCCAAAACCTAGTGACTGAAAACAGCAAACATTTATCTTGCAGTTTCAGTGGATCAGCAATCAGGTAGGGCTTAAGTTGGTCTCTGGCTGAATGTCTCCTCAAGGCTGCAAGCAAGGTGTCCACAGGGGCTGCAGCCATATCCAGGTCCAAAAGAGAGAGAGGGGAGCCACTTCGAAGCCACTCATGTAGCTGTGGGCAGGTCTCAGAACCTCCCCAACTGCTGCAGACATGGGTTGCTCACCAGGCGGGCTTCTGTGTAAGTTGATCACAATCTGAAGGAGAGCTTCCCTGGAGCAAGGGGTGTATGAGAGGGAGCAAGAGAGGACCCCTAAGTCTGTGGGAATTACCCAGAAGTGACAGTCCATCACTTCCACTTTTAGATGATTACTTAGAAGCAAGTCACTAAATCCAGCCCACACTCCAGGGAAGGGATTACACAAGAGTGAGAATACCTGGAGGTGGGGATCTTTGGGTCCATCCTAGAGGCCAACCACCTTCCCCAACTACACTTCTTATGACTGACGGTATATCCTCTTCTCCTGGGATAGTGTGGAGGCCTGTAGCAGACCAGCAGGAATTTTGAGTCAGTAGATGTAGATTTAGCATAAATGGGAACTGGCCCCAGCCTGCCTCAGAGTTGCAGCTACCAGATGATTATACAAAATCTCAACACTCCTCTTGCTGGCCACCACACCCCAGAAGTCAACTGTTGGGGCCTGAGTGGCCTTGCAAAGGGCAAAGCTAAGTTGAGTTGTTGTGTGTTTGATAATAAAACACATGGCCATGAACAGAGCCTGAAGGGAATGTCTGGTTTTAGCCATTCCTTCATAGAAGGGACCCTTTGATATGGTAGCTATTTTTTTTTCTTTCTAATAAACCCTTTTCATTTTGGAAAGGGAGCTTGGGTGATTGTTTTAATTTTCATAAACCTTGAGGGGACAATGGCTGCGCGGGTTAGACCCAAAGCCAAAAATCCCTACACCTCTAGGGTCAGAAGTGTGTGTGAATTGAGACAGGTGGAGGACAAAACGGAGTGGTAGGGAGTGAGCCAGTCTGGCTAAGGCATCCCAATTCATTTCAGAAAAAATACTGTGCATGCCATGCCAAATGAAACATATCTACTAGCTAAATACAGTCTAAGGCTTGCCAGAACATGGGCCTCCATATCTAGAGAAAGAGTGGAATTCATAAACCAAAGACCAATCCTAACAGTGAGACCCTCAGCAGGGCTAAAGATAGGGCCCCCAATGCAGAAAGAGAAAAATCACATGCTTTTTCAAAGGTACAGTGAATTGCAACTAGAACCCAGAGCTCCTAATTCTTAGTCCAGGGATCTTTGCATAAATGAACCTTTAAAAATAGCCATATTGTTTCTGATCTTGATAGCTCTGCTAGCATCTGCCTCTGTGAGCAGAGCCTGGTAAAAACCTGGATTGGGGAAGGAGGCTTGTGCATGTCTAGAAGACCGGGTGGTTCCCAGGCATGTGTGAAGACTGAGTCCTCACCACACAGAAAGTGCCAGACCCAGTACAGAAACAGAGATGTGAGGGAAGGACTTGCTTAGATACTTAAATCTACTTAAACAAGGATGGGAGCCTGAATATGTTCTGCTCACACATCAACTGCTAAAGTACTTAGACGGTGTGCTGTTTGAATCTATTATGTACCCCAGAAAAGCCAAGTTTTAATCCTGATCCAATCTTGTGGAAGTAGCCACTTTATTTAATCTTTGCTTCTTCTTTTTTTTTTTGACAAGGGCAGACTCTGGGAATTAAACCCGGGTCTCAGCACAGCAGGCTAGAATTATGTCACTGAGCCTTCTTTTAATCTTAACACAATATTGCAGGGCAGAAACAATGATTAAATTATCTACATGGAGATGAGACATACCCAATTGTGCATGTGACCTTTAGATTAAATGGAGTTGTAACTCAGCTCATTCAGGGTGGGTCTTGATTAGTTTACGGGAGTCCTTTAAAAAGGAAACATTTTGGAGATAGCTTACAAATGACAGAGCCAACAGAAACTGCAGAGCAGATGTCAAAACTTGGAGAACAGAGACACAGATGTTGGGAGACGTTTGGAGCCCAGCAACTGTCGTCATGAGATGTTAAGCAAGCCAGAACCTAGAGAGAGCTAAGGGAAGTAAAGAGATGAAAGCCAGCCCTGGAGAAGCAAAATAAGAAACACTGCAGTAACAGAGACTGAAAGCAATGGAGCCCAGGAGCAAAGGACCAGCAGATGTCAGCATGTGACTTCCCAGATGACAGAGATATACCTGACCCATCAGCTTTCCTTTGATTAAGGTATCTTACCCTGCATCCCTTAGTTTGGAGAATTTTATATGCATTGAACTGTAAACTTGTAACTTATTAAATTCCCCTTTTTGAAAGCAATTCCAGTTCTAGTGTATCATATTCCAGGAGCTAGCAAACTAACATAGATACCAAGTTGTATCAGTCAGGGGTCTTTAGAGAAACAGAACCAAAAGGAGAGATCTGTAAATATGAGATTTATAAAGGTGTCTCATGCAAATACAGGAATGAAAGAGTCCAAAATCTGTAGGGCAGGCTATGAAGCTGGCTGGAAGCTCTAATGAAGGATCTGGAAGAACACCACAGGAGAGGCTTGCTGGCAGAAGAAGCAGTGAAGGAATCTCTCTTCTCCCTTACAAGTCTTCAACTGATTGGATTATCTGATTGTGGGAGGCACACCTTAGTTCATCACAGATGTGGTCAGGCACAGATGCAATCAACTGACTGATGATTTAATCAGTCTTCTGGTTTATCAACCAGCCATGAAATATCCTTGTAGCAAAGGTCAGGTCAGTTCTTGCCTAGCCAGACAATGGGGCATCACCATTTGACCAAGTTGACACCAGAATCCAACCATCATAGATGGTCTTAGGGCTGAGATATACTTTTCTTCATTATAGGGGTTGCCAGAGATGGTAATGAAGATGGTGCTGAGCTGACTGTGGCAGGACCAGTGTGCTAGTTTGAAAGTCTTACGTACCCCAGAAAAGCCATGTTTTAATCTTGCTGCAATATTTTGGGGGCAGCCATTTCTTTTAATCCTGATTCAATACGGTAGCATGGAAACTTTTGTATAGATTATCTCCACGGAGATGTGATAAACTCCATTGTGGTGTGAACTTTTGATTAGATTGAGATGTGACTCCACCCCTTCTGGGTGGGTCTTGATTAGTTTACTAGAGTCCTTTAAAAGGGGAAACATTTTGAAGAGCCCTCAGATACAGACACAGATGCAGATGTTTGGAAGAGCTGATGCAGACACTTGCGTTGACAGAGCCAATATGAGGTCCTGGCATCTAGAGTTGCAGGACCCAGCAGACATTGCCATGTGCCTTCCCAGGAGATGCTAAGCAAGCCAGCAACCAGAGTAGTATCCCAGAGGAGCTAAGTGACAGCCCACAGACACCAAATGAGGAAACCCCACAGGAAACAGAGGCTAAAAACAGTGGAGCCCATGAGCAAAGGGCCAGTAATGCCAGCTGATGCCAGCCAAATGCCTTCCCAGCTGACAGCCTTTCTTGAGTGAAAGTAACCTCTTGTTGGTGTCTTAATTTGGACACTTTCATGGCACTAGAACTGTAAACTTGATTAGATGGAGATGTGACTACCCATTTTAGGTGTGTCTTGATTAGTTTATTGGAGTCCGTTTTGGAGAGAGCTCAGAGCCAACAGAGAATGCAGACATTTGGAGATGCTTGGAGGGCCAACAGAGAGAGTAGGTGCTTAGACATGGATGTTTAGAGATGCAGAGCTGAGCATATATAGTCATGTGCCTTCCTATGAGATGCCAAGCAAGCCAGAACCCAGACTTGTGTCCTGAAGGAGTTAAGTGAAGCCTCATAGACACTTAGAGAGAAAACCATTGGCATCCGAAGCTAGAAGCAGCAGGACCAGGAACAATGATGCCAATGCCAGCTACATGCCGTCCCATGTGACAGATATCAGCCTTTCTTGAGTCAACATATCTTTCTGTGGATACCTTAGTTTGGACATTTTTATGACCTTGGAACTGTAAACTTGAACATAATAAATTCCTTTTTTAAACAGCTGTTCCATTTCTATAGATTGCATTCTGGCAGTATTAGCAAACTGAAACACAGAGAAACTGAAACTTGGAAAGTTTAGATAACTTTTATAAGGTTTCATAGCTAGCTAGTAGAAGAGTGAAACTTCAAACTGGATCTGTCTGACTCCAAAACCTATGAAATTAACAGTGTCACCTTGAACCAGAAAGCTAAGTGTTTTTCTGTATTATCTACAAAAAGTCCTGGCCTCGGGCATGTCAAGGTGACTCTCTATTAAAGAACTGGTTTAGGAACTGCAGATAGAAAGATGCTGAAATCATTGCAAGATGAAAAATTTTAGAAGAGGAGGAAAAAAGAAAAGCCCTGTGGTGAAGTGTCACTTTCTTCGTACAAACACATCTTTACTGCATTCCTACAAAGCAGAAGGAGATTTCTCGCCATAATACAATCATTGGTACCCAGCTTTCTAAATCAATCCATCATTACCTGTCATTGTCAAGGGTCATAGGGGATAAAATGAAGCCCAGGAAAATGTGTATCTGTGCTCAGAAGAAGTTGTAATTGTTCAGGCTAATGAAATCTGGATCTTGGAGACTAGAAAGTCCAGTTGGGCAATAAAGAAATATATATAAAAATAAATCAGACACAGTCTCGACTTTCCAGCAACAGTTTAATAAGGGATAAAATAGATAAATAAATAAGTCCCCTTCTCCAAAATTACTGCCCTGATGAAGGTGTTCATACAGACATAGTGGGACAAAAGCCAATTCAGTGGAAACTTAAATAAGGTATTCTCAAAACACTTTAAAATATTTTCCTTTGTCATTTGACACTTGCAGAACCCTGTGAGGCTAGCAAGTCTGTCAGTCAAAAGATATTTCAAATATAAAAGCTTAAAAGGATCCAGTGAGACAGGTCAGGATGGGGAAGAAACCAGGGTTCTGAAATAAATTGTGTGAAATTCCAGTGCAAGGCTGTGGGAGATTGCACGGGTCTTTTGACTCCCCAACCACAAATCCTCCCAGTCCAACAAAGGTTTCCTGAAATCTTGCTGGGCCCAGTACAAGGTGCCAAGCATTATCAGGAGATGTAACTGAGCCATCCTGAGCATGCCCAGGGCCTCAGTAAAGTACCCAGTCATGCCACACCTAGGTGACACCTGATGCTTGTTTCTATGAAATCATTCAGGGCTGACTGAATGCAATTTGTGGGTGATGCTTGAGCCCACAAGAAGGTCAGGAACCCAAGAATTCTAGTTGCGAAGGATGCTGCAGTCCCAAACGCTCAACCATGGAGTCTTCCCTCTCTTCTTTCAGTTGTCTAGATGCGGTGCAGCCTCTACTTCCCTTTCAGCTAGAACTGGAGTAATTAGAAATGATCAAGTATGGTGTCAAGGAAACAATAAACACTTCCTTCTTCCTTAGTTTAGGAGGTCAGTTGTCATTTCTTCCTTTCCTGGTGAAGGAAGGCAACTGTTTCTTTGGAATCACACTTACTTTGGCTCCTTCAGTTTATGAAATAAAACGATAGTGTGCTTGTATGGAAACCTGCATGTAACACAATTACCACCTGAAACTGTAACTTTGATGTTTATTGAATCTTCCTCTGCCTCAGATCTTGTGCCCTTTGTCACTCTTGTCCTTGAGCAAACAGGCCTCTAGATCCCGTTGCTGTGACAAGAAGTGTTAATAGAGGGAAGGAAGACAAAGATAGCTAATTCCTGAGGGTTCGGATGACAGTTTGGCAGGTGGTGGAAATAAATAACATAGCATATACAAGCAATGCTGGGCATAGAGACTCAGCTGTAAATGATAGAAAATGAAATAGACTTGGGGCATGCAGCAGGTTAAATACCACCAATGGGATAAAAGAGCTGTTTTCCCCAGCAATCGAAAATGGAGTCATATGTTTTGGTTTGGACCTGTCTAGGGTCCAGAGAGGGTTACAGGATCTAAAGGCAGAAAGAAACTTTATAGATCATCTTCTTTATATGCGCTCTCTTGAGAAAATAGGGAAACTGAGGACAAGCAATATTAACAAGCAAAGAAAACAATGCATGTTCAAGGTGATACAAAGTTGAATTGGTCTTATATTTTCTAGTTCTGACCTGCACTTTTTCAATAATACTAGAATCTTAGAATCCTCTTTCAGAAAAATCAAAGTTTGGAGAAAATCTGATTAAGTTCCTAAACAAATCATCAAAACGTTCAGCATAATGACAGGAGCTAGCAGACAGACTGGATTAGGGATTGGGCACCAGGCATCAAGACACAGGGTTGGTGGCCTCTCTGAGTTCTGAAACACCTTGAAGTTTGCCCTGAGTCCCTGAGTTCTGGGGTGGGGTCCTGCCACTTCTAGCAGTGGAGAATAGGGACAGGGCTGCAGGACTCAGAAAAGACATTTGGGGATGGGACCAGCTAATTCCAAAGTGTCTGCCCAGGACCACTTAGCAGATAGGCCCAATCACATTCATTCCCATGACACTTTCAGTGATGGGAGCTAACTCAACTGAAAGAACACATCACCCCATGTTGAATCTCCAGTGACAGAAACACAGTTTGCAAGTATACACAAGTATACACTTGTATAACCTTAAGCTTGAGATGGTCTTTGAAAAGAATTCAGGAGATATTCCTGGGAGGGTCAGGGCACAGGACCCTCTTGGGGGGTGGGAAGTAGACCCATTGTAAGTAGACAGACAATAATGCACGCTTGTATCTGAGGCATTGCTTCAGGGAAAGAAACCCAATGTAATTTGCTCACTGATTTCTTTATAGGTAGTTGTCTCCAAATATTACTGCTTGCCTGTATTCATCTATCTAGTCAAAAGATACTTATTAAAGAACCACAGTATGATGGGTACAGTTGTTTTTTCAGGAGACAGCAGTGAGCAAAACCAACAGGTCGTTGTCATCATGGAACTTAAATACTAAAGAACTCAAGTCTGTTATTGGACTTGACCAGTTGTTCTATTTTGCCTGAGCCCTGTGAACATTTTTCTATATATTTAGTTTCCTGGGGCTTCTTCCTTTACTCCTGAGAGCTTGTTTGGGTAGCTTTACAAACAACCACAAGACGAATTTACTCAATCTGGGGTCTGTGCCTGAAACAAACTAGCCAAACAAAACAAGAGCCAAACACCCAGGAAAACAAATAAATACCCATAAGGAAATTTTTGTGTGTTTGTGTGTATGTGATTAGCACCCAATGAGGGAATGCATCTGGCTTTTCTGACAGTGTTGGATCAAACGCTGTAGCCAGTGCTTGTTTGTGGTCTGCAGCTGATGAAACCTTCCCAACACAATGGTAGCGAGAACGCAGAAGCTCAGAAACGATGATGCTCAATGCCGGACGGAATTCTAGGTGGGAGTTTTAAGGAAGGGATTAAATGGGAAAGTCTGTAACTGACTTTGAACCAATCAACCCAAAATATGAGCCCAAACACAGCCTGTGAAGGTGACACAGAAGACGAGGCCCAGGGCCAATGAGTGGTTCCCAACGAGAGGGAGGGCAGGCAAAGAAGCAGCTGAGTGAAATGTGGGCGGAAGGTGTTCAGTTACGGTATTCCCGGGGGGTGGGGTGGGGGGAAAGGTTAAACCTAAACTTTCCCCACACAATCTGACCCTGCATCCCAATCTTACTCACTGCTTAAGATTTTCAAAATGAAGAAGAGTGAGAATGGAAAGAAAAATAAAGAAAAGAGAAGGAATAAGGAGCAATAGTGGATTGACAAAGGGTGAGAGTGTAGAGAATTAAGAGACAAAAGAGCAAATCGACCATTTCAACAATTTGCCTTTCCATTTGGATAATTTCTTTCCTGGCTCATATTTTTCCTCATTTGCTGTTCTCTAGTCACTTCTCCTCTTCTTCACCCAGGTTAATCTTAACTTTCCTTCGCCAGGTTAAGCTTACCTTTTGGGGTTCAGCAAAGCTTTTCCTGACCCCAACTAAGATCCCTTCTGAAAGCATCTACAGTGCTCTGTATTTCTCCTTCAAGGATCTAATTACAGATAAAATTACTTACTCAGCATTACTTTCCATTCTTGAATGTGAGTTTCAGGAACAAAAACTGTACGTGTTTATCACTACCACATCCCCATGCCAAGCAAGTACCTGGGCAAAAAACTTTGTTGCTTAAGAAGAATAAATGAGGCGCAGGAGTCCTCACCTCATATTTCACATTTTCGTCTTCAGTGTCCCTTTTGGGCCTGAAAGTTGAACATATTTCAGTCTAATAATAAAGCAAATTGGATTTGTTCATTTACTTCATATTAAAGGGCCTCAAACAAGTAATGAACTATTGTAAAGAAGAGAAATGAGGAGACACATATTGATTGGGCCACATTGAATGATAATAAGAATTTATCAGCCAATTAAGGTCACCAACCAGTGTGTTATGCTTCCTGCATGTGCTTGCATATTTAATAGTGTGATCCAGAAACAATAGAGTTCAGAATCAGGTGAAGTTGGAAAATGTGATCAAAGAGAGTAATAAAAACAGCTGACATTTATCGAGCAATTATTATGAGCCAGGGACTGTGCTAAACACTTTCCATGCATTATCCTGCACAACCCTCTCAACAATTTTATGAGGTGAGTTCCATTAACATCTCCATTTTATAGATTAACTTTCTCAAGAGCCGGAGCCAAACCTCAGGTGTGTCTGACTATGCAAGGCTTATTTTCTTAATGCACTGCATCATATTAACTACCAAGGAAAAACAACATGGAAGCAATGTAGAAAAAATAGCAGGCCAATTTAAACCAAAACAGAGATTAAACTGCACCCTTCTCAGTGTTGAAAGACAAACTGTAGTCGAGTTGCAGTTTATAGCATTTTATTTAGGACAGTAGGATTGCTGAAGCAAGGAAGATAATCAGTTACAAAAATGAAATCAGCACCAAGCCCAGGGAGTTTGAGGGCAGTTTTATATATATATATATATATTTTTTTTTTTTAATTAAAAAATATATAACAACTAACAAAAACATTCTTAACACATGATCATTCTGTTCTACATATATAATCAATAATTCACAATATCATCACATAGTTCTATATTCATCATAATGATCATTTCTTAGAACATTTGCATTAATTCAGAAAAAGAAATAAAAAGACAACAGCAAAATATTCATACATACCATACCCCTTACCCCCCCTTTCATTGATCACTAGCATTTCAGTCTACTAAATTTATTTTAACATTTGTTCCCCCTATTATTTATTTTTACTCGTCTGTTGATTAAGTAGATAAAAGGAGCATCAGACACAATGTTTTCACAATCACACACTCACTTTGTGAAAGCTATATCATTATGCAATCATCTTCAAGAAACATGGCCACTGGAACACAGCTCTACATTTTCAGGCAGTTCCCTTCAGCCTCTCCACTACATCTTGACTAACAAGGTGATATCTATTTAATGCATAAGAACAACCTCCAGGATAATCTTTCAACTCTGTTTGGAATCACTCAGTCATTGACACTTTATTTTGTCTCATTTCACTCTTCCCCCTTTTGGTCGAGAAGGTTTTCTCAATCCCTTGATGGCTGAGTCTCAGCTCATTCTAGGATTTCTGTCCCACGTTGCCAGGAAGGTCCACACTCCTGGGAGTCATGTCCCACATAGACAGGGGAAGGGCGGTGAGTTTGCTTGCTGCGTTGACTGGAGAGAGAGGCCACATCTGAGCAACAGTAGAGGTTCTCTTGGGGGTGACTCTTAGGCTTAATTTTAAGTAGGCTTGACCTATCCTTTGTGGAGTTAAGTTTCATATGAACAAACTCCAAGACTGGGGACTCAGCCTATTGCTTTGGTTGTCCCCACTGCTTGTAAAAATATCAAGAATTCTCCACTTGGGGAAGTTGAATTTTCCCCCTTTCTCACTATTCTCCCAAGGGGACTTTGCAAATACATTTTTACTCACTGTTCAAATCACTCTGGGATTTATTGGGGCATCACTCAGGACAAACATGCAAAATCTCATGCCTTGAGGGCAGTTTTATAAACAGAAAGACGAAAATTAGCTGGGCTTTGCTCACTGGAGCAGGGATGTGCTAATCATATAGGGGTGGGTTAAGCATAAGTGAGGCTTTCTTTTTAATTGGGCCAGGTGTGCTTAACTTAGAGGGTTAATTGGCTTTAAGGGGTCAAGTATCTCAGTAGGGGCTATTGGAAGAGGAAGCCTGGTTTGGGGATTTTAACTTTTGTGTTGATTATGAAAAGTTGATTATCAAAAAAACTTTTGATTTTATTTATTGTGATGATGCTTTCTCCATATGTGTAGAGAGCTATTCATTGTGCTTTTGAGTCCAAAATAACAGAAGGCATAGGTAAGACTTTTACATTCTGTTTGTTGCTCATATAGGGCAAATCCTCTGTCTCTTACCAATATGCTGATAATTTAGCTTGAATTTTGTGGTGAAAAATTTAAAATGAGAAATAATATAATTGAATAGAGATAGCAAAAGACACGGCAGACAACCAAACCTTGGCATGGGATGGGAAGGTGGTGTTATAATTATGAAGACCCTACTAACTTGCAAAGTTTTGCAAGGGGTTACAGGGATATTTCCCTTTTTTTTTTAAACACTGCTTTTTTTCACGCCTGAAACTTGGGGCCTCTTTCTGGTTGTTTTTCTAGTAGAAGGTCAATCTCATTTTTCACTTAATTCTATAATCCAAATGCCACTCATTTTTCAAACTGTAGCTTGAAGACTTCCCTGGCAGTTGATCCTTTCAGTGACCTGTGTTTTTATTCAGCTCCTACAGCATCTTGAATCAGACCCATGCCCTTTCCTGTGGGCTTTTTCCTCTGCAACAAATAAATAAATAAATAAAATGAAATAGCCAACATTTAGGTTAAAATCCCAGATGCCACTTCCAACACATAAAAGTGGCAAAAATTGAAAAAGACTGACAAAGTTATTGAGGATGTAGAACAACTGAAGTCCCACATATTTTGCACGTGGTAGTGTAAAAGGGCTAAAATGCACAACCATTTCATAAAAGTTATGGCAGTTTCTTAGGGAATTAAATAGACACCTACTTTATGACCTAGCCATTTCATTGCCAGGTTTCTTCCAAAGAGAAGTAAAGATATACTGCCACGAAAAGTCTCATATCTGAATGTTCATAGCAGCTTTATTCATAACAGCCAAAAACTGGAAACAGCTCAGTGGTCCATTGATAGAGTGGGGACACAAACTGGAGAATATTTGCAGATTTTAATGCTATCTAGCCACCAGAAAGAATGAACTATTGATGTATACAATACATGGATGAGTCTCAGAAACATCATGCTGAATGTCAAGTCTTACACAAGAGTGCCTGAGATACGGTTTCGTTAACATGAAGTCCTAGAACAGGGAACCTAATTTATAGGGGAAAAACGATTAGGACAATGATCACCCCTGAGAGGTGGGGGTTGGGATTTACTGGGAAAGGACATGAGATGACTTCCTGGGATCAAGTAATGTTCTGTATCTTGGCAGGTGCTACAATTGAATCACATCCTAACCCCGTCCTATGGATTGAACCATTTGTAAATCAGATCTTTGGAAATGCTGTGGGTTAAGGTGAAGCTAAATTGATTCGGAGTGGCCCTTAATCCAGTATGACTGGAGTCCTTATAAGCAGAGGAAACTTGGAAGCAGTAGGAGGAGAGAGATGGGGAGTTGGCCAAGTGACAGAGGCAGAGATTGATTTGCGGATTGCAAGCAAGCTACCACCAGAACACTATATGCTTTACAGAAAAAAAGATCTTGCTGACACCCTCATTTTGAATTTCCGGCCTCCAAAACGCAGACAATAAATTTTGGATACTTGGTCCAATTAATCTGTAGTACTTTGCTATAGAAGCTGTGGCAAATTATGAGAACAGAAATTTGGATTGCATGGGTGAATGCATTTATCTGAACTCATTAAATGATATCCAAAAGGTATCTGCGTTGCATCACATGTAAATTTTATGTGAAAATTCATAAGCAAATATTAGACTCTAGTTAAGGATATTCATGCTGAAGTATGTAGGGCAAATGTACTGGTATTTCCAACTTATACTGAAATATATAAAAATAAGACGTACTGATGGATGAAGGGAGCAATACATTTCCTTCCCTACAACATTCTAATAATGTGAATATCAAAGTAGTTAACATCATGAGATAACTTGAGAAGATATTCTGTACATCAAACTTTTAAGAGATGATTATTAGCACAAGCTAGGATTTAAGACAGATATGGAACCACGAAATCTAAGATGCACAAGATAGGATAAAACAATTCCAGAAAAGACAACTGGCATGACCTGCCAAAGCTAAAGCCCTCCTCACATACCCCCTCACTGATCTTCTGAGTTACTGATGTCCAGAGAAAAGACCTGATTTTTAAAATATGTGCAGCATTTTCGCCAATGCAAAAAAGAAAAAAGGTAACTTAAGGGTCAGAAAGTAAGTAATAACAACAACCACAAAAAATCAGAAAGTAAGCAACCAGTGTAATTGGAATTCTTCTTGGGCTTCTAAAACCAGCTCTGCCTCCACCCTCTCCCACATCCCCATCAGTTTCTGCCTGTTCAGTCACACAGGTGGTTCTGGATCATAGGGAACTGTGGTAGTTAGATTCAGTTGTCAACTTAGCCAGGTGAGCATACCTAGTCTTGTTGCTGCGGACATAAGCCAATGGTACGTGAACCTCATCTGTTGCTAATTACATCTGCAGTCAGCTAGGAGGCATGTCTGCTGCAATGAGTGACGTTTGACTTACTTGGCTGGTGCTTAAATGAGAGAATGCAATGTAGCACAGCCTAAGCAGCTTGGCATTCCTCATCTCAGCACTTGCAGCTCAGCCCAGGCCTTTGGAGATGCAGAAAGAAGTCACCCCGGGGAAAGTTGTTGGAACCCAGGGGCCTGGAGAGAAGACCAGCAGAGACCACCTTGTGCCTTCCACGTAAGAAAGAACCTCAGTGGAAAGTTAGCTGCCTTTCCTCTGAAGAACCAACGAAATAAATCCCCTTTTATTAAAAGCCAATCCGTCTCTGGTGTGTCGCATTCTGGCAGCTAGCAAACTAGAACAGGAGCCCTTCAGGGTTTCACAGACAATTACATCAGCCTCATAACATATCTTTTCTATTTCAGTCTTCCCCTTACTTCACACCAGAGCTTCCTCCTGTTGGGGACTGAATAATGCTCCTCACAAAAGAAATGTTCAGATCTTAGCCCATGTTCCTGTAGGTGTGAACCCATTGGTAAATAAGGTGTTTTTGTTAGTTATGGTGAGGACTCATTTGTGAATCGGTTCTTTGCAGATGCTATGAAGAAGAGTCCGGGTTGAATTAGGGTGGGCCTTAACCCATATGACTGGAGTCCTTATAAACAAAGGAAATTCCAAACTCAGTGGTTCTTCTGAGGCCAAAAGTCAGAACATGCCAGAAGTCATTGGAAATCAGAGAAACACACACAAAGGAGGGTGAGATTGCCACATGGTGGGGGATTGCCAGAATGCTACAGATTCCAGGAGAAAGCAAGCCCTGCCAATACCTTGGTACTAGACTCTGAAGCCAGGAGACAATACAGTTCTGTGGTTTAAATCAAGCAACTGTGTAATTCTGTCATAGCAGCTCTGGCAAACTGAGAAAGCATTGAGACCTGGTGGAGATACTTCAGTAGTTGCTTATGGCCTACAAAAGCAGACAGAATTCAGGGCCTTTGCAAGCTGGGCCCAGGTTGCTTTTTCAGCATCTTCCATTGCTTGTTCCTCAATCTAAGGTCTGGCTACCCTGAGCAGCTGAACATTTTAAGAGCCCAACTTGGATTTGTACTTCTGTGTATTTGTTTCTGTTTTTCTGTCTATAATATTTAGAATAATACTATCTCTATTGTGTAAGGAAATGTGATTTTCCTTCAGGATAATACTTCCTTAATGAAGTCTTCTCTGATCCCCCCAGGTAGAATTATTTACTGCCACCATTGGGTTCCCATACCTCTTGGCTAGTTTTACATCCAAAGCATTTCATTCTATTTTGGATTATTTTTAGCCATTTACATGTGCAGTCCCTTTTTAAATTGAGAGTTCATGGAGGGTAAAAAAACATCTTCACCACTAGCGACAGACATAAGATCTTATGCCAATAAGTCCTCAGAAACTGGTTTAGGGAGTGAAAGAAAATCTTAAAGAAAGCCTTATCCCATCTGATTCTGAAGGTCAAACCCCTATAACTCCAAAGGTCTTCATTTCAGAAAATGTGATTTGTGGACCATCTGAATTGGAATCATTTGGTACACTAATTAAATATGGAGATTCTAAGACACACTACGACAATTTTTAAGAAGTTGGGTTCAAAAATCTACTCTCTGAAAAAAAAAAATCTGCTCTCTAGCAATTCCCATTTCCTTGGAGCTTAGACTAAATTTTCTGGTAAAGAAAGAGATAGCATTCCCTATGCTTATGCTTTAGGCATTTCGGTTGAGAAGCAGTGCCACCAGCTGTCAGTGGGGCTCATCTACCAGTCAACAATATTGCATTTGGGACCCTGGCTATGGAGAATGGAAGAACGGGAGGATATAGGATGGGGAAATTGGTGCATATAGAGGCAATGAATAGAAAGATCTTCAACCTCGGAGTGTCTTCTGACCAATGGATGACTTATAGCAAGTCCTACAGGAAGGAGTTAGACTGAAGAGAGGAAAAAAAATTCCCACACTCAGTAACTATTTGGTATAACTGGGAGAACAAAGTCTCCACTTTAATTACCCAGACTGAGAAGGGAGATTTTATAATGTACTCTGAGAGAGTTTCTGATCTGATGAAGGAGAAAGGGCAGCGTGAGAGAAAGAGAGAAGGGAACAGAGAAGGAAGATGAGAAGGAAGGAAATAAGGAAGAAAGCAAGGATGAAGGGATGGAGGAAGGAAGCTCTGAAACTGATATGATTGCACCAAAAATAAGGAGTAGAAGTATTGTCTTATCTAACATTTTTCCAGTTAATTTTTCAGCCCCCCTGCCTGTTCTGTTAATAGAAAACCTAATATCTTATCTCTTTCTGGACTCTTCCAGCTCTGCCTCAACCATCATTGTCCGAGAACTGAAATTGGAGAGAGAACTGGCTGGATGAGCTCACTCTCGCCTCTGCCCTTCGCTGCCATGGGCACTGCTGTTGACACTGGCCCTGCCACAAGCAAGAGAAGAAGGCTGTGACCTGCGTAGAGTCTGCCTTCCTGGGCCAGTTTACTTCGTGGTCTGCTGTGCTCCTCTGAAGGGGAATTAACTCACTACATCAGTCAATGCCACAAACTAGCTGACTGTGGAGTAAGTTCAGCCCTCAGAAGTGGCTTCTTCTATAGCTACAGTGTTTTGATCAATGGCTCATACCTGCCTCTCTGGGTACAGCACACAGCTCATGGCAAGCCTTGTGACCTTTCTGTAGCCTTTTTTAGACCCAGCCTGATGCAAACAGAGTGTTGCCTGTCTGGCAGCTGGAGGCATTGGTGCTTTGCAATCCTGGCCTTGGTGCAAGACTTTATTTTAAAAAGTACCATGCTTTGACCCCCAAGGTTACGGGGCTCTGTGCTTCGACATTCTCAGATGGTTCATGGCTGGTTCTCAGAACGCCTCCTGGAATAGGATACTGTCTCCTTTTCTCCCTACACCTGGAACTGGGAAACTTTTGCATTTCTTCTCTTGACTTAGAATGGCCTAGCTAAATCCTTTTTTTGAACAATAGGGCTACACAGCGTACTCCCTATGCTTTTGATACTAGTTACCTCAAGTGCCCTCATGGACCCTCCTGGGGCAGCAGTGTGGCGGTCACTTTTAATGACATAAGGTGACCTTCCTGTCATCTCTTCTCACTGGAGGAGATGATCTCTGGTTGGGTTCCCTGAAATCCAAATAGATACAAATATTACCCTTCACACCAACTCCTTGAGGGACATATTTGTGGGTCTAGTGATGTGTTTCTCGGATTTGTTGTTTCATGGACCAGTCAGTTACTTTTCTTTAGGGTTGGGGACAATATAGAAGTAAGTGTTTTTGTTTTGTTTTACACTTTTTTTTTGACAAGTTAGCATATTAAAAAAACCTATTATCACCATCATGTTATGAGAATGATTATAAACACTTCTGTGATAAATGCCCTATAATAAAGTCTTAACTACAATGGCAATTTTTCCTTAGGGTGAATTCCTACATTGAGAATTTGATATTTTTATTGCTATTGTGAATTAAATAGTTTATTATATTTTCAGCCAGTTATTCTTGCTATAGTGCTGTTAGGTAGTTATCGATTCCCCCCCTTCGCATTGTAACAAGCTGCCTTTCTACACAATTGTATCATCTATATTGATTTTCAAGTTAATTCTTTTGATTTTGAGCTCTAAGTCAGAACGGAGTTTACAACGTCTCCCAGACAAATTGAGGTAGCATTTTTAGAAGTGTGGTTTGACGGCATTTGATGGTATTTATTATTTCCTTCTGAGAGTTATTTATTACAGTCCCTAACTAAAACCCTTCAGGTTGGGAAGATGTACAATGATGAAGAGGGCCATGTAAAGATGAATAAATGCCTGTTTTTCTCCCCTGAAGTTCTCAAGTGAAGCTTAAATGACTGTCAAGCAGTTTAAATCTTGATCAACATCATGCTACAACGTCATTCATTCATTTCCATTAGCGGGAATGCTTTTTCCCAGTCTTCCAGTTTCCATGAGGAGAGATGATCACAAAACACTCCCAAACGCTGAGCCACCTCTAATTCTTAGTATGAAAGTAAAATAGATTCTTAATAAGAGAATGTGGGTTACCTGCCCAGCAGGGTGTATGCTCCCCCCTTCCTACCCTCCTGCTACCTGTGTCCATGCATGCACCCTCTGGTGTATTGTTAGAGGACCAGCCCCATGGGGGGTAATCTGAGCTTTTCCAGAGCTGTCTGTGCTTTGGGAGAAATGCCTAATACTGGAGCTCATTACTAGAACTTCCATCATTGCCCCAACCCAGAGCCACATCTTAAAACAGTTCTATCGGTAATAAACTGAGGTTTTTATCTTCATCTGCTTTGCTCCATTGCCAATGGATTTGATAGTTTGGAACTATCTCTTAAATTAGTTCAAAACTTAGCTGGAGAAAGCGGGAATTCTTAATTTTGTCCTTTATTTAAGTCATTAATAATTCATATATGTGCAGTATATACACATCTATACACAAAGGCTAATTTGAGAATTGTGTCCTAGATTCGGTTCGGGTGGGATTAAGAGTTGGGTCATTGGGGGAAAATAGGCCAAATATACAAGAATTTACAACGGAGATGGATAACAAAACCTCTCAGTGGCTCTGTAGGGCAGGGTAAACAAGCAGGCATAAATGCAGATAAATGGGTAGGAAAATTCCTATTTGGAATGCGTTTAAACACAATTGTGAGGCAAAAAGATCTTTTGAAAGGAAGTGGAGAAAGGCAGCACGGCCTTAGGCGCTGATCGATTTCGTCTGTTTATGGAAGGTTGGGACAAAAGCGCTGTTCTACCCCCGAGCGGCAGCAAACGCATTCATTCATGGTGCTCGCCCAACTTTTGCAGCCCCCACCCCCACCCCGTGAATTGGTCTACATTTCCTATGCACTGATTGCGTTTTTGCAATCTCAACCTTTGCAGGTACTTTAGGTAAAACATTAGTTGGGATCATCTAATCCATGAACATCGAGAGAATACAACTAAGCATCGTGCTTAGAGTTGAGAGTACACCTTGGTTTCAATTACCGCGGCAATATTCCAAATGACCACACGATGGCGGTATTCCTGCATACAAGTAAGTACTGAGGGCAAGCGGGTGGCTGAACTCCCGGAGTTCTGTTCCTGGTGGTAGCTTTTACCCACACGTAGCTGTTTAAATTTACATCTATTAACATTAAATAAAATGAAAAAGTCCGTTGCACTAGTCACCTGTCAAGAGCCGCATGCGGCTGGTGGCTACTGTACCAGACAGTATAGGATAAAACTTTTTTGCTTCATCACAGGATTTTCTATTGAATTTAAAATTAAGATTATTTTCCATTAAAAAGGAGGGGGTTTTAGAGAGTGAGTGAGGATTCTTCCCATTATCTATAATGTTGAAAACAAAAGAAAAATGTTAAATATCCAGTCAAAGAATATTGGTTGAATGAATTGCGGTATAAACATATGATGAAATATTATGTAGTCATTAAAAATATTTTTTAAACATGAGGATATGCTCATGATCTAAATTTAAGTACAGAAAAAGAGAAAGCAAAAGCATATGCATATATGTGTGTAAATACATTCATGAACTTATATGAATATATGTTATAATTGCAATTTTGGCAGTTGTGTAGTTTATAACACATACATATATTGAACAAGGAAAGATACCATAACATTATCACTGATTAACTCTGAATGGTGAAACTATGAAGGATTCTGTTTCTTTTCAACTTTCCTTTACTTTCAATCTTTTTCTAAGATCAGAAAAAATATCAATAAAAAAGATACCATAAAAATAATGTTGAACTTCTTTAACTTGAGCAAATGCAAAAAGGAGTTTTGGAAGATTCTGGTAATTCACTTCTTAAAACAAACTTGCAGCTAAGATGTGACCACATGCATAAACTTCAGGGCACAATTCTTGTCACCAGTGGAGTTTTCAAGATCTGTACCTTGTGCCACATCTCTCAGGCCTGTGAGCTCAGCTGCGTGGTTCTGAGTCCTCTACCTCCCTGGGGTGATGCATTCTAGTGGTTGGGCCCAGTGCTACATTCTCCACTCATTTAGGGAGCAAATCAGAAAAACATTTTACATCGCCAGAAATGCTCTGAGAGTTTCCTCTGTATCCCCTATTGCAACTCCTCAATGGCAGCCCTTGATGTGACGGTTAGGTTCTGGTGTCAACTTGACCAGGTGATGATGCCCAGTTGCCTGGTCAGGCAAACACGGGCCTGACAGTTGCTGCAAGGATATTTCATGCCTGGCTGATAAACAAGAAGGCTAGTGTATTAAATCATCAGTCAGTTGATTATATCTGCATCTGATTATATCTGCGAGCAACTAAGGTGTATTTCCATGATGAGATAATTCCAGCAGTGAAGACTTTTAAGGTCAAAGAAAGACTGTCACTGCTTCTTCAGCCAGTGAGCCTCTCCTGTGGAGTTCGTCCATACCCTTCATCGGAGCTGCCACCTTCAAAGCCTGCTCTATGGATTTTGGACTCTTCCATTCCCAGGGTTATGTTAGACATCTTTATAAATCTTCTATTTACAGATATCTCCGTCGGTTCTGTTTCTCTAGGGAACCGTGACTAATATATTTATTTTCTCACTGTTCTTTCAGTAATCATTTGGAATTCATGCAGAACCCAGAACCAAGTTCATGAAAAAAAAGCTCAGGCTCTCCTGGAATCCTCTGCCCAGGTGCCTCCACTTCATGCCTTCAGGGATTGCGGTCCACTCTCTCCTGGGGGCAGCTGACTCCGGTAGCTTGATTGGGTTCTGAACCTTATCAACTTTGGGCCATGAGTGAAAGCTTTCTGAGCTTCTTCTCATCTCTAAAATGGGGAACATGGGGTCCAGTTTGGGGATTGTGATCAATTATGTAAAGGGCCTGAATCACAGAAGGGGTATACTTATTATTAGCCAGAGCTTCATTTAATCAACAAATAATACTGTTTGCTCCTTTTGTCAAATATTTTAATATGTGTTCTGTACCTGATATATGTTACCAGAGACTGGAGTTAAAAAGGTGACAATGATTCTTCTCCTTGAAAAGTTCACTGTCTAGACCTAGGAGAGAGAAGAAAGAAATAGACACAGCAGTGGAGTCACAAACATACGTATGCTATAAGTAAAACATGTAAACAATAATAATTCCTTTGTAAAGGACCTTTTACCTTTATATAGCAGAACTTGCTAAGGAGATCTCAAAACCAACTTAAAAAAAAAATCACAAATGATTATAACCAGCAGAAGCTAGTTCAAAATCAAAGCAAGCAAGCAAACATGCATTTAAGATGCTCAATCCTAGCTGGACCTAACTGAAGGCAGTTTTTAGGCCAACAAACAATAGGATGTTTTTTATGAAACTATGGACAAACTTTTGGACCCATTTGTTCTCCAGTGTGGTAGCTTGCAATGCTTATTTAGCATAACCACCATGAACTCCCACTTTTTCTAGCATTTAAAAACACTCACTTTTTCCCCATCAAGAAACCCTTCCATGTACTTCTTGACTGGAATGTATTCCCTTGCCAGACAAATCCACTGATTCACATTTGTAATTATGTTAGCCCTGCGGTCTTTGGTTTACTCACTGGTATTTGTTGGGACTGAACTGACCCTCCATTTGAGCTCCTCTCCCCTCACCGAGTTACTAAGGGAGGGAGAATAAATTTGGACAAACCTTAGTGAGACCCAGTAATCCAAGCAACTCTTTAGTTGGGATAAATACTCTTAAAATGTACCTGGAGAAGAGGAAATGGCTGCATTGTGTTGAGAGTTGTAAGGAAAACGTGATGATCTTGGAATGGACAAAGAGATTATTGGATAGCCTTTGAAGAATGCCATGCTTGAGCCCCTCTGAATTATCTGATCAGTCCAGGGGTGGGGAGGAGGGATGTGCGGTTGCTTGTCTTTGAAGAGGCTATTTACGACTCTGGATTTAGAAGTTAATTTGTAGAAAATTGATAGTAATGCAAATTTTCCAGTCCACAGGCACATACTTCCTGGTCTTTCAGAGTCGTGATGCCAAGACTCCTGAGTGAACCCTGTACTGTACAGTGGACATAATCTAAGAAACCTGTTTACTTAAATAAGGAGATGGGATAACAAGTTTAATTACAGCAGTTTTCTGCAACTTTTAGAAATCTTTTTTGAATCGTATGCCAAAAATCACATGATGGCTCACTATCAAGAATAATTTTAATGCTTTTGTTTTAAACTGAAAGAACGAAAACCTCCTAATGTGTGAAACTATTTTCAAACCTTGTAGTCATTTAATTCCTCATCAGTGAAAGTGGCGTTTTAATTATTCTTTAGTTCGGTGCTATGGAGAGTTTCACACACAGAGGCAGTGGTAAGTTCACAAATGGAGAGAAGAAAGGTTTTCTTCACTAAAATGAGAAGGGTGACAGTGAATGGCGAGGTGAGAAAAAGAAATCACGGGTAAAGTCTCAAACGGATCAAATGTGTGAAGAATACTAAAAGAAATGAAAAGTCTAAAAATTTATTTTCTTAAATACACTGCATGCATGTGCCCTGGAAAAATCTTCGCATACCCTCAGCTCTGAATTAGATCTTAGAGTTTACTTTATGGAGTACCTGGAGGGATAGGAAGTAGAAGCAAAAGATTTATGGGCTCTGGGAATTGTGGGAAGACAATAGAAGAGATTAAACTACAGATGCCTCATGTTCCCTTCTCTGTGGCCGGGACCCTGTAGAGAGTAGTGAGAAGACGTTAGAATCACTGGTGCTGATGCTAAAAGGAAGAGAATTTGGGGGCTGGTGGCACGCTGCTGGCTGGAGGCCTCTGGAGAGGTCTTGCATGTAACAGGTGCTCCTGTTGCTGCAGGGGATAGCTGGAAGAGAGAGAAGCAGGTCAGAACCTGCTGCAAGCGGACCAAGACAGGATCCAAATGCCCTCCCCCTAGTATCAGAAGGACAAGATAAACTTTCCTCCCATCCCATACACCACTTTTGGGGGAATGAATCCTGACCTCCACAAAAGATATGTTCGCATCCTAACCCACAGAACTGTGTATTATTCCATCTGTGAATAAGACCTTTACAGATGTTTTCATTCGTTAAGGTGCAGACTCATTTTGAGCAGAATCTTTGAAGATTCTATTCATATGAGGCCAAATTGCATCAGGATGGGCCTTAATCCATGTGGCTCAGGTCGGTATAAGGAGAGGAAATGTAGACAGAGACACAGGTCGCTGAACAGAGAAGGAGAAGCCATGTACCGGGGCGGAGATGCGAACCAGGAATGGCCAAGGACTGCAGGAAACCAGCAAGAAAGCTCCAGGCTCCGGGAGAAGGCATGGCTGTTGAGACCTGGATTTTGAATGTCTGGCCTCCTAAACAGTGAAATAGTACATCTGTGAGGTTTAAGTTAAACGGTAAGTAGTATTTGTCCTGGCAAACCTGGCAGACGAAGCCAACCAGTAGCCCAAAAGGGACAAGTCAATTAAAAATAGGATTCAGTTTATGAGGTTGAACTGAGATTAACAGATCAAGCTGAGTATTTTCTTCTTACTTCTTCCCCACACCCAGGGCTGGTGGGGGGTGGTGCTCATGAGAAAGGTCAGATCAGTTCAGTTAGAAAGAAATAAGTGAACTGTATTCATTTGGCGCATTTACATAGAGTGAGAACATTAATAACTAAAAAATACTTGAAAAATTTCAAACAAACCTATAACCTATCTGATTTTTTTCCTTTATTTAAGCTTGCTCAAATTTTGGGGTTTTTAGGAATAATAATTTCTTACCATTTGCATATAGTTGCAAATTCATTTTGGGCAGGTAATATATGTATAACATTGTGCTAGATATTGATAACCCTTGACTTGGATGCCTAGCATGCTGACAGCAGGGCGGACGTGACTTGACTTCTGCTTCAAAAAGAAAAGAAAAGGAAAGAGAAAGACAACTTGATTCCATAATCCCATATTGGGCACTAAACATACGTCATCCAGTAGAAGCAGCTGATAGCCATAATTCCTTTGGCCACATCACCCAACCCTACCTTGCATAAACATGTACACACAGCCGAAGAATATCTATCCATTAGCCCAAAGGGGGCACTTCCTTAACAAACCCCATAATGCCTTCCAAGAAGGAATATGGGGAACGGTATTTATAGGCTGGGTTATTTCAAGGCTGGTCCAGCACGGTAGGGATTAGATAGACTTGGGAAGTTTGAGGTATTACTAATTTTGGACTGGTGGACAACTGAATTGAGTGTTTTCATATGAGCAATCTGTTAATCTTGATAATCAAGCTATTTCATTTGTTCACAGGGTTGTCTTCCAGGATCTGGTCATTGCTGGACTACCAAGTTAATTACCGACATAGGAAAGTGTACTTGGTCTTGATATTTTTTAACACAATATGGTTAGTTTCAGTTGTCATTAGTTTTAAAAGATAATTTTCAGAAAAGGTAAAGCCATGACTCTCATACTGATATAGAAATAAGCATGTGTGTTAAAAATATTATTTTACTCACCCAATGAAGCAACCCGGCAGATGTTATAACCAGTTCAAAGGAAAAGTCCAACAGCATAAATGTGTATGGAGTAAAGGATTTGAATGGCAAATGGAGGCAAAGTTAGATTTTCCACAGATGGAATTTAATAAAAATTCTAGTGGAAAACACAAAATTTGCATGCCAATCAATTTATAAAGAGTCATTAATAGCTTAAATATAATGAAAGCCTAGAATCTGATAACCCAGAAAAAGGCTGCACCCTACGTTGACAATGCATAGTTTTGCATTGAAACACAACTTTTGTCCTGATTAGTCTTCCCTGAGTACATTTACTGTAGGTTCACTCTACCTACCCCATGTATCTCCATTACATCCACACGGGAATCATCTCCAGTGCCTAGATGAGGGTTTTCCTCCCGTATATTTCTGATCTATTAATCTAGTCTCTATTCAAAGAAGGAAACGAGATTAATATGAAATCACTTATTCTTGAGAAGCCTGTATTTCCACTTCTCTGCTTTCATAAATTAAACTTTAAATAATTTATTTTCAAATGTGGGTTCCATTAGCAAAGTTTGACAGATTACTCAGAGACATACAGAAAAGGAGAAATGATGAGAGCCCTGGAACGGAACCAGATACACCCACTAACACAGAAAAAGCCTAAGCGGAGATGTATGGCTTGACTGACAGCCAAGATTCAACTGGAAGTGCAAAAGAAGTGTCCACAGGGAACAGCAATTCCACCAAGCTCACCCCTAATCACACAGCTAGTTAGCGACACAGCCTGGTTTTTAAATGCTGGGCTGGTTCCACGTTCATGCACTTTCCAATTTATCTCTTGCATTCCTTTTCCTCCCATTTTTGTTGCAACCCTGTGTCCTCCATACTAAAAGGAATGATGGGTTTGTCTGAAAGATTTGTCTTCCTGATTAGACCAGACTGGCTCCAGCACCTTTCTTATTTAGGTGAGATGTGCTTCATTTCCAGCCAAGACCGCATTTCTCAAAAATCTTGAAATATTATTCAAAGAAACCAGATCTCGCTCATTGGCATCAATTATGGAGCCAGTCTATGTATCACTTGTGAAAGACAAAATGTACCAAGAAGTTATGAAAACGATTTTACTTAGGCTACAGCAATAGGGAGGGTGTTCAGTAATAATGAACACCTCAAAGAAAAGGAAGGGGGCCTGGGTTTTATAGAGGCAGATAGTCAAAGGAATTTGAATCATTTATGAGTCTCAAGAGAGTCACAAGGCAGGATGGAGAGTCACTAGTCTTATCTTAGAATAACTGCAGACTCATCCTTTGCTGTTAACCCTTTCCCAGAACACAAAAAGCCAGGGCAATTTTCTAACCAGCTCTATTTCCTGGGAGCACAGGTAAAGTTTAACCTTGATGTCATTCAAATCTTTTTCTTTACCCCAAAGTCCAAAGCAGTATCTCCCAAAATTCTGCATTTCTTTAATATTCTGCTGGAGACTTCATGGTTCCTAAAATGTCTCTTTAGGTCTCTTTTGAGAGTCCCATTCATCCCCAGTGAGTCAGAAGAAGTGGGCCATATCTGACCAAGCACAAGAAGCTTGCTGTCACAGGCTGCAGGTCACACTAGGTCTGTACAGAGGTACTTCCCTATTCTAGCTCCTAGGCACCATTTCTTGCTCTTTGTACCATGGTGGTTTGAAGCTGTATGTACTCCAGGAAAAACACGTTCTTAAATCTCATCCATACCTGTGGGTGTGAACACATTGTAGGTAGGACCTTTTAACAAGGCTACTTCAGTGAACTGTGACCTACAGTATACTGAAGTCATACTGAAGTCCTTTAGAAAGCTATATGTGGCGGGGGGCAGGGAAGGAGAGAGGGAAAGAGAGAGACAGAGAGACAGAGAGAGAGAGAGACAGGAAGCTGAAGTCAATGAAACCCAAAAGAGTAGGGAAAGACCAGTGAATACCGCCATCTACCTTGCCATGTGGCAGGGGAGCCAAGGATCACCGGCAGCCAGTCTTCAGAAAAAAAAGCATTGCCTTGATGATGCCTTGACTTGGACATTTTCCTGACCTCAAACTTAAGCTAAGTTTAAGCCAACCCATTTCATGGTGTCTGCCTTAAGCAGCCTAGGAAACTAAAGGAGCCATCATCTTAGAAACAGCTTTCTTCACGAATGTTCAGTCTTAGCTGTCTGCCTTATTATTTCATTTATTTCTAGACATCTGTGGAAATGTGTGGGTGTTTTTGGTGGGTTGATAGTGCAAATGATGATAATTTGGGCTGCATGTATAGAAAGGGCAGATCTAAGGTCTTGGCTTGGCAGAGACTATCATTTCCCTGTTCTGTTTAGTGCCTGGGCAGATGTTTCTGCAATACTGTGGAGGCAGAGTGGGTTGGGGTTTACTCCTGGTTTTCCTTTTCCTTAAGCTTTTTGAGGCTCCAGCTTTCAGGTTTTGGAGTCTCTTAGCAGACTTCCGACCTTATGTCGGTTTTGGGCTTTGAATTTCGTGTTCTATCTTGGTGAATTCTGTATTCATGCCCAAGAAAATGTTCAATATCGGTGCTCAGTTTTGCCTTTTTTGAAAATATCCTCAGAATAAAAGTGGCTTAAGTGCTCAGGTTCCATATTTCATTTAGATTTTGGCCTAAAAATTTCTTACAATTTTGTTATGTTTGATGCTTTTAGAAAGAGGTTTTTCTTATGTTATCTCTGAATTTTAGTTGGTTTCAACAGGAGGTCGGTCTCAGCAATGGCCTGTCGTATTACCAGAAATGGAATTCCTACAGGTCCTTCCAAAAACAGAGATGTGACACTGTTACTGATTCCAAGGATACTTTTGGTTGCTGGGAAACAAAAACATAACTTATTAACATACACACTAACTGATCTTATAACTGAAAAACCAAGGAGTAAGGGGACTATGCCAGTTTAAAGTTGTTATGCACCTCAGAAAAGTCATGTTCTTCTAATCCATTCTTGTGGTCGTAGACCTACTGTTGGGTGGGTCCTTTTGATTAAATTGTTTCCATGGAGATGTGATTCACCTAATTCAACGTAGGTCTTAATTCTTTTACTATGAAGAAAATAAAAGACAGAAAACATAGAAAGAGCTCAGAGCCAATACAGAGAGCAGAGAGATGAAACCAAAGGCAGGACACAGAGAGCTCAGAGAGAAGTCCCTAGAGAAGCAAGCAAAGACCCATAGATGCTCAGAGAGAAAACCACTGGAAGTAGAGGCTGAAAGCAATGGAGCCTAGGAGAAAGGGATCAGTGGATGTCACCATCTACCTTCTCATGTGAAAGAAGAACCCAGGATGCCATCAGCCTTTCTTCAGTGAAGATACCTTCTTGTTGATGCCTGAATTCAGACATTTTTATGTATTTATAACCTAATACATCCTCTTTAAAGAAGCCAACCCTTTTCTTGTATATTGCAGTTTGGCAGCTTTAGCAAGTGGAGACATGGATCTTCAGGGATAGTATGATCAAGTCTCTGGCTTTAATTCTCTATGGTCTTCTTGAGCCTGCCCTCTTCTGTTGGCTTTATATGATGGAGGTTAACATGATTTCCCACAGTCATGGGGAAAAGAGGTCTTCTGATAACCACTGAACTTATCACTGAGTCCCAGAGATTTACCCTAGTCAGGTTATTTCAATTGGGGTCCTCCTGAGGCTGGAGACATGTCATTACCTCTCATTTGACAGAGATGCTATGCAATAGAAAAGGAAGAAATGCATATTTATAGGTAATCAAAATGGCAGAGAATGTAGCAGAGAAGAGTAGGGAAGCTTTGGGAGCTTGAAGCATGAGATAAGAGAGGAGAAGGAATTAAAAAGCTGTATAAAGAGGGTACTGGAACTGTCAAGGATAGACCTCCCAATCTGGCCCTATTTTCTTTTCATCTGGATATGGAGAAGTAATAGCAATGAAATATTTTGACACTAGCTCCAAATCAGAGAACATTTCTTCTCAGTATACTTAAGGGTATTGTCAGTTTTGGTGTGTTTTTTCTTTGGCTGCTGAATTCTCACTCACCACTGAGATCTCTTCAACTCCTAGCACAGGTCTAAGTGTTTCCTGGGTGAGGGGTCCACCTGAAGTACTTAGTTATATAAAGGTCTATAAAAGAAATAAGCATTTGCTAAATGAATGAGCAAAGAAGCATTGATAGAGAAAACCGCTCTACTCTAATTGTCATTTTGACAATTTTATAGACTACTTTTCAAAGGAGATTTGAAGCTTCCTGCTGATTTTCAGCTTCTTGGGATCCTTTAAAAGACAGGGCGCCTGAGCCTTGGAAGTCTAATGGGAGAAAAATAAGAATGAGCTGGATGCTGAAAACCATGTGTAGTGGTTATATTAGGAAACCTCAGACAAATTACCTCATCTCTGCGAACCTGTTTCCATCTGCAAAATGACTGATGCGGTTGGTAGTTCAAACATGAGGTCATCATCAGCTTTGCGAGGTGCATGAATTGTGTCAGACAAAGCTTTCATAGGGAAGTCTGTTTCTATTTCATTGGCCCTCACGAAGCTACACCCAGCAGTAGGGAAAGGGCTTCCCTGTCATGAAGGTTGCCATGGAAAACTGAGATGATGCTTAGTGAGAGTCTGGGATTTTTCATCAGTTCTGTCTTTCCTGTTGAATAACGAATTATTATAATGAGCGCTTATATATGTACTCAATTTGCACACTGGTTAACTAGAGAGTCCTCTGTAACTTAACATCTTTGTACTCTGAGGTGTCCACTGCCTCTCAGAGGAGCTGTTCTTGTTATTTATTGGTGTTTAACACACCACCACAAATTTAGTAGCATAAAAGAACACAGGCTGCTTATTAATGTTATCATCTGCAGTTCTCGGTATTGACCAGGCACAGAGAGGCAGTTCTTATTTGGAGTCTGAGATATGTTGAAGCCTTTTTCAGTCATGTCAGGGCTAGGGCTGATGCATTTCAAATACCAGCAGGATGAAACAGCTGAGCCTCCTTAGGAGTCTCTATGTGTTCTCTCCTGCATGGAGTCTTCAGACAGCCAGACTTCTTAAATGGAAGCATTCTCCAAAAATACGTGTGAAAGACAGAGCCATGCATTAGCCATATGGTCTTCTGTGACTCAGCATCAGAAGTTAATGGTGTCTCTTCCATTGCATTCCATTCTTTAGGAGGTAAGCCAAAATTCAACGAGAGAGGAATTAAACTCCACCTCTTGAAAGCTGGCACATCAAACACTTGAGGACACACTTTTAACTCTTCACAGGAGTCTGCCTTTCAACGATGAGAAATTCATGTCTTTGAATCTAGAGGTGGCCTTTCAAGATTCTGATATCAAAGGAAAATCCTTGAAAGGGGAAGGAGCTTCACTCATGATCAGTTCCTTATTTCACTAGTAAATAGTATATAAATCCAAAAGTGTTAATCACAAGGAATATTAGGAATTAGGAAAAAGTCCCTTGTAGTGGGGGAAAAAGACTTATAAGAGGATTCAAAAGGACCTAAAGGTGCTGACCCAGAGATGGCTTAAAAAGAAAAAAAAAAGCAAAATAAACGGAAAGTCAACATGATATTGCTGAGTTCCAGCTCCTACTGTGCCATTAACCTTCAGTGTGACCTTGCCTGAGTGGGTCACTTCACTTCTGGAGCTTCTGTGTCATTGCTTGTACCAGATGAAATTGAACTAGATCATTTCTAACCCACCTTCTAACCTGGAATTCTGTGACCCCATTATTGTTGGTTTAAATGCTGAAATATTTCCTTAATCGGCAAGAAATTAAAAGTCTGGACCCTTGGCTATTAATATCATCTCTGCTAACATTTAACATGTTGAGATGAATCATTGATGATGAAAGACATCATGGCCAGGGATATCAGTGGAGACAACAGCCCTTGTACTTCAGGGGACAGTTGCAAGAGACATCTGGTATGATTTGTTATTCAATGCAGATGAGAAAGAAAGGAAAAAAATTCCCCATGTGGGCTTTCACTGGGCAAAAAGTAATCTAAAACTTCATGTTCCTTCCCTTTGAAGCCCAGATACTGCCTTTGAATATGATCATTCTAAAGGAGAAAGTATAATTTCAGAATTTAAGAACACTGTTTAATGCATCGATTCCAAAGGGAAGAACCCTGAACATAGATGGCCTTTCGTTCAGCAGGACCCCTTAATGAATTTTTCGATGTGCGAAGTGCAGGAAAGAATTTCTGTACTTCAAAGCAAACCTCTGAATTGTCTATAACCCACATTTCCAGACTGTCTGGTTCTTTGTCTTTGAGCTATTTTGCACCTTCATTTAAATTGCAGGTAACCGATGGAAGCTTGTCTTGCAAACTCTGTCTTGCCCCATAGGGTTTCCACTGACTTCCCTCCCCACTGTGGAAAAACCATTTTGTCTCCACCTGCAATCCAATTCCTTTACTCTATGTAAGTGGGTGCTTTTAGAATTTTCCTTTGAACTGGCTCCTTCATGTCATGTACATGAGTAAAATAAAACATTTAACGCATGTTAATTTCTATATTTGTACAAGAGTCATGATTTTACCTTTTTTTTCTGAAAATTATCTTTGAGCATAAGGTTGGACCTGGACTTAGTTTACAATAGTGATTGGAGATTTCAACTGCTCTCCATTGGAAATGAACAATATTTGCAGAGCTTGGGGACTGGCAGATCCAAATAAGAGAAAACAAATCATCAAATCACCATAAATCTATGGAAAATGGGTGAAAGAGCCAAAAGAGCATGGCAACCTAGGAGAATGTTAGGAAAGTGAGAAGTAGAGGAATAGAGTGTGGGAGAAGATGCCTGAGGAGAAAGATGATGGTGGGAATTAAAGGATTTTAAAGACACTCACGGATCTACTGTTCAGCTGTTGTTGTCTGTGATTATTACATCCCAATGAACTCTCTTCTTTTCCTCTAAGCTTTGGTATTACTGTACCCACAGGTTTGACTTAGGATGTTTTGAGGGATAAGTGTTGAAATGTTTTATTCCTCTGCAATGTGACTGCAGAGAGGCAATTTGTAGTAAAGAAAAAAAATGGAAAAGCGGGAGACATCCTGCCTTCAAAATTAGAACAGAAATATTGAAGGTAGGGGCTTTACCTAGTATACTGGAAATGACTTTGAGCAATTCTAGTGGAATATTAAAGAAAACGTGACCTTATAAGCACAGAAGATGAAGGGACATGAAGACAGCTAAAATATAGGTTGCAGGAAAAAGGAGAGAGAAAGATTTATGGTTCCAATAATGGTATTTCAGTAAAAAAAAAAGTTTTCCTGGAAGGACAATTAGAAAGTGTGGAAGAAATATTTAAATCTGCTTGAGAGTATTGAAGAGCTAAAAGTCATGAAAAAATAACTAGACCAAGATCTGGAGAGTTGAAATGTAGGGAGGCAAGTCTGGTGTAGGAGATTTTTTATCCCTGGGGAATTGGAGTTTCCAGGAAAGGGCTGAGGTCCAGCAACACATGGGACAGCTTTCCAGGGCTGGGATGTCAAAAACTGGAATAAAACTAATGGCTTTAGGTCCTCGGACATAAACTATAAGTTAACTAGACCTCATATTGCACCCTGACTTCAAGTCATTGGGAGGCTGAGAATACTACAATATTTGAAATTGCTTAAGGGTGATCATACTGTTGGTGAATCAAAGTTCCTAAAAGTAACTTTTGTGATATAATTTCTTATAAAACTAGGAAGAAAAGAAGTCTTCCTTAATCAGATAAATAGTGTCTACAAAAAACAAAACATCACCAAAAACCTACAATAAAAATCTTATTAAATGCCGAAAGGTTATCTCATCTATTAATTTAATTATTTGTAGCTTAAATCGATAGGGGCTCATTTTTCTTACATAACCAGATATTTGGAAATAAGTGGCAGCTCGCATTGGTTATTAAAAAAATTCTGATTCTATGGAAGCTATTTTACAACTCTGTAAATCATAGATAGCTGATTATAATGCAAAGTAAGTCTGGTCTATAGACAAGTAAATGAATTAAGTACATTAGAAAGTTTTCTTTCTGGAAAAAAGTTCTTCATGTCAGGACCTTCATTTCAATATCACTGAACCATAAATTTGTCTAATCTTTGGATTCACTTTTGAACCAGTTGTGTCACCTTATCAGTTTTCTTAATGAATTAAATAAAATATTTGACACTAATCTTTTTGAATCTCTATAAGAGTTATGATTTTACTTTTTTTCTTTCAACTATATTTTAAGGCTACTTCTGGATTCTGATGCAACACATAAAGAGCTTGGAAATTAGCACTCCTATTCTCAGAGAAGAAGTTAGTTGAAGAAATTGAAAAGCAACAGCCTTTCTTAGGTCCAGCAGAGAGTTGAAGTCACAAGGCAAACTTTTACCCCCAAACTGGAGACAGAATCAGATAAAAAGAATGAGAGTTTACCAGGAGCAGAAGCCATAGGTATAGCCTGGGAGGGAAACTTAAAGGGTAATTGACTAATATCAGGAGGCTTAGCATGGTCTAGTTTAAGAGATAAAAAAAATCCTGGGGGTCTGCTCTTGGCACACTTTCATGAGCTTTTCCTCCAGGTTCTCCAGATGAATGTGGGGAAAAATCTCTGTTTCTGGCAGGTCTGTAGGAGTAAAAGTATCCATTTTGAAAAACACCCAGAGTGTGCTATTCTCATTAACAAAGAACTGCCTTCAAGGGAATATAATCCAGATCCTAAACAAAATGAGAAAGGGAAAATACCCAATTCTAACACTCTCTAGCTTTCTTCTGTCATTTAAAGAGAGAAAAAACTGAGACTCATTTGGAAAGGTCTTAGTCCAGTACACAGGTCCACTAAAAGACTGGGCTCTAATCACAGGAGTACAGAATGCTTCCGCATCTCCTTATTTTACCACCCCAATAACAGGGCTCCTGTATAATCTCATGGATTTATAGCTGAAGGAACTGTAAGGCTCCGATTCTTAAGAGTCTTGAAGGAATCCAAAGGACCATGGGGAGATGAAAACAAGAGCATTAGAAGAAATTTTAGCCTGAAACCTATAAGTGGAACAAAGAGTAATCACAGCCTAACTCCTAATGAACTACACATATGTTCCAGCCAAGGTTTTGGAGGACTTGGGTTGGCGCAGCCCGAAGACCAAAGAATTTGCTAGGCAGAAAGTTAGACAAGAATTTTAATAGGACCTATGAACAGGAGAGAGTTCTTCCCAATGGCAGACAGTCAGGAAATGGAAGTCCACACCCTGCAAGAGGGACAGGGAGTGCAATGGCTTATAAGGGTTTAGGACAAGTATGTGAGAAAGGAGTTTCAGGGTCTTGTGAACACAGGGGTTTGGAGGTTTGTTATCTACAGTGATCAAGGAAGGGTAGTTCCAATGCCTTGTTTATGATACCATCTGTACATTCTTTCCCCCTGAGGAGGTCTGATGATTTTTAATGCTTGTCCTTGGCATGGAGGCAGCTATGAGCAATGACCTGCTCTCACTTGAAGGGTGTTCTAGTTTGCTTGCTGCCAGAATGCAATATACCAGAAACGGAATGGCTTTCAAAAGGGGGAATTTAATGAATTGCTAGTTTACAGTTCTAAGGCCAAGACAATGTCCCAATTAAAATGAGTCTATAGAAATGTCCAATCTAAGGCATCCAGGGAAAGATACCTTAATTTGAGAAGGCCAATGAAGTTCACAGTTTCTCTTTCAAGTGGAAGGCCACATGACAAACACAGATTTTCTCTCTCATCTGGAAAGGCACATGGTGAACACGGTCAGGGTTCCTCTCTCAGCTGGAAGGGCACATGGTGAACACGGCGACATCTGCTAGCTTATTCTCCTGGCTTCCTGTTTCATGAAGGTCCCCAGGAGGCATCTTACTTCTTCATCTCCAAAGGTCGCTGGCTGGTGGACTCTCTGCTTCATGGTGCTGCAGCATTCTCTGCTTTCTCTGAATCTCTTTCATTCTCCAGAATGTTCCTCTTTTATAGGACTCCAGAAATTTATGGAGACCCACCCAAATGAGTGGAGACATGTCGTCACCTAATCTAGTTTAACAACCACTCTTGATTAAATCATATCTCCAGGGAGAAGATTTGCCTATAGCTTCAAACATACAGTATTAAATAGGGGTTATTCTGTCTTTACAAAATGGGATTTTGATTAAAACATGGCTTTTCTAGGGGACATGCATCCCTTCAAACCAGCACAGAAGGAATGCTCTCAATGTGGAGGAGATACTGGGCCCTGGATCCCCACAACATAAAACATTCAAGTCCTATTTAACTCAGTGCCTTTTACTCAATACTTCAAAACCAGACTTCAGCAAAAAATTAAAAGCATTCTGAAAGGTAAAAAACACAGTCTGAAGAGACAAAGCAAGACTTTCGGCCAAACTTGGATATGGCAGAGAATTTGGAATTATCAGACTGCAATTTAAAATAACTATGATTAATATGCTAATGGTTCTAATGGAAAAAGAGGCAACATGAAAAACAGCTGGGTGACATAAATAGAGAGGTGGAAACTCAAACAAAAATTGAACAGGGAATGCTAATAATCAAAAGCACTGTAACGTAATTGTGGAATGACTTTGATGGGTTCATTAGTAGAATGGACAGATCTGAGAAAATAATCAGTGAACATGAAAATATGTCAATAGAAACTTCCAAAACTGAAAAGCAAAGAGATTGCCAAGAACATTTGGGCAATCAAAAAAGATATAACATTTGTATAATGGGGATATCAAAAGGAGAAGAAAGAAAGGTAAAGAAGAAATATTTGAAGTAATAGTGGATGAAAATTTTCTGAAATTAGTGATAGAAAATAGAGCCAGGAAGTTCAGAGAACACCAAGCAAGATAAACATCAAAACATCAAAATAGCCAAACATCTATACCTAAGTATATCACTTTCAAACTACAGAAGATCAAAGACAAAGGGAAAAACTTTAGAGAGGGCAGAGGAACAAAATATCTTACCTATGGAGGAAGGAGAATGATGATTACATTTGACTTTTCTTCAGAAATATGCAAGCAAAGAAAAGAGTGGAGTGACATATTTAAAGTTCTGAAGGGGGACAAAAGCAAACAAGCTGTCAACCTACAATTTTGTATCCAGTGAAATTATCCTTCAAAAATGGTGACATAAAACCTTTTTCAAATAGACAAATTTGAAGGAACTTGTTGCCAGTAAAACTGTCTTATAAGAAATTTTAAAAGAAGTTCTTCAGAGAGAAGGAAAACAATATAGGTCAGAAATTTGGAGTTATATAAGTAAAGAAAATGCGTTAGAGAAGGAATAAATATTTTTATTATTCTTAGTCTAACTGCTCAGGGTTCTCTAGGGAAAGAGGAACAACAGAAAATGTCTTTAAATAAGAGATAGCATACAAGTGTCTCACTACTGTGGAGATGCACATGTCCAAATTCTCTAGAGCAGGTTGTGAGTTCACAATTCTGAAGATGGTCTATGATGAATTCCCCAGAAGAGCTGGCTCATGAAGTAGAGAGGGAGATTCTCTCTTATTTCTCCCTTAAATCCTTCAGCTGATTAGATTAAATATCACTTATTGAGGAGAACACTCCCTTAGCCACTTCTGCAAATGTAATCAGCCATAGATGCAATCAAGATGCTGATGATTTAAGTCCATGGTTTCAGTCCTTATAGCACCAGATAGGCCAATACTTGATTGACCAGACAACTGGGCAACATCACCTGGCCAAAGTGACACATGAACATGGCCATCACAGTCCACCCTTCACCAACTTAGCAGCTCTATGCATCACCTTAAACTGTGTTTAATTTCTAAACAAAAAAGAACTTCAACAGACCTATTTTTCCTCTAACAAAACTCAACTGTCCTACATACAACTGGATATACACTAAATCTTTCCAGAATAGGGTACAAGTTCTTGGGCAATAGTCATTCTTAAACTTGATAGCCTATAAAATACTAGAACATGAATAATACAATTTATGTAATATGGTAAGGGTATAAGATAGAGAAGAAAATAAAGATATTTGCTTTTGTACAAATACAAACATATTTATTACAAAACAAGGAAGAAATATTCACCCCATTACAGTCCTCATTTCTGTAACTAGTCGTGTTACAGAACTGGTCATAGTTCATATTTATCACCACCTTTTTTCACAACTCATTCCATGTTCGCTTTACCTTTAGCAAGCAATTCAACAGGCTGTGTTTTTTTGCTCAGTAGGGTGACCCAAATTCGCATTTCTGAAGTTTCTGGGACATTGGTAGTCTTGTCTCGTTGCAGGACTTTTATTGCAGTTTTCCATTGACTTTAATCATAGGGCATGGTAATACTAAGAGATGCCATAGGGGGTCTCATGTATTCCAGAAAAACTCTTCTTTACCTTCATTATGTAGTTGCAGTCCTATTTTCCCTTGAGAGTCAGGATCAATCATCTTAGCCAGTTCAGTAATCCCCTCCTTTGCCTATTGATTCTACCACATTAGAAACCCAAAGTGGCCAGTTGGCAGTCTTAACTTCACCTTAACGTCACTTCAAAGGAGTAATTGTTGTGTCTCCTGGTTGATGCACTCCTCTTTCTATGACTAAGACCTGCAGTCCAGCAGAGCTCAAGGGTGCAGGGACAGGAAGGGGCAATTGCTCTACTGAATTGCTAAGTGTAATAAAGAGTGGTGCCACTCCTATTTCCTCCCCTTGATTCTTGGACCCATGAATCCTGGCTATGGATGAAAGTGTATGTGGTGATTTGAAAATATTAGGTAGCCCATATGTTTTAACCCTGATTCAATCTTATGGAGACAACTATTTCTTTTAATACAGTTTGTTCTAGTTTGCTAGCTACCAGAATGCAATATACCAGAAACGGAATGACTTTTAAAAAGGGGAATTTAATGAGTTGTTAGTTTATAGTTCTAAGGCCAAGAAGATGTCACAGTTAAAACAAGTCTATAGAAATGTCCAATCTAAGGCATCCAAGGAAAGATACCTTGGTTCAAGAAGGCCGATGAAGTTCAGAGTCTCTCTCACATGTGAGTAGGCACATAACAAACACAGTCAGGGCTTCTCACTTCTCTGGAAAGGCACGTGGTGAACACAGCATCATCTGCTAGCTTTCTCTCCTGGCTTCCTGTTTCATGAAGCTCCCCGGGAGGCATTTTCCTTCTTCATCTCCAAATGTTGCTGGCTTATGGGGCCCCTGTTTCTCATGGCTATGTCATTCTTCTCTGCTCTCTCTGAATCTCTCATTCTCCAAAATGTTTCCTCTTTTATAGGACTCCAGTAAACCAATCAAGACCCACCTGAATGGGCAGAGACATGTCATCCCCTAATACAGTTTAACAACCACTCTTGATTGAGTCACATCTCCAGGGAGATGATCTAATTGCAGTTTCAAACATACAGTACCGAATAGGGACTAAATGAAATGGCTACCTTTACAAAATGGGATTAGGACTAAAAGATGACTTTTTAAGGGTATGTACATCCTTCAAACCAACACACTGTCTCAATACTGTAGGTTGGAATCTTTTGATTAGGTTACCTCCACAGAGATGGGCCATGCCCAGTTAAAGGTGTGACCTTTGATTAGATGGAGATGTGACTCCACCAATTCCAGGTGGGTCTTGACTAAATTACTGGAATCCTTTGAAAGAGGAAACACTTTGGAAAGAGCCAGAAAGACAGAAACCTCAGAGCTGGCAGAGAGAGAGCTGATAGAGAGAGTGACAGAAAACTTCAGAGTAGAACTGACATGGATGCCAACATTTGGAGAACAAGGAGAGATCTAGGGGAAGTCAACAGATGAAATTCAGCCTTGGAGAAGCAAACTGAGGAGCAGAAACAAGGACTGAAAGCAAGGGAGCCAGGGAGCAAGGGAACAGCAAGGGACCAGTGTGCCTTCCCAGCTGACAGAGGTGTTCCAGATGCATTGGCCTTTCTCGAATTATGGTATCTTTCCCTGGTGTTGGAGCCTTTTCCTGCAGGTAGAGCTACAGGTGTCCACATTAGCAAGGTGTTTTTATCCACCTCTGGGGGCACAGGAGATGTGCCTGATCCTTTTATAGTTTTGGGAGCCATAGAAACTGACCATGCCAATAACTCAAATGGGAATATACCGTGTGTAGTGCTAGGAGCCTGGTTTAAACATGTGAGCACTATAGTTAAAATAGAGGTCCAATGTCTTCTTTACATTTTCACTAGGGTTATATTGGTTAATGGGTAGAAAATAATGTATTTACTTGCCTTGCCTTCTTTTAAAAGTCTTTTGTTGTTGTTGAAGATGAAGCTCTGACCTGTAGGTAACTGCAAGCACTTTCAGGGAAGCATTAGAGTAAATCAATGTAACTGACAAGGGAATTTGGATGTTTCTATGACATATAACATCCTTAAAATAACTAAAACCATGATAGTAGCACTGTATTATTTTCTAATATTTTTGCAGATCAGTAACCAACAGACGGTTAGAAAATCTGTTAATTTTTATAACATTGTTTAAACACTTCTTATGCAATTTATAATATATCAGATGTACTTAACTATTTATAGCATTTCATTTTTCACAAGATTTTAAAAACATTATTATGCTACACTGACCACCTATTTTACTTCTAGGTCCCTGTGATCTTCTAGTCAATGCTTTAAATCTCTGCAAGCCAGATTATTTTGACTTCTGCTTTCAGTCTGCTGTCCATTATAGTAGCCATACCCACCTTGTTTTTGGTGATTATGTGCTACTATGTGGCTTCTGCTAACTCAGGATCTTATCATCCTCACTGTGTCTAAGGGTTCCTGCTCAGTGACAGCAGTTTCCACAGTAATATCTGACCTACAGAGAAGGGCAAGTACAGAACTCTTCAGGGACAATGGAATTCTCACAAATTTATTCTTACAGTCTTGGGAAAAGGTATGCCTTGTGGATAATTCCTGGGGTGAATAAACATGTCTTCCATGATAAAACAATGCTAACATTTCAATCTCTCTAAGCCATTGGATCCCCTCATCTATATCATACCAGGGGAGATCTGGCATTTCAACTTCAAGTAATGTCAGCCACCTTTTAATCCGTTTTTAAGCCAACCATCCAAACTAATTGTTAATGTCTTTTCTAATCCCTTGAGCTACAACAGTGAATCCAGAATCTCTGCTTAGTGGGCCCATATTCCTTCCCAATCAATGTCCTTACTTTAATAGCAGACACCCTGCATGGTTGAGAATTTAGTTTATGTTGTAAATCTGCTACTCACACAATGAGTCTCTGGTTCTGGTTTTCAGAGACTTCAAGTCTGTGGCTACAGGAAATAAGGTTTTCTTTCAGGGCACATATAGAGACTCTTACATCTTTCACATGGCACTTACGTTCAAAATTTAAAGCATTCACCTCATACTTTCCTTTTAAAACTGTACCCAGAGTATCTAGGAACAACCAGCCAACATCATTATGTGATGTTGGCTTTTAATTCCACAAAACTGTTAAGGTGTCAAAAACCTGTCAACCAGAGCCTTGCCATATATAAGCTTACAATTAGCAGAATCAAATGGTAACATTTTGCAAATATCTTTTGCCAACTCATGCCGTGGACAGTCAGTGCCATCTTGATCATTGGAAATAGAGCAGTTAGTACATTTAAGTCTAATCAGCATAGAAAAGCAATAGTAAATGCTTTTCTGTTTCTCAAGAGCCACTCCTTGTAACTAAGCTGAGTAGTCAGGGTTCTCTAGCAAAACAGAACCAACAGAAGATATCTGTAAATATGACATTTTATCAAAATGTCTCATACAACAGTAGGGATACAGGAGTTCAAATTCTACAAGGCAGGCTGTACACCAGAAATATTGATGAAGGTCTTCAATGAATTCCCCAGGAGAAGCTGGGTAGCTGAAGTAGAGAGAGAGAGATAGCCTCTCTTCTGACTTCTCCTTTAAAGCCTTTAATTGATTAAATTAAACATCACTCATTGCTGAAGACTCTTCCCTTCACTGAAATAATCAGCCATAAATGCAATCAATGTGCTGATGATTTAAGTCCATGTAATGTCCTCACAGCAACAGAAAACCCAGTGATTGCTTGACCAGACAACTGGGTCTGGCCAAGTTGACACATAAACCTCAACATCATGCATATTCATAGCATGAACATATTGCAAAAGTATAGCTTATGGATAAGTGAAATCAATGAGAACAATGTTGGGCGGTGTGACAGTGGCTCAGCAGCAGAATTTTCGCCTGCCATGCGAATATATCCAGGTTCGATTCCCAATGCCTGCCCATGCAAAATAATAATAATAATAATAATAATAATAAATAAAAATGAGAGCAATGCTATGAGGAATGGGACTGAGAAATTGGAAAATCTCTGTTTCAAGGTTCCTGAACTTCTTGAGAACTTGTAGAGGGTTATCTGAAAGTGGGCATAGAATAGCTGCAAAGATATATTGCAAATTCTGAGGAAATCACTAACTGTTTTAAAGAAGCTTAATTGATATGCTAAGAGATGAGAGGCAGAGGAATCATGTAAAATGATGAATAAAACCCGAGAAGGCAGAAAAAGTGGAAGACAAACAAGAAATCAAAAACAGGGACAATGAAACAAAAACAGTAACACATATGGTAAACTTTAATCCAACTCTACCAATAACAACTTAAATGTGAGTCATTAATGAATTAAAAGATGGAGAATATTAAGAGTGAATAACAATAAGATGAGATCCAACTATATGTTGACTAATAGAAATCCACCTTAAATATAAAGCACAGAGAAATCAAAGTAAAGGGTTGAAGAAAGATACATCATGCTATTACTAATCTATAAGATAAAGATGGAGTGGCTATATTAATTTCACAAAAAGCAGACTTTAGAGCAAAGGGAACTATCAGGGATAAATAAAGGGATTTCATAATGGTAAAGATGCCAATTCCCAAAGAAGACACAACAATACTTAACGTTTATGTACCTAAAAACAGAGCATCAAAATATGTAAGGCAAAAACTGAAAGAACTGCAAGAAAACAGGCAAGTCCACTATTATAATTGGATGTTTCAATACCACTCTATCACTAGTTGCCAAACCCAGCAGGCAGAAAATGAGTAAGGATGTGGTTGAACTAAACAGCTGCACCAATCTACTCTGTTTGATTGATATTTATAGACTGTTTCATCCAACAACAGCAGAATGCACATTCTTTTCACCTCACATGGAACACTCACCAAGGTAGACCGCAGTATGGGTAATAAGACACACCCCACTGATTTAAAATAATAGAAATGACACAAAGTATGCTCTCAGATCACAGTGGAACTATGCTGGGAATTAAAAGCAAAAAGATATCTAGAAACCCCCCAAACTTAGAGATTAAATAAGACCCTTGTTAATAACTCTTGGATCAAAAAAGAAGTCTCAAGAGAAATTAAAAAAGTATTTTGAACTAAAGGAAAATGAAAATGCAACTTATCAAAATTTGCATTAATATTACCCCAAATTAGAAGCAACTCAGATGTCCTACAATAGGTGAACAAATTGTGGTACATCCATACAATGGAATATTATTCAGTGAAAAAGAGAAATGAGCTACCAAGCCATGTAAAGACATGGAGGAACCTAATATGCGTACTGCTAAATGAAATAATTCAGTCTGAAAAGGCTACACAGGGTGTGATTCCAAATATTTGACATTCTGGAAAAGGCAAAACTATAGAGAGCGAGAAAGATCAGTGGTTCCCATGGGCTTGAGGATTAGGGAGGAAGGAGGGAAAGGATAGGTGAAGCAAAGGGGTTTTTAGGGTATGGAATTATTCTGCGTGATATTGTAATGGTGGATCCATGGTACTGAATGTTTGTCAGAATTCATAGAACTATAAAAGAGCAAGAGTGAATCCTAATGTAAATTATGGACTTTGATTAATAATAATATATCAACATTGCTTAATCAATTTTAGAAAATGTACCACACTAATGCAAAATGCTAATAGGAAAATGTGTGGGGAGAGAAGAGCATATGGAATATAACTGTACTTTCTATAAACTTTTCTTAAAATCTAAAACTGCTTTTTAAGAAGTCTATACACTAAACACAAAAATTATATTTTTACACCAGAAAACACTAAACTTTGAAGGCTGTAATTTGTTTGTATGTTTTTAATCTTAAGTCCCAACACCATGCCTAAAAGATATAAGTTCCCCCAATGGCTTTCCTTGCAGAGTTGAACTCAGAAAAAATAAAAAAAAATAAAAAAAAAAAGATATAAGTAGTTCAATTAACTTTTGATGAATTAATGAATGGATGGATGGATGAATGAATGACTGGTATAAGGTATCTAAGAAGCAACAGAGCTCTTTTTGAAAATGACTATTCATTAAACTACTGCACTTAATGCCTTAAGAATATGTAATTCCCTTGCTCCTTTTCATTTGCTCTCTGTAAGTTACATCCTACTGTGTAAATCTCCTCACAAGCAGCCACTATTCAAATAACTATATAAATTCATTATGTGAGCCAAATTAATTTTTTAACATTTAAGTTTATGAAATAGCTCCTTTGTTATTAAATTCCCAGATGGAGGTTAATGTGGCATGTAGAAAGAACAAGGTTTTATTTTTGTTGTTGTTTATTTAGATTACTTTATTGTTATTATAAAAATCATTCATGCTTATTTTACCCAAATACTCAAAATGTATAAAAGAAAATCTAAGAATACCTTACCCCATGCCCCACACACTCAAGTCAACAGGTTTAAATTAAGGGTGTATATTCTTCCACATCTTTTTTGAGAGAATGGAGTTAAGATTTGGGTTCATATGTTTTGTATCTTCATTTGTTAACTGTGCAGTGTTCATGAGGTTTGTTGATATGTCTGAACCTCAGTATCCTACTCTGCACAAAGAAGTTAAAAGCCTACATGGCAAAGTTTGCAAAGATCACATGAGATGATACAAGTAAATCACAGACACAGTGTCAAGCTCATCATGCACTCAACAGATCAATTTCCTGCACCAAAACAAAAAAAAAACAACCAACTGAACAACAAAAGTGGTGGATGAGACCCAAAATTCTTGGTGACCACAATTCTTTTCTTTTGACTATCCTTAGATTCATATTTGTCAATTTATACTGTAAAAGGCAATTAGGCAGTGAGAGACTAAATATGAAAGCAGATTGTGTCCAGACCATTTATAATAATAGAAAATAGAAACCTGACCCCAAACTGATGCAGTCATCAGCACAGGAGGCCAAACCACAAGCTCTGCAGAAAACAGGCCCAGAAAGGTCAGAGCTGGTCAATGACAGCCAGCTTCCCCAATTTTTGCTGCACCCAACCCCTGTGTCCAATTCAGGACCAATCAGAGAAAGCAAAATATGCTCCCCCAAACCAATCACAAAACATGCCCGGCCTCAAGTTAGCCCACCCCTAGCATCCCTGTGTGAACAACCTGCAATCAAAGTATACCTGAAGTCTTTTGGATTTTTCTCTATAAAGCCTTTCTGCTCCTTGGCCTGCCTTTGAGTCTCTGCCAACAGCAAATGATGGTAGCTGAGTCCTTTTCTATAATAAGCTCTGAGTAAATAGCCTCGTTTGTCCTAACTGGGATGGTCTTTTTTATTTCCACAGAGGTGAATCTCTTGATACCCAGGAAATGGAGAGAAGCATTTGGAATGTTTCAAGTATGAAAGAGTAATTACAAAGTTTTTCCTGAGGGCAGGTATTTGCAAGAGGATGAGGAAAAGATCCAGAAAAAAGGAACAAGCGTTGCAAGGTTTGGGAAAAGAATTTAAAGAAGGGTACTGCAGGTAACACTTGCACCATTTCACTCTTTTGCACCAAAAAAAAGTAAGTCAGACGCATAAACTATGCTGAGGTGAGATGAAGAAGCATGTTTCTAAACAAGAATTCTGCAAAACACCAAAACAACTACAAAGTAATAAAAAAGTTGACCCCAACCCATCCCTATAAGTAAACCTCTCTGGCTTCAACTGAGATGATGGAATTTTAACTTTCCCACAGTGTAATGAATTTGCTTTGCAAAAACATGTACAACATGACATAAACCTCAACATGACTCCTAATGTTATTCATTTTTTTATTCCTGGACCAAAGAAGTATCATTTTAAACTATGTACTACTCCCAGTAGCTCATACTCCCAGGCAATCCTGTGACATAAATATTGTTCCAAGCAATTTTGGGGAAAAAAAGTATAGGCAGACATTATAATTGACTCAAAGTAAAAGTCATAACAGCATAATTTTGTTTGGGTAAAAAAATGTTGAATTAATTGCAAATGGGACAAAACTGTTTTCCCCCCCCATTGGCAAAGGAAAGGGGGAGTTGCAAAATATCTCAAAGAAAATGAACAGGGCTAAAATTTCATAGCAAGGAAGAGTATGGTATAGATGGTTGTGTTAATTTGAAGCAGTAATGTACCCCAGAAAAGGTCATATTCTTTTAATACATTCTTGTGGGTGTACACCCGTTGTGGGCAGGGCCCTTTGATTAGGTTATTTCAACTGAGACGTGACTCATCCCATTCAGGATGGGTCCTAATTCTCTGAATGGAGTCCTTTAAAAGAGATTAAACTAAGAGAACTCATGGAGAAAAATCCAAAGTGTTCAAAGATCTCAGAGAAGCCCCGGTGAAGCTGAAAAAGGGAGTCACTGAAGCCAGAAGCTGAAAAAAATGAAACCCAGGAAAGAAGGAAGAGCAGACATCAGCCATATGCCTTCCTATTTGAGAGAGATGTCCCAGATGCCAGTGGCCTTTCTTCAGAGAAGGTATAATCATGTCGATGCCTTAATTTGGGCATCTTCATGGCATTAGAACTGTAAATTTGTAGGGTAATAAATCCCCATTGCCAAGGTCAACCCATTTCTGGTATATTGAATTCTGATAGCTTTAGCAAACCAAAACAATGATGCATGGTTTTTCATTGACACCCACAATTTTGTAATAGACTGCATAACTGTAAGAGCATGTAATCCACATGATTAGTAGAGGCAGACACCTACCGTCTCCTAAAAAGTTCCTGAATAAAATGGAGTTGGCTTCAATCTATTTCAGAACTGCTTAACTTAAGCTTGCAATGTATTGGGAAAATCCAAGCATCACAAATTCTAGCACAGCACTTAAAAGACCTAAGAGGACCACATTTCAAACTCCACATCCTTAAAGCTGAATCCATTTCCCCCCCTCTCCACTTCACTTTCACACTTTGGTCTCAAGTTCATTGTTTACCTTTTAGTTTTTAGGCTCCAGAATTCGCTTCCTTCAGCAATATTCTCTGAATTGCCTGGTATCCTGGGCCTTGCCCTCAGTGTAGAGTATACAAAGCTGTTAAAACCTGTTCCTTCAGATGCAGTTACCTACCCCTCTGTCTTACGCAGAGATATGTAACAAAACAGTAGAGGTGGGTATAAACCTCCTAAGACCCAAGAGATGAAATGGGGGAATGCCACAGATCTGCTGAAATTATGATGCCCCAAATTTTTATTCCTCTTCTAACCCTGTGGATATACTAGTGCTTGTTCCCTGGCTCTCAAGCATACAGTAAAGGGAAAGATAAGAAAATGAAAGCTCCAGGTTATAACTGAGGAGTCAACATTGCCACAGGAGACAAACTTGCCATTTGACAAAATCAGACTTAGCGACTCAATGTGGTGACGGAGCCACCCCAGAGGAACTGTGTCCTGCTGGACAAGAGGGAGGAGGAGAAATCTTTTGTAGGGTTTGAGTTCCTATTGGAAGTTGTAAGGGTCTCAGTTCTGCCATAGGTGCAGTTTCTGAGGTAAAATTAGGAGGTGTAGCAATTAACTAGGATTAGATAGTCATGATGGGAGAGTGATTTAACAATTGGTTATCCCCAGCAATAGATGGGAAGAACAAAACAGGTCTAGGGCATTCTTGGTTAAAAAAAAATTAAAAAGTAGTCATCATTCAAAGCAGGATTGTTTGGCACTAAAAACCTCTCAGAGGCATGCAGTGACAGCTTCAGAGAGAGAAACCTTAATTCATAGTTTCCTATGAATTAAGGCCTCTCAACTCATAGTTTCCTCCCCTGGCTGGCAATTCTAGATGGCTGTGATAAGCTTATTCTCTAGACTGGATGTTTTAGTTTATTAAAGCTGCTGGAATGCAATATACCAAAAAAACAGGACAGTTTTTGAAAAAGGGAATTTATTAAATAGTAAGTTTACAGTTTTAAGACCATGAAAATGTCCAAACTAAGGCATCCAAGAAAGCTCATGAAAGCTGATGATGTTTCTCCCTCAGCTAGAAAGGCATGCGGTCTAGCTTTCTCTCCAGGTTTCTTCAACGGTTTCCCCAGGGGCATTTTTTATGCCTCTCCAAAGGTGGCTGTATGGGTTTTGCTGTTTCTAAGCTTTTTCCAAAATGGTTCCTCTTAAAGGGCTCCAATAAGCAACCCCACCTGGAATGGCTAGAGACAATCTCCATGGAAATCTAATCAAACCACGTAATCAAAAGTTACCACTCACAATGGGGTGGGTCACATTTCCATGGAAACAATCAAAAGATCCCACCCAACAATATTGAATGAGGATTAAAGGGCATAGCTTTTCTGGGGTACACAATAGTTTCAAACCAGAACACAGGACAATCAAAAGAATTCTAAAAATCCAATAGTTATTTCACAAAGTGTCATTGGAGGTTGTTGGGTTTCAGGAAAGGAGCCATATCCTCTGAGAAACTCTGAAATGAAAAAAATAGCATTTCAAATTCTACTGCAAAACACAGTCCTCAAGTATCTTTAAAATGATTGTGGTTTTAAAAGTAAGTTGGACTTTTTTTTTTCTCAGACATCTTGAAGTGTCCTCTGAAGGTGGGAAATAAGAGGAACTTGGGGGATCCAGGCACAGCTGGAGGAGATGAAGCTTGAATATCTAGGGCAATGAGCTCTACTTATACCGAGTCTTGAGGCTTACTGACCTCAAAATCTGGGCTCCTGTCCTGGAGGTCAGCAGTAGACTGTGGAGAAGCCACTAAGGTCCTATCAACAAGGATACAGGTTTGTGCTAGGAAGTGGAGATTTACAATGAAGTGTCCTCAAAGCTATCCACTAGCCCTCATTCCATTTAAGTGATTTGGTGAGACCAGTGAGAGAAAAGAAAGAAAGCCTGCGGTTAGCCTATTGAGTCTGTGTTCTCAAGGACCAGCAGAAGTCATGTTCACATGGGGTAGCCTGAAGCAAGATCATGTAAGATATATTTCCAAGTCTATTCCTGCCTACTTAGGAGATGAAGCTTAACCTAGGGATGCAGTCTTGAATTCCCTTGGGAGACTAATTGTTGAAACCCACATCCCAGCTCTCTTACCAACCTCAATTGCCCCCCAACAATAGCTTTTCTTGATATTAGCTCAAAGATCCTCAGTTTTCTTGCATCCGTCCTTAGAAACACAACCTGAACAAGTACCCAGGATGCCAAATCATCCTTTGAAGTTAGGCTTCCGGAGGACTGAAACTTTAATCATCGATCTTTATTCATGCCTCATGATACATTATATCCAAGCTCAGCAGAAGGAACAGAATAGCAGCTGTATAAACACAATACCCATGAAATTGCTATAATATATATAAAAGCAACAAAATATTATCCAGGGAACTAATGGACTTTTGGTCATCTTTATTTTACATATTTTACTTTATACATTTAAATCTTCTTTTACATTTTTGATACGAAAATTCACACTTTCTTATTTCACTATCTCAAAAATATCCGACTTAAACCAAGAACAATGTCATCTGGAAATATAGATAGTTCCCTTTTTTTAATGTCATTTTACTGAGATATATTCATGCACCATACATTCTATCCACAGTATGCAATCAATGGTTCACATCATCACATAACCGTGTATTCATTACCATGATTACTTTTTAGAACGTTTGCATCACTCCAGAGAAAGAAATAAAGAGCAAAAAGAAAACCCTAAACATCCCATACCCATTTTCCCATCCTATTTTATTGATCACCAGTATTGGACTCTACCTAATTTTAGATAGTGCTTTGATAACCACTTAAAGACAGCATTTCCATAAGCACTTCGGAGATTGAGTTATGAGGAAAAATATTAGCTAATGCTTTTTACTAGCTGGTGTTTGTCAAAGTAGCCCTGGCCTGATTTAGTTTATTTGATTTCAGATGAAAATGTTCCATACCCATTTTGGTGAGGAATATCCAGGGTTAAGAAGACAGAAGTAGTTCCATGGCTACTTTGGATCTGACATTGAAGCTGAGCTTAATTCACATGAGTGGAATGCAGAGCACAGAGCATCTCCAGTTTCACTCAGTATGAGGCGAGATTTAGGACCCCTGCTTATGAGTGGCATTCTAGGATAATCTGTGGCCAAGGTATAATGTGACAGGGGTCTGTCTGAAATAAGGGGAGAAATTAAGCTAAAGCTGAGCAGCAGAATCCTAGAAAGCCAAAACTAGGTTGTTCCCCATGGCACTGCATGTATGGCAGCACAAGGTTTGCAGATTATCATTCAAAATGAGAATGTAGCTGGCATCATTGGTGAGATTTCCCGAGGAGAGCTGAAGAATTCTGCTGTGAATACTTAAAGTTAGCCTCCTAACTGTGAGAGTGCATTAACATTTGAACTCATTTCCTACTCAACCACAAACTCCCTGGGGGTGGGGCCCTGGTTTCTAGTAGCCATGCGTGCAGTTCCTGATCCCACCGTTATGTAATTGGACCAGACGTTGCCAAATAGTCACCACAGCAGGTCCTTGAATGTGACTGTGCTCAGCTTTGGGAATGGTAACTGAAGAAGAAGCACATGGCTATTGGGGAAGGGGAGAGTGGGGGGAGGTAGGAAGAGATGGGGACCCCATGGCTCCTGGTACTTTTCAAGCATCTATTTTAGTAATCTGTCATTGAACTCCCTCTGTCTTAAGAAAGTGTGGCTCTCTTTATTTACAGCAAAAGTCCTTGTGAAAGACAAAACGGAGGTCCATAGTTGTGAATGAAGAGAACTTATTTTCCGATAAGGTGCTCATCTGTGGCTCACTTTGTCCTCTCCGGGGTGGGTACGCAGTGCTTCTTCAGGCAATCATTTTCCCATCATGGCACATGACAGGGGGTCAGTAAATACTGTCCACCTCTTCAGTCAGGGCCACTAGGCCAAAAAATAGACTCAGCCATTCAGCTGTTGTTTTAAAGTCTCTGCAAGCTCTATAAGTCTACTTTCTAGCCTTAGGAATCCAAGCTAGTGGCAATCATTGAAAAGGAAAGATAATGTTTTTGACCACCCGTTATGTCCAAGCATGGCCACGGGCATGACCAAGGGCACAGAGGAGTGAAGTCCCAAAGATATTATCACCCTGGGCTAAGGATTAGATAGAGGTTGGGCTTCAAGGCACCCAGAAAGGAGGAAACTATCAAGAAGTAAGCCTGCCATTTCTCCCCAAGTTATTTGTCAATTCTTAAACTGAAGTGTGATTGATCCTTCACAATAGGCAGAAGATTACTGGAATGTAGAAGACATGAACCACGAGTTACCAAATGGGCCTAACTGATACGCTGAGAGTACCTTATCTAACCACTGCAGAGCACAGGCTCATTTTAAGTGCAGGGAAGACACTTCCTATAATAGATTGCATGCTGTTTCAAAGGCCTGAAATCATACAGAGTATCCTATTTGAGTACAGCAATATTTTTTATTGTGGTAAATATAGATAACATAAAAATGTCTATCCTAACCATTTTAATGTGTAATTCTGTGGTATTAGTTAGATTTACAGTGTTGGGTTACTATCACCAACATCCATTACCATAACTTTTTCATCATTCAACACAGAAATTCTGTATTTATTAAACAATAACTGCCCAATTCTTCTTTCCCCAGTCCCTGGAAACCTAGCATCTAATTTGTCTCTATGTATTTCAAGAAATATATTTATAAATAATTCATCAGCTGAAGGAAGAATCACCATGGAAATTAGAAAAAAAAATGAAGTGAAAAAAGAAGAAATCACTTATTAAAAGTTGTGATTTGCAGCTAAAGCAGTGTTAGAAGTAAAATTATAGCTTTATATGAATATAGTACAAAAGAAGCTAATCTGTTTCCCTTTCAAAAGGGCAGAGGCAAAAAAAAAAAAATAGCAAATTAGATCCAAAGAGAGTAGATGGATGGAAACAATATAAAATTAAATATCAGTGAAATAGAAAATAAGAGTATTAAAGGAAAAATCAGTAAAGTTGAGGAACTCTTAATAAGACTAATTCAGACAAAGAGGGACAATGAAATGATCAACGAGCGACATCATTTTATTTTACTAATTTGTTGTTAAATACTAGGGGTCATTTTTGTGTATGTGCATAGCACCACGAATGGAAACAAATTGATTTTCAACTTTACTTTCTTATTGAGAACAAGCCTGCATTTACGTTGTGGGCCTGGCCAGCATCTTGGCTTTTGCGCTCCTCGGAAGACCTAGACCTTCCCTGAAATCAATTCGACTAATATTTGTTAAATGTCAGTAATGTACCACACACTCTGTTAATAGGATTGGGGTTGTCCCACATTTGATAATGCAGAGGGTACTAAGCTCCCTCAGGGCTTACAGCTCAGTTCTGAGCTAGTGTGTTTTAATTACTTTCATTTTATCGATTGGAATTAGTGTATGCTTCTTTTCCTCAATGGAGTAAAGGGTCACTCTGACTGACTGAAAGTTTAATTAGTAGAGTTTCTTCTCTGAGCATACACAAATCTCCTTCCCATCATTAACTCTCTGAGCTTTGTCCTTTCCCTTGTCTATGACTGTTCTTCCTCTACTTCTTCCTTGACCTTAAAAAACCCTCCAAATTCCTACCATTCACCTGAATCCAACCTGTAGTGTAGCATCCCCCTTATTTTAGCCAATTCCTCTTACCACATTCCAGCAAATTCCACCATCTCTAAGAATATGCACTTTCGATTGTTCGTTATTTCTGCCTTGCAACCTGTGTGGCCTCTCCCTTCCAATTCCCTCTTCACTCTTCCCCAGAAAGAATGCTGTATTTCTGACTGATTGGTATGACAAAGGATTGGGCCACTCTGCTAGCAGAACAATCTCTTGTAAAGGTAAAATGCACAGGTGGTACTTCTGAATCTTCCCACCATAAAAGCCAGATGGTGAGAAGACACAAAGCAAGTTTCGGTGATTGAAGGTCGAAGCAGAGCAAGAATCTCAATCCAACCAGCTTAGGAAAAGATTTTCCATATGGGCAAGCCAAGCACAATAGAGCTCTTTCATAGGTGAGGGGCACAAATTCCCTCTAATACTCTATTTTATCTATTCTAGGATGTCAGGCGTTGTGAGACCCAACACTGATGCACTTTGGGAAAGCAGTATTTATGGACACAGTAACAAATCTCAGTAGGTAATAATACTCGCATATCCATCTAATTATGCATCATTTTCTTAGTAACAAGTTTTGTATTACGCATCATTTTTTGCATCTCTTTTGGTCTCAGCAATTATAAGATAATCAAAGCAATACACTGTTTTTTTTTTAAACCATAATTGTGTTTATGACCTGGACTTGCACTTAATAAGTTTGAGGCATGTTGAAGGACACTATATTTTTATCTGTGTTTACTATGTGGTTCAACTTGTTTTATTTGTTACTAATTAAGTTACATATTTTCTGATACTTTGCCAAAGGTATAGCTAGCTAAAGGGTCTGTGCCTGAATGACAGGCTTTTATGAACCATAAAGTTTTGAAAATTCCAAAAAAAATATTTACAGGTCACAGTGAATCCAAGATGTTTATATGTCATGGTGTCTTTAATTATTACCTAGCAAACAACAGACAGTCTTCTGTGAAATCATGACCTTTTTACTTCAATAATTTTAATGTAATTTTTAAACATAGTTTAAGTGACAATTAGAGATGCATAACAAGTTAAAAATGTGCCATAAATGGAGTCAACAAGATTAAATAGAAAACTTTTATAGGTGGTTGAGTTTACACATGTACAGCAAGGATTATTTGGTCACAATATCTCCATCTTTTTTTTTTTCACTTTAATTATACAATCCATTTCAAATTCAAAAATGTAAAAATTTGTATCTTGGAATAAAGGACATGGGATAAAACATTACAGTTTTGTTTCTTTTTTGTTGATCCTTCTATCAGGGAACTTACGGGCAGGTGGAATTCAGGAAAGGATTTGAATATTACTGAGCCCTCTGGCCATAATACTATATATAAGCAATCTGAGTCCACCATTGTTTTCAACACTCAGATATGAATTCTTTCAGAGAAAAGACCTGACACTTTCCATGTCATACACTTCTGAGTCCTTTCAGGTTTCAAAAAAAGGAGGCTGGGTTTTAGAAAGATATGTGGTAATACAGGAAAACTGTGGTAGACACCAGATTTTCAATCCAGAATGCTTTTTCTGTGAACTCCCTTCCTTTCACTAGCCCTATAATAACAGTGGGGACAGATGCTTTCAGGTATATCTGATCCAAGCCGAAGCAAATGTCACTCTTCTCTGGAAATTTGGAATTGACACTGGCAGAGATCAGGGTCTTTCTGGTAGCTGAACTGTAATGTGGAGACTGGGACCACCATGTTTTAGGTTAGGAAAAGTAGAAAAACTGGGCTGCAATTTCTTCTATAAATGAGACATGTCTGAAAGAGGACTGAAGCAGAGGTGCAGAGATAGGAGATAGGCAGTATTTTAATAGCCAAGACTCTGATTCCAAATCCTGTCCCATAAACAACACTTTTCCTATCATTGTCTATGGGACAGATGCTCTTATCTTTATAGTCAACTCAGCCTTTTGTTTAAACCAACTCAAGTTGGATTTATTACTTGTAATAAAAGGGAAACTATCACTCAAAAGTGAGATGCTGTTCATTATTGTCCATGACACAACCGAAGTTTTGGTGTACCAATAGAAGATACACTGCTCATTGCTTATGATGGAGGCATCTCCATCCCTTGTTCCCTGCTCTTGGCCCTTCCTCCTTCCTTGATGTAGATCCTGGTACCCATCCTGTTTGTTTGCACCATGAGTGAACAGATGGATTTATTTATATCGACACTTTTTTCTTACTCTTGCTACTTCTTGATAATATTTTGTGCAAACAGTTGCAGAGAAAAATAATTCTGTGCCAGTTATATGTCATCAAATATAGGATTATCAGTTTTGGGCAAAGACTTCATATCAGTTCACCCCAAAATGTCAGTGACCTCACTCTAGTCTAACCAACTGTTGTCAAAGTGGCAGGATATTACAGTACAAGGTATGGTAGCCTTAATTAAGAAGTCACCTGAATCAACTTTGTTCAGAAGGCAGCTGTATAACTAGCAGGCAAAAGTTTAGATCATTGACCTTCAAAATAGATGCAGCTTTTTGGGTGTTCTCTTATGCAAGACACATGTGACAATGGTGGTTGATTTATATATATATTCACACCAATCGCAAACAACTGCCCTTTTCCTCCAATCGCCAATTTTATCCCCCATTCTCATTTTCACATATTGGAGAAAAGAAACTCTGAAGAGAACAATCCACCATTTTCCAATATTTCTCAGTGGGAATGACAATGAAAATAGTTAACAGTTATGAAATACACTTCTTTGTCAGATTATTGGAACATTATTGGCATTATCTACTATTTAAAGATATGCATGAGTTACATCATTAGTTCTCAAGGTTTTGAATTTCATGAACTGAATATGGGAGGCTGTGGTAGGATGGTTAAGTCTGTATTTATTAAAAGCAAAACAAAATAAAATAAAACACCATCTTTTCTCATTATTCATAAAGATCCAATATATATAAAGAACACAATTACAGGGAAAAATTGAAATTGTGTCAATTTAGCTTTATAAAAGTCTCAACAATATTTTATTTCTTCCTGGCTCAGTTTTCTAAACATTTTGACATGACTAGTATAAACTACATAATACAAATATTTCAGACTTGCTATTGTATAAAACTTAAGATTTGAGAGGTGGAAAGACTACCATTGATTTACATAAGAACCTCAGTAGTCTCTTCTTCCTAATTTGGCTAGTTGCACCCTCCTTCATCTTAAATGGATGGGATGTTAAAATATATGATATGACAGCTGTTAGGTTGAATTCCATTTATCCTGAAAAAAAAAATGCCCATAATAAAGAAGTAGCATCGGCACCTGCAAGCTGTGTGTATTCACTTAGGGAGGAGGCTCCAAATGTTCCAGAGAGAACAGATGCTTCTTATGTTTACTGGCAACACTTTCACAATTTTTTTTGCATCCATTTCCCTCTCTCCTCCTTGAAAACAAATCCCATTGTATCAACCTCCATTGAAGCCATTGAATTAAACAATATTCCATCAATCATTATATTTAGGTTTTGATTCTTGTTTTTGGCACAATTGTCATCAGAGACTCTCAGCAAAGACTTAATGTAAACCATAGCATCATGCCATGCTGGAAAAGGGGGAAAGGAGAAGTAGGAAATAATAATATTGAAATCACAGGAAATCATTTCTCTGTGCAGAGGCTTGTGTGATCAAACAAGATTTTGACAACATAAGACAATTTTCAATGTTATCACTTACTCTCCAGGCACAAAACTCCCGTAGTTTGAGTGAAAGGAGTGGATGGTTTATATGTCAGAGCAGAGACAATGATGGCAAAAACATTTTTAAATGCTGAATTGATTTGGCATAAGCAATCTACTCCAAGATAAGCTGAGGAAGATTCAAAACTGGAGAACTTGCTGAAAAAAGAAAAACAAAGACTGATAGGAAAGAGGTGAAAGAAATGGTTTGAGTCAGTCAGCATCTGTAGAAGTCTCAGTCTTCTGGTCAACCAGAGGTGTGCGGTGACAGAGAGTCCTGCAAATGCCACCATTCACAGAGAAAGGGGCCAGACTCAGACAAGCTTCTGGAAAAACTGAAACCTGGTTTGGGTTGAAGACTCCTGGTCTAAGAAAATAGAAAACTTTCAGATTTAGCAAATCTAGCATGCGTTTTGTCACACTCTCACATTTCTGAAATCAGAAACAATTTTGTAATTGTGGAGTACCCTTTCCAGGAAAAATCATAATTAAATCAATGGTGTACCTAGGAATTATAATGATGGAATCACAGAATTGAGGAAATATACTTTATAGTTACTTATAAATCAGAAGACTGCTCTAATCCTTTGGACTGAAGTCGCATTATATTCAGGATTACATGTAGGAACATCAAGTAAGAATTGTTATAACTTCAACTGAGAAGTAGTTAAGGCCGTGCATAGAGAGCTAATTTGATGAAGTGGTAAATATTTCTTTGACCTCCCACGTTCCTGGCAACAGGAAATCCTTGTCAATGATATTTTTAGGATTATGTACATTAAAACAGTTTTGTGTCTTTCAGGGTAGTATTGACACTTTTGCTCAAATAAATTAGCAAATGCCTTTCTTAACAGACTCTATTGGTAAGTAAAAATTGTCCCTCTCTAAAAGCAGCCCATTCAAATGAGCAAAGGTTTCAGATAGTATAGTAAAATCCATCTTTAATCAACTTCCCACCAGCTAAGATAACAAACTTTGCCAGATACATGAAATTTGATCAAATCAAAGGAGGACACTCCACATATCAAGCATGGTACAGGGGTCCGGATGTAAGATAGAGGGGATAAAAAAAGACCCTGAAAATAATCTTTTATTGAAATGATAAAGATAGGGAGAGAAAAGGAGGAGTTCCATATCCGGGGAATTTCATTTTGTTTTTTAGCATGGAAAATTTCAGGAAAAGAGGATAATAAAGTAAACCACATGTGTCTGTACCTTTAACAATACTCAACCCTTAACAAGCAGAAAGCACAGATCTAAAGATATGTATGGTCCTTGGTGTCGGATTAACCCCTAAATAAAATTAGCCCAACATAGCAGTTTTATTCCTGTAAATTATAAACGAAATAAAACAAAAATCCTATTACTAAATCCATTTGTGTTTTTGTGTCACCCTCAGTCATAGTGAGTCCTAAATGATACGAGATGAAGAAGTACAGAAAATATTGGGAAAGTATAAGCTGGAATTCAGATTTGCAGTTTCAGATGAAGGCCAACTGATTTAAGTTATAGCCATCTATCAAAAAAATCTAGAAGCCAAGGATATTTCAGTCACTGATTTCCAAAAAAGTAACTTGCTCTCCTCAAAGCTAGATATCCCCAGAGTTCTGATCAAGGGAACACACAGCCCTCAGGCATACAGGATTTCAAGTTTGGCAACAGAATTTATCAAAGTTGGCTAACCAAGAATTTACCAAAATAAGTTACCAGCTGCCAGCTGATCATTTTGCCACTTCATGCACATACCACTATCACCTCCTACGCCCAAGCAGCTCAAAATGTACAATAGATTACAAATCACCAATGCTTAGCCTTCCATCTCAGGCACCAAGCCAAAGAATAAAAGTATCCTGGGAAATAAAGAAAGGAGTTTAGTGTAATCCTCCAGTATTTTTCTAGGGTAAAAAAGAAAAGATAGAGATAAAACATCTATTCAAACACCTTTGTAAATATTTTGTGCCAAACAAAAAGAAGGACATAGGCATAAGATGCAAAAGTTAAATGAAGATGCATGTTGGGATGAAAGCAACAGAAGAAAACTTATGTTTGCTCAAAAGTAGAAAAAAATATAGTGAAAAGAAGAGAGTATTAAAGAAAGAAGATGGAATAAAAAATGGGGGTTCCAATACTGATGTTCATATATTTTTTTCTATTTTGGCAGTTCATCTAACTTTTAGTCAACTGGGTAGTAAGTGATCTCTATAATTTTTAACGGAATATGGCAAATACTGAAGTTGTCCAGATTCAGATAGTCTTTTATTTTAGTAAGTTGTTTGTGCTGGTTTGAAAGGATGCATGTCCCCTAGAAAAGCCATGTTTTAATCTAAATTCCATGTCATAAAGGCAGAATAATCCCTATTCAATACTATATGTTTGAAATTGTAATCAGATCATCCCCCTGGATGATGTGTTTTAATCAAGAGTGGCTGTTAAACTGGATTAGGTGACGACATGTCTCCACCAATTTGGGTGGGTCTTGATAAGTTTCTGGAATCCTATAAAAGAGGAAACATTTTGGAGAATGAAGGAGATTCAGAGAGAGCAGAGAATGCTACAGCACCATGAAGCAGAGTCCATTAGCCAGCGCTTTGGAGATGAAGAAGGAAAATGCCTCCTGGGGAGCTTCGTGAAACAGGAAGCCAGGAGAATAAGCTAGGAGATGACGCCGCATTCGCCATGTTCCCTTCCAGATGAGAAAGGAACCCTGACCGTATTTACCATGTGCCTTTTCAGATGAAAGAGAAACCCTGACTGTGTTCGACATGTGCCCTTCCACTTGAGAGAGAAACTCTGAACTTTATCAGCCTTCTTGAACTGAGGTATCTTTCCCTGGATGCCTTAGATTGGACATTTCTATAGACCTGTTTTAATTGGGACATTTTCTCAGCCTTAGAACTGTAATCTAGCAACATATCAAATTCCCCCTTTTAAAAGCAATTCTGTTTGTGGTATATTGCATTCCAGCAGCTAGCAAGCTAGAACATTGTTTTTATAGTTCATTGGATAATTTTAATTTTATTTTTATTCTGTTTTCTCCTTCAGTTATATCAATTATGACCCTTTCTGGTCTCTTAGTTGGCATTCCATATGTCTCATCCTTTTACTAAGAAAGAGAAGATAAGTAAAAACCAGAACTCATTACAGGTCAGAAAACTAAGGGAGCAGTAAGGATTATACCTCAGTTGAAAAAGAAACAAAGCCAGTAACTTTGAGGACAGACTTGACAAATGCTTCAAATTCAACTGAGGAGAATTTTAAAAGGTCAACAATTAAAGAAAAATAAAATAAAAACCAAATCCAGGCCAAAAAATCAGATGTTCTAAAAAAGGAGACTGTATAACACAATGAACCCTAATGTTGATAATGGATTGGAGTTAGTAGTACAACTATAAGACTGTTCTTTCATGACCTATGACAAATGTACGACACTAATACAAGCTGTTAATAATAGGGTGGTATATGGGAAAATTAGCACAATGTAAACTATGGACTATAGTTAAAAGCACTATTTTAATATTCTCTGGTCAGTTGTAACAACAGTACCACACTAATGAGAAGTGTCAACAATTGGGGGATATGTGAGTATGACATATTTTTTATAGGGCTTTTCTGTAACTCTACAGCTCCTTTAATTTAAAAAGAAAACATTCTGCTAAATGAAATAAGCCAAACAAAATACTACATATTGTATGATTCCATTTGCATAAAATGAAAATATAAATAAATCTACAGAGATGGAAATAGATTAGTTGTTATATAGGGCTAAAGAAGCATAGAGAGATTGGGAGGCAATTGCTAAGAAGCATGGGGTGTTCTTTTTGGAGTAATAAAAATGTTCTAAAATTGATTATGGTTATGACTGCACAACTCTGTAAATATATTGTTTTGGTATTCCCAACTCTTATAAGTCCCTACCCTTGAGTATGGGCTGGACCTAGTGACTTGCTTATAACAAATAGAATATAGCAAAAGTGATGAAAAATCCCTTCCATGACTGTGTTATGGAAATTGTGACTTGTCTTAATAGCACCTTCTGTTTTGCTGACTTTCTCTCTCTCCTGCTCTCACACTCACTCTCGCTCTCTCTCTGGCTCTTTTTGTGTACTTGCTCTGAGAAAGCAAGCTATAGAAACCTACATGGCAGGGAACAGAGGGGGCTTCAGCTAATGCCCAGAGAAGAATGAAGGCCCTTAATCTGATGACCCTTGAGGAACTTAATCCTTCACCAATCACACAAGTGACCTTGGAAACAGATCCTTCACTTCAGAACTTTCTGATGAGACTATGATCCCAAACATAACCTTGATTGCAGCCTTCTGAGAGAAACTATAGAAGAGGACCCAGCTAAACCATGCCCAGATGACTCTCATGGTAAAATTCAGAGCCCAAAGATTGGAGTCAAGAACCATGGAGAAATATTACCATGTGTTAAGATTTAACTACAGAACTTTAACATTTGCCTGTATGGGGTTCAGAATTAAGATCCAGTAACTCTTTTTGCCTCCAATTTTCCTATTTTTAAAACAATAACATCCATAGTGGTTGTCCAGTACCTGATCCAATATTGTATGCTGGGTGGAGAGAAGGTGGCTAACTTGTCTCTTTAGACAAGCCACAATAGTTCATCAAGAGGAGAAAATGCTGATGAAGATGATGGAATGAGGCAGATGAAGGAGGTAAGGTTGATGATGACTATGCTGTCTGGGCAGATACTAAAGTTTCATATGTTTGGGTGAGGACTACACCATGTCATAAATTGTAGGAAACATTTATTCATTACATTAAAAAACAAATATCTGTATTAGCTTTCTCTACAGTTTTATGATGTAGTGACTTAAAGCACCACTCATTAATTACTACATTATTCTATTTGTAGAAGCCTGAGCACAGTGTGACTTAGCTATTGCTCTAGGACCCACAAGACCGACACCAAGGTGACAGTAGACTGTATTCATGCTTTGAGTGGGAATTAATCTGCTTCCAAGGTCATTCAAGATGTTGAAGAATTTGGCTTTGTGGTAGGTAGTAGGATAGATGTCTCTTTCCTTGCTGACTGCCAGCTGGGGTTTGTTCTCAGCTTCTGGAGGATGACCACACTCCTTGACTCATGGCTCTCTTCCTCCATTTTCAAAGACATCAATGGTGGGTATGCTGATTTGAAATAGTTATGTACCCAGAAAAGTCATATTTTCTTAATCTTGATCTAATTTTGTGGGGTGTTTTGGTTTGCTAAAGTTTCTGGGATGCAGTATACCAGAAATTGATTGGATTCTATAAAGGGAATTTATTAAGTTACAAGTTTACAGATCTAAGGCCATAAAAGTGTCAAAACTAAGGCTTCCAGAGAACCATACCTTAACTCACAAAAGGCCAATAGATCCAGAACACCTTTGTCAGCTGGGAGGCTAAGTTGGTGGAGTCTGTTGGGGAAATTGGCTTCTGGTTTCAAACAGCTTCCCAGGGGGTATTTCCTTTCTGCATCTCCAAATGCCTGGATCTCATAGTGGCTCTGAAACAACTGTTCTCCAAGCATCTGTATCTGAGCCTTCTCTAAAATGTTTCCCCTTTTAAAGGACTCTAATAAACTGATTAAGACCCACCTTGAATGGATGGAATCACGTCTCCATCTAATCAAAAGGCCACACCCACAATTGAGTGTATCACATTTTCATGGAAACAATCCAATCAAAGTTTCTACCCCACATATTGAGTTAGGATTAAAAGAAACGTGGCTACCCCCACAAAATTGGATCAGGCCTTTTGGAGGTACATAACAGCTTCAAACTGGCACATGGGGGCAGCTATGGTTTTAATACTGATTCAATACTGTCTGGTGGGATTTTCTGATCAACTTGTTTCCAAGGAGATTTGACATACGCATTTGTGGGTGTGACCTTTCAGTTAGATGGAGTTGCAACTCTCCCATTCAAAGTGGTTCTTGATTAGTTTACTGGAATCTTAAAAGAGCTGACAAAGGGAAACACTTAGGAGGAAGCTTAAACACAGATGCTTGGAAATGCAGAGATCTCAGGAGATGCTAGGAGCTGACAGAGTAGATAGAAGCTAACAGGAAGCAGAGTCCAGCAAATGTCACCATGTGCCTTTCCATGAGAGGGTAAGCTAAGAGATGAGACCCAGAATTTTGCCCTAGAGAAGCTAAATCAGGACCCACAGATGTCAAAAGAGAAAGCCACTGGAATCAGAAGCTAAAGGCAACAAAACTAGAAACAAGGACCACCAGACACCAGCCATGTGCCTTCCTTCCCATGTGAAAGCCATCCACATTTCTTCAAAGTTTCTCTGAATGCCTTAGTTTGGACATTTAGCACTGTAATCTTGTAACTTAATGCATCCCGTTTTGTAAAAGTTAATCAATTTTTGGTAGATTGCATTCTGGCAGCTTTAGCAAACTAAAACAGTGGGTCAAGTTCTTCCTCCATTTCAACTCTCCCTGACCTCTCCTTCGTCCTCATTTCTCTGGCTATCTTTTCTGCCTTTCTCTTTTGCCTTCAAGCACTCAGGTGATTAGATTATGGACACCTGGATAATCCGGATAATGTCCTTCTTTTGAGGTCAGTTGATTAATAACCTTAAATATATCAATAAAATCTTTTTATAACTGTATCTAGATCAGTTTTTTGTTTCAATAACCAAGGGATAAGAATCCTGTGGAGACTTATTTTCAGAATCCTACCCACCATAATGTTGAACATAGTTTCTAGATTGAAGAAATGTTGACTTGTTCTTTCAATATGAAAGCCATAAATCAGAAAGGACAGTGAAATGATGAGAATCGTTGAATCATTTGCAAATTTTAAAGCTGAGTTACTTTTTTGATGTTTAAAGATCAGTTCCATTCAGAGCCAACAAGCGGAGACTGACTTTATGGACACACACACAAAATTAATGAATTCCTGGAATGATGGTAAGTTAGAAGGGCCATAAATTTCAGGCATGACTTACAAGAAATGATTGGGGAGACTTGCCCAGTATATCGACTATTTTGTACTTGAGATATATCCATTATGAGGGTCTTTTTGCAGAAACCTGAGTTATGACTATGATTGAAGAGGAGGGAAACTGGCTATATTAGTTTGTTAAAGGTGCCAGAAATACAATATACCAGAAATGCCTTTTTTTTTTAAGTACATGGTCCAGGAATCGAACCCAGGTGTCCTGCATGGAAGGCAAGCATTCCACCACTGAAACACCTGTGCACCTGTATTGGCTTTTATAAAAGGAATTTATTAAGGTACACGTTAACATTTCTAAGGCTAAAAGAAGGTCCAAACTAAGGCATCCAGAGAAAGATACCTTGACTCAAGAGTGCTGATGAGTCCAGAACACCTCTGTCAGCTGGGAAGGCATGCGGCTGGCATCTGCTGGTGTTTTGGCTTTTGGTTTCAAATAGCTTCCCTGGGGGGTGTTTTCTTTCTTCATTTCCAAATGTCTCTGTCTGTGTTGGCTCTGAAACTTTTTCCTCAAATGGTTCCCTCTTAATGAACTCCGGTGAGTGACCCTACTTTGAATGGGTAGTGACACATCTCCATGGAAACCACCTAATCAAAAGATCCCACCCACAATTGAGTGGGTCACATCTCCACGGAAACAACTTAATAATAAAGATCCAACCCAATAATATTGAATCAGGATTAAAGAACATGGCTTTTCTGTGATACAGACAACAGTTTCAAACTGGCACATTGGGCTTTACTGAGCTTTGACTTAGAGCCAGAAAATAGTTGAGTCACTTTCACACTGATAGTGTCTTTTGCAGAGTAGTGGCACATATCTCCATGGGATTTCTGGCTGGATGTACCCAAGGCAGCTGAGGAGGTATAGGGGGCTGGCAGTGAGGTTGCTACTCACATGAGGTCAGGCTGCTGCTGGGATATGCATTATGGATGGAAGAAATAAAGATCTTCACCCTTTCAGCTGTTGAAAAAAGCAATTCTTCATTCATCAGTTTTATATTGCTTCTCATTTGGATTATGTAAACCAGGTCTTCATTAGGGTAAAAGGTTACCTTGCCAATTCTCTTTTATGGAATTTCAGCATGTCATGGTTTTATATCAGGAACAACCAGGTGCAGTATTTTCCCTTTAGAGCCTTAAAACAAACAAACAAAAACAAAAAAAAGAGATTTAAAACAAGTTTAAATGTAATTATGGCTTTCAACAGTGCTTGAATTTGTGTGTTTTCATTACAAAGCAGGACCATGCCTCTTGCTACCCATTTTCTGGAGAAAGAATAGGAGCATTCTACAGGGAAGGTAACAGTTACCTTAGAGGAAAAACTGTTTTGGTAAAATCATGGGGCTTGTAACTTCTTTTAGGAATTTATTGGAAAGAAATAATTTCTTCAGAATTTCTGTGACCAAATTGTAGACATATATAAAAAATGGAAAATCACCTCTGTATAGATTGAAACTTGTAAACATATAGATTTAAAACTATATGGATTTAACATTTTATTTTTATTTTTGAATAGGTAATACATGTCCAGAGTTGAGAATGCACAAGTGTTTCTCTTGCCTCTGGCCCCATGTTATTTGACTCATTTCCATCCCCATAAACAATATACTTTACACTGTTTTTGTAGTGGTTCCCATTTATAATCATATCTTAGAAATCTTCTCATCAGTGCAGAAAAAGCTTCCACATACTTTTTTTTTGTAGTGCAAGTCCTCAATTTCTTATTTGTAATTCAGAAAAACAAACAAACATAAATTAGGCTTTAGATTACTCAGTAATTCCACTCTTAGATAGGTATGCAAAAATAGAATATGCATATATTCACTCAAAGACATGTGTGAAACTATTCCTGGCAGCACTTTTCATCAAGCCGAACACTGAAAATTATCCAAAAGTCAATCAAAAGAAGAAAAAATAAATTGATGATGGTATATTCATACAATTGAACATAACAACGATTAGAATGAGCCATCTATAATTATACAAAACAGTTTCGATGCATCCCACAAACACAAAGTTGAATGAGAAAAGCCAGTCAAAGGATTCCATTTATGCTAAGTATAAAATCAGGCTAAGCTAATCTATGTATTTGAAGTCAGGGCTTTGTGAAAGAAGGCATGAAGGGCTCTTCTTGGATGCTAGTAATGTTTTATTTCCTCTGGCTACACCAATGCTTCAGTTATTGAAATGTCATCAAACTATACATTTATGACTACTTACTCTGCTTCATATATGTTATTATATAATAAAAAGAAAAAAGAAAGAAAACATTTTGAAAAGTGGAAATATTTTTATTACTTGTTTGGTGATTGTATTGGTGTTCCTTTGCTGATGTAACAAATCACAGACTTAGAGGCCTTCAAACAATACATATTTATCATCTCACATTTCTGTGGATCACAAGTTCATGCACAGTGTGGCACTCTAATTCCCTGTTCCACATATCACCAGGCCAAAATTAAAGAGCCAGCATTGTTGAGTTCCTTTCTGGAAACATTAAGGAGGAATCTGCTTTCAAGTTCATTCAGGTTGTTGTCAGAGTTCAGTTCCTTGCAGTTATAAGGCAGGTTTATGTTTCCCTTCTAGCCACCAGCTTCCCTCAGCTCCTTAGGGATACCTGCATTCCTCATAGCCTCCTCCACCTTCAAACCAACAAAGGTGCATAGAGTCTTTCTCTGTGATTTCCCTTCTGCCACATCTTTCTTCCTCTTCTCTTCTGCCTTCCTTATTCTTGTTCTTGAAGCCAGAGTTGTTCTCTGTTTTAAATGACTCATGCAATCAGATTAAGTCCACACAGCTATTCCAGAATCATTTCCCCATCTCAAAGTCCATAACTTTCATTACATTTGTGAAGTTCCTTTTGTAATATAATATGTTTGTAGGTTCTAAGGATTAGGGCAAGTATATTTTTATGAGGCCATTATTTTGCCTTTCACAAGATTCACTCTCACCTCATCTGAACTTAACTGACCTGAACTGAAGTAAAAGTATTTATGATTTTATTTATCACACTTCATGTGATTTTTCTTACATATTTCTGCAGAATGTTAATGTGCTTGATAAAGATGTACTGTCACAGCCCAATTGGGGTTTAGAATTTTAGGATTACCTTTCTAATCCTAAAACTTCTGAATTCCAAAACACATCATGTTCAAAGACTGTGGGCCTTATTTTATTTAATGGAGATACCATAATTTATTTATTCTACATTTTTGGTTCACATTTAGACTGTCTCCATTATTTTTCACTTATAAATAATTCTATAAGGAACAATCTTGAACATATTAATTTTGTATGTATTATAATTTTATCTATAGAATAAATAATCCAGAAGCAAAACTCATGGCCCAGGGCATATATATTTTTAATTTGCTAGATGTGACCACATTCACCTATGAAGGGGGAAAAATCACACCCACTTATCCTTCCTCCAGGCATATCTAAGGATCCTGCTTCTCCACATTCGAGCTCACACAATGTTTAATCAAACTTCTAGAATCTTTCAATTGATAGATTCAAGGTAGTTTTAATTCACAATCATTTTATTTTTAATGAGCATATTTGTAATAGGTTGATCATATTTTCAAATATTTAAAATCCTACTTAAAGAGGAAGAAAAGGACAAGGGGTAGGAAAATGTCAGATGAGGCAAGGATGATTGGATGGAGAATTGGGATGAAAATCTTGGAGATTTGGCATACTTTAGAAAAGTAAAAAGCATGAAGAGTATGAGGGAATATTGAAGAATTGACAGAGGTAAAATGTGAGAGAGCAGGGAGAAGAGCAGAGAAAATCTTGATCCATTGGTAAGTGTCAGAATGGGAAGTAGGGAGAAGAGAGTAAAAGGGAGAGAAAATCTTGGAGAACAAAAGGTGTAAAGGCAGGGGAGACACCCCAAGGTTAAGGTTAAATATTCAAAAAGAGCTTGATTTCAAGGTCAGTCCCAAGGTCCAGGACCAAGTCCAAATCTATGATTCAAGATCCAAGTCTAAGATAGGAATTAAATGTCCCAGCTAAAGATTCTAGGTCAGTTCAGGTCTTAGCCTAATTCCATGACCTACATCATGCAATGCTCATGTTTAGATAAGAGGTCTAGGTCTATGCCCATGTCCAAGGTCAGGTCCATGACCAACTCTGAGACCAAGATCCTAGATGTAGACTTGATCATTGACATAGGTAATGGCCCTCAAACCTGGGCATGAATCTTGGGTCTTTAACTTGAATATCAGATATGGACATGAACCTTAGAACTAGAGTTTGGGCTGTGATTCAAGACTTTGGAACATGAATTTGCACTTTGGTTTTTAACTTAATAAACCTAGTAATGGATCTGTTCCTTGGAATTAGAACTTTTAAATGGACCAAGACCTATTCCATACATGCTAGATACTGGTCCTGGATCTTGGAACTGGTCCTCAGAACTGGATTTGGTCATGGTCCTGGACCTGGTACTGGCTCCTGGCCCTCAATTCTATACCTGGACTGTGTACTAAAACCCAGTGTCTGCAGCTGGACCTTAAAAATGAAACAGGAACCCACACATGGAATTTTGTGTTAGACTTGGAACTTCTTCCTAGCTTTGAACCAGAGCTTCAGCACTGTGTTTTGGACCTGGACCTTAGATTTAGCCATTGTGTCTTAAATTTGGCTCTCAATTCATTTACAAGACCTAAACTTAGATCTTACATTTATTTTCCTTTTTTATTCTTTTTCTTTTTTTAATTTTTTTTCATGTGACCTAACACCTAAGGTTTTGACCTGGTCTTTGGACTTGGGACTTGCACCAGGATTTTATGTGAACTTTGGACCTGACTTTATTCCTGATGTTAGGACCTGGAATCACACCTGGGTTTTTGAAAGTGAATTGTGAATCATGTACCTGAACTTCAGAACTTCACTTTGAGCCTGAATTTGAACACTGGTCTTGGATATTGGACCTGGATCTAGGAACTCTACCTAACTGCAGATCTTGTATTTTGACTCAGAATGGAATTGGACCTGAACTTGCCCAAGTCATTGGATCTTATTGTACCCTAGGCCTGAGTCTTGGATCTGTACATTAACTCTCTTAAGTTTGAACCTGGTCCTGGATTTTGAACACTGACATTGGACCTGGTATTTGGATCTAGACATGGAACTTGGACCTTTGACCTGAACTAAGATCATGTAAATGGACATTGACATAGAATTTGAATTTCAGTTTGCCCAGGGCCTTAAATCTGAGCTAATCCTGGTAGGTATAGAGCCTGTGAGCTAAGGATAGTTTTTACATTTTCAAATGGTTGGAAAATATTCAAAAAAAGAATAATTTATTATGGTGTGTAAAAATTATCCATTGTCAGAATTGTGTCCATAAATAAATTTTAGAATGCAGACATACCCATTCATTTCTACTTTATCTCTGGCTGCTTTCACACTACAATGGCAGAACTGAGTAGTCGTGACAGATATCATATGGTCCACAGAGCCAAAACTACTTATAATCTGTCTCTCCTGAGAATGAGTTTGTTGACCTCGTCTTACAATAAAGGTAAAGGTCATGTTTGTCTTTACTAGCACTGTCCCCAAATTTCAGAGATTCTAAAATGTGAAAAATTGCGCAGTAAAGTAAAAAAAAAAATACGGTAACTTTCCATTAGTAGAGGAATAGATGCATAGTTGTGGAATATTAATGTGATAAAATACTACCCTGTGGTTAAAATCAGCGAGTTATACCTACTTATTTCAAGCTGTATAGATTTAAAAACCTACAGTGGAATGGAAAAAAAAAAACTTTCAGAAGTTACATAAACTATGATATAAGTATGTAAATGTAAAAATATAAAAAATATAAAATGATACTACATATGGTATCGATATGTCCACATGCATAAGTGATTATAAACCTAAATTGCAAGAAAGATGAAAATAAATTCATAATGGAGGCCTAGGGAATGGTATAAATGGACTATTGTTGTATAAGTCTTTGTTTCTTCTTCTATTTACTTCTTTATTTCCTTTAAAAGGTGAAAGCATAAAGGCAGATGGTAAGATAGTTTATTATAAGTGGTGGGTTCATAAGGGTTTTTTGAATTCTTACTGTATCATAAAAGTAATTCAAAATAGAAAGGAAAGAAAAGCTGAATGGCTATGGAAATATTTCTTGCTTTTATATTTATTTGCTGCCAGGAGAATGTAAACCCTGGTAATGTAGCTCAGATCTGCTGTGTTACCACCAATTGGAAGGGAATTGTTCTTTTACCAGCAAACTGCTTTGATAGTAGTCAGTTGGAAAAATAATCTTTAATCAACCAGAAGAAGAACAATGTTTTATGACTGCCTTACATACCCCAAAACTAAAATAACTTTTATACAAATAAATATGTATATTTTATAATATATAGTCTATACTATATTATATAAATACTATGTATAGTATATTTTATAATGTTATTTATATATAACACTTACATATAGTATAATAAATATATGTAGTATATTTTATATAGTATCTTTCATAAATATCATTGCCTCTGTGTGTGTGTATGTGTGTATTAGGATAGCTAACATGATGTACAACCAGGAATTGTCCCAAGATCAAAATGAAAGATTGAAACCAAATAATATTGACACAATTTTCTAATAAAAACCTTTATTGCCCCTAATAACTGCAGATGCCAGAAGATAGTCGCTGTTCATTGCTTGCATCCAGGGCTGGTCAAATTCCAGTAGTTATGGGTTAGCTTTTCAACCCTTTGAAACTTCCTCATTGGCCTCAGCGACTTTGAGGTTTGGCGCCTCTGTGTTGTTTTACAATGCACACATGACCTCATTTTAATCCTTTCATTGCATCTGTCAGGCTTAGGAAGAGTTTAAAGGATAGAGGTGATCTCTCAGATATCTGGCTCATATTTTTCAAAGGGATGTATTTTATTGTTAAATCTCCAATAGAAAAAAAGTTTCAAGGGGATTTTAGACGTGGGGCCCTAATGAGCCAACTTCTGGTAACTGTGCACATTTTGCCATCTCTGAAACACTTACACTGCCTGGACTTCCATGAAGTGACCATTTCCTTTTCATGTTAATGTTTGGAATAATTGTACTATGGTTAGTCTTCAAGAATTATTGGTCTAGGAAAATAATTGTGCAAAAATGCACAAGATGGACATCTTTTGGCAAAAAAAGAAAAAAGAGAAAATGTCAAAAACTCAGCCTTGATTAATTAAAGAGTAGGGATTTATTTCTTACTAGCAAAGCAATAGATTGTTAATCTAAAATCAGCTTTATCAATACAGTATCTCAATAAACCTTTCAGTGCCTGATTGATAAGGATTATTATTAAGAAAAATTAAAAACAAAACAACTAAACATGACCAAGTTTCCTGAGTTGTTTTATAAATTCTAGTCAGAACACCTGAACTTAATTGTGCTTAGATCTGGAAAAGAGGCATGTTCTGGAACATCGTATTGGTAGCATGGGTGAAGAGGCCAATTGAGATTGTTGAAAGCCCCTATAATTCTGCCTCAATCTTTGCAGCTCCCAGGCTATTCTTTGACAGACTTTACAAAGGGTCTCTATTTGGATATACATTCAAAATATGCTCATAATATTGTTACTGGGAATGAAGAATAACAGATAATTTACTTTAACATGGTTGAAGCTTATATATTGTTGGTAAAAGCAATACTATGGAAAAAGCACCATATTTTGGAAGCTAGAAAAAAATAACCTCTGCAGTTACATAACTCATACACTATGTTTTCAGTATTGGGTAGGGAAGAAAAGGAAGATTACCAATGTAATTTCAGAAGATAGGAGGCCACTTAATACATTAATACTTACTGTGGACAATGCAAAGACAAAAACACATAGAAGCCTCACTGGGATGTGTGATGTAAGACACCTTGTCCATCGAATACAAATTACACTTGGCAGTCATAACTATTAACTACTCAAGAAAACATTCACTTAAATATTCAGGAATATTAGATTATTTGGAGGTTCTACTGACCTTTACTTAAAGTTTTGATTTTGAGGATGTGAGTTGACAATGAACTTGCTTATGTTAGTCTATCACAGATCCCTACTGTAGGCCCCTGCACAGAGTCTTGACTGTAATAACAATGAGAGACTCAGAGCCCATAGAAACGACCAAAATCTGGACAGCCAATGTGAATCTGTAACAAAAGTAAGAACCACTTCATGTTTCTCTGAGGTGCCAAATTATCAACTCAGAATTAAACCTGCCTGAAGGAACTGTTCTCGTTCTCCACACATGAAGCTGGCCACCCTCTTAATAGCTATTTAAAAGGAATGGCTTTTAATGGACACCCAAAATGGTGCCCTGGACGGGAGAAAATCTCCAGGAAGCAGTGGTCAAACCATGCAATATATATCACGCTTACATTCTCATCCAACACTTGCTTAGTCCCTGCTTCACTGCTTACTCATTTATATATCTTTCTGTTCTACCTATAACTTTAGTCCTCCTTATGCCTTTGTTTCCCACATCAGATCTTATTTTATCACATTATTTGATCAGTGACACTTTCACTCAGAAGACTGGAAAGATAATGTAATCACCTGATTTCCCTCAGATTTTGGCTCATCTATTGACTTGTAAGATGACTCAGAACTTTCTTCAAAACTTGTTGCTATATTGAAGTAGCAACCCTGAACTCCAGCTCTTTGTATAAGTTACACTCAACTATCTGAGCTTCTGTGTAATTTCTGGACTCACCTGCTCTTCTTATCCAGTATTTATATGATTCTAGTAGACAAGGTAGAAAGAGACACCTCCCTATGCTTACAGGAGTTAATTTTTGAGAAATCAGAGAAGTTCTTGTTCAGATGTTTCCCTTAAAAATTCAATACCACAATTTTTGCTACAGACCACTGACAACAAAAAGGTGGGGAAATAGCAAATTTCACCTGTCCTGGGGAACGTGCTGACCAGCTGTGGGAAAGAGATATAGCTGTGGCAATTTTCCGGAAAGAGTCTCCTTCCAGGAAGAAAATCTCTTTGAACCAGTTCCAATACCTTCCCATGATGTTGTCTTGTCTACATATTGTTATTATTAATTTCAAAGCCCCTCCCTCTGGTTCTCTTATAAAAGCCCAGACTTTCCTAGCTTGACAAACCATCCCAGACCCCTGTAAGGTAGGTATGTGGGGGCTGTGGGAAGATGGGACCCAGGCCAAGGTCTTTTCTTACCCATTGCATGGGAAGGTCTAGGAGGATGTGGCCTTCATAGAACCTAGGTGTTCTGAGGCTCACCAAGGTTAGTCAGGGGAGGTTTCAGAAGTAGTTGGTATACAGATGCCCATTATGATCCAGAACTACAGAAGAGGAGGGAATGTTCACCAAGGTATTGATAACTCAGGGTTAAAAGGAAAATGATAAGAGGTAGGACAGTGGGATCTCTGCACACCGTTCTCTGGTTGCCCTTTCCTTTAGTGATCTTTCATTGCTTCCTCAAGTCACAGACAAGATGCTGCCTCCCATGGCCCATTTCGGTGTGTTCTGGATGCTGCTCTCCTGCCTGATGCTCCTCTCCCAGGTCCAAGGTAAGAGTTCTCTGCCTCTAGCACTGGGTTCCCTGTGAAGGTTCAGGGCCAAGAAGAATAGGAAGCCTCTTGTGTGACACATGTACTAGGGTTGAGGTACGTTGCTCTATATTTAAACTATATGCAGCCCATCCATCATTACATGCCCCTTTGGATCAGCCAGTTGTGGGAGACATCACAGTAGTTCATTAACACTGGAATGAGATGATTTCCCATTTGTCCTTATACTTTAACTGGGAGGCAGGGGAGGGAAGGTATGAAGTTTCATTAATGAGATATGGGGAAGATAAAAGATTGGAGGGTCCTGTGCAGGGACAACCAGCCAGAGAAAGGCAAGAGTGGAAATTGAAGAGGGGGAAAGAGTAAACAAAGAAAAAAAGACAGATCCTTCTCCTTTATTTCTCATTCACTCCAGGTAACTTTCCAGAAACACGGAGCCGGTGTCCCAGAGGCTCCAGAGCCTATGGTTTATACTGCTATGCCTTATTTGTGAAACCAAAATCCTGGATGGATGCAGATGTGAGTGGTTGTGGGGGTGGGGTGGGGATGGGAGAGGTAGGGAAAAGCACATGGGAGACACAGGTGCAGGTGGGGCTCCATTCTCCAGAGAGCATTGAGGGGAGAATGTACACCTGCATCCTCACATACTCCCCTTCTTACCCTACCTTTGCCTCTCCCTTCTCCAGCAAGGTCTCAGGCTCCCTCTCAGTTTCTCTCTTTCCTGCACAGATGGCCTGCCAGAAGCAATCCTCGGGGCACCTGGTGTCTGTGCTCAGTGGGGTTGAGGGATCCTTCGTGGCCGCCCTGATCAAGAGTCAGTTGAGGAGTTACTCATACGTCTGGATTGGGCTGAATGATCCCACACAGGTGTGGTGACATCTTCTCCCCCGTTACTTCTTTTTTTTTACATGGACAGGCACCGGGAATCGAACCCAGGTCCTCGGGCATGGCAGGCAAGCACTCTTACCTGCTGAGCCACCGTGGCCCTCCCCCATTACTTCTTAAGTGGCGGTTGTCACCTAGATCCAGGTCCTGTCCTCTTAGAAGGAAGCACCCTATGGGGTCCTGAAGCACAGTGATTGGGCAATATTTCAAGAAAAACAAAAGCTTTTAGCCCAATTAAAATATGAGTTAGTGGAGGTCCCTGGTCCCAAAGTAAATCTAATCTTCCTTTTCTCAAGATTTTTGCACAATTATCACACGAGACTTTATAATTGAGCTATTCTGAGTTTCGTGAAGTCTGGGCCAATAGTGCTAAAGGGATCGTAATTGAAGAAAGAATCATTTTGGCCACTTGTAGAGTGGAAACTGACATTGGGGTTCAAAGGTTAATCACAAGTCCCCTGTCAACTCTTTTTCTATAAGTAACATGTTACTTTGGCAGTTCCATTGGTCCTGGCTTTGGGATTTTTCCAAAAGAATAAGGAGTTAAGCAATGGCTTACAGAAGAGGGTCCTAGGGAAGCCTCTGGAAGAACAGACTAAATCTGTCATGTTGGGAAGGGTTCATGCATTGCAGCTTAGGAGATCATGCAAGAAGAGGGCCATTGCCCTCATCAGCTCCATCCTCTTTTCTCTAGGGCATGGACCCCAGTGCAGATGGATGGGAGTGGAGTAGCAATGATATGATGCATTACTCTTCCTGGGAGAAACATCCCTCCAGTGTCTCAAGTCCTGGCCACTGTGCCATTGTATCACGAACCACTGGTAAGCAATAGGGGAGCCACCATTTCCTTCCCTTTCTCAACCCCCATCTTACATCTCTGGGTGTGATTTTTAGCGAATCCTCCAAAGCCAGGAGATGCGTAACAATGTCTCTTCTCCTAAACCCTCTCATTTCTCTTCTCTTGGCATCTCTTTCTCCTGTGGTCTGGCACTGGTGATAATGAAGAAATTTTGAAGACCTGGCGAGAATACGGGATGCTTTTCCTTTAGGATCACAATATCAAGTAGACCCATTGGTCTTACCTCTTTTGTCTTTCCAGGATTTCTGAAATGGAGAGATTATAACTGTGATATAGCTTTGCCCTATGTCTGCAAGTTCAAAGGCTAGTGTTCACATAAAGTCAGCAACTGGAGCTGGTGTGAAGCTCATCACGGACATGGGACACAGTGAAAAGAGCCACCCAGGAAGGGAATGTTCTCTGCACACCCCGCCTGCCTTCCCAGTCAGATCACCCCTCTGTTCCCTTCACTGTACCTTCATTTCAGACTCTTCTTTGTGTCCCATGACTTGAAGGGTCAGAGAGAATTAAAAAAAAAAATTGCCTGCATATTTGTGGCTTTTGTGTTCCAATCTCTTAGCCAGAAACTGAAGGGGAGGAAGTCGGTATGGGAAGAAACTCTGGGTCTTGCCAATTTCACTCAGATCTCAGGGAAAACTGACTGAATGTACATCCTGCCTTTTTTTAAAGGAAAAAAAAATCACCTCTGTTCACGTTGCATTTGGATTCAGTTGATGAGGTTGCTTTACCAAACTTTAATGCTTACACATTCCCCCCCCACCCCCAGGTCTCAGATGATGTGACACGACATGCCTTATGGGGTTCTGATATTTTTATAACAGTACTTCTTTAACATATTAGGGTGGAAGGAGAGTTCTTTTTATTCCCCTTTTTCACATCCAGTCTGTCATGGATTAATATCGGTAAAATGGAATAAAAATTAATTTAAAAATGGATAAAACAGATCATCAATTCATAAAAACATTTTTAAATTGCTACTTTGAGCAATTATAATTATTCAAATTCCTATAAAATCTTCTACAACTTTCTATTTCTGTATTTACCTTGCTATGTCTGGCTAGCAAACCATATAATATCAGCCCTTGTCCATCTCACAGTGTGTTACCCTTTCCTTAGCGGGCAATTGCAAGAAAGGCCCCCAGGTAATCCTTCTTCCTTGAGCTTTGAAATATATTCTGTCCTCAATCAGGACCAGAGCCGAGAAAATTTAATGTCTAACAATATTTCTATTATTATTTTTGAATGAATAAAAATGCAACTAATGATGCTTATTTGATGATGTTTCCCTTACCTCATGTGCTGGATTGAAGCTATCATGTACCATAGAAAAGCCACGTTTAAATTCTGATCCAATCTTGTGGGGGTCTGACATATGGTTTAGGGCAGGAGCCTTGGTTTAGATTATTTCTATGGAGATTGCCCATTCAATCATAGATGTGGCCTTTTAATTAGATGGAAAAATATGATTTCACCCATTCAAGGTGGGTGATTAGTAAACTTGATTAGTTTACTAGCATCCTTTAAAAGAGGAATCATTTTTGAGAAACCTCAGGTGCAGATGCTTGGCATACCAACAGAGAGAGCAGACACCTATTGCCGTGTGCCTTACCATGTGATGCTAAGTAAGCCGGAACTCAGAATTTTGTCCAGAGGAGCTAAATGAAGGCCACAGATGCTTAGAGAGGAAACCAATGGCATCAGAAGCTGTAAGCTATGGAGCTGGGAACAAAGTCGAGCAGATGCCAAGCACATGTCTTTTCAAGTGACAGACATTGGCTTTCCTTAGGCCAAGGTATGCTTCTCTGGGTGCCTTAGTTTGTGTATTTTTATGGCCTTAGAACTGTAAATTTGTAACATAATAAATTCCCTTTTTCAAAGCTGTTCCATTTCTGGTACATTGCATTCTGTCAGCCTTAGCAAATCAAAGCACTGAGTGTAGGCAAGACTCAAATTTCTCAATAGTATGCATATTTCAAGACCAGCAACAGTCTTATGTCTCATCATCATTGTCCCCAGCCCCATATTCCTGTTATGGAGAAACAAATAAGATGTCTAATTCCTTCAACTGGAAAGGAGAATGTTACATGAGACCATGGAGAAAATTTTTCTTATGGGCTAGAAGCATAACAGTGTCTTCATAGAAAATGGATGAGATCAATGGACAGTATCTAATTTTCTTACATGATGTTTGCCAAAATTACTTTACCCTTCCCAAGTTGAGGTACCTTAACTAAAAGGTCATGTAGTACTTTCGTTGGAAACATTTTTCCATCATTGTAGATGATTTATAATCTTATGATGTTAAAGGCATTCATTTTCTGTCCTTTTGGAGATGATAAAATGGGTTAGAATAGCCCATGTTAACTTGGCTTGTGCCAGCTCATCAGTTGGCCTGAGTTCTGTTTTTGACCTTGAGTCACCATGATTATGGAGACATGGTCTGTTCATACAGTTGGAGAGCTTTGGTATAGAAGACAGGATATTATTACTGGCATGTGAGAAGGATCCCAGTATAATTTTACTTAAAAAAAAAAAATCAAAGGGCTTATTGGATCCCCTAACAGAAGAATGTTGCAGGAAGGTAAGCTTTGAGGTCAGATTAATTACGATTCAAGTGCTGTTTCTCTGGGGGTTCTTTTGTCTGTGCTCTTTCAGCTCTAAGTTCTAACCCTGATTGTCTTTTTTCACAGCTCCAAATACCTGCCAGTAGCAACTGGGGCTACTGATTCAACATCCATACCAGAAAGGGGAGCATATAGGATTTCCTAAATTGTGTAAAAGAAAAATCCTAAGCTGCACTTTTTGTAGACATACCTGATGGTATCGCCATGGCCAGGGAAACACCACAGTTGGCCATTGAAGCCTTAGTCACTGCGTGTCTTTGAACCAATACTACAGCAGAGGGGATTGCACTGATTGAATCATACAAGTTATCAAACCTTTCATGATCTTGGTGCAATCCATATCACCTAAGTTTCAGAGGATCACAGTGAAGAGGATGAACAGAGGGTCTCCCTGAGAAGAATACAAAGGTGTTGTTAGACAATGGGGAAAGGGGGCAATGAAGCTGGTAGGAACCTGGTGGGTATCACTGCACCCACTTTCAGGAGGAGAACTGGAAGGAGATAAGACTACCCTTCACAATCAATTCCCAGGACACTGAGAAGGGGCATGAGTGATGTGGCCTCAGAGTTTCCCAGAATGTTGAGAGGCGCTTCTAGGCAAGCACTGGAATTACCATAATTGCCTCCTCTCCAAAATCTTATAGCTTTCCTTTAGGCAAAAGCAGCAGGAGCAGCAGCAGCAGCAGCAGCAGCAGCAGCAGCAGCCCAGTTCCCACATCCCTGCGAGGCAGAGGGAGTGAGAAGCCTTCTTTCGGAAGAGTGCAGGTTCAGGGTAGTGAGGAATTATCCTAGATAGGGATCATGCGTGAGAATACTGAGGACATTGGGGAAGAATTCAGAAAAGACAGAAGTGATAGGGAAGAGCTGACTGACCATTCCTTCCACCCCTGTCTCCTCTCCTGATTTTACTTTTTCCCTGAAACTCATGAAAATGACCAACACTTGCCAAGGCATAATCTGATGGTGACAGATAAGAATGATGGAGAAAAGATGATAATTCTTCAAATTGAATCCAACTGCAGACATTCCCTGAAATTCTTGAAAATCGGATTTCTGTGTCCTAATGCTATCTGCCAGCTTTTATCTCATTATTTAAAAATAAAGAAAAAACACAATACAGTAAATGCCCACCCAAATTCTCAATTAATTCTTTCAAACACATACTTGGTTATACACCTAAAATGTAATAAATTCTCATGCTAGGATGGAAAATTCTTAAAAACTCAGCTTTCTGATCAACATGGAATTAATGTTTCTGTTAAAAAAGACTTTGTTTTCGTATGTGGTGTCATGTGCAGATGACGCCTCTCTTTACACTGTTGACACCTGGGACCCATGACCAATCTGTTGGCCTCTGGTGTCCTTTTGAAGGAATGCATAATTCTAATGGTTTGTTAGTTGTATTTAAATGAAGTTTTTGCTGCATTTAACTCTCTGGTGTACATTTTATTAAATTATTTATATTGAGATTTATGGATGGATGGACCCAATTTTCCAATATAAACTTTGGCTGAAAGTGATGCATTTTGGGATAAAACATTGTATGAAAACTGGGAAATTAGAAGGCAACAATTGTTTCATCAGTAAAATGATAACCAGGGATACTCTTTGCAGGAGATGGTTGTAATGATTTAGATGTTACTCAGAATTTCATCTTGGGAATGAAGAAGTTTTCGAGTCATATATAATGCTTTATGCACTTTCACTCTTTAATTCCATCTTTTTAAAGAATTACAAATGATCAAAATGACTTGGCTCCCAATTTTCCATGCACCCTCCCCTAGACTCCTAAACCCATATGAATCATCATTTACTGAAGGCCATGGACTATCAAAAATTAAATGAATCCTGTTGTTTTATAGAGGGATAAAATAAAGTTTAGAGATGTTTTGAGAGGCAATTATGCACTGTTTCCTTACTTTTTTTTTTTTTTACTTTTTTTCCCATTCTTTTTTTTCTGTGTGTGTGAGGTATAACATATATAAAAAATAATCAATAAATTTCCAAGCATATTTTAACACATAGTTATAGAACTGATTTTAAGAGTTTGGTTTGGGTTACAGTTCCATGATGTTTTGCCTTTTCTTCCAGCTGCTCCAAGACACTAGAGACCGACAGAAATATCAATATAGTGATTCGGCTGTCATACTCATATGTTAAATCCTATCTTTTCTGTTATACTTCTCTTTCTCTTTAAATAACATATATACATAAAAGCAATTCATTTCAAAGTCCATCACAATAATTAGTTGTGGAACAGATTTCAGAGTTGGTATGGGTTACAATTCCAGAATTTTAGGTTTTTATTTCTAGCTGCTATAAGGTATTAGAGGCTATAAGAAAATATCAGTATAATGATTCAGCACTCATATTCATTTGTGAAGCCTGATCTCTGTATAACTCCACCATCATCTTTGATCTTTCTCCCACTCTTTAGGGGTAGCTGGGCTATGCCCATTCTAAGTGTTTCATCTTAGAAGGGGCTGTTGATAATATGGAATAGGGGGATGGAACTAGTTGATGATCTGGAAAGGATGGCCCCTCTGCGTTTCAGGATTTATCTGGCCCAAGGACTCATCTGGAGCTTTTAGGTTTTGGAAAGCTACTCTAGTGCATGGAAGTTTGTAGAATCTTATATACTGTCCTACGTATTCTCTAGGATTGTCAGCAATGGTTTTGGTTGGGGTTTTCAAGTTATAATAGGTAGCAATGTCTAACTGAAGCATGCATAAGAGTGACTTACAGTGTAGCCTCTCATTTCTATCTGAACTCTCTCAGCCAGTGATACCTTATTTGTTATATTTTGTCATGGTTAGGGACAGGTGTCAACTTGGCCAAGTTGTGGTACCTGTTCATCTGATTGGGCAAGCGCTGCCCTGTCTGTTGCAATGAGGACATTTCATAGGATTAGGTCATGATCACATCAGCTACATCCACAGCTGATTCCATTTGTAATCAGCCAAAGGGGAGTGTTTTCTGCAATTAGTGATGCTAAATGCAATCATGGGAAGCCTTTTAAGGAGGACTCAGAGGAGACAGGTTCCATTCCTGCTTTGGCTGGTGAGCCTCTCCTGTGGAGTTCATCCAGGCCATCCATTGGAGTCATCGGCTTCGCAGCCTGCCCTGTGGATTTTGGACTCTGCGTTCCTATGGTCACGTGAGACACTTTCATAAATTTTATATTTACAAGTGTTCCCTGTTGATTCTGTTTCTCTAGAGAACCCTAACTAATACACACTTCTTTCCCTCCTTTTTGTCAGGATAACATTGTTGATCCCAAAGTTCCAGGGCAGTTCTTTACATTTTTACACATCTTCTATGTATGCACTGACAGCCTTCTGTGTAAAATACACTTTCAAGGATATATGTGTAATGAGGAGCCTTTAAAAATAGGATAACATCTCCCTCTAAATCAGAAACCCTATTTACTTATTATTTTTTGGAAGATACACATAATGTCTCCTTCCAGAGTGAAATAGATGTGCTTATTCCCCCCTAGAAACAAAAATGTCTTCCCTCTGGAGCCAAGGGAGTGTGCTTCCCATTATGAAGCATTTAGGTATGGAAAGCTCCTATAACATAATTATAAGGGAGACCCTTCTCTAGAATACAGCCACTGCATGTGAAAGTATCTGTCTGGGGCCCTCTGTATTGATCTATGGGGCCCAGGATAAGGTGGACTAAAGGTGAATATGCTGATGCCATGCTGCTTTCTGAACTGGAACTAAGAAAATCCTTTGTATTCTGTCAATATCTGTTTCAAGTAGGGTAGAAACTCAGATTCTTCATAAATCTTGATATGATATTAAGTAACTTCTCCATTACAACACAAGGGAAGAACCAGACCTTAAACTAAAAGGTATCCCCTCCTAATTTCTATTGCTGTTTTCAATGCACTTTCCTTCCATACAATTTCAGCTTTCTTGTTCTTTTTTTAGGTCACTTCTGTCAGCCATACTATTTGTCCCATCATCTGGCACTCAGCTACCTGCCATTCCTCCATTTGTTAATTCGGTTCTACAAAAACTCTCCTTTGCATCCCCTTCATACGTCAAGTGCCAATGACCTTGACCTTGCCCTGACATGGTGTCTAGACCATACATGGTGCAAAGCTCAGTCCCTCTTAGGGTTGGCTGAGTTTTACAAGAACCCTTCTCTAAAGACACACTGAACCTTGGCCAAATACTCTGCTCATATCAAATATCACAGGTTTCAACAGGGTCACCAATAAGCACATCTCGTAAGAAAAGACATGTGGAAGAAAATAAACAGGGAATCATTTGTGTTTGGAGTTTAGACAGTCTACATATTTATTAGCTCATTCAAAGGAATCCCTAAGGGAAATAATTTTAGAACATTCCTGCCTTTCACAGTTTTATTATATAGTTAGAGCTCTCTTCACAACAATTTAAAAATACTGAACTTTATTCTTTGGACTCTTTCAATCTTTTGATTATAAGATGCCACAAAAATGGAGTATCTTATTTATATCTTGCACTCCCAAGAGTGGCCACTGAAATTCTAAATTGCCCTTCTAAATTGTCTTGCTAGAGGTTGAAATATTTAGTGCTGTTGGCACCATGACCTTTGTTCACATTAAAAGCAGACAATGGCCCAAGGTTAGTTGAATGATGGGCAGTTTCCTATATTGAAATTATGAGAACACAAGAACAAATCATTGAGCCTGAGAATCTTGCCAGCACCATGACCCTACTTTGACCTGAAAACCCTGAGTAATGAAGCAAATCAAACCAAGAGGCTCATACCAAGGACAAAAAAAAAAAAAAAAAAAAGAGCAAATAAAAGCTTAGTGGGATTCTGGGGTGAAGGCAGCAGAGTGATTCTTGGGATCAGCCGTGCTCAGTGGACCAGTGCTGGGACTCAGGGGGAGGAAACAAGGGGTCTCTTGTGCATGTAGCCCCAAGAAGTGGCTGGGCTGAGCAGCAGAAGGCTCAGTGTTACCCCAGAAAATGAATCTGAGTGCCATTACATAGACTTTATTTAAACATGTTTGACCTGAGAAGTATCCTAAGGACCATTCGAACATGGGGTAGGAGGACAGACTGCTTTAAGGGGCTTTTGGAAAGGAGGGTTGGTTGGGGTTCACCTAGTAGCAATAATAGAAGAGGATTTCCAGTCACAATTTGATCAATCTGAATTTTCTCATAAGGGGTGGACAGAAACATTTAGGGATAAAAGTTCTGTGCAAGACAATGTTGGAGTTGGGGTGGGGGGGGGCAGCTGCAAGGAACAAGAATATGTAAAGTCACAAGGGAAATTGTAAGCTCCCAGTCCTTCGGGGTCTTTCACACATAAGAAATAGAAGGACTGTTTCTATTATGAATGTTTAGGTGAGGCCTGTCTTAGGAAAGCATGAGTGGAACAAAAGCCAAATGCTCTCCTCTGTGCTAGACAGAATTTAATGAATATTAATGTCCCCTCTTTTTTAATAATTTCTTCCTTTGACCATGGGAAGGACCTCTGAATATGTTGGATATGAACCCCAGAATTATTTTATGATTTATGGCAAAAGTGATTCTTGCAGTTGCAATTAAAATATTAACCAATTGACTCTGTTTAACCCAAAAGGACTTATGCAGAGATTATTAAAGTGTGTCTATTCTAATGACATAAGCCATTTAAAAGCAGGGATATTTCACTGACTGGCAGTAGAAGGCGAAATCAGAGAAATTCAAGGCCTAAAAAGGATTCTATGTGCCACTGATGGTTTAGAAGATGGAAGCAGCTTCAGTACAAAGCATGCAGCTAAGAGTGGCACTCAGCTGACAGCTAACAAGGATGGGGACCTTGGTCCCTCAACTCCAAAGAACTGAACTCAGCGAGCAACCTTCATGTGAGTGGCAATTTATAACAAAGCAAAAATAAATTAATCCACTGAAGCACCAGAGGAAGAGACATATGGTGCTTGCCATCTGTCTTGTGTGTCATAATCAGCTTTCCCTATTATCACAGACCCGATGCTCTAAGATATCAACTAACAGAACTTTTCCTATCTCCTCGTGTATTCTAAGCTTGTATCAGTCCATGCTTAGGGAAAACAATGTGATGGAGAATTCTCAGGTCTGACCTTGCAATATTCTTTAAATAGAAAGCTAATGAAAATGCCATTGCTGCAGAAAACCGGTCGAAAGTTCTACTAGACAGCTTGATCTGACAGCAGGCCACTCAGAAGGTACCTGGAGTACAAGAAGGAGTGTCCACTTGATTGATGGTGACGTGTGCCGTGAAGGAAAAACAGTATAGGTTTTTAGGGGCCTTGTGAGATGGCCAATGTTCAAATGACAAGTGGTTTTGGAAGCACAGAGAGGTCTTAACTGGGTGATGCTGGTGAAGACAGCAGAGGAAGACAGATACAAAAAGAAAACACAGGAATATACAATTAGGGACTGTTAAAAGACTGAAGAAATAACAGGGCAATGCTTAAAAGATGAGAAATGAAAGGGAATGGATATAAAAGTTTAGTCCATTTTCTTCCACAGTTTGGTGCTGGACAAGTTATTAAGGTACCTACAATTTCCCAGCAGGGAGCCTCACATCCCTCCAGCTTTTCTTGCCCCTGTGCCCCACAGATTGGCTTACGCAGGGCTCAGACACTATCTTCCCCTTTTCTGCTGCCTCCGCCTCTAACTAACCGTTTCCTGGAAGGGCTCTGCTCCAGGCTGTGGGAACCGGGCATCTGGTCCCTGCTGGGAAACGGGGAAGCCGCCTTTGCCTTGAACAGGTTACAGATCTGTTAGCGGGAAGGAGGCCTTATCTGTGAGGCTTCCCGACATGTGAATGCTGATAATTTCCTTTATTATTGCCCTCTGTGCCCTCTGTAGGGCCACTTCCCTCTTCCCTGACCCCTCCCCTTGAATAGGTGCCATGAGCACATGCTCAGACCCTGTTATAAAGGCCCTGTCATTGCCTGGCCTGACAGCCCATTGCAAACCCAGACATCCAGGTAAGAGTCTGTTACAGGACATGGGTCTCTCTCACTAGGATGTTATCCTCGCCCTGGGGGAAGGGACAGGATGATTTTCTTTTCCAGTATTTCCACCAGCAATGAAGCCTCCTTGGGAATGAGTAGAACCAATGGTATCACCAAACTCTCAAAAGGGCCTTACTGTTCTAGGGATTTCCAATAGGTGGTGGTAATTGCCCTTGCCTCTCTGAAGCCTCCTCCCTGTCCCCTTCTGTAGACTCTGCTAATCTGTACTTCAAGCAAGAGATTCACAGCTGCTCATCATGGTGCGCACTGACTTATGCTTCCTGCTGATCTCCTGCCTGGTGTTCCTGCCGCAGAGCCAAGGTGAGCTCCTCCAAGCCCTCCCCACTCCCAACCCTCAAGCTCTTACACCTTCCCAACACACCCCCTCACTGGGAAAAAGACAGAGTCAATGGCAGGGGTTGTTTAGTGTTGTTCAGCGAAGCTTATTGCTGCTCTAAGCCCATTAAAATATACGCTCATCTCATTAGAGAGTTTCAGGTGGAATTTAAAATTCCCCTTTGTTCTTGAACACTGCAGTTAGAGTTAGTTCATTTCGTTAAATATACATTTGGTTAAAAGTTTCGGGAGCGAGTACATAGAAGGTCATAAATAGAATGGAGAAATGAGGAGAGCCTCATGAGCTGTGAAGCCAAGAGAAGCCTGAAAAAGGTAGAAAGAAGCCTGAGCTTTTAAAGAATGATGAAGGGCTCAGAAAGAGGAGAAAGAAGAGGACATTTTTCCATTCTTCGTACATTGGGTGGCTTGTTTTTAGCATTGGAAGCCTGAGAAGGAAGAGCTGGGTGGCAAGAGGGCCGAAGCGCCCAATCACTCCATACTCACTCTGGAACATTAAGTACCTGAAAAGGGGTCTAAGCCCTTTTCAGCTTTTATCCTATCCTTTTACTCTTTATGATCCCTCTTTCACAGGACAGGAAGCTCAGACGGAGTTGCCCTCTGCCCGGATCAGCTGCCCAGAAGGTGCCAATGCCCATGGAGCCTACTGCTACTTCTTTAACACAGAACGTCTGACCTGGGTTGAAGCAGATGTGAGTGAAGGAACAGTGTGGGGACAATCCCTGGGAGGCACATGGGGATAAAGAAAGCTTCCACTCTCTAGAGTACCCCATGATCTCAATGGGGCGAGATTGAGCATCTCTTCAACCCAATGCCACCCCTGGACCCTACCGCGCTACTACTACTTTCATTCTGTATTTCTCAGCACAGAGTTCTTGCGGGCAATGACAGAACCATCAGACACCTGCTCTGGGCTTTTCTTTACCTGCCCTACCTCCTTAGAGACCCCAGAACACCTCTCAGATGTTCCTCCTCCTTTGAATATTCCTTTTTTCCCACCTACAGCTCTTCTGCCAGAACATGAATTCGGGCCACCTGGTGTCTGTTCTCAACCAGGCTGAGGGTGCTTTCGTGGCCTCCCTGATCAAAGAAAGCAGCACCCAGGACTACAATGTCTGGGTTGGCCTCTATGACCCCAAAAAGGTCAGTCTGAAGTTTCATTCCTCTCCTAATGCTCAGCTTTGCAAGAGAAGAGGGAAGTCCAACATCTGGCACCCCAAGTTCTACCATGAATCATTATTGCCCTTTAAACAAACTCCCTGTGGTTCCCAGAATGTTCAAGGTCTCAAGGCTCACTCTAGGAGATGGGAGAGGTTATGCAGAAGCTGAAGAGCCTGGGTTTTCTTTACTTTCATGAATAATGCTATTCTGCCCCTTCTAATGAAGCATTTTTATGTGCCACCTCTCACTGATATATATATATATAGTGCCACCTCTCACCTTTGATGTCTATTTAGAAAGGAGAACAGAGGATCTCCTACTGACATTTGGGAATCCTGTTGTTATCCTAATAAATACACTAGTAATTTAAAAATAGTCAATGCTGTGCTTGATTATGAGGTTGTGGCACTCAGGAAAGGAAAATCTGGACTTTTTTCCATAATGGGCTATTCAGGGGCAGTGCTTCAAATACAGGGGCCTTATTGTTTGATGGGACAATGGGGAAGGTGTTTGATATTTCAAGAAAGGGGGGTGTTGAGAGCAGAAGTAGAGGCAGGATGGGATATGGTTTGTAGGAGGACAGGCTGATTCTTGCTCCATGTCTTGGCCTGCTCCTGAGTGCACATACCCTCAAGGTATTACCTTCTCTTTCTGCATGACTTCCACTCTTCTTCTGACCCTTTTACCTTCAGAACCGCCGCTGGCACTGGATTAGTGGGTCCCTATTCTCCTACAAAGCCTGGACCACAGGAGCCCCCAGCAGTACCAACCCTGGCTACTGTGTAAGCTTGGCTTCAAACACAGGTGAGAGACTGGCAATATACCCTACTGTAGTGCCATCATCATCTCCCTCTCAAGCTCCATGGATGGATGTAAGGGTGGAATTAAGGGGTAGGGAGCAGAGGTAAGCTCCTTATCTAGAAAATCAAAGTGTTTGCTTTTGTTTCTTGTCATGGATTCTAGAGCCAGAAGGGACCAAAACCTCTCTCTAGCTCTTCTCAGTTGATGCCTCCTGTCTTACAGGATTCCTCAAATGGAAGGATGTAAATTGTGAGTCAGCATTCTCCTTTGTGTGCAAGTTCAAATACTAGAAGCAGCTGGAAAGCGGATGTTTGGAACTGGCCCTGCTACTACTAGGGAGCCAAAAATACAACTTGATCATCTCTCCATCCTCAAACTGGACTTCTGTCCCCTGCTGAGTTTCTATTGCTACCTTTCAGTCCCTTCACTGAGTCAATTCACTGAAGCCCTGAGTAATATGAATAAAAACATTTCACCTCATTGTGCTGCCTTCTGCCTCTACTATTTCCATAGCCAATTCTTAAGTGGTAAGGGTAGAGGTGATTGCACATAGCTGGGGTCTTCTCTGGCTCACACAGTTTTTGAGATTCCACCCACAGTCATGCATTTTGGACTCCAGGATTTATGAACATGATGTGGTCCTAATGACAAGGTTAGAAGATAATGAATTTATCCTCAACCCACATAATCACATCCCAATATATGTTATAGAAAGATACAGATTATAGATCTGGGGAGGGGTGGGGTGTTTGTTAATTTGGTGAAGGAAGGAGATAAAGATGGAAGGTAGTAGAAAAAAAGAGAAAAAAGAATTAAGGAAGAAAGAAGCTTAGAAGAAAAGCTTCAATTTCTTTTCCTAGCTATCAGCTGCGTTAGAAGTCTACATGGCTGGAATCCTGCATACATCCCTCTCAACTCAGCCCCAGGTGGCTAGAACAATTGTGGTTCTCTTACTTAGACTCAGCTTTTCCTCAGGAACTGGTAGATACCTTTGGACTAAGCAGATGGTCTGCCATGAGCTTGACTCAATCAGTTTCTTTCTCTTGGGATTGAAATATGAAAGAAAAATACATTTCCAATAAACAGTGTTGCAGAGAGTGATTGTATGGCATTAAGTCTGATTAGGACAAGCTGAAGCCAGGTGTGAACTGATACTAAGTATAAGGAAAGGAACTGGTCTGCAGAAGATGAAGCCAACCCACAAGCACAGGCACCTACAGATACGCCACTCACAAAAAGATGGAGAGGGGAAGGGAAAGCAGGGAGAGGATGGGAAAGCATTACTGGGAGAGTGAGGGAGACAGGGAGAGGAAAGCAAAAATGGTCATTCATTAAAGGAAGACAACATAGCTGTTCCTTGAATTGCTGCTGTTCTTCTTGGAGCTATATTTCAATACCTCTGGTGGGTGGGGTTCCGGAGGAAAGAAGAGAAATCAATCAGATAACAGTGGAGGAGCAGAAGGGTTTTCAGTGAATCCTGGAGAAGTATCAGAATGAAATTAAACCGGCTTTTGTAATGGCATTCCTTGGGGGTGATGTTCAGGTAGGATGTGAAGACTTGGGGAAGTGAGTATGCATTACGTGGCAGGACAGGTTGAGGTTGAGTGAATCAATTATATTCAAATAAAAAATGCTTAAATACATTTGACAGTTCTTGGGACTCAATGCAGCAACATTTGTCAGACAGATAAATACGTGTCTATAGTGATTTTGAAGCATCTTTTTAGAAAAAGACACATGAAGGGGGATGAAAAGTTCAAATATGTTGACATGTACCTGTGAATAATGAATGATAAATAGGGATTTAAAAATTATCTTTTATCCCAAAAATAGATGAAGCACACTATCAAATTTCACAAAAAATCAGATATGATGATTTCAACAGATAGAATAAAAGAATTAACAAATCAATTTCCATGAAAATCAGAGCAATGCTGTTTTACCAAACATGCAACCAGGAAGACTCATGCAACAAATATTCTCTTTTGAGCCTGCTACTGAGTTTTGTCAAAGCTGAATATCATGCCTTATATTTTGCTGTATACTTGTCCTGCTTCAGATATTTTTAAATTTTTATTTATGGTCAGTTTTATTCATTTCAAAATACTTACAACAGATTTAATATATGCAAAAATATATTTTAATTGTATTTATGGTTTAAAGGAGAAAATTAGGAAGCACTTTGTCCAAACATCATCCAGTTGATGAAAGAGACCAGGGTCTTTGCAGTCCTGTATTCCTCCACAGTTCATTTGTCTCCTTCCTCATCATAGAATCCCTACTCTCTGAAAATCTTACTATCTTTTCCCTCACTTTCATTTTATTTTCCACTCGTTTCCATGTCTCTCTTATGAAACGTGTCAAACATTGTGGCATAGCGTTTAAGAATCCAGACTCTGAGTCAATGTGTCTACTTTCAAAATTTTGCTCCATACTTTATATTTGGAGGACCTTGGGAAAATTACATGATGCTTATGTTCTCAGATTTCTCATCTATAAAATGAGCATAATAATAGACTAACAATTGACATTTATCATGTAAAAATATGAGGATGGCATTAGTTAAGGCTAATAAATCAAATATTTCACTATGTGGAAAATACTAAATGTTATAATTGTGTTTTGCTAAAGAAAATATTGATTATGGTTATATTCTCTGAACTTTAGATAAATTGAACCATTACTGTAGGTATGATTTTCAACCTCTTATTTTAGTTTAAATAAGGATTTTAGACTCATGCATTTTAATGCCATGACTGAGCATTGGTTTAGTTATTTTTACAACTGTGTAGATTCCATTGCTATATTATTTGAGATATGCCATAGGAGACAAGTAAAACAAACCAGATTAAAGAATTTCATAAAAATTGTTAATATTTTGTTTCTCTCTCCCCACTTCTTTCTACACACATACACATATACACAAATACATGTGCATATTCATGCATTTTTTATTTTTTTAAAGTTAAGTTCTCACAGCTTTGTTGAGCAATTCATAAATGAGGCAGCATCCCATTCAGAAAGTAGAAGGGATCTCCACGGAGGGGGTAGAAAGAGATAGCTCATGAAGGGCAAAAGTGAAAGTCAATGAGGAAGTGTTTTCTGGTTGGCTGACATTAAATTTCTATTTTACATAGGGGGATCTTACAAAGTGGAGAACAAATATACATTGACTAGGAAGGAAATTTAGTTGTTTCTGCCACATGTAACATTTTTTCTTTAAATATAATGAAATTATGATCAATAATGTTATAATGTTTATATCAGATAGATTAGTACTAGGACATCTCATAGATAGTGAGAATATTGACAACTCTCTAGGAACTTTATACAATTTCTGAATATTTTACCATACAAATTTAATCAACCGAAGGTTAGAAAATCCTATGCAATTTGTCAATACTTCCCATGCAACTTATAGCATCAAATAAATCTAATTATTTCTAGCATCTCTTATTTTACAAAGGATTGAAAGAACAAATTCTTTGTGATTTTCTAGGGACCCTCTGGAAAGTCCTAGAGACTGTTTGAGATCAATAAGACATCATTTTGGGTTTGACTTGGGAGAGGCAGAAGGTTGTTGAATAGGATCATGGGTCACCATAGAACAATACTTGGTTACCTATTTAACCAAAGTGACAATAAAAGATTTAATGGTAATCAGGTGTTAACATGATCATAAAAAAAAAAAAAATCCTTAATCTTCCAAAAGTGAGAAAACTTGTTCTCCTATAATAAAGATCCAATAACAGCTGATGAGGTCAATATAAAGCTTAGGAGATAATTCTTCTAAGATATAGATTTTTTGCCTTCAAGGAGGATCACTCAGATTGTTAAGAAAAAATTTACAATTTCTTAATAAGAGAGACCAATAATCCAAGAAAATTGTCATTTTAATAAGAAAACCACATTCTACTTTGCATGAAGATAGTGTCTGATAAGAAACATTTTAAAATGATATAAACTGATAAGATAGCTAATCTTAGCTATCTTTGACCACAGCAAAGAAAATTCCTTCTCCATAAACCTCTACAACTTTTATATCTATTTAGATTTTGTCCTAGACATTCCTGTTTCTCATTCTGCAACAACCAGTTCTTTTTATTTAGGGAGAACTAGTCTCTTTTTCCTTAACGTAAACAAATCCTGCATATCTTACATATTTAAATTGTTAACAAAGATCTTGGAACTGGTCTTCAAGCCAACATCCTACAAAATACAATTATTCTTAAAATGAAAGTTTGTCAGAGTAATAACTAAATTTGGTTAAACACAAATTGACATTTTTTTATCACGTTAAAGATTAGTACATATAATGCCAGATTATTTTATCAGCAAATGAATTTAGGAAGAACATACACAAGTAGAATAAAGGTATGTTTGTATAGTACTTAACACTGATTTTCAGCAGGCATAATTGTTTTTATTTAACTAACAATATTACAGTAGTCCCATTTGCCAAAGGTTTATCTGAATTATGTGAACTTGAGCTTTTAAAAATATTTGGGTCTAGTTCTATAAATACTCCCTTTTCACCACGGGAAGTATTAGAAGTTTGTTTTCGTTAATTTATAGGAATTTATGAGCATTTATTACTATAAAAATGCTAATTTACTTTTAAACCGATTTGGGTAGAACTCTTTTAAGGAGTTTTGTATGTTAATTTTTTCATACCATTTAGAGGGAGGAAAAAATCAACATCAAAACCTACAGGCAGACAGAGTTCACACTTTTAATTTACAAATTTAAGCTGTTAGATCAGGCATTAAAAGTAGAAACCAGAAACACAGCTTGTATAAACAAGGGCTTACTAGATTGTAGAAGCTGTTTTTAGAGTCTTGCAATTTCTTAATAGATATGAGGACCAATTAATATGGACACCCCATTTACCCTGGTTAATTCAGGGACCTTTTCTCCAGTGCACCTCTGAAATGAGTACGTTTGTCTAATTGGAACATTTCCCATACTGGCCATTGCAGCTCAAGGTTGTTTGGTGAGGTTTTGCTCTTTGTTAGATATATACATATTTTAGCCACATAGTTTTTGAACATGTAATATGCTGGGGTTTCAGGGGGTGGAGAACCAAAGTTTCAAGAATTTGAAGATCTCACCTTTATCATTTTAGTTCTTACCTTGTGCACAGGACAAAGAAACAGTTGTGAAAAGGAAACTATGGATTGATACCAAAAGGCTGGGGATTCAAACTTACAATTTGAGCCTCTCTAATCATTTTGTTGACAGGATTGGCCAAATAAACTTTGAATCAGAATGCTCAAACACAGAGATGGAGCTCAAAAATGAAAAGGGACTTACTTATAACCCTTGGAGATGGCAAGGAAGATGGAAAATTCAAATAGTTTCAGAACGGGAAATTGTCCCCAAGTTGTCAGCAGTTGCCTGTGGATCCCATCCTCATCTGCAAAACTGATAAAAGAAAAACTATTCATGCAATTTGGGATATTGCTGCTATACTGAGAATTTCCTGAATATGGCAGCATCTCATTGAAAAAGTAAAAGGAAACATCCCACACTCATGCCCTTTTTCTTGAATAATATGAAAGTATGTTGCAGACATCATGACATGTTACCTCTTAATACTTCACCATAAACATCCAAGGTATTAAGAAATCCTCAACTTTGTTGTATTACTATAATCATATGAAAGAAAATTTAAAATTCCTGAGTAAACAAATATCAGTCTAGAACAGTTTTTACCCAATTTCCCCCCAAAGTACTTACTTTTTAAACCAGGATCCAATTCAAGTTTCTAAAAAGATCTGTTTGTTATGTGTCATTAGCCTCTTTAAAATAAAACTGTCTCTTTCCTCCATGACACGGAGTTTTTGAAAAACTGAAGTAATATATTCTTTATTTTGATTAGTTTATTCATTTCCTATCAAATAATTCATTTTAATCTAGCAAAATTACTTCCAAAATTATTTTAATTTTCATGTTTGCATCATATATTAAAGTTTAAACTTAAACATTCACCAAGATGTGATTACATATATGGCCTTCCCTTTAGAAGTTTTATAGTGCTTTGGGAACAAAATTACATTTTCCTTTTTAACAAAGGAACCTGTTGGCTTTATGTTTTTATTTCAATATATACTCAAATTTACTCATTGTAAAATTGTTGCTGCAAATTATGAATGTCAGATAGTCTATTTTATTGGTTAAACAGTATCATGGAACCAAGCACTGAGTTTTGGATCCTAGAAGAAAAAACATAACCTCTGCAATTATCTCACTCTTCCAAAATGTTTTAAATTTTGGCTAGGCAAGGAAAAGAAAATTACCAATGTACTTTCAGAGGACAAGACGTAACTTAAATATGTAATGTATATCGTGGAAAATGTTATAAGGCACATATAAATGTGTGATGTAAGAAAGCCAGTGCATTAACTTACAAGTTTCACTTAGCAACCAAATGTACTACGTATTTTTTTTTTAAACCACACTCTTAAAGATACACTAATATATGATTATTTTGGGGTTCTGTTTATTTTAATTAGCTTTTAAGTTTGAAACCATGAATCAATTGTGATCTTACTTAGGTTAGCCCAACACAAATCTGTACAATAGATGCCTGCATAGAATCTAGACTATAAAAATAAAGGTGAGAGTCTCAGGGCCCCAAAATTAATCAGTCCAATTTTTTCCCAGAAGGACCAATGTGAATCTGCAAAACACAGTATGAACCACATCATATATTTGCCAACTCATAAGTAAATCTGCCTGCAGGAACTTTTCTCAGTCTCTACACAGGAGCTGGCCACCCTCCCAAAATTCATTTAATGGTAATGGCTTATGATGGACAAAGAACACTCTGGCCAAGGAACTCAGAGGCAGCTATGGAACAGAGCGCATCTCTGTGCAGTAGGGGGCTGTCTTAAGGCAACATAAGACCACGCCCACATTTTCATCCATCACCTGTTCAGTCCCTGCTTCAACTCTTATTCCTTCAATTCACTGTTCTGCATCATTTAACTGTACCCTCCTTTCACTTTTGTTTCCATCATCGGCACTGACTTTATCATGTTAACATTATTCATCAATGACACTCCATCTCTCAGATGCAAGTATATTCATGTAATTTCCTTAAGATCACTCAGAAGACAAATATGTACAAGTGATTTCCTTAAGATCTTGGTTTATCTATTGAATTATGAGATGATTCTGAAATTTCTTGAAATCTTATTTGTATGTTTAAGCAAAAACCCTGAACCAATACTCTTACTCTGCTCAGTTACTTCTTAGCCTTGATTATCTGTGCTACCTGCAATTACTCTACTCTCCTCCTCTTATCACCCAACATTTATTAATCTTAGCATACATGGTAGACAGAAATACTGACGTCTACTATATGACTGAATTCTTGAGAGGTCAGCAGTCCTTCGGATGTTTCCTTTAAAAATTTAATACATAGTTTTTGCTATAGGCCCTTGACAAGGAAGAAGCTGAGGAAGTTGCAAACTTCATCTGTTCCTTGGAAAAGTGCTGACCAGCTAATTGGAAAGAGACATGTATGTGGCAATCCCCAGCCTTTACAAGAAAGTCTCCTTCCTATGATGAGAACCTCCTTGAACCAATGCCAATACCTTCACATGACCCTGCCATGCCTACAAAGCACTGTTATGAATTTCACTCCCCTTCCTTCTAGTCCTCTCATACAAACTCAGATTTTCGTAGCCTGAAAAAACCCATCCAAACCTCTGCAAGACAAATAAGTTGGAGCTGCAGAAAGACAAAACCCATGCCAGGGATTTTCCTAACATAGTCCAGTGGAAGGTCTAGAAAGACCCTGGCCCTCCTAGAACATGGAAGCTCTGAAACTCACATGTAGTTGGTGTACAGATTGCCATTTCTATTCAGTATGATGGCAGGGGATGGATATTCAACAACTTTATTCTTAGTAGTTATAATGACAAAGAAAGACATAGGGCAGTGTGCTCTCCGCATGCCCCCTCTCTAATGACCCTTTCCTTAGCAATCCCTGGTTAAACTCACAGACAAAATGCTGCCTCTCATGGCCTGTTCCAATGTGTCCTGGATGATGGTCTCCTGCCTGATGCTCCTCTCCCAGGTCCAAGTTGAGATTTCTCTGCCTCTAACACACTGGCTTCCCTGTGAAGGTTCAGGCCCGAGAAGAATAGGAAGCCTCCTGTGTGACACATGTGGTAGGGTTGAGGTACGTTGCTCCACATTACATGTACATGTGGTACCTCCATTATTACATGCCCTTTGGGTAAGCCAGATGTGAGAGACATCACAGTAGTACAACACTGGAATGAGATGATTTCCCATTTCTCCTTATATCCTAATTGAGAGGTAGAGGAGTGAAAGTTTCATTAACCATATAGAGGGAAGGAGAAAAACCAGACGGCCCAGAGATGTGACAGCTAGCCAGAGAAATGTGAGGGTGGAGATTGAAGAATGAGAAAGAGTTAAAAAAGAAAAAAAAAAAAAAAGATGGTATCTCCCCTCTGCACTCCTTCTACTTCAGCAGGGCTTTGTGAGACAAGGAATTCCTTAAAGTGTTGGCAAAGGTGAGAAGAGATGTTTGGAGTCACTCCCCAAGGACTGGCTTCACAGGCATTCCTCTGACATTGCCAACCTGTTCCCCACACATCCTTCCCCTTCTTTTCCCATCTCTCTCCTTAATTTCCCAGCTAGCCCAGGTGGACACCTCCAGGAGAAACAGGCCTCTCCATGGATAAGCTGTCCTAAAGGCTCCAAAGCCTATGCATCATACTGCTATGCTGTGTTGGTGATGCCAAAAACATGGATGGAAGCAGATATGAGTGGTGGGGGTGGGGGTGGGGGTAGGAGAGGTAGGGGAAAGCACATGGGAGCCACAGGTGGAGGTGGCAGCTTCATTCTCCAGAGAGACCTGAGGGGAAAATGTACACCTGTATCCTCACACATTCCCCTTCTCACCGTGCCTCTGCCCCTCCCTTCCCCAGTGAGGTCTCATGCTCCCTCTCAGTCTCTCCTTTTCCTGCACAGATAGCTTGCCAAAAATGGCCTTTGGGACACCTGATGTCTGTGCTCAGTGGGGCTGAGGGATCCTGCATGGCCTCTGGTCAAGAGCCAGTTGATCAGTTACACATACTTCTGAATCGGGCTCCTCGACCCCTTACAGGTACGATGACATCCTCTCCTCAATCCTATTTCTTGAGTAGTTATTTTCACCTAGCCCCAGGTCCTATCCTCTTAGCAGGAAGTACCCCATGGAGCCCTAGAGTTCAGGGGTCCTGAGAAACAATTAAGGAAAGTGAGGATTTTTGGACCAGCTGAGAAGCTGTGTCAGTGGATTGTCTTGGCCTCCAATTAAAGCTAATGGGCCTCTTCCCAAGACTTTTGACCACTTATGAACAAGGCCTTAAATGTCAGTGTTCTGAACGTAAAGGGATCTACACCAATTGCGCTCAGGAAATCCTAATTGAAGAAAGGATTATTGTGACCTCTAGTAGAAGAGATGTTGATATTGGTGTTCAGAGGCTAATCACATATGTACCATCTATTATTTTTCTATAAGCAACATGCTATTTTGGGAAGTTCCATTGGTCCTGGCTTTGGGATTTTTCCAAAGGAGTGAGGAGTTTAGGAAGGGCTTCCAGAAGAAATGGTCCTGGGGCAGCCTCTGGAAGAGTAGACTAAATCCATGATGTTGGGGAGGGTTCATGTAATCCAGTTTAGGGAACCATGAAAGGAGAAGTGGTACAGGACATGCTCTCATATGGCTCCTTCCTCTCCTTTATAGGGCCAGGAATCCAATGGAGGTGGAAGGGAGTAGAGTTGCACTGACATGATGAATTACTTGACCTTGAAAAGAAGCACCTCCAAGTGTCTCAAATCCTGGCTACTGTGGCAGTGTGTCATGAACCACTGATAAGCAATAGAGGAACTGCCATCTTCCCCTGCTTTATCATCCTCCTATCTTCCATCTCTGGGTATGACATTAGAGATTTATTCAAGGCCAGGAGATACAATATGAAGATTTCTTCTCCCATCCCCTCTCATCTCTTTTCGTTTGGATTCTTTTTCTTCTATGGTATTGCACTGGTGAAAATGAGGGAGAAGCTTTGAAGCCTCAGCCAGAATATGGGCTGTTTTTCCTTTAGCATCACAATGTCTACCAATTCCACCCATCTTTACCTCTTCTCTGTCTCTCCAGGATTTCTGAAATGGTGAGATTATAACTGCGATATGAGTTTGCCTACATCTGCAAGTTCAGGGGCTAGGATTGGCAGAAAGTCAGCAACTGAAGCTGGTGTGAAGCTCATTGTGGATGTGGGATGCAGTGTGAAGACCCACCTTGGAAGGGAAGATTTTACCCACACCCAGCCTGCCTTTCCACTCAGATCTCCCCTCTTTTCACTTCACCCTGCCATCACGTCAGATTCTTCTGTGTGCTCTATAACTTGAAGAGTAAGAGAGCATTAATAAAAATTTTTGCCTGTGCATTTGTGTCTTGTATGCTCTAATCTCTGGGGAAAGAACCTCTGGTGTCACCAGTTCCATCCATGTTTCAGGGAAAAGTGATTATATGTACATCCCTGAGAGTGCATTATATATTTATTTATTTATGTATTTATTTATGTATTTTGCATGAGCAGGTACCAGGAATCGAACCTGGGTCTCTGGCATGGTAGGCAAGAACTCTGCCTGCTGAGTTATCATGGCCTGCCCTTTTATTATTTTTTTTAATTGGGTCCTTTCCATGTAGGATTTGGGTTGTGAACAGATGACGATGTTGCTCTTAGACACTCTAGTGCTTACACATTCCCCCAGTTCAAGTCTCAGATGACGTAAATGTCAGGCATTTTGGGGTTCTGATCCTTTTTATAACAATGTCTCAAACATACTGGGATGGAGGGACAGGATTTTTGTTTTTGCTGTTTTGTTTTAACTTTCCAATCCATCAAGAATTAATATCAGTAACCTGAAATGAAAATGAATTGAAGAATGAAATAGATTAAGTAGATTATCAATATATAAGCTCATCTTTTACTTGCAAGTGCAGAGTCTGGGAACTGAGTTCGGGTCTCCCACCTGGCAGGCGAAATTTCTATCACTGAGCTACCTTTGCACCGCTGTAAAAAATATCTCTCTATTTGTATCTTGCTTCCCTGTATTTTGATGACAAAGGGTTTGCAAACAAGCATGGGTGCATCTCAGTATGTGTTGTCCTTTCCTTAGATGGCATCTACAAAAAAAGGCCCCATTTTACTGTCTTTCCTGAGGCTTTAAAACACATTCTGTTTAAAATCATGGTGGGAGTTGGGAAAATTTAATATTTAGCAAGATTTCTATTTATATATTTTAAATGAATAAAAATGTAATAGGTCATGTGTGGAGGAAGTTCTTCTCACTAGAACGAAAGCATGGCCTAGACTTTCCATGAATCTACATATTTCAAGACGAGCACTTTCCCTTCCATTTCACCTTACAAGGCAGTTGCCTAATTCCTTTATCTGAGAATTCTTAGTGAGGCCACACACACACACACAAATATTTATATGAGCCCTGAATACAACCCTCTTTATGAAATAAATTGATAAGATGAATGGATGGTGTCTAATTTTCTTACCTGATGTTTGCCAAGTTTCCTTTATCCCTCCCAAGATAAGATACTCTCACCAAAAGGACATTTAGCATTTTTTAAGAAACATTTTTCTATCACCTTAAGTGAATTTATGATTGTACAATGCCACAAGTCTTGATTTCTGCCCTTGTGAAAATAATAAAGTGGGTTAGAAATGTCCAAGCTAATTCAGATTGGGCCAGCTCACCCATCCGTCTGAGTTCTGTCTTTAGTGCTGGATGAGCAGCCACAGAGACCAGTGTCTGTTCCTGCAGTAGGAGGGCCATGGTGTATAAGATAGGACATTTTTTACTTGCAAGTAAGAAGGTCCATTGTAATTTTCCTTAAAAAAAAAGGGTTATTGGATCCCCAAGTGAAAAATGTAGCAGAAATGTGGGTTTTGAGGTCAGTCAATAACAGCTCAAGCATTGTTGCTCTGGGGTCTTCTCATCTATTATTTTTCAGCTCTAAGTTCTATCTCTATATTGTCTTCCCTTAATGGCTCCAGAGAGTTATCAACAGTAATTGAGCCTACTGATTTGCCATCACTGTCAGACAGGAGAGCATATACGATTTCCTAAATTTATAGAGAAAAAGTCCTGACCTGTATTTATTATAGACACATCTGATTGTATCAATCTGTCCAGGGAAATGCCACCGGCTGGTTATTGAAGCCTAAATTACTGGATATCTTTGAACAAATATCATAGCAAAGAGCATGATATTGTGCTGATTGAATCATACAAGTTAGATACCCTGTAGGATCTTGTGGTAAAATCCATATCGCCCAAACAACAAAGAGGCTCACAGTAAGGAGGATGAAGAGAGGGTTTCCCTGAGAAGAACCCAAAGGGGAAAGGGGGCAATGAAGCTTGTAGGAACCCGGTAGGTATCACTGCACCCACCTCCAGGTGGAGAATTTGAATGAAGTAAGACCATATTTCAAGATGAATTCTCAAGTCATTGAGTAGGGACATAAATGATGGGGCCTCAAAGAAATTCCCAGAACAGTGTGAGGCTGTTCTAGGCAATGACTGGAATTACCCCAAGTAAGGCCTCCTCCCTACAATATTACAGCCTTTCCTGCAGGCAAAGGTGGCAGTTGTCCTTTCCCTGGGTGATCCCAGGTGTTCAATTCTCATGTCCCTCAGAGGCAGAGGGAGTGAGAACACGTCTTCTAGGAGAGCACAGGGACAGGGCAGTGATGAAGTGGCCCAGAAGGGATAATGAATGGGAAAAATGAGCACATCTGGCAGAAATTAAGGGAAGATAAAAGTAATAGGGAAAACTACACAGACCAGCCCTACAACTGAGAGCCTGTCTCCTCTCCTGATTTTACCTTTCCCCCAAAACTCATGAAAATGACCAGCATTCGGTGATGCACAATCTGATTGCATCAGATGAGGACAATGAGAAAAAAAGATTATTCTGCTCATTGAGCCAACTACTGGCATTCCCTGGAAATCTGATTTCTGTGTCACAATGTCATCTGCCAGTTTATATCCCATTATTTTAAAATAAAGAAAAATATAGTACAGTAGGTGTCTACTCAAACCCCCTCACTAATTCTTTAAAGTACATATTTAGTTAGCTACACACCTAAAACAGTAACAAGCTCGCATGTTAAGACGAAAAAAGCCTTTAAAACTCAGCTTTCTGACTGTCAGATAATTAATGTGTTTTCCCCAAACATTCTTTTTTTGTTATGATGTGTCCTGAGCAGGTGGTATCTGTCTTTGCACCTGCAACACCTGGGACACAAAACCAATTTACTGACATTTAGTATCCTTTTGAAGGAATGCATGATTGTGACATTTTATCAGTTATATTTGAAATAAACCTTTTATCTTATTTAAGCATCTTATATAAATTTTATTAAATACTTCATATTGTGATTTGGGGATGCACCTATCAAATTTTTCTATATAGACTTTGGCTGAAAAAAAGATAAATGGTGGAATAAAAACATTCTGTGAAATTGGGTAATTAGAAGCCAATAAGTGCTCTGTCAGATGCTTTCTGCTGGAGATGGCTTGCAATACCTCAGTGCTACTCAGAATTCATCATGGGGATGATAAAAGTTTCCAAGTCTTATAAAGCTTTATGTACTTCAACTCTATCTTTTGAAAAATTTTCAAATGATCAGCATACTTCTGCTTTTGATTTTCCACCTACCCTCTCTTAGACCCTTAAATCCAAATGAATCATCATTTTTCGAAAAAAAACCCTTTTGATTAATTGAGGGATAAAAGAATGTTTGCAGACTTTTTGTGATACAACTATCTAAATCTCCCTCTCATTTGTGTACATCTTGTAAGTAGAGGCACTGGCTGCTCTTTGGGTAGATTACCTGATTAGGGATATAGTGTACAGACTTTCAAAATAGTGATGACATCCTTTTGCAAAACACAGAACAAGTGTGCTTGTCATCTTGGAAGATACAGATAATGTCTCCATGCAGAGTGAAAACAGACTGGCTTATTCTCCTATATAACAAAGATGCCTCCCTCTGGAACCAAGGGTAGAGTTGTGTGCCTCCCATTATAAAACATTCAGATTCCATAAGCTCTTATATATTCCTTCCCTAGTACAAAACTCATTACATGTGAAGCCACTCATCTGGGCTTAGTTGTGTCACCTCCAGGAGACCTGGGATAAGGGGACAAGTGAATATGCCGATGTCATGCTGCTTCTGTACTGGAAAAATTAAAATCCTTTTACTTCTGCCAATATCTGTGAAACTTGGGAAGATAACTAAGCTTGCCAGTAGGGTAAAACTTCAGAGTTTTCATAGATCTTGACATAAAATTAATTAATTTTTCTGTTGTGACACAATGGAAGAAACAGACCTGAACTTGAAGGTCTTGACTCTTACCTCCTGATTTTCATTGCACTTTCCTTCCAGAAAAATTCAGCCTTCTTTTTTTTTTTTTAATGAAATTTGTCAGCCTTACTATCTATTCCATTATCTGTCACTCTACCATCCCTGCATGGCTTAACTGCAGGGTCCTACAAAATCTTTGTCTCCCCTTCATACATCAAGTGCCTTCAGCCTTGCCCTGCCATAACATCTAGACCATGCATGTTGCAAAGTTCAGTCCTTCTTAGGACTGGTTGAGTTTTACAAGGACCCTTCTCTAAAGACATACTGAACCTCAGCCAAATACTCTGTTCATATCAAGTATCACCAGTTTCAACAAGGTCATAGATGAACGTACCTACGAAAAAATAAGTGTGGAAGAAAATCAACAGAGCACCATTTAAGTATGGAGTTTAGACAGTCCAGATATTTGCTAGCCCATTCATAAGCAGTTTTATCATATGTTTAGAGCTTGCTTTATAACAATTTAAAAATACTGACCATTATTCTTTGGACTCTTTCAGTCTTTTCAAGTGCCACACAAATGGATTGTCATGTTTATATTCTGAATTCTTCAGAGTAGCCACTGACATTCCCAAATACCCTTCTAAATTGTCTTGCTAGAGGTTGAAATATTTGGTGCTGTAGGCACCATGACCTTTGTCCATATTAAAAACAGACAATTCCAAAAGTTTGTTGAATGATGGGTGCCTATATTGAAATTATAAGAACAAACAAGAATCAAATAACTGAGTCTGAGAATCTCATCAGCACCACAATACCACTTTGACCTGAAAACCATGAATAGTGAAACCAATCAAATCAAGAGGCTTATACCAAAAACATGAAAGAGAGGGAATAAAAGCTCAGGTCACTCCAGGGCAAAGACAGGAGAGCAATTCTTGGAATCAGCCATGCTCAGTAGGCCAGTGCCTGGGACTCAGGGAGAGGCAAAAAAAGGGTCTCCTGTGCATGTAGCCTCAGGCAGTAGCTGGGTTGAGCAGCAGAAGTGTTACCCAAGAAAACGAAGCTGAGTGCCTGGCCTGAGAAGCCTCCCAAGAATCATTCTAACTTGGGTTAGGAGGACAGAATGCTTTAAAGAGCTTTAGGAAAGAAGGGTTGTTTGGGGTTCACCTAGTTTCAAGAATAGAAGAATGTTCTTGAATATTTGCAGACATAATTTGTCCAATCTGAATTTTCTTATGAAGAGTGGACAGAAAAATTTAGGAACTAAAATCCTGTTGAAGAAGATTTTAGGGTTAAGGGCAGCCACAGGGAACAAGAATATACAAAGTCTCAAGAAAAATTATCAATTCCCAAGTCCTTCAGGGTCTTTCATATATAAGAAATAGGAGAATTGTTTCTATTATGTAAGCTTGGGTGAGGAAAAGCATGAGAGGAAGAAAAGTCAAGTGTGCTCTTCTCTGTGCTAGGCAGAATTCTAATGATCACCAATGTTCCTTGGTTTTGCATTTTATCTTCCCTTTGAGTGTGGGTAGAAACTGTGAGTGTGATCAGATAAATATCCCCAAATTACATCACATGGCAAAAGGGATTCTTACACCCAAATTAAAATTATTGACCAATTGACTTTGATTATCCCAAATGGAGGTTATCTGAGAGATTATTGGGGTGACCCATACTAATTACACAAGCCTTTTAAAAGCAGAAAATTTCTCTGACTGGCAGCAGAAGGGGATGTCAGAGAAATTCAAAACATGTAAAAGATTCACTGCTGGCTTAGAAGATGGAAATGGCCTCAGGCCAAGGAATGCAGCTGAGAGTGAGACCTAGCTGACAGCTAACTAGGAAATAGGGCTCTCAGTCCTACAACTTCAAAGAACTGAATTGAACCAACAACCTGAATGAGACTGGCAATTTTTTCATCCAGCAAAAGTGAACTAATACATTGAGGCTCCAGGGGAAGAATCACGTGGGGCTAATTACTTTCTCCAAGTATCCTGAACCAATATCGCAAAGATATTTATTTAATAGATATTTGTCTATCTTCGGGTGTACCCTGTATCAGGCTATGTTTAAGAAAAAATATGTGAAGGAGAATTCTCAGCTCTGTCTGTTTTGTATTCTTTAATTAGGAATCTAGTGAAAATATCAATGCTGCAAAGATCCAATGGAAGATTTTGCCGTATGGTTGAATCTGAGGGCAGGCTGCCCAGAAGGTAGCTAGAGATTCTTTCTGTACAAGAAGGAGTATCATCTTGATCAATATTAAAGTGTGCTATGGAAGAAAAACAGCAAGGTTTTCAGGGTACTTGTGAGGTGGCCAATGTTCAAATGTGCATGTGGTTTACAGCAATAATCAATAGGATGATGCAGGTGGAACATGGTCAGGAAACTGGCAGCAGAAGAGAGCAGGCCAAAGAACAAAGCAGGGATATGCAAACAGGTGCTCTTCAATAACAAAAACAGAGCAACATCATGTTAAAAGTAAGTTTAAAAGGGAGATGGTGGTAGTAGAACAGGCTGGTGGAGATAAATATTTAACTCAGCTCCTTTTCTTCCCCAGTGTGATGTTGGACAAGCCATTTACATTATCTTTATTTCTAAGCAAGGATGCCCCACATTTAGTCCTTGCAAGTGTGCCCCCCAGATTGCCTTACTCCAGACTCTAATACTGTCTGGGTCCCTTTCTGTGGACCTCCTCCTCCAACCAGCCACATGTTTCTTGGAAAGTTTCTGCTCCTCTCTTAGTTGCTTAGGGCCATGGGAAGTAGGCATCTGGTCACTGCTGGGAAAATGAAAATCTACCTTTGCCTTGGACAGTTTGCCAACCCGTTTGCTGGAAAGAAGCTTTATCTGTGAATGTTCCCAGCATGTACCCGGAAATTGCTCCTCCTGATGCTGGAATTTCCTTTTGTTGGTGCCCTCTGTACCCTAAGTAGTGCCTCTAACCCTCTCCCCAGAGTGCTCCTTTGCTTAAGGGCTGTGAATCCTCATTCAGCCTTAATAACCCTGTTATTAAGGCTCTATTCTGCCTCGCCCTTCCAGGTGTCCCAGAACCACACAGCCTGATAAGCAGCCATTATAAAGTGAGGGTCCCTCTGGTCTGGGTAGCAGCTCTCATGTCGTAGTGAAAGTATAGTGCTGTGTTCTATCCCTGATTTCATGGGTGCTTAAAGGCTTAGCAAGAGCCAAATATACTCTTGGAGAAATGAGAGGTATTGGTTCTTACATAATTTACTGTGAGATCAGATTTGAGGATGCTGAATGGTAGACTCTTTTCTTTGAAGAAGTTAGATGAAAGGAGAAGAGAGGAGTACCTGCTTCTTCCTCTTCTGAATCCCCTTTATTAAAGTTTTCTTGCAGAGGACTCCAATGTGCTCCCCCAAATAGGGACACAGAATCTCCTCATGGCTGATTCCAGGTGGTCTGTGAGGTTGATCTCCTGCCTGCTGTTCAGGGCCCAGGTACAGGCTGCCTCTCTTATTGACCTTGCATACAGCAAATAAGTCTGTCCTTTGGATTAATTTGAAGGTATTTGGGGGGACTTGGAAAGGTCCTTTGTGTTTGGAGGTGGGCAGACTTCACATGTATAGGGACATGAGGAGCAAAAGCTTGGGTAGAGGGGTGTGGTGCAGACAGGGATGCATTTCATCTATTTTCCACGGTGTGGGGTTGTCTCTAGCACTAAGAATTTTAAGGGAAAAGAGAAGAGGGAGGACAGCAGGAGTGAGCATTTCTTCCACTATCTTAGAAGCCTAGTTCTAGAGAGAAAGGTGGATCATAAGCTTAGCAGGGCAGAAATTACTCCACTTTATGGCTTATTACTGATATTTTATTTCTTTTGTCCTCCAAGCCAGGAAAGTCAGATGGAATTACCTTCTGCCTGGAAAACCTGCCTTCAGGGGCTCAGTGCCCATGGTTCTACTGCTGCTACATCAGTGGAGTCCTTGAGACCTGGGTTGATGCAGATGTGTGTGAGGGAGCAGATGTGGGGGGGGCAGTCCCTGGAGGCGCATGATAATTTAGGTGGTCACCATCACTCAGATCACTCAGGTTCTTTTTGGGCCCCTTGGAGTGATATGACAAAGGACATTCAGCCCACCCACCTAAAAACCCATGACCTCATCCCTCACCTTGTCCTCTCATTCTGTGCTTTCTCAGGTCCAGATTCTCTGTGGTCAATGGCAAACTTATCAGCAAACTCCCACGTGGTGTCCTCTTTCTCCTTCTCTTAGGGACAACTACAATCTCTTTTGGGTCTTCCATTCCTAGGGAGTACCTCCTGACCCCATACCCCAGCTCTCCTGCCAAAGCATGACTTTGAGTCTTCCCTGATTAAGCGCTAAGGAGCTCAATGTCTGGATTGGCTTCCATGACCCCACAAGTGTTCAGGCTTCAGCTTCTCCGCTTCCTCTTATCCTGTGGAGGTGATTGAGGACAATGTGGGAGGCTCAAGATCATGCATCACAGCCTCAGATGCTCTCTCCATTGCCTCTCATAGGTCACATAAGCAATGGGATCTTGAAGGTCATCATTAGACACTAGAGAGTTTAGTTAAAGGGCTTGATTTGAAGGCACTTAGTGTCCTGGCTGAAGTCAGTCTCTTCTCTTCCAAAGCTTGTTTATGAAACACTGTCCAAAGGACCTTGTAATTCAAGAGAAGCCAAGCCCTTTCAAGTTATTATAAAGGAGAAAGTAAGAAGAAAATAGCTTTCCTTTTTGGTTTTGAGGAATTTACAACATTTCTGGGACTTTAGATTGAATGAAATAAATTAGTTGGTGGCGTGACAGCTGATAAGTTTGTGACTGTGCAAGGATGTGGGATTTAGAAACAGGAAAGACCATGGATGGTTTTCTGTAATAGCTGGTTCTAAGGCTCAGTACTCATTCAGGGTCATTATACTTTGATAGGCAGGAGGTGAAAAGTGATATGTGGGCATTCTGAGAAGCAGGGAAATAAGAGCAGGAGCAGGGACATCAGACTGTGATTAGCAGGGGACAGCAAGTGTTCATTCTTACTTTATTTTGTACTTTTAACTAATCTGTATAAATTCCTTCTACTATCCCACTTCTATTTCCAGAACAGTTGCTGGTATTGGAGAAGTGAGTCCTTTCCTTCTCCAAAACCTGGGTCACTGGAGCTCCAAGAAATGTCAACCCTGACTTCTTTGTGAACCCAAGTTCAAACTCAAGTGAAATGCATAGAATCTCCCCCATCCAATGCTGTCAACCTCTCCCACTCCAGCTCTGAGAATGAACCTGTGGAGGGTCAAGAGAGTTGAGTTCCTTACCCAAGAGGTTGAAGGCTCTTTCATTTTGTTTCCTGTCCTGAGTCCTAGAGTCAGATAAGGGCTACCTCACAAGGAGGGACCTCAATTTCTTTCTGGCACCTCTCAGTCTGACTCCTCCTACAGGCCTGAGGATTCCAGATATGGAAGTATAAGCCTTGTAAGACAATGCTCTCCTTTGTCTACAAGTTCACAAACTACAGGAAGCTGCAGGTGGGCCAAGGGAATTGGCCTTGGATGTGCTTCTGAGGCTAGAATTGAATTGGAACCCCCTCCTATCTGAAAAATCTGACCCTCTCTCTTTATTTTTATTTTTACTTTTTTTTTTATTAGAGAAGCTGTAGATTTACAGAAAAATCATGTGTAAAATCTGATATTTTCTCTTCTGTTTTGCACTTCTCTTCCTTCTCCAGCTCCAGGCTTTCCTGTAGGTATTTCTGCCTAGCTACCTATGCTGTGTTAACGCTTTTCTTTAGTACTTCTGTCTTTTATTTCCATGGCGATATGCTAAGATGTGAGGAAGGGAAAAGTGGGGGCTCATGTTTGCTCTCTTCCCTTCCAAGTGTCCTTATAAATTTTCAAGTTCATCTGACCCATGTGTCTGTGACCATGGTTGGTGTTGCATAAATGGACACTGTGATGATGAAAATACTGCCCTCCCCACCACCTCTAAACATTCATGCAGAGTGGTGATGCTGGGGTATATAAAAGACAAAATCAGACTGTGGATCAAGGAACTGGGTTCCTGGTGTCCTCTCATTTAGTCACATTCTGCAGGACCTCAGTCAGTGGAGGGGGGGGATATTTAATGAAATCAGTCAGGCTTTGGAGAGCTGGGTGAGTTGCATCCAGGGATGGAGGGAAGATAAGCAGGTTTTGTTACAATTAGAAATTACTCTGAAGCATGTCTATTTGATTTTAAATTTAACTCCAATATTTGGAAGCTGTCTGATCTTGGGCAAGTTACTTAATTTTTTGTCATTCAGTTTATTTATTTGTTAAATATGGTCAAATATAGTATATATGCCACCAGGCTGTTATGGGTATTAAACAGTTTACAATTTGTTAAACAATTAGGATAGTGCCTGGCATATGGGACACACAGTAAAAAGGAGAGTTAAATAAACAAGACCTTTATTTAAGGCACACAATTCTAAGTTAAAAATAGGTTCCTCTAAACCCGCAGAACATAAAGAGACTATGAAAAGTCTCCAGTCTATCTGTATTTTTTCAGTCCTCATAATCCCCCATCTAAGATTTCCTGTGAATGCCAGAGATTAAAGTAGAAGGAAATCATCTCTATAACAAGTCTGAAATATATGTTACAAAGGTTAAAAGAAGTAAACAGCTACTGAAAGTTGGCTAGCAGTGCCACATATCAGCCATAGCCTTGAAACTTTAAATTAAGCCTTTTGGAGGTTTATCAAGAAATTGCTCCATTTGAGATTACATTAACATCAGATATCCAGGATGCTGCCTTCTACCTATCAGGAGACTTCCAAAAGAAATATAATGGGAAAGGGATGGGATGAGCTCCTATAAACCTTGTGAAACAAGGTCAGAGGACACAGAAACTTGAGGCTCCTAAGAATGAGGAGGCAAATATCGAAAGAATAGTAAATATGGCTTACCTGAAAAAAGCATCACTCTGGAACCAAAATAATTGTCAGCAAAATTCCTTGACCTTATTAGTTTGCATGTGGAATGTGGCCAGCTGTGTTAGTAAGCAATGATATGCAGCAACTGGGTAATAACGATTTTGATGAGAAAACTGTGTCAATTGTTAGTTGTTTTAAATCCTCTTTGTTTGATCTTGCAGAGGTTCTCTCATTTATCTCATGCAGGCTAAAATATAGTTTATTATGTATTTGAAATATTAGAACTTTTATACCTGGAAAAGTATTGCTTATTTGTTCCATTTGTCTTCTGATGTAATGAAGAACTCTCATATTTTTCAATTATACTACAAAGTGTTGCTTTGTTTTGTTTTTATTTTGTGTTTTCTTTTATTAATTTCTCATTCATTTTTGTCAAGGAAACTATCATGGTACAAAGTATATTGGACCTCCTACTATTGCATCCTTTGGTAATGCAGAAGAACTTGACTGAGTCACTTATTTACAGGACAAAAATATTTTCCTGGAAAATAAGCTTTTTTTTTGTATGTATTTTTTTATTTTTAAATTAAAAAAAAAATGTTAAAGACAACCAAGGGTAGCTAACTCCTAATGTAGCTACTGCTATAGGTGGAATTCATCAAGTTAATTTTTAGAGTGGATGAACGAAAATAAGCTTTTAAAAAAGCATAACTACTTTTTTTTTAGGAAAGACAGAAATTAATTTAACAGATGTATGAACCTGTCAGTCAGAATATAGAGCACTAATATTTGTCATTTAGTTTAAACCTAAGTTTTTTGGGGGGTACATGGTCCAGGAATTGAACCCGGGTGTCCCACATGAAACGAGAGCATTTTATCACTCAACCACGTGTGCACCCATAAACCTACTTTTTTATATAAAGAAAAAAACCTCAAAAGTGCTCTGGCCAAACAGGAAAATATATGCTTTGGTGGATTATTCTTTTTTCAGATTATTATTTTTTAAACTACAAAGAAAGTAGTCAATAATTAATACTTACATTAATCTGTGAGCTTTTGAAGTAAATAGTTTGGAGTTGCTTGCAAATGACTTTTATTGTTCAACATTATGTTTTTGGGACCCAATCATGATAATATGTAGAGATTCAGCTCATTCAACTTAATTTCTGTTTAGTTAATGTTCCAACATATTTTATTTATCCATTTATCCCAATGGATTTATCATTCTTCTCACTGTGAACATTTAATTTGGGTGTTTTTCCCCATAATTTTTCACTACATCTTGGCTTTTGCTTCCTGGATTCCAACAGTGTAATCCATAGAGTTTCCTGTAAAAACTCAATTTCACCATACCACCTTTGAGGAAATTGACTTTATACCAAAGCTTCAATGAATCCCAAAGCTCAGCCTCATTTCCAGTTTCTTTGCAATTTCTTAGGCATCAGCTCCCTATAGTTTCTGCCTGTGTTGATTCTTTAAGAACATCTGTGCCCTGCTATTTTCTTATATTCCAGCCCTACAGGACATATTAGGTGAAATTTATGGAAGTAATCACCTTTACTTCATGAAGTGGGTTTTCAGATGGTACTGTTTTAGTTTTTTAAGGCTGCAAGAATGCACTATATCAGAAATGGAATAGCTTTTATGAAGGGATTTATTAGGCTACAAGCTTACAATTCTAAGGCCACAAAAATGTCCACATCAAAGTATCCAAAAAAGGATACCTTGACTTGAAGAAAGGCCAATGTCTGTTACATGGTGTATTAGTTAGGGTTCTCTAGAGGAACAAAATCAACAGGAAACACACACAAATATAAAATTTATAAAAGTATCTCACATAACCATGGAAACACAGAGTCCAAAATCCACAGGGCAGGCTGTAAAGACACCAACTCCGATGGAGGGTCTGAATGAACTACACAGGAGAGGCTTGCCAGCCAAAGCAGGAAGAGAGCCTGTCTCTTCTGAATCCTCCTTAAAAGGCTTCCAGTGATTAGAATAAGCATCACTCATTGCAGAAGACATGCTCCTTGGCTGATTATAAATGGAATCAGCTGTGGATGCAGCTGACATGATCATGATTTAATTCTATGAAATGTCCTCTTTGCAACTGACAGGCCAGCACTTCCCCAACCAGACAAACAGGTACCATCACTTGGCCAAGTTGACACTGAACCTGATCATGACAGTCCACCCCTTGTTAACTTGGCAGCTATACAAATCACTTTAAGTCATACCTAATTTCTAAATAAAAAACAATAAAACATACATTTTTTCTTTCACCTAACAATACTCAGCTGTCCTGCATATAACTGGAAACACATTAAATCTCTCCAGAATAGAGTGCAAGTCCTTAGGTAATATTCATTCTTAAATTTGATATCTTATAACTTAAGTAGTATAACATGAACAAAACAGCATTACAAGTCCTCATTTCTGTAACTGATCACATGGTTGTAGTTCATATTTATCAATACCTTCTTCCACTACCCATTCCATGTTCCCTTTACCCTTAGCAAGCACTTCAGCTGTCCATGGTTCTTTGCCTGGTGGGGTGACCCAAACCTTCTGAAGTTTCAGAGCCATTGGTAGTCCTGTCTGTATTGGGTTGTTGCAGTTTTCCATTGATTTTAATCACAGAGCACAGTAATACTAAAAGATGCCCCAGGGAATCTCCTATATTCCAAGAAAACTCTTTTTTACCTCCATTGTGTAGTTGCCTTCCTATTTCCCCCGATAGTCAGGGTCAATCACCCCAGACGATAATGTAATCCCCTTGTTGCTTGATGATCCTGGGGCACGAGTAGCTCAAAGTGACCAGGTGGCAGCTTTAAATTTAAGTTCAATGGAATCATTGTTTCTCCTGGTGGAAGCATTCCCCCTTTTGGAACTAAAAACTGTAGACTAACAGAGCTCAGGGTCTCAGGGACAGGAAGCAAAAATTTTCCTCGTGTGTCACTAGGGGTAATAGTGAGTGATACCACTCCCATTTCCACCCCTTGGTTCCTGGACCCAAGGATCCTGGCTATGGAAGAAACAGCACCATACAGCGGATGCTGATTCAGAGCCTATACAGCTTTCTGGAGAATATTACCCCAGCCCTTCAAGGTATTGCCACCTAATTGGCACGATAATTGAGTTCTCAAAAGGCCATTCCAGTGTTTTATCAATCCAGCTGCTTCTGGATGATGGGGAACATGATAAGTCCAGAGAATTCCATGAGTATGTGCTATTCCCACACTTCATTGCTGTGAAGTATGTTCCTTGGTCAGAAGCAGTGCTGTGTGGAATAACATGATGATGGATAAAGCATTCTGTAAGCCCACAGATGGTAGTTTTGGCAGAAGCATTGCATGCAGGGAAAGCAAACCTATATCCAGAGTATGAGTCTATTCCAGTTAGAACAAATTGCTGCCACTTCCATGAAGGGAGTGGTCCAATTTAATCAACCTGTCACCATGTAGTTGGCTGGTCACTGCGGGGAATGGTGCTAATCCCTTCAGGAGGGGGTTGGGTGGTCAACTCCTCAAGGCAGGCTAGAGGTGGGGCTGCTATGTCCTCAGGGCAGACTATTACAGGGTTATCTAGAGAAGACTTAGCATGACCTAGGGTTTCAACCTCACCCTCGACATCATTATCAATCCATATGTCACCATCCCATTTTTCAGGGTCCCACTCCTTTTCAATCAATGCCCTCACTTTAACGGCAGACACCATGCAACATCGAGATTTCAGTTTACGTTGTAAAGTTACTACTCTAACAATATGATTCTGAGCCTGATTTTAAGAGATCTCAAGTCTACAGTTACAGGAAATAAGATTTTCCTTCAGGATACTCATAGAAACTTCTACATCTCTCAGACGGCACTTAACCTTCTCATTTGAAGCTTTAAGCCCATCCCTTTCACTCCTTAATGTATCCAGTGTATCTAACAACAACCAGTCAACATCGCTATACCTCTTATTTCCACAAAACTCCATAAAGGTGTCAAGAACATTATCCACCAGAGTCTGGCTTCATACAAGTGAAGCCTTAGAAGAATCGAATGGTGATATTTTGATTACCTCATCTGCCAAATCACTGCGTGGATTGGGAGTTTGTCATTCTGATTTTGGCAATCAGAGTCCTTAGTGACTTTGAGTCCAGTCAGAGTAGAAAACCAATCATAAAAACCCATTTTTAAGATTCTATTTCTTAAGCACCATTCCTGGTACCAAGTTGTATTAGTTAGGATTCTCTAGAGAAACAGAATCAACAGGAAACACTCGCAAATATAAAATTTATAAAAGTGCCTCACATAATCATGGGAACACAGAGTCCAAAATCCGCAGGGTAGGCTGTGAAGACACCAACTTCGATGGAGGGTCTGGATGAACTACACAGGAGAGGCTTGTCAGCCAAAGCAGGAAGAGAGTCTGTCTCTTCTGAATCCTCCTTAAAAGGCTTCCAGTGTAGATTAAGGATCACTCATTGCAGAAGACACGCTCCTTGGCGAAAATACATTCACTCCATCACAATATCAAAGATTCCTTAAATCATTTCAATTACAATACAAAGAAACAGTACAAAATCTCACAGAAGTCAAAAACATGATCTGTTTTAAGGCAAAAATTCTCCTTTGGCTGTTGACCTGTGAAACTCAGAACAAGTTATCTGTTTACAATATGCAAAAGAGGAACAGTCACAGAATGCTTGCTCCCATTACCATAGGGCAAAATTGAAAGGAAAGCAAGGGTCATTGACCCAAATAGTCCCTTAAACCAGCAGGGCAAACTATCAGATTTCAAGGTTTGAGAATCACTTATCCTTGGGGCTTGAGATAGTGGCAATCCCACCCTTTCCAAGGGTTTACACAGGGTCTCTGTTCTCTCCAAACACTGGGATAAGGGTTGCAATACTGGTGGGCATTGGTACCTTTTTCCTGGTTGTACCCTCTCCAAGAATCAGGACAGCACCTGAGCTCTCTGCTATCTCTGGGATACATGTTCAACCCTCTCAGAATAATGGGGTAGTAGAAAGGCTCTTCCCAATCCCCAAGGAATGTGTTCCACCCTCTTCAAGGCCCACGGCCCCAAAATACTTTCTAAGCAATGAAACAGAAGACCTACCCTCTACTTCTAGTGCAAACTTACCCTCTCCACTTGCATAGGTGATTCTGCTCTCTGGCCCCAAGTATCTTGGATCCATATCTTAGCTTCCACAGTTCTGTCTTTGAAGTTATTTTCCCTTCAATCTGTCTCTTTTCTGTCCCTTTTAGTCCAGACTGGCCATGGTCCCATTTATATAGGTCTCACAAGAAATTTGTCACGTTTTCCATGTGTTATACACAGACCACATCCATCATATAACAAGGTTTTCCATAAATCCTTTCTTTTTCATCTCCAATCCTGACTTGTCATGTAATCGCTGACTGATTCTATGTTTGATTAAATCTGTGGGGCACTATTCTCTGGGGTCTCACTTTCTGAAAGCCCAGAATATTCCAGACCATCAATTTATGATTTCTTTATACACAAGAGGTTAGTTCTCAGCTTATTCTTCTACTGTTGCATTTTACTATAAGCTGCAAGTTGGAATCAAGCAGCATTATCCACATTTAATTTGGAAGTCTCCTCAGCTAAGTATCCCAGCACATGACTGTTAAATTCTCCCTCATATCTAATAATAGTACTTAATTTTGGCAAACTCTCTGCCATTTTAAAACAAAGTTCACCTTCCTTCCAGTTTACAATGACACATTCTTTATTTCTGTCTAAAACCTCATTGGAGGTATCTTTAAAGTCCGCATTTCTACCAACAATTTATTCAAAACAACTCAGGCCTTCTCCATCAAGCATATCACAATTCCTCCAGAACCTTCTCCTTATCTATTTAAAAAGCCATTCCAACATGTTTAATATTTGAAATCCATAGCAGCCCACTCCAGGCACCAAAATGTTTTAGTTTGCTAATGCTACCAGAATGCAATACACCAGAAATTGAAAGGCTTTTATAAAGGGGATTTATTAAGTTACAAGTCTACAGTTCTAAGGTCACAAAAATGTCCAAACTAAAGCATGTAGATAAAGATACCCAGACTCTGAAGAAAGACCAATATCTGTCACATGGGAGGGTATGTGGTTGACATGTGCATCCTATTCCAGATTCTGGTTTCACATGGCTTTCTTAGTCCTGGTGGATCCTCTGGCTTCTGGCTTGTTCAGCATCTCATGGGAAGGCACATAGTGACATCTGCTTGGCTCTGTATCTCCAGATGTCCATTTCTAGGCATCTGTGTCTGCTCTGAAGCAAGTCCAAATGTTTCTCCTTTTAAAGGATGCTATTAAACTAAACAAGACCCACCTTCAATGGGTGGAGTCACATCTCCATCTAATCAAAAGGCCACACCCACAATTGTGCACAGCACGTCTCCATTGAAGTAATTTAATCAAAGCATCATGCCCATGTTTGAATGGGTCAATATCCATGGAAACAATCTAATCAAAGGTTTCCACCCTAGACAATAGGTCTGCCCCCACCAGATTGAATTAGGAAAAGACTGTGACTTTTCTGGGGTACATAACAGTTTCAAACTTTTATACACAGGTACTGAGCCTTAAAAGGAACCAAGCAATGAACCAAAGTCACTAGGGCCAGCAACTTGTGCTTAATCCTTTAGATTCAGTCAACTCCTCCTGTATGCCTGTTCATGCCCAGCACCAAAGAAAGAACTCTATATTTACTAGGAGCAGAAGGGAATCTACTGAGTTATTTCTATGGGTAGGAGGATAGATGAAGGAGGAAGACAACTTTGAATGAAAGATTGGAATCATCTGGATTTAGGGAGCTCAGGTATCTTTCCATCAATACACAAAGCCATAAACAACCAGTTCCCAGCAGAATCACCTAACCAGGAATAACCAGCTTACCTTTGCATATGCATCTGAGTGGAGAACGCTGTTGATCCCACTGCTGATTCAGTCACCAGCTGGGAAAGCCGTTTTGTCTCATAGATATTTTTCAAGGATGCATCACCGCCTTTCAGAAATATCTTTGATTTTTTCCTTGATAGACTTTCCCCATCTGTGAAATGTTTGTGGAGAAACGAATAAGCTATCTGCCTAATGTCATCAGTAGAACTGACACTCACTGAAGGTCCCATGATTCCATTCGTCTTGTTACATATTGTATTTGATTCCTATGGCTCCTATAACTAATTACTACAAACTTGGTGGCTTAAAACAACAGAAATTTATTCTCTTACAGTTTTGGAGATCAGAGTGTGAAATTAGTATCTGTGGAACAAAATCAAAGTATCAGTAGGGTTGTTTTCCCTCTAGGGCTTTGTGGGGAATCCATTCCAATATCTGGTACTACTGGTATTAGTTGGATGTGGCCACATCACTCCAATCCTCAGTTTTGTTCTCTAACTCTCTCTCTGCTCCATATTTGCCTTGCTTTCTCCTCTGTGTGTATGTATTAAATCACCCAATTTCAGCATCAATGTGGAGAGAAACCTGAAGGTCACCTATAGTTCTCTTCTTTTATCTCATAGCCTTAAGTCAGAGACAAGACCACTAAAATTTGTGATCTTTGACCTTAAATTTCAACCTCAGCTAAGTAACCTAACATTTTGTGCCTTAGTTCTATCACATGCAAAATTGTGTTACTTATTTATAGTACTTGCTTCACAGGTTATATTGGATGATTAAAGAAGTCAACATGTGTAAAGTTTGTATAAAATGGCTGGCACTTGGTCGACATTTAATAAATGTTGTTATTATAATTTGAATGAGAACAGTGCCCATTCATAAATGAAGGGCTCTGAGTGTCAAAAGACTTAAAGCAATCTATGAGACACTCCATTCCAAGTATAAGCACATTAATTGTAACAGGGAGAGTATGGGGGCAGAACTTAAAAATTATGCCATTTTTTTCTCTGTCTACAGATGAAGTCTTCAAGACACCATTTTGTAAATAATTACTAGAATGACTTCCTTTAGTAATGTTAATTCAAGAAATATAGTCACATTTTTACCATGGAGACTAAGCACTGATATTACCAGCCTTTTCCTCTCCTGTGATTTAATATGATCAGGTCTCAGAAGGTCAAAATTTGGGACGGGATCAGGCCAATTTTCACAGAGAATTCGGGGACTTTCTGAAAGGTAGAGTTCCAATATCTTAGATTCTTTTCCACTGAAGGTGACTTGAAACTGGTTTCTGAAAGGGCATATAGAGAAAGGGATCCACAGGAGGGTCATTCAGCAATCATAGTAAAGGTTCCTCTTCATGTTTTGCTGTTTTTGTTAAGGTGGGTCATAGCTCTTCCATTGGATCCAAGTGTTCTGAAGCATGGGTTTACTGAAAATTTCATTAGGTAGTTTTTTCTGATCAACTGTGCTGGTTTGAAACTGTTGTGAACCACAGAAAAGCATGTTCTTTAATCCTCATTCAGTATCATGGGGTGGGATCTTTTTGACTAAAATGTTTCCATGGAAATGTGACCCACCCAATTGTGGGTGGGGCCTTTTGATTAGGTTGTTTCCATGGAGATGTGTCTCCACCCTTCAATTTGGGTTGCTTATTGGAGTCCTTTAAGAAGGAAACATTTTAGTAAAAAGTTTCAGAGCTGACAATACAGAAATATTTGAAGATGCAGAAGGAAAACACCTCTGGAGAAGCCATTTGAAATGAGAACTCAGAAGAGAAAGCTAGTAGACATTGCCATGTACCTTCCCAACTGACAGAGAAATCCCTAACATAATCAGCCCTTTCTTGAATCAAAGTATCTTTTTCTGGAACCCTTAGTTTGGAGATTTTTATGGCCTTAGAACTGTAAACTTCTAACTTAATTAATTCTCCTTTATAAAAGCCATTCCATTTCTGGTATATTGCATTCTGGCAGCTTTAGCAAACCAAAACACCCCCATTCTCCAATACCTTCCTGGACTTCTTCATTCCTGGACTCCTTTTGCCAGATACAAGACACTTTTATTTTTATTAGAGTAGGCTTAACCTGAATGTTTTGATAGAGGGATGAGTAAAGCAAGAGAAAGAGAAGAGGATATCATGAAAACACTTGAAACCTTATAGAAATGTGGGAGAGCAAAGCTTTTAGCACCTTCTGTTCAGTAGGGGAACCAGTTTTCTACCTGTCCCCAGGACTTGAGAAATCTGTAGGTTTTCATACACCTTAGGAACTTGGCAGTTGGACATGGATGCTTTTAGATCTGAGGGAGAATAAACAGCCTATGTTGACTTTGTAACACGTCCAATTATTGCTTCTCCCCATGAGAGCACAACAGCTCATTTGGAGCTTGGAGGTGTTGGGAGCCATCAGTTTGAAGCTGGCAAGACACTGCTACCAGCTGTTCTCACGTCATACTAAAATCCAGAGAGCTGCTGGGATCTCCTGAAAACATCTCCCACTTTCTCCATAAGTTTTCCTGAGCTTGACTCAAGTGAGAGCTGGCACTACTGGGATAGAAAACAGATGGAATATATGATTTGCAGACTTCAGATTATGCTGGCAGATGGGGGTGGAGGGGTGTGGAGGGAGCCTGGAATCTAAGTGTTGACATACTACATTTAGTAAGCTGCCGCCATGCACATATTTTGTTTAATTAGCAGTTTTTGTAAGCCACAAGCATATGCTTTGTCACTTCTTGTTGTTTTAATGGTAAGCTATTATGTACTTTCTTCAAATCTTACATCTTCTTTGAGTGAGTTTTGCTGATAATCACCAAGTAGATACCATATGCTATCCCCAACTTTTTTTGCACTTGCCCCCGCACCCCACCATCTCTCAGGTCTTAATATCCTATAAATAGGCACTGAGGGGAAACATAAAAGGAAAGGAAGATGGTCTGCTATTCAGTTCCCTTATGGGCATGGAGTCAAGAAATACGCCACAAGAATGCTCTACCACAAAAATAATCTAATTATTATTCAAAGCAAAAAGACAATCCATGGTAAATTCTGTTAAGAGAGGCAGTAGAAGCCATAGGTTCACGATGGAGTGTGCAAGACAGACTCAGAGAAATCCCACAACAAATCCAAGCAAAGAGTTAGAGAACAGACCAAGAGTGCCACTAACAAGATTAGGGGCTGTTGTAGTTTGTTAGCCGCTGGAATGCAACACACCAGAGATGGATTGGCTTTCAATTAAAGGGGATTTATTTAGTTAATGTATAGTTCTTCAGAGGAAAGGTAGCTAACTTTCAATTGAGGTTTTTTTCTTACATGGGAAGGTACAGGGCGCTCTCTGCTGGTCTTCTCTCCAGGCCTCTGCTAGTGCTGAGATGAATATGTTGAGCTGCTTGGGCTGTGCTAAGTTGAGCATTCTCATTTAAGCACCAGCCAATTAAATCAAACATCATTCATTGCAGCAGGCACACCTCCTAGCTGACTGCAGATGTAATCAACAACAGATGAGGTTCACATGCCATTGGCTCATGTCCCCAGCAATGAAATAGGCATCTTCATCTGACCAAGTTGACACCTGAATTTAACTACCACAGGCACTGATGCTGAATTGAAATTTTTTCGATGTAAAGGTTCCTTGTCTGGGCTCTAAGGCCATCAGATTGCACCAATGTGTGACCAACAAATTAGGTAACATCGGCCAATTCACTAACTCAAGCTCCTATCCCACTTGACTCTTTGGAAACTAGGCATTTATTTCAACCTTCTTGTGTCATTCTGGCAATCTACATGGAATACGTGCATGCTTCACAAAACCCTCCTAGCATTATTGCTTCCTTAGAGAAGCCTTTGTATTTATATCACTTGGTTCCTTTTTCAGTTCTGCCATGGGCCATCTCCAAATAATTGCTGGATCAGCTTCTTTCAGGTTTCTATTTCTTTTTCTTGTATGACTTCATAGCAAACATGGAGACAGACCTTTACTTACTTAAGCCAAGTTTTGTTTAAAACACTTTAATGATGAATGAAGGAAGAAGACAATGGAAGGTTAATTACAATGGTGAGATGTGGACACTCTAGTATCCCGAAAGGTCCAGGCCACTTCTTATCCCTTTCTGCTTCCCCTCTCCGGTCTGCAGCCTGATGCTATGAGCCAAGGACCAGCTTATTTCACCAAAATGTTAGTACTCCAGAACACTGCTTCTCAAACTATAATGTGCATTGAAATCACTTAGGATCTTGTTCAAATGTACATAATGATTCAACTGGTCAGAAGTGGGGCCCAAGAATCTGCATTTCTAGTAAACTATCCTTGGTGATACTGGAGACCACATTTAGAGGAGTAGGACCTACAGCATGCTCTCCTTGTAAAGAATTTAAAGTCAAACAATAGTAGGCTTATAAAGAAGAAAGGCATTTTTGTCCCACAAGTTTGAAGTCTACTTCCCATGCTTTTAATTCCTTTCTTAGATCTCATGTTGCCTGATGGTGGTTGACAGTGGATACCCCATCCCTACCTATTGCTACAAAACATACTCAGAATAGAATATAATAAAAAAAAATCATGATATTCCCCAGGATTACTCAATGGACCCTGGTTCAGACTGTGCCTGCTCAGGCCCAGGCCATTCTCTTTGTTCACTTCTATCTTAAAGTGAAGATCAGTTCTTGGCATTCTGGGAAAAATGCTTGAACAAACACTCTCTGTCTTTCTGTCTCTGTCTCTTTCACACACACACACACATACACACACACACATTTGTATATGGTTTAGAAGTAATAAGCAGGAACAAGATGCTTAAAACAAACCATCCACATACAGATACATTCCTCCACTGAAACACATCATGGCCAGAAACATAACTTTGTTACAGCATGCAGTCAGTTTAGAGGACCAAATAGAACACTAGGTTCCAGTTTAAGATGTTTGAATTCAGGTTCAACAATGGCCTTTTGCCACAAATATGAACCACATCTACCTTTTAGTAGGTAGAAGGTATTAAATATTCTTAGTTGCATATTAGCAAATCACCTCAAAACAAAGTGACTTAAGTAACAAACACATCTTTATCTCACAGTTTCTGTGACTCAGGAATTTGGGTGTACAATGATTCTCACAAAACTATGATCAAAGTATCAGCAGGGCTACAGGCTCATCTGAAGGTTTAACAGAAAAAGGATTTGATTTCAAACTCACTTACATCAAGGCTTCACGTCCTTGTGATGATCACTGGATGTTTCTCTCAGTTCCTTACTAAATGAGCTTTTCCAAATTTCTGTCCACATTGGCAGCTCATACCATGTAAACTCTCAGAGTGAACAAGAGAGAGGCAAGAGAGAAGTCATGATCTTTTGTAATCTAATCATGAAAGTGTCATCCCATCACTTTTTCCTTGTTCTGTTGATTGGAAGCAAGTCACTAGGCCATCTCACACATGAAAGGAGAGAATTACAACAATTAAGTCAAAACATGATTGTAGAGGCAGGAATCATTGGGGACAATCTCTGAGACTACTTACCAAAATGACCAAATATTTGAAAATGTAGGTTTTCTCATTCTTTTAATGAAGGTTTCTATATATATATATACATATATATATTATATATATATGTATATAATATATATAATATATAATATATATTATATAATATATATATATATATATATAATATATATATATATAAATAGGAGAAATTCTAACTGATTGTTTCATTTTATTGCCACCAGAAGGGTACCTTGCATTCCATTCCCCCTTCATGGCAGAATTCTGAGGGACAAGTAAAGCAAAAAGACTGATACCATTGATATCACAGTTTCCTTCCCAAACAAGCATTCTCGATTGGTATATTGTCTCTGGTGTTCTACACATTATTGGTGCCCTGTGGTTATTGATGTGAATTGAATTAGTTCATAATTTTAGATACTGAAAGGAGCAAGCTGAAAGGTGAGGTAGGATTGGCTCAACCCAATGTGGGATGGTTTCATGTGTGATTTTTAATGTGATTGGGTCTTCCTCCCACCCCCTTGCTCTTTTCTGATAATCAGCCCATTTTATGGTTAAAATTATGCCATGCAAAATTCCTTTCTCTGCATAGTCTCTGACTTCTCTTCTAACACCTCAGCATGCCTCCTGAGGAGTCATTCCCCTTCTTTCATTCAGCCTCTTGAGAGAATAATCAATGGTACTCAGAAGTCAGGGGAAGAAAAGAGCTGAGGAGTGGACATGTTCCTGCTCCCCTCCATCCTCTCAAGACTGTGTACCCCAGAACAGATTTTTACTCTATCTCTCAAAGTAGTACAGATTTGTGATACTTTGGTCTTGACCTTTTTTCATAGAAAATAGCCTTCTTGTCCTTTCCTCAAATGGAAGAACTTTACTAATAGTTTCTAAGGAGAAGAGTAAGGACTTGGGTAAGGAAAAGAGAGATGAAACCTCTTTGCTAACAAGACAAATGAATTATGATATTGTCCTTTCATGGGCCTAAGAAAGGGAGCTTTCCAGGGACAAGCAGTTGGGCTGCTTGAGTTTCTTAAGGCTACTGAGCTGAAGAGGGGTTGCCTGTTTCTTTCTGGAATTTCCCATCTAAGCTGCAAGCTTTACTAGTGGGTAAGGATTTTATTTTGTTCCCACCTTCTGAAAAATTTAGGCTACAATGTTACTGCAGTTTTCTCAAAGGATGAACATGGTGATGAGGCAGGGGCTTTTTCTTGCCTGGGGTGACGAACAACAGAGGAAGAAGGCAATTCTCCAATAGCCCATTTTTAACCTCAAACCTTCAAGGTTAAAGAACTGAGCATGTAGTGGAAGTAAGATGCACTCTACAGGCTGTGAGATACTTTAAGAGCCAGAAATTTTGGCCCCCTCATGCTTCTGCATTAACAGGAGTAAATGTACTAGCTGTGGTGATCAGTTGTGATTATTAGAGGGAAGTAGGATTGCTGCTATAAACCTGAGGTAAAGAAGAGTGTACCTGGGATACAGGAGAGCCCTTAGGGTGGCTCATTGACTTCACTGATTAAAGTCAGTGGAAAACTGCAACAACCCAATCCAGTCAGGACTATTAGTGGCCCAGAAATGAAGTTTTGGGTCACCTCGCAAGGCTAAGAACCATGGCCAGCTGAAGTGCTTGCTGAGGGTAAAGGCAATATGGATTGGATAACAGAAAAAGGTAGTTATAAATCAAGCTACAACTATATGACCAGTTGTTATGAATTTGTTTGCATATATACATAAATCAAATATCTTTGCTTTCATCCCTCTCTCATCCCCTTATCAGATAGTGTAAGTTATATTAAGTGTATGCATAGTATTTAAACCAGAGGATGTCAAGTTTAAAAGTGAATACTACTCAAGGACTTGCATCCTTTTGTGGGAAAGGGTTGGTGTATTTCCAGTTGTATACAAGACAGTTGAATTATGTTAGGTGAAAATATGGTTGTTATTGTCTTTATTTAGAGATTAGATATGGTTTAAAGAGATGTGCATGTGGGCTAAAATGGCAAGGGAGAGTGAACTGTGATGTTTAAGCTCATGTGTTAACTTGGCTAGGGTACTGTGTCCAGTTGTTTGGCCAAGCAAGCACTGAGTCCCTGATTGTTACTGTGAGGGTATTTCATGTATTTAAATCATCAGCCAGTTGACTGCCTCTGTGGGTGATTACATCTACCGTCAACAAAGGAGATGGCCTTAAGCAATGAAAGAAGTCTTCTCATCCAATGTTTGCAACCCTAAAGCCAGAACTGAGGATTTCAGCAGTCAGAAAGTAAAATTTCTATCTGTAGTTCAGCCATCCAGCTTCTCCTGGGGACTTCATCAAACTTTCATTGGAGATTCCAACCTGTGGCTTCTGCTGAGAAATTCAGCATCACCATTGGATTCCCAATTTGCAGCTTGTCCTACAGCTTGTCCTACAGAATTTGGACTTGCCAATGCCTATGGTTGTGTTAGCCAGTTCTTATAATAAATATCTAGATCTAGATATTTAGATTTAGATCTATCCTTCTATCATCTATCTAACTGTATCTTCTGTTGGCCCTGTTTTTTCTCGAAACTCCTGACTAACACATATGTTAACAGTAATCAAAAGAAAGAGGGAATGACTACACTGATATCTGACAAAGTGCATGGGGTATACCAAAGTTAAAGGGAGTTACTTCATAAAACGTTAATTTATCAAGAGGACATAAAAATTCTAAGGTTATATGAATCTAATAATAGAACTTCAAATCAGATGAATATTAATTAAAAAAACAATAAAACTGAAAGTGCAGAAGACTCCATAATCATAATTGAAGATTTTAGTAACCCTATCTCAGTAACTGAAAGAAAAAATAGGAAGAAAACTTAAAGGAATTTTGAGAAACTAAACATCCTCAAGGAAGATATCCCCAAATAATTTTATAGTACCCTACCCATCAAGAGTGGAACATACACTCTTTTCGAGTGCAAATAAAATGTACCAATATGGACCATTTTAGGGTCATAAAACAGTCTCAATAAACCCAAAGATAGTTATTTGAAAAAGGCAATAAAAATTGAAAAATCTCTACCCCAACTGATGGATAAAAGAAAAGATGAAATGCCAAGAATGACAGCAGGACATCACTACAAATCCCACTGGCATTAAAAGACTAATAGGGTAATATTATGGACAAATTTATGTCAATGAATATAGTAACTTAGATGAAAAGGATAAATTACTTGAAAGGCACAAACTGTCAAAGTCACTAAAGCTTTCCCATGACAAACGACTCCAGTCTGAATAGCTTCACTGGTAAGTTCTACCACACATTTAAGGAAGAATTAACATTCAATTCTATATAAATTCTTCTAGAAAATAGAAGAGGAAAGAACAGTTCGCAAATCATTTTATATGGCCCTCATTATCCTATTATGAAAACCTAAAAACGACATTATAGTATGTCTCAGAGATATTGTGGGTTTGATTTCAGACAACCATAACAAAGTGAATTTCACACACAAAAAAGGTGATTCACAGTAACTTTTTGGTTTCCTAGTCCATATCAAAATTATGTTTAGACTACACTATAGTCTACTAAATGTGCAACAGCATTATGTCTAAATAAATAATTTGCATATCTTAATTAAAATGTTTTGAAGAGGCATTAAGTGAACACGTGTTGTTAGAAAAATGGTGCTGATAAACTTGTTTAATGCAAGGTTATCACAAACCTTAAATTTGTAAAAATTGCAATATCTGAGAAGCACAGTAAGGCAAAGCACAATAGAATGAAAAATAAACTAATTTTGTATATATTTTAGAAGTTCACCTACTGTCTGAGATCAAAGGAAGAGGGTTTATTTTGTCCAAAACTTAAACTTTCTGTAGGACACAATCTAACTTAACCTGCATGGATAGCTCATTTTAGTAACCGAAGCACAAGGAGCTCAGAATGGGAATGAAAACTAATAATTCTGTATAGCTTAATGTAATACTTTGATACATTCCAGAGACTGTTGGGCAGATAATTAAAAGTATTGGCAAAGTCCCTTGAGGAACTGGAGAAAAAAATGACAGAATTATTAAACTTTTCCACATGGGAAATCCCTGATACTCTCTCAAATGTTAAGAACTCCCTGGTATTAGTACAAGCCCTTGATCCTGAGGATTGTTCTTACAAATTTATTTCTGTGGTGAAGAAGCTAAGCCTAACTATAATTATGTTTAAGTGTTGTTCCTGGAAAACCTCTTATGTAACTCAGATATGGACTCTCTCTCTCTCACTAAACCCACTCTGCAAGGAAAATTATTACCCTCCCCACTAGATGGGACATGACCTCCAGCAATGAAAGTCTCCCTGGAAACGTGGGACATGATTCTCAGGAACGAGCTGGCCCTGACACAATGGAATTGGCAATACTTTCCTGACTGAAAAGAAATGTAATAAAATGAGGTATCAGTGGCTAGGAGAGTTCAAATAAAGTCAAGAAGGTTTTCTGAAGGCTACTCTTATGTAAGCATCAGCTAGATATAGCTAATTACTATTGTCTGCCAAATCCCAACTATTATCATTCCTGTTAACCCTAAAGAACACCTGGGGCTTTATCTGAGATTCCACAAATGTTTCATGTATTAAGTTTACTCTCCAGAAACCTACAACCTCCAGATTGTTCCTAGGCCAGATAAGTGCTGAAACCCAGTTGGAGCAGCCTCTCCAAAAACATCAAAAATTCCATTCACTTATTCCATAATGTTGATATCCCTTTTCAACATAAAAAAGTTAGAAGGGGCATAGCCCAAATATCCAATCAGGAGAAGGATCATAGGAGAAGGAGGAATTATAACAGAAAAGATAGGATTTAACAAACAAGTATGACTGCTGAACTAGTATTTTTATATTTCTTTTAGTTTTCAGTGTTTTGGAGCAGCTAGAAGGAAAAACAATAACCCATAACAAAATTTTAAGTCTGTTCTGTAACTGTTGTTAAAATGTACTTTGAAATTTAGTGCTTTTTTTGTATGTATGCTATATTTCACAATAAAATACATTAAAAAGGAGAACTAAACACCAATACACCTCAGGAACAATGATGCACAATTTCCAATAAAAATTTACCAAATTGACTCATATTAAAAGAATAATTCATCATGAACACTAGATGCTTTATCTCAGAAATACAAGGTTATATTAACATTTAAAAAATCAATATAATTTTTCATATTAACAAACTAAAAATGATAATTTTAATAAATGTAGATAAGAATTTGACAAAATTTAACAGTATTTGTGATAAACTAGGATCAGAAGTATTGAATGTCCATATGTAAAATAAGTTAACCTTGACCTATACTTCAGACTTATTATAAAAATCAACTCAAATTTGGTATGTTGGACATGATAAAAAACTAAAACTTCTACCCTTCTTGCGATACTGTTAAGAAAATGAAAAAGTAAGCCACAAAATGAGAGAACATGTTTCTAAAACACATATTTGAAAAGGACTGCAATCTATGCTTAATAAAAAACTCTTATAAATCAGTAATAATAATTTTTTATTATTATGAAATAATAATAAAAATCAGTAATAATAAGACAAACAACCCAATACAAAATGGACAAGAGATTTAAACACTCATTGCACTAAAAAGATATATAAGTGGCAAATGCACATCTGATAAGTTTCTCAACATCATTAGTTATTATAGAAAGGTAATGGAATGTCAATACATACCTATGAGAAATGGCTGAAATCAACAAGACTGAGCATACAGAGTGTTGGTGAGAATATGAAGCAAATAGAACTCTCATACACAGCTGATGTGAATGTAAGATAATATAACCCCCATAGAAAATTGGCACTTTTTTAAAAAGTTAAGCATACACCTTCCATACAACCCGCTCCTAGCTATTTACACAAGAGAAACAAAATCATTTGTCTTCACCTAGACTTATATACCAATGTTAACAGAAATGTTATAGATAATGGACAAATGGCAAAAACAAACCCCTACTCAAATGCACATCAACAGGAAAATAAACAGTTGTGCTACATCTACATAATAGAAATAGAATATTACTCAGAAATAAAAGTAAATTAATTCCATATACTTGCTAAACATAGTTGAATCTCAAAATGATTATGTTGAGTATAAGAAACCAGGAATATAACACATGGTATACAATCCCATTTATACAGCATTCTAGAGAATGGAAATTATATTTGTCTGCAGTGAGAGAAAGCATATCAGTAGTTTCCATGGACGAGGATAGGAAGGATTGAGAAGGTTGAGAAGTGAGGGTTGGGGGTGGAAGAGGAAACGTTTGTTAGTGATAGATATGTTCATTATCTTGATTGCTTTGATGATTTCATGGGTGTATACATATGGCAAAACATATAAAATCATAAAACATGCAGTTTATTATACTTTAAATATACTCTGATAGAGCTATAAATACAAAATAAACAAAATAAAAAGACTTCTTCAGATCAAAGATTGATGGGGAGGTTACAAGCACCGAGTTTGGGAAACAAGAAAGAATCAGGAATTAAGAACCTGGACCTAAACACACAGGAAATTTCATGTATATGAGCAATTTCAATATTATGCACGATGTGAGAACCACCAACTGAACTTCCAGCACCACGAGACCCCCAGGTTCATAACTATCATGAATGAATTCTACCTGCTTCCTTTTCTTTTTTCCCCGCATCCTGGCTGAGGCATCCTATTAGCATGTCACTATGATATCCCAAGACCCTGGTTCCCAATGAGCTGGAAGACTGGAGGTTCTACAGCATTTACTTCTCTCATGGCAGCTGTGAATCTGCTTCCCATTGTGAACTACGCTAAGGGGTCGTCTCTGAATATATACGATGCATTCTCACTCTGCCACAAGAAAAAAGAAAGTAAATGAATCTCTAGGCATTCATTTCATAGGTTCTAATAATTAAAAAGCATTCACTTCATAGGTTCTTATAATTAAAGCTTCCTCTCTTAGTCCCTCTTACTTCTTCTTTCTGGGTATAGAAATTTGCAACACATCTGCCTGGGTCTCTAGTTGTCTAGGGACACAGCAGAACTACCCAATTCGGACTCCTTCTTTGCTTATATGACATGTATTTCCATTTGCAAGATTTGTTCCCTCAGTTCCCTGCGATGAGCTACTTTAGTAGACATTCGATCTTAGAGGATGTTGGAGTAGATTAAACATTTTTATTTTCCAGTGTCTTTTCTAACATCTGTTCCCGGAAGCAAACAGTGCTCGCTGGTATTTTGTTCTGGGCTGGTCCAACTCTCCCTCTAGTGGCAGTTTCTTTAATTCTCCCACAGTTATCCAGGTTGTCTAAACTTGAGAGCAGCAGCACTCAAAATTTTGACTGCAATTCATAATAAGAAATCTACTTTATATCTCAACCCTGTTTAAACATATATACATATAAAGGAAAGAAAAATTTCACCAAACAGTATTTAGAGCACCTCTGTATAATTCTGTAATATTTGTTCTATTCTAGCTTAGTCTCCTTTCATTTAGGAAAATTATGTGGGATCTTCCTAACTAAATTGATTTAATCAACCAATAAGTGGCAACCCATGCTTCAAAAACCAATACTTATTACTAATATTAATATTGGTTAACCTTGTGATCGATTCATAGGTATTTCTCACAGACAGACAGACCCAGACATGCACACAAACCCCTTCTGTGATTAAATATCTGATGAGTTGTAACATAAAGCATGCAAAGACTTGGAAAAGTTCTGCATTAAAGAAACCTGTTTAACTTTGCGTAACTCATTGTTTCCTGAATTTAACCATGAAGGAGTATTTCTAAAACACACCCACAAGCAACAAAACTAAACAATCATATGAGCAACTTATGAAATGAGTATTCTAAGGAATGGAGTTTACTTTAGACATGAAAAATAATCAACATATAAATCCAAATTCAAAAAAGGCACATAAATTGTAGCAGAAACCTATGCAGTTGGTGGGTAATGATATCCCAGAGGTGGGTTTTAGAAGCTAGTTAGGAAGAATAGACAAAAGTAGTTTGAGGGTGAAATATTTGGAATTTGGAAGGGAAGAATTCTGTTAAAACTAAAAGGTATGAATCATCTGTTTTATTCAGAGATGGTGTAGAATATGGTCCCTAGTTCATTTAACTCTCTTCTTCTGAAGTTTCTCATACCTTTATTCCTTTCATGTGGCTTTGTCTCCAGCAGGACAGATGTCTACTGTAGAGGGGAATGGAAGCCCCTGGGGGCCTGGTGGGGATCTGCTGATTCAACTTCAGAAAGGGTTTTGTCTCATTGGCTGATTGACTGGCCAAAGTCCAAATTATGAGTTAAACACATAGTTTCAGAAACAGAGAAGAATTGGACAAAAAACAGGGAAAAGTGAGCACAGTCGGAAAACTCCTGGAAGTCTGGAGAACAGTGCAAGGTCAGAGCACAAGGCTACTTGGAGCAACATGTCCATTCAGGGAAGGATATATGGATCAGATAATAAGCCACGGTCAGAGAGAGAGGCAGAAACCGAGAACTGTCTTGTTCTCTGTAGTAAACTTCTATCAGTATGCCTGCTTGCCCTCATGTCTAAAAACTGGACCTCATGCACAGGGTCTACTTAAGAGGTGGATGTAGTTCCCATAATAGTACAATGTGACCCTAATCTCTGAACTAGCCATAGTTGAAACAATCATATGTTTTGCTGAAACTGCATTTGTTCACAGAGATTACAGTTAAGGCTTTGAATCCCTAGAGTGAAAAATTTGGTAGAATTATAACATGTTGGGTCATGTTTGATCACTCTTCTTGTATCCCCAAAATGAGTGAACTGGTTGGCTGAAAGAGAAGTGTGAACCAGACCCAGAGAGAGAGATGGTAAGAAAAGAAAAAAAAAGGAGAGAGTAATCTCATTTCCTGACTTTGTTTTTTCTTTATCTAATCTTCACAAAACTCAGCCATATGTCCTAATCTTGGGTGTATTGATATAAACTATTCTTCAAGAAAAAGAGAGAAAAATCTCCTTTTGCTTGAGGAAGTTATAATGCATGTCTGTTTTTTCATACCCAAAAAATCCTTAACTGAGCCAATCTTAAAGAAGCCTGCTTCTATCTTAGGCTGCATAAAAGACAAAGCAAGTTGTCAGTATCACAACGGCAGGACTCCAGAAGCAGAATTTATGGGAAATTCAGACACTGGATATAAAAGAGTTAGAATGCCAAAAAGTTAATAAAATACAACTTGGAAATGTTTTTGATCTCACACCTTCACTTGAGCTTTGGCTGTTTCTTGTACAAATTGGAGGCATCAGGGGCTCAAATGCAAATGACACAACTCCCACTTTTTCCCCAAGAATAGTAGATGAAGATGTTAGAGGGAGAGAAAATGGATTAAAAATATTAGAAGGGAGGGGGTATTTTTATCAACTGCATCTAGAGAAGTAGCACTCTAGACTGGCTGGAAGCATTAAGTATGGAGAATTCAATCACAGTAGATACAGGGGGAGTGGAGAGAAGAATGCATGGCTACTTCTGTTCTAGATTTAGAAAAAAAAGTTCTTGGGAATTCACAAGAAGAAAAGTATAAAAAGTTTGGTTCATAAGCTTGTCTTGAATAACCACTATGAATTTAGGAATATATCCTTGAGATCTGTATTTCAGGAACTTACATATGACTCTAGGTGTAACAGATACTATCAATTGACATGGCCACAGCCATTCTCTTTTACTTTTGATAACAAAGACCCTATTTGTGTGGGAGGCAGTATGTTTAGTCTTAGGAGATTAATTTTGATTTATCTAAGCAAACCATGGCAATCCCATTTCCTTTTCTGATGGTTGATTTAAGAGTAGAACTGTGAGTCAACTTTGGCCAATGAGTTGTAAATTTTTGTCTTCTGGGACTATGTGAGGAAAAAAAAATCACCCTAATAAGAAAGTGTAGGGAAAGAAAGACTTCTTTTTTTTAAACCTCCTCTTCCTTTCTTTACTGCATTGAAAATTGACATATCAGAATATGATTCTTAGCATGCTTTGGCTGTTTTATGTTGATGAGAGAGAGCCTAAGAGAACCATAGTGATGCTAACCTAGAGATCTGACATCCATGAGTTTCTGATGAACTCTAGATAAGCCCATCCCCAGAGTCCTTAAGTGAATCAATAAATCTTTCTATATTTTAAAGCTTCTTTTGGATGTTTTATAGCCAAAAACATCATAACTGATATAATTGGTGAGGGGATGCAGAAGCAAATCCAGTGGAGGGAAAGAAACCCCCAGTTTGACCAAGGTCATATGGTAAGTAAAATAGCAGAAACTTAAAGGACTGAAGGTAAACAGCAATAAAAACAAGCGTCACATTGGAAATTCTAGATTAGACCCAACAGTGGTCTGTCTAAGCAAAGTAAAGGAACCAAGAAGTACTCGTATTTCAGTTTGTGCGGTGGACATTCTGCGGGTAGGGGTGGTTATGTGTTGTTCTTTAAGGGACAGTGGGATCTCTACTTATTTCACAGGCATGATGCCTTGAATCCAGTGTATAACCCTCTAGAGATCCCTAAATCCATGTAAGTGAAGAAATGAGTAATAGGCAGTTTGTGGCATAATCTGGGAGTATCAGATATTTTGCCACCCAACTGAGTACTCTGGTTCTGTAATGCAGAATGTTATTGCTTTAATGCTCTGCCAAGCACTTTTTGTTTTATGCTTTGTACTATGTTGTTAGAGTTAAGAGTGTCATGTATTGTTTAATTCAACTGAGAAAGCACACACAAAATAGTAAAGTCTGGAAGTAAGTAGAGATAACATTCTAAGTTTTAGTTCACAGCAAAGATCTTGGGGATAGTGGAAAGTAGAAACAAAGCATTAGCAAAGCTAACTGAGAAAAACCTGGATGAAAGGGAGTGGATTGTGGACAACTGCTTCAGTGCCTGCTGGTGCTTTCAAATCTTCCTGGGCTGGAAGGGCATTGCAGTTTTTGTCTCTTAAAAAATGAGGGGCAGCCAAGATAGAGAATGGAGAAATAGCAGAAATTGAACCCTGTTTTTGACTTCCAGTCTGTCATGGTCAGGTTCATGGGTCAACTTGGCCAAGTGGTGGTACCTGTTTGTCTGGTTGGGCAAGTGCTGGCCTGTCTGTTGTGATGAGGACATTTCATAGAATTAAATCATGATCATGTCAGCTGCATCCACAGCTGATTCCATTTGTAATCAGCCAAGGGGAGTGTCTTCTGCAATGAGTGATGCTCAGTCTAATCACTGGAATCCTTTTAAGGAGGATTCAGAAGAGACAGGCTCTCTTCCTGCTTCGGCTGGTGAGCCTCTCCTGTGGAGTTCGTCCAGACCCTCCATCGGAATCGTTGGCTTCACAGCCTGCCCTGCGGATTTTGGACTTTACGTTCCTGTGATCACTTTTATAAATTTTATATTTGAGAGTGTTCCCTGTTGATTCTGCTTCTCTAGAGAACCCTAACTAATACACAGTCCAAGGCTGTATTTTATGTCCATTGTCCATTGCTCAATTGAAATTGTAGGCAAGGATAATAACGGTGATCAATAAGAGAGTTCCAAAAGCAGAACCAGCCTAGGAAAGGCCCCAGGGCTTCCCATAGATCAACACTGCCAATGTCTTCAAAATCCTACCTGCTTGCCTTGACTTAACCCATTGAAGCTAAAAGCCATACCTTTCTACCCATACTCACGGCTTTGGTTGTCCTGGCAGACAGTGCTGAGAATGCTCACTCTACATAGGTAAGTGCACCTTAGTTTCTTGGGAGAATGTTGTTAGTTTATTGAGTCACCAATTGTCTATTCCGATTTGTTTTACACGCAGAATAAATAATAACTCAATGTAGTAGATTGAATTCTGCACCCCCGTGGGGACATGTTCTTGGTTTTGGGCTTCATTCTTGTAGGTGTGAACCCATTGCAAATAGGAGCTTTTCAAGATATTACTTGAAATAAGGTGTGACCCACCTGAAACAGGTTGGGCTTTAATTTGAATAACCAGAGTCCTTTATAAACAGAATTAAAGCCATATGGAGAGAGAGAAGCCACTGAGAACAGCCAGAAGTATCTTTTGTTCATCTTTCTTATGTTCTTATATATGCATTTAATTTTATAAATTTCCCTCAAAACACTCTTTTCCATGCATCCCACAAACTGATTAATTGTATTTTCATTTTCAATGAATTCAAAATAATTTTAAATTTCTCTCAAAACGTCTTTTTCTTCCTTGTGTTATTTAGAAGTGTTTTGTTCATTTCCAAACATTTGAGGATTTTTTTTTGATAACTTTCTGTTCTTGATTTCTGGTTAAATTCCATTATGATCTGAAAACATACTTTTCATGATTTCTATTCTTTTAAATGTGTTAAGTTGTGTTTTATGGCCCAGAATGTAGTCTATCTTGGTGAATGTTCCAAGTAAGCTTGAAAAGAATGTATATTCTATTTTTGGATGGGGGATTCCATAAAAGTGAGTCAGATCAATTTGATTTGCATTTGCAGTGTTGTCAAGTCAGTTATACCCTTATTAATTTTCCGCCTGCTAGATCTATCAATTAATGAAGGAGAAGTGTTAAAATCTCCAGCTATAATAAATTGATTTCTCTATTCCTCATTGGAGCTCTATGCTAGATTAAATTATGTATTCCAATTTAGACATTTTCTTAATTCAGATTCTTATGGCTGTGAATCCATTGTAAATGAGATCTCTTGAAACATTGTTTTAAATTAAGGTGTGGCTCAACTGAATGAGGTTGGGTCTTAATCTGGATTACTGGAGGCCACAAGGCCTGGGCAGAAGACAGAAGTCAGTGGGAACCCAGAAGAGAAAGGAGAGGACATCACCATGTGACTGGAACCCAAAGTTTGCTGGCAAGCCAAAATGTGACCAACCTTCAGAGAAAGCAAGCCTTCTAGACTTCAAAACTATGATAAAATAAATTCCTTTTGTTTGAGCAAAACCATTGTGTGGTATTTGTTCTAGCAGCCTGGCAAACTAAGACAAGTTCTACCATTTTTGCCTCCCATATCTGGCATGTGTGTTATTAGATGCACACACCTTAAGGATTGATATGTTTTCTGGAAGAACTGACCCTTTTATCATTATGAATTATCCCCCTTTACTTCTGATGATATTCCTTGTTCCAAAGTCTGCTACTCCAGACTTGAAATAGCTAGTTCTGCTTTTATTTTTTTGGGTACATGGTCCAGGAATCGAACCCGAGTCCAGCTTCCTTTTGATTAATGTTGGTAGAGAATATTATTCTTCTTCACTTTACTTTTACTTTACCTGAGTATTTATGTTTAAAATATTTTATTGTACATAACATATTGCTGAATCTTTGTTAAACATCCACTTCGATGATCTCTGCTTTTAATTGGTATATTCATACCATTCACATTTCAAGTAATTATTGATATGGTTGGAATATTACATGCTATTGTTTTAAATTAGTTTTTATCTGTTGTACTTATTCTTAGTTTCTTTTTAATCCTTCCCTTCTTTTTTGGTCATCCCTGGTTTTAACTGAATGTTTTATATGATTCTATTTAGTCTCCTTTCTTAGTATGTAAGTTAATCTTTCTTTAAAAATTTTATGGGTTGTCTTAGAGTTTGCATAATACTTTGCAATATGCAGGCCCTACATTTGCATAGACATCAGATTAAACTAATCTGAGACCACCTTTAAATAACACTATATTGCTTCATATGTACTTCATGTAATTTATAATAGAAGTAGTCTCCATTAATCCCTCCAATCCCATATGACATTGCTGTCATTTATTTTACTCATGTATGCTATAATTATTCTTTTATACAAGTAGTTACTTCTATATATACATAAAGAATAATAAAATAATTTTTTAAAATATTTTATTCTTTTAAGTACTTTATTTTACTTATTTTCTTGCTTTCTTTGACCCTTTTCCATTCTTTAGGTAGATCTGAGTTTTTGATGGATAATTTTCCTTCTCCCTGAAGAACTTAAACATCTTACAAGATGAGCCTGCTGGTGATGAATTCCTCAGTTTGAGTTCATCTAAGAAAGTCTGCTTGTCCTTCACTTTTCTGTTTTTGTGTCCTTCACTTTTGAAGTATAATTGCACTAGCTATAAAATTCTTGGCTGAAGTTTTTTTGTTTCTTGTTTTTGTGGTCATTCATTAGTTTGAATATTTCACTCCATTCTCTTCTTGCTTGCATGGCTTTTGATGAGAATCCATTGTAATTCTTATCCTTGTTCTAAAGGTGAGGTTTCCCATTATCCCTGGCTTCTTTCAAGATTTTTGCTTTGCCTTGGGTTTCTTCAATATGAATATTATATTCCTGCTATAGATTTTTAAAATATTTACCCTGGTTTGTGTTCCATGAGTTTCCTGAATCTGTGATTTGCTGTCTGTCATTATTGTGAAAAATTTTCAGCCATTATTACTCCAAATGTTTCTTCTGTTTCTTTCTTCCTTCTCACTCTGATATTCCCATTATGAGTAAGCTTCACCTTTTGCAATTTTCCCATGGATATTTATGCATATTCAGTTCCATTTTTCTTTTCATTTATTTTTTTCTCTTTGATTTTCAATTAGGGAAGTTCCTATTGACATATCTTCACTGACTTTTCCTCATTCACATCCGTTCTACTGATGATCCCATCAAAAGCACTCTTCATTTCTTTTATGGTGCTTTTTTTTATTTCCAACGTTATATATCAAATCTTTTTTAGAGTTTTCTAGATCTCTGCTTACATCACCCATCAATTTTTGCATATTGTCTACATTCTCCACTAAAGTCCTTAAAGTATTAATCATAGATTTAATGTATATATATATATATGTATTAATCATAGTTATTGAAAACTCCTTGTCTGATAATTCAGAAATTTGTACTTCATCTGAGTCTTTCTTTGTCTCTTCAGCCTGTGTTTTTTGTCATGCATTATGCACTGAGAAATAGGAACATTGATAAAAGGCTATTTAGTGTAAAATTTTATGTTAATCTGTTTAGGAGTTAAACTGAGTTTGGTATTTCCTGTAGCCATAGGTGCCAAAAGCTTAAAATTTTTCTAGTGGCCTTATCTTTTTCCCCCATTTTGTATTTCAATTTTCTAAGAACTCTTCCTTGACCAAAATCTGTACCTTGAAGCTCTCCAGCTGTTATCTACTATTACACAGAATCCTTCTTCATGTAGTAGATTCAGAGACAGGAAGAGTTCTATAGTCTTTTGATTAAATTTCAGTCTTTCAGTGGGCCTGTGTCCCAGTTTTTTGTTTTTGTTTTTTTTCACTAAACTTTGTTTTAATGGGTCTTAAAATTCTGTGACAGATTTGGTCATTGTTTCCATTTAAAAAGTACTGATTTTAAAAACTAATAACTTAAAACTGCCATGCAAAAATAAATGGTCCACAAAACATCCCTTTCCTTCTGAAAGTTTTACAATGCATTGTTATCATTAGCCAGTCTTTTACTATTAAACTTAAATGGCCAATTGAGACAAACAGTTCGGAGACGTTCTTTCACCACTGATTAAGATTGGAGTGGCAGGTATAACAGGTAACATTCATTTAACTTTCTGAGCTTTCTGTGCAGACTTGGTGACCTTACCAGCTCCAGCAGACTTCTTGTCCTTTGCTTTGATGACAACCACAGCAACTGTCTCACATCATGAACAGCAAAATTACCTAGAGGAGGATAGTCAGAGAAGCTCTTAACATACATGGGCTTGCCAGGAACCATATCATCAATGGCAGTATCACCAGATTTCAGGAATTTGGGGCCATCTTGCAGCTTCTTGCCAGAATGGTGATCAATCTCCTTCAACTCAGCAAACTTGCAAGGAATGTGAGCTGTGTGGCAATCCAGCACAGTTGCACAGTGAGCACTGATTTGTCTTGGATGGTTCAGGATAATCACCTGAGCATTGGAGCTGGTTGCTTCTATTGGTGGGTCATTTTGCTGTCACCAGCCACATTTCTATGGTGAGCATCTTTTACAGACACATCTTAACATTGAAGCCCACACTGTCCCCAGAAAGAGCTTTACTCAAAGCTGCATGGTGCATTTCAACAGAATTGACTTCAGTTGTAACACTGACTAGAGCAAAGTGACCACCATGCCCGGTTTGAGAACACCAGTCTCCAGTCAGCCCACAGGCACAGACCAATACCACCAATTCTGTAGACACATCCTGAAGAGGTAGACATAAGAGCTTGTCAGTTGGAGGAATAGGTGGCAGGATACAATCCAGAGTTTCAAACAACATGGTTCTGCTGGCATTGCCGTATTAACACTTGGCTCCAGCATGTTGTCACCATTTCAACCAGAAATTGGCACAAATACCACTGCATCAGGGTTGTAGCCAATTTCTTAATATAGATGCTGACCACCACGACAATTTCTTCATATCTCTCTGACTATAAATTGGTTTTGTGGAATCCATTTTGTTAATACAAACCATTAGTTATTTCACACCCAGTGTGTAAGCCAGAAGGGCATGCTCTCAGGTCTGCCCATTCTTGGATATACCAACCTCAAATTTACCAACATCAGCAGTGTACTGGTTTGAAGGGATGTATGTCCCCTAGAAAAGTCATGTTTTAATCTAAATCCCATTTCGTAAAGGCAGAATAATCCCTATTCAATACTGTATGTTTGAAACTGTAATCAGATCATCTCCCTGGAGATGTGATTTAATCAAGAGTGGTTGTTAAACTGGATTAGGTGATGACATGTCTCTACCCATTTGGCTGGGTCTTGATTGGTTTACTGGAGTCCTATAAAAGAGGAAACATTTTGGAGAATGAGAGATTCAGAGAGAGCAGAGAATGCTGCAGCACCATGAAGCAGAGTCCATCAGTGAGCACTTTGGAGATGAAGAAGGAAAACACTGCCCAGGGAGCTTAATGAGACAGGAAGCCAGGAGAATAAGCTAGCAAATAGTATCATGTTTGCCATGTGCCCTTTCAGATGAGAGAGGAACCCTGACTCTGTTCACCATGTGCCTTTTCACTTGAGAGAGAAACCCTGAATTTCATTGGCCTTCTTGAACCAAGGTATCTTTCCCTGGATGTCTTTGACTGGACAGGTCTATAGACTTGTTTTAAGTGGGACATTTTCTCGGCCTCAGAACTATAAACTAGCAATTTATTAAATTCCCCTTTTTAGAAGCCATTTCATTTCTGGTATATTGCATTCTGGCAGCTAGCAAATTAAAACAAGCAGCAACAATCAGAAGAGCACAATAAGTCTGAGATATGCCTGTAATCATGTTTTAAATAAAGTTTCTATGTCCTGGGGCATCAATGATGTTCACATAATACTTGCTGATCTCAAATTTCCACAGAGAGATATCAGTGGTGATACCATGCTCATGTTTAGTTTTTTGTTTAACCAAGACCCAGGCATACTTGACCCTTTCCATCTCAGCAGACTCCTTCTCAAATTTTTCAGTAGTTCTTTTGCCAATTCTACCACATTTGTAGACCAGAGGACCAGTCATGGTGGACTTCCCAGAACCTATGTATCCAATAATGACAATGTTTGATATGAGTCTTTTCCTTTAATTTTGGCTTAAGATACAGCAATGGTTTTCATGACACCTGTGTTCTGGTGGCAAATCCACTGCAAAAAGACCTGTGCCCCACTTTTGCAAGCATTTCTTCATTTTCCTTCCAGCTTCCCCACTTAGCACTTTAGGAGATATAGAAAGGCTAGAGGAGGCTGCAGTTGTTTAAGGTTGTTTCCCCTGAGTAGTAACCCTTTGTTGTGGAGAACATTCTAAGCAGATTTCAAACTGTATACTGTCAGATTCACAAGGGATCTTTCTTGGCTCTTCATAATGAGAACCTGGTCGGGTGCCTAAAAGTAAAATCTATAAAGCGTGGGGATCTCCATAAGCCTGTGGCCTCTAGGAGTTTGAAACTCTTATTGCTAATCCACACTCACTCCAGCAATTTTTCAAAATTACCATTTATATTTTCCTAAGAACTCATTTCTGATCTCGCTCCAGTTAAGCAGCTCTCAACTATAGTTTCCTGTAGTTGCCTGTCTCTGCAAATATCAGATGGTGCTTTCCCTTACAATCTCAATTCTCTGATGGGTACAAATAACATTGTTGATGTTCATTTTGTCTAACTTTCTTTTCATTTTAAGGAAGGGAGTGAATACATTCTGGCACTTTACGTAATGGAACTGTAATCAGAATTCAAAGGAATTAATTTTTATTCTACTTTACAAAAGTTGTGACCCAATGTTGATTGGAAATTAAGGAAGAAGATAAAAAGCCCTGTGTTTCAGGCAAATAACTTGATCAATATTGTTCTAAACATCTTCAGGGTCCCATAAGTCTCCTTGTATCACACCACTGGGAACTGGGTTGGGGGAATGTGTGGGCAGCTGAGATCCTATATGAACAGGACCCACATTCTCATTACAAATACATCTGTGGGTATGTGGATTGAATAGTTATACCATAGGAAGGGTGAATTTGGGCCGAAGGAAGACATGAGAATTACCTCCCCCTCCCCATCCACCCTGCTTCTCAGGATTTGGCTAGGAGACCAGTACACAGCTATATGTTGAAATATGAATGTGTAGACAACTTTTTTTTTCTCTTTTTTACTGTTTATCAAGGCTTCAGACCAATAGGATAAACAGAAGAACCTGAAATAAAGGTAGGGAAGAGGGGAGAAGGGACATCAGAATGAGGAGGTCAGGCTGGGGCTGTGGGGAGAACACTCCCTTCACACTGTGTTTGGGTTTATTAAGGCTGCTGGAATGCAATGTACCTGAAATGGAGCAACTTTTAAAATGGGAATTTATTAAGTTGCACGTTTACAGTTGTAAGGCTATAAAAATGTCCAGGGGAAGATACCTTGATTCAAGAAAGACTGGTGGGTCTGGAATACCTCTGCCAGTTGGGAAGGCATGTGGCTGGCATCTGCTGGTGTCTGTGACTTCTAGGTTCAAACAGCTTCCCTGGGGGTGTTTTCTTTCTTCATCTCCAAAAGTTTCTGGCTGTGTGTGAGCTCTGTAGCTTTTTCTAAAATGGTTTCTTCTTGGAGGATTCCAGTAGGTGTATTAAGACCCACCTTGACTGGGCAGAGATTCATCTCCATGAAAATCACCTAATCAAAAGGTACCACCCAACACTGGGAGGGTCACATCTCCATGGAAACAATCAAAATAATCCCACCTGATGATACTGAATTAGGATTAAAAAACATGGCTTTTCTCGGTTACACAACAGTTTCAAACCAGCGCAGACTGCATCTCATAGCATGATAAACTTTACACCAACTCCAGCTGCTGATTTCTACCTACCCTAGTCCTTAAACTTGCACATATAAGGTGATTGCTAATCATATTTATAACTTTGCCGTTGAAGATAACTGAAGAGAAAAGAGATAAGGCAGAGGGGGATAGTGGAGGCTGTGATTCTAGCAGAAAAGCACCAGATTCTGACAAAGGCTTCAAAAATCTCTCCCTCATTTTCACTGATGCCCCACAACAGAAAAATGAGAAGCAAAGGAAGGAGAGATGAGAGTAGATGGAAAAACAGAAACCAATATTGAATTTCCAAATTGCAGTCCTGGCAAAGGATGGGGATTGAGTAAACAGAGGAGAAGATAATGGTTCCTCTCTTTCTTACCTTGTTTTACTGGATAGGCTCCCACAGTAGCCAGGTCTTTCTATGGTGGAGGGTTCTCCTTCCCAAGCCTAGTAATTAAGCATGCCAGTGCTCCTCCATTCCCACCCACCTCCATTGGGTTTCTGGCTTTATATAGGAGAGGATAGAGCCTGGTGAGTGGAATGGCCAGTACCATTCTCCTTGCATGATCCCCCAAGCTCAAATACATGACCCATCCCCAACATCATGGAATTTGATCTGCTCTTCAAGATCCTTAGAAAAATCTCTTCAGAGAAGGTCTTTCTTAACTCCTCACTCCTTTTGGCAAATCCCAAAGCCATAAGCAGTAGAACATTCAAAGTACCATCTTGCTGGCTGAACAACAGCTAATGGCTCACTTGTGATTAGCCTCTCAACACTGAAGACAACGACTCCTACAGGAGGAAAAAAACTGTTCTTTCGTCCTTTAGGATTCCTGTAGAAGAGTTTGCACAGATCCTATGAAGATGAGGGAGTTGAATTCAAATTCTCATGGAGAATTGTATATAAAGTTTCACAAGAGGTAGATTGACTTTAACTGGAGACCAGGGAACTCTACAGAATTCAGATTTCAGCTTGCATAAAGCTTTTTATGTTCCCAAACATGTCTCCTAGGATTCTTAAGCTGAAGACTCCATGGGGCAATTTCAAGGCAGGCACAAGGACAGGCCATGGGGCTGGGTGACAATAGCCACATAAAAAGTGACGGAGAGGAGAGAATGTAACCACACCACTGTGGGGTCTCAGAGCCCAATCTAGATACATGTATAGTTGTTCACATTACTCTCGACCAGGAAGGTCAGGAAGGATCCATCGTCCTTGCTCAGTACAGACAGCAGGTGTCCCAAGGGTCACTTCGGGCAGGCCATCTGTGCAGGAAATGAAGAAAATGAGAGGGAGCCTGAGACTTCACTGAGAAAGGGGAGGGGAGGACATGCAAGAGTTGCAAGTGCAAGTTCTCACCCTCCAGGCTCTCTGAAAAATGGAGATGCTCTTTTCACCTGCATCTTCCATATGCTTTTCTCTACCTCTCCACTCCCTACATCCCACCTCTCTCAACTGCATCTATCCAGGATTTCGGCATCAGAAACAAGGCATAGCAGTATGAGCATAGGCTTTGGAGCCTTTAGAACAGCTGATTCATTTAGAACGCAGGTCCTTCTGGGCATCTTCACCTGGGGTGGATGGGAAATAAAGGAGAGAGATGGGGGAAAAGAAGAGTGGGGGCGGCCCCTGACCTTGGAGGAATATCTATGAGGCTAATTTCTAGGGAGTAACACCAAACACCCAACAGCTTCTCACCTTTGCCAACATTTTCGGGAATTCCTGATCTTGCAATGTGCCAAGAAAAAAATAGGGATGAAGAGCTGAGATACCATCTGTCTTTTTTTTTTTTCTCTCTTTTCCTCTCTTTGATTTCTACCCTCATCCTTTCTCTGGCTGTCTGTCCCTAAATTGGACTCTCCAACTCTTCCCCATATCTCATTAATGAACCTTCACACTTTCCCTTCTCTACTTCCCAGGAAGGGTATACTGACAAATAGAAAATAATCACATTCCAATGTTAATGTGCCATTGCAATGTCTCCCACAACTGGCTGACCCAAAGGCAGTGTAAAGATGGAAGATCTGCAGGTAATTGTGGGGCAGTATACCTCTTCCTTACCCACATGTCTCACTTAGAAAACTTCTTATTCTTCTTGACCCTGAACATTGACAGGGAACCCAGAGGTGAAGGCAGAGAAATCTCACTTTGGACCTGGGAGAGGAGCATCAGACAGGGGAGCAGCATCCAGAACACACTAGAGTGGACCGTGAAAGGCAGTATCAGGCCTGTGAATTGAGGAGGCAAAAAGAGATCAGTAAAGGAAAGGCTGACCAGAGAGTGGTTTGCAGAGTCCCCACTGTCCTACCTCTTGTCTTTTATTTTTAACCCATAGGTATAATTAGCCTTGGTGAATATCCATCCACTTCTGTGGATCTGAAAACAATTGGAAATCTGTACGCCAACTACTTCTGAGACCTCTCATGATAGCCTTTGCTGAATCTCAGAGCTCCTACATTGGATGAGGACTGGGATCTTATAACCTACCTCTGCAAGGTGTGAGGAAAAGACCTTGACATGGATCTCATCTTCCCATGCTACCACTTTCCTGTCTTGCAGTGGGGCTGGGGTCTAGGGTGGTTTATCAAGACAGGTAAGTCTAGATTTTTAGAGGATTGGAAAGAGCGGCATTGAAATGAATAACAGCAATATATAGGCACAATGGGGTTGTGGGGGGAAATATTGGCCTTTGTTCAAGTAGATTCTCATCATGGGAAGAGAAGACACTTCCCAACAAAGTCTGGGATTTCCCACATTTGTTGCCTTGTTGCCTTTTCCTGTTAGCTGGATAGCACTTTCTCCAAGGAGAGGTGATGTCCTAGTCTCTCCGAATTGCCCCGTTCTGAGAGACTTAAAGGAATAACAGAGGCCCTGTGGCACCAATTCTGATGTTAGGTATTTAAGAAAAATTGTGGTATTAGGTAGTTATTGAAAAACATAATTTAAATGTATTTTTGATCAATTTGAAGATGCCATTCTTTTAGGCATGCATATCAATTTATTTTTACTTTGTCTAGTAAAATTTTAAATAAATACAAGAAAATGAGGAAAAGGGTGCTGGGTACAGCAGTTGGATTAAAGGTGAAGGAAAAGTATTAGTTGAAGGGAAAAAGAACTAAAGCCGTGTGTAGAAGCAATGGTTCAGAGTTACTTCTTTAACCTAACAATAAGGTGTGAAGCTTGATATAATCTTGCAAGTCAATTGGCAAGACAAGATCTAAAGGAACAGAAGATGGACAGACTTGCTTTTGAGTCTTCTGGAACATCAGTTTCACTGATGATAAAGCTAATGGGAGAGAATGAAGAGAAATGAAGGAAATCAAATTTTAATTAAGAGACCAGGTGTGTCCTTCCCTTGGGCATACCCATGTTAACCTCTCTAATGTGTACTACTCTCTCTTTTTAATAAACTTTCCTTCTAATAAACTTAACTATGAAAAAAGAGACCAGGTAAACAGTGAAAAATGGAAGAAAAAGTGAATCTCACATGGAGAAGTGACTGAGGAGATCATGGATGAGAGTAGATATGGGCCTATATTACATGTAGAGCGAAATCTCCATTGTATTCATTACTTCATTGTTTCTCAAAGACTCCTGGTAAGACTGTCATGTGTCTATAGATTGACAGTTCATCTCTGCTACCTGCTGTCTTAATTTCCCAGCTGCTCAGGGTATCGCTTTTTTCCCTGGAGACTAGTGACTATTCTGGAGCGGACTGGCAGTGATCCCTGTGTCCTTGGCTTCTTTGTCACATGGCAATGCACATAGAAATGTCTTCTCCTTTTTCTTCTGAGTTCCATTGATTTCCAGCTTCTGGCATTTCCCATGGTTTTCTTTCTGTGGTCTTCCTTATAAGGCCTCCAGAACTAAGATAAAGGCCCATCCTGATTCAGCTGGCCACGCTCAACTTAAAATCATCATCTTCAAAAGGTTCTATTTGCAATGGGTTCAAAGAATGGATTAAGATTAAGAAAATTTTGTTTGTTTTTTTTTTCCTGAGGTACATATTTCAACCTACCACACCTGAATACCGAAGACGCTAGCAAACTCTATCTAGGGAAACAGAAATAGTTCTTCAGTTCAGCATAGCTCTGAGCTGGAGATTTGATGCTTTAGTATCATGTACTCAGCATATAATCTCCAGTTATACGGGAGTCTTCAAGACACTTTTAGGGGAACTCTGAAGCTATAATTATCATAGTTACACCAAAATGTTATTGCATTTTCAAAGGGTTGACATTTGTGCTAATTTTGCAAAAGCAATGATGGGTAAAACTTCTAGTGCCCCGTCATTGAAAGCAGTAGAGCCATCTTGTATTATTCATACCTATGTACTTTCAGGAAAACAAAACAAAAGAATTAACTTTAAAATGCCTTTGATGAAGAGTTGAAAATAATTGATTTCAGTAAATCTAGCCAAAATGAAAGGAGGCATATATTTGTTCATAATGTTCTCTTATAATCCTTCTAATTTCTGCAAGGTTCATGGTAATGCCCACCTTTCACTTTGGATTTTATTTATTTCGATCTTTTTTTCTTTGTCAGTCTAGCTAAGGGTTTGTCAATTTTATTCATTTTTTCAAAGAACCAAATTTTGGGTTCCTTTATTCTCTCAAATGCTTTTCTGTTCTCTATGTTATCTGTATTTGCTCTATTCTTTATTATTTCTTCCTTCTACTAGCTTTGGGTTGACTTTGCTCTTCTGTTTCTAATTGCTCAAGATGTGAAGTTAGGTAATTGATTTGAGATCTTTCTTCTTTTTAACATGGGCGTTCATAGCTGTAAATTTCCCTCTGAGTCCTGCTCACTGATTCTCCCTTAGGATCTCTCATACTTTTGCAGACAGTGGCTGGAGTCATGTGAATGTTTAAATGGGTGGGGACTTCGGACATGGATCACTCACATGGCTAGTTGCTGACACTGGCTATTGACTAAAACCTTATCTGGAGCTGTTGAGGGCTAACTCATGACCTTTCCATGAGGCTTATACTTCTTGCAGAATAGATATATCAAGATATTTGAACTTCTTTCATGGTGTCTCAAGGTGCCAAAAGGACTTAGTAGAAGCCGTGAGTCTTCTTAGATACTGGGAGAAGTGACATAATTCTATTTTCACCATACTCTATTGATGAAGCATAAGGTTGAATTCCCAGTGCCTAGCACAGTAAGCCCTCAATAATATTTATTTAATAAATTAATATATTCATTCACAATGATTAAAATGACTATGAAAGTTACTTTTAATTTCATAATGTCCCACAAGGTTAAAAGACTTGGATATTTATTTATTTCTAGAAGCATGCTAATTTGTGTAAGTGATTTTATTCCCCTTCAACCTCTATTTTATTGATTTTGAAATGAGGGCTTTGGGCAAAGAGTCTCTGTGGTGAATTCTTCAACTCTCCTATTGTTGTCCAGAATGGTGGAAAACATGGTGTATGTGGGTCATGGGAGCCCTGGAATATGGTTTATTAGAGTGATTGCTCCCATGTTAAAATCTTTTGGAAGACCATTTTCTTATTTTATTACAGCAGAGGGGTTATCTCAATTATTATTGAGAGTTGTTTCTATTATCTTGCATTGACTATTAGAAAAACAACATATTTCCAAATGGAGTATATGTATGAAAAAATTATCAGGGAAAAGTATGTTCACTGAAGGACCATATGCTTTCAGAAAATCCTTAAAAATTAGTAGAATTTGACAGGTGCCATCTGTTTCTGATTCCTCATTGTTCTAGGGGCCAATTGGGTACAGTAGGAAGATGGGTTATCTATATTACGGCACTAGGATTTGGGCTAAATCAAAGAGTAGTATAAGAAAATCAAGTCAATGCAGAAACACGTTCTATAGAAGAGAGTGCTCATAAGAACAACTTCTTTAGTGACCAGTGGACTAAAAGAAAAAAAAAATGACAAAAGGAAAGGGAAAACAAAGGATCATGAACAGGAGGAATATAAATTATTTGATCTTGTGGGTTGGCTGGAGTTAAGAATTCAAAGTCAAGGAAATCTTTGCTCTTTGGCCTCATACTTCATTACTTGAAATAAGAACAATAGGGAGGAAAGAAATTTCATAGAAAATACCTATTTTCTATATAAGTATTATAATTTATAATACTATAATAATTATAATGCATAATTATTAAGGGTTTAGGCTTTCAAACCATCCTATCTCATCAGGATGTAGTGAGAATAAAATCCAATAATCCACGCATGTCAAGCATAGTACATGACTTCCAAGGCTTTCCTTTTTCACACTTCTGCCTTCACCTTTCTGTTTCTCAGATCAACCTGAATTGCTTAGAAGAGAAGGGAGACATGAAAAAGATTCCATTGTAATTGAAGGGAGAATCAAAATTAGGGTAGAAGCAAAATGGTAACTCCAAGCTGAGGGTTAGACAGGAAGGGGATGTTAGCTAAGAAAGACAAAGTAACCAGATACCCCAAACTAAGTCATAGGCAGAGAAGGAATGGCATATTTCTAGGCTGGGTTGATCCAAGACAACTGGAGGATGGCAAGCTTAAGCAATGTTTCATCAGGAGGTAGAATATTCATAAGACAAATTCAAATGGACTGTATTCTCTGAGGATGTGGTGAGAAGTGCCAGCTCCAGTCTTCTGGCATTACTTAGAACAAGGTCATTCAACCAAGGTGGGAATGGAGGATGAGCCTGAGGGTTGGAATTCTCCAGAGGAGTCCTAAATTGGAAATTCTTCCTAGGCTGGATGCTTTAAGGTTGTAGAGATCTCTTTCCTACTCTTGATATCCTCTAGGACCATCAGCGAGGCATAATTATTAAGGGTTTAGGCTCTCAAACCAGGTTGATCTATCTCAACAGGTGTCGTGAGACTAAAAATATTGCTTGAATATCTTTAAGCATCATGCCTAGCACATAATAAATGATAGATAATAAATATTATCTTCCGTGCCTGGAACAGAACAGATATTTGATAAATTCCAGAGGAATGACAAAATTATGGTCTGGAAATGGCAGTTACATAGTGATTCCTCTGAATCATAGCTATAGCATATTGAATATTTTTTAACCTTTGATAATGTTATCTTGGGGACATTGAGTAAGCAATGCTTGCCCAGCCTTTTCATTCTCTGTAAATGCTTAAATGCAATATAACAGTATTTATTTTTAAAATGTATTTAGATGTTGCTATTTTAGAAAATCATTAAAAACCTGTCTCAGGGAATTGTAACCTAGTTTGTGTAAGAGCTCTTCTAACTATAACTACCAGTTATTTAGCACTAATTTTGTCCAGGCATTGTGCTAAGAGCTCTAAATCAATTTTCATTTTTGATCTCCAGAGCATCCTTAAGAGACAGGTTACCCCCATTTCTCACACAAGGAAATGGAAATTTTGAGAGGTTGAATAAATTGGTCATAGTTCCTTAGAATTAACTAAAGGGAGACGAAAACCCAAATTCCAAAGCTATGACTTTAAGCATTCTTGCCTACTTCTTCTTAAGGGAGGAGATAGGGAAACAAAACAGAGATATAGTAGTGGCCTCCATTTCAAGGCCATTTACTTCTGTACAAAGAGAGAGGGAATGGTTTTTCTTATGTGTTTAATTTACCAATGAAAGGATTTGACATTTAGGAGACATATGCTCAGAAAATCAGAATTCTGATGTACATACAGGGAATTGAAAACACGGGGGAAATTCTGTGACCAATAGCCAAGTGGGGTTATTTGCATTAACCTAGTGGATACTGAGAAAATGAATGTGCTCAGTAACATTAACACCATGCCTTTCCTTACTTTAAGTACAATACCATCAATTCCTTGTTTGAAAAAAATGACCAATTTTGTTCCTGTTCTTATGATAATAAGTCATTCGAATGCTGTGAGCTCCAATTTTTCTTTGATTTAGACACTTGTCTAAATTGTCAGTATATTCCATTATTTCCTGACCCTCAAAACTACCCTGTATGTTAGGCAGGGCAGGTGTTGTTAACTCCATATGACACTGCAAATGTTCAGGACCAGAGAGGAAACCGGACTTTGTTAATGTCACCCCATAAGACAGTGGCCTAGTGAAGCAGAGGACCCAATATGATCCCTGGGGTTCTTCCTCCTTGATTGTATATCCTAGCCTGTTTCATGTGAATTAACATTCTTCAGGCATTCAGCAGCAATGAGGTAAATTATGAAAAGACCCAATTAATTGCCCCTTGGCATGCTAGGTTTTTAAAACATCTCACCCTAGTTGAGGGGTTCATTATTTCAGAACATCTTATTTGTTTTTGTTAATGGAATTTCAGCAGGTGACTGCTTAGTTACCTATTCTAAACCTCATGCAGAGTTTAAATGTCATTTAATACAAAGACACTTACTGCATGGAATATTGGTCTAATTAATTTTTTGAAAGCAAGTATAAATTACTTTAAGACACTTTTGTCTGGAGTTGGACCATGAGCTGTGATATTAGCATTAGAATTTCTCGAGTACATATAGTTTCCCACATGTATCAACCTAAGCACAAGTGTATGTTAAAATGGGTTCAGAATGGCGATTTTGTTTTTGTGGAAATTAGAATATTTGTTTCAAGATTCTTTCAGGTTTTTTCCCTTTCTGAACCTATTCCAACTCTATGTAATGCAACAGCTTGATTGCAAAACAGCTGGGAAATATCTCTGGGGTGGGGAGGGTGCCTGTAGGGCTGGATGAGATCGCTGTTGTGGGGCGCACCAGAAGAGAGACCACACAAGTCAAAGCAATTTGCAAGCCAATTAGGAGTCTTTATTAGCCAGCTGGTGACTGCCTCAGAAACTCAAGAAAGAGGAATCAGAGAGCAGTCCTGAGGAGTTCTCGAGGGGGGCTTATAAAGGTAAAAACCACAAGCGTATCCAAAGCAGGAAAAAGGACATTATCTTTTTGAGCCACATCTTGGTTTGCAGCTGTAAGCAAGCAATTTTATCTACAGAAGCAGAGAAATGCCATTTGCTCTTGCACAATACATTCCATTCTTTTTGTTTCTTAACAATGATTATTGTTCAATTTTTAACTCTTGGGAACTTCCTGCCCTGAATCTTGTGACTCCGGATACCTTCTTCTTGCTAGGGCCTGATTTATTGCCTGATTTATTCCTCCTGACCCCCCACAATCGCCATGCCCGAAGGCCATGGATCAGGGTCATGTAGGTTAATCTTGTTTGGTTGGGGTTAGAGAAAGAAAGATAGTCTTGCAAATCCAGGGAAGTATAGCCAAGGGATACACACAAACCAAAGTCTATTAGGTGCAGGGTTTGGTTGGAAGATAAATGTCAAGCCCTGGGGACTGCAGTGGTCTTAGTGTCAGGAATTAAATATTGAATTTGAGGGATATGAGAAAATACAAGAGAACATCACCAGTATTAAAGGTATTGGCAGATTCTTTCTTTCCCCCCAGTATTTATTTATTTCTATTTCTATATATTTTTACTCATCTGTTCATATCCTCGATAAAAGAAGCATCAGACACAAGGTTTTCACAATCACACAGTCACATTATAAATGTTATATCATTACACACTCATCTTCAAGAATCAAAGGTACTGGAACAAACTCATGAGTTTCAGGTACTTTCATTTAGCCACTACAATGCACCATAAACTAAAAATGGATATCTGCATAATGCATAGGAATGACCTCCAGGATAATTTCTCAACTCTGTTTGAAATCTCTTACCCACTGAAATATTATTTTGTCTCATTTCTCTCTTCCCCCTTTGGTCAAGAAGGCTTTCTCAATCTGATGATGATGGGTCCCAGCTCATACTGGCATTTCTGTTCCAAGTTGCCAGGGAGATTTACACTCCTGGGAGTCATGTCCCACATATGCAAAGAGGGCTGTGAATTCACCTGCCTAGTTGGCTTAGAGAGGGAGGCCACATCTGGAAGGAGGTTCTCTGATAGTGACACTTAGGCATAATTTTAAGTAGGCTTGGCCTATTGTTTGCAGGAATAAGTTTCATAGGGGTGAACCCCAACATTGAGGCTCAGCCTATTGATTTGACTGTCCCCACTGCTTGTGAGAATATCTGAAATTCTCAAAATGGGGAAGTTGAATATTTCCTCCTGTCTCTCCAGTCCCCCACATTACATTGGGATATATTGGGGCATCACACTAACTGGACAAACCAACAAACATGTCCATTTAAGATTCCATGCATTTATGGTCACCTAAACAGACCAGACAGGTTAAACAGATAATATGCTCCTAAAATATAAATTTTGCACCAAACAAACATCTCTCCCTTTGGTCTCACACAGAAGTTGAAGTTTTAAAGTATGGACTGTATCATTCTTAACACTGTTTTCTAATCCACCCTCGTCCTATCCAGATCATCTTCATTCATATCTCAAGTCAAAGTGTGGTCCTTTTGTCAACTTTTTGAATAGTTCCTATATGGGTAATGCTGACTTTCATTTCTTTGGAGTTCTAACTCTGAGTCTCAGGTGTCACATAAATACCTGATGTTTCTGGGAATGACCAAGTTATATATAAACAGCTCAGTATTTCAGGATTTAGAAACAACAGTTACAACTACTGAATTTAGAAATAACAGTTACAACTCCTGAATATATGTGTCTGTTGTAAAACCTTACAATCTAGGACCCTTTACAAATAGGTCCAAACTTGATAATTTATGCTCTTGACTTCAGTTCACTGAGTTTTTATATTATAGTTGGTCCATATGAGTGAGGCAAGATAATATTTGTCTTTTTGTTTCTGATATTTCATTTAGCATACAGTCCTTACGGTTCATTTACCTAGTTGCATGTTTCACAACTTCATTCCTTCTTGTGTTGGTTCAGTAGTCTGTTCTATGTATATACCTTCCATTCTTCAGCCATTGTACCCTTAGGCTGCCTCCATCCATTGTGAATCACAAACACTACTGCCATAAACACCAGCATGCAAATGTCTATTCCTGTCCTCACACTCAGTTCTCCAGGTATATACTAAGCAATGTTGTTGCAGGATCATATGGCAACCCTAACCCTAGCCTCCTGTGGAACCACCACACTGCCCTCCAAGGAACTGTACCTCTCAGTTTCCCTACCAACAGTGAATAGGTATATCTATTCCTCTGCATTTTCTTTAGTACTTGTTTCTCTCTGTTCATTCTCAAACAGTTTTATTTGCACATCATACAATCCAACCTAAGTAAATAGACATACCTTCACCATCATGATCTTCATAGAATGAGTTGGATTGTTTCCTCTCCTCTTCAATTTTTTTGAAGAGTTTGAGCAGGACTGTACTAATTCTTTCCTGAATGTTTGGTAGAATTCACATGTAACACCTCTAGTCCTGTACTTTTCCTTTTGGAGGCTTCTTGATGATGAATTCAATGTCTTTTCTTGTGATTGGTTTGTTGAGGTCATCTATTTCTTCTTGAGTCAATGTTGTTGTTTATGACTTTCTAGGGAGTTGTTCTAGTTTGCTAGTTTACAGTTCTAAGGCTGAGAAAATGTCCCAATTAAAGCAAGTCTATAGAAATGCCCCATCAACGGCATCCAGGGAAAGATACCGTGGTTCAAGAGGGCTGATAAAGTTCAGGGTCTCTCTCTCTCAAGTGAGAAGGCACATGGCAAACACAGTCAGGGTTTCCCTCTTGGCTGAAAAGGCACGTGGTGAACATGGAGTCATCTGCCAGCATTCCCTCCTGGCTTCCCGTTTCATGAAGATCCCCAGGAGGCATTTTCCTTCTTCATCTCCAAAGGTCGCTCACTGGTGGACTCTGCTTCATAGTGCTACAGTATTCTCTGCTCTCTCTGAATCTCCTTCATTCTCCAAAATATTTCCTCTTTTATAGGACTTCAGAAACCTATCAAGACCCACCCAAATGGGTGGAGATATGTCATCACCTAATCCAGTTTAACAACAATTCTTGATTAAATCACACCTCCAGGGAGATGATCTGATCACAGTTTCAAACATACAGTATTAAACAGGGATTATTCTACCTTTATGAAATGGGATTTTGATTAAAACATGACTTTTCTAAGGTACATACATCCTTTCAAACCAGCACAGGAGTTGTCCATTTCAAATATGTTGTCTAGTTAATTCGTATGTAGCTGCTCATAGTATTCTCTCATTACCTCCCTTAATTCTGCAGGGCCAGTGGTTATGTCTCCTCTTCCATTTCTGATTTTATTTATTAACATCTTTACTCTTTCATTTTCATCAGCCTAGCTAAGGGTGCCTGTGCTCTTGAAAATTATTTTCAAATAAAAGGGAATAAGAGGATGCAAATAAATAAAGGTCCAATTTTATGATTTTCTCAAAGAACCAACTCTGGTTTTGTTGATTTTCTCGATTGTTTTCATATTTTGAATTTCATTTGTTTATACTTTTGTTATTTTTTTTCCCCTTTTGTTTGCTTTGGGGTTAGTTTGGTGTTCTTTCTCTAGTTCTTTCAAGTGAAAAGTTAATTCCTTGATTTTTGCTTTTTCTTCTTTTTAAATATAGGAATTTAAGGCAATAAATTTGTCTCATAGCACTGCCTTTGCTGTTTTCATTCCATAAATTTTGATATGTTGTGTTTAATTTTCAGTTGTCTTCAGACATTACTGATTTCTTTTGCAATTTCTTCTTTGACCTACTGATTGTTCAAGAGTGTGTTGTTTAGCCTACATGTATTTGTGAATTTTTCTGGCCCTCTGCCTGTTATTGATTTCCCACTTCTTTCCATTACAATCTGAGAAGTATTTTGTATGATTTCAATATTTTTAAATTTACTGTTATTTGCTTCATGACCCAGAATATGGTCTATCCTTGAGAATGATCCATGGGCACTTGAGAAAAATGCATATCCTGATGTAATGTTCTGTAAATGTTGGCTAAGTCTAGATCATTTATCATATTATTCAAAATCTCTTTCTTTATTGATCCTCTATCTAGATATTTTATCCATTGATGAGAGTGGGGAAGTAAAGTCTTCAACTGATATGGGAGCATTGTCTACTACTCCCTTCAGTGTTGTCAGTTTTTGCCTCATGTATTTTGGAGCACTCTAGCTTGATGCATAAATAGTTATGACAATTTTTGTTGACTTGCCCCTTTAACTAATACATAGTATCCTTCTTTGCCTCTTTTAATTGTTTCACATTTGAAGTCTAATTTGTCAATTATTAGTATAGTTTCTTTGCTTTTTTTCTTATTGTTTGCATGAAATATATTTTCCCAACCATTCACTTTCAACTTATTTTTGTCCTTGGGTCTAAAATGAGTCTCTGCAGACAACGTGTAGATGGGTCCTGCTTTTTAATCCATTCTACCAGTCTATGTCTTTTGATTGGGGAGTTTATTCCATTAACACTTAATGTTATTAATGTAAAAGCAGTACTTTCTTCTATCATTTTGTCTTTTTGCTTATATATGTCATATATAAATTATTTTTCTCTTTTACCTTCACCGAGAGTCTTCATTTCTACATTCTTCTCCTAACCTCTCTCGCCTACCTTTTCCTATATGCCTGTACTTCTCACTTAAGTATTTCTTGCAGAGCCTGTCTTTTAGTCACACATTTTCTCAGTGATTTTGTGTTTTAAAATTTTTAATTTCCCCCTCTTTTTTTTTTTTTTTTTGCATGGGCAGGCACTGGGAATTGAACCTGGGTCTCCAACATGGCAGGTGAGAATTCTGCCACTGAGCCACTGTCACACCACCCTCTCCCTCTCATTTTTTTTTTTTTTTTTTTTTTTTGAAAGGAAGGAAAGAAAGACAGA